>NC_086071.1:19086689-20405338 GCF_948474715.1 Cydia amplana
TTTAGTTTATGGTAAGCCAGGGGTCACCAAATGGCGGATTGCGGACCGGATCCGGAGCGCCAACCCATACACTACATTTGCTTATTTTAGAAACTCTAGTAAAAACAGACTGTGATGGTCACTTTATTATAAAAACCGCACCCCTGAAGTAATTCACACATTCATTGCCACCCAGCCAAACAAGACATCCGTGCCAGGCCACAAAATAAAGCTGTAGTACCACAATCCCGACTATTGGGTCGTCCCGTATCATAAAATAACACATTCAGGGTTTTCGTCACTGAATGTGTTAATTGGTGATCCCTATTGTAATATGAATGAATTTGCTAAGTATAAAATTTCTTTAACAAGTTTTGTAACAGTAACTGGATGAATCTCCGTGATGCAGACTCAGGTACTTATTTTTCATTGATTGCATTAACATCTAGCGGCCAAAGGCGTAATAAAAAGGTCTCCCATTCCATTATATTTTGAATATTTATTGTAACAAATCAAAATTTAATTTGTCTTGGCAAGTTTTTATGTGTGGGCTAGACTTTAAAAATAACCCTCCATTAGGAACATTAACCTTTAGAACTTCCCACTGCCTTCTGAATAATTACTTAGCCTCTAACCTTAAGGTTGAATTTTATATGACAAGTTCTTTTTTTAACCTTTTGACTCATAGATGGTAGGATCCTATAGATGTGCTATACGCGTGCGTCAGTGAGGGATAGAACATACGCATTGTTAATAATGGCGGAAACGCCATCGAGAATACGGGCCCTTTTCATAGATAACGTCACATTTTTAGCACTTTGTGTTGATATTCGATAACCAGACTCTACCTTAAATTATGGAACCTGTTTTTTAATAACACTTGAATTTACAACAGGTAAAATAATGTGGCAGTACAACGAGGACATGTCAAACCCAAACGTGGAGCATGAGGCCAGGGTGCCCAAGCGCATCTTGAAGTGCCGGGTGGTGTCCCGGGAGATGAACTTCAGCTCTGTTGAGGCTCTGGAGCGGTTCCGGCTAGAACAGGTTTGTTTACCTTATACTACAGTTGTCAGATGTATAGGAGCGGACTAGGTGCCCGAAAATATCTAAACAGGGTTAGCATATAGAGTTGTGAGACACAGATATAGTAAGAATATCGAGCGCTCTTAAATACTCGTAGAACGCATACACACACTAAGACACCAAAAAACGAGTAAAAAATGTTTCTACCAAACTAGTCTGGGTGTCTGGCGCAAAATTTTTTGCGCAAAAACTCAGCCTCACTGTGCAGAGGGGGAACGCGGCCAGTGTCCTGGGAACAATGCCTCAGGCTTTTAGGTTTAGACTTATGATCATTTGTTATTTTTTCTACTCCCGTACTTTTATTTGTCATTTAAAAGGTCTTACACACAGCTTTAAACCCCTATGTTATAGTTGTCAAGACTAGTCTTTAGTCTATTCCTCAAAAAAGTATTTGTGCATACACGCAGTATCTTTTTGGTACTTTTACGATACTTCGTGTAATCACCACTTAAAAAATATTGTATGAAATACATTGTTGTTTGTATTGTATTGTTGCCAACCTAATTTTAATGTCATCTATGACAGATGAGTGAACCATAGACATGTTTTTTTTATTTCATTCATTCTTTTCCCGCCCGTACCATTCTTAGCTACTTCTTGAATGAAAATTTTTTGTTAAATTTTCAATTTTATTTCAAAGTGTTTGGTCGTAGAAAAAGTATTGTATGCAACGTTGTTTAACTGAGTCAAAAAATACTCGTGGCGTCTTTATTAACAATTTTCTGCTTCGCCTCAAATTGTTACTCACGCCACTCGCCTTTTTTGACCTCTCTTAAACAACGGTTGCATAAAATACTATAATCTCTGTTCTGTAATAAACCTGTATATTTCCAGAAAGTGCTATTCAAAGGGCGGTGCCTGGAGGAGTGGTTTTTCGAGTTCGGGTACGTGATCCCCAACTCCACCAACACGTGGCAGTCCGTCATAGAGTCCGCGCCCGAGTCGCAGATGATGCCCGCCAACGTGCTCAAGTAAGCTTCTTAAGGTAGACTTCCGAGCAAAGCGGCTCTGTCGCAACGGCCGCTGCGTCAGTGTCGCAGCGGTAACTGACGCAGATACACTTCCCATTTAAACAAGAACAATGAAAAATTCAGCAGTTTTTTCAGTTATTTTATGAATGTTACATGAAGAACTTGCGCCAAAAACATCAAGATACTAGGTGCGATAGTAGCGACTGCGCGACAGTGCTTGCGCAGACATAGCACGGCCGCTATCGCCGGGCGATACTGACGTGGCGGCACTGTCGCTGCGACAGTGACGCTGCGCTCGGAAGTAAGTTCATACATTTCCATACTGCATAATACTATCGCTCTGTCGCCGCGTCAGTGTCGCTGCGTTAGTGACGCCGGAGCCGCTTTGCTCAGAAGTCTACCTTTAAAGTTAAGATAAAGATAAAATATAGTTTATTCAAGTAGGCATATTACAATGCGCTTATGAACGTCAAATAAAGCTAGGTAGACCGGCTCCAACCCTACACCTCTGCCCCGAGAAGATTTAAATCCCCCCTCAATTGGAGGAGGGTATCCCAATATGGGACCGGCAACAAACTCGGCGTGACACATCTTTTCAAAACAATATTACATCTTATAATTAACATGCATTACGAGCATTACGAGCAGGGATCGGATACCGGTATCTTTTGTATGGGAACGGAAACGGTATTTTTTCGTTCTTTGCTAATTACTTCATTTCTAATTGAGCAATCTAATAATACGAAGTCGTAACCTAAAACACAACTGAGTCCTACATTTCGAGTATAAAATAATTCGAAAAATATGGTTATTTCTAAGTTTTTGCAAAAAACCGGTTCCGCTCCCTGATTACGAGTAAATAAGAAAAATACAATTTAAATTACTATAGAATTCTAATTTGGTTTAAACATGTCTTTTCTTTTTTCCAGTGGCAACGTGGTGATTGAGACGAAATTCTTCGATGGAGACCTGTTACTCACCACGTCGCGAGTCCGTCTGTTCTACGTTTAGATGCATTTACTTTTAATACCTATGTACCATAGAGCAGCGGTCGGCAACCTGTGACCCGCGAGCCTCGCTGGCTATTTTGTATGTCTTCTTCCTCGCGTTATCCCGGCATTTTGCCACGGCCCATGGCAGCCTGGGGTCCGCTTGACAACTAATCCCATGATTTGACGTAGGCACTAGTTTTTACGAAAGCAACTGCCATCTGACCTTCCAACCCAGAGGGGAAACTGGGCCTTATTGGGATTAGTCCGGTTTCCTCACAATGTTTTCCTTCACCGAAAAGCACCTGGTAAATATCAAATGATATTTCGTACATAAGTTCCGAAAAACTCATTGGTACGAGCCGGGGTTTGAACCCGCGACCTGCGGATTGAAAGACGCACGCTCTTACCGCTAGGCCAATAGCGCTTTGGCTATTTTGTATGTAATATTGACAAACGACAATGTCTGATAAAGTCATAAATATTAACAAAGTGTGGCCCGCGTCAACTTCGTTAACTACTATGTGGCCCTTGGCTGCCAAAAGGTTGCCGACCGCTGCCATAGAGAAATATAAGTAAAGAAAGAGTGGTAACTCCATACATCACTTTTCTTACCAAAACGCGAGTTATTTCGTAGTCGACATCTAACGTCAAGTAGTGGAACTATCGGTACCGCTACTTGACACTAGATGTCACAAGATTCGCTACTGACGAAAAATGTACTACTAAAACAATTTACAACTAATATTATAAGCAGAAGGAGTTGAAAATAGGGTTCCGGTTAATCCGGTTACAATATTAGCTAAAAATTGTCGAGCATTATAGTTTTTGTTTGCCGCGACATCTATTGTCAACTAGCAGTACTGATAATGTCCGCTACTTGACGCTAGATGTCGACTATGAAATATGCCACTCTTTCTTTACTTATATTTCGCTATGGTATATACAGTCACCTACAATATGTTACACAACGAAGGCCGCAAAAATATCTGACACGCTCTTATGACTCTGCAAATAAGACCGTGTCAGATATTTTTGCGGCCTTCGTTGTGTAACATATTATTGCAGGTGACTGTATTGTGCATTTATTTATTGTTTGTAAATAAAATTTATTTTAACTGTATTTTTTACCGTTTGGACTCTCAAATGTACTTATGTCTAGTTTTTATATATGTATAGGGTTCCGTACAAAATAGACTACCCCACTAGAGGCCGTCTTAAGCTATAGTCTGTCAAGCTGGATATGTCAGTAGCAATGTAAAGCAAACTAAAGTATGGTATCCCTAGGAAACGAACAAAAAGCAGCAATGTACATCGAACAACGATGAAATGTAAACAAAACAGTTCCACAGATAAGATATAAATGACATGCGATTTTCGAACAATTGAAACGTAGTGTTGCTAACCCGCGATTTTTCAATCTGCCGCCATTTCCTACTGACAAGATTTGCTTGACCAAGTATAACTTTGCACCGACTTAGAACAAAATGAGGAGTGTCATTATAAACGTGAATTTCATAGAATTAATAGTGAGATTGCCACACTTTGTTTTTGCAAATAAATGCCGTGTAAAGGTAGCTTGGTGCGACTTTACTACTAGGGGTGTTATATTATTTAACCGTTTCGGTGCGGATGGCACGACAGGCGTGTCATAAATTTTTTAACGTGTGGCGTATGACACGATAGGCGTGCCATCATATTATATGACGTAAGGCACGCCTGTCGTGTCATAAAATAATTGTTCACTGCCACAGCCAAAAGTTTTCGAAAGTGGAACACGCAACGAAACGGTTAAAAAAAGGGTCCCTATAATAGTAAATCATATAAATCGCAAACTAGATGTGCTACTTTTTTATAAACCTACTCAAGAACTGTCTCCCTGAAAATTAATTTTATTTTAATGTTATCTTTATTACTATAAGGATTTCGTTTTACCATTTTTGTTCAGAAGACCAAAAAATATACAAAATTATCACGACATCTCTTTGCATTCGGTGTTAAAAAGATAATTAATCTTATAGTTAACCACCAAAATGTTATTTTTTTAAATGTCGCGTCCCGTCATACATAAATAGGTATGATAAATAGTTTCAATATTTTAATTAGGCTGCTGTCCTACCGGCGGCGATCACCGACAGGCGAGTTACTTCGCCTGATTTCTCTACGTACTCGCCAGCAGAGTGAACAGTGAAGAACGACAAATACAAATATGTATGTCTTTCACACACGGAATCTGCATATAAAAGTACGTTTCTTGCGCGAAAAAATAGTCGCTAGTCGCCTTCTCGCGGTCGGTAGGGCGGCTGCCTAAATTATATAAGTAGGGGTCCCTTTGTTTGACATAAAGTTTTAAGTCATAATGTATTGTTCGTCATATTATCATTAGTACTAAAACTGAAACCCTTAACTTTTCAGGATTTTCGTAAGGTCTATCCTATAGATAGGTTAGGTTTGTTTTATGGCAATCCTGAAAAGTTTCGCGTTTCCGAACCAAATGACTATGACTAACGAAAATGCGGATAAACAATACATTATGACTTAAAACTCTTTAGGTAACAATAGAGACCCATATAAGTACGTAGGTATTGTATTTCACTTAGTAATAGGACGTGGTGCACTTTAGATGTAAGTAGGTATTTTAATTGTATCCAATGTTGTTCAATATTGTGCATTTAATACAACCGTTTTCTCAGTAAATGTAGGTACTTATTAAACCACGTTATCAATGTTTTACTTCATAGAAAAGAGATGGCGAAAATACGTACCCAAAATCCGCTTTTAGTACCTACAGTCGCCATCAGATATATCGGAGCGGGCAAGGTGTTCACAATATCTGAACACGCACTCTAACGCCCTGACAATAGAGGCGTGTTCAGATATTTGTGAGAGCCTTAGCCGCTCCAATATATCTGATATAGTAACACTAGTGACTCTGCCTATGAACCTGGGTTCTGGGTTCGAATCCTGGTAAGGGAATTTATTTGTGTGATGAGCACAGATATTTATTCTCGAGACAGATTTCTATGTATTTAAGAATTTGTATATTATATATATCGTTGTCTGGAGTGCACGAGTGCTGTAACTGTCACGCATTTAATGAAGAATAGGGAATATTACGCAAAACGCTGCGTAGGGGGCGCCACTGCCACAACCAGTCACAATCTAAGGGTCTACCGCAAACGAGAGAGTCGAAATGTTATTATCTAACCTCTCTATCACTCTTGCATGTTCGAGCGATAAAGAGGCAGATAGCTGAGATTCGATTTCGCGTTTCTCGGTAGGCCCTTTGTAAACAAACCGCCTTGATGTATCAATGTCATATTTTATTGTCTGTGAAAACTTGTCAAAAAACAGTTTAAGGCACAGTATGTATAAGTTACTCTATGGTTTACGAAAGGCGCTAGTGCTGCACTCTGGCGGCAAAAAATTGCAGTAAGTAATACTCCCTATTGGGTTGTATTTGCTTTGAATCAAAGTCAAAAATGTTAGGTACTCGTATTGTGAGATTATACACTAGGTACCAAATGTTTCAAAAGTGATAAAATAATAAATGAAATTGATTAAAATTTGTTTCATTCGTAAATACTTTAGATTTCAGAGAACTCAACCAAGTTAATCAATTAATCAGGTTTAAGTATATTTGTTTTGAGTGAAACACATAATTTTTCACCACACCAACCCGAGGAAATATTAACGGTAAGATATCAAACAAAATCAAATCCAAATAAATGTTATTAAATATTTATCATTCAAAAGTCAACTCTACTAGCAAACATAAGAAAATAACTCAAAATTTGCATTTGATTACTTTGCCTCACATGTGAATAAAATGCAACTTTGCTATCAGTTTTTGAACAGTCAAGAGAGCCAGTTAATGTGGTGAAAACTATATTTTAGCAACTTTTAACATTCTTAGCTGGCAACACTGAAACAACACAGGAACGGCGCACGCGCTGCGCGCACATCCTGTTTCACTAGAACCTCGGTTCTTCGTACGGAGGAAACGCATTGCTATTCAAAGCGAGGCGCCGACGCATATAAATAATATAAATTATCTAATTATATGTGTGCGTAATGCGTTTGATAGAGCCCGAAAGAAAACAAACCGTACGGGCATAGAGAAATATAAGTAACTAGCGACCCGCCCCGGCTTCGCACGGGTTAACAAATTATACATTTACATCAACCTTCCTCTTGAATCATGTGCTATTTAAAAAAAACCGCATCAAAATCCGTCGCGTAGTTTTAAAGATCTAAGCATATATAGGGACAGACAGACAGCGGGAAGTGACTTTGTTTTATACTATGTAGTGAAGAAAGAGTGGTAACTCCATACATCCGTTTTCTTGCCAAAACGCGAGTTATTTCGCAGTCGACATCTAACGTCAAGTAGCGGACATTATCAAGTTCTGCTAGTTGACAATAGATGTAGCGGCAAACAAAATCTGTAATGGTCAACTCTATTTTCAACTCCTTCCGCTTATAATATTAGTTGTAAATTGTTTTATTAGCAGTACATTTTTCATCATCTGTGACATCTGGTGTCAAGTAGCGGTACTGATAATTCCACTACTTGACGTTAGATGTCGACTGCGAAATAACTCGCGTTTTGGTAAGAAAGCGGATGTATGGAGTTACCACTCTTTACTTACTTACATTTCTCTATAGCACGGGTATATTGTCGCGTCTTTACCTGTTTTTTTATTATTTTCACCACATAAAGGCTCACTTTATTCGTCAAAAACTGTTGAGAAAGTTGCATTTTATCCACATCTGGTAGAATTGAATTTTCAGTGATGATTTTGAATGATAAATATTTAATAGCATTCAAATTTGACATTTGCGGCAGCAAAGCAGATGGCAGCAATATCGCACCGCAATACTGTAGCAGTAATATTGGTGTACTCTGAATCTGGCCATTTCTACTGAACGCCATTAGGTAAGTATTCTCTTGCCTAACCATACACAATTAAAGCCAAGGAAGTTTGAATCTATAGTTGTATTTCTAATTGGGTTGAATTTCATTTTTTCAAAATTTTTACGAAACAAAAGAAATCCTACTTTGTTGGTTTTAATTGAAGGTTGAAATCCCATTGCAACAGAGTGTACATCCTAATGTACATTGGGCGGCACGAGGCCGTATATCGAGTTCCAGTGGCCAAACAATATATTACGATACGATGACATTCGATAAGAACTTTTTCGATAGTAAGGTCGACGCTATCGGTTACCAGCCACCAATTACATATTGTAATAGTGCGATAAGACAGGTATTCCTTTAGCTTATTGTGTGAGTCGAGCCATAGAATAAATAATAGTACTAGGTACAGTCAGCAGCAATAGTTGCTAAGCGGGTGAGGTGTTCAAAATGATCTTGACGCGACTTTATTGTTAAGAGAATGAGAGCGCGTCAAGGTAATTTTTAACACCTCGCCCGCTTAGCAACTTCTGCTGCTGACTGTACAGAAGATTCAGTCTCTAACGAAACGCGTCTAACGACAGATATGACCACCGGATGGCGCAAGCGCTCCGTGCCGTAGCGCTCTGGATCTCAGTGTAACGTGTCTTGTAGCCGCCAGGCGACCACCACTGTTATGCTCACAGCCCAACAAAGTCATTTACTGGTTCGCCAAGGGGTTGGACTCATTGATAAACTATTGAATGAGTTGTGAACCCTCCCAAGCTACTGAATTGTGTCAATAATAGACCTGTAATGTAGGTACTTATATGTAGGTATGTTGTATTTTGGGTTGGGTTTAGGTGTTGTATTCCTGCCGGCGAGTATTGGCAAGGTGCGAAGTCGGTGGAGGGGGAAGTGGCGCTGATCGTCACAAACACAGGTAATCTTATGGAATGTCCGCCATTAGTAGCTAGCGGCAGCCGCTTGAACTAATTTTACTCCATAAGATTTAACGTAGAAAGTCCGCCAAAATGAGGGCAGCACCAGTCGTGCACCTAGCGAATAAAGGATAAGGTTGCCGACTGTAACCGCGAAAATCGAAGTTCGCAAATTGCGGGCATTTCTCTATCACTCTAACTAATTACGCCTTCATTTGAGTAAAAGAGAAAGATCGGTTTTCGCGGTACCCTCTCAGAGCTCAACGAGGGTGCGAGGGTCTGTTTTTTTTTGTAAAATGTTCAAAATGGTGGAAATTGGCATAAAGGAAGGCCAGTAAGGTCTATCCCACTGAAGATCATCGTGAGTTCGCTGTGATAATGACTCAACGAAGTAAGTATGATTTATTTTTGAAGCGAGGTCTATAGCTCACAGAGCCTAGTGTCAGCAGTGTAGAATCAAGCTAAATTTTTCGCCAATCTCATTAAATTGTCCGATCAAATCAGGCCGTGCAGACGCAAACGCCAGTTTGGCTCGCCGATTTCGACCATTAATCAATAAAATGGAGGTGCGCTCGCATGAATACCAAATTGTGACCCTAGTTTTTTCGTTTGGGGGCATTTTTTCAACTTAGAGGGCTAAATATCACCATTAATCTAAAATTGGTGATGACATTTGAGATTGAAGCCAATTTCATTTCTGATCAAATCGATCGATTTGATAATCCCGTCTGGACTCCACTTTAATTGTCCAAGAAAGCGTTCCGGCTGTTATAGCCGATCCAGTTTTTACAGCTACCCCCAGTAACGCATCGCTGAGTTTGTCACGACCGCAAGCCGGGTGAGATTTCAAATCGTTGCCTCGTTGGTTATGAGGTTCGATGATCCTGTTTCTGACTGGAGTTGGGTTTATTTTATATTAAGTATTTTCTTTATTTAGGATTACCAACAGATAATACATCTTACATGCTCTTAAATCTGTATAACAATCATGGGCGCCGCCAGGATACTTTCAGGGAGGTGCATATGTGAAATAGAAGCTCTTCAAGTAGGTACCCAAAAATGTAAATTAAATGAATCTGTTGTTGAATATACAGATGTACTTGCTCAAGCCACTCCATTTTACCCAGCGGTGTGTGAAGCAATCAATCAATCAATCAATTTATTTTGCTATAATCAAAATTGCTTTAACTATTCCAGCAACAACATGTAGCATCGAACGTACATTTAGCACGTTACGACGTGTGAAGACGTGGAATCGCTTTGCGATGGGCGAGTCGAGTTATGTGATTCGAATAATTCGAATCAGCCTACAGATGAGTTAATTCGAATCAAAACTATTGGCAATTCGAATCAACTCGACCACTAGCTAACTCGGCGAATCGTTGAGCGATTCAATCGCTCAACGATGGGACACAAGAGGCTAAGCGGCCTGTGCATGATCAGTGTTCACAGAAAAAGAGTTGAGGAGGATAACTGAGTTTATTGACAAGGTGATAAACAATTTTGGACAGCAACCTAGACGCCTTCAGTTTTTATTCAAACAATTTAACATAATAGGTAATGCTGGCGCAGTCAGGTAAAAAATATATATTTTGTATTTTTTCCTACGTGTTTTCTTTCCTACCAGGTGGGTGCAAGTGCACCCCCTTGCACCCCGCTGCCGGCGCCCATGGTAACAATCATGACTGATGCTTATCTAATTATAAGTAGGTAACCACAACTGTAATAAGTGTCTTGAACATGTGAACAATAGTGAACATACAGTCGAAAAGATTAGAAAATTAAAATGATATGTTGAGCATGTCGAACGATGCTCGGTGTTGAGTGTTTGCAGCTAAGTAAAATACAGAAGCTTTAAAACTAAACTCTGAAAATAGCGTATTTAGCGAATTTCCAGTATTACCTACTTCGTCTATAGACGCTAAGTTTGCATTGAACCGAGTTAGCAGTGACAATTTTCAGGAAGCTGCAAAATTGCATAGACATAATATGAATGGAATTAATTCATATAAAGGGGCCATGCACGATGTACGCCTATGGGAGCGTTATGCTTGAATATCGTAACTCGTAAGAGTCCTAGTTGAAAATACTAAAGATGTTTAATTTCGACGCTTACCTATCTACTCGCGATTATTCTAACCTTGTCCTACATATACTTTAATTCGTTGATAGAGTTTTATTTTGAATTTTTAATGCACATCTCAATAAAATTCAATAAATTATTGCTATTGCCTTGTTGTTGGCCTAAGAGAAACTGTGTGTGTTCAAGACAATTTTTAGGTAGGTAATGGAATCGGAGAAAGTTAGGTAATCTATGAAAGTTAACTTGAATAAAAATAATAGATATTATAGTAATTTGTATAAGTATGTAAAGAATCCAGTTTCATCCAATATTTAGGAATGAAAGGGAGACGCCACACATACCTCCTAAAACGCCGGCCGGACGCACGGATGTGGTATTTTTAGGAATGTTGATTGCTCACTTCCTGTTTCCCGTGTTGCGTGTGCGCAGCCCTTACTACTATTTAGTGACGTATTTAATATGATTGATAACATGTTGACCCTTCCCATTTAAGCTCATCAAGTACAAAGTAGGGAATTTAATAAGTTCAACGTTTTTAAGTAAATCTTGAATATTTTGGTGGCAAAAACATCTAACAAAACATAGTCATGATTGTACCTAAATAAAATAATATATTAGGTACTTATATCTCAAATTACAAATAAAAATTCAAAAATAGTTCTAGCGATGAACATTGGGTATTGTATGTATGTATTATACATGTAAGTAGGTAGGTATATCCTGACAAGACTCTATTTGGTTTTCGCCATGTTCCGGATTTCGACTGGTAGGTACCTACTTAAATAATTACATTTGGACACTTTTTTGTCCAACTGTTCGTCTCCACTCTCCAGTTCTGTGATCGAATGGTTTCTTGAAACGCAGACACTTCGCACTTCGGAGGTTCAGAAAATGTTTTGCATTCCTTGATGGTGTGTCCCGACGATCTGCAGTGACTGCACGTGGGTTCGGCTTCCCTGCAGTACTTGGCAGAGTGTCCGTACTGGTTACATTTGTAACATTTTTTAAGAGACTGTAATCTTGTGCAGGGCAGGAAATCCAGTTGATATATATCCGGTCTGTTAAATGTTTTCTTGTCATTTAAAAAGAGGTTTTTTTGGCAATCCACCATTTCAGACAGCCCCCATAACCTTGTCAGGCTCCATGTACTTTAAAATGTCTACAGTACGAGGGGCGTTCAAAATATTCTCGGTATTGATATCTTACGACCTCTTCTAAAATTTCTTTCGTTACTGGCCGCTAAGGTTTATTCATTGACATTAAAAAAAAGTATAATTCGAACCGAGATGGTCTTTTGTTTTTCTGCAATTGCTGAACAAACATGAACATCATGTGCGAATTGACAATGTTAACTAAATTAGAACATCGATGCGTGATAAAATTCTTGACAAAACAGGGTAAAAATCAAAAAACCATAAAAGAGGAAATGGATTGTGTTTACCGTGAGTCTGCTCCTTCTTTATCTACCAGTCAAAAGTGGTCAAGCGAGTTTAAACGCGGAAGGGAGAGTATTGAAGATGACCCTAGACCTGGCCGGCCTGTAGTAGCTACTTCACAAGAAAATATTGATAAAGTGGAAAAACTTATATTGGAAGATGGTCGAGTGAAGGTAAAATCTATAGCACAAGTAACCAATCTCTCTATTGGTACCGTACATGATATTATACATGACCATCTTAATATGTCAAAAGTAAGTGCAAGATGGGTTCCGCGAATGCTGACTCGGCTTCAAAAAGACATGCGTGTAGCTTGTTGTTCCGATTTTATTGACCTGTGCGGTGAAAATCCTGATGAGGTGCTGCAAAGAATAGTTACTGGAGATGAAACCTGGGTTCATCATTATGACCCAGAGAGTAAACAAGGGTCCATGCAGTGGCACATTAAGGGTTCAGCTCATCCCAAGAAGTTCAAGGTCATCCCTTCAGCTGGCAAGGTCATGGCCACGATATTTTGGGATTGTGAAGGAGTATTACTAATCGATTATAAAGAAAAAGGTGTAAATATCACAGGACAGTACTACGCTAACATTCTACGTCAATTAAAGGATGTAATTAAAGAAAAGAGGCGAGGAAAGTTAACCAAAGGTATTCTGCTTCTGCATGACAACGCCCCCGTCCATACTGCTCATATTGCCAAGGCAGCTATTGTTGAATGTGGGTTTAAAACTGTTACTCACCCACCGTATAGTCCGGACTTAGCCCTCAGCGACTTCTTTTTGCTCCCCAATCTTAAAAAGGATCTGCGTGGAAATAAATTTTCTGACGATGAAGCATTGAAGGCGGCAGTGGAGGAGCATTTTTACACGAAAGATAAAAAATATTTTTACGAGGGATTAAAAAAATAATTGATCGATCTTTTAAGTGTATGTACATAGGGGGGGAGTATATTGAAAAATAAAAATATCAAACTTTTCGTACTTGTTTGTTTTCATTCTCATACCGAGAATATTTTGAACACCCCTCGTATACTTGTTGCAAGTTGCAATCTAATCAGAGCCTTTCATGAACCAAATAAAGTAGCAATTTCTATTGTTTCGTATTGCTTTCTCGAACAAAAGAGAGTGATCCCAATTTACTTGCACAAGAAGGTTCAAATTAAAAATACATCAATTTTGTATGGTGGGCCTTGATGATAAATCGCTCCAATGCCACATTCGTTCTGTTCGGGTTTGAAATCGTAGCATCCGGGATCCGGGACCCTCGCCACGACACGAACAGAGAAAGTGCGTCCGCGCAGTGGTGACTGGCATCGCTTACCGAGCCACAGAATCACTATCACTACATAGTATAAAACGAAGTCGTCCCGCTGACTGTCTGTCTGTATGTAGGTATGTTTAGATCTTTACTACTACGCAAGGGATTTTGATGCAGTTTTTTAAATAGATCTAGAGTGATTTAAGATTCAAGAGGAAGGTTTATGTATAATTTGTTAACCCGTGCGAAGCCGGGGCGGGTCGCTAGTCTATAAATAAAAATGTATCAGGATGTATGAGAATGAAACTTCAAGTGATCATTTTACTTCCATAAGTTAAAATTTCGATTGGCGTTTATAGGTGAACCAGGATCTATTGAGGGTGCGCCATGTTACGGAAATTTGTTGGTACTAATTTCTAGCAATGGCAACAATTTTAATAATAGACAACATCTACCCTCTATGATAGTTGTCAATATTGACAATGTAAACATTGCTTTGTCTAGTTTCGTGTGAATTATTATTAGACTGCAATAATCATGCCGAAAGTTTTAGATTTTACAGAGAAAAAAGTTGTAAATAGTGTATATAGTTATTTATTGGAAAAAAAACGTGCGGGAGAGAAATTTCTTCCATTAGAAAACATAACGAAATTAGCATCTGAATTGACGGGTAAGTTTCAAACTTATGGACAAATGTCACTATAGTCAGGTCGTCACGATTTGGTTGATGTCTTGTAATCATTTGATTTGTGTATTAGGTGTATCGCATGCATCGGTATCACGGTTTGCTAGCGAAGGGCGTAAGGGCGGAATTAAACGACCAAACCTAAAAAAAAGAAAACAAAAAAAAAGAAAATTGACTTTACGCTATTCATTTTATTTAAATCGAGTCAGCCATTTAAGCGTAAAAACCGAAGAAATATCCAAACATCAAACTTTGGACTTATTAAAGTGGTCGGAATAAAACAAAAATCATCTGCCAATTTCCATTGTCCCCACTATACAAATTGTTGCTATATAAAATTCAAAACGAGCGCCCTCTTGACAATACTCCCAAAGT
Source organism: Cydia amplana (assembly GCF_948474715.1). Taxonomy (NCBI): domain Eukaryota; kingdom Metazoa; phylum Arthropoda; class Insecta; order Lepidoptera; family Tortricidae; genus Cydia; species Cydia amplana. The sequence continues at coordinate 19,101,389 of NC_086071.1, forward strand.
TCTGGTTTACCTATACTTCAAATGATTGTCACGAAGGAATGATCGGCGTAGGATCGCTCGCCACTCGGGAACAGCCGGGGGTCATTGACCTGCGACGTCACGATACGTCACGGCTAGAAAAATAGGATACCGGGCCGGTTATGAGGCCTATAGGTCCACAGCGAGAGGTTATTAAAGATTGTCGGATTATTACGGGACATGGTGTAGCTAAAACGCCGCCGTGTTGTCATAATTATTATAAACTAGCGACCCGCCCCGGCTTCGCCCGGGTTAACAAATTATACAAAAACCTTCCTCTTGAATAACTCTATCTATTAAAAAAACCGCATCAAAATCCGTTGCGTAGTTTTAAAGATCTAAGTATACATACAGACAGACAGACAGACAGCGGGAAGCGACTTTGTTTTATACTATGTAGTGAAGTTGCTATTAAGGGCCACTAACCCGGGGTTAAGCGGTTAATCCGTTAACCCAGTGTCTAACTGTACTAACCATGGTAACTCCAGGTTTAACCGGATCCCCGGGTTAGTAAAACGTGGACGTGGCCCTAAACGAAATAAGTTTTTTTATCATAAATTTCATTTTTGATAAAAGCTTTTATAGCTGTCTGTACTTTCATTTTAACAGGCAATGCAACTAATTGATACAATTCTAACAAACCCAGGAAACACAATTCGGTTGCGTTGTTTTATCTCACAGTTCCTATGGCCACTTCCCGTGTCCATCATCAGATCAGCTGTATGGTACCATAATATTGCACTGTCATCCGACTTTTATGTAGGATGTAGGTGTGCTCAATCGAATATAAGTTGGTCAAATCTTGCAAGAATTGACACGAACATACATAAATTGCAAGTACATCGATTAAAAATTGTAAAAAAGTTGCCAAGTGGCAACTTCAAGGCGCTTAATAGCGTCAAAACTTGCTAAAGCTAGCACATGCGCTTGGTAGCGCTGGGGTCAAAGACCCGCGACGTCACGATGGGACGTCACCGCTAGAAAAATAGGATACCGGGAATGGGCCGGTTGTGGGGCCCAGTTTGAGGTGTTGCAGGTTGCATTTATTACGATACGTTAGTTAAACTGAGGTTATTCTTGTATATTTATATAGGTACTAGCGACCCGCCCCGGCTTCACACGGGTTAACAAATTATACATAAACCTTCCTCTTGAATCACTCCCATCTATTTAAAAAAACCGCATCAAAATCCGTTGCGTAGTTTTAAAGATCTAAGCATACAGACAGACAGACAGACAGGAAAGCGACTTTGTTTTATACTATGAAGTGATATATTTCGGGGATCTCGGAAACGGCCCTAACGACTTCGATGTTTGCTAATATGAGGGGTTTCGGGGCTGAAAAATCGATCTAGCTAGGTCTTATCCTGGGAAACCTGTTTTCGAGTTTTTATGTTTTCCGAGCAAAGCTCGGTCACCCAGATTATTATGTATATGTAGAATACATATAGAAGAAGCTCTTAGTAGGTACATTTTTGACTTCAAAGTTCGGAACGAGAAGAGTCGCTGAGTCGTGGAATGTATTGGGCCCCATACATTCCACGACTCTTCTCTTTCCGCACAGACTCTACATACTTTTATCGCCGTTAGCGAAGGTCTCCGTTTCAACTTGTAGAAAACGGCTTTCGTATGTCCGGATGTTCTCTACAGGCCTCGTAGACAACATGCCAATCGCTAACGCTACGTAGCGAACGAAACACAACTGTCACTGTCACACTAATATGGAAGAGTGATAGTAACACAAAGCGATTCGATGGCGAAGCGTAAGCGATTGTCACCTTGGCTATGTCGCTCGCATTTCTCAATCGATTTTCGTGAAATTTTGTAAGCAGGTTCAAGAATGAAACAAATCTATTGTCGATTTAAAAAAAAAAATACAAAATGGTGGAGTCTTGGGGCGAGATCTACAGCTCTCGGCCACTAGTTATTAATACTGTCACTGATGACCACACCACACATTAACTATTCGTTAGGCACCATCCGCATCGTAATTATTGCCGGCGGCTCCGAGAAGAATCGAAGACAATTGATCAATAAAAAAGTTTGCCTACAAACAATTGACTGTGGGTCGACCTTATGTCATTGTATTAAGGTTTATGATTGGTCAATGAGACTTGATAATTCATGATCTTCGCAAGGTACAATCCTAGGTGATATTTTGTTTTAGTTGATTAATCTTACCATACCTTTTATCTTTGTTACTCGTTGTTTAGCTCATCTCTTTCCCTTGCGGTAGTTGCGGTGTGCTAACTGCAGAGCAACTGAACAATTTGTACAATTTAAGCGCTTCCATCTAGGAACGCCTATAACCTATTTGAAGTTATATCTTGTGTAAGAAAGAGGCACGGTCGCCATCAGATATATCGGAACGGCCGATGTCCTCAAAAATATCTGAACACTCTATAGCGCCTTGAAAATGAAAAATCGTTTGGTCACAATCATTGTGTTATAAATTGAGAAAGGTTAGGACCTCCAGTAAGCGCCACTTGCACCATACCGCTAACCCGGGGTAACCGGGTAAACCGCTAACTCAGTGTCAAATTGTACTGGTATTGGTAACCATAGTAACTCCCGGTTTAACCGGTTAACCCTCTGTGAGTGGAATGGTGCAAGTGGCCCTAAGTATATTAATATTTGTGTCAGATATTTGTGAGTACCTTTTTTTTTATTATAACTGGACTTACTCATGGCCACAGACTAGCCGAGGCGAAGACGTGGCCTACGATGGAGCGAGCCTGCCCAAAAGGTTCACCCTTGATTTGAAGGTTGGCCCCGATATATCTGATGGCGACTGTACCTACCTACTCTAGCTGTTTTGGGCCAGCCAAGGCTCAATCCATATCGATTGTAAGGTTGCATCATTAAATATGAAATCGGTTATCATGCTATTATCGATTCATCGCGCGGCCGGCCGCCATGTTTCGTCCGACTTCCGGCCCGCGCGTGCGCACGCATGCTAATTTACCAGGACACCATGTACTAATATACACTAGTGTACGTCCGCGACTTCGTTCGCGATTGCGGAGTTATAGGTGAAACCGACATGTCATTTTCTATGGGCGTCCGACACGTCATTTTCTACGGACGGCCGTCACGAAACAATCACGATAAGGAGACTTCACGTGTATTTTTCTACACCTTACCAAATATCACCAAGGTTGGGGTCAAAAAGTAGCCGAAAACACCTCGCGTGATTTGTGCACAACCCGGTATATGTTCCTACCATCTGACCTTATTAATCTTATTATATTCTCGTTTGAAATCCCAAACACCTGCGAAATTACTACCTGCTTTTGCGTGTTTATTTGCCCATTATAAGAGCAGATAAATGGAAAAAACGGCCAAGTCTGAATCAGACTCGCACACGGAGGGTTCCGTCACATTTTTTAACCTTTTCGTGTGGTTGGTTAACTGACTTCAAGATTTCAAAAGGTTCAATTCGGTTGTGTTTATTTCTTGTCCGCTTGACAGACTTATAAAATGTTATTTGTATTTATGTAGTAATTGTATAAACAGCAAGCTTTTAATGTTTGTATATGAAGGGTACACGGAAAGAACATGGCTCTAACGATTTCGCATGAAAATTGTTATATAGGGGTTTACGGGGGCGAAAAATACATCTAGCTAGGTCTTATCTCTGGGAAAACGCGCATTTTTTAGTTTTTTATATGTTTTCCGAGCTAAGTTCTGTCTCTCAGATATTGTAATTAAGAGGGAATAGGTACTCCCTATAGAATATAGGGTCACTTTGTCACATTTCGGGTACGGAACCCTAAAAATAATTGAAAATGAAAAAGGAAGTGCCTGAGAAGCAGCTTTCAAAAAACCTGGTCGTATTGGCTGTACAAAATTGAATTTGTCAGCCACCTGTTCTTAAAAACTTATAGATCACCTCTCACTAGATTCCGCATACGGCGTTGTAATCGAATGAGCGAGCGAAGCGAACTTCTTACATACAATTAAATTCACCCGGCTAGGGGCACGAGGCACTGAGGGTGCGGAAGGTCGGGTACTGGGGGTAAATCAGATCCGGAACCAAACTTTTATTGTAAAAAACAGTCGTCATTTTGTAATTTTTAAGATTCCGTAAAAACGGAACCCTTAAAGGATCACTCGTGGGTCTGTCTGTCTATCCGACCCCTCCCCCCCCCCCCCCCCTTTGTCCCCGAAACTGTATACTGGGTCTAAAATTATTTAAAAAATACCTACATAAAATAGTTCTTTACCTATAGATGACCTATTAGAAATGTGCAGTCAAGCGTGAGTCGGACTTAATGTACGGAACCCTTGGAACACGAGTCCGACTCGCACTTGGCCGGTTTTTCAATGTTGTTCTGATCACGTTGAGAATTGACATCTGAGGATCCGAAAAGCGCTTTAATAATTAATTTGTAGTCGAAATTGTAAAAGATGGCCGCCATTTTGAATTTTCACTAATTTATAATGGGGTTTGCAACTGCCGTAGGTTTGCATAGATGGCGCCATCATAGCTTGCCCCTTTCTCTAGTTATTTTCTATGGCATTCAGGCCGTAAAATTAAAAAAAAAACCAAGATGTTTAGGGATTGACAGGGCAAGCTATACTGGCCATCTAGAAACTACTTGGACCGGCCAACCCCATTGATACATGCTCCATCTAAACATTCTAACAACTACTAGCGTGTGCTGATCTGCGATCTTACCCCTTGCTGCTTTTAAGACTCAATCACACATGTACAACTGTTGTTGCAAACTCAACTTAACTGCTTGACAATAAGGATTATTATTAAACGAACAGTAAATATCAGTTGTGACACTATAGTTTTGGTACAATTGGTTAAAAGTCGTGAGATACACTTTAGGAAAGGGTTTTTTACACGAGTCTACAACGAGAAGGGTTCAAAATCACACGAACCCCGTAAAGCCGCTTCCATACAATCGCAGTTACGTTCTCATTTTTAAACGACATGCTTAAATTACATGTAATAATATTGACATGACTTCTTGTAAATATTAATCGCTCGACTTGGCGGGGGCACTGCCGTGCCCCTAGATTTATTTTTTCTTTTCTTTTCATGTACTTTATATAATGTGTAGTACCTATATTCAATACAAATAAAGAACGAAATGAAATGAAATGGAACTTGGGATGAACATTTAAAAGTAACATAATTATGTCTGGTATTAGGTTTTGTTGCTGAAAATTGTAATACAAATAAAATAGAGTGTGTAGAAGTTTTATATTTTAAACGCTTACTTACTCGCTCTATTTTCTAACATCAATTTATTACATACCTATCCATGGCAAGAGGGACAAATAGGTATAGTTCGCCAACACCGCATACTTACCATTTAGATCTCAAAATTTCGTTATATTTGGTTAAGTTTTGAAGGAGGAAACAGTCAAGTACAAAACCTGGTTTTTGGAGATTTTTCTGCACGATTTTTCGCCTTGTCCTTAGTTTTAGGAGCCGCTTCCATTAGCGAGACGGGTATATTTACCTAAAATATTTAAATCTCAGCTCCCGTGTCCTCTTATAATTTAAGGATGACTCACGTCACGTTAGACCGGGCCGTGTTCGGGCCGGAGCTTCCAGCGCTTACTTTTCTATGACAGATGACAGGTGATCACGTGTTGCTTTCCATAGAAAACAAAGCTCCGGAAGCTCCGGCCTGGTCACGGCCCGGTCTAACGTGAGTCATCCTTAAATTTGAAGGCGAATTTAGGGTAGTTATTTTTTTTATTTTATTATTTATTTTGCCAACCCTATTTTCAATGAGCTGCGACATTGATATCGGGGTACATATAAGCATTATTATGTACCTACTTATTGCCCTATTTGTTGCATATCTTACCTACTTACCTAAGCACTTGCAGTAGGTACCTACTTATGGTACAGTCGTTCAGATATATCGGAGCGGCTAAGGTGCTCATAAATAATCTGAACACGCCTCTATTGCGAAAGCGTTAAAGTGCGTGTTCAGATATTTGTGAGCACCTCGGCCGCTCCGATATATACGATGGCGACTGCACCATCAGTGACACAAATGACTGTTTATTTGTAAACCTTATATTGTAACGTAATAAAGTGTAGATTTAGTCAGTTTCTTAGCTATTAGTACTTGAGGGATATCTAGACAACTCGACTGCACCGGACTCATAACTCATCTCGATATTGCGATAATATTCATTCAACTTTGATTACTGCAGCAATATGTTGAGACGGTTAAAGTTAAAGACCTACTTTATGGGCCAATCGCGGATTTTAAAACAATGTGCTTTAATGATTTTTTTCTACTCCCATACTTTTAATTGTCATTTAAAGGGTCGTGCAGACATCTTTAAAACCCTACCTGATAGTTGTCAAGACAAGTCTTTAGTCTATTCCCCAAAAAAGCATTTAATTTGTGCATACACGCAGTATCTTTTTGGCACTCTTTCGATACTTCGTGTAACGACCACTTAAAAGAAATATTGTATTAAATACATGTTACCAACCTCATTTTTAATGTCATCTCTGACAAATAAGTGAACCATAGACATGTTGATCATATTAGACAGGGGGGGACCTAGAAATGTCCTTCTGGGCAGGCTCGCTCCATCGTAGGCCATGTCTTCGCCTCGGCTAGTCTGTGGCTATGAGTAAGCCCATTTATAATTTAAAAAAAAAATGTAATTAATGGATGACCCCTTAGTTCCGTATCCTTTTTGGCATAGACATAAAGTCTTCATTTTTGGTCAGTTGTACAATAGGTACAATAGAAGTAATAGAACTTGTATAGTTTGTATCTGAATATATTAGTACTACAATGAGTACAATGGGATACCTACTCATAACGGACGTTTTGCGACTATTGATTGGTGTATTGTTTGGTTAAAAATGCGGAAGTTATTAAAGGGGCCCACTGATTACCAGTCCGCCGGACGGTATCGGCCTGTCAGTTGCTCGGAACTGTCAACTTTTTGTTCTAACTGACAGGCCGATATCGTCCGGCGGACTAGGGACTGGTAATCAGTGGGCCCCTTAAGTTGTATTTTAAGGTACAAGGGGGTCAGACACAACTTATTGTATGCTTATGTTCGCATCTTTCCTGTAGACATCACAAAGTTAAGAATCAATCTTTACAGATGGGATAATTTTTTTGAATACTTACTTGCAACTCAAATAAGGAAAAGTCGATGTATAGGGACATATGTAGGTACTATAGGGTGTTTGACCTCGCATTTTTCGTGACCTTATAGGGAAAAATGCAGTCATGTTGGAACGACCTTCAAGAAAAGAGCGTACTCCCATCTTAAAGGCCGGCAACGCACTTCCAAGTCCACTGGTGTTGCAGGTGTCCATGGGCAACGTTAATCGCTTACCGTCAGGCGATTCGTCTGCTCGTTTGCGTCCTATATCATACAAAATGGAGGATATTCTACAGAAGGTAGGTGCCGTAAAGTGTCATTCTATGGAACTTGCTAACTATAGGTATGTAAACAAACCGCCATATTGAAATTGTCTCTGAATGATGAATTTACTAGTGACTTTTGTTTACATAGTTAGTAAGTTCCATAGAATGACACTTTAGGTGCAGTTGCCCTATGGGGGAACTATTATATAAATCCTTTGGCAAAAACTGACCCTTTCATAACTTGTAAATATACCAAAGAAATCAATTTTAAACCTTAACACAAACAATTAAAGTCTAAACTAGCGTGATTCCGTATCCTGCGTACGCGCAAGTTATAACAAACGCTTGGCGAGACGAGAGCAAGTGACTCCGACCGCTGCAGGCCTAGCCAAGGTGACAAATTGACTATCGCTACGACAACGAAATTGTGTCTCTCTGTCACTCTTCCATATTAGTGCGACAGTGACAGTTGCGTTTCGATCGCTACGGAGCGTAAGCGATTGGCCTGTTGGCTACGCGGCCAGGCGGCCTAGCCAAGGTGACGATCGATTACGCTTTGCCATCGAATCGCTTGGTGTCTCTCTATCACTCTTCCATATTAGTGCGACAGTGACAGTTGCGTTTCGATCGCTACGGAGCGTAACGGCCTGGCCACGACATTGCGCAACTGGCTTCGGCTAATGCGACAATTAGGTTGGAACGAGACACAACGATCGGACCTTTCGTTCCCACCTATGGTGGTTGCCTTAGCTGAAGCCAGGCCGTAAGCGATTGGCATGTTGGCTACGCGAGAAATATTCCTAACCTATAAACGTTGGGAATGTAAAGGCAGCACCCCACCGCGCAGAGGAAACGACATGTGCTTCCCGAAAACGGGCCGTTGGAATGTGTGGACATGCCTTTATAGTTTATATTAGACATTTAGATGAAAGGAAAAGTCGGATTTTTTTAAGTTGGACTTAAGATCTATGATTTTTTATGAAGTAGGTATAGGTATTCTAAATAGGGTATTTGACTACTAGCCAAATCAGTTTCTTTTCAAAACGATTTTGCCACTATGGAATTTATATGAAACACTAGCATGTGACGTCACGATCAAATTACCTACTCTTTATAGTTTAATACGGGTTTTAAAATATAAATTGTGTCTAAAAATGCTGTCTACGTTTCTCTATTAACCCTTTAGCCGCCAGAGTCTGATATATAAGACATTACATATCCAGCTCATTTCGCCACAATCTGATAAATAAGACAAAGATCTGATTTGGTTTTTACAGCACATTTATAACTCCCGTAACTATGCCAACCTTACTCTGCGTGGTACAATAAAATTACAATTCGGTGGCGACACGAGCACACTCGATCAAAAATTGCTGGCGGTTAAAAAGTTAATGTTCTGGTGCTTTATTTCATGTATGGTGTTAAATAATTTATTTTAAATACAGTCAAATACCCTATATAAGCAATATACCTATGTTCCTAAAGGCACGTCCTATTCTCCTGTCCCTACTCGCACCTGCCACATTCCATCCCCGGGACAAAAACCCACCCGGCAACAATTCGACTATCGCCGTCTCCATCCCTCCCGTATAGCGAGACAAAGATGGAGGTTGAGTTTGAATTTCGATCGCCGTTTAAATACAGAACGGTGGAAGCGACCAAGATGATGTTTGAGAAATCTCAGGGTGGTATTACATCTGTCCAATGTGCAGTGCGTCTCACTCTCTCATTAGGCACAATGTGAGAAGCAAATAGATATTTGACTAAGAAATTGGACAAGAGGAATACCACCCTTAAGGGGCCCACTGATTAACAGTTCGCCGGACGATATCGGCCTGTCAGTTAGAACAAAAAGTTGACAGTTCCGAACAACTGACAGGCCGATACCGTCCGGCGGACTGTTAATCAGTGGGCACCTTTATTAGGTTATAGAATGGTCGTGATTTCGTTTCGAAATTGGAAATTCGTATTCGGATATGATTCGGATGTTTGAATTCTTTTTTCAAACTGTCAAAACGGTTTTAATAGGATTTTCTGCAAAATAGCGAGATATTTTTGGTTTTTAGGGTTCCGTAGCCAAATGGCAAAAAACGGAACCCTTATAGATTCGTCATGTCTGTCTGTCTGTCTGTCTGTCTGTCTGTCCGTCTGTCCGTCTGTCTGTCCGTCCGTATGTCACAGCCACTTTTCTCCGAAACTATAAGAACTATACTGTTGAAACTTGGTAAGTAGATGTATTCTGTGAACCGCATTAAGATTTTCACACAAAAATAGAAAAAAAACAGTAAATTTTTGGGGTTCCCCATACTTCGAACTGAAACTCAAAATTTTTTTTTTCATCAAACCCATACGTGTGGGGTATCTATGGATAGGTCTTCAAAAATAATATTGAGGTTTCTAATATCATTTTTTTCTAAACTGAATAGTTTGCGCGAGAGACACTTCCAAAGTGGTAAAATGTGTGTCCCCCCCCTGTAACTTCTAAAATAAGAGAATGATAAAACTAAAAAAAATATATGATGTACATTACCATGTAAACTTCCACCGAAAATTGGTTTGAACGAGATCTAGTAAGTAGTTTTTTTTTTATACGTCATAAATCGCCTAAATACGGAACCCTTCATGGGCGAGTCCGACTCGCACTTGGCCGCTTTTTTCTCATTAATGTTATTTAAAGTGAAAACCGACAAAGTGCCAGTCGGATTCGCGCACGAAGGGTTCCGTGTTCCGTACTATTACGCACAAAACGGCAAAAAAATCACGTTTGTTGAGCCCCTTAAATATTTCTTTTTTTTTTTTGTATTTGTTATAACGGCAACAGAAATACATCATCTGTGAAACTTTCAACTGCCTAGCTATCACGGTTCATGAGTTACAGCCTGGTGACAGACAGACGGACAGGTGGAGTCTTAAATTAGTAATTGGGTCCCGTTTTTACCCTTTGGGCACGGAACCCTAAAAACTATTTTTCGCCCGCACCTAGCGCCACCTAGCGGACGCCCTTTGACTTCACATTTCTCCTTCAGTCAATAACTCGTTGTTTTTAAGTTAGTCAACCTTTAGTGTCATATTTCAGTCCTTGGTGGAAAATAAAGAAAATCCTCAGAAAGCCGATCGGCCATTATATTGTCCCCGATGACCCCGATCTTTCACATGGAACAAAACCAGTAGCAGAGGCGTGGCTTAGGGTTTTACCAGATCCAAATTTGGAATTTCCTGACAAAATTCCTGATTTACGAAAAAAATTCCTGTCGCTCGTATCGGTGGGCGTCGGGGGGTCTAGCCGTATGCGATAGCTAATATGTAGGTATGCTTTTGATAAGTAAATTTGAATAAAGTACCTTTTTAGGTATATATTGTTAATTGAATAAAATTCCTGACATTTTCGTATTCCGGCCGCATTCCTGACAAACGGCCAAAATTCCTGACATGTCAGGAAAAATCCTGACGTCTGAACCCTAGGCGTGGCGATTTCGTCGCGTCGCTACAAGTACCTACCTATAAGTACATGCGGCCCACACCAATTTTGGTGTCTACCCATAGTACAGTGAAACCTGGTTAAGTGGGACCTGGATAAGTGAGAAACCTCTATAGCTGGGACTCATGGTGCGGTCCCGACACTTTAGCACTTAATTACCTCTGTTAGTGAGAAAAAACGAACCTCTATAACTGGGATTCGTTGTTGTGATTTTATAGTCACATTTACCTCTATAATTGAGACAGAGAGTGTATTTTACCTCTTTTACTGAGACTATATTTATAAGATTACATTTTCCTAATTGTTTTTTTAGAATTGTATAGGAATTGACCTCTGTATCTGAGATAACGTCTATCTATGACCTCTCTAACTTGGACTTTATTGATCAATTTCCGTATTCTTACTAACTGTTAGTCTATGCACAAATTCCGAATTTGCTTAATTGTGTCTAAACGACTTCAAGTTTCATTTAGTTACTTTATGTAGTTAAAACTATCGAAACGAAAGCTGAAATTTTGATAAGTAACACGAATAAACAGATTTTCATTTAATACATTTCTAAGACGCATTGAAATATTTAAACAGACTTAAAAAATATTTAGGGACAAGGATTATTTTACCTTATTTATTTTTAAAGATAAGTACAAAATACCTTATTAACCACCTCTATAACTGAAATATATCCTCTATTCTCACCTCTATTAATGGGACCCTCTGTAAATGAGACAGACATTTATTTGTACCTGGCTAACTGAGAGCCTGGGTAAGTGAAATACCTCTGTAAGTGAGACAAATCTGCTCGTCCCTTGAAGTCTCACTTATCCAGGTTTCACTGTAGTCGCCGCGCACCGCTACGGAACGGCCTGCTCGCGCTTGCGCCACCTAGCGGTCATATCTGTCGTAATAGACGCGTTTTGTTAGAGAGCGAATCTTCTGTACCTAGTCTTCTCTTCTTCCTCGCGTTGTCCCGGCATTTTGCCACGGTTCATGGGAGCCTGGGGTCCGCTTGACAACGAATCCCAGTAATTGGCGTGGGCACTAGTTTTTACGAAAGCGACTGCCATCTGACCTTCCAGCCCAGAGGGTAAACTAGGCCCGTATTGGGATTAGTCCGGTTTCCTTACGATGTTTTCCTTCCCCGAAAAGCGACTGGTAAATATCATATTATGGTACTCGTATTTCGTACATAAGTTCCGAAAAACTCATTAGTACGAGCCGGGGTTCGAACCCGCGACCTCCGGATTGCAAGTCGCACGCTCTTACCGCTAGGCCACCAGCGCTTCTTTTTCTCTACCTAATCTAATTCCTCTACCTATTCTAATTTTAATCTTCTGTACCCAGTACTATTATTTATTCTGTGCCCGCAGTCAATAACTCGTTGTTTTTAAGTTAGTCAACCTTCAGGCTCGTATTTCAGTCCTTGGTGGAAAATAAAGCAAATCCTCCGAAGGCCGGGCTATTGTTGTTCGCACGCGCTGCCAGCAGTCCTCAATCTTTCACACGGATTTTTAAATAAAAAGAAACATGGAAAAATTCTCCGCCTCGGGCAGATAAACCCATTTCACTCCGATGAATTCTGGGCAAAAGCATCTTATCCTATGTCTTACTGTGCCGAATTTAATCCAATTCAGTTCAACCGTCGGGTTTTTTATGATATAGGAAGCAAACGAGGAGACGAATCGCCTGATAGTGTGCAATTAGCGACGCCCATGGACACCTGCAATACTAGAGAATTTACAATTACAAGCGCGTTGCCGGTCCTTAATTATTTTTAAGATAGTACGCTTTTTTCAAAGAAAGGAGTGAAGGGGAGCAAACACCCACACACACACATACACAATTTTAGTAGATGCTGAAACTTTGCTTTCCATCCCTATAAGGAGCAAAGTAAACTCTGAGAAACGTGATGGTTAACACGTGATTTGAAACTTGAGCTATACTTGGTCAAGCAAATCTTGTCAGTAGAAAAATTTGAAAAATTGCGAGTTAGCCATACAGCGTCCATACTACGTTTGAATTGTTCGAAAATCGCGTGTCATTTATATATTATCTGTGGAACTGTTTTGTTTACATTTCATCGTTGTTCGATGTATATTCTGCTTTTGGTTCGTTTTATAGGGATACCATACTTTAGTTTGCTTTATATTGCTACTGACAAATCCGGGTTGACACACTATAATTTCGAATCACGTGCTACAAAACTCACTTTGCTCTCTAGGGACGAAAAACAAAGTTTCAGCACCAGTGGCTGTCGTTATATAACGAGGGTGAACGCCCGCGCCGCAACCTTTAAGGTCGGCGCATACATTTGTATTTACCATGCAGGCTTTAGCGCCACAGATGTGCGAATGTGAAGAGATATGCCATCAATAAATTCAATAATGGATATTTCCGAAAACTTGTTGGGGTGTCTGGCGACCTACGAGCAGGGTCATATTTTGCCCAAAGGCTGAGCTTATGCTTTGCTTTCCTCCGATAGCGGTGCCGTCATATAGCGGCCGTCTCCATACAAATACTACGACATCCATATTTAGCCGTATTATTTAGTATGGAGACGGCCGCTATATTACGGCACCGCTATCCTAGGAAAACCGATCTTTGTTAACTATACAGCGGGGAAATGCGGCTAGTGTCCTAGGGACTATGCCCCAGGTGTAGTGTTGTGAATAACGCTCATTTTGAGGCTTAAAGACTCGAACCCTTAAGACTCTCGAGGCTTAACACCTCAAAATATAGTCGAGTCTTCAAGACTTACGAGTCTTGAGGGCTCGAGTCTTTAAGCCTAAAAAAAGCGTTATTCACAACACTGACCAGGTAAAAGTAAAAGTAAAAAAAAAAAGAAAAAATTATTTATTAACCATGAAGAATTGTTTAAGTACACTATGCAGTTTATCGACGACTTCCACACTAGGCTAAGCCTGTATCGTGAAAGTCAGCTACATGCGTAAATTAACCAAGTAAGTAACAGCGCATTTAGTGCATTTGCATGCACACACTAAGTACATATTTAAATAATACAATTAAAGAAGAATGTTACCTATGAATGAAATTGAGGCAAGTAAGTAAAATGGAAGCAGAGGGTTACGCAAAATGACTTGTTGTAATATTTGGTGTGAATGAGTGTGGGAGATGATGTGGTGACATTAGGTTTTGTCGAAAATTGATGAAGTACATGTACAATGTTGATTTAAGAATTGGAAATAAAATCAACACGACTGGATGGTGGATTTGACGACTGGTCTGGCCTAGTATGGGTAGTGACCCTGCCTGTGAAGCCGCGGTCCCGGGTTCGAATGCCGGTAAGGGCATTTATTTGTGTGATGAACACAGACCAGCTATCATGGTCGCATTTTTATCACCTATCATGCCATGCGTCACTTTCGCTCTTACGTATTTGTTAGAACGTGACAGCCATGGTGACAAATGATAAAGAGCCGGCCATCTTAGCCCTACAGATATTTGTTCTTGAGTCTTGGGTGTTTTCTATGTATCTATGTACACAAGCCTTCTTGAGCTTACTGTGGGACTTAGTCAATCTGTGTTAGAATACTTAGAATGTCCTATTATATTTATTTGTTATTTATTTATCACAATGAAGTTATATTGCCCTTTTTACCTAATCAATCCCCAAAACTATCGTCAAGGTCGTATCAGAATAAGATCAAAACTTCAACAAGTAGTTAAATCGGATGGAGTCAGGAAGGCAATTGACCAAGTTTCTTATAATATCAATTGTATTTTTTAGAAACTAGGTAGCTTTTGCTCGTGACTTCGCCCGCATGATGATAATGAATGATAAAACGATCCTTTTTATACCACGTCGGTGGTAAACAAGCATACGGCCCGTCTGATGCTAAGCAGTCAAGGTAGCCTATGAAGGCCTGCAACTCCAGAGGTACATGCGCCTGGCCGACCCTTAAACACCTGTACACTCCTGTCCTATCCTTTTTCGGCGTCAAGCTATCTCCATACCAAATTTGATCTACACCGGTTCACCGGTTTAAGCGTGAAGAGGTAATACAGACAGAGTTAGGTTTGGATTTATAATTTTGGTAGGAATGGTAGGTCAGAAACAACATATTTTATTGACCCTCTGTTGGTATTTTTTCCTAACCGCAATAATTAGGAGAAAGTTACTAACACGACAGCACGCTACTATTCGTAGTATCTCTTGTATTGTGATATCTGTGGCTTATATTTACCTGGCACTCCTGGCAGCAAGGCTTTGACTAACACTTACCCAGACGGAGCGGTTTCAAACTTCAAACATTTGCTGTTTGTTATTGATATATTACTCGCAGCGCATCTAAACTACTCGTGGCATATCTCTTGTATTACCTATGTTATCTGTGGCTTATATTCACCTCCCAACACAGACGGAGTGGCATTTGAAATTTAAACATCTGTTAGGTATGGATTTATTATTGATGTTTATAATACTTTGACGCTTAAACTGCTGAACCAATTTAGTTGAAATTTGGTATAGAGATGTTTTGAGTTCCAGGGAAGAAAATAGGATACTTTTAATCTCAATAATAATCCCTTAAGGGTGTGAAAAGGGAGGTGGAAATTTGTATTGGGATTCAATAACCGCTGAACAAATGTTGATAAAATTTGGCATAGAGATAGTTTGAGTCCCGGGGAAGAACATAAGGAGGATAGTGTAAGGAGTAAGGATAGTTTTTATTCCAAAAACAACACCCCTAAAAATGAAAGGTAATGTGTAGTTTTATATGGAGAATCAATAAACGTTGAACCGATTTGGATGAAATCTATGTCTACATCATTGATTTAGTTGAATATGATACTAAACTTGACTTAGAACCTAATCTTAAAGAATTATTAACCTCAGACGTCGCAGACTCATATACTCCCCCCCCCCCTGCATCTAAAATCTGGGTGGCTCCACTTCTTAAATCCATCCTTGGGTCCTAAGGACCAATCCTGCCAAAGGAAATCCCTTGTTCATGCAACGCCGTCGTTGACTTTTTTGGTCTCTGAGCACACTCGACTAATATATAGGAGTAGGAACTTTTAGCACAGACCAACCCGTGTACGGTAGGTACCATAAAGTTCCATAGTAAGCTATTTCGTTTGTACCTACCGAAAGGCAAAAAAAATGTTTAACAACCCTCTGCCCTTTCAAAAATTAAAAATAAAGCAAGTCGTAAAATTAACACAGCGGAAGTAAGAATAACCGTGTAAGTATTCAAAAAGACGAGAAATGACAAAATGATAACAAAAACGACTTATAATTAGGCGAAGTTCCTTCCGTTTCACAAAAGCGGAAGGGCCGGAAGGAAGATGTTTTTGTGCGAATTTCGCCGTACTTGTCATTTGGGTGGTTTTGCAGATGAACTATTTTTGAAATAAGAAAGGCACATGTTGTTTTCTGGGTTTACCTTACCGCTCATCACTACATAGTATAAAACAAAGTCGCTTCCCTGTCTGTCTGTCTGTATGTATGCTTAGATCTTTAA
This sequence comes from Cydia amplana, assembly GCF_948474715.1. Lineage (NCBI taxonomy): Eukaryota > Metazoa > Arthropoda > Insecta > Lepidoptera > Tortricidae > Cydia > Cydia amplana. The sequence continues at coordinate 19,117,741 of NC_086071.1, forward strand.
AGCTACGCAACGGATTTGGATGCGGTTTTTAATACATAGAGTGATTCAAGTGGAAGGTTTATGACTTTATGTATAGTTTGTTAGCCCGTGGGAAGCCGGGACGGGTCGCTAGTGTTAAAATAAATACAAACGACTACAATATACTTTTTTTAGTCCAATATAATTCTGCATCTGCAAGGAAATCTTTAATACCTCTAATATCATGACTTTTTGTATTATAATACAAATGTAATTTATGCCGTAAAGTGCTGACAGGGGGTCCAAAATGCGGCAAAAAAGGGACTTAAACGTAAGCAAAGTTCCTTCCGGTTTAACTGAAGGGAGCGGAAGGAAGCAATGAATGAATGAATGAATGGAAGTTTTTGTACATTCATGGTTTTGCAATAGGTACGTGTCTTACGGCCGGTCCGACAGATTGAGATTCGAAATAATAAAGTGTTATTCACAAGCGATTATTGGTGTGTGTGAGTTTAGCTTTATTACTTATATGTTGTTTGTTGAGAATATTTATTGTAATATTTAAAGAGGCAATATCTGGGAGACCGAGGTTTGCTCGGAAAACATAAAAAATCTCAAAAATGCGGGTTTCCCCTGAGATGAGTGAGATAATACCTAGCTACCTTGTGCTTATAAGATGTGCATGTGCATCTCATAACATTGTTCGAATACGGCCGTAATATCACCCAAAGACCAAATAACACCAGTCAACTGCTGAGACGTTCAGTACGTGAGCGGCGCGCATGCGCGGGGCTTAGTGCGGGGGGGTGAAGGGGGGGGGGGGCTTCCGGCGCAGCGTGGGAACGCTCCCACCTCTGATTAAACGCTTAATTAATAAGTTGCCTCAATGGGGCTACTGTAAGCAAGACTGTTTCACTTGGTCAACTGTGGCCCGGCTGGATCGCTCTCAAATAGGGTATTTATTTTAAACAGAAACAGTACCTAGTAGGTTGGTGCAGCAATCCCAAGAATTGGCGTAGTGGGCACTAGTTTTTACGAAAGCGACTGCCATCTGACCTCCCAACCCAGAGGGTAAACTAGGCCCTTATTGGGATGAGATGTTTTTGCCGAAAAGCGAATGGTACCAAATGATATTTCGTACATAAGTTCCGAAAAAACTCATTGGTACGAGCCGGGGTTTGAACCCGCGACCTCCGGATTGCAAGTTAAAGCTGGTCAACCAAACTTGTCAGTAAAAAAAGGCGCGAAATTCAAATTTTCTATGGGACGATATCCCTTCGCGCCTACATTTTTCAAATTTGCCGCCTTTTTTTACTGTCAAGATCTGGTTGACCAAGTATACATGCTATGACCGCTAGGCCACCAGCGCTTCAAAAATATAAAAAAAAAAAGTTCAAAAATATCTACCTACAAATATATAATGTACTCGTATGTACCTACTATACGTACAGCTGTAACTACACATCATACACATGTCGTGTATTACTTTATAGCGACATCCTCACTTCCCAAACCCTACTTAAACCAAACCATTGTAGAGTCTGTGCGGAAAGAGAAGAGTCGTAGAATGTATTGGATTCCATACATTGTACGACTCTTCTCTTTCCGCACAGATTCTACCCAGTGTACCCACACCTGGCGGCAGATGTTTTCATTCAGCTAATTTTTATCAATCGCTCTTTCCATTCGCTCATTCATGTCCTTTTTTGGTGCGACATGTGTTCGGGGTAAAAACTTGTGTTACCTGTGTGAACGCTGTGCCAAGGACCATAATATGGTTATGGTCCTTGGCTGTGCCAAAGATTTGGGTTTTGAGACTTTTGAGAGAGTTTTTGTTTTTGGTTTTTACTTTTTAAAGTGGCGGTACCCAAAATTTCATTCGATAGCGGACGTGACGTACGCCAAAAATACGTAAAGTCTATTTTTTTATTCGGTAGACTGAAATGACATTTCATAGTATGAACACTATGAACATCATGTGTCATTTCACTTTTACGCGTGACTTTAGGTACGCGTCATATGTTAGTGGTTTAAAAAAAGTGCCAACTAAAATATACCTAATGCAAAATTAAACAGGTTGAAAAACATATTAAATACATATATTCAAAACGGGTCACTCACGTATTTTAAGTCGAAAAACGCTCGACATGTTCTTAAAATAAGTGAGTGACCCGTTTTGAATATACATATTTAATATGTCTGTGTCTCACGGAGGTTGAAAAAAACCGGCCAAGTGCGAGTCGGACTCGCGCACGGAGGGATCCGCACCATCAACAAAAAATAGAGCAAAACAAGCAACAAAAACAAGCAAAAAAACGGTCACCCATCCAAGTACTGACCCCGCCCGACGTTGCTTAACTTCGGTCAAAAATCACGTTTGTTGTATGGGAGCCCCACTTAAATCTTTATTTTATTATGTTTTTAGTATTTATTGTTATAGCGGCAACAGAAATACATCATCTGTGAAAATTTCAACTGTCTAGCTATCACGGTTCGTGAGATACAGCCTGCCCTAGTAGCACGGTCGCATTTTTATCGTTTATCACCATGCCTGTCACGTTCTAACAAGTATGTAAGTGCGAAAGTGACGGGCATAGTGATAGTCGATAAAAATGGAACCGTGCTGAGCCCGCTGGTGACAGACGGACGGGCGGACGGACGGACGGACGGACAGCGGAGTCTTAGTAATAGGGTCCCGTTTTTACCCTTTGGGTACGGAACCCTAAAAATGGCAAATTTAGACGTTATTATAAATATACCTACCTTTGTTGATTTTATAAAAATTAGCATAGAAGAATTTTGAGAGCCACCGCGAAAATCAAAGTTCGCAAATTCTCTGTCACACTATTCACACTAATTATGTGTTCATTGGAATAAAAGAGAAAGATTTCCACAATTTGTTTTTCTGGACCTACATCGACAGTGGCGCCAACTGGTGAGCATAAAAACGGCAGCCCTCATTGCACGCAGAATACAAGCCGCCAATAGGCAGGTGAAACGAAACGAATACAACTTTAAAAACATTTTTTACAGCGACAAAATGCAACTGCACCGGAAACATAAAGAGGAAATAATAATTGATTGCTCGCATCCGCCGGAAGTGACGCCACCGCCATACGCGCCGGAAGTCGCCCCTTTCTTTCCCTTACGTTTCGTTCATTCATGCCGTTCGTTCGGCGTGGGAATTTAAACTGTCAAGATGTGACGTCATTTTCATTAAAGACGTTAATACTTAATACTGCATTTTAGTATTTATTAGGGATATAATATAAAAATAGGTACAGCATTAAAACCGGCAGTTTAGAAAGGGTCTTGCCAGAAACTAGTTTTATTTTTATATTTAGTTATTATACCTACTTACCTACAGCGTTTTAGATACTATAATATAATGTCCTACAATATTTTTTATTTACTTAGTCCCACCATAGTAGTCTTTAAGCAAATGCATGAAAACAGAATATCCTTACACCCGATTTTTATTGTGAAATCCGCACCTTCACACTCAAATCATGAATGAATCGCGACATCGGCCATGAGTACATTCATACAAAATAACTACTAGCCAATACCCCATTCAAGCTAGCAAATCGCGCTTTTCCATTTATTAAAACGCAACCTTCTTTCGAGCCGCATAAAGTTTACTTTCCGAATTCAGTCAGAGAAATTATACGAAGTTGCGAAAGTAACTATTCGAAATGTTCTATATTTAAAAACGTGACAACAGCATGTTTTTAAAAAGGCAGCGAGCGACCTTTTCGGATGCCATTCGGCCGGGCGGTCAGGGCTAATTGCACACGCGACCAATATAAGCGCTTTCTCACTTTAGTTATAGTTTCAACGAATCACGGTTCAATTTACGCTAGTTCCATACGAGTCTGCAGTAAGTGCTCACTGGGAATAATAACACAGGAAGTGAATGAAGCGAGGGAGGGTATTTTTATATGCTAGAGCAACTTTCTCATGCTATTTTACCGCGGGATTGAAACGTCTCAATAGAAAAACGGCTTAAGTTCCTATGAATTGCGAGTACTTTGTGCCGTTGCGTAATAAAGTAACGCCCATTCATAATCGCCTTGAAGTTTGAACTAGAACGGAGAATGAAACGAAATGTGGTTGTTAACGAGTGTTTACAACTCGCATAATTATTTCATTTACGTGTTCGTTATTGAGTCGTTTTAAACAGTTTTGTAAGAATTGTAAGTTGGCTGACATGTGTCTTGCTCATGTACCTACATGTGGAATTGATATTGGTGTGTTAAAAATATTTAGTTTTTAGTTAAATGTATAGAGGTGGACCAAGATAGTCTGCAACAATTTTGATAGCACACGCATATAATTTCATAGAAGTTCGACGTTAAAAATAACACTTGCACTGCGTGTGCTATCAAAATTGTTGCAAACTCATCTTGGTCTAACTCTATCTTAGAACTCAGAGTCGTTTTTGCAGTTTTGAATTTAGAATTTTTTTTTTATTCCGTAAAGGCGGGATTCCACCAGTGTGCTGCACTGTGCGGCGGCACAAGCATATTCAGTATTTTCAGTAGAAAAATGCTTGTGTCGATCACACACTTGCGTTGCTTGTGCGTGCGTGGTAAAAAAAAGTATAAGTACCTAAGTATAGTTTTTAGGGTTTCGTACCCAAAGGGTAAAAACGGGACCCTATTACTAAGACTCCGCTGTCCGTCCGTCCGTCCGTCTGTCCGTCTGTCACCAGGCTGTATCTCACGAACCGTGATAGCTAGACAGTTGAAATTTTCACAGATGATGTATTTCTGTTGCTGCTATAACAACAAATACTAAAAACAGAATAAAATAAAGATTTAAGTGGGGCTCCCATACAACAAACGTGATTTTTGACCGAAGTTAAGCAACGTCGGGCGTGGTTAGTACTTGGATGGGTGACCGTTTTTAGGGTTCCGTACCCAAAGGGTAAAAACGGGACCCTATTACTAAGACTCCGCTGTCCGTCCGTCCGTCCGTCCGTCCGTCCGTCCGTCTGTCACCAGGCTGTATCTCACGAACCGTGATAGCTAGACAATTGAAATTTTCACAGATGATGTATTTCTGTTGCCGCTATAACAACAAATACTAAAAACAGAATAAAATAAAGATTTAAGTGGGGCTCCCATGCAACAAACGTGATTTTTGACCGAAGTTAAGCAACGTCGGGCGGGGTCAGTACTTGGATGGGTGACCGTTTTTTTGCTTGTTTTGCTCTATTTTTTGTTGATGGCGCGGAACCCTCCGTGCGGGAGTCCGACTCGCACTTGGCCGGTTTTTTTGCTTGTTTTGCTCTACTTTTTGTTGATGGTGGAACCCTGATGATGAAACCCTCCGTGCGCGAGTCCGACTCGCACTCTGCCGGTTTTTTTTGTTCTTATTTACTGACAAATTGGTTTGACCAACTATATTTAATTTTATTTATTTACTTCTTGTTACTTTCATTTTTATCTCAACAGTAAGTAAATAGGTGGCAAATTGACTTTATCAGTAGAAAAAGGCACTAAATTCAAAATTCGTATGAGAAATCGTGTTTTCACCTATTTCTCATGCCGTTGTAACCAGGGATGTTGCGGATGCAGATTTTTTGACATCCGCGGATGCGGATGCGGATATTTAAAGGCCCACATCCGCGGATGCGGATGCGGATGCGGATGTCAAGATTAGGTACTTAGAAAACGTCAAATATTACATTTTTAGTATTTTTTATTTAAAAAAAATAACGAAACGTTTAGTATTTGAGCAAGAATATAGATGCGTTATATTTAATAAACAGTAACTTGGCCGACTTTTCTGGATCTAGACGATTTCGTTATAGGTAATGACGAAATTACCTAGCACTTACGCCGCCGCTAAGACGTTCCTGTGCCGACTTGTTCGACATCCGCATCCGCATAAGCTCCGCATCGATTTTATGCGGATGCGGATGCAGATGCGGATGTTGAAAATAATGCGGAAGTTCCGCGGTTGCGGATGCGGATGCGGATGTTCGCAACATCCCTGGTTGTAACCACTGATAACGCTGGCTTGCCAGACGAATATAATGCTTATGCTTAACACTATATGTATTGCAACTAATTACTAACTAATCCAACTAAAAACTGTCAAAAACATCTGCGAAAATCCGTTAAACTATTACAAACACCCTATTCACCACCATTCGATTCAGCTTGTACCTACCACGCCAAACGAAAAACGAACTAACGACATATCGTTCCCGTACATACTTAATACACTTTTCCTTTGACCTCACACTTTCACAATGAATTGTTTCGCTTGCAGCCTGAGTCGCGAATGTTCGCTATCCCGCTCACACGCCTGCGTTCGGGTATAGAGTGACAAGGACAGGGAGAACGGAAGTTGAATAAGAACGCCGGGGTTCGTTCATTGATGTTTCCGTCGTGAATGGGCATTGATTATAATACAAGTATTACGCGGTCACATATTTCCTGTTTGTGTGTTGGTTGTGTTTTTAATTGGCGATGTGATATTAGATAACAGATTCAAATAGTTATTGTTTTATTTGTTTTACAAGGGGGAAAAGTTGGTGTGTGCCCTCTTGCTTATATTGATCAATACCCGAGCAAGCGAAAGTTTCCGAAATGGAATCTTGAGCGTTGAGACTTACGAGGGTTTCAAGGCATGGTTTAAACAAACTTGACCACCGAGTGAAACACATTATTCACCAAAAGGAAAATACTAACTGTAAAACATTACAAATCAAATCCAAATGGACGCTGTTAAATAATAATATGTATTCAAAATCAGCACTAAAAAAAGTCGATTCCACCAAGAAAATGAGGAAACTACTCGAAATTTGCATCCAATTACCGATTCATATCGAAATCGACAACAAATAAAAAATCGGCCCTTACTAAAACGCAAAAATTGTTAGGTACTTGTAGCTTATTTGGTAAGTAGGTACCTAATAAAACTGATGTATGGAGTGAGCACTCTAATTAGGGTTGCCAGATCGTAAGGCGCTATTATCGGGAAAAAATATCAATTTTTCGGGATTTTGGGACTTAGGCCGGGAAAAAAAAACATTCAAATTAAAGTAATTGTATTAAAAAAAAAACAAAAGTTTATTATTGGCACTACGTCAGCTGCTCTGTCCATTACGACTCGACGCGGGTCGCTCGCTCGCTCGACGACAGTTCGAAACTTGAAATTATTGTTTTATAACGTGAAGCTGTTTTTCGGGACAATTTTCACTTGGACGGGAATCGGGAACACATGCTAAAAATCGGGAGAATCCCGCCAAATCCCGACCATCTGGCAACCCTAACTCTAATGCTTACTTATTTCTCTATACGTTTAGTGACTCACTTATCTATACGATGAGCTAATTCATTATAAATCACTTAAATAAGACCTCGACCTTGAACGACCTTGGTCTGAACCCTCTCCGCCAAAATCACTAGCGGGCCAATTCGAACGTACTGATATCAGACGTATTCTAACTGGTGGCCTAGCCAAGGTGACAATCGGTATCGCTTCGACATCGAATCGCTTTGTATCTCTATCACTCTTCCATATTAGTGTGACAGTGACAGTTGCATTACGTTCGCTACGTAGCGTTAGCGATTGGCATTTTGTCTACGTCTACGGTATATATCACTGTTGTCGTCCAGTTCGCTCGTTGTCCGTACCGTGGAATGGGGTTACTTTGAATACTCGGTTTACTTTGATAAAAACTTTACTTCGTATTCAAACTCGAATATTACGCTTTCTGAACGCACCCTGTGGATTGTTTTTTTACGGTTGGCAAGATTGAACGTCACTGTCAGTTAGTGATTTGTGTCCGTGGGATCAAGCATATCGATAGATGGGAAAAAATTAAAATATGCAAGTATCAGTTTTGTGTACTTTTAATAGCCTGAATAACTTCTAATGTACAATGTTCTATATAGCAAATACATAAATTTGATGTAATCCATTGAATCAGGCATGTATCGGCCTATAACATCGATTCTTGTTGCAAATCATAATCATGGCGGCCATTTTAGTATATCGGTTTTTGCGGCATGGGGTGTCATTGATCGCCTATAAGGGTTTACTTTGACGACATATAGTTTTTTTAGATTATTTAGATATTGAAGGTTTTTTAACTGATTTTTGTATTATTGTTTTAGAATAATGCCTGAGCATATATGAACTACTCTGAAAAAGTTTTAAACCGGACTGTGACAGAAGTGGTCGAAGGCAGGCCGTCGATACGCCAAGCATCCGTACATCATCCTATTGTTATTACATATTGTTAATAAATTTTGATAGGTTTTTATTGTTCAATTATGCTTCTTACCTTAAATAAGTAAAATATGAGACTGTTTTGCAATAAAGTTGATTTTTTCTAAGCTAACCTTTTTTCTCTTTGTCAAAGTAACCCCAAAGGCAATAAAATCCTGATAAATCCTAAACCTGCGAACGGATTTTTTTGTAATGTTTTGAAGTTTTAGTCCCTATAGGTGTTACTATCGAATTCCGCCGAAAAAAAGGGGGTATCAAAGTAACCCCAAGTTAAGTTTAAAGTTGATCACCACTTTAGAATTTTTTTTCAAAAGACACATTAGTATAAATTTAAAAAAAATGGTGAAATCGATAGAGGAGCAAAAACCGATACTGTCATTTTTTAAATTTTTTTTTAGATTCCATATTCGGGGAGATAAATAAATATTAATTTTGAAATTGATCAAAGTAACCCCATTCCACGGTACATGTGTTGGTGCGAGCGAGAGTTCCGAGACGCACGGTAACTAACATGAATCAAATATCATTTTGATGTCAGTGTACGTTCGAATTAGCCTAACTATCGTAAATAACTTGTGACGTCAGCGACGTTCATTGAATCACCGTTCTTCCTCCGTTTCTAGATAACCCCCCCCCCCCCCCCCCTGTTACGTCATTGTCTGCATATATACATATGTAGTTGGGGTAATTTTGGCCGGTCGTCGCTTTTCGGTGGAGCATGTTTTGTGAAAGGGAGAAATGTTTTATTATAGTACTACGGCTACGCTCAAGATTCTACTGTTGGAACCACTCACTACACTCGAGGTTACAATTTTGTAATCAATATTATCACGAGGAGTTAAACAAGAAATTTGCCCCCTTGTATAATCTTAACAAACAACAATTTCATGCATGTAGCCCATTCGGTAATTATTCGCGTAGTTATATAAAATACTTAACCTAAACATTGATATCGCTTAGACGTCACTGTATTTTGTAACTCAATTTCCTGTAAACAACAAACGTAAAACACAACAGTCAAATTACGCTACGTAGATATTACCTCAGCGGCACAAATATTGTGAATGAACAACATGGCCGCGGCCAATGGGAGCGGATACCCGCGGTTACTCACTTCCTGTTTCCTGCGGGGCCGAGCGGCCGACCTGACTGCCCATTCACCAAAAATCTCACAACCAGAACCCACCTCCAGTATAACGTGACCCCTATCTTATCGTAAACTATACGACAAGCGGTTACGCGTTATACTGGTTAAATTTAAGGTGTCAATTGACGACCGTTTGTGAAGACGGCCCGAGCAATGTACGAAGTTGGCCGAGCCCGACCGAAGGTGCCCGATGTGCGACACGACTTCTGAACAGCGTTCGTTGGGAGTTTTGATGATGGGAGCGCGTTTTGAATTTGATGCTACTGTAGGAGAAATAATTTTATGTTAGTTCAATCGTTATTTGTATTTTCTTATTGTTAAAAAGAAAGATGACTTCATCAAACGACAACTATAAATATAGGCTGAAAAATACTAGGTTAAATATTTATGATTCTAAATCATCACTAAAAAGTCAATTTACCACCCAAAATAAGGAATAAGGAACACCTCATTATTTTCATCAAATTACTTTGCCAAATTACTGTGGAATTGTGGATAAAATGCAACTTTCTCATCGGATTTTGCAAAAATAAAGACAGCCATTACAGGCTGGTGTGGTGAAAAAGTTTTACCTCTTCTTATAGCCTCCTAAGGCCCAAGGCGCCCAAGGTCCTGTTCAGTTCGATGTAATTTAAACCATGTTCAATTGGAACAGAATCAACTACCGTACATTTCTGTAGGTATCTTAGAGGGTGGTATTCCACCTGTCTTATATACTTGGTCAAGCAGATAATAAATAAATAAATATTAATGGACATTTTTTACACAAATTGGCTAAGCCCCACGGTAAGCTCAAGAAGGCTTGTGTTGTGGGTACTCAGACAACGATAGATATAATATACAAATACTTAAATACATAGAAAACAACCATGACTCAGGAACAAATATCTGTACTCATCACACAAATAAATGCCCTTACAGGGATTCGAACCCAGGACCGCGGCTTCACAGGCAGGGTCACTACCCACTAGGCCAGACCGGTCGTCAAACCTCGTCGTCAACCCCGGTCGTCAGATCTTGTCAGTAGAAAAAGGCGGCAAATTTGAAAAATGTAGACGCGAAGGGATGTCGTCCCATAGAAAATTTGAATTTCGCGCCTTTTTTTACTGACAAGATTTGCTTGACCAGCTATATTTGATCAAATTTGTACGTTTCACATGTGGAACAGGGATGTTGCGGATGCCGATTTTTTGACATCCGCGGATGCGGATGCGGATGCGGATTTTTAAAGGCTCACATCCGCGGATGCGGATGTCAAGATAGTACGATAAAAAACGTCAAATATTACATTTTAGTAATTTTTATTTAAAAAAACCGGCCAAGTGCGAGTTGGACTCGCGTTCCAAGGGTTCCGTACATTAAGTCCCACTCACGCTTGACTGCTCATTTCTAATAGTTTTTTTTTTGTTAATGACTAAATTACCTAACAGTCTAGCACTTACGCCGATGCTAAGACGTTCCTGTACCGACCTGTTCCACATCCGCATCCGCATTCAATCCGCATCGATTTTATGCGGATGCGGATGCGGATGTGGATGTTGAAAATAATGCGGAAGTTCCGCGGTTGCGGATGCGGATGCGGATATTCGCAACATCCCTGATGTAGAATACCACCCTTAGTAAAAGTTTAGGGTTAAGTAAAGCCCATCTAAAGTCTAAACTATTTTAAGTAAGTAGGTATTAAGCTGTTTTATAGGACCAGTGAAAGTACAAACCAGTTTCCTAAAATAAGATATTCTATTTTAAACACTCAGGACTCTGAAATTCAGTTTGCCTTGGTTTGTAAAACTTGTCCTTGTGGGACTCTATTGACTACATTCGTGCTAAAAATAGGACAATGGGTTATTTCTTGCCCAGTATATTCATTGCGTAAATTACGTAACCAAATCTGATCGTAAAGCTTTGGTTTCCTCCGATAGCGGTGCCGTCATATAGCGGCCGTCTCCATACAAATACTACGACATCCATATTTAGCCGTATTATTTAGTATGGAGACGGCCGCTATATGACGGCACCGCTATCCTAGGAAAACCGATCTTAAGCCCTCAATCGTAATAGATTTGGAGTAGGTACAGAATACCAACCCAGTTTGACAGTGGGAGTCCCCCTCCCCCTACTTCCACCCCCTTCATTCACGAACTTGGCTCCGCGTTTGCATAATCTCAAATACTGTAACCTCTTACTTAACTTTTCGTACGGAAATGTGAATCTTACGTTGCAGTGTTTAAGGTTGATAAGAGTTGTGATAAAATTGAGAGTAGTAAATAAAGTCGGATGTTGATTGAATTGCTGCGACACCGAATTCGAAGGGTTAGCCTAACAAATATACCTAGAACGATAACGTCGATAACTTTGATAACTTTTGAGGTCCAACATTCTTATATCCATACTTACATAGTAATAGAATAATTGACACGATATTTAAAGGTACTCGCTTACAACTTAACTAAGAACTTAAGTAACAAATCGCGTCACACTTAACATCATTCCGATTTTAGTAGCGCTTTTGATTTTTGATTCTTATACATTCTAGAGTTCTAGACCTATGGGTTAGTGTAGTCGTCGACAATCAACAATCGTAACCCTTATTGTACAGACATAAGGTGCACCTATGGTCAAATCAAGTCAAATTAGAAAAACAATTTGTTTACGGTTTTTTTTTCTTCAGAGACAATTGTCACCTTTTAAGGTTTTGGTCAGACTCTGCCCTTGGAAATGTTACTACCTACCCTTGACGCAAACTTCGTACTTGACTGAATTGCATAGTCGAGAGGGTGAGGTAGGGCGTGGGCGGAGGGGGGTGCGTGGGTGTTCATTCATACGCGCGTCACTAAATTGATGGTCGTCGAATAGTGAAGAATTGAGTCTACATACATATACCACATTATTAAAGAATGTATAATATTGTTTAATACGTTTAAATATTAAATATTTTGATTTTTTTTTAGTAGTTACCCTACTTACTAGGTAGTAGATACAATTACGAGAACAATAACATACTTAACTAACCAATCATAAACCCTATTTCAACGACATAAAGTCCACTTAAGGTCAGTGAAGCCTATTGCTTTCAGTACTGCCAGGCGAAATTAATGGTTCTCTCACATTAGCTTTTATAAAATGTTATGTATGTGACATCGTGGGACAGGGACAGCATGATATTTTATTATGTTGTCCCTGTCACACGATGTTATATAACATTTTATAACAGCCAATGTGGGACCATAAACCTTATTTAAAAGCCATAAGACCTAGTTGTTATGTAGAGAGAACGGACGCGCGTCCGTCGACACGGACCGTCCGGTGACGGACGTCCGCTCCGCTGATTACTGAGGAATGCGAGCGAGCTAACAACTTGACTACTTTTAGTCCTTATTGTGTAGATTTAAGGTTCATGTTTGGTTAATCTGCTTAATTCTGCTTCTATAGGAGCTGCGAGCCCTAACAACTTAAGTGACTATTTTTAGGCCTTATGGTTTACAGTTAAGGTTCACGTTCGGTCAATCCGCTTTCCCATCACGAGCGAGAGCTAACCTAAGTGACTATTTATAGGCCTTATTGTGTAGAGTTAAAGTTCATGTTTGGTTAAACTGCTTCCCCATTACACATAAGCGAACTAACAACCTAAGTGACTATTTAGAGGCCTTATTGTGTAAAGTTAAGGTTCAGGTTAGGTCAATCCGCTTCCATACAGGAGCTAGTATAAACAGCATACGCAACTGACTTTTGATAGGTCTTCTGACGTTGTAATAAAGTTCATGAATGCTTATTAATAGTCAATGTACGTCGTGACGTCACTCGCTGAATACACGTATTGAGTGTAAAACCTTTATTAAATACAATAATTTTACGCTCAAAATTCCAGTTTTCGAACCTTTGCTACTTTACTCCAAAAAAATCCTAAAAATTATTAACCAACGTATTTTTCGATTTCGCTGTACAGGGTGTCTAGCCAAGATGACAATCACTTGCATTACGACAACGCAATGACAACGCAACTTTTTGCGACAGTTGCGTTTCGTTCGCTACGGAGCGTAAACGATTGGCATGTTGGATGTTGGCTACGTAACCAGTTCAAAATTTAGAACTGGCCCCGTAGACAACATAACAATCGTTCTACGTAGCGAACGAAACGCAACTGTCACTGTCACACTAATATGGAAGAGTGATAGAGAGACAAAGCGATTCGATGGCGAAGCGCAAGCGATTGTCACCTTGGCTAGGCCGCCTGTTCCCCTATAAAAGAATTCAAACAAAAATAAGTAGCCATTTCAAACTTCAAAATACACGTCATAAATACCTGCTACCTCAGAAGATTTATCTATTTTGTGGTGTTAATAAAACGCCGGGACCATAGGTCAGGCAGGATGGACGACTGACAAGTGACAGTGAAATACGTTCTGCGCGGACCTCAGAGGGCTTACCAGTTACCACAGACAACAAAAAAATCGAAAATCTTTATCTGCCTCTCTATCACGCGTATATGCGAGCGACAGAGAGGCAGATAACGTTTTTCGATGTTGACGCCAGACGGTGACGGTAGACCCTCAGGCGCGATCCGTCTTCGCAGGTCAGCTGTCAAAATGTTTTTTTTTAACCGACACTTGGATCGATCAGGTTCTTCTGGATCTCATAAAGACATGATAGTGCATATTTTTATATATAGTCGGACCGAGCTATACTCTGGCAACCCACTTGGTCAGTAGAAAAGGCGCGAAATTTTACCTAAATTAATATGAAATAAATAAAAAAAAGCGGCCAAGTGCGAGTCGGACTCGCCCATGAAGGGTTCCGTATTTAGGCGATTTATGACGTATAAAAAAAAACTACTTACTAGATCTCGTTCAAACCAATTTTCGGTGGAAGTTTACATGGTAATGTACATCATATATTTTTTTAGTTTTATCATTCTCTTATTTTAGAAGTTACAGGGGGGGGGGACACATTTTACCACTTTGGAAGTGTCTCTCGCGCAAACTATTCAGTTTAGAAAAAAATGATATTAGAAACCTCAATATCATTTTTGAAGACTATCTATACCCCACACGTATGGGTTTGATGAAAAAAAAAATTTTGAGTTTCAGTTCGAAGTATGGGGAACCCCAAAAATTTATTGTTTTTTTTCTATTTTTGTGTGAAAATCTTAATGCGGTTCACAGAATACATCTACTTACCAAGTTCCAACAGTATAGTTCTTATAGTTTCGGAGAAAAGTGGCTGTGACATACGGACGGACAGACAGACGGACAGACAGACAGACAGACAGACAGACATGACGAATCTATAAGGGTTCCGTTTTTTGCCATTTGGCTACGGAACCCTAACAAAATAGAGAGGCTGATAACAAGATATCGATTTTCGATTTTCACGGTAGGCCCTCTCCAGGCGGACTCGCGTTCCAAGGGTTCCGTATATTAAGTCCAACTCACGCTTGACTGCACATTTCTAATAGAGTCTGTGCGGAAAGAGAAGAGTCGTGGCCGAAACGGGAACTAACATTTTCAATTGCATATGGCAATCAAACCTTTGACACCTGTCTTGTAAAAAGTAAACAAACTTCTGTCATTGTATATTTTTATTAACAAAAACCGTAAGTTTTATGTATAAAATATTTTCAAAACACGATAAAACCGTACATAAAACCACAAGGAACATTATATTTAACATTGTTCGGTTTTGTCAGCGGGGAGAAAACGGCTAAAAGCCGACTATCGACTTGCTAAAAGTCGCGGAACGTGTTTCCGCCATTGATGTTGTATTTCATATTAAATAATTACCTATTTAATAGGCCCCCTAAGTAACTTGTCTCCGGTACATAATCGGTAAGTATATTCATTCAAAATATATTCGTTTTCATAAATACGCAGGTCATTCATGATCTTTAAAATAACTTTTAAATATTCTTGATACTTGCCATTTTATGCATATTTATATGTAATTTTTTTTTCAGGATTGAGTAAAAGTACTTACGGTATCTCGAATAAAAGACCACTAAGTAGATGATATGCAAGAATTTGTAATCTACGTGCCGCATTCAAGCACATCCAATTCAGATGAAGATAGTTCTATCAGTTCTATGAGTCCCTGGTTGTTCTGATGAAGCTAGCTCAAACATAAGTGACATTGAATAATTCAGACTTCGATTACAAAGAATAAAACTTTTTCTAATAAAATATTTATTTATTTGTAAGTTCGTTTACTAGGTTCTGTTAGTTACGAAATTATATATTATTTCAAACTTAGCAGTGACTTTTCGGCGAAGTAAAATATCGTGAGATGAGAGAACCGGACATATCACAAGAAGGCCTA
This sequence comes from Cydia amplana, assembly GCF_948474715.1. Classification (NCBI taxonomy): domain Eukaryota; kingdom Metazoa; phylum Arthropoda; class Insecta; order Lepidoptera; family Tortricidae; genus Cydia; species Cydia amplana. The sequence goes on from NC_086071.1 coordinate 19,133,405, forward strand.
CCTATTTATGCACTATTTTTAAATCCCAGATATTAAGTTACAGTTGTATTGCCCAATTTATACCCGATCTACCCAGTATTGTATTAAAATATCTGTTGTAATGCACAGATTAGGCAATACTTAAACGAGACTCTATCTTGTTTGGTACTAAAATGACAGCTGTATTGGGCAGATTCTTAACTAGTTTTAGTAGTTTTGTCAATCGCACTGTCACTTTAATATCTGAGACATTCAAACAAGAGTTTGTTTAAAAAAAAATAAGAAGAGGGTAGAAGAAAACTAGTACCTGCGCTAATTTAGAGGATTGAGTGGACGAGCCGACACCTCCACCAGGCTCCGTTTAGTAAGCCGTGGCAAAAAACCGGAACAAAGGGATTCAAGTATTATAATCTTTAGTGTCGTACTATAATCACGTGACCAGTGTTATCAGCATAGCAAAAACCATAAAATAGCACTGGCGCGCCCTCAAATCCCACGACTCTTCTCTTTCCGCACAGACTCTATGTTTTCCTGTCATCGAATATATAGGTAAAGAACTATTTTATAATAATTGACACTGTTGTTTCTTTATTTAATATATACTTTTTATGTATGTCTATAATGTATGTTTATACGTATTTAAGTATGTTTATCTATATTAATGTTTTGTGTTGTTTGGTTATATTCAATTCGACTTTTCATATTTTTTCTTTGCGCCACCTACCGTATATTCTAATTCTTTTGTCTCCGATACCCAAAAGGTTGTCTGGAAGAGATCGCTCTTAAACGATAAGACCGCCTGTTGTTACCTCTATTATCTTTGCTTATGTTATTGTACATTTATTGTAAACTACGTCACTACGTGTATGTGAGGTGTGCAATAAAGAGTATTGTATTGTATTGTATATTTTGAGTTTTTTTTTTCAAAATTTTAGACACATTAGTTTCGGAGATAGAGGGGGGATGGTCGGACAGGCAGACAGACGCACAAGTGATCCTATAAGGGTTCCGTTTACTTTTGAGGTACGGGTACGGAACCCTAAAAAGGGGCCAATAGGTACCGCGATAGCGCGGGTCACGCAGGATGCGGCGGTTCAAACGCGGTGATAACGCGGTTGGGTAACGCTTGACCGGTGACCGCGGCGAGCGCTTTCATACCTCTTATATTACTGCATAAAACCCCCTCCACACTGGCGCATAGTCTGGAGGGGGCTTAATGACCACGTATCAAAGCGTTTGAAGGCGAAGACGGAGCAGAAATCCTGTACTGAAAATTATACTGGAGATCCCTCAAGATATACCTATACATAATACATATATAGAATAGAAATTGTTTATTCATGGCAAAAAACAGGTAAAAAGAGAATACAGATATAATTTTTGTCTTATTTATTTATTTTCGCCCTCTTTCATAATGTTATTAATTGACTTTCCTCTAGTCTAATTCATAATTCATTTATTGCATTTATACCACGGAAGAAAGAAAGAGCGCGCCGCGCATTTATACCCACAGACATTGTCATCGCTGACATACTATTTCTATGTTTATAGTATAAATAAATTTTATACCAGGCGGCCTAGCCAAGGTGACAATCGCTTGCGCTTCGCAATCGAATCGCTTTGTGTCTCTCTATCACTCTTCTATATCAGAGGGCCTACCGCGAACCACGTTCGACGTGTTGCCTCTCTGTCACATTTGTAATTTCGTACGTAAGTGTGACAGGGAGGCAATACGTCGAACGTGGTTCGCGGTAGGTCCTCAGTGTGGCAGTGACAGTCAGTTGCGTTTACGGAGCGTTAGCGATTGGCATGTTGTCTACGGGGCCTGGACTGGGGTCCATGGGTGACGGTAACTGCTTACCATCAGGCCATTAGTCTGCTCGTTTGCCTCCTATATTTTAAAAAATCCATCACCAATAGCAGTAGTGCGCGGCGACAGTATCTACCCGACTCTTACAGTTAGAATTATCAGTACGAAAATATGTGTAATTTTCAAGCAAAAGGCACCACTTTGTCGCTTGCCATAAGGACGCTTTGACAAGTTATTCGTGTAAAAATACAAGCAAATTTCATCCTTATGGTAAGCGACAAAGTTGTACCTTTTGTTTGAGAACGACACATTATAATAACTATATATAGATTTATTCTATCATAACACAAAAGACGTCACCGCACATAAGGCCCCGTAGACAACACGCCAATCGCTAACGCTCCGTAGCGAACGAAACGCAACTGTCACTGTCACACTAATATGGACGAGTGATAGAGAGACACAAAGCGATTCGATGGCGAAGCGATAGCGATTGTCACCTTGGCTAGGCCGCGGAATATTGAATAATTTTTTACAAAATATCTTATGCAATGTTGCTCCATCATGCATTTTAGAGCACTTGTAGATCTAGTGGCATTATAATTCAGATTTGTGACGTCACTGACGAAAGCAGAAGGCATTGTCCTGATTTGAATAGGAATATACGATAGCGACTACGACTTTTGCATTAGCATATTTGAGTGTAAGCTATACATATCTGGCGGTCTAGCATGAGTTGCGTTCTCGCGCGCGACTCTATACTTGAAGTCGTGCAAGATGTGTGGAGTCGCGCGCGAGAACACAACTCATGCTAGACCGCCTGAACAGAGTACATGTGGCGGAAATGTAGATGCTATACTTGGTCAACCAAACCTTTTCAGTAAAAAAAGGCGCGAAATTCAAATTTTCTATGGGACGATATCCCTTCGCGCCTACATCTTTCAAATTTGCCGCCTTTTTCTACTGACAAGATTTGGTTGACCATCTATATGTGCTCAGGTGGGCCGTTTGCGGACACTTTTTTGACCACGCTAACGCCAGGAAAATACTTCCTGTAAAACATTACAAATCAAATCCAAATGAAGCTATTATAGTATTTTTTCTACTCCCGTACTTTTATTTGTCATTTAAAGGGTCGTGTACACACCTTTAAACCCCTACCTTATAGTTGTCAAGACAAGTCTTTAGTCTATTCCCCAAAAAAGATTTTGTGCATACACGCAGTATCTTTTTGGCGATGTTACGATACTTCGTTATTACCACTTAAAAATATTGAATGAAATACAGTGTTGCCAAACTTATTTTAAATGTCATCTCTGACAAATGAGTGAACCATAGACATGTTTTTTTTTAAATATCATTCATTCTTTTAGGTTATAAGTCCACTAGATGACATGAGAAATATTTGTTAAATTTACAATTTTATTTCAAAGTAAGTGCTTGGTCGTAGAAAAAGTAAATATTGTACGTTGTTTAACTGAGTCAAAGAATACTCGTGGCGTTTTTATTACTCACATAAAGTACTATTATTAAATTAAATATTCCATATAATATATTATTGTATATTATTTATTATGCAACCGTTGTTTAAAGAGAGGTCAAAAAAGTGGCGTGAGTAACAATTTGAGGCGAAGTCGAAAATTGTTAATAAAGACGCCACGAGTATTTTTTGACTCAGTTAAACAACATTGCATACAATACTTTTTCTACGACCAAGCACTTACTTTGAAATAAAATTGTAAATTTAACAAATATTTTTCATTCATTCAAGAAGTAGCAAAGAATGGAGGGTACGGGCGGGAAAAGAATGAATGAAATAAAAAAACATGTCTATGGTTCACTCATCTGACAGAAATTACAATTAAATGTAGGTTGGCAACAATGTATTTCATACAATATTTTTTAAGTGGTGATTACACGAAGTATCGTAAAAGTGCCAAAAACTCCAAAAAGATACTGCGTGTATGCACAAATACTTTTTTGGGTAATAGACTAAAGACTTGTCTTGACAACTATAAAATAAGGGTTTAAAGGGCCGTGCACACAGGCCCTTTAAATGACAAATAAAAGTACGGGAGTAGAAAAAATATTTATCATTCAAAATCATGACTTTTAAAAGTCAGTTCCACCAGTCAACACGGGGAAACAACTCAAAATTTGCATCACATTAGGTAAAGGTAAACGGGTATGGCACCAGGCGGAAATCCGGCCCTGTTGGTGATGTTACATAAAGCTTGTTTTTCTGTGACAAGTAGGTACCTGAGATAAAAATTCTTGACGTCAACAACACAAACATTAGAACCAAATTAATCCATTCATTCATGCGACGTCTCTCCGTCAATCAGTCTATACATAAAAGATGGCATCCGCTTGGCTATGACGTCAGATACAGTGGAGGAATTTTATTCCACTCATTTTCATACAAATCAGATTCAGAATTTTCTTCTAGGTTTTCATTTTATTAAGATAAACAATTGAAATCTGGTTTTAAATGGATATGCGGGTACAGCACGGTTCCATTTTTATCGCCTGTCACTATGCCCGTCACTGTCGCACTTACATACTTGTTAGAACGTGACAGGCATGGTGACAAGCGATAAAAATGTGACCATGCTACCGCCGTTGTTATAGGTACAATCTCCATTCTGTAAACAAAAAAAAAATTATACCTTCACCATTATCACAGACACAAAAAATCCTAAAATAAACTTAACGCCGGCTTACTATCATGCAAAATTCCCAAAATCGCAGCGCTAAAAACTGAATATATGTAGTCTCAAAACATTACGTCACCCGTTTGATCAAGACGAGCGATGTTATTTTGTTTACTAGAGCATTGCTAAGGATAATTGAGAAGTATTGAGCGATTGTGAGCAGTAGGATAGGTACTTATATATTTTTTCTCTCGCCGGGCAAAGGGTTGCCAGATGTTAGGATTTATTGAGATGTTAGGATTTTTTGGGCATTATAGTTAGTTTTTTTAGGATTAGAAAAATACCACGCGATTTTGTGTCTTTTCATTGAAAAACGCTTTTTTAAAATCAGCATACCAATCACCAATTGAAATTTGGTTTAAAATGGATTTTCCGTTCTGATATTTAACTCCCCATAATCCCCTCCCCATTCCATAAATAACGATTCTTTTACCTAAAATTGTTAATTGAAAGTACCCTCGAGAAACAGTATAAAAATTTATTCTCAGTCATGTTTATCAAAATCACATGCATTTTACTTTCCTCGTATTCGAAATGAAAAGTAGAGTGTTTAACTCGGGTGAAAGGCATAATTTCAGCCTCGGACTATTGGCGTCACCAAACTATCTTGTCAGAAATGAGTGCCTTTCACCCCTTGGTTAATAATCTACTATGGTCTATGGTACCAAAACACAAAATTATGGCCTATCCTGTGCCATAATTTTGTGTTTTGGTACAATAAAGAGTTTAAAAAAAGCCTGTTTTTTCCTAACTTTAGAGTTATCCTTCAGAGTTACCTGGCAACTCCAGTGCTCCGTTATCGCATGTACAAATTGCTCAGCAGCAACACCACTACGGCCGTAGGTCACGAGTGATAAAAGGCGGTAAGTCTGTAGTGGCATTTCTACTGGCGGGCTCTACAGAAAAGATTCATCTGGGGGCACGGCAGTGCCCCCGCCAAGTCGAGCAAAACAAAGAGGCACGGCCGTACCATCCTTTTCTCGAAGCGGTTCAGGCTATTTTCGACGTCCTGTAATTTTGTACTGGCTGAAGCTAGAACCCTGAATTTTCAGTAATATATAGGGCTTAACATGTTTAAGATATATTCTCAAAAACATTTAATTTGAACTTGTAGTTTAAGAATTATTGTAAGTACGTCAAAGTTCCTTATTTTCGACACTGAGGGCCTACCGCGAACCACGTTCGACGTGTTACCTCCCTGTCACACTTACGTACGAATTTACAAGTGCGATAGAGAGGCAACACGTCGAACGTGGTTCGCGGTAGGCCGTCTGATCCTTATTTTCGACACTGACACACTCACTCACTCACTCACGATCATCATATTACTGAATCGCGATTAGAAAGGGATTGAGATAGCTGTCAATCCATATTGATTTTGACGTAAGTGTATGGAAATCTGTTATTTCTAATCCCTTTCTGATCGCGGCATGATAATACTCGATTTCATACTTTTAGCATACCCACAAGCTTTAAATTTTAAACATAAGTAGTTTTCAGCTTATCAAGCCATAGAAAACCCAAAAATATTGCAATATCAGTCACGTTTTAAAGATCTAAGAACTGCATAAGTAAGTTTGTAATCCCATATAAATATATGCTATTACAAAGTTACTGTTGCAGTTCCTACAAATAGTAGGTAAAGTAAAGGTACTCGTACACTACCATGTACGATGTGAGTATGAATGAAGATGTGTTTAGTTAGGATATGTGTATACATAGTATGGGTATGAGTACCCGAAAAGAAGGACTGCCTACAAAAAGATATATCCCATCAAAAACATTACATGTAAAAAGGTGCAAGTCTCGCAACGCTTAGAAACTTCTACTACAAAAAAGATTTGAGATGTAATGTGAAACCAAGTCGGTTATTTTAATCAGTGCCAGGGGGTGTTAAACCGTATCAATAAGATATATTAAATTTGTAATACATATAATAACTTGGCAATCGCACATAATAATGCTTTACTCGTACCGTACTCGTATATATATGTATAATATAATACTCAAACTGCAATTAGATGTTCAATTAGAATTATTTTAATAGGTGACGATGATTCTTATGCCATTATGCAGCCGTGCGATGGCCAAGTCATTATACAATACAATACAATACAAAACTCTTTATTACACACCTCACATACACGTAGTTTACAATAAATACGTATACGTATACGTTATACGTATTATGAATTAATGATATCTTATTGATACTGTTTTAACACCCCCTGGCACTGATTAAAATAACCGACTTGGTTTCACTTACATCTCAAAACTTTTTTTGTAGTAGAAGCGTTGCAAGGCATGCACCTTTTTACATGTAATGTTTTTGATGGGATTCATTTTACTTGTAGTCATACCCAGTCATCAATGTTATGGTGGTCGCTGGAAAAAGGAAAAATTGACATGCCTGCAATTTCTAATGTAATCTGTATTATGAAATAAATATGTAAATCTAATCTAATCTGCAAAAAATAAAAATCTTTGCCAACCCTTATTGTCAAACAGCGAACAACCTTAAACTTGCTAAGTACTATACTTAGTTTATGTAAAATTACTTGAGTTTAATACTGAATTATGTACAGCAATAATTTAGTTTTTTCATATTTTACCCATTTCTTACCGAGTCCAGTGACACAGAGGCTCCGCCGCGACATTCCGATCCCGTGACACATGGCAGCCTGTGTCACATTCCGGGCAGATTCCGGGACATACGAGAAAGTGTAACCTGAGTCACATCGCCCATCTAAATAGGTGCTTAGGTGCTGTCTCGGCCAGTTCAAACTTCGATATTCTATTACTACATATTTACATATCTACTAAATGTACAAGATTGCATTGTCATATCAAAAGTGTATAGGTACTTTTCGTCGGGTAGCTGCACAAATCTCTGTTTTGACATTTTGCTGGGACATCAGTTGGCTGCGACCACGACCAGTGAAACCTGTGTCGAAACGTCGGTAAACAAAGGTAATAATAGTATTTTATGCAACCGTTGTTTAAGAGGGGTCAAAAAAGGCGAGTGGCGTGAGTAACAATTTGAGGCGAAGCCGAAAATTGTTAATAAAGACGCCACGAGTATTTTTTGACTCAGTTAAACAACGTTGCATACAATACTTTTTCTACGACCAAGCACATACTTTTAAATAAAATTGTAACAAATATTTTTAATACAACAAGTAGCAAAGATGGAGGGTACGGGCGAGAAAAGAATGAATGAATGAATGAAAAAAAAACCATGTCTGTGGTTCACTCATTTGTCACAGATGACATTTAAAATAAGGTTGGCAACACTGCATTTCATTCAATATTTTTAAGTGGTCATTACACGAAGTATCGTAAAATCGCCAAAAAGATACTGCGTGTATGCACAAATTATTTTTTGGGGAATAGACTAAAGACTTGTCTTGACAACTATAAGGTAGGGTTTTAAAGGTGTGTGCACGACCCTTTAAATGACAAATAAAAGTACGGGAGTAGAAAAAATAGACTTCGCGATAGACCCGTCTATAAAATGTGAGTTAATATGTGTTCAAAACTGATACCTAATATAAACATTCAGCAATGTCCAAACTAACAACATACCTTTATACCTACCTTGCGTCGTGACCTCCCTTTTGCATCACTTTCTCTCTTTACGCATCTTTCTCCATCTGTCCTGTCTTACATAATTAATTGAGATACTATATCGAATATTATATTGATATCTTAATTTCCGTTTCTGAACACGGCTAGAGCGGTCGAACCGAATGGACGGAAATAACGGACCTGAAATACATTTCACCACTTAATACATTGTAATGAATTGCGCCTCCCTGCCAAACCAGCGTTACACGTCTGCCGGCTAGTTGGTCAGACGAAATTGACAACAAGTATTCGACAACATAAAAATCGGCCTAAACAACGTCAACAGCTGGGCTAGCACATGATTGGTGCGACATTATCTCGCGGCGAGATAGACTACTCGTCCCTCTTTTATTAACATAGAAAAAAAGGGTAGTCTATCTCGACGCGAGATACTGTCGCGCCAATCATGTTAGGCCTACGGCCTACAGTTGTAGGATTATGCGTCATAGGTGTAAGTATGTACTATTTTCTAAGCCCACTAGGGTCAAACAGCAACACTTAACTGTCCATCGGTGGACTTTCCTTTTGTAATAAGGTTTAAGAGCTGTCAGTTAACAGTGTGATGGTACATACATACATAATACATACCTACATATTATAAGGTCTAGAGGTAAAATCCGCCACACGCAAGCGCCCGAGTCAGTTAGTGGCGCTCATAATCTTTACCCCTAGTGTAAATTTCATTCGATAGCACGACGTGACGAAATTTTGTATTGGATTTTGAGTTTCCAAAACGTCCCGCTTGGCGCGCTGTTCAAAATTCCAAGCAAAAATAGACGACGCAAACGCGAACGCTCGTCACGCTATCGAATGAAATTTACACTAGGGGTTCTTAAATCAATGGCGCTCATACTATTTTTTTTCGTTAACCCGCGCCTGTGTGTTAGCGGACGCCCTAACAGAGGGCCTATCGCGAACCACGTTCGACCATGAAGTTATATTTTTTAAACTGGAGCGAGTTGTCACTTTTTTTGCCATACTAATTTGAACCTTATCACTGAGACAGAAAGTTGTTCGTACCAGACTAGAGAAAACGGTCCACTTGAGATAGAAAAACCCGAGCCCTGTGTCTCACTCGCACATGTTGCCAATGTTAAAAAGATACCATTGTGGTAGAAATTATATCATTAAACTACTGAATTTAATTACCTTCTTATACAATTTTAGTGTTATATTCAGATTACAGTTCTGATATATTTTAAGTAATTTGTAAATAATTATGATGCCAATATTATTAACTGATTAAACCAAGCGCATACACAGCAAAAAAAAAACCTAAATTTTAGTATGGTAGGATTTGTAGTAACTTTAAATATTAATTGGTATCCCCAACTTGATGACATTTCTTCAAAACACGTGAATGCGAAATTTCTTAAAAATTGTGAAGAAATGTTATGTTAAAGGTTGTTGGAGTGAAATAATTGCTAATTGTGGAATATTGTTTCACAAGAAAGCCACAATTATTACATTTTACTATAAAAATACAAGACAACATTGTCAAACTCATTAGGGTGACTATGATGTCGGCACGTTGTGAATCGGTCTCACAGAATTCTTATTATTAACGTAGGTAATATAAAAGTAAGTTTAACTTAATAGGTATGTCTTTATTTCGGCATGTTTAATTTAAGATTTGTTATAGAATACCTAATTGAAGGGATGTTTACAAAAACAACATAACTGATTAGAGCGGTTGTCATTTTTTTTAAGAACATGTTAATCGTTTCAGGTGTCAACCAGTGTAGTCAGTTATGTTGTTTTTGTAAACATCCCTTCAATTGCCAAAATTAAAAACCAAAGTGCTTAACTCCTTAAACATTACAGACTCTCATTTATACATAATATTTTGTTACGGAAAAGGTGTGTCAAACTGTTTATATATATGCAATCGATTCTTTATAGGTAGGACACATTTCCGTCAATAGAAAAAAGGCACCAACTTTAAAAAAAACGTCATATTTGCTAAACAGATCTTCAATGACGCTTACACTTAAAAAAAGCTGAAGTGGACAAAAGGGAAGCCTACCTTTATGAACATACCATGAGTGAATGCTAAAGAGGCCGACTACAAATGAAAGAAAAAACCCGACTACTTAAAATTTCACTTTATTTAGAAAATGTCACACCCTACTGATATATTTCATGTTATCCTAATATCCCACATACAGATGTCTTATGGTCACCCTAATTAGAACGAGATGCAGGGCTCTAGTTTGACTTCTCATGTGGACACACTTTTTGGTCAATGTACTCGATCCAGTTTATTAACTCTAAATCCGTGCGTTCGACGTGTTGCCTCCCTGTACTTACATACGAATTTACAAGTGCGACAGAGAGGCAACACGTCGAACGTGGTTCGCGGTAGGCCCTCAGGACTGGCCCGCTACAAACAGTGCACCAATAACCAATATCCTTTTATCTCGTCATCCGGCCGTCATGGCAGCCTGTCAACATCTGTTGTCCCAATTTAACGGTATCTGTGGTGCTATTCACACCACAAGCTAGTCAAACTAAATCCAACGCTTTCCTATACAGAACCATTGTAAAAAGACCTAGGCATATTATGGGTGGACACGTGATAAAATAACAGTCACTTTTTAACAACGGGCGATTGACAGTGACGGACGCCGTTTCATCACGCTGTCACGTAGACAAGAACGACCATCTTTCCGTGCTAGGCTTACGAAAGATAACAATCGTTGATAAAAACCGGCCAAGTGCGAGTCGGACTCGCGCACGGGGGATTCCGCACCATCAACAAAAAATAGAGCAAAACAAGCAAAAAAACGGTCACCCATCCAAGTACTGACCCCGCCCGACTTTGCTTAACTTCGGTCAAAAAAAACCGGCCAAGTGCGAGTCGGACTCGCGCACGGAGGGTTCCGCACCATCAACAAAAAATAAGGAATACTATACTTTCTAAGTACTATAATTTTCCTTTTTTTCATTTTCAAAAACTTAGAGATGTATTCACTGTTAAGTTTTTTCCCCATTTTTGTTATTTTGTATTCTTAAACGTGGAAAAGGTAGTTTTTTAGCCACAAACCCAATGTTTTCTTTTTTATTTGTTTATATTACTTCAACAGAATCACTTCTGTCCTACTATCTGTATCTATTTATGTATATTATCAAAACAATTTATAACAATTACTTTACTATAGAAAGTATGTATGCGTTATTTCTGTTTGTAATCTTAATTTGATCATAAATTTTACTTTTACATACCATCATACTATTAGGTACAATAGTAGTTTTGACATCTCGTATGTCTGTTCAGTAAAACTTAATGAATATGTGATTATTTATGCTATAACATCAGAGTAGGTAGCAAAAAACACAAATGGCCAAGCCTACGTACTTCTATGTAAACGTTTATAGACAATAACTTTCATAAGGTTAATCCTATAAATTAGGGTTTAAACAAAAAGTATTAATATTACGTCTAATCAAAATTGCAAATGGCCCAGTCACATACAAAACTAAAAGTTATCAGCCTAATCTTAATCAATCGCCATAATTATCATTTGAATATAGTCGTGTTTTATTATTTTCATAAAACTGGTGAAAAAAATACCCACTAGTTCAGTTTAAATTGTCAAATTTTAGTAACCCTATAAATAAAGTATTAATGAGCACATGAGCAGGTACTGCAAGTACCTACTTAATAAAAAAATTACAAGAAAAGTACTAGGTCATCCCACTTAATAAACTCGAAATTGTACATAGTATGTTGGCGTATCTCTTACATTGAATTCTCTAACACTCGTATAAATATCCACTAGTTGTGGGCGTAACGTACATTTAGCACTCAAAAATCTACTGCAAATAGGCGTAACTGTCAATAAATTAGCACAAATTTAATAAAATTTCCGATGCAAAAGGGCGTATCGTACAAAAAGTTGGGAGGTACGCCAAAATGTCTCACAACATTTATTTGAATTGGCAGATACTTACGGCAAAATGCGTTGGAAAAATGTGTTCACGCATTGATTTTTCATAGGGCTTAACGGACATTTTTTTCAAGTTATGGAGACGTTAAATATACCAATCGACAGGGAAAAAAATACTGAGTATAACTGCATTCATAACTCATTTTCGTCATTTTGTCCCTTACGCCCTTTGAGCCTACGGTAGTCGATGTGATGTCACAATGAAATTACCTACTCTTTGTAGTTTGATACGGGTTTTAAAATAGAATATGAGTCTAAAAATGACTGCTGTTTACGTTTCTCTATCAATCTTCTGGTGCTTTATTTCATGCGTGGTGTAAAATAATTTAGTTTAAATACAGTCTTTTAGAGTGACAGAAAAAGATGCCTACCATTTGCGAACTTTTGTTTTCGCGGTAGACGCCCTACCGACGAAATTTCCTTTATTTTCTGATTGTTCGCTAGGCTATCGGAATAGCGTTTCAGTACAGAGTGCCGTACTTACGAGTGTTACGATTTTATGAGTACCTGCCTACTATAAAGTGCACACTTGTGCTTCGGTTTTATAGACTGTAGGCAGGGTTGGGCAGTATTTCAATTACATGTATTTGAAATACGTATTTGAAATACAAATTAGTATTTTGTATTTGTATTTCAAATACTACCTCAAAAGTATTTTGTATTTGGTATTTCAAATACTGCACTCACATGTATTTAGTATTTTGTATTTCAAATACTTCAAGCTTCAAAATACATTTCTATAAATACATTTTATTAAATTCTATAATCCTAAAATGTCTAATCTCTCGCACAAGCTGTGAGCCGACCGCGAACCTCCGATCCAGCCGAGATACAATTTTCATTGGCTGGATACTGGATCTATATTAGGTGAACTTCTGCGTGGAACTTTTCGTTTAAATCTAGGGGCTATCCCCTAGATTTAAACGAAAAGTTCCACGCCCACGATCCTATGGTCATTGCAGTAGTTTCCGTCCATGCACTAGTTTTCGACGACTTGACGGATTATCAAATATATATTTCATTTTTAATTTACTACTTTTTGCGAAATCTTCATCTTCCTCGCGTTGTCCCGGCATTTTGCCACGGCTCATGGGAGCCTGGGGTCCGCTTGGAAACTAATCCCAGTAATTGGCGTTGGCACTAGTTTTTACGATAGCGACTGCCATCTGACCTTCCAACCCAGAGGGTAAACTAGGGCCGTAATTGGAATTAGTCCGGTTTCCTCACGATGTTTTCCTTCACCGAAAAGCGACTGGTAAATATCAAATGATATGTCGTACATAGTTCCGAAAAACTCATTGGTTCGAGCCGGGGTTCGAACTCGCGACCTCCGGATTGCAAGTCGCACGCTCTTACCGCTAGGCCACCAGCGCTTCCTTTTTGCGAAATATCATTGTTATATGTAGACAGATATATTGCTTAGACGCCTTAGACATAAGGATTGAAATCAGTCCAAATTTGTGCAGGAATGTAGGTATATATTCAAATTTCGTCAAGTGGACGTAAACTAGAGCTGGACGAAAACTAGCGCAATGACCCTATAAGTTTATATGAAAGGATATTCGTTAACGTTAAAACTAAATGCTAAACAAAAAAATAAATAAAGATATATTTTGTAATTGAAATACATTATTTTAAACACTGTAATTTGTATTTTGTATTTCAAATACTTTTATAAATGTATTTTGTAATTTGTATTTCAAATACGTGGAAGCCAGTATTTTGCCCAACCCTGACTGTAGGTAGTTTACGTGTGCTCTTAAAGTTTCAGTTGTTCGTTAATTAATATCATCATCTTCATAAATTTTTAACTAGAGTTAGACCAAGAAAAGTCCGCAACGATTTTGATAGCACACGCAGTGCGAACGTCACGACCTTCAAGAAAAGAGCGTACTCCCATCTTAAAGGCCGGCAAAACACTAACAACCCTTCTGGTGTTGGTGGTGTCCATGGGCGGCGGTAATCGCTTACCATCAGGTGATCCGTCTGTTCGTTTGCCTCCTATATCATAAAAAAAACTTCTATGAAATCATGACGTATAAATAACACTGCACTGCGTGTGCTGTCAAAATCCTTGCAGATTTACCTTGGTCTAACTCTATAAAAGTCAAACACATTAAAATGAATTCTTTCTACTTTTCTGGAGTCGGACCAAGCTATAGCCTGTCAAACTTTGACAGTAGAAAAGGGCGCGAAATTCAAATATTCTATGGGACGATAACCCTAGCGCCTACATTTAAAAAAAATACTTTTTTCTACGAACGAATATGGTTTGGCGGACTATAACTCATGGCATTTGCAAAGACAAAGTGTGGCTATGTCATTATTAGTGTCAAATTTCTATGAAAGTATCACACTCTCTCACTTTGTTTTGTTCAAGTCGGTGCAATTAGCTTAGACAGACTACAGCGCCTACTGGCCATCTTTGACACAATTAACCGGCTATACATCAACCTTATTACATTGATATAAGAACTACGAATAATCAGCTAACTATTATAGTACACAACCACTGATCATTAATTAATTATAAACCTTAACACAATGACATAAAGTCTAAAACCACTAAATTATGTAGCAAAGGAAACGGGCCGCGGTCGCTTCCTTTGGCGTCAGCATCCGGGATGCTACATGCTACTTTATGACGTTGAACGTTTTGTATATCTATCTTTGTCGCTTGACGCAAGAGGGACTGAGAGGCAAGTAGCCAAAAGTTCGAGGTAGCCGGTAGCCCTACGAATTCCTACGTGAAATGACCGGTACGGTTACGGTATAAGTACCTATAGTAGATATATTTTCTTCGTGTACCTATACTTAGTTAGGCTTAATGTGGTCGAACTGTCTCTCTCTCTCGGACTGTAAGTATACAGTTGCCATTGGTTGCCATATACTATGGGTTCAGGGATGTCACATGTGCATTGCCGACTATTTCTTTGCCGTTTTTTACGTAGGTAATGGTACGGAACCTTTCGTGCGCGAGTCCGACTCGCACTTGGTCGGTTTTTTAAATTTCGCTTTTTTTTCTACTAACAAAGTGGTTTGACAGGCTATAGCTTGGTCCGACCCTGGAAAAGGGCGAAATTCATTTTTAAATGACAGCTCGACCGGGACTCTACGAGTAATATGATGCCCCCTCTAGACTATGTGCGTGAATCGCGGCTTCGCGCCGCGATTCGCGCACGAGTGTGGAGGGGCTTGATATAAATGATACACCCTTGCCTTGTTGTTTTTTTTGCCAGGACTGTTTATGCTGCACCTGGTAACCCTACTCGTGGCTGTAAAGGAAGCGCGGCCGCGACTTCCTTCGTCGTCATCCGGGAAGCACGCCTGATTCCTGCTTCCTTCACTGACTCACCCGTTACCAAATAGACAACCGTTTCAAATTGTTACTGTGGCTCCTTGAACGCACCTTCTGGATTATTTCAGAAAAAAAAGGAAAACAAAGTTGATGGCAAGTATAGCTGGTCAAGCAAATCTCGTCAGTAAAAAAAGGCGCGAAATTAAAATTTCCATGGGACGAAATATCCCTTCACGCCTACATTTTTCAAATTTGCCGCCTTTTTCTACTGACAAGATCTGCTTGACGAAGTAGGTATGTATAGATATTTTGACATTCGCGCCTAAAACCTGGGGTTTACCGCGAAAACCGAAATTCGCAAATTACAGGGATCTTTCTTTTTTACTCCAATGATACATGGATAAGTAGAGTGACAGAGAAAAATGCCCGCAAAGTGCCAATTTCGATTTTCGCGATTATACTTACCACTGAGGCCCTGGGCCCTGCAGTGAGAAATAAAATTCTTTACCTGCTTCTCTATAGCTCTTACATAGGTATTCGTACGATAGAGAGGCAGATAAAAAATTTCGTTTTTGCAGTAGGGCCTTTGATATTATCCATCCATTATCAATAATTATGGGTTTACTTTTGAACGTACCCTAAAACAGTCAAATTTGACAATTTGACGTTTTTTAGTTTAGTTTAGTTTTCGAGAGTTGTTTTATGACTTTAGTTTCATTATAATTTGCTGTTTTTGAAATAAAACAATCCTTTTTCATCGTGTTTTTTGTCATTAATAAATAGTAACTTGCAGTGATTACTTCATGGCTGCTAAGTAGTACCTACTAAAACAATGTGAGTATCTAGAGTAAGTATATTGTTTGAAAAGTTATTCTTTACAAGTGGGCACAAGTAACAAATAATTTCTAACTTGAATCCTTGCGTTTTTCTCCGACTAACCTACCGATGCCTTAATCAATATTCGCAGAGTGACGTACAAGGATTAAACTGAATAAATCATGCCGGATTGTGTGGTAAACTCGTAATGTAGTCACCATCGGATATATCGGAGCGGCCAAGGTGTTCACAATATCTGAACACGCACTCTAGCGCCCTGAGAATAGAGGCGTGTTCAGATATTTGTGAGCGCCTTAGCCGCTCCGATATATCTGATGGCGAATACATTATTTATTAGGCTCGGCGGTCGAGGGGGATTTTAAATCTTAGAAGCTGCGTCATAGGACGTTCGGACGTCGGTGCAGTGTGACTTGACAACAATGTTCGCTTTAGGAATGTCTACATACTTTGCAGATTACCTCTAGGTAATAGGTAGTCTGCACTAACTTTGTATTTGCACCAACTTGAACAGAACAGTGTTCAGTGTGGGAGTGACATTATAGACTTAATATTTTCATAGAAATCTGAATTTAATGATGACATGGTCACACTTGGTCACAGCAAATGTCATGCAGAGTTAGCCAATTGGTCATCAAAAACTAGGAAAAATAAAAATGCTTACTTATTATGAAATTTGTTGATTTACATGTAACTCGTTAATAATCATATGATTTGCTATAATGGTTAGTCTTAAAACAATTATTTTCTCTCTTTTGCATGCTAGTCGCAATATACATATTAGGCAATTTGTTTAAATTGTAATGACATATGTACTTACTATATATGGCAGTGAATGTGTTGTAGGCTTGTACATACTGTTATTGCTAATAGTTTTTTAGAACTGTTAGAAGCATAAACTTTTTTTTCTGAGACCCTGATTTATGTATTCTGAGTTCTATTATATCTTGGTATGCTATGGCTTTAAATGGTAGGTACACCTCGGACAAAAATATATCAACAAAATTTCCCAATAATTGATAACTTTTAGCATAATAGCATGTCAGCAAATCTTTAAATCATATTCTGTTTGATCTCACATTATGTAGGCATGTAAAGTGTCATTCAATAGAACTTGCTAACTATGTAAACAAAAGTTACTATTAAATTGACATTTAGTGTCAAATTTAGTATGGCGGTTTGTTTACATAGTTAGCAAGTTCTATTGAATGACACTTTAAAACAAAAGTTTAGTATTTTTAGCACGCTGTAGTTAGAAATAAATTTCCCATAGTTAATGCATTGGCTAAAAATATTTGTGCCATTCTCAATCAAAAGGGTACTTATTGTAGTTTGTCAATAAGGTGCTATTTCCATATGGCTTCAATTTGAAATCATCCTTTAATAGACAACCGACAATGTGGTACCTTTTGATTCAGAATGTCACATTTGCCCTCTAAGCCTATGGCTTAACACTATTAGGAGTATTTCCAGACTGATACAACCATCAAGAAAAATTTGTGCTCCCATCTTAAGGCCAGCAACGCGCTTGCAACCCCTCTGGTGTTGCATTGCAGGTGTTCATGGGCGACGTTAATTGCTTACCATCAGGTGATTTGTCCGCTCATTTGTCTCCTACATTAAAATACATACCTAAATGATATTATTATCATTTTATCATTGGGCCTACTGTAGTTCTCTTATATGTGTGTCTATACTTTTAATTTAATTTAATGTTTTTTTTTCTCATTAGTATTCTAGCTGTGGCTGTAATATGCTCACATTGTTTTTGCATTAATGTAGTTAGTATTGGCCAGGTTTATTGGCATGATTGTATATTATGGCTACATCTGGCATCGGCTTGCATCGGTGCGGATCTATTGTCTCATTGTTTGATCACTTCATGCATAATTTGTAAACATTTTGCATGCTAATGTATGCTATCCGATCGAAGCTTTGCTCTATGGACATTTATTAGATAATGTAAGTTATATAGGTAGGTACTATTAGTTTTTTGGCTTGTTTCCAGGCAAATACTTTTGCGTGGCGTTTGGCCAGTGCCTTTAGACAGAAAGTTTCCAGTATCAATGAGGCGAAGGAGCAGAAAAACAAACATAATGTAGTAAACATTCGTATTTATAATATAATGTTGTCGTTTTATTTACAAATAAATACAAATTCAGTTAATAAATAAATGGTAAATTATCTACATCTTAATAAGTATGTTTTATATCTCATTTCTTAATCTTCTCTGAATTCATCTCGAATCCAAAATACTAACGTTAACGTTTTCTTATGACACGTCACGGTCTCAAGAAAATTTGAGACTTTCGGCGTTCGGGCGACACGTTCACGTACATTCACACTATACGACTATATTTACAAGGTACTCGTAGACGATTCACTCCGCGGGGCGCTCGTCCGGCGCGCCCCGCGCACACACACAGGCACTAGAGTCCTCCCCGGCCGCGCGTCATAAATATTTGTACACGGCCGGCCGGGCGGCGCGCGGACTAGATAATACTGGAGGGAGGCCGGACCGGCGGCTCCGGGCAGCGGCAGCCCGCTCGGCGGCAGCGCGCGTAGCCGGCCGCCCCCGCCGCCGCCAGCCCCCGCAGCGGCCAGTACAGCCACAGGCACGGCAGCGGCAGCGACAGCAGCCCCACGCACGCCAGCCGCGGCCCGCACGCGCACGGCGAGCCCGCCTCGTCCTCCCCGCTCCCGCAGTGGTAGAACAGCGCCTTCACGCAGCACATGCACGACGCGTAGTCCACGCACGCCTCGGCGCTGCACAGGCAGCTGCCGCACAGCCAGCGCGACGGCAGCGGCCGCGGCCGCGCGCACTGCTCGCAGCGGCAGCGGCCGCAGCGCTCGCACACGATGGAGTCGGGCGCGAGCGCGCGCCGCTTGTCGACGGCGGCGGGCTGCGCCGTCACCGGCTTGAGCGGCTGCGCGGCGTGCGGCAGGTGCGGCAGGTGCGGGCGGCACGGCGCCTCCACGTAGGCGTTGCGCTCGCGCTCGAGCTCGGGCCGCGGCCGCAGCAGCGACACGGCGGGCCGCGCGCCCGGCGGCCGGTGCACGCGCGCCGCCGGCTTGGGCGGCCGGGGCGGCGCCGCCGGCCCGCCATACTCGTCCATCGAGTCCGGCTAACGGCTCTCCGGGCCGTCGCCTTCCTGTTCCCTCATCGTCCCCACCTAGTGGACAAAACAAAAAACCGTTAGCCACATACACTATCAAATACAGATAATTCCCTTCTAGCTCGCTCTGAAGAATTGTGAGTGTATTTTACTACATGACCGGGGACTCGTGCCGGTGCTCAGAGCGAACTATTCTGGTTGGATCTGATACTGACATCACTTATCAACTAGATCATCGCTCATACTCATACGTTCCCTTTCATTCAATCAATTGAAGGCATATAGCACGCGATCAATCTCCTAATGACGTGGCTCTTAATGAATGAACTGCTCGTACGTGGGCGTGACGCGTACTTCTATCAACTAGAAC
Source organism: Cydia amplana (assembly GCF_948474715.1). NCBI lineage: Eukaryota > Metazoa > Arthropoda > Insecta > Lepidoptera > Tortricidae > Cydia > Cydia amplana. The sequence goes on from NC_086071.1 coordinate 19,153,103, forward strand.
TATTCCGAGAAAAGTAGTTGATCTAATGATAGATATAGACCTTTTAAACGACAAATTAAATGCACTATTTGCAATCAAACGATTCCGTACTTTGAAATGATTAGTGTAGCAATTGGAATAAATAAGTAAGTAGTCAAATAAACGTTATTTCTTGGACTTTACTGCTACTTTACGCTAATGCACACTATTAAACAACAAGTACAAATGCTGAACTTAATTAAGGCCAAATATCATTCTCTATCAGTCAACCATGAGACCAAAAAGAAACCCGTGAGCAGTGAGAGGCCTAAATTATTTTAACATAACCTAAAACAGCCAAAAGCAGAAACAGTATCTGAACTAAGTATACCTATGTAGTTTTTAACCGACTTCCAAATCTAAAAGGAGGAGGTTATCAATTCGGTTGTATGTTTTTTTTTATTTTTTTTTTATGTTTGTTACTCCATATCTCCGTCATTACTGGACCGATTTTGAGAATTATTTTTTTGATTGTATGTATATGCATACAGATTGGTCCCGTTTTTGTCAAAACCCAGTTCTGATGATGGGATCCATGAGGAATCGAGGGAACTCCTCAAATCTTAAAGGCATGCGTATAGAGATTTTTGTATTTTCATCAACAAATCAAGCATATACATAAAAAAAGTGACATTTGATGAAGTGGAACTGCTGATGATGATCAGAACGGAACTCTTCAACGACGCATAGTTCACGTTTGGCGATTTGTCCTCTTCGTTATGTTTGTTAAGCAAGTTAAGTTTTTAAGCCACAATTTTGTCAAGCTCGAGTTCTGATGATGGGATCCACGAGGAATCGAGGGAACTCCTCCAATCTTAAAGCCATGCGTATAGAGATTTTTGTATTTTCATCAGAAAATCGAGCATTTTCATTAAAAACTGTCGCATTTGATGAAGTGGAATTGCTGATGATGATCATAACGGAACTCTTTAACGACGCATAGCTCGCATTTGGCGATTTGTCCTTTTCGTTATGTTTGTTAAGCAAGTTAAGTTTTTAGGCACATTTATGTCAATCTCAAGTCCTGAACATGGTATCCATGAGGAATCGAGGGAACTTCTCAAATCTTAAAGGCATCCGTATAGAATTTTATATATTTTCATCAGAAAATCAAGCATTTACATTAAAAACTGTGGCATTTGATGAAGTGGAACTGCTGATGATGATCAGAACAGAACTCCTCAACGACGCATAGTACACGTTTTGTGATTTTCAATTTCGATTTTGACTTGGATTGGGCCCCGGACTCCGGACTCAGACCCGTACTCGGACTCGGACCCAGACCCGGACCTTGACCCGGAAAACCACTATGATACCTAAACTAAATCAACCACTATGATTACCATAAAATGTATACATATTACCAAATAAAGTATAAGCACCGTTAAGTGGGTTAGGCTAGTAGTTAGAGAAGTCGGTTTTTTCTATTAAAGATTATTAACTACCTACTTCTCAAAGGAGGAAGTGGTGTTTGGCCAGCACGAAGTTTTTTTTTCGGCAAGTCAATACTTGAGCATCATGTTTCGGCCAATGCATAATGATCGTGTTTCGGCCGAAGGTTCTGTTTCGTCCGAAACTACAGCAAAGCCGAACGGTTTCGGTTGCGTCAAATAATCGGTTTTGCTCGGACACAATTTTGAGCTAAGTAGGGATCATTAAGGTTCCGTCACACAGGCGCGTTTTGCGGGCGGGGCGTGAGCGAGGCGCGCCGCTTTTACATATAAAACGCTCACGCCCCGTTCGGAAAACGCGCCTGTGTGACGATACCTTTATGCAACCGCCCCTTCACTGCACCTGCGGGCTTACGAAGAAGTCGCTCACATCACAACCCCAGATTTTGATTGGTAGGGTTTCCCAGAGTCATTCAGGCAGTTTTGAATTTGGAACCTTTATAGTACATTACATACCTAGGGAGGTGAATTCGTAAATGCTCCAGATCGCAGGTGTTTGTGCCATAAATATGCGATCTGGGGCTTTACGAATCACCGCCCGTGGTTTGTATAAAGTTTTACGTCTTGCCTTGGCCAGGAAGTGAGATTTTCTTCTGAGAAGAAAATCCCACTTACGGGCCTATAGGGTGACGTAAATTCTATTATAGTTCAAAAATTCGATTTCCATTTGTACTTTTAAAAGGACATCGCGCTTTCCATACAATAAAATGTGCATTTTTAACTGTGACAGATAGTTTGGTCCATCCTCCGACGAGTCATTTCCTAATAATGGACAATATGACTTTGTAATTAAACAATAGAGATCAGATCTTATAGAGTAAAAAAATAAGGAACCCTGGCATGGGGATTGGTTCTAAGATAACAATATCTGGATTCTTGGGCCCATTTCTCGATTCTTATTAGACGGATTACACTTTTTTACATTCCTAGTTTTTGGCAGGCGCGTAAAAAGAAAGTTGTATGTTTTCGCTAAGTTAACGACAACTTTATATGCGTTTTAGGTGATAACAAATTGCAATAAAATGGGCATAACTTTGCTTTTTAAACTATGTACTTAGACATTTCGATAAACGAAAAAAAAAGTAAAATGGAAAGTATGTGTTTACAAACAAAAGATCAATTTGTAACAGCGAATGGTAAACCACTTAAACCAGTCAATTTTCAGTGGGTTCTTACCATCTGCATATTCGAGCGGTAGAGAGGCAGATAAAGAAATTTCGCTTTTTGTTATCGCTCTATGCAGTCTCAGGTTAATCTTTGTAGACAGACTCGAGGACAGTAACAACAACACACAAGGATTCTCATAGAATAGCAAGTACTTTTTGCACAAAACGTATAAATTCCCGCCATATTTATAAGATTTCTTACTAGAACCGAAGTTTTTTAAATAGAACCAAATAAACTTGTCACATTACGCTATTACATTACGGATTATTTTTGTATGTGTGTAGGGGGGGGGGGGGCTGTTTATTGTATGACACGTTTTAAATGTTTTGCAACTAATATTGCGAATGCGACGTTTAAGAGGAAGTTTTTTTCTTAATTCCATCGTTACGGTAGTAATGTCTGGTTCTCGACCGATAGAAAGTTTCTTTGAAAACGGCACATATATAGAGACGCACCAAAGTATCTTACATGTTTGTAAGTGGTACTACTGTCAATGTAAGTCGTGTATTAAAAAAAGTTGTTACCGTAAACTTTATCAACATTACTGAAATGCCTGACTTAAGGAAACAGTGATTCTCTATCAATATATCTAATTCCTAAATGTAACACTTTATTTCGTAGCGACCCACCCTGGCTTCGCACGGGTTACACAAAGACTTAAAAAATTATACACCGAAACCTTCCTCAAGAATCACTATATTGATAGGTGAAGATCGCATGAAAATCCGTTCAGTAGTTTTCGACTTTATCGCGAACATATATACACACAAACAGACAAACGCGGCAGGAGACTATTGTTTTATAAGTTGTAGTGATTAACGTAGCGTAGAGTTTATTAAATCATTTTGAAGCTTACTAGGTTAACCTCCCGATAAATATAGTGTATTAGCTCTATGTTAACATTAAGATTATTAAGAATGAATTTCACTAAACTCTATGTCATTACACATAGAGTCTGTTCGGAAAGAGAAGGGTCGTGGAATGGATTGGGCCCCATATATTCCACAACTCTTCTCTTTCCGCACAGACTCTAAAGCGAACGCTCGTCACGCTATCGAATGAAATTTAAACTAGGGGTTCAGTAGTAGATAAGACTCTAAAATCAGTTTTGAGAGCCTTTATGACATTTCAGTATTATTTTGTTTCATACGACACCAGTACGGATATGATGGTCGTTTTTGTCTACGTGACAGCGTGATAAAACGGTGTCCGTCACTTTCTTTCCCACGGTGTTAAACAGTGACAGTTATTTTATCACGTGGATAAAGATGGATAAAGCTATCCATAATAGGCTGGCAGGATTTAGCCTCTTTAGGGGACTGCGAAAGCGTTTATCTTTATTTTAGGCAAATCATTATAGTCACAACTACATTATATATTCTAACCTTGAGATCTTTCAAAGATTCCAGAATATTGTTCTCAAAACAATATCTTGCGCACCCTGGTTTGCCCGAAATAAGGAAATATCATGACTTCCTACATATAATAAAAAATAAAAAAGCCTTTTATTTGTTGCATATTACAATGTCAAACATAAAAAATCTACAATACAATTTATTTAATTTCCTAATAGTCCTTCCTACATATACCAACCATCAAAGAGGAAGTACATAGCTACTCAAAGAAATATAAAGAAAGGCTAAAAAATCATGAGAAGGAACTTTCCGGAGACCTATTAAACGACACCAATAGCATCACAAGACTCAAAAGGTGGCAGATCTTGGAACTAGACCAGAGAGAATAACCCACATAAAATAAATGGTGGTTAATGGACCACCACCTTGAAAAAGATATGTATAGATTCATACAATCTGAGTATGGCTACGAAAGCCGGTGGAAATTGAAAAAAAAAATTTAAGTGAAAACGTTGAAGTTATAAAATAACGAAACAGTGACCACGACCTACTGAGCTTGAGATTGTCATTGAACCAGGTTTATAACTTTATATGGCCACAGTTATTCTGCCAAACTTGTATGTCAGTGATGTGACAGCCATTTACCGAATTCTTGTCCAATAAATTACAACGTTTAAAACCCATTTTCAAATCACTGTTACGGCTGATTGTCATATTAAAAAAAAACTTACATCCTGACAAAAGTCCTGAAGATCCTAAAAATACTGACATTTCCTGGACGGTCATTATATACTTGAAATGACTCAGTGGGCCATTAGGCCCTTAACTTTGCCACCATATACTGTAGTTACAACATAACCTTCCCTTTCCTTTGCCGAACTCTATAAACTTTTAGCTAGTTCCTGTTGGTTAGTTAAGGTTTCTTAAAAACCCTGACACTCGCCATGTTCCCCGCAATCCCGACAAAGGACATAAAATCCTGACATGTCAGGGGAAATCCTGACATATGGCAACCCTAGGCGATACAGAAATGTAAATATAGCGTTTCTGAATAAAATTAGACAGAGATAAGAACTGTATTATTATACAATTAAATACAAAAGGTGATCTGCTTCAAACCTTAAATTACATTCCATCTTTAGGGTCAATTAGTTTGTATATTAGATATAGAATTACATTTATTAGGCTAATATGTTATACTGATACTCTATCGAAATATTTTCCTGTTATATTGCTCTTGATACTATTAGATTTGTCATTAAATATATATAACCTTGTGAGGCCCACGGTCCTACACATGGTTCTAGATTCTAGGTAATTACTTCAATGTAATTTAAACCATTATCAATTGGAACAGAGTTTTATTTCTTTTTCACCTCAGCAGCTCGAACAAGGGTACTTTGATTCTTAAAAACAGTGAGCAAAATGCGATTTTGCTCACCGAGTGAGACAAAATGACATTCAAGTGACCTTTATAGTCAAATGTCATTTCAACATGCGGGGTCTAATAAAAGTTCGAAATACTTGGGTTCTATTATCTCTGTCCCTTTCACACTGTTAGCATAAAGAAACAGACAAAAAAAGTTAAAACGACATTCAACGGTATATTCACGGTTTATAATAGTCCCCCGAAAAACTTCAGACCGCGTCGTTCCAAACCACGTACGAGTATGAATTCTTAATAATCAATTATTTTATTGTACAATTAATATAATGAACTCAAAAAATACACAGATCATCACGCAAAATTAATTATTTTACTTTTAAGAATTTCTACCATAGTTGACAAATAGTACGTATCCGCAATTCGGACCGTATCTTACAAAGATTTTTTTTACAAAAAAAAAGTTGTCGATTGAAGTGTCAGTTAATGTTTGTTATTTCTATATTATTTTACTGGAATTTATTATTACGTTTTGTTTTTGTGTTCCATTATGGTAATTAAACTTAATTGTTTGTATATCTTAAGAAAACATGAGTGCAGGTATTGATGAAGATGGATTACATTTTTCAAGTTGTCTAATATTTCTAGGTATGTTCTCACTGCTCAAGTGAAAACTGTTGTACTACACGAGATCAAAGTTATTTACATCTCGTGCGCTTTTGAGTCCCTTACTACGCTCAAGATTCTAAATTATAAAATCTTTCGCTTGCACGGGACTCAAATAAGCACTCGAAGAAATATCAAACTTTGATCACTTTTTTGTATGGTGGGTTTAGGAGGATAAAACAAAGTAGTTAAATCCAATCCAATATATGTAGACCAAATAATTTAAGTATTCAAGTAAATATTAAATTTCAGTAAAATAATATGGAAATAACAAACATCAACTGACAACTTTTTTTTGTAAAAAAATATTTGTAAGATACGGTCCGAATTGCGGATACGTATTGTCAACTATGGTAGAAATTCTTAAAAGTAAATAAGTGGAACAAATTTTATTTGGAACGTATACATGAGAATCCCTTGGGAATGTTATTTTGTCCTTCTAACCTTACATTATTTAAGATTCATAAACATGGCATCAACAGAGCCTAAAATAGGGTATTTGACTGTATTTAAAATAAATTATTTTACACTGTGCATGAAATAAAGCACCAAAAGATAAATAGAGAAACGTAGACAATAGTTATTTTTAGACACAATTTCTATTTTAAAACCCGTATAAAACTATAAAGAGTAGATAATTTGATTGTGACGTCACATGCTAGTGTTTCATATAAATTCCATAGTAGCAAAATCGTTTTGACAGTTCGAAAAAATAAACTGATTGGACCGATTGGACTAGTAGTCAAATAGCCTATTGTCATGAATCTAGTATATAACTGGATCTGGCATGAGGGGTGGGGGAAATGACCGAACGGGATAGTCTTGTGTATCTTTCAGTAGGAGTAGCAGCGAAAGTGCTATTATTGTTTGTCCTTGTCACAGTCTCACATTTTTTTTAAATTCCCCTCCGTAAATTTATCTAATACCTTTAAACGAGCAATTCTTGTTTATTTATTTACAGTAAAACCCGCTTAATACGATCACGTTTAATACGATTTCCCGCATAATACGCCATTTTACGCCGGTCCCTGCAACTTTAGGTCTGTTTTCATACATTTTTTCACGGTTAATACGACTCGCATCCCGCTTAATACGCCATCTAAAATTATATATTACTTATCCGTCCCGTTACGTACCATCTGCACGTTTGTGTTTTTGACATAACCGTCGTATTGTTATGCAATCCGCCGTTAGCCAACATTTTTTAATGTGTTTATTACCAACCTTAGGTTTTTTGTTTCGTCTAATATCTTTTGTCGGGTCCTGCGGGGTTTTGTCGGATGTGCGTGAGAATGCGATGCCATCTGCTTGACCGTTATGGACCACAGAGTGCAAGCTATCGCTCCCAGATTTATTTGCAGTCAGTTACTCCACGACTTTCTAGTTGAGCCTATCGTTAGATTCGTTAGTGTTCCTAGATTATTTAACCGCGTGTGAACTTATACCTACCTACACTTAGATTTCATTCGCTCATTATCACCGTTATTATAGTTCACGTTTAATACGATTTCCCGTTTAAGACGCTTTTTTTGCTAGGTCCCCTCAGAATCGTCTTTAGCGGGTTCTACTGTATTTATTTATTTATATATATATTTCGTGGATCTCGGAAACGGCTCTAACGATTTCGATGAAATTTGGTATATAGGGGTTTTCGGGGGCGAAAAATCGATCTAGCTAGGTCTTATCTCTGGGAAAACGCGCATTTCCGAGTTATTATATGTTTTCCGAGCGAAGCTCGGTCACCCAGATATTATGTATTATGGTGGGCAACAAATAAATTCGACCAATCTTAGTGTCGCATTGCCTATGTTTTGTCTCTCACGCGGAGGCACGCGTATACCACTTCTACAGGATCCTACCTTCTATGCCTATTGTAAAAAAATCCTGGATGGTGCTTTATTGTGTAACGATTATAAGATATTGTTTTATTATAATTCTTGTTTAAAAGCCCAAAAACATAATATAATCTATTCGCAAATACCTGTAACACTTTTTCGCATATTAAATTTACGTGAACCACTATTAGTATTTAAAAGCTATTATATTCGTCCATTTTCGTTCCATTGAATGTAAAACGAGATAAACGTTATCAGCGAATTAAAACGATATAAAAATAGAGAATGACCATGAAAAACACGTGCTGAATGACAATTGAACGTATTGTATTTACGTTGTATGGTATGGCCATGGCCGTGTAACAGCAATAACCATGGATGGACTTTATTGTCTTTATTATAAGGTTGAAGTACATTCATTAGTCGATGAAACATTGCTTGAACTTTGGATAGTGATGTCTCCATTTTCGTTTGTATAGTTAGCGAGAGCGATAAGGATGGAGATACATCTTCATTCACGATGTTCCTTAGTGTCTATATGTGTGACGTTGGTATTGACAAATACGTTTAAAGGTGACTATACGTCTCACCTCGTATGATGATCCCTTTGACTGTTCCAACAAGTCTCTTTTGGTTGGGCTTTATAAATAATTTAAGCATTATGTTTTACCATATTTTCATTACTTTTAAGTAACATTTTTACATTTTTAATTTAATGAATGTGATAAATTTCCAAAACATTTGTACAAACATTTTACGTGACGGCTACTCCATATCTTATACCTTTAGAAGAGCACGAGAATGTTTCGGGGATCTCGGAAACGGCTCTAACGATTTCGGGGAAATTGTCTATATGAGGGTTTTCGGGGACGATAAATCGATCTAGCTAGGTCTTATCTCTGGGAAAAAGCGCATTTTTTTAGTTTTTATATGGCTCGGTCTCCCAGATATTAAAAACCGGCCAAGTGCGAGTCGGACTCGCGCACGGAGGGTTCCGCACCATCAACAAAAAACAAGCAAAAAAACGGTCACCCATCCAAGTATTGACCCCGCCCGACGTTGCTTAACTTCGGTCAAAAATCACGTTTGTTGTATGGGAGCCCCACTTAAATCTTTATTTTGTTCTGTTTTTAGTATTTGTTGTTATAGCGGCAACAGAAATACATCATCTGTGAAAATTTCAACTGTCTAGCTATCACGGTTCGTGAGATACAGCCTGGTGACAGACGGACGGACAGCGGAGTCTTAGTAATAGGGTCCCGTTTTTACCCTTTGGGTACGGAACCCTAAAAACTAACTGTCATAGGGACCACCATTCGACTAGAAACGTGTTATGGCATTTTCATATTTGGAAGCTTCGGACTCTCAAAGGAGCCGGTAACAGTTTTGGAAATTTGTATGGTACGTAATCGGTTGAGTAATCGGTTTATCTGGAATTAGGAGTGCGATTTATTGAGGTCGTTGAGACTATCAGTACTCTTAATCAAAGATACTAGTTCGTTACATAATAAAAGCGGGATTCCACCAGTGCAGTGTTCGGCACAAGCATATTCAGTATAAAAATGCTTGTGACGTAACGCCGCACTCTGGTGGAATCCCGCCTTTAGGCTCGCCTAAGCAATGAAATACTAAACAAATGAGCGTGGCGGCGCTTACGATACAAGTGAATTGTCTGTCTCAGTTAATTCCTACTAATTTATCGTTTAACTGCAACCATGTTGTCTATACCAGGTTAGTGCGGGGTATTTGACTAGTCAAATCAGTTTTTTTTTTGAACTGTCAAAACGATTTTGCTACTATGGAATTTATATGAAACACTAGCATGTGACGTCACAATCAAATTACCTACTCTTTATAGTTTTATACGGGTTTCAAAATACAAATTGTGTCTAAAAATAACTGTTGTCTACGTTTCTCTATTATTCTTCTAGTGCTTTATTTCATGCATGGTGTAATAGTTATTTGTACAACAAGAGATCAAAGTTTGATATTTCTTCGAGTGTTTATTTTGAGTCCCGTGCAAGCGAAAGATAGTAGATAGTAAGGGACTCAAAAGCGCACGAGATGTAAATAACTTTGATCTCGTGTAGTTCACAAAACTTTTACTTAAAAACAGTGAGCAAAATGCGATTTTGCTCACTGTTTTTAAGTAGCAAAGTACCCTTGTTCGAGCTGCTGAGGTGAAAAATAATTTATTCTAAATACAGTCAAATACCCTATTCTTTAAGTAGAACGTAATTGTATGGAAAATCCAGCAAACTGATTTAGACAGCAGTGATCTTGTGAATCTTGTGATAAGTCGATTTGTGGTATTGTGGTACTATTAGATCAATTTATACTGTCAGTTGCTGAATAAAGACCTAAATCCTAAAACAGGACCTCGTTGCTTCCATCGAAGTCTCATGCAACCTCTATGGGATAAAGTGTCATTCTATGGAACTTGCTAACTATAGTGTGTCAAAGGTCTGTTTGATTTCAAACATAGACAGAGAGAATCATACTAAGTTTGTCTTACACTAGTACTAGCACCCAAAAGAAAAGGATGAGTAGGTAGTTTTTTTGTTCCTATTTACTGACAAGATTTGGTTGACCCAGTAAAATATGTCAACAAAAGTCACTAGTAAATTAATATTTTTTGACAGTTTCAGTATGGCGGTTTATTTCCATAGTTAGCAAGTTCTATAGAATGAAACTTTAGTGCACATTATGGTAGTAGCTACTGCGTTTTCCTATTCTTGGTCGATATTGTAAATCTTTCAGTTATATTTATAGCGAAAAAGAATCAGTCAAGGTGTCCATATAAATATAAAGACATTGTGTTATTTGATCTACCAGTCCTACCACTGATTGCGAACAGTGGCGAACACTATACTGTGACTTGGTTGGGCGGACACATAATGAGCCCGGAGGAGAGACAATAAAGTCTCTCGAGATCAAGAAGATCCTGCAGCTGTTTGAAGTTGCAGGCTTGGATCGAGAGTTGTAGTAGGTGGCGATCACAATAGATCAGCAATGGTCGCAGTGATACATAGGCTATGGAGCCTCATATAGCCCCTAACAACAAGAATAAGAATAAATACTGTAATAAAATATTATGACACGCCTGACACAAATGATAGTAAAAGGAAACTTTTCGATAATAATTCAGATTCAATATGGGTGTTAATCGTCCTTTTAAATGTCTAGTAGTTTTGTATCGTGTAATTTGATTACAATAAGAATAAAACTACATAATAATATTATTAATATTTTGATGTCAGGGCATGTGAAAGCAAAACCCATGGGACCTATTGGTATTTAAAAAGTACTACTACTATGTTTTTATATAGAAACGAAGACTTTCCCTGTCCATCATACAAAAACTACTTTCTGAATTCCACTTCACTAAAGTATATTTAAAACTGTACACACATTGATTTAAGGCTTCGTATAAAATAAACCTAAGTAGGGATTGTAAGACAACGTTGTTTTAAACAATTTGTTTAGAACTTTAAGTATCTCGTCGTCTTAGTTTGGGGCTAGCTCCATCTGTGTAAGAGTATCATCCCCAAATTTAATCTTCTTCTTCCTGCCCTTAATCCCAACATAATTTGGGGTCAGGCCTTCTTGTGCGTTTGCGCCAGGCCGGTCTGTCCTGGGTTGTCAACAATGGGATATTCTGAGTTTTAGATCCCTTTCGACAGTGTACCACCAAGTAGCGGGTCGTCAGCCTCTGCCTCTTGACCGCTGCGTGCTATTAATGTTCAGCACTGTTAAGAGTAGGTATCATCCCCAAATAAATTATCTTATGAGACCCATGCTAATTAAGCCCACCATATTATGTTTATATTCTTTATATCATACCATACAACCTCTTGTCGTTTTCGCTAGTACACTTTTAGTGCTAAATCTTACACAAAATCAACCATCCTAGAGTGTTGCGTCCGAAGCAAATACAAAGAGCGTTCTTTTTAGTACGTTCTATGAAATAAATTATTGGTCTACTTTCTTGGTCTTCTTTTAGGTACCTCTTTCCACTATTACACAGGACATTGTATATCGTATGAAAGTGCTTATCATGTTTTCTCATTCATTAAGACTTAGTAATTATGTAACCGAGTTCAATAAATTACAGTGTGGCTTAAAATACTTGTCCAGTTAAAAAACCGACCAAGTGCGAATCGGACTTGCGTTCCAAGGGTTCCGTACATTAAGTCCGACTCACGCCTGACTGCACATCTCTAATAGGTTTTCCTGTCATCTATAGGTACGTAAAGAACTATTTTGTGTAATTTTTTTCAAAATTTAGATAAAAAGGGGGGGGGGGGGGGATGGTCGGACGGACAGACAGACAGACGCACTACGAGTGATCCTATAAGGGTTCCGTTTTTTCCATTTGAGGTACGGAACTCTAGAAACGAATAGAGAGATATCTTGATATTCTTGATCAAGATTCAAGACCACAATCAAGAAAATCAAAAATAACCCTTTCATCCACCACATTGAAAATCGTTGCTATTCGTAAATTTTTGAAAACATTAAAGTTTTACATGATGGGACGCAATTTGTTTTAATGATATTTTAATGAACTACTGACTCCATATCGATTTAGTATCACCTATTGTTATAAATCAGGTCAAGTACAGGTCGATTCATCGGGAAATCCTATAAAATCCTTTAGTGCAACCGGAAATCTCTTTCAAACGAAAGGAGTTGAAATTAGACTCTTTAACAACCTAGCAATATTTTCATACACGTTCAGCATTAGGTTGTTATTTAATCCGAACCATATTAAAAGCTACGTAATGAGAATCGGCAATACTGACTAAAGCATCTCGCTATTGCTCAAGCACATGTAGGGTTGCCATATGAAATCTTTTAACTTTATTAGCTTTTAGTGGTTAGTTGAGGTTCTAAGAAACCCTGAGACACGCCTAAGTCCCTCCGCAATCCACAAAAAAACCAAAAATGTCATGTCAGGGGAAACCTTAGCGTACAGCAAACCTAAGCACATGTCAATAGAACCAATGTTCCCGGTTTAGGATTTAGAAATTGTAACTTGTATCTTAAACAATATTTAATGACACTGAATGATGATTCATTTCACTGCGATAATTTGAGTTTATTGACCATTTGTGACCAATAGCTGTAGTCATTATGTCTATCGTAATGTCAATTTAGTTGGCGTAGTAATTTGTGTCACGTGTGGCGGCGGAATGTCGTGCCATCCATACATTTTGCTAACAGAACTGAGCGTACATTACAGTAACAGGACAAGTGGTAGTGACATCTGTTTTTGATATTATCGGTCGCTGTTGTGGTTTGGCCTTATTATTACTACCTACTAAGAGTAACTAAGCCTATCCAACATTAACATGGTCTAAACAAAGTGTCGTAAAACCACCCAACTATAGTCCAAAAGGTCCCAAGGCCCAAAATTAACTCTACTATCTTCGTTCAGGCTTGATTATTATTTGAGTGTCGTAGTCCTATGGCAAAATATTTTTATGTGTGGAAGAAAAAACTCAAACAATACCAAAAAGTACATTGGTGTTTGAATTGAACTTGTACTACTTAGTACTGGAGTATCGTTGGTATTTTTACGGGATTCTTATTGATGCAGATTACAGCAAGTCTGTTGAAATGGAACGATATCAAAGCTTTAACTTTTGGCTTTGTGGATTATCGTGGTCTTTGGCCTCTTGTCCCTAAGGCCCAAATTCCTTATCATACACACACACGAGGTTAAACCATATCTTTGATCATCTATCAGTCTAGTTAGCGCAGAGTAGATACCTACAGTACAATCAAACATTTGAGTTCGGGTCTTCGGGATCACATTGAACTTATGTCGTAGTTACTGATGTGCCGATGGCCGATATACACTTGGAAAAGATCGGAAACTAGTCATATTTTTGTATGGGGATCGAAAATTTGAAATGAAATCACAGTTTCCCCTAATTTACAAGAATTTTTCAACCTTTTTGGACACTCCGCAACTGACCTGTAGTCACAGTGGCATGACGTGATCTCACAGCTTGCATATCAGTTGCCCATGTGGCAATACGTTGATTATACTTAAGTGGCCCAAAAATCAAGTCAAGTTGCTCTGTTGTTTTCTATTGACACTAAATTTAGAGGCCATATCATTTGCCAGTGTCGTTGTGTGATCAAATCTTCAATGAATATCTACGTTGTTTTGTCTAAATTTAAAACTATCTGTGAGTTCGTTAAAGATATTAACAGCAATAACAGGCATCATTGTTTACTATTCTTTATCGCTGTAACTTTGAATTTAACGTTCAGTTATAAACTTATCGTTAAAATTCGCCCACCACTGTTAAAAATAATTGTTGTAAATTTGGTTGCGGATTTGGGAACAAATCTAGACCAGCTGATTCATAAATGAACTCTCAGCATGTTTGTTTACATTCTCAGGGTAATAAATGAGTCTGGTGTCAAGGAAACTAGTGATATCTACGTGTTCCGATAAACTTACTAGAAATCATTGAAACGAACGTGGCGTGAGGCGTCTGTATGTTTGTATTGAGGGCTCGGATAGTGGATATCCGTAATGATTCTAATGATGGTACGTGAAGTATAGTAGAGAAGGTTCTCGGAGCGAGCGGGCGCACGTGCGTAGCGGCCGGACGGACGGCGAGCGAGCGGGCCTAGCGACGCTACTAGTCATTCATGCCACTTTGATTCCATCGCATTCCGAGGAATCACTTCCTACGCGCTGACGAAAACTGTCGCCGTCAACCGCCTCGTAGCGACTGTGACCGGTGGGCGATCCCACGTCATTATTGCCTTATGTACTTACAAAACGGACGTTCCACGGTCACACATCTCCTACACACATCGCACAAGGGCACTCGGGCCTCCAGCCCCACACACAACACTTGGCGGTCGGACGATCCTGCCACGCCTGGGCCGCGCCGTAACAACCACTGACACACTAAAATACGGCTCAACCACCGAATTTCGGTCGCGCAAATCCACAGGAAGGTTCGTAAGACCGGCGCGGCCCGGAGCGGCAGGCACCTGGCGCGGGAGGGGCGGCCCACGCACCGGCCTCGATTCTCGTCCGCCCGCCGCGCGGTTATCACTGCAATATGGCCGCTACTCACTTCCTCGGTGAAGTTCTTCGTTGATTTCTACTCCTGATCTCGATGACGGCGTTTTTTGTTACCGTTCCGAACTCGTGCGGGTTCACTGCACTTATTCTTATACACATTTTAATGGAAAACCGGGAGCGCTAGCGCTACGCTCCGACGAAACGACCGTTCCGTTCGCTGGCACATTCCGCACTGGCGTCGGGCGCGGGCGCGGCGCGGCGGGAGAGGCCGCGCCGCCCCGCCGCTCCGCCGCCGCCGCCCGCGCTGCGCCTTTTTATGAATGGAAGGCGGCCATACTGAATGAACCGCGTACACGGAGCGGTTGGCCGCTATTTTCGCGGGCGAGCGGCGTCGGGGGTGCGAGGGGGGAGGCCGGAAGCGGGCTGCGAGCGCTCGCGGTGCCAAATTTTGCGGCGCGGGCGGCGGCAGCGGATGTGCTCGTTTACCGAGCTTCCGGCGAGATCCCCCCGCGCAGCCGCATCCGGGAATTGGGTTTCCGGTCGGCGAGAGTCGCGCCACCGAGATACCGCCCACTTTCGTCCTGCGTCGGCCGTGCACACGTTGGACAATCTAGATATTTTTCATGCTACTTTTCGAGCGCCGGCTTTCTATTAGAGGCGGCCGAATTCAGGCGAACAAAGCGTATTAAAGTTTCTAACCTCTAATAAACGCGTCGGCACGAATCGCGTATTTTTATCTCCATTCACTTGTGGTTGTCGTGGGGCACCGTCGACGGCGGTTATCGCGCGTTTTTGCAAGGTTGCAGCGACAATGAGGTGTTGTGCACGTCTCTGTGTCAAGGACGGCGATAAACGGCACGGCTGTCAACCGATCCATTAGCACTACACACCCAAATTCTTGTGAACGTGACGCTTAAGGGGTATAACGTCAATTGGATGGCAATATTATACACATTGCTGAAGATAAAGATGCCAATATTGTTGTTTCATCATAACTACCACGTCCTTACCATCTTTTGAAGAACTTGATAGTACACCGATTTAAACTCGCGATTTTGACACTGAGATTAGATCGTAGTAGTTCCAATACACTCGATAGTTCTTTTATCATTCGTTTTAAGATAAAATAAACTTTTACTATCTATTTTTTTTAAATCGTGTACATAAATAATTTATGAATTTAAGAGCTTACGTTGGGGTTATAAATAGTTTTTCTACTCCAGCACTTAAATGTGTCAATTAAATGACTGACAGTGATATCTAAAGCAATGTCATTTGAATGCTTTGTCTATAGGCTCATAAGATGACTGCTAGCAGTCATCTTATGAGTATAATACAACTGCTTTATTTTTTTTAAAGATACAAGTTCCGATCATCTTGATTGAAAGAGGTATGTTTTCATTTACAATAATAACTCTTTTTTTTTTTTAATAATAACTCAATTTTTTTTAAATAATAACTCTTTTTTTTAATAATAACTCTTTTTTTTTAATAATAACTCTTTTTTTTTTTGCTGCAGCTGTCATAGAAAAAGTAATGTATGCAACAGCTCATAATTGGTTCTTAAAATTCTCGGGTCTTTTTTTACAAAACTCGACTACGTCTCGTTTTGTAACTTCGACCCTTGAATTTTAAGAACCCTTATTATATCACTGTTGCATAAACTACTATTATGGTGAACTTATCGACTTATTAAGGGACATTTTAAGTGTATTGACTTGACGTAAATAAATATACAGTTGTAATTCTATGTAGTCTGAACGGTTTCATTCAACAGTTTTACTTTGTTATTAGGTCATAGTTTATCAGAGCTTGAAGTAAACAGTCGCAATGCTTATTACTATAGGTTCTGCTAAATTAAGCAACATTACAACATTATAGCGTGATGAACTCCCATCCAGTTTATGACACGTAGATGCGTTTTTATCATGAAAATACTGCACTATAAGCTTTGTTTCTGTTCTTTTTCGTTAAATAAATGGCTTCCATCTTATTTTTTACTATGGTTTCGCCAATGACAAGTGTGCTGGTAGAGCATGAAGCTGTTCAGTAGTTGCTTTTGGTAGAGTGATAGCTGATATACATTGCAAACAGTCACGATGGATTGCCATGTGACTAAAGAACGGTTAAACGTTAAACGCATTTCAAGATAAATTCTTCATTAGTTGCACACTTCCACGTTAGTTCACTGCATAACAAGCTATCAATATTACAGTTTTAGCAACATTATTGAGCAAAAACAAACAAATAATGTCGATACGACTTCGCCATTTTGAAGTTCAACCGGAAATCGGCTTTGTTTTTATAAACTGACAGATTAGACAAATGTGTCTATCGAAACCTAATTTTAGTACCTGGAAAGTAAAATCAAGGTTAACGCATGGCCTATATATAGTCCGTCAACCAAATCTTGTCAGTAGCAATGTAAAGCAAACTAAAGTAGGGCAACACTCAAAGAGCAGTATTGCGCTAAGAAAAGCAGCAATGTACGTCGAACCAAAAGAATTTTTTTTTCCGCTGAGCGCGCCCTGCGTACGTCAATTCAAATTGTCACTTGCGGTTTATTGAAAAAATTTGAAACGGACGGACAATTTAAAAGCGATGTTAAATCAATGTTAATCAAAATGATGAACAAATTTGAAGATATCAAAAACAACTCCCTGTCGTAGTGCTTATATTCTCTTTGTTCCCTATCTATGTCTTCTAAGTTTACTAAAATAAAATCATATCAAAATGCAGATAATTAGATGGTGCATATATTTGTTATTTACAATATAATATGCCACTTGTTAATGTAAATTAGTGTACTCTTCTGGATGAATATGACATACCTGTGTAATTTTTTTGATTGGTATATATTGTAAAATAGGATTACATATTGAAAATAAAACAACTGATATTTGGGTGTTTATTTAATTTAAAGGTAAATAAGATAAGGGTCACTTTAGTTTACACTATAATTCAGGTCATTATTTGAAAAAATATAATGAAGTTACCAATGTTACCGGGTCACTTCAACCAAGCATAATACTCTGTAGTATTCTATTGCATCTTTGTAAATAGTCACAACTGATTGCTGAAAATATTAGACAGGTGGGCCTATGGACGGTTTCCAGGACACAATTTATGGTCTTGTTGGATAGATTTAGGCATACGTTTTAATTTTATTTATGCCTTTTAACCCTAAAACAAAAAACTGAACATAATCTTAAAAGTTCGAAAGAGTTCTTCCATGTATTTGTCATAACCTCAATTTTTAGTAATGTTTACCATCAACGAGCATGATTGTACATTGTAGGCCCCTTAGCTTTGCTTATTCTCATTTAATGTATTGGTATTTAATGGTGACAGCAGAAATATCTCTTGAAACAGAAATCAGAATGAAAACCAAATGAAAACAAATAAGGTGACGGCTGTCGTTCACGAATTTCACGATCCACATTCCACAGATAAAACACAGATGACACGTGAGAGTCAGAATGGCGGGTGTATGTAAATAAAATTAAACAAAAAGCATACCATATTTTAGTACCTAATTTGTACTATTTGGTACCTCATATAAAAAAATTAGTACCTCACGGTATTTAAAGTTATCAGCAAAAAACGTTACACCCGCCAACCTGACAGTCAGAATGGCGGGTGTATTTTATTATGCTATGATCCCGCGATTATTGATAAATTCTATAAAAGCCAAATTTTAGTACCTTTTTAGTACTTTCATATTCAATTATAAATTGAGCCATTTTATTTGTGGTTTCCGAGTTATACTCATTTTACACTTTGCATTGCTATTAAAAAAATTCAGGCGCTTTAATTTTTCACCGTATCGATATCGTTTTTAAGAAAAAACGCTACGCTACAACTATTTTTATTACGCCAGGATTTAGTACCTTTCATGATTAATCTGTTACCCTTTCACGGTTAATCTGTTAGGTTCAATTAACTATGAAAATTACGTCTTACAAATGGCCAGGCGCCATGTCAAAGGATTCTTCCTAAGAAATTCCGCTCTTCATTGTGGCCTCATCTGTAGTGCGAACGATTTTAGTTTAGCTGACCGATTTTAGTCAACTAAAATACTCGCCACTCGACTAATATAGTCCGAACTAGGCTATAGTGTTTTTTTTTTCAAAAAACTGTTTAAGGCATAGTATGTAGGTACATGTACAGGCATAGGCTATCAGACTTTGGAACGTTCTCCCACTCTCTATCAGGTAAGCGCAGACCAAATTCACATTCAAGCGTACCTATGCTGCGCAAGCATTTCCTTGACAAACTTTCTTCTTCGTCAACTTAATGATTCACACTAGCTAGGTATACAGGTTGGCCAAAAAATAAGTGCATTTCCGTTGCCAGGGAGGTATATTAAGTATAGATATTAGATTAATAACCTATCGGTGTTTGACTGTTTTATATCGACTACTTTTTCAAATGTCGTTATTTTATCTAAATAAAAACGTGCAAGCCGTGTTTGTGCAAGATTTTCGTAATGTACCATTATAAATTTCATTACTGAACCCTATTAGCGCCTTTTGTGTCTTTAATTTTCCTTTAGAGCGGATGGAAATAAGTAAATCTAAATAACGAAACTTAAAACCGAAATCAGGATCAAAATGGATGGAAATATATTTCTTATGCTCTGATAGAATGTTGTTCTAAAAGGTGTTGATGATACGTTTCTGCACTACGTACTACGTAGAGCATGTTACGTTAAGTTGCAAATAAGACTATGTTAAAATTTTAACGATAAGCAATTGAAATTTGAGTTTAAATGGATTTGTTATACAATTTTCATTCTGATATTTAACTCCCCATTCCATAAATAACGATACTTTTGCCTAAATTGTGAGGTAATTGTAATAAGTACCCTCAAGATTTAATATATAATTTTATACTTAGTCATGTTTTAATAAAACACGTATTTTACTTTCCTCGTATTCGAAATGAAAAGTAGAGTGTTTAACTCGAGTGAAAGGCATCATATCAGCCTCGGACTATTGGCGCTCTCACTGCGTTCGAGCACCAAACTACCTCGGCAGAAATGAGTGCCTTTCATCCCTTGGTTAACAATCTACTAGTAACACACCTTTGTTTTTATCATGAAATGGTGTTAAAAAAATACCGCTAAACATGTGCATCCTTAAAAAAGTTCAACAATAATTATTATTTTAAGTCGAGTGTGAAAATTATAATTTCTTGTAAAGATTAATAGAGTCTGTGCGGAAAGAGAAGAGTCGTGAAATGTATGGGCTTGAAAATAAAAATGAAAAAAATATTTATACTCGTATAAATATGCCTTACATTCCACGACTCTTCTGCACACTAGTGTTGAGTTGCTCACTCGTGAGGCACCTCATTTGTACCACTCATTTTGTTAATTTGTCGCAGTACTTCGTACCGCAAAAATGTCTTACTTCACTCCTCTATTCATTTTACTTGATTCTAAAATTATCTTTATCCTAAAAGTTCTATTCTTAACCTCCAGAATTGCACTCCAATTAAATGTTACTATTTATTTATTTATAAAGGAAGTGATGAATACATAAATATGTATATACATTAAATATTTTTGTCGCCGTTGGAATGAAATAGTCGACGCTGAAAATATGCTAGTACCTCACTTCATTTGAAGTAAGACATTGTAACACCTCATTTTAGAAAATGAGGTACTCATACAAACTCATTTTAAATTGATGTCCTACCCATCACTACTGCACACACTCTATCGACTGGTCATATGATCAATATGATTATCATAATCCTGACTTACCATAATCATAATTGCATATAAAAGTGCCAAAACGCCGAGCATGACGTGCATGCCTATTTATGTAAATTTAATTAATGTATAATACTTAGTGAACAAAAGCCACTAATAATTACAGCATTCGTTTATTTAATTTGATTTCAAATTGTTTAAGTATTTTCCTCGCGTTGGTGTGGAAAGAAATTGTGTTTCATTTGGTAGCAAAGTTTTTTTAAGCCTCATGCGTTGTAGTTGAAACCCTCGCTACTTTCAAGTTCCTGTACTTTAGAACCACGCGCTACGCTCATGGTTCTATTTTTGAAACTTTCACTTACTTGTGTATCAATATTAGCACGAGGATATTAAACAACAACTTTGCCCCTTGTAAAACAATTGCACATTAATGTGCCCAATAATAGGGCAGACATTAACGAAATAGAAATTGCTCAGGACGGATAGTTAGTGTATTATTATAAATATTATTATTTTTGTATCTCCTTGGATATCACGGGCCTATAATCCCGGTTTTTTGATAGGCTTGCGTGGGGACACAGATCCAACACGTAGAGGCCCCTTGGAGAGCTTTTATGTCATGTAGAACGCCTGCTGGAACCCGTTCACAGGTGCAACAATAGACAGAGGCATTGGGACTATTGTAGAAAAAGAGAACAGTATACCGATCTATGGATTGAAGTTTGGGTGGACTATGAGACTGGGTTATTACAAAGACGTACGGACACCTGCCATAACAATGTGTTCACAAGTTATCGAGGCAGGTGGGGACTTGCCGCGCACTAGATGGGCCTATTATTTTTATTATTATAAGCCTATACAATTACAGTGTCCCACTGCTGGGCAAAGGCCTCCCCCCCTCGATCTCCACTCTTCTTATTTGATTAATCACCATGTACCTACTTAAGAGTAGGTATTATGTACACAATTACATGCACAACGAAGAGCGGAATTTCTTCTTAGGAAGAATCCTTTGACATGGCGCCTGGCCATTTGTAAGACGTAATTTTCATAGTTAATTGAACCTAACAGATTACCCGTGAAAGGGTAACAGATTAATCATGAAAGGTACTAAATCCTGGCGTAATAAAAATAGTTGTAGCGTAGCGTTTTTTCTTAAAAACGATATCAATACGGTGAAAAATTAAAGCGCCTGAATTTTTTTAATAGCAATGCAAAATGTAAAATGAGTATAACTCGGAAACCACAAATAAAATGGCTCAATTTATAATTGAATATGAAAGTACTAAAAAGGTACTAAAATTTGGCTTTTATAGAATTTATCAATAATCGCGGGATCATAGCGTAATAAAATACACCCGCCATTCTGACTGTCAGGTTGGCGGGTGTAACGTTTTTTGCTGATAACTTTAAATACCGTGAGGTACTAATTTTTGTATATGAGGTACCAAATAGTACAAATTAGGTACTAAAATATGGTATGCTTTTTGTTTATTTTTGTTTACATACACCCGCCATCCTGACTCTCACGATGACACGCATTTTGGAATTATTCGAACACAGTGTTGCTAACCCGCGATTTTTCAAATTTGCCGCCTTTTACTACTGACAAGATTTGGTTGACGGACTTTACTTCAGAGGCAACATATATGTAAAGTAACTATATCTTCGGCCGCCCACTTCGTCTGCGTGCGATGATGATGATAAAACTATCCTATGTCCTTCCCCGGGCTTCAACATAACTCCGCACTTATCCGTATTGATCTTATCGAAGTATTCTGGTCAATAAGTCATAAGTAATTTATTCATAAAGCGAATTTACACGCAATTTCAATCAATTTCATGACGCGCATTGGCAATACTTTTTAAAGTAGTTACCTACTAAGACTACTTCGTATGTGCTTTCAAAAGCATCTACTTTATACTTATAGAACACATACACGATTACAAAATCCCATCGTCAAATATCATTTCCGGAGTGAGCAAAACGGAAATATTAGAGAACATTAATTTGAATGGACCCAGCAGCCTATAGGAAGGAAGACTGACTAAGAGAACATCTTATAAAAGGCACTTTTAAGTACTTTGGCGCTTAAGACGTTGTTAACAGATCTTTAATACATACGCGATGGTTCACAACACAAGCGCCGAAGTGACTTAGCTCCGTTTTTACAAGCACATAAAAAATAATTTATTCACGAAGTTAGAACAAAGGTTGGCCGGCAGCTGAATGGAAGGAATACACCATCAACATGGACAAATCGTGAACCTTATCACGAAGACATAAGACCTACCTAAGTTCAGTCATGTTAATACGGTTTCTACAAAAAAGTTCTACCTGACCATACCCATTCGTAACTGCCATTGTTAGGACGCAGGCATTACAGCGGGCCGTTCAAATCCTGTCCCATTTTGGACGTTATTCTATTCTGTCATTCGATAATTCGGCCATTCTGAGAAATGATTTTGCGTGGTTGATTCTAATTACCATAGTCTTTTTTATTGAGTCATGACAATATGCTGCGGTGTTTTTCCAATTTGCCAAGGAAAGGGGTCAAACATGGTCTTGACAATGTATTAACTAGTGGACAAATTTATTTTGGTTAGACCTCTGGCATAATGCGCGACGTGAGACTTATTTTAGGCGGGGCTTGGCGAGTGTCAGGGTTTCTTCGAAACGTCAACTAACCTAAAAATTTGGAATGGGGCAGAGGAAACTAAAGCTTATGCTGTAACTACAGTGTTAGGGGGTTACTGGTCCACGAAAAGTTTAGGAAAAAGGGATAAATTTAAGGGTCGCTTTTAAACTCTATCCTGGTCTGGTCTACGACAACGACACGATTTATCCTGTTTTCGTTTGGAGAAATAACTGTAAAGGAAATGTCAGAGTTTTTAGGCTGATGATGTCCGAAATTTTGTCAGGATATTTTATTTCTTTATACCGCCTTACTTAATATAAGTCTATACTCTATACTTATAATATGTATATAAGTATATACCTAGATACCTACATCGCTTAGCATGAACTATTCTTCTAAGGGCCAGCCATACAAACGAAACATACAAAATTTGCCACTAAAATTTGAACCTAAATCATAGAAAATTTTGCGTTGAGTTGATTTTGGTTGTTTGAAAATTGAACGAAACAAAGTAAAAGTGACTCTGTTTCAATTGAATATGGTTTAAATTACATCGAACTGAATAGGTACTATAGATAGGACCTTGGGCCTTAGGAGGCTATAGTATCACAAAGTAATAATTCATGCACTTTGATAAGTACATTTGTTCCGGCCGATAAGTGTCCGGGCGCCGCTGGGTCTGTGTGATTTTTCCAAATAGCTCAACCTGAATGATTTCTGATTAAATTAAACCAGGCCGGGCCCGGGCCGGAGCTTCCGGCGCTTCGTTTTCGATGGAAAGCACCACGTGATCACCGATCAGCCGTCATAGAAAATAACGCGGACGCCTCGGCCCGGGCCGGGCCCGGTCTAGCGTGAGCCATCCTTAATGCTCTTTTGTTTATTCTTATAGTCATATTCTTTTTTTGTATTGATCATACTAGCCGATTTTTGTTTTACTGTCGTTTTTTCCCGTCGGATTTCGATACGATTTCGTGTACAATATACCTAAGCGGAATTGAATTCCGGTGAACCGTATATCCTAAAAAGTCTCGTAAAAAGAAGTTTCGTAACTCAACGGAAAATAACATACATTTGTTTGTCCCATAATATTGTGATTTCGTGTTTATTCCGTCCATAACTATACTATATATTTTTATATTTTATATTTATGTATTGGTTCACCAACAATAGTTTACACTATATAAAGTACAACAACAAACGTTTTGAGTATGCTAAGCGTAACAATTACTTATAGGTAAACACCACTTACCGTATACAGTTGGTCAAACCAATTTGTCAGTCAGTAAGAACCAGGAAAACTATAGGTACTCATCCTTTTCTTTTGGGTGCTAGTACTAGTGTAAGACAATGATAGTATGATTCTCTCTGTCTATGTTTGAAATGAGACAGTCCTTTGACAAACTATATCTACCAAATTTTATCGAATTCTGCCTAAAAAAAACCTAATCTATTTTTTTATTCGGTACCTAGACTAAAATGACATTTCATAATATGAACATAAAATAACATTTCATAATATGAAATGTAATTTTAGCCTACCGAATAAGAAAATAGACTTTACAACGATATAAAAATTGGTACATACAAAATATATGTTTATGTACATTTATGTAGGTATATGTTTTACAATCTGTGAAATTGTACAATACACGTGTCGTATAAAGAAAAAGTTTAAGGCGACAGTAGAGGTGGGTAAATTTTCAGATTCTGTCAATTTACCCCATTTCACACACAAGCGCACTTCACGCACACTACCTCACTTTACTGGGACAGGTCATTGACCCATCAAGTTTTTTTAAGATAGCGTTTTGAGTTTAGTGATAACCACTGACCTCTTTTGAGGAACAGAAACTGTAAAAACGTTCCATTGAAAGAAGAAAGAGAAACAATACATTAAATCTTGCTCTCCTTGTCTGTTCATGTCACACGTGACGTATTTAAATTCTAATTTAATTCATTTGATTGTTAACTATTTTCTGCATATTACGGCTTTGTCGAGATACGCGTTTTGTAAAGTTATAAATAAATAAATAAAATAAAAATAAAAAGCCTTTTAATTCCTTATTTGAAGTACATAATTTTGCATGCATTCATTATTAGTTATTTTATCAACAGTTAAATTATCACTTAGGTATATCATTTGTTAATATAATGAAAATTAAATTAAAAAATTATTTACTATTATCTATTAATCTAAATTATGTAAGGACCCCTCTTAGGGTGAAGGCCTCCTCCAGTTGTCTCCATTTGTCTCTATCTTGCGCCTCATGTCTCCATCTTTGTAAAGTTAAGTTAAACCGAATAAACCCAGATGTCATTAAGTCAGATGTAAAATTTTATTTACTACTCTATACGGTTATTCATAAGGCGAAAAATCAATTCAATTAGAAATTTAAATAAATAAAGTTTCGGCAGGGTGGAAATTTATTTAAGGCGGACAAAATAAAATTTAAAAATATATGTCGGCTGATGTACCCCTAAGATCTTTACAGATTTACTTGTACGAGTATCGTATATTCGCTATTTATTTTGCTATTAAATTTATAAAATTAAAATAAATAATTAAATATTATACTGGCATTCCACCGCTATTATTTCAGTGCTGAACTGATTATCTTCGATCGTAGCCTTGATGATGTAGTTGTACTTACACTTACGGCGGTAGGAGCGGCAATGAACCCCGCGCAGCGTAGAACGAGAGGTGCGTTGGGGTAAGTGCATATACATATAATTCTTCGTGCGTCTGTCTGTCTGTCCGTCCGTCTGTCACAGTCTATTTTCTCCGAAACTACTGGACCAATTCAGTTGAAATTTGGCACACATATGTAAATTTGGCACACTAATGTAAATTTGTGACCCAAAGATGGACGTGTAACGTAAATAAAATTTATTTTAGAGAATTTGAAATACGGTAGCCATTTTTGGGGGGGGGGGGGGGTAAATGAAAAAATTAAAAAATAATGTTTTTTAAACTATATAGTGTTACATATCAAATAAAAGAGCTCATTGTAAGAATCTCAAATAATTTTTTTTTTTATAATTTTAGGATTAATAGTTCAGCAGTTATTCATGAAAATAGGCAAAAAATGATCATTCTCCGCCCACCTTCTCCGAAACTACTGGATCTAAAATTTTGAAAAAAATACACAAATTAGTTCTTTACCTATATATGTCAGGAAAATCTATAAGAAATGTGCAGTCAAGCGTGAGACGGACTTAATATACGGAACCCTTGGAATGCGAGTCCGACTCGCACTTGTTTTTGTTTAGCTCTTATTAGGTTTAAGGAGTTTTATGAGTGAAAAAAGAAGTTTTTTGTTTTATGTGCCCGCGTTATTGCCGATCGATTGAGTTTTAAACGATAATTAGACAAAAAAACTTGTTTTTCACCCAACGAATGTAGATCCCCATGACACTTCTTCCAAGTCGCCTTTGGATAGGCTTAATTTTAAAAATAATTGAAATAATGTTCTATATCATACTTGCAAAAAAAATCTAAAAATAATTTACGTGACCAATGCTTATTATTAGTAAATATCTTATAATTTAATATCTGATATATCACACGATACAAAAAATGGCCGCAAAGTTAAAAGTTCATTTATTTACGTTACTAGTCCATCTTTGGATCACCGACTCTTTGTCATATGTGACAAATGTGTACCAAATTTCAATTGAATTAGTCTATTAGGGGCAGACACACGAGTGATCTTAAAAGGGATTTTTTTCTTGAATGATTTGTATGCACTTACCCCAACGCACCTCACGTTCCACGCGGCGCAGCATAATCAGTAAGTACCTAATAATTAATGTCCGACCGAAACACAAATTTCTGTATATATAAATATTGTTGTCCTACTTGCTCCCCAACTTTTGGTCTTTGTCACATAGTTTAGTTTCATAATACGAAGTACTATTTCGTATGTTTCGGCCAGGCCGAAAGATTCGGCCGTTTTTTGGCCGAAACCGAAATTACGGCCGAAACATGATTTTATGGCCGAAACTGGCCGAAACCGAAACCGAATCTTCGATCGGACACTACTAATAATCACAATGGTCTTAAGTACCACAGACCCTACTGTCGCTTAAGTCCTTTATGACAATCTCTGCCTATTAGAACTTATAAAAAAAAAAGAAACCGAGTAATTATATCCAACTACCGAACCTGCTTACAAATTTTCTCGAGATATTTGAGAAATGTGATATGCAAAGGAGAACATTCGAACAAACGAAAGTATTTTTGCCCAAGCTGAAACGGAGACCTTCGCCTACGCTCGGTCAGTGATGGTTTAGGTACAGTCAGCTGCAGGTCACCCCTGCATAGAAGATTGTATGCAGGGGTGGTACCTTTTCTCTGCAGCTGACTGTACACCTATAAAAAATAGTTGTACCTGCTGCAATTTTATACCGGTACCGTACTTTATATTTCAACAGGTACAGGTACAGGCACATAGTACCTTCAAAACGAAGCGGTATTGATAAATAATAACGGTACCGTACAGCCTATAAATAATAATAATAATTCAGCCTATATACAGGGTGGTCCAAACCTTGACGTCCAAAAATTTTTTTTTAGATTCCTCACGTCGTGGGCTATCAGAATATACCCCATGTATGTTAGTCGATTTTTCGTAGTTATCGAGTTATGATTTTTTTTACTTTTAACTTTTCTTATGAAATTCCGGGGTTCCCATACAGAGTGGCTAAAAAATAACTGCATTTCCGTTGCCAGGGAGGTTTTGGGATTATACTGAGCAACTTTTACAATGGGGCCAACCTCGAAACCGCGAAAAAAAATTACCCTTCCATAGAAAATGGACTAGCCAAAATGCATAAAAAAACAAATTTTTTTTCGCGATTTCGGGGTTGGTCCAATAATAAAAGTTGCTCAGTATAATCCCAACACCTCCCTGGCAACGGAATGCAGTTATTTTTCAGCCACTCTGTATGGGAACCCCGGAATTTCATAGGAAAAGTTAAAAGCTTAAAAAATCATAACATGAAAACTACGAAAAAACATACATATGGGGTACATTCTGATAGCCCACGATTTTTGGACGTCAAGGTTTGGACCACCCTGTATAGACAATAATCTCAACGCTAGCCCAATGCGGATTGGGGACTTCACACACAGCTTTGAATTTCTTCGCAAATGTATCCACTACGAGTATGCAGGTTTCCTCACGATGTTTCCTCCTTCACCGAAAAGCTAGTGGTAAATATCAAATGATATTTCGTACATAAGTTCCGAAAAACTCATTGGTACGAGCCAGGATACCAATGAGTTTTTCCTTACCGCTTATACCGTAAAGAAATAATGCAGTCTCTGCTTTGCACGATTATTGTGTGGACATAATTCTTATAATCACCGAAACATACATACCTCTACGCACAGAATGTCATTGAAATAAAACATTGTTTTTTATAGTAAATTTATATAACATTCGATTTATACACATAACAATAAGCAGGCCGGGCCGCAGCGATATTGGCCTGTAAGCTTTATCTCGGTCTCCAAATCCGCAAAACTCGCTGGTACTAAATGCTGATCTTGCCGTTATTAATTATCTTGATTCTTGAAGATTATCAGAACAGCACGTTACGTAATCGCATACATAGACGGAACGAACGTCAACAAAGTAGGTGTAGACACTGCAAGTCTTTAGGTATTAAACGAATTACGCTTCGTATTAATAGATACTTCGATACTTCGATTTAAATGAACATATAATATTCTCTAACATAAATACAAGATTACAATTAATTGACATCAAAAGTCATTGACGTACAGAAGTCATATACATTTTTATAATGACGCAAAATTGATACCAGCATAATGAAAATCAATCCCAATCAGTAAAACGAGTCTTTAAACTTTTTTTCATTTTAAGCGGGTTTTGAAGGAACAAGTTACTTAAATTCGATTGTAATCGTATTGTTTTAGGATAATTTACTGCTGTTTTCGACCGTTACGACCCGTGAATAACAACAACTCACATTTAAAATTTGACTCGAGCTCGACGTGATTATATTTATTTACCCTATTGTATGAAATACAATTTATCTACTGGTATACATTTTCGTATGCGTATATGATGAAATGTCTATAAAAATGTCAAAAACGAGCTACAACGACGTACACGTCTGCTTCGATGCAAGGCCAACGGCCATCTGACTCGAAGAAGAGTTTTGAGTGATGTCGTCAATGTATGGAAATTATACGAAAGTTTACATTTGGGATTGAATTTCTGTGTTGTATTTGTGAGTAAAAATATAAGTAGATAATAATTTGGTAGTTTAGTTATCTAGCCTTCAAAATCCCACAACAACTCAATTACTGTCAAAGACAAAACTGTAATGCGTCTTGCTCAAACGGAACTCCATATTTTGATTTTTGGACAGTTTTAGTGTTGATTTGTAGAGAATTACAGCAAATAAAAAATATTATGGCGTGAAGATCCGGTACACGGCTTCTTCGTGAACAGATTTACGTATAATTTAATGCAGGTATTAATCATTCATTGAACAAATTGATTGCACAAAGTGAGGTCTAAATCGAAAACGTCATATACCGTCCCCTTAAGTTATCGGTCCAAATCGCTGAAAGTAAATATTATGGCGTGAAGATCCGGTACACGGCTTCTTCGTGAACAGATTTACGTATAATTTAATGCAGGTATTAATCATTCATTGAACAAATTGATTGCACAAAGTGAGGTCTAAATCGAAAACGTCATATACCGTCCCCTTAAGTTATCGGTCCAAATCGCTGAAAGTGGAACGACGTACCCTGACGTCTGTTTTGACTACCGTCATGGTTTTATCACTATCAACAAAGGAAGTAGTACGAAAATAACATACGAGATCAGTTTAATCTGTAAATATTGTCTGTCTGTGCTGCGGGTCAACATATACTATCAGGACTGGGACGGTAAATTAACATTAGAGATGACACGAGTATTCGGCAACTATTCGGTAATCGGCCTATTCGGCCACTTTGCCAAATATTCGGTATTCGGCCAAATGTTGCCTACTATTCGGCCGAATACCGAATATCTGTTGCACCTACCTAAAAAGAAAAATTGCACAGTTAAAATAACCAATAACTAGGTACCTATATTTTATATTTAGAATGTGTTCTTGGAAAGTTGTTAATTTTGTGAGCATTTGTTGATTAAAAAAACATTTTATTTTTATCATGGATCTGATTTGTTTGACTCTAACTACATTAAGTAATTAATTCTGTTTAACAAAAAATATATCTTAGCAAACGTTGTGCTTTGTTGGCGATCAGTTTTCATAATAATTGTGACTCAAAATGTTCGCATGTCATTCGGTCGCCGAATATTCGGCGCTTCGGCCGAAGGAGCGGCCGAATATTCGGTATTCAGCCAAAACCACCAATTCGGGGCATCTCTAATTAACATTGTTGGAGGAGCAATTAGTGAGATAATTATGTAGAGTCAATTGCAAGTCGGTTGAGAATGTTGAGATGGCAGTAGACGACCGTGTCTCCAACCATTTTACTTAAAAATTGTAAATTAATCGTTGGGGCCTCTTAATTTTTAGGGTTCCGTACCACAAAAGGAAAAAAACGGAACCCGACACATTTCTGGAACCCATCTCGATTTAATTTTCGAATTCCATTGAATTAACGAAGTTGACGGCGATGCGACGCCGATACAGGAAACAATATGAGTAAACAATGGATGGGTAGCCTTAATGGGCTAAAATTGACACCCGTTGTGACACCGCATTGTGTTGTTCATCGAAATTGGATAAGCACCTCGAGATTTCTCGAATCCCAAGAAATCTTGAGGTTTCTTATAAGACGTCGAGTTTCTTTCTAACAGATCTTATGGATCGACTGGTAAATATAAAATGATATTTCGTGCATAAGTTTCGAAAAACATTGGCACGAGCCGGGGTGTGAACCCGCGATCTCCGGATAGCAAGTCGCACGCGAAGCCACCAGTGCTTAGAGATTATCAACAAAATAATTATTATATACCTAAGGTACAAAAACAGCGGTCCATATACCTAATAAATCTTAATAAATGTTATTTTATAATACTAACCTATTTTCCCCAAAGTTTTTCCAAACACTTTCAAGAAATCATGTCACTTCATTTCATATGTAGACCCTTTTTCATTGCTCTGTAGTGTAGTGTAGTATAAATCGGTGTTATTCTATAAGTAATTACGGTTGGAAGAATCTCGCGGCGACCGGCGTGATAATCGCCCACTCGATAGAAATCAGGTTTCATTTGTTATTCTGGAGGCGGAGGCGGCCCGATCGAGCGCAACCACTAGATCGAGCATAAGGCTATTCGCCGGCTTGAGCGGATGCACGCCCGCGGGTACCATCGTTGGGTACAGTCACAGAATAAATAATAGTACTAGGTACAGAAGATTCACTCTCTAACAAGACACGTCGATTACCATCGATATGACCGCTAGGTGGCGAATCCGCGGGCACTCGAGCAGGCGTCCGTTCCGTAGCTGTGCGCGGCAAGCTAGACACCAAAATTGGTGTGGGCCGCGTGTACTTGTAGGTACTTGTTGCGACGCGACGAACCGACCCACACGAAGTTTGGTGTCTAGCCATAGTAGCCATAGTAGATGCCGCGCTCCGCTACGGAACGGACGCCTGCTCGCGCTTGCGCCACCTAGCGGTCATATCTGTCGTAATAAACGCGTTTTGTTAGAGAGTGAATCTTCTGTACCTAGTAGGTACTATTACTTATTCTGTGGCATAAGGCTATTCGCCGGCTTCAGCAGTGCAAGCTCGCGGGTACTATCGTTGGATGCGGTACAGCGTCCGCGCCAGTTAGCGTTGCTTTGCTCATACTATTTTTTATTAACCCGCTCCGTGCAACCACGCCGGCTATCGGACGGGCGTACCCGAAGGAGTGCTCCCGGTACTGGTTTTATATACAAATACAGTACCGGAACCGGGAATTTCCGGTTGTCGCCATACAAACTCAGTACCGGGAGTATTCCTTAACCCGGTACCAGACCGCGACCTTGGTCCGGTAAAAACAAAATATCTTCATACTTAAAAATAGACAAATAAATACTCAGATATAAATCCATAACTCACGAATAAACACACAAAAAATGCCCTTACCGGGGTTCCAATTCCAACCCGGAGGAGAGGAGGAAAGCTGGAGGAGCTTTGGAGGCAGGGACACTATACCGACTAGGCTAGAAGGCCGTTGCCCGTTACAATCACAGAGAGATTAATATGTTGAATTGTAGGATAATATTAGAATGTAGAGGTACAATAATTATAATAAATAATACTAACAACACTATTAGCACGTAAGGTTTATCTGTAAATGCTAGTATGTATAAAATAAACAAAAACAAAATAAACAAAAAACAATCTTCTTCACAAGGGTCTATCGTGAGGTAGTCCTATACCGACTAGGCTACGAGGCCGTTATACTCTCACCCCCTTATTCATAAACGTCTGCTAACTTTGTCCGTTGATGATCGTCGTTTGTCCCACTCTATGGCATAACAACAGATAGGGACAAACGACGATCATGAACTGATTAAGTTAACAGCCGTTTATGAATAACGCCATTAAACATCACAAGGGTCTACCGTGAGGTAGTCTGTGGGTGCCACTCCGAGGCGGAAGCGTGGTTCGCTTTCCATCCGCTGTCGCGGCACCTACTCGTGGCCATTTAAACTCGATCCTATACTAAACTTAAATATATTGCCCACGTATAGCCTTCACTTCACTTATATTTTACTGGAAAGCAGTTCTTTAAGTTTATATAGGGTGGCTAAGAAATACAACGGTAATGCAGTTAGTTTTTAGCCACCGTGTATATATCTACCTTCTGCCCGCGACTTTGTCTGCGTGGAATGATGATGGTTGATAAAAACTCCCCCATGTCCTTCTTCGGGCCTCAAACTATCTCCATACCAAATTTCATCTTGATCGGTGTAAGTGTAAAGAGGTAACAGACAGAGTTACATTCTCGTTTATAATAATAGAAGGCATTGGAATCAACGGACACATATGACTTGAAGTCAGTACCTACTACATATATTGTGATGTTATCTATGAAAAGGGACCTTATTGTCGATAGCGCTTACGCCATTAATAACGATGTTCCGATATAGTTAGTTCGTGTTTCTGGGCATTTTCCGCAAATCGACAACCATTGTGCCTATTTTGCGTGAAACGAGGTGGCGCTACTCTAACCACCCCAGCTCCTCCATGAAACCTAGCAGTGTTTTCAGGTTGCTGACTGCCTCTTTTAGTGTGCTCGGAGTTCCTAGGTATTTGTTCCTGTATGTTTCTACCTGTTTGCAGTCTAGGAGTATGTGTTTTGTTGTTTCCTCTTCTTCCATGCATGCTCTGCACAAGGGGCTGTCCGTTTTACCCATATTGTGTAGGTGTTATGTCCTGTGATAAGTCCTATTATTTTACGTAGTTGTTGCCTAGGTGTTTTCAGTAGTATTTTGGTGAGCTTGTAGTTCAGTTCCGGTAAAATATCTTTAGTCTGCCTGCATGTGTCCATTTCATTCCAGTAGTTATTGTGCAGTTGTCTGTGATGTAGGTCTAGTTGGTTGTGTATGTAGGATATTGGAAGGGGTATGATGGGCTCGAGTCCGTATGCCGGTGTCTCTGAGCCTTTCCTGGCCAGTTCATCCGCTGCATCGTTTCTTCTTGATCCACTATGCCCCTTTATCCATTGGATTGTTACTTTGTTGCCTTCTTTGCTCACCTCAGTAAGTCTTCGATGACATTCCAGTATAAGTTCTGAAGTTAGTTTGTCACTGCATAGCGCTTGTAGTACTGATTTACTGTCTGACAGTATTAGTATATTCTCGTGTTTCACTTGTCGTCTTGTTATAGCATTGCAAGCTTCTATTATACCTACGCATTCAGCTTGGAATACTGTGTTGTATTGGTGCCCCGTAGAGCGCCATTGAACGTACCACATTCAAATATAGCCTCCAGCAGGCTCCCCCTGGTCCGCCTAGATTGGGGAGGCTCCGCCCAAGCGCTCCGGACGCAGTTCAAACCTAACCTAACCCACTTTTCTAGTAGCATTTCTTTTCTGTAAGTCGCAGTTCAAACCTAACCTAACCCACTTTTCTTGTAGCATTTCGTTTCCGTAAGGGTCGCAGTTCAAACCTAACCTAACCCACTTTTCTAGTAGCATTTCTTTTCTGTAAGGGTCGCAGTTCAAACCTAACCTAACCCACTTTTCTTGTAGCATTTCGTTTCCGTAAGAGTCGCAGTTCAAACCTAACCTAACCCACTTTTCTAGTAGCATTTATTTTCTGTAAGGGTCGCAGTTCAAACCTAACCTAACCCACTTTTCTAGTAGCATTTCTTTTCTGTAAGACCAAGACAGCCAGACAGACAGACAGGGGCTAGTAATTTTGGCATCATTTTACTTTATTTGGTAATATGTATACATTTTTTGGTAATCATAGTGGTTTAATTAGGTGAAAATATCGCATTAATTTGGTCTTCAAGATTTGGTGATCATTAATGATTTTTGGTAATCGTTCAATATATTTGGTATTTGAATATAATTTGAAGTGCAGTCGTAATTAAAACGGTGGTACTTTTGTAATTTTAGGTCCTATTTTTTTGGTGTTCAGTAATTTTTTTTGGTAAGCATGATTTTTTTATTAAGTATTTTTTGGAGGTCATTATATTTGTAGCCATAGACTATTACGCAAGTGTTATTTTAAACGTCAATCTTCTATGAAATTATGAAATTTACTTAACACTTGCACAGTCTGTGCTATTATAATCTAATACCTACAAGACGTCTATAAGTAAGAAACCTAAGTTATACAGTTTTTTTAAATGTTATCCAAATTTGATTGTGGTAACTGAAAAAAGTATGTATAGTGCCGGATTGTAGCGGAAAATTACTAAATACATTATCTACCTACCTTTTCTCGAAACGCTTCGTCGTTTTTTTGTCCTAACTATTTATCCTAAAATTACCAAAAAACAAATTTGGGTTACTCACAATGAGCTCTTTCATTTGATATGTAACAAGATATAGTTTGAAAAACTTTATTTTTTAAGTTTCCCATTAACCCCCCAAAAGTGGCTCCCATGTTTAAAATTCATTTGTTTGCGTTACATGTCCGTCTTTGAGTCACAAACTTGCATATGTGTACCAATTTTCACCTTAATTGGTCCACTAGTTTCGTAGGAAACATTAAAAAAAAACCCGTAATAGGGCTAGGGTCAAAGACTAAGTAATTAAGTTCGACTCACGCTTGACTGCACATTTCTGATAGGTTTTCCTGTCATCTATAGGTAAAGAACTATTTTGTGTATTTTTTTCAAAATTTTAGACCCAGTAGATTCGGAGATAAGGGGGGGGGGGGAATGATCATTTTTTGCCTATTTTATTGAATAACCGCTAAACTATTTATCCTAAAAATATAAAAATATATTTGAGATTCTTGCAAAGAGCTCTTTCATTTGATATGTAACACGATATAGTTAGAAAAACTTTATTTTTTAATTTTCTCATTTACCCCCCAAATATGGCCTTCATATTTAAAATTCATTTATTTACGTAACACGTCCATCTTTGGGTCACAAACTTGCATATGTGTACCAAATTTCAACTTAATTAGTCCAGTAGTTTCGGAGAAAATAGGCTGTGACAGACGGACGGACAGACAGACAGACAGACGAGTGATCCTATTAGGGTTCCGTTTTATCCTTTTGAGGTACGGAACCCTAAAAAAGAAAAATCATCAAATGAACAGAAAAGCGGACACGGTAAAAGTTACAACACACTACAAATTAAATTTGTGCCCAAATACAACTTAATACAACGCACTTAGTTGCCAGATTTGACAAGCGGAGCGAAATGAAAAGTGGCTTCTATTACTCCATACCATACATGCATGTATTCGGTGTTTCGGTGTGAAAGGTTGGTTCAAATTATGTAAAAGTCGAAGTAAAGTTTAACATACTTACCTACAAACGTTCTACTGGTGGTAGTAACAAAGTGGTACCTTCATTCTTTTAAAATTATGGCTTCAGTCCAGTGGGACCATTTCGCAAGTGTCAAGGTATTAGGAGCAAGGTAATACGACTAAAATTGTACGGTTATCACAAGACGGTGTAGGGTGATTTTATTCGCTCTTGTCTCGATAGCTGGCCTTTACAAGAAGCACGTGAACTACCGGCCGTTGACTACAAAATGGTGGCTAAACGCGCTTCAAGATTAATTCTTCATTCACTGCACACCACCACATTAGTTTAATGTAGGTATAATAGCGTAATATCTGGGAGAGTGGGAGACCAAGCTTTGCTCGGAAAACATATAATATATATAAAAACTCAAAAATGCGCGTTTTCCCAGAGATAAGACCTAGCCAGATCGATTTTTGGCCCCCGAAAATCCCCATATAGTAAATTTCATCGAAATCGTTACTCGTCTAAAGGTATTAGATTCGCGTTCTTATAGCTCTACAAATAAGATCGAGTCAGATATTTTTGCGGTCTTCGTTGTGTAACAGATTATTGCAGATGACTACCGAAATCATACAGTTAAATGAACCATCAGACCATCACTGAACTTCAACTTTTGACCGCATAATCTTCTTCCAAGAACTCGTCGTCAGCTGATGAGCTGATTGACAATTAGTAAAAGCAAATAATTCATTTCTCCGGCAAAGCTACCGAACGTATCTGTATTACGAAATAACTTGTCTTACGGAGTGATAAATAGTATTGTTTTGAACATTAATTATCTTTCGCAAGTGATAACGGCTCGTTTAACGTATCGTCGTGTACCTAAATCGTTTGATGATTGTACTCCAAATACCTACTGGTTGCGACGAAAAATAATACCGGATGTTTGTTGAGATATAGTTGAGATATGAGTTTGAATGAGCCTCAGGTCGTCGCGTCTTTGCCACTAATGGACGCGTGTATATGTTCTGTTTCATTTTGAAGAGTTTAACAAGTTTTGATAGGAGGCAAACGAGGATACGAAACGATAGTAAGCAATTGCCGTCGTCCATGGATACCTGCAACGCCAGATGAGTTGCACGTGCGTTGTCGGCTTTTAATATGGGAGTACGGTCTTTTGTTGGAGATTTATTTTAAATATTCAGCATGTACGCAGTTCTCATTAATAAAATATAGTTTCGTGTTTGTGATCTTGTGTTGGCCTAGGTTAAGGTCATTCGAAAGTATTCGTATGTCACATGTACCGATATCAGTCATAATTCACATGACATCACTCTGTGATACATATTATTTATAGTACCAACCTATATGACACTAGTAGAAAGGACATGACAGAAATCACGTATAGTCCGGTCTAGGTATGAACCGAAAGTCAAGTACCTAAAAAGTTTAATCAAGCACATGTTTAAAAACAATTTGTTGATAAAAAGCATTTAAGTAACATGGTACATCAGTTTTTGGTAAACAATATTATATGTAATGTAAGTACCTAGTTAAAAGTAGATTTAGAAGAGTTTTAAGATCTAGACGCGGAAATAGCATTGGGCATATCCTCAGAACCTGACATACCCACCTATCCAAAAGGCCCTGACCTGGAAGATGCCTGGCAAAAGAAAACATGGCCCTTTTATGGCCCCTTTACACGATGGGCCATCATACTGGCCCACTAAGATGGGCCAGCTTGTAGAGAAGGTAGGTACTAGCTACCCTCTCGGATGGCTTATGGCGCGGTGGGATGGCGATGGGATGGCCACAAGAAGTTTACAACCAGTTTTAGATATTTTGATATGCGTAATCTTTTTTTTATGACAGGTTTATGAGGCAAACGAGCAGACGAACCGCCTGATGATAAGCGTAATCATAAATGTAGCGTCAGACCATAGTTTTTAAGCTGAAACTGATACGCGTGGTATAGGTACATATTTAAATAAACTTATATAACTATTGAGATAAATGACCGGCTGGTACATATTGCAGCAGTATTTTTAATTGATCGAATAAAATCAGCGGTTACGTAATATGAAGGATCTCTTTGAATGGACTTGACGTTGTTCCATTCATGGGACATGCCTACGCTCATCAGGGGCGTATTTACCATAGGGCCAAGGGGGCCATGGCCCGGGGCGGCAGGCCTCGGGGGGGCGGCGAAGCCGCCCCCTCGCGGCTTTTTCTGGGCTTATAATCAAACTTAGCTATATTTTTTATTATATTTTAATTGACATTTAAATTAATAAACAAACGAACGCTTCAAACCCCACCAATTGCTTAAAATATCTACCAACAAGTACCTAAATTAAGCAACATTTTCGTTCAAGAAGTATTAGTACGGCGTAACTAAAATAAAATGTGACTCTGGCAACCAAACCGTATTAATGAAAAATGAAGCTATAGGATGCAGGAACAGCTAAATTCCCTGGAAACGGCCATCTTGTCAGAATTTTGGGGAGCTATTTTGAAGCAATTTAACATAGCTTCAAAAGTTCTGCAAGTGGTTGACTCAGACCTGGAGGTTGTTTCTAACCATAAAAGTTAGACTCCTTAATTAAATTTATTCAAACTAAAAGAGAATGTTTTGACGAGTTTGAAGAGGCAGGTAAAAGGAAATCAACCGAAGACTACAATCACAATCAAAAAAGAGTTATCAAGAGGAAAAAACGTGATGACGAGAGTCGCGAAGAAGAAGTGTTACTACAGGGTCGTGACCACTTTCGACTCAATAAGTACCTTTTTCCCAATTACTGATCAATTGTTAGCCTAGTTGAAGAAGCGCAAAACGTCATACGACGTAGTGACGGCCAATTTTGTCTTCTTAGGTAAATTGGACACAATGTCTGAGGCAGAAGTTAGAAGGAGTGCCGTATACCTTCAAAGAATACCTATACCCGTTAGATCTCGCGGTAGACCTATAAGACGAATGTGTTTTATTAAAACATTTTTTGACCGCCTACGAAAATAAAATGAGCTTAGGGCAACTAAGCTTAGGTACTTACTCATAAAAAATAAGGGCCTTAAAGAAGCATTCCATTTTCATTTTTCTTTGCACCGCAGTGACTAATTGCAGTGCAGAACGATCATTGTCTGCACTCAAATAGTATTTTATACAATCGTGATAAAATGGAGAGCTTTTCAGTCGAGTACCGTGTTTAGGCAACGAAGCTTGCTGAGTTGCCTAAGTAAAGGTACGAGATTGAAAAGCTTGATTATATAACTATTGTATACAATACTTTTTCTACGAGTCAACAAAAAAAATACTTAAAACTAGTAGAAGAATCATATATGTAGGTAAAAAAACCAAAACTAGCTGTAAGATGCGCGAGCAGCCGCGATACCTTCATAAGTTCATACTTGTACGCGACCCGGCCCCCGCGCCCCGCGCCCCCGGCCGGTTGATCAACGACACCTTCTCGTAACTCATGAGGCCCTGGTACTTGCTCCGCGCTTTCGATTGGTCAATTTCATTATAGTCGACTAAACTGTATCGAAATCAATATTATAGTTGACTAAACGGTATCGAAATGAATATTATAGTTGACTAAACTGTATCGAAATAAATATTATAGTTGAGTTGGGGTCCCATAGTGAAAAAAGTATGCGATTTCACTTTCGTATACGAAGTCTTAATTCATTGCAGTCGACGAGTAGAAAAACGTTGTAAATTACGACAGCGTCATTGATGATTTTGTCAACCAATTTGTACATTTTGTACATAGGAAAACAATGTAAATGCCTATGTGAGTACCTAAATGGTAAATGTTTAGTTTTTTTTTTATTTCACACAAAGGTACTTGTTGCAGGTTTATTTTTCTTAAATAAAATACTTTATCGTCACTGATGAAGGGGGGCGACAAATCAAAATGGCCCGGGGCGCCAAATTTGTAAATACGCCTCTGACGCTCATCATATGACAGTCGTACATATGGGATTATTATTAGCAAGAAATATCTTCAAGTGTTCGCTAAGGTCTAAGGTGACTGCTATAGTTATTGGCCACTCTTAACAATGAGACTTCTATTATAATTATTATATTAATATCTAGAAACCGAGCTTTGGTCGGAAAACATATAAATCTCAAAAATGCGCGTTTTCCCAGTGGTAAGACCTAGCTAGATTGATTTTTGTAACGGGAAGCAGGGTTAAGATTACTTATGAATGGAATTAAATCATAAAGTGGCCATGCACTTTTGCAGCTGTGTGTATAAGTATTTTGAGTCATATGTTCCACAGTAGTCACAGTAGTGTCAAGACTATTGAGGTGATTTTAGTGAATGAGGTGTCAATGGGATTGGCAACTGTCAAAGGTTTGCATAGATGGCGCCATCATGCCCCTTTTTCTATGGGATTTGGCTTAAAGGCTGGCATCCGGGGCATTAAACAATCAAAAATTTGACACATTTTCTAGGGATTGACAGGGCAAGCTATGATGGCGCCATCTGCTAAATACTTCGACTGGACAACCCCATAGATTTGAGGTGTGAATTTCTAATTCTAACCAACTTTCAAAAATAAAGAGATGACTATAAAGTACCTAGTCGGGTTAAAACTTTTTAAATGTTTTGCTTGTTGCTCCAATACATCTGTTGCAAAATCATAACTTCGTATGGACACAGGATTATTTAGAACTGATGTCGGAACTGAAGGTGATTATATAAATTCCGAGTAGCGGTCGACGGAGGGCGTGCGCTGTGATATTCTCAACCAATATATAGTCGAAGGATGAACAGGTCCAGTGTAAGCCTTAAAAAACACCCAGTATAATTAACGGCGTCCTAGGCTAAGAGGTATAGTGACTCTGCCTCATCATCATAACTTCAGAGCTTTGCTCTTGTCGGTGGAGTAATCGCCAATCATTTCTTTCTTGTGCCAGTCTTTTAATTTCCTCATACGACGCATACTCTGCAGAAGCAGCTAATTCGGTCACTCTAATTACGCCTTAATTAGAGTAAAAGAAAAAGAGGCCCGTTTACCAACTTCGGTGTTCGCGGACCCTCGGACTTATAAGCTCAGTTTTGCGTTTAGTCATAAGCGTTCTCGGCGTACCTATGCAGAGTTAATGTGACATTCGCATGTTAACTGCAGCTGTATAACTGTTGTCTGCTTTCCTTGATAAAATAAGTGAACGAATGAATGAAGAGGTTCGTACGTTCGTAGGCCCGCTCTGCTTTCGACTCTGCGTTTGCGCATGGAATGGAATACGGGCCGTGGCGCGGGCGAGGCATCGGAGGCGGTCGACCTTCCGAGAGGCCGTCCCCCCCGCGCCCGCACCACGTGCTCCATAATGCATTGCTCAAACTTACATTTGCACAAAATTTCTTATCCCACTAAAAACATTTTCATGTAAAATGTTGCTAAGACGAGACCATATGGCTCGCACTGTCAAGGAGTTATCATGTAGAGCCAAGCTTCTAAATACATATTTTACACGCCCTAACTCTACTAGTCCTAATTTCACAAACTCTACACCTTAGTCAAAATATGCGGCTTTTCCGTTTCGCTACCGTTACATGGGCGTAAGGTGAAAAATGTATTCACTGTTCATTACTTTACTGATACAATAGGTCTGTTAATAAAACGGCCAAGCCGTTAATATACCTATCTTGTTTTTGTACCTACGTGTAGATTTTATTGATTCGATAATAAACTATTTGCACAAGTCAAGGCTTTATTGATACAATTGCTTCATTCAACCACAAAAATATTCGCAAATACCTGTCCTACCTATGTATATCGTGAGTAATAAAAAATAAAATGTTATCTTTGAGAATATTTAAAGAGTAAACTATAAAATTGATAGAACACGGGTAACGGCGTTATTTAAATAAGGAATTGACTTTGACCAGAAGTCAAACCGTTTTGGCAGATATGCAAATATTCCTGACCAGAAATTAAAACAAGTGGAGGTATTTTAATATACCAACATTATAATAGGTAGATGGCTCCAGTCCGCGTAAATCATCTTATACTTCATTAATGTTTAATCACCTATAAAGTTTTTATTAATAATGTTGATGGAATGGGTGATCGAATTTTAAACCAGGATCTTTCGTATAAGTGATACTCGTAAGACGTTGTGACGAGATAATCTGGGGGCACGGTAGTGCCCCCGCCAAGTCGAGCGCGAAGCAAACACTGCCGTACCATCCTTTACTGGAACTATTTCGCCGCATTTTCAGGCCCCTATTTGAGAACCTCTGGATAAGACCAGAACGCAGAAATTTTCGTCATCCAGTAAGCTATAAGGCCAAGTCATTATACGTATTACAAATTATAGATATCTTATTGATACGGTTTTAACACCCCCTGGCACTGATTAAATTAACCGACTTGGTTTCACATTACATCTCAAAACTTTTTTGTAGTAAAAGCGTTGCGAGACTTGCACCTTTTTACATGTAATGTTTTTGATGGGATAGAGGTTTTCCAGTTGAACTACAAAATGGCGAAATCGAGAATCGTCTCGAGAATATTTTTTGCTGTTGTTTAAAGCGTAATATATGTAGCTAATTATGCAGGGAAGTAACGTGGAAGTACGGGACTAAAGAAGAAACGCGTTTAACCATTCTTTAGTCAACAGTGTCAACACCTGGCGATCCATAGTGGCTATAATAAAGTTCAGCTATCGCTTTACTAAAAATAACAACCGAACAACTTCATGCTTCGAGCACACTTGACATTGGCGAAATCATATGTAAATTTGATGGAAGCCTAGAAGGCAAGAACGAAAATTGACATCGGAGTAGCATGCCCCAGATACAAGTTAGAAGAAGAAATAATAAGATATGTAGTCTAGAGGTTGGGAACATCAACAACGTAACCCAAATAGCAACAAGGGAACTAACTTCCTTCTTTATAAGAAAGACTACTGCTTTGTAAGTACCTGCGTAGTATTGTATTAAGTATCTGTCTGGTATTGTGTTTCAAAGGGTGAGCTAGAGTAAAAAGCTACCGAAAGATTCATATTTGTAGCCCGAATCCCAACAGCGTTGATAGTTCACCTTTATCTCATAAATATTCGAACGTTAAAG
Organism: Cydia amplana; assembly: GCF_948474715.1. Lineage (NCBI taxonomy): Eukaryota > Metazoa > Arthropoda > Insecta > Lepidoptera > Tortricidae > Cydia > Cydia amplana. Next base: position 19,196,407 of record NC_086071.1, read on the forward strand.
ACCAGACAATTACACAGTGAGCCTTTTCCGAGAAAATAGTGAATGTGGGAAAACAGCGAAAGACGTTCTCGCAGAATGATTTGTGGGGAGCGTTGCGTGCTACATTAGCCTATTATCATATCGCATGATTGGTTTAATGGTGCTTCTGAAGCCTGAATAAATTATGGTCCAAACACGTGGATTTGATGGGAATCGTGTGATTCATGTCTGAGACCGCCAAGGTGAAACCCCCTCGGATTCCTTTATACTTTATTATCATTTGACCTTCTACAACTTATCAAGGCTGTTTGGATTCTGGCTTCATTTGTGAATCGTTTGGTATATCTATGGCTACAGCTTTTTACTCCTTTTTTCGCCTTCGCCTGTCCCTGCTTCTTTTTTTACAAGCTTTTTAGCAAGCATGTCAACTATGTCTGTACGGGTCAAATCTTGCAATTTAAATCTTGACCCACTTCCCGACTTCCAATGAAGCTGAAAATTTGCATACATTAGGTCTAGTGATAATGTAATATTATGGTACCATGAAGCTGGTCTGATGATGGAGACAGGAGGTGGCCATAGGAACTCTGTGGTAAAACAACGCAACCTAATTGTGTTTGAAGTTTTTAGAATTGTCTCGATGGGTATTATTAGTTGTCTGTGGAAAGAAAAGTACAGTCAGCGATAAAAGCTTGTACCAAAAATTACATTTTTGCCAAAAACTTGTTAAATAATAATGTAGGTATACCTACCTTATACTTTACTAAGCAGCTTGATGACTTTGGTGAGCATTCATAATACAGTGGAACCTCGATAGCAAATCTCAACTTCTCAAGGGAAACGCCAAAAACTCGTATTAATATTAACGAGTTTTTGCTTTCAAGAGGATATCGTTACTTATAGGGTTTTGTTCGTATTAAAGGGGTTTCGAGTTACAGAGTTAAAACGAATGAAAATTCGTACTAGACAGGTAATTTTACACGCGCATAAAGTACAGTCCTATTATTATCTACGTGTTACAGAGGTTTACTAGTAAAACTTCAGACGATAAAACAATACATCTGTTTTTTTCAGTCAAATGTGATTTTGCGAGTTATGGAAGTAAAATTGTTCTAACCGTGATTATCGTTGGTTACTTCTACTTCTACTGGTTGGGATCTGGGCTTTTAAGGGAAGGGCATTTTATTTTTTGGGAATTTCATTTCGCAGTAACTATCATTTTGTCTTATCGAGGCCCCACTATACATGATTGCTGCTCAAACCCACTTTGGCCATCAAAATTTCGCAGCCAACTCGTACAATCTGACTATCAACCGGCAACATTGCATGGAGAAGTGATTTACGCCGTCGCTCGCTCCACATTTCAAGCGCCAAGCGCGTCTCTCACCTCCGCCTCCAACCAACCAGCTTAAGTTCAATGCACAGTTGTTAAAGTTTTATTAGAAATATAGGCAGAACAGCCGAACGGTTAAGTTAAAATTGCTGAGATTTAATGATGACCATTAAATTGTCTGTTGCATACGAGGACGTGTGACAGTCAGGATCGCCGTGTCTATGCCGATATTGCCGATACTATATCTGGTCAAGCAGATCTTGTCAGTAGAAAAAGGCCGCAAATTTGAAAAATGTAGGCGCGAAGGGATATCGTTCCATAGAATATTTGAACTTCGCGCCTTTTTTCACTGACAAGATCTGCTTGACCAAGTATAGTAATATATGATCATGCGCCATGTTGCGGCATTTCGCTGGAACAAATTTTTTCATACTAAAATCATCCCCCCCCCCCCCCTAAAATCATCCAAAAATCATGCTTCGAATGACCCCGTTTCCTCCTACGTCATGCTACCATCATCCGATGTCCAGACCCCCCCCCTAATTTGAAATGACGTAATTTATGAATAGGTATGAGAATACATGAGAATAACAGCGCCCTCTTGACAATGATCATACATATTACTGGTCAGGCTTTACATTTAACAATTCCTGACTACTTAAACCTATGTTGTATGTATGTATGTAATCGTTTCGATATTGTATGTACACTGGTTAGGTGAAGACCAGTGCTTGGTAAGTTGTTTTAGAAACAGCCTAGGTGCGGACCCGTGGGCGAACGGGTCGCCCACGGAACGCCCGCGCGCCGCCGCGAATTCCGAGCCCACCGTACTTTAACCGGTCCACCTTTAACACAAGGATGTAAAGCACATTATGGCTTGGTTTTTCGCCGGCCCACACCTGCCCGAGACACATGGCATAGTGTGGGTTCGAAGCCGCTAATGAAACTTGAAATGTTTTAAGTAGGCTAAGCCTCACTTGGTAAATTGAGTGTTTGGGTTGTAATTCGGAATAAGGTTCTTTAACAATTAGGTTTCATAGGTACTTTACATTTTTAATATTTGTTGTTATAGCGGCAACAGAAGTACATAATCTGTGAAAATTTCGACTGTCTATTAGCTATCACGGTTTATGAGAATCATGAGATACACTGGTGACAGACAGACGGACAGTGGATGAGAGGAGTCTTAGTAAAAGGGTCCCGTTTTTACCCTTTGGGTACGGAACCCTGATTATCGGGTCTAATTCTACGAAATGTCGATTCCATGCATGGTGTCTAAATTTCGATTAGCGTTTTCTATCAACAACGCTTGTCATCTTGGCTAAGCTCACCCCCAGGTGATATTTCGTCCTTTGTGAGGGGGTTTTAGAAACCTCAACTAACCACTAGCTAAAAGTTTCCAACTGTTTGAAGTTGGATAGGCAGAGCAAAGGGAGTATGCTATAGCTACTGCATATGGTGGCGAGATGGGAGCCCACTGGCAATTTTTTTGAGAAATTACCGTCCAGGAAACGTTAGGATTGTTAGAGTATGTGCGGAAAGAGAAGAGTCGTAGAATATTTAATTACTTACACAAACGAGTCTAACGCGATATAATTTCATTGTTTTTACCTTTAATAGAATGTATTGGACCCCATACATTTCACGACTCTTCTCTTTCCGCACAGACTAGAGATGTCTGGACTTTTGTCAGAATATTCATACGACAACCCTAATTCCATTAAAAACTAGTGTTTAACTTCTGAAACTTTCACGTTATGTACTCACCTACATTATGTGTGGGTTTGCACAAAGTTTGATGGCGCCGTTTCTGCAAAAAAGAAATATCACATTAGTTTATTAATATTCATATACCTACTTACCATTTTACACAGTACAGTTACGCTCACGTTCCGTGATTGTTACGCCATTTAGGGTTTTAGCTAAATTGGACATTACATAGCGTAAGTATAGAACAACCAATTTAGCTAGGATCCTAAAAAATGGCGTAACATAACAATCCCGTGTGGTGATAGTACAACCAGCTATTAGTATATTATAGTCCAATACTACAACTATGGTCCACAAGTTCAATACGTATTACGTATTATACGTAGTGTATGACACCATGTAGTTTTTGAGTTTTTTCTCCCATTTATGAAAATATTTTACCTCAGAACTCCGTCATTTCAAATTATTGATCACACCTAAGCAAGGCAATTCGCGTTAGATTTCGACCATAATTGACTAATTTTGGACTATACTCGGGTGTTTCTTTTTACTACCGTAAGTGATAAATAATAGGTAGGGGAAACTGTTGTACCTTGGACATGGTTTTACCTCGGACAGATGGCAATATTTCCACATTGCCACGGTTATTGAAATATTTCATTTTTATTATTTGAAACGTTATTATTAAGTATAAAAAACAAGCTATCAACGAAACTTGAGAGCGGCTGGTAACTCAAGAAAAAAATTAAAATATAAATTGTGTTATGAAAAGTCAGTATTTCGAACTTTACATCAAGGATGATTATTTCATGTTTTGCTAATAGATAGTAAAACTTAATATAATAAGTTAAACTTAAGTTAATTAGGTACTCGATGGTAGGATAATTTCAGCCTAATCTCAATTGGAAGTGCTAATTACCAAGCTTACTTGTCCAAAAAGTTGTTTTGTTGTACCTCGGACAACGAAAATAGGTTGTACCTTGGCCCGTACTTGCTACTTACTGATTTTTTTTTTTTTTTAACTAAAGGTTTCATATTTGCCGTATTTCTAATTATTAGTTATATGCGTTATAAGTTATCAAGTAATCAATCTTAGAAACAATGCATAAAATGTTTTAGGCAAAAGTAAAAAAACTACCATTGCTAAGTATATTTTTCGAAGTTAATTGTACTAGAAAAATCTATTCAATTGCGTAAATATGCTAAAATGTATGATTAAATTATAAATAAATTAATTAAAACTATCATGTCCAAGGTACAACGGGAAATGACCAAGGTACATCAGGGGTGTTGTTCCTTGGACACTTTTCCCTTTTTTTTCGTCAACGTATCCCATCAAAATAAATAAACTGATCTTTAAATTTTATATCGTATTAGATAGTTTATTAATGTATCTTATAAGATTCGGATAAACAATAATTCTACAGCCATTAGTATTTTTTCTAAAATTCATAAAAGACAAACTATCCGAGGTAAAACAGCTTCCCCTATAATGTACCTATCATTTATAGGGTTTTCAATTCAACATAGAGTATGTAGAGTCAATACTGGCCGAATTGGCCGTTTATGTTTATAGTTACTATGTTTTAGATTTTTGTTCAGATACTGAAATTACCAATCGAGATCATTGAAAACGGGTTACGGGCATACTAAGTGACTCTTCCATCTATCTCTCTTGAGTGTATTTATAACTTACAATCCTAAACTAGAAGCGATACAGCTTATCGAAGTGTCTGCGCGCGTATCTCGGCCAGATTACACTGTACATACAATATACATGCGCGTGAAGGTCACAATACGGACAACAAAAACGTTCATTTCAAATAAAAATATTCATCAATGGATAAACAATTTCACGTTCATAACCTTAATCAATGAGTTGGTGCGCATGCGCTGGAGCCGAGCTCATTGATCGATCGACTAGCGCAGCGCCCGCGCACATGGAAAGAAAACCGGATGGCGTGCGCGCACACCGGCGCGCCTGTGTGTGTGTAAAGGATTTCCTACGGCCCGCGCCCCGCTCTCCCCCTCGTGCCACAGACCTGTTGCGCGGCTACCGGAGTTACGCTGCATAGTTACCAGTCTTGATACTGCTCGCCCCTCTCAGGGTTACCATTTATCGGAATTCGTCCCGTATATCTGCTATTTCGCGGCGCTATAGGGTATTTGATGATAGTCAATTTTTTTTTTTAAGTAATATATATATTTATTTAATTATAATTCCAAATACAGTCATATTCCACACATGTCAAAAAATACAATAATAAAAAAAAAACCTTAAAAACTACTACATTTAAACCAAGACACTTAACATAAAACTAATAGCTAGGTACTAATACTAGGTAACTCAAATCAGTTTCTTTTTACGATGTCAAAACGATTTCTTTACTATGGAATTTATATGAAACACAAGCATGTGACGTCACGATCAAATTACCTACTCTTTATAGTTTTATACGGATTTCAAAATGTAAATTGTGTTTAAAAATGACTGCTGTCAACGTTTAAATTCTCTATTAATCTTCTGGTGCTTTATTTCTTGCATGGTGTAAAATATTTTATTTTAAATACAGTCAAATACAATTATACTTAGTTCGTTTTTTTAGCATTAGAAAAATACTACGCGATCTTGACGTGTCTTTTAATTGAAAAACGCTTTAAAAAAGTCAGTAACTATTATGAATGCAAAATAATGTAAATACATATGTAATCGTATTTATTTATTTACATAAGGTGATCCAACAGCTAACTAAATGACAATGGAATCTTAAATAGATATCGGTGTCTTTGAGAAAGTTACTTGATTTAAGCTCAGCAATGCACCCTTGAAATTAACGGAAATAAAAAAAAACACGGTGTATAGAGCCAATTACAGGAACTCACAATTAGATATTAGGATTCATAATTGTTACGTATTTGCCGTGACTTATTTTTCAAAAGTGTTTTTCAATAAAAAGACACGTCAAGATTAAGATTGGGTATCTTTTTTCTAATGCTAATAAAAAACGAACTATGTATATGTATGGGAAGGAAATTGCCTCGTTTATAGGTTGGCTAATTAATATGCGGATACAGTTAGTTTTCTAATTAGGATTTTGTGTTCAAGATTTATTACTTTTTTATTTGGATTTGTGAGTTAATGATTTGGCTAAAGCGGATCTTGGAATGTTAATGTGTTTTTTCTGAATTTTGTTGTTTCAATTAACTATTTGTTCTATAGAGTTCGAGTCTCTTTTAAATAAGTGGGTGGTTTTATTTCTCTTGTAGGTACTTAATTATGATTTATTTGTACGTTCCTTAAAAAAACATAATTACGTAGACTAGTGTTAGCCGATAATTGGCAGGAAACGGCGCAGGATCGGGAAAAATGGTGTGCTCTCGTTTCGGAGGCCAAGATCCTCTTTGGGTCGCTGAGCCGTATAATAGTTAGTTAGTGTTAGTGTACCTACAGTCGCTATCAGATACATCGAAGCGGTCAAGGTGTTCACAAATCTGAAAAAGCTCTATACCTATACTATCAAGACGTTAAAATGCATTTAGATATTTTTGAGCACCTTGGCCATTCCGATATATCTGATGGCGACTGTACATGAAAAAGACAACAAGACAGAATCAAATCGCGAGCAATTATCTGAATAGTAAAAAATCTGCTTGCACTTTGGTTTCATATATTTTAATTTGCGCTTATACTAAGAATAATATAAGTACCTATATTTTCATATTATGATTCAACCAATTCAAACTTAGTGCCTAATTGCTTCAAATCTCGTTCAGCCGTTTTTCGTGAAGAAGAAACAAACGACCAAACATCCAAATATACAAACTTGCATATTCATAATGTTAGTAGTAAATCAGGATTCAACATGGCCGGGTCGGAACCGTGACATCATCTATGCTAATTCCCCTGCTATCATTTAGCGTTATAAATCTTCGAGAAACGCTCATTATGACCGTTTTATTAAAAAGTTACGAAGAATTTTTATGCGCGCCGGTTGAAAGGTGATCATTTTGTGGAAGATTATACTATTTACGCTGTCGAATGATGTATGATGATTTCAGATCGTTTTTAATTCAAAAATTAGGTATTTTGCAAATGGCTTATAATACAGATACGTAGCAGTAAATTGTTAGCTGGACGTCAAATCAAATTATCGTACCTTAGAAATGAAATGAAAATATGCATTTGTAAAAAATGGGTATATACATAAATGATCTTATTCTATAGACAGTGTCTCCATTTTCAGCCTATTACAGACATTCAAATTAAATAACCTTACAACTATATTTACAGAACTTATATCTATATTTACTTATATCTAATACCTTTAAACGAGCAATTCTTGTTTATTTGTTTGTTATTAAATATGCACATCAAATTCAAAATATAGTAAATGGCTATACCTATACTGTAAAACCCAACTACAGTCTAGTATTAGTACTTACTACAGCTAAGTATGGTCTACAAGTTCAATACGTAATTATAAATTTAGTATAAATAGCATTATACTTTTTGGATTTGTCCGAGTTTATTCTTAAATTTTTATAAATATCGTTCTATAGAAATACGACTTTTGAAAATAGTACGAATATACCTTTATGAGTTAATTTTGGAGCATTGTTGGGAGCATATACATGTACAAACAGCAACACTGTTAACTGTACATCGGTGGACCTGATTACAAAAGGCATAAGGTCCACCGATGTACAGTTAACAGTGTGGTGTGGGCGATGGTATTAGTATTTTGTACCGGTCAGCACTCAATAACTATACCGACTTTAAGGTGTTTAACAAGTTTATCAAATTATATAGATTATAGTCTATTAAACAAGCATGTCCATACGAGACTTCGAAGATTGTAATTAATTCAGTATGTTGTGTTATTGAATGTAACCACTTATTTCGATTTGATTTCGAATATTTTCAACCGACGGAAGAGCCACTCTGGCCACGTCCGCGTCCGTCCTACAACCGCTATAGGCACATACATATAGGTACCTATGGAAGTATAGAAGCAATGTTGCCAGATGATGGTAGAAAAAATGCGGAGAAATTGCTATTAAAGGCCTCTCCAGACAATCGCATGCGATACAATACATTGCGGCATTTGGTCGATCAATTGAATTCGTCTCCTACTTAACAAGCAATTAAATATCTAATATTTATTTATTTCAACTTTATTGCACAAAAGAAAAACTTATCGTACAAAAGCCAAAAGCATTCTCTACCACTCAACCTTAAGGCAAAGCAGAGTGAATTATCTTGTATCATTGACTGTAGCCACTTATGTACATTAATATTTGATTTCGAATAATTTATAACCGGCGGAAGACCCGCTCTTGCCACGTCCGTCCCGCGACCGCTATAGGATAGGTACTTACTTAGGTACATACGTATAGAAGTGTTGAACCAATGTTGCCAGATGATGGGAGAAAAAATGAGAAATTGCTTTATGAGTCTTAGTCTAATAAAACATGGTCTTCTCTTCCCAGAGTGACACAAGCCTACGTCACAATTACATTGCCACTTTATATAGCGCTATCGCATATTATCATATAGCGCTGTCGCATGATGACGTAGGCTTGTGTCAGTCACGTGGTCAAGGTCAAGTCGGAAGAGAGTACCAGGCGGAGTATATTATTATACCATGTTTATGAGCGAATATTTTTTTCAGACCCACACTAATCTGTCCTCGATATTTAAACTTCTATTGAAAATTTCGCTCTTATAAATAATAAGTAAGTACATATATGACTTTTATATCATTTTATATTATAACATAAATACGTTAAAACAAGCGATCGCGAAGCGACTATGTGAATTTATTAGTTTTTAGTGATTTTGTGCGGGATTCGCTCACCGCGTCCCCCGCACCCCCGTATTTTTGGCAGCATCGGTTTCATGAAATAATTGCTCTCCAAACTCCGTCTAGAGGATTCCTAGTCTATGATTACTATCTATTATTATCTATCAAGATCTAAAATCTAGACAAATATTAAATTGTAAACGTGATTTCTTGGTGTCTCCGAGACAATTTGGTTGATTCGATTACGTGAGGCTGTGTCACTTATAAACGTCATATTTCATCGCAATTTGATATTAATGGTGACATTGTCATTGCAAATCCATGCAGAAGTTAGCTCGGTATTCTTAGTATAGTCTGTCAAGCTGGATATGTCAGTAATGTAAAGCAAACTAAAGTATGCTATCCCTAGGAAACGAACAAAAAGCAGCAAAGTATGTACATCAAACAACTATTAAATGTAAACAAAACAAAACGTGTGTGAGTACTTTTGCACCCACTCATCTCGCGCGCACGGTGAACAAGGCAGGTGCAGCGGCTGAAAGTGCTGCTAGGTTGAAGCACAGCAAGTACGCGAACCTTGAACAAGTGTACGATTTCGTCCCGGTTGCCGTTGAGACGGCGGGGCCTTGGTGTGCCGAGGCCAAAGCCTTTATTAAGGATATAGGGCGACGTTTAAGGGATAGGGGCTGCGACCCTCGCTCTGGTTCTTTCCTTGTCCAACATATAGTCCGTCAACCAAATCTTGTCAGTAGCAATGTAAAACAAACTAAAGTAGGGCAACACTCAAAGAGCAGTATTGCGTTAAGAAAAGCAGCAATGTACATCGAACCAACAGATTTTTTTTTCCGCTGAGCGCGCCCTGCGTACGTCAATTCAAATTGTCACTCGCGGTTTATTGAAAAAAATTGAAACATGGACGGGCAATTTAAAAGCGATGTTAAAACAATGTTAATTAAAATGATGAACAAATTTGAAGATATCAAAAACAACTGCTTATATTCTCTTTGTTCCCTATCTATGTCTTCTAAGTTTACTAAAATAAAATCATATCAAAATGCAGATAATTAGATAGTGCATATATTTCTTATTTACAATATAATATGCCACTTGTTAATGTAAATTAGTGTACTGTTCTGGATGAATATGACATACCTGTGTAATTTTTTTGATTGGTATATATTGTACAATATACATATTAAAAATAAAACAACTGATATTTGGGTGTTTATTTAATTTAAAGGTAAATAAGATAAGGGTCACTTTTCGACTTGGTTGCGTTGTACACGTACATAAACCGCCATAGGTAAGTATTGTCTGAAAAGATACTACCTACTACGAACGCCTTATATTGGGCAAGATTTAATCCTGCAACAAACATGTATAGATTAGGTAGATATTGCGAAAGAACGGCGATATAATAATGGCTCTTAATACTGTTTAAAAGGTTTACCTTTGTAAATAGTCACAACTGATTGCTGAAAATATTTGACATGTGGGCCTATGGATGGTTTCCAGGACACAATTTATGGTCTTGTTGGATAGATTTAGGCATACGTTTTAATTTTATTTATGCCTTTTAACCCTAAAACAAAAAAACTGAACATAATCTTAAAAGTTCGAAAGAGTTCTTCCAATACTTGTCATAACCTAAATTTTTAGTAATGTTTACCATCAACGAGCATGATTGTACATTGTAGGCCCCTTAGCTTTGCTTAATCTTATTTAATGTATTGGTATTTAATGGTGACAGCAGAAATATCTCTTGAAACAGAAACGATTCAGAATGAAAACCAAATGAAAACAAATAAGGTGACGGCTGTCATTCACGATCCACATTCCACAGATAAAACACAGATGACACAAGTTTTGGAATTATTTGAACACAGTGTTGCTAACCCGCGATTTTTCAAATTTGCCGCCTTTTACTACTGACAAGATTTGGTTGACGGACTTTATATCACTGGCCATTCAGCGGGGTTAGTTAGTTAGTTAGTTAGTGTTTCTGGGCATTTTCCGCAAATCGACAACCATTGTGCCTATTTTGCGTGAAACGAGGTAGCGCTACTCTAACCACCCCAGCTCCTCCATGAAACCTAGCAGTGTTTTCAGGTTGCTGACTGCCTCTTTTAGTGTGCTCGGAGTTCCTAGGTATTTGTTCCTGTATGTTTCTACCTGTTTACAGTCTAGGAGTATGTGTTTTGTTGTTTCCTCTTCTTCCATGCATGCTCTGCACAAGGGGCTGTCCGTTTTACCCATATTGTGTAGGTGTTTGTTTAGTGTGTTATGTCCTGTGATAAGTCCTATTATTTTACGTAGTTGTTGCCTAGGTGTTTTCAGTAGTATTTTGGTGAGCTTGTAGTTCAGTTCCGGTAAAATATCTTTAGTCTGCCTGCATGTGTCCATTTCATTCCAGTACTTATTATGCAGTTGTCTGTGATGTAGGTCTAGTTGGTTATGTATGTAGGATATTGGAAGGGGTATAATGGGCTCGGGTCCGTATGCCGGTGTCTCTGAGCCTTTCCTGGCCAGTTCATCCGCTGCATCGTTTCCTCTTGATCCACTATGCCCCTTTATCCATTGGATTGTTACTTTGTTGCCTTCCTTGCTCACCTCAGTAAGTCTTCGATGACATTCCAGTATAAGTTCCGAAGTTAGTTTGTCACTGCCTAGCGCTTGTAGTACTGACTTACTGTCTGACAGTATTAGTATATTCTCGTGTTTCACTTTTCGTCTTGTTATAGCATTGCAAGCTTCTATTATACCTACGCATTCAGCTTGGAATACTGTGTTGTATTCGCCCAGGGGTTTTGAGATGTGTATGTTCAGGTCCTCTGAGAAGACACCACATCCTGTTCCTGTGTTTGTTTTTGAGCCATCTGTGAATATTCTTAGTTTTGTTTGGTCTAGTCCTTCTTTAGGATCTTCTGTTAACGATATGGCGTAGTCTTTCCAGAAGATCATAGTTTTTGGTATTTGGTCAATTGGCGCTTCCAGCATGGGCAGTTTTGAGATCATATTGTCATAGATCCTCTTGTGCGGTGAGCTGAAAGATGTCCATAGGTTTAGATTTTTCAACCGAAGAGCTGTGGCAGCCGCTTCTTTTTGTATGTATATGTGTAATGGCAGGAGTCCTAGCATTGTTTCTAGGGCCGCAGTCGGAGTAGTTCTCATACAGCTCGTCGCAGCTACACATGCTAGTCTTTGTGTTTTGTGCAGTTTATCTATTGCCGTGGTTAGCTGGGTGCGGGGCCACCATACAACCGCTCCGTAGCTGATCATTGGCATTATTACCATTTTGTACAGCCACAGTATAATGTTAGGGGCAAGTCCCCATCTCTTGCCCACCATCCTCCGGCATTGCCAAAAGGCTACTGTTGCTTTGTTCAGTTTATTTTCTAGGTGTTTGTTCCAGTTCAGTTTATCGTCCAGTATTATGCCTAGGTATTTTACATCCTTTGAAAGTGTCAGTCTTGTGCCAAACAGGGTTGGCATTTGGTATGTGCCCAGTTTTCGTTTGTGTGTGAAGAGAATTGTGTCGGTCTTTTTTGGGTTTACCGATAGGTCATTCTCCTTGCACCATTTCTCTACTATTTTCAGTGCTGACTGTGTGAGATCGCACAGTGTGCTTATTACTAGGCCGCTGATTAGTATTACTAAGTCGTCCGCGTAACCTATTGTTATGAATTGTTTTTTGTTTAGTTTTGTTATCAAATCGTTTACAACCAGGTTCCACAGCAGTGGTGAGAGTACTCCTCCCTGGGGGCATCCTCTCATTACTAGTGCCTGGTGATTTTGATTTTCAGATAGTTTTATTATTCTTTGTCTTAACATATTCATTATCCATTCGGTTATGAGCGGATTTGTTCCGTGTCTGTGTAGTGCTTGTTGAATGCTGCTAAAATTGGTCTTGTCAAAAGCTCCCTCTATGTCGATGAAGGTGCCTAAGCAGGAGTTTTTCTTCGCTAGCGCATTCTCTATGTTACTTACTACAGCATGGAGAGCTGAGTCAGTTGATTTACCTTGACTGTAGGCATGTTGGTTTGGATGGATTTCTATGTTTTTTAGAGCCGTGTCCTTCAGTTCTCTGTCACATAATCTCTCTAGTGTTTTAAGCATGAAGGATGTAAGGCTGATTGGTCTGAAAGATTTCGGATCCGAGTAGTCGGTTTTGCCTGGTTTTGGTAGGAAAATCACTTTAACTTCCCTCCATTTCTGTGGTATGTATCTAAAGGCTATACAGCTGCACAGTAGATTGGATAGATGTTTCATTAGTGTATGTCCTCCCCACTTTAGTAGGGCTGGGTAGATTCCGTCCGTTCCCGGCGATTTAAAGTTTTCAAAACTATTTATCGCCCAGGTCGTTTTGTTTTGCTTTGTTATGCTTTCTGCTGTTTTCCATTCGCTTTCAGTTGGATTATAGTTCATTGTGTGCTGTTCTGGATCTTGTTCATTTACTACCTTGCATCCTGGGAAGTGGGTTTCCACCAGTAGCCTTTCTGTCTCAGCTGGGCTGCTGGTGGTACTGTTATCTTGTCTCCTCAGGGTGCCGAGTAGTTGTCTTGGTTGGTCTGCAAGGATTTTCCTTGTTCTGTTTGCCTGTGTTACAGTAGATATGTTGTCGCAGAAGTTCCGCCATGTGGCTGACTTTCTGTACCTTAGTCTTTTCTTATAGTCTGTTTTAGCTGTTTTGTACTTGTCCCAGTCCTCTTCAGCTCTTGTGTTCATTGCTCTGTTTAGTAGCCTTCTCATTTTCGTTCTCAATCGGTCCAACTCCGGTCCCCACCAGCTGTTGTTATTGTTACTGTTTTTTCCTCTAGCAGATGGAGTCGATAGTGGACATGTGTTTTCGTAGCTATCAGTTATGTTTTTAATTAGTAAGTTTACCTGCTCTTCCAGTTCCTTTATATTTCTAGGCCTGGCTGTATGTGTGTTATTGTCTAGTTTACCTACCAGAAGTTCCTTGTACGCCGCTATGTCCGTGCGTCTCGGGTTTCTTCTAGGTGTGGGTGTGTGGATGTCGGCTGTCAGGTCATACCGTATCCATCTGTGGTCGGAGCAGGATAGCTCGTCCGACACGTGCCAGTTGGATATGTGTTGAGCTGCCAGTCCTGTGCTTAGAGTGATATCAATTATAGTATTACATCTACGTGTGACAAAAGTTGGTTTGGATCCTGTGTTCAATATATCTAGGTTAGTTGACATAAGGTATTCAACAATATCGTTACCTCTTTTGTTGTTGGTTTCCATTCCCCATAGGTTGTGATGGCCGTTGCAGTCTGCGGATATGACCAGCTCGAGCCTTTCATGTTCGCAGTAGCGTATGAGGTTGTTCATCTCCACTGGAGGTGGTTCGTCCTCCGCCGCCATGTAGGTGGACGCCAGGACTATCTCCGGTAGACTTGAGTTTTGTGTTCTGAGGAGTTTTATGGCACACACGTCTCTGGAACAGAATTGAGTTAGTGGTTGTGCCATTATGTTACGAGATATGTATATACAAGATCTTGGTTTGTAATGTGTATTATAGAATAAGTTACCTCCGGTGTTACAAAGGCCGTTTATACGTGTGTTCCTGATCCACGGCTCTTGAATCAGGGCTATGGATGTTGGGTTAACCTCCAGCCATTTCCGAAGTTGAGCCGTTGCAGATTCGCTGTGCTGGAGGTTAACCTGGAGGACCTTACAGTGGGAAGGCGCCATCGGGAGTTATCCCCTCCGCCGTCCTTCCCTTTAGGTCCAGGAGACTGATCCCCTTTGGTAGCCCATCCTCGTCTTCCGAGTCCAGCAGGATGCCTTCCTCGACGTCCAGGGTTTCCTGTTCTGCACAGTCGGTGTCCATAGCAGAGGGGGTATTCTCTGCCGTTTGTGTGTTCTCTGCGGATTTGTCCTCCCCTCCGTCTGTGTTCGCCTCTGTTGCGTTCTTCTCCGGTGGAGAATCTCTGAAGCGTCCTCCGCTGTGCTGGAAACGGATGTAGACTGTCCCACACAAGTAGTTCAGTCTCCTTCCCTTTTCCATCACAGTAGGAACAACGTCTTCAGGTATTCCCACCAGGAGTAGGGTACAGGCCCTTTTCTTTAGGGGGATTGCCTGGAACAGCGTCCACTTCCTCACCATGGCCCACGGGTTCTGCGGGGTAATGCGGCCAGTATTTTTGGCACATTTGATCCGGGAGACAATCAGAGTGAGGGGTGATATTTTATTTGTTAAGTTACTTTTACTCATTCTTAGGTTTATTTTAGTTTATGATTTGTATGTTTAATCAGTTAACTACCTATATTTTTGAAGTGTAAATTAAATGTATAACAAAACAGTTCCACAGATAAGATATAAATGACTCGCGATTTTCGAACAATCCAAATGTAGTGTTGCTAACCCGCGATTTTTCAAATTTGCCGCCTTTTTCTACTGTAAAGATTTGCGTGACCAAGTATATGTAGGTACCTACCTATTTCTAAAGAAATTGGTGCTGCAGCTCAACTGGCAACACTGTATAGAAACTATAGAAAGCAAATAAGCAAGACGGAGCACCGGGGCAGCGACTGCCCCGGGCAGTGAAAAAACAGGTAGCACCGTCCCACCGTATCGATGTTTATGTTATTTTTCTTATTTATATTTTTTATCTGGCTGCCGGGCCAAACGGAAGTTGGAACCATTTTTAATGTTCGTTTGGCTCTGAAGTTGCGTTCCAATTTTAATTCTTAATTTGGTTTGACAATTATTTTAAATTAATCTGAGTACCTATTTACCTACATGACCGTAATTACCGTAAAACATAAGACCCACGTAAAACGTAAAATCACCCAACTATAGTCTAGTACATATTAGAAGTAACCAAAAACTACATAAATGGTTGTTGTTTTTTCTGTTTTAATTCAATCCAATAGTTTATTTCGAAGAATATGGTCCAAGTTGGTTAGTAAATAGGTACTGTTACTAGAGATATCTACATGAGGAGTAATAAATTCACAGTCAGTATAAAATTAACTTTTATCTAAATAAACTTAAATCTTAACAACAATTCGTAAAATTATCATTTAAATAAATCTACAGCGTAAAACACTTTTGAAATAAGTATAACTACTAGGTAAAACATTTATTTTCACATTGACATGTCAGTAGAGTTTAGAAGTCATCTGGCAGACTATTAATAAATATTTTTATAGCCATTTGCCTTGGAACTACGACAAATAATAGTCATACCTAAAACAAGATGTTTAAGAGTTAATTTTGGACCATACTTGGGGGCTTTAGGGCTATATGTGGGTGATTTTACTTAATGAATCTATAGACTAGAGTCCATCTTTGTGTTTTTTTTTATTTATCTTTTTTTATCTGGTTGGCGGGCCGAAGTGGCCGAACGGAAGTTGAAACAATTTTAATCGTGCCCGGTATCTCGGTTCGTTTGGTAAAGATGCGTTCGAATTTAAAATTCTTAACTTAGTTTGATCAAGAAAAGATCAAGGGGAGAGGCCTTTGCCCAGCAGTTGGACACTATAACGGGTTAAGAAAAAAAAACTTAGTTTTACAATTATTTGAAACTTCATACCTTCTGCACGCGACTTCGTCTTTGTGTAATGATGATGATGATTGACAGAAACTATCCTATGCCCTTTCCCGGAAGCCCGGAACTCAAACTATCTCTATACCAAATTTATTTATTTATTTCATTTTATCTCAATAAGTACCTAAACTAAATCGGTTCAGCAGCTAAGCGTGAAGAGACAGACAAACAGACACACTGTCGCATTTATAATATTAATATGGATATATTAGGGATTAATAAGAGTTCAAATGACATACGATAAGTATAGGCATTTAATGTACCTAGATATAATTGTAGATTAAAATCCATCTTTCTTCTGGCCGAACAGGTTAACAAACTTATGAATTATCTAGATTGGCTATCCTGAATCCAGATCAAATTCTTAACCTATCATTACAATCAGGATACGCCTCCGGGACGAGTTTTTTTTTCACCGGAAACTGTAATAGTCTGCTACAGATATCTTCCATTAGACGGTCTCTGTTCTCGGTAATGTTGATAAAATACTGATAACGAAAGGTCTATAGTAGATAATTAGGTATCTTTAAGGATATTGTATAAGGAGGGATTTTTTGACGACTATTTTGGACGTTTTAGCAAAAGCCGTATTTTTTCTCTATCCATTTAATAGTCATTATATTTAGTCAGTCTCCTTCCCGATTCTTATTTTGTTGGAAATTTCTATATAACTACCGCACCTGCTTACAAAATTTTACGAGAATCGGTTGACAAGTGCGATCTGCAGAGGAGAACGTACGAAAGTATTTTTTCCCCAACGGGAACGGAGACCTTCGCTAATGCTCGGTCAATTAGAATAAGCCTCACTGTTGCAATGAGAGCAGACGCTGTTCAACGGAGCCACGCCGTTCTGTCGCCGAAATAGTGTTTAGTTTTTTCTTAAGTTTATAAAATTATATGTATGTTATATGTTATATAGTCTAATATCTGGAAAACATATAAAATCTCAAAAAAATTAGCGTTTTCCCAGAGATAGGACCTAGCTAGGTCGATTTTTCGCCCCCGAAAACCCCCATATACCTACCAAATTTCATCGAAATCGTTAGAGCCGTTTTCGAGATCCCCGAAATATATATATATAGAGAAGCGCTGGTGGCCTAGCGGTAAGTGCGTGCGACTTGCAATCCGGAGGTCGCGGGTTCGAACCCCGGCTCGTACCAATGAGTTTTTCGGAACATATGTACGAAATATCATCTGATATTTACCAGTCGCTTTTCGGTGAAGGAAAACATCGTGAGGAAACCGGACTAATCCCAATACGGGCCTAGTTTACCCTCTGGGTTGGAAGGTCAGATGGCAGTCGCTTTCGTAAAAACTAGTGCCCACGCCAATATATGTGTATGCGTAAGAGGGCTTAGGTCGAGACTTCCGTTGAATGCGTTTTTGGTCCAGGTGTTCAAGTCTAGCCTCTTCGAAAGTAGCTACACCTTCTTTTACCTTTTTGCGCCATTCTGACCTATTAACCGCAAGCTCCTCCCAACGCTCAGATGGGATGTAGCAAGCTTTGAGATGGCGCTTCAGAACGTCTTTATATCGCAGAAACTGTCCCCCATGGCGACGTTTCCCATCCTTGAGTTCCGAATAGAAAACGGATTTAGGGAGTCGACAGTCATCCATGCGACAGACGTGGCCACTCCATCTTAGTTGGCTTTTCATTAGAAAGGCCTCCATACCGGACATATTGGCTCTACGTAATACCGCCGTGTTAGTTACACGATCTTGCCACTTAATTCTGAGAATGCTGCGTAAACAACGCATGTGGAAAGTGTCAAGCTTTCTGATGTCTCCCTTGTACAGGCACCCAAGACTCTGAAGCGTACGTAAGTATTGGAAGCACCATGGCCTTGTACACAGAAAGCTTGGTCTGGAGTTTTAGATCGTGCGACTTCCAAACTACGTCGGTTTAGTTTTCCAAATGTGGCTGCAGCTTTGGCTATGCGAGATGGAATCTCCGAGGCAAGGCGATTATCGCTTCGGATTTGGCTAAATTTTAAAATAAAATAAATAAATGCTCCTATAGGCAGCATGCCAGCATGCAAGAACTATAGGGGGCAGCATAGGAACCGTCAGATTTTTGGCGCGAGGCGTAAATGTGAAATGTGAAGTTTATGCTTCCGATGTAGCCCACAAGATGGCAGAACCTACTTTGCACAAAAAAAACAACGGGTTGCACTCTGGGAGTGCCGCTGCCGACAGAAGTGAAAATTCAATGACTAGTCCAAAATGTCTGCAGCACTATGTATAATTGACCCATCCTCCTTTTTATTGAAAAACTTTAGTTCCGAAATTGCTGGTCAGTGAGCTTGTTTAAAATTCGAAATTCAAATTTGTAGCGTTAATTGTTTAAAATTCGAATAGAAATTGTAAAGTTACCTAGCAGATGCCTAGCAGTCCTCGCATCTAAATATATTTGGTCATGATATTTTGAGTTTTATTCACCAGTACTAGAGTTCACTTTTATTAGCGATTTCATCAAGATGTAGCTTTATTGAATTATATTTGAGTGATATAAAGTTAGAATGTAACTGTGAGATCCTCGTATTTCAGCCCGTACAAGATTAGAACCTTTTTCATGTAATGTCATTGAGTTTTTCCTTTTTGATTTAAATGCCATCTGAATGAGTGGCCATCTAAACCTTACGGTCGCGTGATCGCCTTACGCTGTCTCGAGTTTATCATTTTTTCCCCACCTCAAAAAGTGCCCAGCGGCGCTAAAGAAGTTTTCACTTCAAAAACGTACAAGAACGGTAAGTAGATGGGAGCACTTGCTTTGGCAATGTACTTACATGTTTATGTTTCCGATTCAGGCCACAAGATGGCAGGAAATCGCTTGCATGACGTTGCATCTCAACTCTATCTCAAGTCGCACGAGCCGAATTGCGACGTATTTTCATACATTTTTCTGCCAATTCGAGAAGCACGTAGCACGTGATGGAGCCAGAAATACGCACGACCGACGCCCACCTACACCGAGAATATTACACTCCAAATACAACTACAGTACACAAATACACGGCCCGATTCGAAAAATTTGCTAAATATACGATATGGATCGTATATGTCAGTGTCAAAAGCGAGGTTTTTTTTTGAAGAAACTGACATAGACACTGACATCACCGATTCATGTCGTATATTTAGCAAATTTTTCGAATTTTTAACGAATCGGGCCGATAGTGTCGCGCGCGACTGTCGCGAGTGTTAGCGAGTGTGGATCAATTTTATTATTTCACCTCCTTTCGTCTTAATAATATTGCATAGGGGGCGCCACTCTCACGATAAGTCACAATCTACGGGTCTACCGCAAAACGAGAGAGTCGAAATTTTGTTATCTAACCTCTCTATCACTCTTGCATATTCGAGCAATAAAGAGGCAAACACCTGAGTTTCGATTTCGCGTGTCCCGGGTAGGCCCTTTGTAAAAAAACCGCCTTGATGTATCAATGCATAGATGGTAGGATTCTATGATGGTAGGATGGTATCAATGTCATATTTTATTGTCTCCGAAAACTTGTCAAAACAGTTTAAGGTACAGTATGTATAAATTACTCTATGGTTTACTAAAGGCGCTAGTGCTGCACTCTGGCGGCAAAACGTTGCAGTATAGTAATAGGGAGTACCCTATGATAGCAATATCATAGCTACAATAATATGAGAACATTTCTCACGGGCCCCGATATTCAAATTGGGAATAACATTCGAACCGGTATTGCTAATCACGATGCGTTTAACTCGTTACAAGGAACCACCTATAATCATGGGCAGCGCCAGAGACTAGTCCATTGTATAGACTTCCGGTCTCAAATTTTTCATTAAACTTTACGACGCCAACGACGGATATATCCGAACCGCAGATCCACCGCCAAAGACGGATTAATCCGTCATAGACCACACAGAGCAACATAGACCTACGTGCATATGGAGTTCAATTTCAGTTCGGTGACGTGTCGTCCAAGTGACAGCTTCTGTGTGTTGACACGGCGTCGAAAAGGTTAATATATATATGGCGTTGAGATGACGTCATATTGGCGAGGCTTTAGTTTTCAATATATCGACGGTGGAAATTTCAAATGTCGTAAGGAACATACGACAACATGTCCCTTACGACATTTGAAATTTCCACCGTCGATATGTGTCACTTGTGTCCGCGGCTCAAGTCGCGTTTTTGTTCTAAGTATGTATGAGCCTTTGTTATTACGCCTCTATTCTCCTAATGTGGTGGATTTTAAAGCATATTTCTTTATTCATAAAATTACAAACTTTATATGTCAAAAATTAATACTTAAAATTAATCAATTTCAATTCATTAATATAATATTCATCAGTTACAGTAAAATAAAACACTATTATAATAATCAACACAATTTAAATAAATAAAATAAATTAAAAAAATTAAATTACAATTAAATCATTATTATTATATTCTGACATGTCATAAAAGGCATTTCTAGTGAGCCATTTTTTTAACTGAGAGTAGAATGTCAGGTCGTATGTCCTAATCGTATGCCTGTGTACAATATGTCCAGCACAGGGCTTCTTTGAACATTTTAATCGTTTCGTTGCGTGTTCCATTTTCGAAAACTGTTGGCTGTGGCGGCGAACAATTATTTCATACGCCACATGTTAAAAACATTGATGACAAGCCTGTCGTGCCGTCCGCACCGAATCGGTTAATTATAAAATCATTAGTGGTATATGGAAAACCGGTTTCAAGGCGGTCGTCCCATTTCGTCTTAATGGTGATCTTTATTTTGTAGTTGTCTGTGTCATGGGCCTAGCGGTGCCATTATGGCAGAGCAACTTAAAGAATGTGTAACAACAGCGTGTGTCGTGGAGAGCTGTATGTGTGCTATGTGTATGGTAGAACATGACTGAGGATATTTTAAACTAGATATGAGCGGAGTTTGCCGAATACGGATATTCGGCCGAATGTTCGGTTCAGATCTTACTGAACCAAATATTCAGCCGAAATCATTCTAATAGTCCATTTAGAAACGCTTCAATTACCTACAATACATAAATAACAAAAGATGAATCACTTCTTACGTAATTCCCTAGAAACAATTTGTTTCCAGGGCCTACAGAGTGTTGAGAATAACGCTTATTTTTAGGCTTAAAGACTTCGAGCCCTCAAGACTCGTAAGTCTTGAAGACTCGACTATATTTGAGAATTGTATTCATTTATTTTACGCGTATGGATGTAAGAAATCGTCTTTGCCGCCTTTGAGGCGTTTAAGCCTCAAAATGAGCGTTATTCACAACACTAGGTAGGCCTACTGCATGACCTGTTTGTTTCAAGAGTGTGTGTGTTGTGGAATCGCTGGTGGCCTAGCGGTAAGAGCGTGTGACTTTCAATACGGAGGTCGCGGGTTTAAACCCCGGCTCCTAAATAGTGCCTACGTCAACTCTTGGGATTAGTTGTCAATGCGGTGCGGACCACAGGCGGGAATGAGCCGTGGCAAAATGCCGGGACAACGCGAGGAAGAAGGACTGACCTGTTTGTTTCAAACAAACACTATAATATACGTGTGACGTTATCTATATAAAGGGACCTTATATTGTCGATGGCGGTTACGCCATGATGCTCCGATATAAATACAACATATGCCGCGCGACGCTGTGCGGCGTAAGCGCCTTCGACAATATAAGGTCCCTTTTCATAGATAATTTTTTTCCTTTCCATATTGCAGCATTAGCAGCGGTTCTCAAAGTGAAATATTTGACGGAGATCCAAATAAAAAATTTCGTTCAATACTATTCAACTATGAACCAGACATTATATACAATGTAGAAGATTTTTTTTTTCGTATTTCTTGCGGATGGTATAGAGGCTTTGCGGAGGGAGGCCCAGGGCTCCGCGGAGCACACTTTAAGAATGGCTGCTATATTGTATTGTATTTGATATCGGCCTTTGCCCAGCAGTAGGCACATATAAATATAAATTTGATATCGACTTCATTAGATCACCTTACAGTGGCGCCGGCATCAACTACACATCGCCGCTAAGAATAATCCACAGCTAACCGATAATAAACTTTATCTCTAGAGTACTTATAAGGTCCACCGACACTCAAGTTGGTCGATCAGCGCGAGAGAACTGGTTTCATTTAATCATCATAATTGCGTCCCCCGTTAAGCCTGGCGTGTGCGTCCGGCCATTTGGTCCATATAACATTTCTTCAATAGTGTCACTGGACTGTCTATATTCCGCTTTATTACATTTTGAACGGTTCTAGTTTTAGTCTGTTATGTCTTATGTTATAAGTAGCTCTTTACATGATAATATAAAAACACATCAAATTAACAAAACAAATAAAGACAATAAGTAATAAGAAAAAATCCCGTCCCAATGGCTCAACCGACTACCTATATTCAAAAGTTTCAAAATAATTATCGTGGAAAGTATTTATGAAACTATACTTATTCAATAATGGCGTTATTTATAAACGGCTGCTAACTTAATCAGTTGATGATCGTCGTTTGTCACTATCTGTCGTTATGCCATAGAGAGGGACAAACGACGATCATCAGCTAGCTGATTAACTTAGTGGACGTTTAATGAATAACGCCGTAAATGTTTTTAATATTTTTTGTACTCCCGGTCATCCCGGTGTCCCGGTTCAAAAGTTAGATCAGGGGGAAACAGGTTCCAGCTAGTATGTGGAAAATAGCTCTGCTGAGGGCGTTTGGTTCATACAATTTACAAGTTAATTCGCTGAAACTCGCGCCAGAACGCATCGTCACTAGATAAGACACAATGACTACCTTATCGTCTACGACGAGAAAAAATATTTGGCTACCGCCAAGGCCATGTCTTACACGGGACTCGAGAGACTATTTATATTTACACACCGGAACTTAGTTAAGGCGGAGTGTGTTTGTAACTATCGGTTTTGAGGGACGAAAGGTCGATCTAAATGCCTTGTGTAAATAATATTGTCTTCGGTTACCGCGATAGTTACTCATGAAATAAAAAGTTTAGAGTGTTTTTCCTCAGTCACCCGTTGACCACGAACGCTGTAAAGGGCATAGATTAGTATATGTTATTACTGTAATAGATAAGAAACTCTCGGACATTTCACGTTCACGTCTCTACTAGTGCTGCCCCTAGCGGACCTGCTCTCAACTAATGAGACTGTGTATACAGAAACACGCACACATGTGTGTACATGTACACACACACACACACACACACACACACACACACACACACACACACACACACACATGCACATACCTGTGGGCTCTTTACCCTACAGGTAGAGTAGACGTGTGCGCCGCGCCGGCGCGCCGCCGCCGCCGGCCTTTTTTGCCACGCCGCCGCCGCCGATAAATGATCGGCGTGAAATCGGCGTGACCTTGAATGTTGTTAATTAGCTATACCGAGTTGGTATTTCGATTATAAATTATAATATGGATTTTCTGTGTAATATATGTTACAGTTGTCAAATATACATCAATTATTAATTAAATGAAACAGAATAGCCAAGTTGCATAAACTATTTGACACACCAAGTAAAGTAACTGAGTAATCCTAAGTATTCAAGAAAGATGAGGGAGCGATAATTATGAAGTAGGATTTGTTCCTGTTAATTGGGAATTCACATTGCCTCACATACGAAGGCAGAATGCTCCATCATAAAAAACGTACAGTTAACTAGGCAACGAAAACAGGGCTCGTGTAGTGGAGTCAAGCAAAAATCTGAGAACATTGGTGTGCGAAAATTCTCGAGGCCCTGACTTTCCAAAAAAAAAAGTTGTGTGCCAAAAATGTCGAGAAGAGAGAGACAGAGTGACAACACTGTAGATTCACTGTCAATCTGGCGAACAGCGCAAATGCTTGCCCAGCGGAAATTTGCCAGCTGTAAATGGGTAAAGCAACATTATCATGTCACTCGATGCTATTTCTTGTAACAAACTGTGCTACTATTGTCGCCTTCCTGACGGGATTAACAACAAGAAATACATAGAAATGGCGATTCTTCTGAAGAAAATTGAAGATGAAAGTTCTAGAGAGGTCTTAAGATCAACCATTTCAAAACCAAAGTACGGCGAAAAAGCGAGCTAGTCTATATCTTGGGTTGATAACCCAGTGCCGGTGGTTGCACAGCCGAGATACGCCGCAAAGCTGGCATGGCTAAGAGTGCTATGGCGAAGGCTAACCTCGACAAGATCTGGAAGAACAGAGGTATTCGACGTGCAACTAAAGTGCGCTTGGTACGAGCTCTCGTCTTTTCAATATTCCGGGCCAGTATGGTGCCGAAACGTGAAGCCTCAAAGTGTGAAGGACCATTTAGGAATGTATGGCAAACATGCTCGAGTTGGAGCATGTGCGAGATGGTAGAGAACATTATGAAGAGGGCTTGCGGCAGTCTGACCTTGCGAAATGGAGACAAAGTACATGTGGTCGTAATCCTCAGCACCCCTAGCACATGATTGGCGCGACAGTATCTCGCGGCGAGATAGACTACCCGGCGTTTTCTAACTATGTTAATAAAAGAGGGACGGGTAGTCTATCTCGCCGCGAGATACTGTCGTACCAATCATGTGCTAGCCCGGCAGCAATGTGAAAACGAGAAAGAAGATACGTCTCAGTGAGCCTGGTGCTTCCTGCTTGTACGACAAGAAAACCAATACATAAAAGCCATAGAAGTCCACTATGTCATAGAGAAAAAAATACATAGATTGCTCACTCCATACATCAGTTTTAGTACCAAAAAGACTATTAGCATCTAGCATCGAGTAGCGGAACTATCAGTATTACTCTGAGCACGATAGTATTAAAAAAATGTCGTCATGTTTATTCCAAATTTTACTGAAGTTATCTGTTTACTACAAGTGAAAAGTGATTCCACTGTCCTTGATATGAACTAAAATATCTTCTGCACCACTTCACGACACATGAAGACATTTTTAATTACAAAAAAACGTAGTTTTTATTAACCAATTTAGCCATCCGTCACTGACTGTCATCTCGGCCGAACTGAAGTTGCCAATCGAACAGTCTGTAAGCACCGCCTACAATCGAATACTTTACGTTGGGTCATAATTGAGCGGACAGAATACTTCCATGGTTTATATGCGTTCACTGGTATTACTACATCTATTGTCAAGTAGCAGTACTGATAGTTTCGCTACTCGATGCTAGATGTAGACACTGAAATTAATAGTCTAACTGATGTATGGAGTGAGCACTCTTGTCTTACTATATTTCTCTATGACTATGTCTAGCAAACTTCAAGGATATTTGGAGTCCTGTTTTGTTAATGTACGTCATTTTTAATACGATAAGCCAATGAAATCACGAGAAAATTGAGAGTTACCGATCGGATCGAAACCCCTTAATGCAATGCAAGCCAGTTACTAGAGAAATTTAAGTTATTATAGCTATAGTCCGTCAACCAAATCTTGTCAGTAGCAATGTAAAGCAAACTAAAGTAGGGCAACACTCAAAGAGCAGTATTGCGCTAAGAAAAGCAGCAATGTACATCGAACCATAAGATTTATTTTTCCGCTGAGCGCGCCCTGCGTACGTCAATTCAAATTGTCACTCGCGGTTTATTGAAAAAAATTGAAACATGGACGGACAATTTAAAAGCGATGTTAAAACAATGTTAATCAAAATGATGAACAAATTTGAAGATATCAAAAACAACTCCCTATCCTACGATAGCTTATATTCTCTTTGTTCCCTATGTCTTCTAAGTTTACTAAAATAAAATCATATCAAAATGCAGATAATTAGATAGTGCATATATTTGTTATTTACAATATAATATGCCACTTGTTAATGTAAATTAGTGTACTGTTCTGAATGAATATGACATACCTGTGTAATTTTTTTGATTGGTATATATTGTACAATATACATATTAAAAATAAAACAACTGATATTTGGGTGTTTATTTAATTTAAAGGTAAATAAGATAAGGGGCACTTTTCGACTTGGTTGCGTTGTACACGTATATAAACCGCCATAGGTAAGTATTGTCTGAAAAGATACTACCTACTACGAACGCCTTATATTGGGCAAGATTTAATCCTGCAACAAACATGTATGGATTAGGTAGATATTGCGAAAGAACGGCGATATAATCAAGGCTCTTAATACTGTTTAAAAGGTTTACCTTTGTAAATAGTCACAACTGATTGCTGAAAATATTAGACATGTGGGCCTATTGATGGTTTCCAGGACACAATTTTATTTATGGTCTTGTTGGATAGATTTAGGCATACGTTTTCATTTTATTTATGCCTTTTAACCCTAAAACAAAAAAACTGAACATAATCTTAAAAGTTCGAAAGAGTTCTTCCAGTACTTGTCATAACCTCCATTTTTAGTAATGTTTACCATCAACGAGCATGATTGTACATTGTAGGCGCCTTAGCTTTGCTTATTCTTATTTAATGTATTGGTATTTAATGGTGACAGCAGAAATATCTCTTGAAACAGAAACGATTCAGAATGTCATTCACGATCCACATTCCACAGATAAAACACTGATGACACGCGTTTTGGAATTATTTGAACACAGTGTTGCTAACCCGCGATTTTTCAAATTTGCCGCCTTTTACTACTGACAAGATTTGGTTGACGGACTTTATATGCTATATTCATTTACAAACCCTATTTTACTCACAGTCTATTCAAAACAATACGTAGTTCATTCACCAGCAACCTGGACTGATAAAATGTTCAAGAAAAACAACTAATTAATGATTTTTCTTAAGAAACCTGAAAGTCAAGGTCACGCCGATTTCACGCCGAAAACACGCCGCCGCCGCCGATTTTTTGGCAAACGCCGTCGCCGATCATGTTTTAATCGGCGCACACGTCTAAGGTAGAGTCTGTGCGGAAAGAGAAGAGTCGTGGATTGTATTGGGCCCCATACATTCCACGACTCTTCTCATTCCGCACAGATTCTAACAATTTTATTATTGGAAACTGATTTATTCATTTTGACAGGAAACTACATAAATCAGTATTTTTTTAAATGAATGAATGAAAACTGACATTAGTTCAAGTATATATAATATAATATAAGTAATTATTTACATACGTTCACAGTAACTAAAAAGCGGCCAAGTGCGAGTCGGACTCGCCCATGAAGGGTTCCGTATTTAGGCGATTTATGACGTATAAAAAAAAACTACTTACTAGATCTCGTTCAAACCAATTTTCGGTGGAAGTTTACATGGTAATGTACATCATATATTTTTTTTAGTTTTATCATTCTCTTATTTTAGAAGTTACAGGGGGGGGGGGACACACATTTTACCACTTTGGAAGTGTCTCTCGCGCAAACTATTCAGTTTAGAAAAAAATGATATTAGAAACCTCAATATCATTTTTGAAGACCTATCCATAGATACCTCACACGTATGGGTTTGATGAAAAAAATTTTTTTGAGTTTCAGTTCGAAGTATGGGGAACCCCAAAAATTTATTGTTTTTTTTTTCTATTTTTGTGTGAAAATCTTATGCGGTTCACAGAATACATCTACTTACTTACCAAGTTTCAACAGTATAGTTCTTATAGTTTCGGAGAAAAGTGGCTGTGACATACGGACGGACAGACAGACGGACAGACGGACAGACAGACAGACAGACATACATGACGAATCTATAAGGGTTCCGTTTTTTGCCATTTGGCTACGGAACCCTAAAAAGAGAGGCTTTAACGTGCGTGTTTCAAATAATATTCATAGGCGGTCTTTTTCATCTCATCCTCCTGGTCCCAAAATGTGGTTTTCCCCATTAAAATCTCATTTATTTCTCTGCACCAATTATTGATTAAAAATATGATGCTTCGTTTTAACATAAACTTCGCCAACTCCTCGCCATGTTTTTCACGTGAAAGCACACAGCATCGGCGCGGTGCCATTGCTTTTCTTTCGTCTTGCCCGCGTTGGTTTATGTGTATCGATAAAAGGTTGGTCAAAGGTCAAATCACATCAAGGTTGGCTTTATATCACATATAAAGAAATATTGGAAATTTACTTATATTAAAAACCAACTTTGAAATAATTTCAAAATTTCCCGTACAATTCCCGTCAAACCAAAGGTCATCGGTTTTTTTATTCGTAAAATACGTCAATCTGTCATTTTACGGTGTTTGCACTAGGTACATATTAAATAAGTAAGTAGTTTATTTAATATGTACCCTGTGCAAATTTAAAAAATAATTTGTTTCCTAGTTCATTTGCAACGTAAGATTAGTATAACTATCTCAAAACATTTTTTATTAAAATATATTCTTCTAGATTTAATTAAATACAATTAAGTTACCTGCTATATTTAATGTTTGGTATATTTTGTTCTCTACCATCTACATACAAGAATTATGTCTAGCCACACTCAGCCTTCCTTATGCTAAAAGGTGGTATCTCAAAAACGAATGAACTGGAAATTGAACTTTATGATTTAAATTTTAAGGTACTTGTTTGCATAACATTTTCAATTCA
Organism: Cydia amplana; assembly: GCF_948474715.1. Taxonomy (NCBI): domain Eukaryota; kingdom Metazoa; phylum Arthropoda; class Insecta; order Lepidoptera; family Tortricidae; genus Cydia; species Cydia amplana. The sequence continues at coordinate 19,225,253 of NC_086071.1, forward strand.
GATACCGCTTTTTAACTAAGCAGGGCACCACGACGTCCACGACTGAGGAATAGACTTGGAGCATAACCCAGAGATGGCGTTATTATCAGCATTACATTACGTCTTCAGAGATACTATACCATGGGGCTCGAAACGTCGGGATGTAGTATAAATTCAATATACCTACGCGATCTAATCCGTTTTAATACTTTTATTCCCTTGTGTAAATTTCATTCGATAGCGTGACGAGCGTTCGCGTTTATAATCGTTTATAATCTCTCACACTTTGTTCTTTAAGTCGGTGAATAGTTAGCTTAACTTTACTCTAAAATTTGAAAAATAACATTTTAAATAACCGTTCATTAATTCAATGAAAAAAATTACACGCGCAATCAAACCGATCATATCAAGGTCATTCAGAATCCTATTCGCCTTAAAACAATTTTTTTGTCCGTCAGCAATGTCAGTAAAGTTATTGGGGTCATTTCGAGGGTAGTCCTGTTTGCCTGTTCGCTTGTTTGCCTCCGCTATCTGTATCAGGGCCGTCTGGGAATCGCTACCGCTTCTGCGTAAATGGTGGAATTCCGAACAGTTCCTAGAAGTTCTACTTTTTAGGGTTCCGTACCCAAAGGGTCAAAACGGGACCCTATTACTAAGACTCCGTCTCTCACCCATTGAGGTATATAACAAGAGACGACATCTCGAACAAAATGTTTCCGCACCTCAGAGAAGTGCATGCTTGCATGCGAAGCCGAAAATTGTTAATAAAGACGCCACGAGTATTTTTTGACTCAGTTAAACAACATTGCATACAATACTTTTTCTACGACCAAACATTTATAGTCCGTCAACCAAATCTTGTCAGTAGCAATGTAAAGCAAACTAAAGTAGGGCAACACTCAAAGAGCAGTATTGCGCTAAGAAAAGCAGCAATGTACATCGAACCAACAGATTTTTTTTTTCCGCTGAGCGCGCCCTGCGTACGTCAATTCAAATTGTCACTCGCGGTTTATTGAAAAAAATTGAAACATGGACGGACAATTTAAAAGCGATGTTAAAACAATGTTAATCAAAATGATGAACAAATTTGAAGATATCAAAAACAACTGCTTATATTCTCTTTGTTCCCTATCTATGTCTTCTAAGTTTACTAAAATAAAATCATATCAAAATGCAGATAATTAGATAGTGCATATATTTGTTATTTACAATATAATATGCCACTTGTTAATGTAAATTAGTGTACTGTTCTGGATGAATATGACATACCTGTGTAATTTTTTTGATTGAAATAAAACAACTGATATTTGGGTGTTTATTTAATTTAAAGGTAAATAAGATAAGGGTCACTTTTCGACTTGGTTGCGTTGTACACGTACATAAACCGCCATAGGTAAGTATTGTCTGAAAAGATACTACCTACCACGAACGCCTTATATTGGGCAAGATTTAATCCTGCAACAAACATGTATGGATTAGGTAGATATTGCGAAAGAACGGCGATATAATCAAGGCTCTTAATAGTGTTTAAAAGGTTTACCTTTGTAAATAGTCACAACTGATTGCTGAAAATATTAGACATGTGGGCCTATAGACGGTTTCCAGGACACAATTTATGGTCTTGTTGGATAGATTTAGGCATACGTTTTAATTTTATTTATGCCTTTTAACCCTAAAACAAAAAAACTGAACATAATCTTAAAAGTTCGAAACAGTTCTTCCAATACTTGTCATAACCTCAATTTTTAGTAATGTTTACCATCAACGAGCATGATTGTACATTGTAGGCCCCTTAGCTTTGCTTATTCTTATTTAATGTATTGGTATTTAATGGTGACAGCAGAAATATCTCTTGAAACAGAAACGATTCAGAATGAAAACCAAATGAAAACAAATAAGGTGACGGCTGTCATTCACGATCCACATTCCACAGATAAAACACAGATGACACGCGTTTTGGAATTATTTGAACACAGTGTTGCTAACCCGCGATTTTTCAAATTTGCCGCCTTTTACTACTGACAAGATTTGGTTGACGGACTTTATATACTTTGAAAACTAAACAATAGTAAATCAAAAATTATTCCATTGCTTACCGGTGAAATGTTATTCCATCCCTTTTATTATATTTTCTTGTGCTATTGTTGCAACTTTTTAACGCGCACGAAGGCATTTTTTAATTTTTAATTTTTTTTTAAATTTGTTGTACATGTGTGGCATCTCGTCAGTGGTCGGTGACGTACTAAAAGCAAAGAAGTGCATGCACTTCTCTGAGGTGCGGAAACATTTTGTTCGAGATGTCGTCTCTTGTATATACCTCAATGCTCTCACCAGGCTTTATCTCATGAATCGTGATAGCTGACAATTGAAATTTTCTCAGATGACGTATTTCTGTTGCCGCTATAACAACAAATACTAAAAACAATATATTAAATATTTAAGTGGGGCTCCCATACAACAAACGTGATTTTTTTTGCCGTTTTTCGTAAGTAATGGTACGAAACCCTCCGTGCGTGAGCCCGACTCGCACTTGGGCGGTTATTTTCAAATTTGCCGCATTTTTCTACTGACAAAGCCGGCTTACCAGAGTATAGTTACCTACGCAGATATTATGGGGTGTTTAGGGAAAAATTAAAATCAAAACTTTACATAGATGTTTAGGTAGGTACGCATTATTTCATTAAGGCCCACTTGCACCATCCATCTAGCCCGGGGTTAAGCGGTTAAACTAGTTAACCTAGTGTCAAATTGTACTGCTGGTAACCATGGTTACTCCAGGTTTGTAAACAAACCGCCTTGATGTATTACTGAATCGCGATTAGAAAGGGATTGAGATAGCTGTCAATCCATATTGATTTTGACGTAAGTGTATGGAAATCTGTTATTTCTAATCCCTTTCTGATCGCGGCATGATAATATCAATGTCATATTTTATTATCTGTGAAAACTTGTAAAAAAACAGTTTAAGGCACAGTATACTACTCTATGGTTTACGATGGGTGCTAGTGCTGTACTCTGCAGACCATTGCAGTAATACCCCCTATTGACTGTGTGTTGAAGGTTTTTTTAATGTTATTGTAGTAGAATATTAATGTGAAATGAAAAGTTGCGATCGCAGGCGTTGTCATGTGGCCCACATCGGTACACATCTGTACGGCATGTTCCTTTTGTCTTGCGCGCGCAGCCTGACCACATGGCGTCTAAGCTTTTTAAGGGCCCCCTCACACTAGCGTCTCCCGAGCGTCGGCGTCTAGTCAACTCTATGGCTGCTGCTCGACGCAACGTTGGCGCAACTGCGCAGCGACGCCATTTTTAATAAAGCTGAGCGCTGACTATAGACGCCGACGCTCAAAAGACGCTAGTTTGGGATTGCTGACATTGCTGTTAAGCAAAGCCGCGGGCGTCAGACGGACAGACAGACATGGTGAAACTACATATATATTACATATCTAAGATCTAAAGATTTCTAGTTGACTACGGACCTCTAAAAATAGCTAAGGTTTATAGTCCGATCCCCGTAAGTTTATGGAAGTCCCCAACTATTATAGGTGAACCAGGATCTATTGAGGGTGCGCCATGTTGCGGAATTTCACTGGAACTAATTTTTTCATACTACAGTGAATTGTCACCCTATACATGAGAATAACAGCGCCCTCTTGACAATTATCATATATTACTGGTCAGGCTATAATTATTAGGACTGTCTCATTTCAAACATAGACAAAGAGAATCGTACTATCTTTGTCTGACACTGGTATTAGCACTCAAAAGAAAAGGATGAGTATAGTTTTTTGTTCCTATTTTTTACTGACAAATTGGTTTGACCAACATATGATGTAGGTATGTATTTATAGTAGCTCATTATTGAACACTAGCAAGTAGGCATGTCATTTTAGATTGACCAAAGTATACTTTAAGTAGAGTCGGGTTTTCCAAAACATCCGGTACAATGTACAAAAAATATGTTTACCTAAGGTCTAATTGGATTCATATCCGCATGCTGCAAAGGTGTGCGAGCGGGACATCGCTATATACGTACATAGTGCTGTCACGCTCACACAGTATTTTGAATCAATGACATCATAAAAATAATCATGAAATTCATGAATGAGGAAACTCTACCATTCTTTGGAAAAACAACAATTTTAATACACGGCAAAAGCAGCCTTGTTGCGTACGAATAAAATTCATTTTCGAAATGACAAATTTGATGTTATTGATATTACATTTCGGTTTATTTCAATCAATCAATCAAATCTTTTATTTCAGGCAATGATACCCATACATAAAAACATAAAATACGAAAGTCACATTATTTCTTGGGATTCCCTATTCATCTATTGCTTGTAACATGACGTAAACGAGGCATCATCATTAATAAAACTTTTTTTCGTATGTCAAGGGTCATAATGTCACCAGACTGTATCTCATGAACCGTGATAGCTAGCGTGACAGTTGAAATTTTCACAGATGATGTGTATGTCTGTTGCCACTATAACAACAAATACTAAAAAGTACGGAACCCTCGCACTTGGCCGGTTTTTTTCGTTGGTACTTAAGGGTGGTATTCCACCTGTCCAATTTCTTCTGCAAAATTGCCTCGGATGAAATGGGTCTCTTTATGCCCTTGTTGTATCTAATCTATCTATCTATCTAATCAATCTATATATCTAATCTATCTATCTATCTAATACCTTTAAACAAGCAATTCTTGTATATTTATTTATATGTATATTTCGGGGATCTCGGAAACGGCTCTAACGATTTCAATGAAATTTGCTATATAGGGGTTTTTGGGGGCAAAAAATCGATCTAGCTAGATCTTACCTCTGGGAAAACGCGTATTTTGGAGTTTTTAAACGTTCTACGAGCAAAGCTCGGTCTCCCAGAAATTAATCTACTATTAAAGACTTCAGCGCCCTCAGGGGCTACCGCGAAAACCGAAATTCGCAAAATTGCGGGGATCTTTCTCTTTTACTCCAATGAAGGCGTAATTAGAGTGACAGAGAAAAATGCCCGTAAATTGTGAACTTAGATTTTCGCGGTTATAGCCCTGCAAAGCTTTTAATTTTTTAAGTCTTTCAAATAGCACTCACTCAATCCCGACGTGTAAACAGGAAACCCCGCGCAGTTGGCACCTCTTCAACGGACACTGGTTCGTCCATGTCTAGATATGAACCTTATTCGAAGGGGATAAGGCCGCATTTGCCCCGGCAGCGGACAGGTAAGTAAATTGGGAGAATGTCTGATTTGATTTTAGAATTCGTTAGTAGGTATTTTTGATTAGATCATGTGATTCCTATGTACCTGCGAAGACATAATTATGAGTTTTTACGGAGGTAGGTACTTGGGTACCGTAAAGACGGGTTACATTGACCCAGCAGGGTGTAACTTTGGCCCACATGGGTCATTGCGTTAGTTTTCGTCCAGCTCTAGTTTGAATATAAACCTACATGGCGGCACACGTTTGGACTAATTGCAATACTTAATGTCTAAACAATATATCTGTCTAGGGGGTCTGTCTGTCTTTAGGGGGTAATTGCACAAAAGATCCCTATGGGTCGAAGTGTATCCGCAAGGGTCCCCGAAAACAATAAGATAAGATATATCTGTCTACACATATAACGTCCCCTACCTGCTATATAGGGCCACATCTCCAAATTTATGATAATTGGAGATTCAATCTTAATTAAAAATAATAAAGTGAAGTTTCCTATAATCATAAATTTTGAGATGTGGCCATATAGCACACAGCTGACGTATAAGTAGAAGGAAAATAAATATAAAAACGTGAATAACCAACTATAATACCATACCCATGACAACATGCTATAATTTCAGCGCAGTAACTAAACCTGCACCCTATTAATCCCAAAGACTAATCTAAACTAACCATCCAAGTAAGTAAATTAATAATAAGGACAAACGATTATAAAAAGCTTATTAGACTTAACATGCGATTATGAATAAAGCCATAAATATTTACCATCAAAAGTAATATCGAACCAGACCAATAAAGAGACACAACATTGAACGGGATCTATGTAATGGCTCTTCTACACGATGGGCCAACGCCGGCCACTCCAAGGGATGCAGCCATGCGGTAGAATGAGATAGCAATATCACTTGCTCCCTCTAACGCATAAATGCGTCCCTTGGAGTGGCCGGCGTTGGCCCATCGTGTAGAGGAGCCATAAAACTCCACGGAAATCAAAGTATGTACAAATTCTTCTCAAAGAAACAGCCAATAAAAACCTCAATGAAATCGATTGGGACTCGTGATAAAATACTTAACACGTCGCCGGCGGGGAGCGACACGACACTGTCCCCCCCTGTCATGACTTCAAAAAGAAATATTCGATATTTAAAAAATCGAATAGGTCAATACGGTACCGCAGAATAAATAATAATACTAGGTACAGGAGGTTCACTCTGTAACAAAACGCGTCTATTACGAATTACGACAGATATAGTGGCGCAAGCGCGAGCACTGCGAGCAGGGGCCCGTTTCTCAAAAACTTGTATATTTTTTTTTTTTTTTTTTTTTTTAATTAGTATGCAGTTTGGTCGACCTTGTGACCAGCGACTGCTCTTGTTGGGAGAAGATTGGTAACGAGGCCGTAAGGGCCACGTCACCACCAAGGACGAAAGGGAAAGGAAATTCACAGGAGTAAGAAAAGAGAAAAGCAAGAATAGAGAAGAGAAGAGAAGTTAATTTGTAGCAAAAACAATAACGCTAGGTACAGAATGTTTTGAGTTGTACAGAAGTTTTGAGTTATGAGTTCCTGGTCTTTTCCCAATGGGGGCGGGTAGAGTAGTACCCCACAGGTCTGCGCAGGTTAGGTTTGTAACGAATAGTAGGAGAATTATTCCCACTATTCGTCACAAACCCGCCTTTGTCAATTTCTGCCTCTCTTATTTGGTCCAACGTTGTTTGATCGTCTGGATCCAACAAGACATGCCTCGGACGACGCACACGTTTTCTGGGCGGAAGCTCGGGAGTGTACTCCGAGGCATGACTTATTAGATCGTTGACGTGATTGGACGCTTTGTCAAAGTAGCGTCTGCTCAACACTTTAAAGTGTTGAGCCACAGTTGTCAGTCTTAAGTCCTTGTGCAAATCATTGTTTCTCACATACCACGGTGCCCCGACCAACTTCCGCAAGAATTTGTTTTGGAGCACCTGTAGGCTCTTCAGCTGGCGGGGGGAGGCCTGGGCGAAAGCAACCGAGGCATATGAGAATACTGTGCGGATACACACTTTGTAGATGTGCAGCTTACTGCGGACCGATAACTTGCTCTTCTTGTTAAGAAGGCAGTGAAGTCGGCATACATAATAAGCTGCACGATCGCGTACTGTCTTAATATGTCGATGGAAGTTTAACCGTTTGTCTAGAACTACCCCGAGGTATCTGGCCTCATCTCGCCATGGAATGGGACGATCGAAGAGGGTGATGTTGGAAATGGATGATATTAAGGATTTATATAATGTAGTGCGTGAAAATATGACCCCTACACTTTTGTCCGGATTGACTTCAACTCGCCACAATCTGCACCAATGCCCAAGAGCATCAGATGCAGACTGCAGGAGTTGAGCAACCCGAGCAATACAGGGGGATGTGACATAAATTGCCGTATCATCGGCAAACAGAGCATAATGAGTGTCAGGAAGTTTTGGAATGTCGTTGATGTAGATGGCGAAGAGAGTTGGGGAAAGACATGAACCTTGTGGGACGCCGGCAAAAACTTGTATAGGTGAACCAGGATCTATTGAGGGTGCGCCATGTTACGGAAATTTGTTGGTACTAATTTCTAGCAATGGCAACAATTTTAATAATAGACAACATCTACCCTCTATGATAGTTGTCAATATTGACAATGTAAACATTGCTTTGTCTAGTTTCGTGTGAATTATTATTAGACTGCAATAATCATGCCGAAAGTTTTAGATTTTACAGAGAAAAAGGTTGTAAATAGTGTATATAGTTATTTATTGAAAAAAAAAAACGTGCGGGAGAGAAATTTCTTCCATTAGAAAACATAACGAAATTAGCATCTGAATTGACGGGTAAGTTTCAAACTTATGGACAAATGTCACTATAGTCAGGTCGTCACGATTTGGTTGATGTCTTGTAATAATTTGATTTGTGTATTAGGTCTATCGCATGCATCGGTATCACGGATTGCTAGCGAAGGGCGGCGTTTATCTAAATCGAGTCAGCCATTTAAGCGTAAAAACCGAAGAAATATCCAAACATCAAACTTCGCACTTATTAAAGTTGTCGGAATAAAACAAAAATCATCTGTCAATTTCCATTGTCCCCACTATACAAATTGTTGCTATATAAAATTGAAAACGAGCGCCCTCTTGACAATACTCCCAAAGTTCTGGTTTACCTATAATACAACTGGAAGTCCCTTTCTAACAAAAGCTGTCAAAAAGTGACATCCGCTTGTATTACAATTTACAAGCTTTTGAGAAACGGGCCCCAGGCGTCCGTTGCGTAGCGGTGCGGGGCAACTACTGTGGCTAGACACCAATATTGGTGTGAGCCGCATGTACTTGAGCCACGCCTGACGGTACCGTTGTTACGCAACCGACATATATATATAACACTTATCACTCTTTCTATCCGACGGGTCAAAGCCGACATTTATATGTAAATATAATTAGACGCATTATGGCACTGACACACAATGCCTAAATATAACATGCCCTTGACTTCCATATCTGCAATTAGCTTCAAGTGCTTTCGAGGCGGACCAAGATAACTCTGCATCGTATTTGTAATTAGTGTGGTAATGTCATTCATGGACACTTCACTTTGTTCAAGTCGCTGCAAAGTTAGCTTAAGAGGGATTCTAGTGGGCGACCTCTACCGCGTGTAAGGTCTAACTAAACTAAAACAATCTAGGGTTCCGTACCCGAAGGGTGACAAAACTGACCAACTAAACCCTATTGGTAACTTATGTTGTCACTGTGGGTATCTAAAGAACCGTACCAAATAGAGACATTTAAAATTTATACATGATCTGATGGCATTTCTATTGATATAATAATAATAAAATAACGTGCAACTTTCATTAAAGTGTTAAAAGGGCTCTACGTGTCGGTTTCGGCTCCGCGCACGCCTCCCCATCCCCTCCCCATCCCATTATTCCGTCATGGGTAAAAAACATACAAAAAGTATTAAAAATAACGGCCCTCATACAATTAATAAATGTTAAAAATTGGTAAGCGCGTATCGTATCGGACCTAAGGAAAAATTATGTGTGTAACACACTTATTTTTTTACATATAGTCTACGATTATGCAATTTAAGCCTCGTAGTTGGCAGATATTGAGTCGAATTGTCAATACAACGATTGTTCATGAATGAATGAATGAATGACAGCGGCCATGTTTGTTTACGGAGCCGGCCGAGCGTCGCGATCGGCCGCTTGAAATAGCCCGGTGTCGAAGAGCGCGGCCGTTGACCTCTGCGCCGCACCGAAATATTGGATCGTATCAATCCTTTCTCGAAATTGTAAATGTGGCCCTTGTCGCCTTTGGATCTGTGTTATAAGTTTAAATCTTATATCTTAATGGGGTCCCTGTGTTTCCCATAAAGTTTTAAGTCATAACGTAGTGTTTGTCATATTATCATTACCTACCTAGTCATAAAACTGAAACCGTTAACTTTTTAGCATTTTCGTCAGGTTATTAAGTAAGTTAAGTAAGTAAGGTTATTTTATGGCAATCCTGAAAAGTGACGCGTTTCTGAACCAAATCAGATATGACTAACGAAAATGCGGGTAAACAATACATTATGACTCAAAACTATTTGGGAAACAAAGGAGACCCATCTTAATGCTGTGACCACTTATTTTGTTGTTATGTTATCTTGGATAATTTTGTCACCCAGTTAGATTTAGTTTTAGTTTTTTCCAGGCCTCACTGAAAATCTGCGTCACGTTGTGTGTCCTAGGACTCACTTCGGGACATCAAGCTTAGTGACCTTTTAGCACAGTTCTGTTCGTCTACCTAAATGAAGTTTTGTTTTTTTTTTTTTTTTTTTTGTGCTAATAAATATTACTTTAAATGAGCATTTCTTGTATATTTATATATATTTCGGGGATCTCGGAAACGGTTTCGATGAAATTTGCTAAATGCGGGTTTTTGAGAGTGAAAAATCGACCTAGGTTTTACCTCTGGGAAAACGCGCATTTTTGAGTTTTTGTAGGTTTCCGAGCAAAGCTCGGTCTCCCAGAAATTGAATAATTGCGCGACCAATGCACGAAAATTATTTCTAATTATCACAAAATTTAATACTAGTTACATACTATATTTGGTCAAGCAAATCTTGTCAGTAGAAAAAGGCGGCAAATTTGATAAATCGCGGGTTAGCAACACTACGTTTGAATTGTTCGAAAATTGCGTGTCATTTATATGTTATATCTTATCTGTGGAACTGTATTGTTTACATTTCATTTTTTTTTTTAATTAGAAATAGGTAAGCATTTGACCACAATCTCACCTGATGGTAAGTGCCGATGCAGTCTAGGATGGAACATGCTTACCTAAAAGATGTCTATTCACTCTCGATTTAAAAAGATCCAAGTTATAGTGGATTGGGAATAGATTTGCAGGAAGTGAATTCCACTCCTTAGCCGTTCGCATGATAAAGCTGGATGCATAGCGTTTGGTACGAACCAGTGGCAGAGCAACAACGTAGGGGTGAAACGCAAGTCCGCGTCTAGTCCCACGGTGGCAGAACGGGGATGGGGGGATTAGATTATGTAATCCCATCGCACACTCCCCGAAATGTATCCTGTAGAATACCGATAAACAAGCTACCTTTCTACGGTGTTCAAGGCTCTGCAGTCTAGCCTCAACCAATCCCGCATCTCCAATAAGCTTCCTAGCGCGCTTGTCTATGGAATCTAAGGCGGCTAGCTGATACTTGGCGGATCCATCCCAAAGGTGGCTGCAGTACTCCATACACGACCGGACTTGAGCTACATAAAGCTGAAGGAGCTGCCCCGGTGTGAAGTACCGCTTGACCTTAGAGAGGATGCCCAGTCGTCTAGCTGCAGATTTGGCCAGAGATTCAATGTACGCCCCAAAGCTCAGGTTAGACGAAATATTCGTGCCAAGTAGCTGAAGATGGTTGGATATCGGTACGGATACATCCCGGAAAGTCGGAGTCAGTTCGAAAGGACTCCGTTTCGCAGAGAACAGACACGCCTGCGTTTTGGTAGCGTTGAATTTGACCAGGTTTGTGTCGCCCCAATCGGACACTGCCTTAAGTCTCAAATTCAGACGGTCTACCATAGCTCGTCGACAAGACTGGACCTCCTCTTTTTTGGCCCGAGGATTGGAGAGATATCTGTCCACGACAGTGCTATCATCGGCATACCCAAAAGTATCTGAGACTAGCATGTCGTTGATATGTAGCAGAAATAAGGTCGCGGACAGAACAGAGCCCTGAGGAACGCCAGCATTAATAGTCCATTGGTCAGATGTGTAGCCATCTAACACCACCCGAATGGAACGTTCGCTCAGGAAATTCTCAATCCACTTGCACAGGCCAACTGGTATCCCATATGCTGGAAGCTTGCTCACCAAACTTGCGTGCCAGACCCGGTCGAATGCTTTAGAGACATCGAGAGATACTGCAAGGGCTTCACCGTGCCTCTCAATTGCCTCGCTCCAAAGATGAGTGGCATGTATCAGAAGATCTCCAGTCGAACGACCCCCGCGGAAGCCGTACTGAGAGTCGCTGAGTAAATCGTTATCCTCTAGGTACGATAGGAGCCGCTTATTCAGTACACACTCCATAATCTTGCAGAGTATGGAGGTGACTGAGATTGGACGGTAATTGGCGGGGTCTGAACGACTACCTTTTTTGGGCACAGGTTGCACGTTTGCAAGCTTCCAACACGAGGGTACTACGACAGTTTCAAGCGACAGGCGGTACAGGCGTGTTAGGATTGGGGACAACTCGGCTGCACAGTTTCGCAAGACAATAGCAGGGATTCCGTCGGGACCGCTGGCTTTATGCACGTCTAACGTTCGCAGTATTTTAAGAACTTCCTTTTGATGTATGCGAACATCACTCATGGAGCTATTCATTTGAGGAAGCACGGGTGGAAATTTACCGGCTGAGTCAAGACGTGAATTCCCAGCAAAAAGAGAAGCGAACAGGTCAGCCTTCTCTCTGGCTGTGTGTGCCAGCGCTCCGTCAGGTTTAACCAGGGGGGGCAGTGACGAGCGGCAGAAGTTTCCTTCGACCGCTTTCGCTAGGGACCAGAACGCTTTACTTCCCGGAGGGTGCGAGGCTAGTTTGGTCCCAATACGACGGACATGGTCAAACCTGGCCTTGCGAAACTGCTTCTTACAGGACTTGGCGGCTTTATTGAACCTCTTCTTCAGGTCACGTGTGTTCGGAGCCCTGCGTGTACGAGCGTCAGCCCACTCCCGGTAAGCCGACTGCTTAAACGCCTCAGCACGATCACAGTCAGCGTTATACCACGGGCGAGCTTTATAGCCGGTCGAAACAACATAAAAGGGAATAAAATATTCCATACCCTGCCGAATGACATCGGCTATTTCGGTAGCGCAGGTCGACGAACAATCCGAAGAGAAGCAGGTGGAGCGCCAAGGATACGATGCAAAGAAATGCCGCATCTCATCCCAGTCTGCTAACTTGTATCGCCACACCCGTCTTTCACCGCTAGGGCCCTGATCGGGTGGGGAATAAACGGATACAGCTTTCACCAGACAGTGGTCGGAAGTTCCTAGTGGAGCATCCACCACTACAGAGTATTGGTCTGGGTTGGTGGTTAGCAGAAGGTCCAAACAATTGGCTGTGTGTGACTCAACATCAGGCACCCTAGTGGCGCAGCGAACAAGTTGTGAGAGGTCTAGAGAAAGTGCAAATTTATGAGCCTCTCGTCCAGCGTGGTCAGTCATTTGATACGGGAATAGCCACTCTTGGTGATGCGCGTTAAAATCCCCAACGATTGCTAGCTCTGCTGTAGGGTACCTTTGGCGAGCCTCATCAGCAGCCTCACTAAGGTAATTAAACAGCCTTGTTGTCTCTGAGTCCCCATTATGCGATCGGTAAACACAGGCGTAGAGAATTTGAGTTACACCGGTATCGATCCAAGCCCACAAGACAGAAAATCTGGATTCTTCAAGATTTTTGAGACGCTTAAGGCAGATGTCATCTCGAGCATACACACACACTCCTGCACGTGAAAGGAACCTGTGCTCCAGAGTGTCGTTGTTCGATGTACATTGCTGCTTTTAGTTCGTGAGTTGGCTTTACATTGCTATACTGATATATCCAGCTTGACAGACGATTATAAGAATACTTGCTATACCCTTTATACGGTGCCATGTGATTCAATGTTTTTATTGTACCAACTATAGGTAATGTACCATGGTCCGCAAATAAACGATTTCTGATATTAGATAATATAATATAGGTATTAGAATAATTACTTCATATATTACGTTAGGCCTTAGTGTATTATGTCACCAGCAGCGTAGGCGACGCCTTATTAAGGCAGACCCAAGGCATCAAACGACAAGCTGTTAAATATTATATGTAAACACATCGTTAGTTTCAGGGTTCTGTTGTAAGTCTCTAAGTATATCTGTCCATCCGTTCGCCTAATACGGAGTTTCAATGACCTTTAGTGTCATTTTCTTTACTTGTTGTGAATTTGTGCCCAGGGGCCTTACCATGATGTTCTTATTGCGATTCTGTTTAGGACTGTTCAGTTTGCTACTTAGTTTAGCGATTTAGTTTGAACTGAATCGCTAAATGACGGAGCTATATAACTTATATACTTATATAGCTTAATCCTTTAGCGGTTCATTTTAGGTTCTAAACAGAATTGCAATAACGTCATCATGGTAGGTAAGGCCCCTGATCCTTTTTGGGAGATAAAATTTTATTTTGGGTGCAATATATTACTCCTACAAAATCTTCCTCTTAGTTACGTAAACGTATCTAAGGTATTTTTGTAACTCAACGGATTATTACATAAGTACACTACATATTTTGTCCCAAATTGGGATTTCGTATTTATTCCGCCCAAAATGAGGAGCTATATCTTTAAACTTAACAAATTTTTATCATAAATTATGAAAAACACTACAACAAAATAAAAATCAACCAATAAATAGAACCCTTCGAACGCGAGTCCGACTCGATCTTACTCGGTTTTTAATTCATCTTATGGTTGTCGCATGGTAGGCGTTATCGAGTGGATGTACGAAGGACAATTCTACTCATGTACTTTAAAAAGCCCTATATCTACCAAGTGTATGGTGACTTGTGCCATTTTGATATAGAACTGTATAATTACCTTTTTGCAAACATGACACACTTTAAAGTTGACTTTTAAGGATTGCTCAGTCGTTTTGTCCTGCATAAGGCCACGGTGAACCAATTCGGTTTGATTAGGTCAGAATGCCTACCTTGTGTGTGTGTCGTTGAGTTAACTTTATGACTGTTAGGGCCGGTACGGACGGCCTGCAACACGACTGCAACTTGTGTTCCGTTCTGAACAGCACGCCGACGTCGCCGACTGCACGTCAACTGAAATACGTCTGCGTGCAGTACAAATTGCAGTCGGGCTGCAGATCGTCTGTATCGGCCCTTAAACTGGATTTAAGCTGTCATGACTGCATTATAACGTGTTGTATTCAAATACAATTTATTGCCTCAAGGGCCTATTTTAGATTTAAGCTAGTTTTTAATTTCTTTTAGTAATACCACGGTTTATATCTTGTTTGTAAATAAATGATTATTTCATTTATTGAGTTAAAGCTACAGGATCAGCAACATATGGCCCAACAAATACATAAATAACAAAGTCGCGAGTTCGCGGTAGAAAGCGGCGCACACCTCTCGACACCCCTGAGCCGCTCACATCGATATTGCTCCTGGTCGTCTTCGCGACGGCAGTTTCAGGGGCCCATCTAGTGCGCGGCAAGTCACCACCTGCCTCGATAACTTGTGAACACATTGTTATGGCAGGTGTCCGTACGTCTTTGTAATAACCCAGTCTCATAGTCCACCCAAACTTCAATCCATAGACCAGATACTGTTCTCTTTTTCTACAATAGTCCCAATGCCTGCTGAGACCGGTTCATGGGTGTCTATTGTTGCACCTGGGAACGGGTTCCAGCAGGTGTTCTACATGACATAAAAGCTCTCCAAGGGGCCTCTACGTGTTGGATCTGTGTCCCCACGCAAGCCTATCAAAAAACCGGTATTTTAGGCCCGTGATATCCAAGGAGAAACAAATATTATAGGACATTTTTACACAAATTGACTAAGCCCCACGGTAAGCTCAAGAAAGCTTGTGTTGTGTGTACTCAGACAACGATATATATAATATACAAATACTTAAATTCATAGTAACAACCATGACTCAGGAACAAATATCTGTGCTCATCACACAAATAAATGCCCTTACCGGGATTCGAACCCAGGACCGCGGCTTCACAGGCAGGGTCACTACCTACATAGGTACTTAAGTCAATGACTGTCATTGCGTGCAGCCTATTTTCGCAACACCAAATACCAACAGGATGTAACATCAACGCACGCGAAGGGCGTACGTCAACTTTCGCATCCAATATGGCCCGGGCCATACCGATTGCATAATTCGGTTAACATCGGCTTTCCACCTGCCCACGCCGTGGGTTGAGAATTTGGAGGCAGAGGCTAACAACTGTGGGTTACCAAGATGTAGTTACGAAACTGGGGACGTAGGCGACGGCATACTTTAGTAAATTCTGATTATTGCCAACGTTATAGTATTATTGGAAAGTTTATAGAACTAGAATGGAAATACTGCCAAGTAGGTTATTAGCAAATGCTCGTAAACTTACAGTCTTACACTGATACGTATTCAAAATCAGAAATGATTGCAATACACATTATTTAAAAAATAATGATATTAGGTATTACCACATTCTGGTACAAATGTAATATATCTATTTCCGTGAGAGATTTGTATATTATCTTTTTTTTGTCATTTGCTTTATATTCCTGTGTAAGACTTTGTTGATACTGTTGTTAGGTACGGCATTGAGAGGTCACACCTAGGAGAGGAGGAATCAATGACTCCCGAGTCACAGGCTTGGACCTAGTTCGGGAGGCAGAGGCTCAACCCCACTACCTAAATGTGTTACAAATGTGTTACAATTTCTCTAAGATTCCCACGTTACAGGCTGAGCCTAGTGTGGGGATCACTGTACTGTCTCTCTTGGAAAGAAATAATTTTAATTGTTTTTTTTTTAAGATACATGTTATGTATTTTCACGTTTCTATAATTCTACCCACTCGTCTCGTCTGTGAAAGGGGGGTTAGGTGGGAGCGATATGTTAAAAGGGGTACTTACATGTTCCCCTGTACTTGCAATGTACTTGTAAGACTTGTACCCTTTTTCGCTAGAGCCACATACAATTTCTTTTTATGAATAAATCACAATAGTTATTTTCGATACAAGTGCGAAAAAGAGGAAATTCGAAACGAGTGGCGATAAATTAAAACACGACCGAAGGGAGTGTTTTAAATCGACACGAGTTGCGAATTACCTATTCGCACGTGTATATAACAACGTTTTACAGTACATATGGCCCTTTAAAGTTTCGACATACGCACGAAAGGTGCTATTTTACGCACTAGTGCGGAAAAGTAGCCCATATGTACTGTAAAATATTTTTACAGTACATATGGGGCTACTTTTCCGCACTAGTGCGTAAAATAGCACTTTTCGTGCGTATGTCGAAACTTTAAAGTGCCATATGTACTGTAAAACGTTGTTCGATACTCGTGCGAATAGGTAATTCGCAACTCGTGTCGATTTAAAACACTCCCTTCGGTCGTGTTTTAATTTATCGCCACTCGTTTCGAATTTCCTATTTTTCGCACTTGTATCGAAAATAACTATTTCAAACGCTAATTCCAAGTATCACTTCAGTTGTAAAATTACTTGCCTTTATTGGCGTTAGGTGTTAAGTGTTCTGAATACGGTGTTTATAACAGTATCTTGGGAGAATTTCAGAGAACAATCATGTTTGGTATCACTATGCCGTTCAGTTCTGGGCAATAGCGGCATCTAGTTCTAGTGGTACCTCAGTTGTAGGCACGCTAAAATTGCACCAACTTAGCAATGAAAGTATAATACATTTACATAATTTTTGGCATAAAATGGTTTAAAACCTTATTTTTGGCTTAGGCTTTACTTATTTTTTTTTATATAATACTTATGTAACAGCTTAGTACATTTAAAGATATAGGTAACCAACCACCAACCTTTCCTCCCAAATGCAGCTTTCCGTATTGTCCAGTCCGCTAACCTATGTTTTCACATTATGTGTAGAAGGTTTTTAATTTTTTTTATTGAATAGTTAATGTAAGTATTGTATCCATATACTTACATATTTAATTATTTAGGACTAGACGTGCAATTGTCAACCCAATGTTGCAAAACGTTTCGGTTTATCTGCAGCGCAATTAGCCATGAATCGAATTACCAATGCTTATGCAAGCACCAGTGGCCCGGACGACATCAGTGGGCCGGACGGCATTCTGCACCTCCGTGTGGGCACCACTGTTCAGTTGTTCGTTGACTAGCGAGCGAGTCAAATGTTCCGTCTGACTAGTATAACTTAGAACTCGTGCAAGTACTAATGCTAGAGCGAGTGCGAATTACTATGCTTATGCAAGCACCAGTGTTCTGTCTCATTGTTTCAGTCAAATCAAATGTTCTGGCTGGCTACAGCTAGGTCTTCAATACTTCCATTGACATTTTACATCATTGTGATATTGCTCGCCATTTCGATATTTGACCTTTGTTTCGTTTGCAGGTGATCTGCAGTTGCAATGGTTCGTGTGGGCTCCAGCACAAATGTTGACAGCGAGTTAAATATCCTGTCATCTGACATCCAACATAACTGACCCGTCGAGCGAGGCGAGTTGGGCGAACATTCAAGATTCATGTGGGGACTAACTCAAGGCCAAATTGACAACAAACAGCTTCAGACTGACGAAGCAGCGTGCGAGTCAAATGTTCCATCTGACTAGTTCTTACGTGAGCCATCCTTGCGGCCTGGCTACGATATTGCGCGACTGACTTCTAATAAGGCGAAAACTATAACTGGGAACGAAAGGTCCGATCGCTGTGTCTCGCCCCAACCTATGGATGTCGCCTTGGCCCATAGACTAGGAATCCTCTAGACGGAGTTTAGAGCAATTATTTCATGAAACCGATGCTGCCATAAATACTGGGGTGCGGGGAACGAGGTGAGCGAGTCCCGTGCCGTGATTGGTCCGTTCAAAGACACGGACGTCACACAAAGACACTGACTCGAAAATGGAGTAAAACGTAAAACTACCGTATATTTGTGGCAGAGGGGGTAGCGCTACTATGCTCATTGCTCAGTCTGGAGGACGTCTTGTCTGTGCCTTAGCCGAAGCCAGGCGCGCAATGTGATGGCCAGGCCGTTAAGGTGGCTCCAGTGCTGTCCAATTTCACGAACGCTCCATATACAGGTAATTCCACTTACCTAAAAGTAGACTATCCGTACCGTATTGTTCGTGGTTGCGGCAAGCAATCGTCTCGCTAGCTCTTGGTAGGCAATAACAACCACACCACGACGCCACGTGGGCTCGCCCCCACTTCCGTCCTATACAAGCTGTACTATCATTTATGCGTTTAATTCATCACATTTGCATACGTTGACGATTCTGAGGGCCTACCGCGAACCACGTTCGGCGTGTTGCCTCTGTCGCACTTGTAAATTCGTTCGTAAGTGTGACAGGGACAAGGAGGGAACACGTCGAACGTGGTAGGCCCTATGTGGGTCTAGTTCTAACTGCATTTCGAGTGTGTGATGTGAATGAATGGTTTCTGTGCTTAAAGGTCAAACGTTTCAGAAAATGAGCGTGTCAAAATATGAGATCGATTTAGGTTTATTTTAACTTAGGGACCAGCAAGGAAATTAGGTTTTGAAGTCCGTTTTTTTATGCGTTTTTGTATACTCATATACAAAATTAAATAAATGTAAGTGTATAGGTACGTACTATAGGTGGTATGTAAGACCTAGGTAGGTACGCGATTAAGTTCTGTTAAGTAGTTAGAATAACGCAAATCTACTTTTAAAACCCTGTTGCATAGTAAATAGCGCTCACATCTTCAAGCCCCCAATAACTTTGAATACAATATTTTATTCGCAATCGCAATAGAAATGAAAATTAGGTACCTACCTATGTATAATGTTGTAAACACTCATCAAGTCATCAGTTATTCTTAATTAATCTTGTTAGTTAAATTATAAAAAGTTATCCTAATGCAACTTACATCGTACTTCGTTTGTAGATAATACCTTATCCGATAATAAGTACTTAAGCTAATTTTAAGAGGTCATCTGTCCACTAAACTATGATATCTAGAAACAGCAGTTACTTATCACCTTTAACTTAATGGGCTCCTGATAATGTTATCAGTGCCCATTCACTGCACCACCAGTGGAGGCAGATGAATGCCCTCGATAACGGACTATTTAGGACATGCTCTAGGTACACTAGGACTCTAGGACCTAGGTACAGTCGACGCCAAAAAGACATTTATATTCAACTAGCTTTTGCCCGCGACTTCGTCTGCGTGGAGTTAGCAATTTTGGAAGCTTAGGTACTTTTTTCCAATCTCCGTTTATCGATTTTCCATATAAATTTCCATCCCCCTTTTCACCGCCTTAGAGGATGATTTCTGGGATAAAAACTACCCTATGTCCTTCTCCAGGTCTCAAACTATCTCCATACCACATTTCAACTAAATTGGTTCAGCGGTCTAAGTGTGAAGAGGTAACAGACAGACAGACACACTTTCGCATTTATAATACTAGCTTCTGCCCGCGACTTCGTCTGCATGGAGTTAGTAATTTGGGTATCTTATTTTTACTCAATCTTAAATTCATTTTATCGATTCC
This sequence comes from Cydia amplana, assembly GCF_948474715.1. NCBI lineage: Eukaryota > Metazoa > Arthropoda > Insecta > Lepidoptera > Tortricidae > Cydia > Cydia amplana. Next base: position 19,245,231 of record NC_086071.1, read on the forward strand.
CCATACAAACTTCCACCCCCCTTTTCATCCCCTTAAAGGGTGATTTCTGGGATTAAAAGTTAAAACTACCCTATGTCCTTCCGCGGGACTCAAACTATCTCCATACCAAATTTCAACTAAATCGGTTCAGTGGTTTAAGACGATTGGAAGGCCTAATGCCCTTGAGCGTCAGGGCGGAGCTAAGCGCTCTGTACCCGCACCACCCGCTTACCCCGCTCGCTGCGATCGTACGTGAATTTTGTATCGCTGCACCGCCACGAGGTTCAAAGAATAAGATACAGCCCAGAGGCGTGCAGTTGGCGCTATACTCGTATACCTTTTGTTTGCAGATATTTTGTTGTTTGAGTATGAGTAGATAATGTATTTAGTGGAGGTCGTAAATTACATTTCACAGTTAATACGACTCGCGTCCTGTTTAAAACGCCGTATAAAATTATATTATTATTATATATTACTTACCCATCCCGTTACGCACCATGCTGCACGTTTGTGTAATTGACATAACCGTCGTATTGAATTGGTAGAGTGTCATTCGATGGAACTTGCTAACTATGTAAGTAATCAAACTTGATGGATGAATTTACTAATGACTTTTGTTGACATAGTTAGTTCCATAGAATGATACTTTATGCAATACGCCGTCAGCCAACATTTTTTAATGTGTTTATTACCTACCTTAGGTTTTTTGTTTTGTCTAATATATACACATATCATAAAGAAACACATCTTCATTCATACTCACATCGTACATCGTAGTGTACCTTTACTTTACTACCTACTATTTGTAGGAACTGCAACAGTAACTTTGTAATAGCAAATATTTATATGGGATTACAAACTTACTTATGCAGTTCTTAGATCTTTAAAACGTGACTGATATTGCAATATTTTTAGGTTTTCTATGGCTTGATAAGCTGAAAACTACTTATGTTTAAAATTTGAAGCTTGTGGATATACTAGAAGTACCTTAGAATTATGATGATCGTAGGTGAGTGAGTGAGTGAGTGTGTCAGTGTCGAAAATAAGGAACTTTGACGTACAATCATTCTTAAACTACTAGTTCAAATTGAATGTTTTTGAGAATATATCTTAAGCATGTTTAGCCCTATATATTACTGAAAATTCAGGGTTTTAGCTTCAGCCAGCACAAAATTACAGGACGTCGAAAATGGCCTGAATCGCTTCGAAAAAAGGATGGTACGGCCGTGCCTCTTTTTTTGCTCGACTTGGCGGGGGCACTGCCGTGCCCTCAGATTTACTTAATAAACTAACATCATTTTAATGGGTAACAATCCTAAAAATGTAATGGTTTCTGAATCAAACTATATACCTACAACATAAATTGTCAATGTTGATCAATTTTTTTTAGAAATTGAACTTTATTAAAAACGTTAAATTTTAATGGAAATATGTCGGCGCATGTTCGAAAACATTTTTTATATATTTCAAATGAAGCTTTCTCAAACATAAGTGGAAATATTGTCATTACGTTCGTAATAATAGGCTGCGAAACACCGTGTTGTGCGCGCTAAAGCGCGTCACAACCAAATCAACATTCTGCAGTTATTTAATCTTTGGCCACAATAACTCCAATTTTATTGCACCTCGGCTCAGAACAAGCATGCAGAATACAAGGAAGGCACGGAGCGACGAGCGACACAGCCTCCTCGTCTCAAAGCTAGCACACGACTGCCGGCCACGCCTTTTTCGAGCCACATACGCACAAAATGTTGAAAAATATTCGATTTCTTAAAAAAAAATTATTCTACGTTGCATTTGTAGTATCTGTTAAAACAATTATTCTAGTTTAAAAATAACTTTAATCGAATAAACCTTTCACTAGAAATAGGCAAAGTTAGTCGCAAAACGGCCTGTCGTAATGTTCCTTTTTTGGAAAAACTATAAGTCATAGGGAACAAGTCAAACGTTACAAATGTTGTACATAAAACGTAAAATCATATATATTTTTTTCATATTTTTTTGTTGAACCGTTAAGAAGATATAGACTCTAGAATGTTAGAGTTTTCGGCCAAAAACGGCGTCTAGCGCCTTAAGCGTGAAGAGGTAACAGACAGACAGACAGACACACTTTCGCATTTATAATATTACTAGCTTTTGCCCGCGACTTCGTCTGCGTGGAGTTAGTAATTTGAGTAGCTTATTTTTACCCAATCTGATTTTTAACGATTCCCCATACAAACTTCCACCCCCCTTTTCACCCCCTTAAAGGGAAATTTTTGGGTAAAAAACTACCCTATGTCCTTCCTCGAAACTCAAACTATTTCCGTACCAAATTTCAACTAAATCGGTTCAGCGGTTATTGATTGCCCATACAAATTTCCACCCCCCCTTTTCATCCCCTTAAGGGGTGAGTTCTGAGATAAAAAGTATCCTATGTCCTTCCCCGGGGCTCAAACTATCTTCGCAGTTTAAGCGTGAAGAGGTAACATACAGACAGACAGACACACTTTCGCATTTATATGTATATATATTAATATGGATTAGTATACGGATTTGCAATTTTCGGCACTAATACATTACTGCAACAGCATAGAGTCAGACCAAGATAAGTCTGCAACGATTTTGATAGCACACGCAGTGCCAGTGTTATAATTTAAACGTCAAGGTTCTATGAAATTGTGACGTGTAACTTAACACTTGCACTGCACAAATATCTGAACACGCCTCTATTGTCAAGGCTTTAGAGTGCGTGTTCAGATATTTTTGAGCGCCTCGGCCGCTCCGATCTGATGGCGACTGTACACTAGGTACAGTCAGCGTCAATAGGTAATAGCGGATAAATAACGCGTCTAAGTATCTGCCACCCGAAATACTTTACGGTTACATTTTTTACGAGACCTTTTAAAAATGACTCAGATCACTTTAAATACTGTTTTACTTTTAGGTTATCTCAGCAAAACGCTACGGCGCCAAGATACGAGTGATGTTTTAAAAAGGTTCACTGGCTCACTGATAAGGGTCTATTCTTTTAAAGTTTTACTGGTAGCCCTTGATTGTTATCGCCGGAACTGCGCATCCGGCTTTAGGACCTTGAAGAGTCACACACCAAACGCCGCTCCCATAAAGTCGAAATGACGCTCTCATTTTAATACGACATGTTTAGGTAGATGACATGAAACTTGGCATGAATATTTACGTAACATATCTATTACAACCTACCTACAAATTTTCGTTGCTAAAAAATGTTATAGAAGGAAAATAGCGAGTAAACGTTTTACATGTACCTACAAAATTTCTACATGGTCTATTTTACTTTAACCATAGTTGACAGAGAGCCATGGAGCGCGCCATGCTCGGCATCAAACTTCATGACCGAGTGAGGAATGTCGGGATCCGACGCCGTACCAAGGTGCAAGATGCCGGATACGTCATTAGCTCATTAGTAATGACTCATTACCAAACTTAAATGGATCTGGGCACAGAATAAATAATAGTATTAAGTACAGAAGACTCACTCTCTAACAAAACGCGTCTGTTACGATCAGTACGGATATGATGGTCGTTCTTGTCTACGTGACAGCGTGATAAAACGGTGTCCGTCACTTTCTTTCCCACGGTGTTAAACAGTGACAGTTATTTTATCACGTGGATAAAGATGGATAAAGCTATCCATAATAGGCTGGCTGCACAGATATGGCCGCTAGGTGGCGACGGCGCCACGCGCGGCTTATGGCTTTCCCCAAAATTGGGGCCGAACGGATGTACTTTTAGCTACCTATAGCAAAGCGACGAAATCGCGGAGTGAGACACGCCTGACCTGGGCGGGACATGTTGCCAGGCAGAGTGATGGCAGGTGGGCCTAAATGTTAACGGAGTGGTGGCCGCTTTTAGACGAAAGGAGTGCCTGGCGTCCGTTGGCTCGTTGGGAGGACGATATTCGGAAGATTGCGGGTCACTTCTGGATAGGGTTGCCAACTATTTTTTGGTAGAATATAGTATTTTCCAGAATAGGGCATCAAAAATATAGTACATTTCAAAAAAATATGGTACTTTTAGATAAAATACTAAACATAAGTGTAACATACGTTTAATCAGAAATATAGTATTATAGCGTACTATATATTTTTCCAAAAGTATATAGTACAGAGAGCCAAAATATAGTACAATACTATATAATATAGTACGGTTGGCAACCCTACTTCTGGATGAGATTGGCTAAAGACCGGGATAAGTGGCGTAATCGAAGAGAGGCCTATGCTCAGCAGTGGGCAATAAAAGGTTGATATGTTGATGATGATGATAGTTGACTTTGACCATTGCACCCCGATCGTTAGTTTGGTTTGCGAATACTATAATAAGTTAATAACCTCACTTCAGCTGATAAGGTCATTTGAGTACCTACCAAAGGTCACAGCATCCGGTAACTCGTAACAGCACAACATGAGTGATCAATTAACACTGACACTGCCGAAACGTAGAGTCATCTCAACGTTCAATTAAAGAACATTTAGAAACACTTACGGTCGAGGAACGTATTCAGTTCAACGAATCTTTTAATTTAAAGTAAATACATATGTACAGTCAGCAGCAGAAGTTGCTAAGCGGGTGAGATGTTCTAAATTACCTTGACACGCTCTTATTCTCTTAACAATAACGCGTCAAGATCATTTTGAACACCTCGCCCGCTTAGCAACTTCTGCTGCTAATTGTGCATACTTCAAGGTCGATTACGCACCGTGTCGTGTCGTAGTCGTGTCGTACGATAGTTACACATACATGATACACATTTAGGTCGATCTGAGCATACATTACGTATTAAACACATTGACAGAGCCGCGTTGAATATAAGACTGGTTTTTAGGGTTCCGTACCCAAAGGGTAAAAAGGGGACCCTATTACTAAGACTCCACTGTCCGTCAGTCTGTCACCAGGCTGTATCTAATGAACCGTGATAGACAGACTAAACAGTTGAAATGTTCACACATGAAGTATTTCTGTTGCCGCTATAACAACTAACTCTACTCGCACTTGTCCGGTGTTTTTAACTCTTATCGCTATCGTGTCGTAATCGTGTCGTGGTCGCGAGCGCCGGCGGCGGGCGCGGCGAGCGGCGGCCTACTGTTGCGCGTGCGCTCATTCATTCGCGAGCATCAATGAATGACGTGACGAACACTGAAATTGTAACGTGACGGGAAAACGTGAACTGATAGTGTAGGTAGGTGAACCATCATTTCAATCAATACAGTTGTGATTAATTGATTGATTAGCTGTGAAGATTAAATGACTTGCGTCTTGTAATTAAACTGAAAGATTAGGTAAATCAGTCACAGGAAAATGGGTTATGTCTAGGGCTGCTATCCGTCCGGGTTTCTCCTAGTTTGGAGGCCGTTCGGGAGCCATACGGGGGGTTTTCAAAGTGTCCGGGCAAAACCTAGACACTTTTTAGAATGAAAAATAAAGCGATTAGACATAGACATAGACATTTTTTATTTAACACCACATTGAAAAATGTTTACAGGCAATGCTACAAAACAGGTAGGTACCTATGTTGCGGATGCCGATTTTTTGACATCCGAGGATGCGGATGCGGATGCGGATTTTTAAAGGCTCACATCCGCGGATGCGGATGTCAAGATAGTACCGTAAAAAACGTCAAATATTACATTTTAGTAATTTTTATTTCAAAAAACCGGCCAAGTGCGAGTCGGACTCGCGTTCCAAGGGTTCCGTACATTAACTCCCACTCACGCTTGACTGCTCATTTCTAATAGGTTTTTTTTGGTTAATGACTAAATTACCTAACAGTCTAGCACTTACGCCGACGCTAAGACGTTCCTGTACCGACCTGTTCCACATCCGCATCCGCATTAAATCCGCATCGATTTTATGCGGATGCGGATGTTGAAAATAATGCGGAAGTTCCGCGGTTGCGGATGCGGATGCGGATATTCGCATCATCCCTGCTACAAAACATACGATTGTATTTTTAATAATATTATTTTCGGACACGTCCGGGGTCGCTCCAAATGTCCGGGTTTTTTAAGTCTATGTCCGTGTTCGGCGAATTTAGAGATGGCAGCCCTTTATGAATATGAGTTCTAAGTTACTAAAGGTAGGTACAATGCGTACCTTAAGCCTTCCATGACAGTTCGGTTATAGTAGGTACATCTTAGGGTATTTTGTACTAAATTGACGGATCGTTTGGACAAATTGGTCACGATACGTACAATGTCTGCATATCTTAGGTATGAAAATCTATGTCTATATTATCACAAACACGACGACGCATGTTTGGGAAAAATTTGGCACAAAACTTTGGCCCTATATTCCTGACCATTTGTAAACTTTATTTCAACGTGATACGGTTCATAATAAGTAGAAAGATAATGAAGCTACGTCACAATCTGATAAATAGGTACCTACAATCAACGCAATGTGACTAGAATATTCTTAGAATGGTTTGTGAATGCCCGCAATTGATATCATGTGATGTGGCGGGGACTCCATGCGTTGGACGTGGAAAACCCATTGACTATGTTGATATCGACTACCGTAGGCTCAAAGGGCGTACCTAAGGGACAAAATGACGAAAATGAGTTATGAATGCAGTTATACTCAGTATTTTTTTCTCTATCGATTGGTATATTTAACGTCTCCATAACTTGAAAAAAATGTCCGTTAAGCCCTATGAAAAATCTATGCGTGAACACAATTTTCCAACGCATTTTGCCGTATCTGCCAATTACAATAAATGTTATGAGACATTTGGGCGTAACTCCCAACTTTTTGTACGATACGCCCTTTTGCATCGGAAATTTTATTAAATTTGTGCTAATTTATTGACAGTTACGCCTATTTGCAGTAGATTTTTGAGTGCTAAATGTACGTTACGCCCACAACTAGTGGATATTTATACGAGTGTTAGAGAATTCAATGTAAGAGATACGCCAACATACTATGTACAATTTCGAGAGTATTAAGTGAGATGACCTAGTACTTTCCTTGTCATTTTTTGATTAAGTAGGTACTTGCAGTACCTGCTCATGTGCTCATTAATGCTTTATTTATAGGGTTACTACAATTTGACAATTTAAACTGAACTAGTGGGTACTTTTTTCATCAATTTTATGAAAATAATAAAACACGACTATATTCAAATGATACCTAATTATGGTGATTTATTAAGATTAGACTGATAACTTTTATTTTGTATGTGACTGGGCCATTTGCAATTTTGATTAGATGTAATATTAAGTAATACTTTTTTGTTTAAACCCTAATTTATAGGATTAACCTTATGAAAGTTACTGTCTAATATAAACGTTTACATAGCGTACGTAGGCTTGGCCATTTGTCTTTTTTGCTACCTAATCTGATGTTATATCATAAATAATCACATATTCATTAAGTTTTACTGAACAGACATACGAGATGTCTAAACTACTATTGTACCTAATAGTATTATGGTATGTAAAAGTAAAATTTATGATCAAATTAAGATTACAAACAGAAATAACGCATATATACTTACTATAAATAGTAAAAGTGATTGTTATAAATTGTTTTGATATAGGTACATAAATAGATACAGATGGTAGGACAGAAGTGATTCTGTTGAAGTAATATAAATTTGTGTTTTGTGCTTTGTTCAATAAAGAGTTTATACATACATACATACATAAACAAATGAAAAAGAAAAAAAAAACATTGGTTTTGTGGCTAAAAAACACTACCTTTTCCACGTTTAAGTATCCAAAATAACAAAAATGGGGAAAAAGCTTAACAATGAATACATCTCTAGGTATAAGTTTTAGGGAAAAAAATGTAAACTATAGTACTTAGAAGTATAGTGTTCCTTAAATGCAAGTTGCCATATTGCAACGAAATTGTTGGATTTACGCCAAATGGTACTGAAATAGTAAATTTTTTTGTACATTACGCCCTTTTTCGAATAAGATAAGCTCCATAAAAAGCGGCGTAAGAGACGCCCTTCTTAAAAACAGTCGTGTTTTTTGGCGTAACGGACATGCTATTTTCGTAACTAAGCATTGTATTATAAGTTCAAGCAATCAGTTTAAAAGAGCTCAAAAAGTTAAGAATAAGCCACATACAGGCATCAGTTTATTGAAAGAAACAAAAAAGTTGATTTTTTTTTCTCAAAAAAAAACTGTTTTTTGGCTCTCCTGAAAAATTGCGTTTTGTCCGTTAAGCCCCTTGAGCCTACGGTAGTCGATATGTTTTTAAAATCTAAGTTTGTATCGTATATGGAATCTATACCTAATAACGGATCATAGTTAGAGTTTGTTCGGAAAGAGAAGAGTCGTGGAATGTATGGGGCTCACATATTCCACGACTCATCTCTTTCCTAACAGACTCTAGCAATTTGCAAATTGCAAACCATTCTCAAAGTTTCCGATAATTACTGGAAACCTTACATGAGAAAATTGTCATGCAAGTTTCCACTTAGAAAGTTCCCATTCGGATTAGGGATTATGAGTGTGTTTTATTTAAGGCACGTATTTAACCGGTCAACTAATTAATCGATTTTGGGTAGTTTAAAAAAATAGAAATGGCTACTAAAATTAATAGTTTGGCAACAAAAACGGAGTCTTAAAATATATCAATATGAGCTGTATTTTAAAGCCGTTACAGCGTTTGAATATTTTTAGGCAGGTACCAAGTATTTATTTGGCAACTGAATTAATATATTGGAGACTATTTATGAAGCACATTTTAAAAAGAAAACGGCTATCTATTAATTCAAAAATGAAGTTCTTTTTAAATACTTTGTTTGGTCATTACACTGTCAAACTAACACGCTCCTCCTCGCTTCGCTCGTCGTCGCACCTATCTGTTGACTCTAGCAGAACACAGTGGTAACTATTGAAATTAGTAATTAAAAATTTAAAGATCTAATGGTATAATGGCTATTAGGCGTTTCATGATTAGAAATTTCGATTATAAGTATACTGACCATTGCGTATTGTTAAATTAATTTGAGATGTTTTGTGTAAAAAGTGACCAATATTCATTAAATTTAACTGCTTTCGTGTTAAAATACTACCTAGCTGAATACGATATGCTCAGTTATGATTAGTTGATTACTTAGGTGTGAACAACTAGATGGCAACTAAATTTTATGATCGCTTTACAATATTAGTTGCCAATTTATTATTTTAGACGCCAACCTATCACTTTAAGTTCCCTATATTTTTTTAGGTGGCTTGATTTTGCTGCCAGTTATTTTAATAATATGATCCTTATATTTGAGGCTAAAATATTTTTTTTGGCGCCAAAATATTAATGCACAGCCAAATTATATTATTATATGCCCAATGAAAGTTCCTGTTTAATATTTTAGTTGCCCGGTTAATAACACGTTAATAATAAGCCTTTATTTAACATTGACGTCACTCATTGGCGTATATTTCAAGTGTCATAAAAAAATGGAAAGTAAGTAACTGTAAGAAGGTTTGGCAAATAAAAAATATAAAAAATTAATACTAAAGTGTACTTATCGTTGAATTTATTTCGCAAAAGCACTTAATAAGAAGCGCTTACGTACAAAAAAATACCTACAAAATAATTGGCTTATTGTACTTATTTGCAAAATATAAGTAATATAATACTTATACCTATTTATTGTTTTTATTAAGCTTATTAGTAGAAAACAAAACACTTTAGATAGATGAGGGAGGGTAATAGGATATTAGATTATGAAGGCATTGCCATTTCTTTGCCGAGAATCATGTCTAAAACGTACCTACCTACTTGACATCTGGAATTGTTTTGAAGAGACACTCGAATCTAGATTTACATACATAACATAATTTATTGCCCGAAATAAAGCAGAAAAAGTGATAAATTGTATAAAAAACCGCTTAATCTTTAAAACGATGATAAAATTGTTACTTTATGTTTATAAACTTGTGAAGAAAAATTGGTAGATTCCTATTTAAGTAGGTATGCCGACGGATAAAGAACTTACCAAGGTAAAAATTTTTTTTTGCTCTATACTTAAAAAAAATCATATTTAGTTCTCATGTACTCACCGTATATTCGTCGCTATAATATTGTGTCTATTTGAAGTAATTAAATAAATCAATATTGAAAACAAAATCACCAAAACTTTTTTAATCGTCGCACTAACACTGGCACAAAATCACCGAGCACTTAACTTTTTTTTATTGAAGGACACTGTCACTTTTTTTATTCGTTTTTTTCTGTTGCTCGTATTCGAGGTGGACTCCAGCGGGAAGTCGGCCGGGGTTTGACTCATTTGAGCAGTTCCTGAACGAAGAAATTTGCGCTTGCGCCCTCCGCGCCGGGGCGTGACCTAGACCCTGAAATCCACCCCCTCACCCACGCAAACCAAGTAACCATGGCTACACTAACAATTTCCATTGGAAAAAACAAACTTCCTTACCAAACTACAGTAAAAAAGTATGATAAATCACGTTAAAATTTAAAATAAACATCACTTTTATACATGAAAACTGATTAATCTAGCTCGATCATGATTATAACGTAATCTACGTCACAATTTACGGAAGTATTTTTAAGAGAAGAACCTACCTACGTTGTTCCGCGTCACCCAATCGGGCGGCTGGCGAATCGCATTGGTTCTTATATGAAGATGGCCCTGGTCTATTATTGACGAGATACATACAGGTAGCTGTTCGATGTATGTATGTTAATAGGTCATTAAGTTAAGTGCATTTTGCATATATGACAGGGGTATCTGTGGAAATGACATGGGTGTGAATATGGACATTGTACAGTCGGCATCAGATATATCGGAACGGCCAAGTTGCTCATAAATAAGGAGCACGCTTCTATTGTCAAGGCGTTAGAGTGCTTGTTCAGGTATTGTGAACACTTTGACCGCTCCGATATATCTGATGGCGACTGTACCTACTTAAGAATAAAGAGGGAAGTTAAAGCTCGTACTCGTCCATACAAAAAGAGAAAACGTTTTTCCACTTTTAAACATATTCCATTCTCCATGATATTTTAGCATGTTATTGACACAATGAAAAACTATTAGGTTTGTAGGTTTCCTTTCTTCAAAATTTGCAATACAAAAAAGAAAATTAAAAAAGCGAAGCCTACCTATAAATATATTATGCTGAAGCGATCGACATCAAAACCAAACTGATATGTTAAGATTTATTTAGTTAGTGGAAACTTTTCTCCAGAAATGGAAATTGTATGAAAAAACCGGCCAAGTGCGAGTCGGACTCCGCACCATCGAGGGTTCCGCACCATCAACAAAAATAGAGCAAAACAAGCAAAAAAACGGTCACCCATCCAAGTACTGACCCCGCCCGACGTTGCTTAAGACGATTGGAAGGCCCAATGCCCTTGAGCGTCAGGGCGGAGCTAAGCGCTCTGTACCCGCACCACCCGCTTACCCCGCTCGCTGCGATCGTACGTGAATTTTGTATCGCTGCACCGCCACGAGGTTCAAAGAATAAGATACAGCCCAGAGGCGTGCAGTTGGCGCTATACTCGTATACCTTTTGTTTGCAGATATTTTGTTGTTTGAGTATGAGTAGATAATGTATTTAGTGGAGGTCGTAAATTACATTTCACGGTTAATACGACTCGCGTCCTGTTTAAAACGCCGTATAAAATTATATTATTATTATATATTACTTACCCATCCCGTTACGCACCATGCTGCACGTTTGTGTAATTGACATAACCGTCGTATTGAATTGGTAGAGTGTCATTCGATGGAACTTGCTAACTATGTAAGTAATCAAACTTGATGAATGACTTTTGTTGACATAGTTAGTTCCATAGAATGATACTTTATGCAATACGCCGTCAGCCAACATTTTTTAATGTGTTTATTACCTACCTTAGGTTTGATTGTTTTGTCTAATATATACACATATCATAAAGAAACACATCTTCATTCATACTCACATCGTACATCGTAGTGTACCTTTACTTTACTACCTACTATTTGTAGGAACTGCAACAATAACTTTGTAATAGCAAATATTTATATGGGATTACAAACATACTTATGCAGTTCTTAGATCTTTAAAACGTGACTGATATTGCAATATTTTTAGGTTTTCTATGGCTTGATAAGCTGAAAACTACTTATGTTTAAAATTTGAAGCTTGTGGATATACTAGAAGTACCTTAGAATTATGATGATCGTAGGTGAGTGAGTGAGTGAGTGTGTCAGTGTCGAAAATAAGGAACTTTGACGTACAATCATTCTTAAACTACTAGTTCAAATTGAATGTTTTTGAGAATATATCTTAAGCATGTTTAGCCCTATATATTACTGAAAATTCAGGGTTTTAGCTTCAGCCAGCACAAAATTACAGGACGTCGAAAATGGCCTGAATCGCTTCGAAAAAAGGATGGTACGGCCGTGCCTCTTTTTTTGCTCGACTTGGCGGGGGCACTGCCGTGCCCTCAGATTTACTTAATAAACTAACATCATTTTAATGGGTAACAATCCTAAAAATGTAATGGTTTCTGAATCAAACTATATACCTACAACATAAATTGTCAATGTTGATAAATTTTTTTTAGAAATTGAACTTTATTAAAAACGTTAAATTTTAATGGAAATATGTCGGCGCATGTTCGAAAACATTTTTTATATATTTCAAATGAAGCTTTCTCAAACATAAGTGGAAATATTGTCATTACGTTCGTAATAATAGGCTGCGAAACACCGTGTTGTGCGCGCTAAAGCGCGTCACAACCAAATCAACATTCTGCAGTTATTTAATCTTTGGCCACAATAACTCCAATTTTATTGCACCTCGGCTCAGAACAAGCATGCAGAATACAAGGAAGGCACGGAGCGACGAGCGACACAGCCTCCTCGTCTCAAAGCTAGCACACGACTGCCGGCCACGCCTTTTTCGAGCTACATACGCACAAAATGTTGAAAAATATTCGATTTCTTAAAAAAAAAATTATTTATTAAAATTATTCTACGTTGCATTTGTAGTATCTGTTAAAACAATTATTCTAGTTTAAAAATAACTTTAATCGAATAAACCGTTCACTAGAAATAGGCAAAGTTAGTCGCAAAACGGCCTGTCGTAATGTTCCTTTTTTGGAAAAACTATAAGTCATAGGGAACAAGTCAAACGTTACAAATGTTGTACATAAAACGTAAAATCATATATATTTTTTTCATATTTTTTTGTTGAACCGTTAAGAAGATATAGACTCTAGAATGTTAGAGTTTTCGGCCAAAAACGGCGTCTAGCGCCTTAACTTCGGTCAAAAATCACGTTTGTTGTATGGGAGCCCCACTTAAATCTTTATTTTATTCTGTTTTTAGTATTTGTTGTTATAGCGGCAATAGAAATACATCATCTGTGAAAATTTCAACTGTCTAGCTATCACGGTTCGTGAGATACAGCCTGGTGACAGACGGACGGACAGCGGAGTCTTAGTAATAGGGTCCCGTTTTTACCCTTTGGGTACGGAACTCTAAAAAGTGTCTATTGTCAGTAGCTATTCTTCCCTCTTAAATGCTTAAAAGGTTCTTCATTTGTAGCGCGTGATCGCATTTACATTCTTGCATATACATATAAATTACTTAATTCGTTTTCATCACATGTTCTTTACTTCACTGCTGAGCTAATGTTGTAGCGTTACGTCGTAGCCGATAATATTGGTTTCCCGGTATGTAACGGAAATGCATCGAAGAGGCAAAACGACAACCGGCCTGATTCTAACTTGATTATTTAGGTAGGTACCATCTAGGTTCCTAATCTTGGCGTAGGTTATAGTTGGGTGGAACTTTATTTACCTGACTCTAATTCTATGCCGTCTTAAATAAAGTTAAAATATACAGTGTGACGTCAAATTTGTTTTGTAAATTAATTTAAAATATATACTTACTGTAGTTTTAGTTCGCCTTTTCTATTCACGTAGTCGCCGCTAATACTTACTTGATATAGCTGGTCAAGCAGATCTTGTCAGTAGAAAGAGGCGGCAAATTTGAAAAATGTAGGCGCGAAGGGATATCGTCCCATAGAAAATTTGAATTTCGCGCCTATTTTTACTGGCAAGATTTGCTTGACCAGCTATAGTGACCCTGATGCTGTTCTGGGATACCGGTTACCAGGATTCGATCATGTGTAAGTTGTGATAAATAAACAAATATTATTTGTTTGCTTATAGAGTCTGTGCGGAAAGAGAAGTCGTGAAATGTGTGGGATCCAATACAACTCTTCTCATTCCGCACAGGCCCTGTAGATAACATACCAATCGCTAACGCTACGTAGCGAACGAAACGCAACTGTCACTGTCACACTAATTTAGAAGAGTGCTAGAGAGACACAAAGCGATTCGATGGCGAAGCGATAGCGGTCGTCACCTTGGCTAGGCCGCCAGACACTACATAGATGTATTTCATGTGGCTAAAGTGTGTATTTATTCGATCTTAAATATATATATCGTTGAATAGTACCTATCCCCAGTAACTTTACAAGCTTTGCTTACCTTTGGGCCAGGGGCCCGTTTCTCAAAAGCTTGTAACTTGTAATACAAGCGGATGTCACTTTTTGCTAGCTTTTGTTAGAAAGACTTCCACTAGTATTACAAGTTACAAGCTTTTGAGAGACAGGCCCCATGTCTATATGTGTAATTTAAGATTGACACCAAATATTTAGTAGGTACCTACCAATTTATTTTGTTTATTATCCTTTTATTTACAAAATTTCCTTTCCGGATCGCCACGTTTTAGTTTTAATTTTTTTATTGTATAAAATGCTTGAATGAGTTCCTGTTGTCTCATTTTTCATATTATGTAAAATGTCACTTTACTCTCTCTAATTATAATTTTAGAAACATGCCCTCTTCAATTGGACGCCTTTATGAATATGAATCTCGTCAACATTTTTTATCATATTATTTTCTGGGTGTGAATAGTGTTGTGAATAACGCTCATTTGGAGGCTTAAAGACTCTCGAGGCTTAACGCCTCAAAGGCGGCAAAGACGATTTCTGACATCCATACGCGTAAAATAAATACATACAATTCTCAAATATAGTCGAGTCGAGTCTTCAAGACTTACGAGTCTTGAGGGCTCGAGTCTTTAAGCCTAAAAATAAGCGTTATTCACAACACTGGGTGTGAAGGTAAATAAAACGTAACATAATTTTCATAATTTAATATAATTTCTTCAATATAAGAATATGTCCGATTCCATCTATATAATACAAAGCATTTTAAAAAGGAAATTACCTACATGTTTAATACAACCTCTGTACCATTGTTTTCCCTGTTCCTAGAGAGACAACTAGAGTGGGCCTAAGCTAACTGTGGGACTTTGAAGTGACAGTGTGGGGCAGTGTCACTACATCTTACGAAAATATGATGAGGGGCACGTCAGTCATATTAAAACGGATCATTCACGTATTTTAAGTCGGAGATTTCGCTCCGAACCGAGTAGCTCCAATGGGAGCACGCGTTGGCAGACCGCGGATCCGACGGATTCGGCGCGGGCGGAGAACTACCCATCGAGTTATTATTACCATAGAGAAACCATATAGCAAACAATTAAATTGTCGCAATCGCATCTTGTACCACGCGACCGAAAACGTAAAATTCACGGCGCTTATAACGCGTTTAAGTCGCGAGATTCACGCTCCGCTTCTATGGTTTGATGTCAAAACAACATCAACTCATGGCGCAAAATGCTGGCTCTCTATTCTAAATGTTAGTAATAAATAATAATAAGAATAATAGTTAAATGGAACTACCCTCGTTTATGGCATTATTTAACATGTCGAGCAATTTTCGGCTTAAAATACATGAGTGATCTGTTTTGATATATTTTATATGTCGGTGTCTCACTTCAAAGTACTGCATAGTTAGCTTAGCCGGACTCTATCGCAAGCGACCTCTACCTCCCATTTCATTGACAGTGCTCCGTTGGCGTTGGCAAAGACTCCAATTTTTACTTTTTAAAACTTCACGGACCTGATTTAGTTAAATTATGTTTTACTTATCCCTTTCTTACAAATACATAAGTCAAAACGACAGATAAAGACAAACGATTCATAGCTAATTCAGGCCAGTAACTCGTTTATGAATAAAGCCATTGGTCTTTAGTGGCGATATTCTAAAATCTCGAAAACGTATTTGTTTGTCTTTTTCTGATACTTTTTGAATGTTACAATACATTTGTGTGTGACAGAGACAAACTGTTTTGTTATATCTTTACCAACTACAACTCTCCATCTACTTAATAATAGGTATATCTTTATAAATAGACATCGATCGAAAACTGGCACTACGTTAGAATCAGAGGCACCGTAGAATGGCGATTTTATTTAAAGTCATATACTATACACTTTTTTTACGTGTCTATGTTTATGTTATTTCTACTCAGAATCACGAGCTCTGCCGATCCTAATAGAAGAAAAAAAGTGTCCCAAGAGTTTAATTCCATTCCGTTACCATTTCTCTTCGACTTTATGGCGGTAACGGAATGGAAGGATGTATGGAAATTTCGGGACACTCTTTTGCCTAATAGCATCGAAAAAGCTCGTGATTCCGAATAAAAATTACATACGATTCCAAGAATTGGAAAAGTGTAAACAGCTTCGCATAAAAGATATTGCCAGACAAAAACAATATCACGATGAGATCGCGTATTGCACTACTCGAAATAAATTATGAACAGACATTTCATAAGATCGATTTTTATTTATTGTAACATTCATATTGGATATATACAGGGGATTTCATAAAAACACACATGCAACAAAATGACACAGGTAAATGAAGTGGGTGGGCATTTTCATGTAAAATGCGGCTATTTTAAAGGTTGTTGGGATTATCAAACCATTTGCAATAAGATAATGTATACCTATGGTCATTATGGTACAACTTAAAATGAAAATACCCTAACCTAAAATCAGAGTTGTTCAACGGACTTCATTGCTAAAATACAGAAAATAAATAAAATTTCAACACGTAATCACGTTCAGAAATAAACACCATAGGTTGAAGACGCGGCTAATAAATAAAATTATGATGTATGTATCATAAATGTCTCTTTTATATTTACAATAACCACTTATAACAAGATGTTTGAGTGTTATTAATGTTAAATGGCTTTTAAATGGCAGTAAATAAATTATAAAACAATGTACATGTTATTATTTTGTACGACAAATCTACGTATATGTAAATGAGCTGTTTCCATTTTTTTTTCGAAAAACAATATTTCAGAATTTACTTTTTATTTTTCATAAAATTGTTAAGGCATTCCGTCTTGACAATAAGATCGTTCCGTTACGTGACGTTTCTGTATGAACTTTACTTGAATTCGCGTGACAAACCTAGAAATTGAATTTTCATACGAATAATGAGGGACATATTTTTAACTGCCCAGATTAAATATGCTAACAATTTTAAAAATGAAAACATATAAAAAGGTTCTGAGACACGAAAATTGTGCAGATTTTTTTTAAATGGCTATAAGTAGTACCTACGGGATGGGTTGCTATGTAACTTGAGATTCTATGATACAACGGATACGGTGGACTTATTCAACTGAAACAATCAAACGACGGGCAACACTTTCCTGATTTTACGAGTCAAGCCACAACCTTAGGGCCATAACGCACTAGCGGTTTACCGCGGGGGCGGCTAACCGCGCGGCTAGCAGCTTTTCCAGGGTCACCTAAATCTGGGGCCACATAAATCACGCGGAACGGCGGAATCGGCAAAAGACGTCGTTTGGCAATCGGCGACGTAACCCGAAGTTCAGTAAAAAGAGGATTTTGTGAACGGTGTAGATGGAACATACGATAAGACGGTCAACGTTGCGCCTTACTCCCTCTGAGGGTTACCGCGAAAACCGAAATTCGCAAATTGCGGGGATTTTTCACTTTCACTCCACAAAATGCGTAATTAGAGCGACAGAGAAAGATGTCCGCAATTCGCGAACTTCGATTTTCGCGGTTATAGCCCTGTTGATTGTGAAGGTTTACCGAGTGTGAGCTCTTGAAGGTCTAGAGGATCTGGAAGAGCTTCTTGAGCTCCACCATGAGCTGCCAGTCGGTCTTGATGAGGTCGTCGCGGAAATAGTCCTTGCAGGCGTCGATGCTCGCGCGCGAAATCTGAAACAACAACAGATTTATAAAAGCTGCATTTATTTTGGGGATCGGTTGATGTTAAGGGCCACCCGACACTAGCGTCTTCCAAGCGTCGGCGTTTATTCAACTCTATGGCTGCTGCGCAACGTTGGCGCAACTGCGCAGCGACGCCATTTTCCATAGCGTTGACTAGACGCCGACGCTCAAATGACGCTATTGTGCGGTGGCCCTTAAATCTTTTAGGGCATTCCAGAAAAGTGTTGGGTACGTGACGTCCTTTAGCATTTCTGATAAAGCTAAGGAGCCTATTTTTTATGTAATTCGACATTTAGAGACTTCATTACATCTCTTAATAATTATAATACTTAATTTAACTGAAATTTGCAACTGTATTTTGTAATTGTTGATGATTTATTTTTGATGATCAAACGAACTTCTTGAAGTGAAGTTCGATCGAAATTATATGAGTCACTTCATTTGAAGATATAATTATATATTAACCATGTAGTTCCCCTATTGTACAGGTAGCATCGCACACATTTAAGAGTAACTATTTTGATTAAAACTGTCAAAGAAACTTCCGCCCACATCCGGTTACCGCTCACCGGCATGCCGCTCTTCATTATTTTTAGAGAAGGCAGAAACCAAAACTTATATCAGGGTTCTAGGGCGGGAGGGACCTTATATTATATCTTCAAATGAAGTGACTCATATAATTTCGATCGAACTTCACTTCAAGAAGTTCGTTTGATCATCAATTATATTTCGTCACTTCATTTTTCAGATATAATTATATATTAACCATGTAGATGTTTAGAGATATAAGTTTTGGTTGAAAAAAGATAAAAGTGTTGGTTGTCTTTTTCTTTTATCTTTTTATTTTTTTTTTGTCTAAGTTAGGAGATTCCTCCTGACTATCGCATGGGCGCCGGGGCGTCCCGAATGAATTTATTTTTCCTTAGTTTATATTCCACTGAACGCAGTATTTTTAAATACTGTTCGTTACGTACACAACGCACTGGCATTAGAAATATATTATTAAAAGTATAGTAAAACATTTAAAAACAGGTCCAAGGTTTATTTTATTTATAACAAAGGTTATTTATTTATTATTTATTAAAACGAGTAATTCAGGTGGAATGTGTTTGTTAACCGTGGTGCTAAACCGGAACGCCAATTCTTATTTGGCCCAAGTGTACGCAATATATTAGGCTGCTAGGTACTCATAAATAGTGTCATTGGTATGAGATAATTTATGCCTATTAAAGTTCAATATTTCAAAACATTCGTTTGTAAATTAATCGTTAATTAATTCGTTTAAAATTAATAATGCGACTCCACAGTCAAACAAATGTAGTTTTGTGGAGCTTTGTCCTTAACAAAAAAGTTGTAACTTTTGTGTAATAAATAACTAAAATAAATAAAAAATAAATAAAAATCGCCGTGCGTGTAGAATATTGACTTTTTTTTTTTTTTTTTTTTATTCTTGGGATTTATTTTATTATGTTGTACCCATTTTGGATGTTATGTTTTTAACTTACAATTAGTGTCCCAAATATACCACATATGTCACCAAGTAAGTTATATGATTTAAAACCGTATTTTAGTAGTCGTTTAGCTTTAAGTTAAAATAATACGATCTGATGATCCTTTTTCATGAAGCCATGATACTACCTTTTCTGATTTATTTACTGCTATCATAAAGGAATCCAGAAGCACGAGAAACTAAACTGAACCAAAATTAAATCAATGCTTTAGCAAACAACTGTATTAACGGGTTGTGTTTTTAACTTTTTAGGCAATCAAGTACCCAAGTTATTATCTAAATATTTATCTATTACTATAATATCGAACGCCGTGTACTGCACACCAAGTTCAGGACATAATATGTGTACATTATACACAAGTTTACTGTGCAAATTGAGTCATAAAGCATTGTTAAAAAGCACAAAGGAAGTTTAGTGATGCAGGTTCAACAAAGGTCCATATTAGGTATAGCTAGGTTAAATTTTTTGAACACATTACGATGTTAGAACAAATCCTAATAATCCCGTTTCAATTTGTTGATAAAACGTAGGTAATTGATAAGAATTCTACTAATAATTTGTGGTCAACTTTACATTTAATTTAATTTGATTTGAAAAGGTGTTATAAACTCTTAAAATGTCCTTTTGTGAAAAAAGGTTTTAAAGTTCGCTAGCGGTCCTTGTCCGCGATGTGGAATTAGAGGCTCCGAGCCTACTCCGAGGCTACTTGATATCAAAAACAGGCTCGTCTAAGAGTCATAACGTAATTTAGGCTAACGATACAACCATACAACCCAGCGTTACCTCCATGCAGGACGGGATACGCTGTGGCTGTGATATCGTTCCCCGCGTCTTGACGCGTCGGCCGTGTGACGTTTGAGCAGACAGCGACACTGAGAAAATTTAGTTATGCACACGCATGTCAACTTATAGCAGCTCCTGCTGAACAAATTGTGACACAACGAACATTCTAAAGACTCACGCGGCCTAGCGCGTTTCAAGACTGTCAACTTCAAACTAAGTTTTTTTTTTTTTTTTTTACATATATAACGTGTCTAATATCGTTAGGTCCTCTGGATCTATCCAAGAAAAAAAATATATATAAATTTTATTTTAACCAAATTTCAAAATCCATCATGTTTGCGATCTATAACAAATACCGATATGAACGTGCATAATTATGCTTTCGGTTCAATCATGCGCTATCACATGTGTAGCATTACCAAAAGGTATATTAAACAAAAATCATTTATAAGACTATACTGCTACTCAACTTTCGTAGTAATCTTTCAAATAATTTGCTCAAACTCGAATGGTTATTATTGCGCTCATATTACATACATATAAAAGATGATCCAAGGGCCAAGGTCCATTAATGGCACCAGAATAAGTATATGTATGATCCACTTTTATAAACTTAATGTATACTGTTCGAGTTACTGAATGTGCAATTGTGCATAGTACTTACCTAATAACCAGTTAAAACCCGAGTAGGTAAAGTCAGCGTACCTACTCCACAAACATCATTTGTAATTAGCTTACTGTACATTTGTACATAACTCCATGTGACGAGTCTTTACATTTGAATAAAGATATATTATAGGGGATGAACCTCTGTTTATCATTTTATAATATTATTGACAACAAGGAATGAATGGCCATATTTGCATAGATATCGGTGTTGCAACTGTTGCAGCTTCTATTCCCGCAGCGCGAACTAAACAGGTACCTATTTACAGCAATCAACTACGAGAGCAATCCGCAGAATTTGAGGTAAGTAACAAGCAACAAAACTCAAACTTATGCCTTCTATTTGTATCCAAATATTCGCTCTGTCGGAAATAAAATATTGTTGGCATAATAAAAATATTGTATTTGCTGTATTGCTACTGTGGTTGTATTGTGAGTTTAGAAAACAAATATTATGTTTAGTGATTTCATCTTGACGCCATGACATATATTATGAATGTGCTATATTAATAACATATGCTGTATTAATGACATAGTTAGATAGCAAAAGAAGTATAAGTGGTGGGTCCCACCAACTACGGATAATACATTTATGATATGAAGGTAGGTACCTACATATATTTTAAACTTGGCAAAAGCGTATTGCATAGTAGGTACCATCGTATTGTCAGCATTGTATTGACAATGACTGGAGGGGTACCGTGACCGACACATGAAACTTATTGAACCATACCATACATTCATTTGTTTATGTTTTACGGTTTCTATTACCTATTTAATTATTTATATTTTTAAGGGCATACTCTGAGGGTAATCCTTTAAAGGATAATCGTTTTGAAAAATGGAATATTATAATATGAATAGGTTACCTAGTTAGGTACCTAGTTTGTTTTTATTATTATTCTCAGATGGATGGTCATGGTACCTACTCTAAATGACGCTTGACACTTTGTCAGCTTCGACATGAACTGATGTATTAATGATGAAAAAGGCGTAAAGAGTGTTTCGTATTCAGTATTCACAAATTGTTCAAGTGGGTTCAAGCATATTTACCATTTTAAAGACAATACATTTTTCACATAACATAATTCGTAATTCTTTATTGCAACCATGGTACCATGGGTACCTACTATGAAAAATGCGCCAATATGAATATCTAGGCCCTCTGTTTCGTTGTGCGATCTTATGCCTTCGTGTTGGTTCACGACCAACCCCCAGGCGAAATCGGTGTTCGAAATATGAACAGACTTTCCTTCGTGTTGGTTCACGACCAACCCCCAGGCGAAATCGGTGTTCGAAATACGAACAGACTTTCCTTTGTGTTGGTTCACGACCAACCCCCAGGATGATTTATTCCTTCGTGTTAGTTCTCGACTAACCCCCAGGATTTATGTATGTCCTTCAAGTTGAAGGATTGCCCAACTATATTAATAACAAATATTTTTTATATTGCACAACGAATAAAATGTAATCTCACAGCTAACACCATAGTACGAAACGAAGATCGTTATTAAAAAAGCAATGTGGTCTTGTGTCGAATATTTCGGCAACTAGACCGACGACGTGTGAACGCTACCACGCACAAATAAAGAATGAAGAGCGGCATGCCGGTGAGCGGTAACCGGATGTGGGCGGAAGTTTCTTTGACAGTTTTAATCAAAATAGTTACTCTTAAATGTGTGCGATGCTACCTGTACAATAGGGGAACTACATGGTTAATATATAATTATATCTGAAAAATGAAGTGACGAAATATAATTATTGTTTGTATGTAAATAGCATCTTGTCGTGTAAAAGTGCCCATGTGGCCTAGAAGGCCAGTCCTGAGATATACGTCACGTCAATGGCACGTTCAAATTGGCCTGATCATGTCCAGGAAAAAGCTCATTACAGGTTCGTTGGCCGCACCGAATTGTCTTTTAATTCATGCCTTAATTGTCGCGACATCCGCCAAAACCGGCTCCGGCCATGATGCCGAATTGAGACGGCTAAAAATAGCCCGTTCAAGATGTGGTTCATTCACGATTCAGGGGTGGCGTTCCGATCGCGAGCGCAACGAGGTGTGAAAGAACCAGTATAAAAGTCAGACCAAGTCAAGTCTGCATGGCATTTTCAATGACATATATAGTGTGGCGATGGCATCATTAATATGATGTTCATAATGACACTCCTTCGCTTTAATTCAAGTCGACTTTATACGTGCTTTCTTATTGTTAGGGTCTCATACATATGTCGATGCGAAATCGGCAAAAGCTGATAGAAAAGCGATCCGAGCCGAATAACGACTTTTTCGCTCTTATTGCGCAGACATAGGTAAAGCTTTTATGTATCGGCTTTTGCCGATTCCGTGTCGATATATTTGGGGAGACCCTTACGTGGACGACGTATAATTGGTTCACAAGAGTTTAACCTAAGTTTATTTAGTGTGTTTGTTCCTCAAGCGATGGGAACACACGACCCAGTTGGGGCGCATCGATTGAGCCGCAGGGGTGTATGGTATGACGTCATAGAGAAATAGGGCGCTGCAGGCCGAATTAGATTAACTAGAGAGGACGCCTCTGGGGCCTCTGCTTATTAGGTCTACCGAAACATTCTTTTTTTTGTCGCAAATCTATTGAGAATCACGAGAAAATATGTTGCGAATACTAAGAAAAAACGTGGCAATAATTTTCGTATTTCCATTTCGTCGTGGTCATACAAAGCTAAAGTTTTAGGAAAAAATATAGATCTACAATCTATTATAAAAAAAAATCATTATTGTCACTATTACTGTACATTTTGTCCAACATCTGTAATGTAAATTTTAATAATCGTTAATTTTGGCATAGCAGCTTAGGATCTGGTAGCTGCCCATTTAAAAAAATCCATTCTGTACCTACCTCAACCTACCTTCTGTAGTGTTGAACTAAAACGCCAATCATCATCAAATAAAGGATTTAATACTATAAAACAGACATAACTCGGGAAACTCTACTACGACGCCGCCATTGCGGCGATGCTCATCCGGCAGTCCTCGCCGCGGTATAGTGATGTGACCTTTTCCAATACCGATTGTTGGGCTGCACTCGCGAAAGCTCATTATCGGTTATCAGTAGATACCTCAAAAAAATTATAAAGAGTAATATTTTCATAAATTATTCCTCTTTTCGTTATATGATTTCTAAAGGTCCCATTCTAAGTTTCAGTGTTGTCTATTTCATTTCGACACTTTAGGCGCCGCCTTTATTTCCGCCGTTTGAAAAATAGCTTTCATTCACGAACCAGGGCATCGATTGAGTCGCAGGGGTGAATGGTATGACGTCACAGAGAAATAGGGCGCTGCAGGTCAAATGAGGGTGCGTAGCCAACGTGCAATCGCGAAAGAAACGCAACTGTCACGGTCGCACTAGGGGGGTAGAGTGACAGAGATGACTACGATACGCTACGGAGCGTTGACGATTGGCACGTTGGCTACGCGCCGAGGTCAACTAAGCTCAATACAGTGGTATATCACTTGTTCGGGCGCGCTCGGGTAGCGACTGGCGCCTGCTTCTTGAGAAAATTATGTATAAAATGGCATAGGGAAGAATAAAAATCTTGTAGAGAAATGGCTGTTTTAAAATGTTTCTGAATAAGTGTTACAACACCTTTTTCCATTTAGGTAATGATTTTCCGTAGGTATAAAAACAATAAAAATTTACGAATGTATTTTTGCTTATACCGACGATTACATCGAGCATATTCGATGATTTTTTTTTTCACCCAGAACAAGGAAGTGTCTGGTACCTGTTTGGGTATAAAATGTCCTAAAATGTAATTTCTAGAACGTCACGTTTAAGTAAGAACTTATTTTTATTTGTACGTGCGTGACGCACCGGAAACTTCATTATCCATAAAGAAAATCTCCCTTTTTTACTTCCTAGAATCCTAGATCGATAAATCTAATGATTCTAATTTAAACGCAAAAAATAGGGGACCGTTTCTCAAAAGCTTGTAACTTGTAATACAAGTGGAAGTCCCTTTCTAACAAAAGCTGTCAAAAAGTGACATCCGCTTGTATTACAAGCTGAAAAGCTTGAGAAACGGGCCCCAGACTATTTGAACTATCAAATACCAAAATTGTTAGCGTTAGATTTGCGACATTACAATATTTCTCTTTTATAAATGCCGTTCTAAAAATAGCTGGCTGAATATATTCATTCACGACCCGGTCGCATCGATTGCAGGAGGGCCAAGATGGTCGCCTCTTTACCGTCTGTCACCATGCCTGTCACGTTCTAACAACTAAGTGCGAAAGTGACGCATGACACGACAGGCGATAAAATCGCGACCATGCTATCCGTGCAGGGGTGAATGAGGGGATGACGTCATAGCGAATTGGGGCACTGCAAGTAGGTCAGCCTTGGATGCCCCGGCGAGCCTCCGGAGCTCCGGGAGTTACCTTGATGCATGCCGTTATGTCGGTAAGGCGATAATATTATGTAGTTGCAGTTAGAAATCGCTCTTATTGACAAAGTGAAACGGTTGGTACAGCGATAATGCTTTGGAGACACAGTTAGTAATCGCCCTTATGGATGGATAAAGTACCTTTTGGTAGAAGACGTCATATTATCGGATAACATTCGTTTAGCAGTTCGCTGCCGAGCCCGGGTCCGGGATTACTTGGCAAAACTTGCTGTTTCGGGAAAAACGCAGCTTTGTCGATAGCGATGTTATGTACAGTCAGCAGCAATAGTTGCTAAGCGTACCTATAGGTGTTCAAAATTATCTCGACGCGACTTTATTGTTAAGAGAATAAGAGCGCGTCAAGGTAAGTATACTTATTTATCTCAGGGCCAATTAGAAACTAAGGGTTATGTCGTTTTGGTAACCAATGATACTCGTAGTAAGTACATAGGTACCCTAATGTATTTTTATTTTTAGTTTAAGTAGAAATTTAGTCAAGCCCGGGGTCGCAGTATGTTTAATGTACACATTTAACGTCTTGTCTTTGTAGGAATGATAAGGATTCCGTAGCCAAATGGCAAAAAACGGAACCCTTATAGATTCGTCATGTCTGTCTGTCTGTCTGTCCGTCCGTATGTCACAGCCACTTTTCTCCGAAACTATAAGAACTATACTGTTGAAACTTGGTAAGTAGATGTATTCTGTGAACCGCATTAAGATTTTCACACAAAAATAGAAAAAAAAACAATAAATTTTTGGGGTTCCCCATACTTCGAACTGAAACCCAAAAAAATTTTTTTTCATCAAACCCATACGTGTGGGGTATCTATGGATAGGTCTTCAAAAATGATATTGAGGTTTCTAATATCATTTTTTTCTAAACTGAATAGTTTGCGCGAGAGACACTTCCAAAGTAGTAAAATGTGTGTCCCCCCCCCCCCCTGTAACTTCTAAAATAAGAGAATGATAAAACTAAAAAAAATATATGATGTACATTACCATGTAAACTTCCACCGAAAATTGGTTTGAACGAGATCTAGTAAGTAGTTTTTTTTTTATACGTCATAAATCGCCTAAATACGGAACCCTTCATGGGCGAGTCCGACTCGCACTTGGCCGCTTTTTTTTCAATTACGATTTTCTACACTGCAGAACCAAGGTTTGAACCCACGATATTGACCACCGATTTTTGTCATTTTCGAATTGCAACTTCTAATAAAATTGAAGGTAACATCGTCAACTGTATACAGCGAATAACAATGCCGTAACGTCGCATAGAGCGAATTTCATGAATGAAACCGCCGCAAAATATCAATGGAGCTAGAATCCGACCGGGTCACCGCATCTGCGCGCAGGCCGTGTTCGCAACGCTGCGCGAGGCAACCGGGTCAAAATTCTTACGCGAGGCAACTGTTGGCTATTCCGTGGACTACTCATTGAAATACATATGTACCATAATATAAGTTCACAAAATATGTTGTGCATCCGCACAGACAAACGATTAGAAGAGAGTGATATGTATTAAAATGTGATATCTGTCTTAGAAGACTTATTCTATATAACCCATAGTCTAATAAAACATGGTCTTCTCTTCCCAGAGTGACACAAGCCTACGTCACACATTGCCACTTTATATAGCGCTGTCGCATGATGACGTAGGCTTGTGTCAGTCACGTAGTCGGAAGAGAGTACCAGGCGGAGTATATTATTATACCAATATAACCAGAGTTTATGTTGGTGAATATACGAACTCTATGTAGGTATATTAGACACACGCCAACATCACTGTTGTAATTAAGTTAGTTTCAACAGCAACGGGGTCTTTTCGTTGTATTGTTTCTGACCACTCTGTCACGCTTATATTTTTGTCTTTTATTTCTATTTTTATCTATTTAAGCTATAGCTTATAAGTACATAATTATGTTGAGAAAAATTAAAAACTAAACTTCACTCCATACAAAAAGCTCTCCACTCAGTCACATTTTTTGGGGACAAAAAACAAGACAACAAAAATAATTTTGACCCAACCAATAATTCTAACCAATAGGGATATTACGCGAAACTCTGCGCAGAGGGCGCCACTACCATAATCCATCACAATCTGAGGGTAGACCCCATAGATGGTAGTATTTCTATAGATGTGGCCTACCGCGTGCCCCCGTAAGGGATAGACATAGATGACGTCACAAACCCGGGGATACCATATAGGTAAAAATTACCCCAATATCATCAAATATTGGGGTAATTTTAATCACGTTCGCGAGTTGTTCGCCTACGTAAGACGCAGCGATAAATAAAATATAAATGGGCCAATTTTCTTTTTTTTTTTATTTATTTAGAAAACAAACAGCCTTTTACAAATAGGTAAGTCTTACAAAAATGACTAAAAATAGGCCTAAAGTTTCATACGTTACTAAGTTGACTATTACAATGAAAAGTAAATAGGTTACTTAATTATAAATTACCCGTAGTTATAGTTGTGAGTACAACACGCAATAAAGTAAGAAAACAATGCAAAATATTTACTAGTAAACAAAATATGCCGAACTTTGTTCTTGAAAACGGACAAACTATGAACAAAAATGTCTATATCATTAAGCGATTTATTATACATATTACAAGTACGCCTAAAGAAAGAATTTTTAGCATACTGTGTGCCACAGGAAAAAATAGAAAAGGTAGGTTTTCGTAATATGCTTTGAGCATATCCGGCAGTTTTGCGTCGGTGCCCAGTTTCTCCTTCCGGTTGCTAAAATCCATTTAGCACGCGTGCCTGCATCTTGTGGAAATCTGGAGGTAATAAACGAAATATTCATTTTGTAATCTATCACTCTTATTGCAAAATTTAGAATTAGTACCTGCAGCATATCATAGAATTAGATTATCTGAGTCGTGGCAAAACCCCCTATAACGTTAGAAAGAATCCGTAATGCTTAAATAAATATAATTTACATTCTAATTTAAACCCAGTTCAATTTTATTGTTCGTATATGTCCAGTTCTACAGCAAAATTATTTATAAAAATGTTATTAAAATACAAAATACCCGAATTTTGGGGTAATTGTATGCATCACGGGCTGGTATCCCTCGAATAATAGCAAGGCGACTAAATTTAATACACGTTATTAAAAGGGTGACGGCTTACTGTCAATATGCGTACGTAATTTGGTCGGTTAATTTATCAGGAAATATTTATAGGTTAATTATTTTACCCGAGTTATTATTTACTGTAAATGCTTTTTCTACTCAGATTTTAATTTATATAGATTGTAGGATGCTGTTACTAAGCATGATAATGTGACCGAAGTATAAAATACTGTATTTACCTGTGAAATGTTACGTTGTCCTGTTTTTGCCGGCAGTCACTTGTACAGCGCAAAACTGAGCAATTCACCATATTTGTTGAATTGTTAAGTACTACTACATGCACACGAAACACTGATTTCAATATTTTTCCTGATAATCTTTGCACTGTTCATATGTTTCACACCAATTTGACGTTTACGCATTGTTTGTATCCCACCATAAACTACGGTGGGGAATAAAAAAATATGAGACTGTGACAAAGACAAACAATAATAGCGCTTTCTCTGCTACTCCTAGTGAAAGATACATAAGACTATCACGTTCTGTCAGTTATCCCCACCACTCATGCCATGCCCTCGGTAGACCCTCAGAATTTAGGCCATATACGACATACGTAACCTCACTATCACTTGTATAATCGAGCGATAAAGAGGCAGATAACTCTCGGCCTTCGCGTTTCCCGGTAGACCCTTTGTAAACAAACCGCCTTGATGCATCGATGTCATATTTTATTGTCTATGAAAACTTGTCAAAAACAGTTTAAGGCACAGTATGTAGTTACTCTATGGTTTGTGAAAGGCGCTAGTGCTGCACTCCAGCGGCAGAACATTGTAGTAACACTCCCTATTAAAAACGACACATGTCGGAGGCAGTTTTCTGTTTAATCCTTGGATAATTTTATGGCCAAACCATCAATGTTGAAACCCTTATTTTCAATGAACAGCAACATTGATACCGGGTTAGCCTGCGACACAGTACCGCAAGCCCGCCAAGATCCCTACCGAGAACCTACTGCGAACCCCGAAGTTCGCAAATTGCGGTCATCTTTCTCTGCCACTCTAATTACGCCTTAATTGGAGTAAAAGAGAAAGATGCCCGCATGTGAACTTCTGTATCCCTCCGAGCGATAGACTCGCCTACGCTCACTACGCAATGGGAATGCACCGAGCACATCCTGCTTGTGTATATCGGCGGTCACGCAAAAACAGACCATATCTACTTGAAATAAAGTTCAGTTTAGCGGCGCGGGTGCGCGGTGCTCCGTGACAACTGACATGGCCCAAATGCCGGCGTGACGTCACTGGATATCCGATAGAATTCTCCGAAGTTGAGTGACCATTGGTATACCTATTATTATAACGAAGTAAGTGAAAACTTAACAAATTTGGTTTTAATTATGTTGTAAAGTAGAGTTATTAAATATCGACACGGACAATGTGACAGAATATATGTATACACGGCCTTATTTCCCATAAATTAATTAAGGTACACACGGTGCATGCATGGTCCAAACCCAAACCAGATACTATACTCGTACTATAACAAAATCGAGTAGCAATTAAATACATATTGACTACGAGACTATAGTAGGTGACACAGTTCAGGTAAATTACGTAAATAGTATTTTTAGGGTTCCGTACCCAAAGGGTAAAAACGGGACCCTATTACTAAGATTCCACTGTCCATCTGTCTGTCTGTCACCAGGCTGTCTCATGAACCGTAGCTAGACAGTTGAAATTTTCACAGATGATGTATTTATGTTGCCGCTATAACAACAAATACTAAAAACAGAATTAAATAAATATTTAAGTGGGGCTCCCATACAACAAACGTGATTTTTTTGCCGTTTTTTGCGTAATAATTGTGCGCGAATCCGACTCGCACTTGGGCAGTTTTTTTATATGAATGCATGTTAATTGTAAGATGTAATATTTTAAAAGATGTGCTATAAAACGTGGGGGGTTAGTAACGAAACTGAGCGGTTTCATTGAGCCGCGAGCCGTGAATGGCGCACCCTCCATTGATCGGTGCGCCCGGGTCACTAGGTCGAGGGTGACGGCCCCTGCAACTATGAATGGCCGTATAACATCTTAAGAGTCCTTAGTCCTACAAGCGAGCGTTTTTTGCAATCTGTTACCTTTTTCATTCAAGATTACGACGTAACTATTAGTATTCATTCAAAAACTGATAACGTACTTAAATAATCATTTCTTAAACTAGCAAGTAAGACCGTTCAAGTTGACATTTTCTCTTTTTAAACCTAAAATAAATGAGTTTTCTTGGGAGGCTTTTTCAAAATTTGCAGTGAGAACTGTCGTTTCGGTTCTCAATTTTGCAGTAAATAAGAATCAGTTGATACAGAAATGATTACAATTCAATTCACCATATCTTTTACGAGCGGCTAAGACTATTGAAAATCAAAGATTCATTAAAAAAAATGGATATTTAACCTTCCGAACTTTCTTCATTTTTTGGGTGAAAACAGGGTTACATTATATTTTTTTATCGCAAATTGTACTATTATTTTGCCCTAAAAATAATATTATAGCAAACTATAACTATACGTTAACCCATAAAAAAATAATCATAACTATAGGACCTACCTTGCCGTAAATTTATATTATTTTAAAACACGTATAAATCACGCTGCACCGACGCCGCGCGCTCATTCTCCGCCGAGGCGGCTTAGGGGACGGACCTGTGCTCGATCGTCAGGCGTTCGGTGACTATGGTGCGTTCGTAAACAGCCAGAGAGTTCCGAGAAGTGCTGTATACAGCGACTAGAAAATCTTGATACAAATAAGTACATTTTTTACATCATATTTAATTTCAACAACAGACTCTCGCTAGGTGATAGGTTTTCAGTGTTATTTGAATACTGGTTAGGTTTTGCATTATTATTATACCCGGACGACCTGGATAATGTCCAGGTTCTCATGATGGAGTCAGGAGTTGGTCACCGAACTCCTAATCTACTCATCATAACTCCATCGTGTTTGGGCTCAATAGATTTGCCTCGACGAGCACCATCTATCTAGATGAGGTCCAGGTTCTCATAATGGAGTCAGGAGTTGGTCACCAGAACTCCTTATCTACTCATCATAACTATATCGTGTTTGGGCTCAATAGCTTTGCCCTGACGAGTACCATCGATCTAGATGAGGTCCAGGGCACAGGGCTATATTATAGTTCTTACGAACAGATACTTATCTCTCAAAGAAAACTCAAATGCCTACCGTTTTAATACCTACACAAAAATACAATGGAATGACCTTCAACGCACCGCACCCCGCACCGCGCGCACCGGCACAAAGCTAGGGTTGCCGACGCTTAGAAATTATTTTACAAATAAGTACCTACCTACTTACCTAAACTATAGATTGTATGAAAGATACCTACCTACTACCTAAGGTACAAATATAAGTTTTATTAATTGTAAAATAACTATGAGCAAGATAAGTTGCAATAAGTAATTAATAATTATAATATTCCTTTTATCATTATTAATTACTTATAAATTTATTTTATTATTCTCTTTATTTATCTTTTGTCTTAAGTTAGGGTTTTTCCTTATTTTATTATTTATTATGATGAGTGACTGCGAAATATTTTAAAAGGTCATATCTCCCTACAGTAACCGTAGTGTTTACGCCGTTTTATGCCGCCGTAAACACTACGCGGTTTATAAAACGGCGTACTACGTAGCTTGCGACTATCGTAAAAAAAATTGGTATAAGTACTTATATTGAGAACGTCTAAATAGTTACTTTTCCTATCAATCGGTAGAGCAAACACGGATTTTTTTATTAGTTTTTAGGGTTCCGTAGCCAAATGGCAAAAAACGGAACCCTTATAGATTCGTCATGTCTGTCTGTCTGTCCGTCTGTCCGTCTGTCCGTCTGTCTGTCCGTCCGTATGTCACAGCCACTTTTCTCCGAAACTATAAGAACTATACTGTTGAAACTTGGTAAGTAGATGTATTCTGTGAACCGCATTAAGATTTTCACACAAAAATAGAAAAAAAACAATAAATTTTTGGGGTTCCCCATTAGGGCTTGCAAATATTCGAAACTTTCATATATTCGAATATTCGACTTTTTCTGACGAAGTATTCGAATATTCGAATAATTATTCGAATATTATAAAAAATAAGAAAAGGAACGATAAATCGCTTTATTATCGTTTTATTCAAAAGCTTTTTTCACATATTGCTAAAACTAAGGATATTTGGCAGAAATCCACTTAATTGACTAGATTTTATCATCCTACTATAGATGCCCACATTTATAAAAACAAGTAAAACGCCAAAATTAGACGTATTTAATATTTCTAGATAAAACGTATTATAAATGCGTCGTTGCGTGAAATAATATAACTTTAACCATCCAAACACCTAGGTATGTAAGATATGTTTTTTAGTAGGTAATTATTTTCCGATTTAAATTAACTTGTAATCACTCAGAGGCCTGTAAAAAGGCCTTTAATTTCATTGTATTTTGAATCTTTATTGACTGTATTTGTTTTGGCAAGTTATTATTCCTAATGGTCGGCTAATTATATAATATTGGAATATTTAAGGGATAAAGTTAGTTGAGTACTGGGTGGATTATTCGTCAGCTAAAGGTGCATGGTTAGATTACTAAGTTGGGCAGGTTTGGTATGATTAAATTTGAGAATTGCGATAAGTGGCAAGGTTTAGACTTCAAAAATTCGCTTAACGTACGCTTAGTACTGAATAAACAGAATTATCCTCTAACTTAAAACTTACGCACCGTAAAAATAACATACTTTTTGATTTCGTTTTCTTTTAAATTGAGTTAGGTTTCACTGTATTCACGAAGTCTATCGAGAGGAATACAGTAAAAATATTATTTCCTTCGTATTTGGGTACCTACCGTTCCTCATTCACTGTAAATACCCGTAAAAGACACAGAAACTGTAACTACAGCGGATGACATAGATTTTTTTATAGTAATAAAAAATATTCGAATATTCGAAACCTGAGCGGCCGAATATTCGAATATCAAAACAGGTCGAATATTCGACAAATTCGAATATTCGAATATTCGAATTGCAAGCCCTATTCCCCATACTTCGAATTGAAACTCAAAAATTTTTTTTTCATCAATCCCATACGTGTGGGGTATCTATGGATAGGTCTTCAAAAATGATATTGAGGTTTCTAATATCATTTTTTTCTAAACTGAATAGTTTGCGCGAGAGACACTTCCAAAGTGGTAAAATGTGTGTCCCCCCCCCTGTAACTTCTAAAATAAGAGAATGATAAAACTAAAAAAAATATATGATGTACATTACCATGTAAACTTCCACCGAAAATTGGTTTGAACGAGATCTAGTAAGTAGTTTTTTTTTTATACGTCATAAATCGCCTAAATACGGAACCCTTCATGGGCGAGTCCGACTCGCACTTGGCCGCTTTTTTTTTGTTTCTGCATCCACCCACAATTCCACACTACAACATGTGTTATTTGTTCGTGAAGAAGACATTTATTTCGCATACATTTTGGCATATTCGAGCGCCGGCGACCAACTAGCTTTATTTTCTACCGTGAACGGGAAGAGATTCGTAGGTATAAATCCGTGCTCGCGCGGAGAGTTCCATAGGCCTGAGCGCCTACCGCGAACCACGTTCGACGTGTTGCCTCTCTGTCGCACTTGTAAATTCGTACGTAAGTGTGACAGGGAGGTAACACGTCGAACGTGGTTCGCGGTAGGCCCTCTGTCCAGGGTATGTTAATGGAGTGGAGCGAAGATGGCATAATATAAATAATCGGATTTCGGTATTGACGAGGCCATCAAACAAAAAAAAATGTGGAATGTAGTCAACGGTATCATGGTTTTAAATAAAAACAATGACTGGTATTAACAGATAGGGCCAGTTGCATATCACAAATAAAGAAACATGTTTATTTGCAGTATG
Organism: Cydia amplana; assembly: GCF_948474715.1. Lineage (NCBI taxonomy): Eukaryota > Metazoa > Arthropoda > Insecta > Lepidoptera > Tortricidae > Cydia > Cydia amplana. The sequence goes on from NC_086071.1 coordinate 19,279,745, forward strand.
GACGGGCCACGACTTTCCCCTAAAAACAGAAATAGTACAAAAAGACGACAATTTGTGGGCAGCAAAAATGTAAACAAAACTCATGGTTTGTCATGGTTTGTAAAAAAAAACAACGGGTTGCACTCCGGGAGTGCCGGCAGAAGTGAAAACTCAATGACTAGTGCAAAATGTCTGCAGCACTGTGTATAATTGATGTTAATGCCATCTAGCGTTATTTCGTCGCATTACTTGAAACCCCTAAGCACATCACTGTTGGTACTCGAGTTATATTAATACCGGTTAGAGGGAAACTCACTAGATGGCATTTAAATCAATAAAGAAAAACTCAATAACATTGTAACAGTTTTTTGATCAGGTCACGTGTCCGTCTTACGGTCACGTGATCTGTCGCGAGTTTAACATTTTTTCCCCACCTCAAAAAGTGCACAGCGCCGCTAAAGAAGTTTGAAAATACAACACTACTACAATGACGAATATTAGTAGTAAGGTTTATTCGGGTAATTCCGAAAATCATTGTAAAATCACTCATATTCCGTTGTAGTAAGAGTCAGCTTTCGGAATTATCCGCCACTATTCGTTCATTCGGAAATACCCGAATACACCTTATTCATAAGAAGAGTGATTGTCACAATAATTCCATGCCAGAGGTAAATATTGTTATTATTTACTCGCCTCTGGTTATATATTAACCCAACACATACACTCTATTGACTACTACCATGCTTATAAAATAAAATAAAGAGTGCCAATATAACGCTAAAAATAATGTTACTTTGCAATTAAATTGAAAAGTATCAATATTATTCTCGCCTGCGTTGAAACGCGCTTAACTTTGCCGGCGCTCGCGTACCGAGCGCCAACGCCATCTATCGAGTGTTATTTCGTGAAATCGGTGAACGCTCTAAGGAATAAGGCCTCTTAATGCACGTTGGCAATTCATGTAGAAGATGCTCTTAGCCAAGATGCGAGTTTTTAATCCTTTTAAATAATAAGTTTTTGGCAAAAATTTCATTTTTGGTACAAGATTTTATCGCTGACTGTACTTTACTTACGACAGACAAATAATACTCATCGAGACACTTCTAAATCCCTAACACAATTAGGTTGCGTTGTTTCATCAAAGAGTTCCTATGGCCACCTCCTGTTTCCATCATCAGATCAGCTCGATGGTATCATAATATTGCATTGTCACCCGACTTACATAATTATGTATGCAAATTTTCAGTTTAATTGGAAGTAGGAAAGTGGGTCAAATTTCGCTTGCAAGATTTGACAAAAATCGTTAAGTGTCATTTTGTATGGGATTTTGAGTTTCCAAAACGTACCGCTTGGCGCGCTGTTCCAAATCCCATATAAAAATAGACATAACGCAAACGCGAACGCACGTCACGCTAATGTCGGATTAAATTTACACTAGGGTTTCAGATTACTTTAGCAATATAGGTATGTACGTATATTATTAAGCGCCACCTGCACCATCCCACTAACCCGGGGTTAAGCGGTTAAACCGTTAACCAAGTGTCAAATTGTACTGGTAACCGTGGTAACTCCAGGTTTAACCGGTTAACTCCGGGTAAGTTTAATGGTGAAAATGGCGCTAAATGTTTAACACCACTTCTTATTTGCAGTTTTCAAACCATTTAAAATACTAAACGAGAGTTGTTAAGTGATAAAAGTTTCGTTAGATCAGGCGTTCGTGCCGCGGGGTTTATTTGCAAAATATACGTTAACAATTTGCTCAAATATACGAACGTGCATGAACTGTAGGGGGCAGCACAGGAGCCCCTTCATTATTGGCGCAAAGTGTAAATGTCAAGTTTAATTTCCCGGTTTAAGCCACGGTGGAACCACAGAATAAATAATAGTAGTAGGTACAGAAGATTCACTCACTAACAAATGGTCGGCCCTACAGAACGAGGCGTAGTAACTGTAACCCCCTTATTCATAAAACTTAGCAAACCTCTGTTCAATTTTACCCCTTTTAAACAAATACTAATCTTAAAACGGAAAATTGGGGCGAAGAGAAACACAACGCATAGAACAACTTTAGCAATTTTGTACAGTTATCATATTACTTTTCACCACACCAGCTCGTATTAAAGGCTGTCTTTATTCTTCGAAAACGGATGAAAAAGCTGCGTTATGTCCACAAGAGTGGCAAAGTAATGAGTTATTAAAACTTTGCGAGACCCTACGACCCACAGATTTAAAAAACTGGGCTATAGTGCATATATTTACGCGATATCGGTATCTAATAATTATTGTACCCCGAGTACTCGGTATCTCAACATCGAGCAAAATAAACACTTCTATTATTAGACGATATTGTGAACTATTTACATACCTTATACAAACAACGTTGCAACGGTCTATTCTGGATTCTATCATAAAATACTTAGTACTAGTTGATATACGAACTAATATAGGGTAGAAGTACAGTCAGCTACTGAATAAGTGACATAAAGCTAGATGACAATTTTAATGGTATAGTACCTATCAGCAGGCAATCCGGTTTGTTTTGATGTACTAATGTATACCTGTATATATGTAAATGTATGTATGGGATGTATGTCAGTGTAGTCGAGGCAGAGGCAGACCGAGAAAGAGATAGCGGGACGACTTGGATGCATTCTAGCGGGATTGGCGGGATCTTGCTCAAAAAGGAGAGGGGAGGCCTTTGCCCAGCAGTGGGACACACACACAGGCTAATAAAATAAATGTATGGGATCCTTACTAAACAGTACGTGATGGTGACCAGAGGCCCGTTTCTCAAATGCTTGTAACTTGTAATACAAGCGGATGTCACTTTTTGACAGCTTTTGTTAGAAAGGGACTTCCACTTGCATTACAAGTTACATGCTTTTGAGAAACGGGCCCCAGCCCTTAAACGGATCCCCACTATTTTTGTTACACCCTGTATGTATTTACACCTTATAGTCAGTGTCTGAGAGGCTTGTGAATATATTTTTGGAACGCTTGGATTGCGAAGATACATAAAATAATATAAATAAATATTAGGGGACATCTTACACAGATCAACCTAGCCCCAAACTAAGCAAAGCTTGTACTATGGGTGCTAGGCGACGATATACATACTTATATAGATAAATATACATAGTACACCCATGACTCAGGAACAAATATTTGTGTTCATCACACAAATAAATGCCCTTACCGGGATTCGAACCCGGGACCATCGGCTTCACAGGCAGTGTCACTACCCACCAGGCCAGACCGGTCGTCGGATGTTTGTGAGCTCGACTGTACCGTAGTGGATGTAGCTATGCGGCACCATTTCGCATGCGACAGAGCATCGTGCGCCCGCGCACTATTAATAGCGCGTCAATCGCAGGAAATAGATAGCTGCATGCACCTCATTCATTCAGACGTCACGTGTTTTGGCGGGTAGATCTCGCATTTGTAACCGACTTCAAAAACAGGAGGAGGTATTTTATTAAGATTTTTTTTTACAGGTAAAATGGAAAAATTAACCGCTTCTGGCAAGACTCGAACTTGCGACCTTCTGGAACACCGGTCTAATCGCTTTTAACGAAACGAAGCTATCGAAGCTTACAGATGTAGTGCATAATTATTTTCCTACCGGTTACCGGTAAACCGGTTAAATTGAAAATATCGAAGCAACATAGAACGAGTAAGTATTAGTATATCTTTCTATCAAAACGTGTACACGTAGGTATGATACAGATGTAGTGCATAATTGTTTTCCATCGTATTTTCTCGGAAACGTTAGTATTTGTCAAGCCACTTCAGTCAACCTCAGTACTTTCTGTACCGAGACTGACTGAAATAGCAAGACACGTTCGTACGTTCCCGCCCCGCTCACGCGTCGCCCCGAAAAACGCGCCTGTGTGACGAAGCCTTTTGGTCGTTAATTATAGCGTGACAATCGTTGATAATAGGTACATGCACCTCATTCATCATAACGTCACATGTTTGGCGCGTAGATCTCGCATTCTAAAGTGGTGACGGGATATAGAAAACAAAAAATACGGAGATAGTGTTTGCCTATACAGGGTGTCTCATTTAAATCGGTCAGTATGGGAAAGTCTGAAACTATAAGGCATACGAAGATCTGTTCTTAGGAACCATGCCATTGATTTTAACAACAAGAAAAATTGCATTCATACATTTAAAAAAAACTGTAAGTACTCAAAATAATAAAAAGGCGGTGGTCATTTCGAACACTTACCTACTAAAATAAATTTAAGAATATGAAAACAATGCATTTTATTCATTTTAGACATCATGTTTCATAGTAAAATTTACTGCTTAAAACCTACACAATCAATTTTTAAATAGAAATAGTTTTAGTTTTATTTTCCAAAACGTCCGGGTTCGATTCCCGAGCTGAGTACAGGTTTTTTTTAATGTATGAATGCAGTTTTTCTTGTTATTAAAATCGATGATACGGTTCCTAAGAACAGATCTTCGTATGTCTTATAGTTTCAGACTTTCCCATACTGACCGATTTAAATGAGACACCCTGTATATGTACATAATTAAGTAAACTTTAATACTTTGAGAAATGTCGGAGTTCTAAGGTATAAAAATATAAAACCGAATTGGAATTTTGTTTTGGAATTTTGAAGTCGGTAAAAATATGACTAACTATCATGTCCAATTACGAATACATTTAGAGCGTCTCAAGCAAATATTGGATGCAAGCAATTATATACATAGTTAGCGACAGTCAGGAGCAAACAATAAGTGAATCATGCGCAACGCTATTTATGGATCGATGTCAACCGCGAACGCAGGAATTAGATACTGCAACTCTTTAGATTAGAACATAGATATAACATAATGTGCGGTGACCATAGACCGGTCTGACGGGGGCAATGCATGGGCAATGGCAACGCAATGACACATGTTGAATTTTATAACAAAATCTAGTAAAATAGATAGCAAATAAGCAATTTATCACAATATTGTGGATATTTAAAAAAAAATGGAAATAATACAAAAATACAGCACCTGAAAGTTTCAAAATTTAAGTTTTTTAACTTTCAAAACCGAAATAAGTAAGGATACCATTCGATTCCTCACATTTTATTCAAAAAACGATTGTATAGCAACTATATATTATACATATACATAAACGCAATATTTCACCGACAAAAATGCAATTTTCTTGTTTTGTTCATACTTCAAGATGCGATCTCAGTGACCTTGACGTCACGTGCACATAGCGATTTGTTAGGGACGTTTCGCGAATGAAGTACGACTGTCGGACTTTGTCTATCATTTCTGACTTTTGTATTGCTTTAATGCAATGGGTCCCATATAGACATTTGATTATAAAAACAAACCTGATTGATTGATACCATAAATGAAAATTTGTCATCTAGCCTATTATGGATTAACGTTAAATAGTGCGATGGCAAATGAAAGTTGCTTTAAAAATCGATATCGATAAACTTTAACATATATTAGTGTAGATGTCATTATCTCACCGCCACGCAGACCGCTGCCATTCGCTCCGGTCGGAGTATGTATTGTCCTCAAATTTTAAAATTTCAGAGCTATGTGTGTGAATTTGACAGCGAATCACGTTGTCCTTCTCTAAAACTGTCCTATAAGTGCTGTTTGCTGTTAGAAATGTACTGTTTTAGTAAACGGCAAGAATCTTGTTAGATAAGTAGTCGCGTAAACGTGCGTGGAACGAGTGTTGATAGTGGTTTACTTCTAAAAACTTCCACAAAATTGGCTACTTTCCTACTAAAATCAGCTTCTTTTTTAGAACTGTCAAAACGATTTTCTAGTATGGAAATTATATGAAAACGTGTGTAGTGACGTCACGGTCAACTCACCTACTTTTTATATTTCAATCCAATTTATTAAATAGAAATAGTATTAAAAAATAACTGCTATCTATGTTTTTCTAATAATTATCCGGTGCTTTATTTCGTGCACGGTGTGAAATAATTTATTTTAAGTAGAGGAAAGCACCCAATTGTCCACAAAGCCCGTCGAACGCCACGCCTGTTGTGCGCGGCGCGTTGTGAACCTTGTCGGAATGCACGAAGGTTGATATTGGCCTTTAGCGGCGCGCGTCAATCGACGTTTTTGGCGGTAAACCGGTTAGTTGACTGTAAACCTTATTGAACGAGGCTCTCCACTGTTCGCTCCCAACGTGTACTTGGCTTCTTCAGCCATCTGAGCAGGACAGGGCCAGATAGCTTGGAAAAGCTCATAATTACTGGCCGCATGGCAAGGAAGCGGGTGGACGTATGTCCACACGTTGGGCGAACAGAATAACGTTAGTGACAAACGCCCATAGACTAGGAATCCTCTAGACGGAGTTTAGAGCAATTATTTCATGAAACCGATGCTGCCAAAAAAACGGGGGGACGCGGTGAGCGAATCCCGTGCCGTGATTGGTCCGTTCAAAGACACGGACCAATCACGGCACGGGATTCTGACACTTTGACTCGAAGATGGAGTAAAACTACCGTATACAGGGTCCACAGACCACAGCCAAAATGTATGAAAGCTAATTTTTTTTTTTGCGATTTCGGGTTTGGTCCCATAGTAAAATTTGCTCAGTATAATCCCAAAACCTCCCTGGCAATGGAAATGCAGTTATTTTTTAGCCACCCCGGAATTTCATAACAAAAGTTAAAAGTTAAAAAAACTCATAACTCGAAAACTACGAAAAATCGGCTAACATACATGGGGTATATTCTGATAGCCCACGACGTGAGGAATCTAAAAAAAATGTTTGGACGTCAAGGTTTGGACCACCCTGTATAGTGGCAGAGGGGGTAGCGTTACTATGCTCAGTCTAGAGGATGTCTTGTCTGTGCAAACGCCACACTGCAGGCTAGCATGCACTGGGCCCAGGACAGAGTGGGTTCCTCAGCCATGAGGTTACGATAAGGAAGAGACCTTATTGTAAGTGCATAACCTTACCTTATCTTAACTGCTCTAAACTGCGTCTAGATGGTAATCACTAAAAAGCTGAAATATGATACACCACGCCTAAGCATGGGAGGGGTCGACATTGAAATGTCCTCGGAGATAAAGATACTCGGGTTGACCATTGACAACAAACTGACATTTAATGCCCATGTGTCCAACGTCTGTAAGAAAGCCGCAAACATCTACAAACAGTTGATAAGAGCAGCCCGCGTTAACTGGGGCTTAAGCCCAACGGTCATCCGCACAATATACACCACAGCAGTGGAGCCCGTGATTCTCTATGCTGCAGCGGCATGGGCACCAGCAGCCGAAAAACTTGAAGTCCGCAAAAAATTGAACGCAATACAGAGGGGATACGCACAAAAAATGTGCAAAGCCTATCGGACGGTATGTTTAAACTCGACGCTGATACTCACGGGGACGCTCCCTCTAGACCTCCGGGTTCTGGAAGCCGCGTCACTGTATGAAGCAAAGAGAGGAGCACCCAGTCACCAGCTGGCCGATAGGGAGACCGAACAGATGGCACCCAAAATACTGGCCCCGCACCCAGCAGAACAAACAGGGCTGCAGTTCGAAAACCTGGACGACGAGGAGCAGTACTTGCGTCACAGCGAATACGCTGTGCGCATATTCACAGATGGTAGTAAGATTGAGGGCAAAGTGGGAGCAGCGTTGTCGATATGGAACAACACAGCGGAAACCAGGGCCCTTAAGCTTACCCTATCACCTTACTGCACCGTTTACCAGGCAGAACTGCTGGCCATATGTAGGGCAACAGAAGTCGCACTCAAACACAAAGAGGTCACCTTTGGCATATACAGCGACTCAAGAGCGGCACTACAGACTGTAATTAATACAGGTTCCACTCACCCCCTCGCAGTCGAGGCCAGGAGCAACCTGAGAAGTTGCAGACTCCAGAATAAAACGATATCCCTATTCTGGATAAAGGCACATGCGGGGTTGGGCGGAAACGAGAGAGCCGACGAGCTAGCTAAGGACGCGGCCCTAAAACGAAAGAAAAAGCCGGAGTATGACAAATGCCCCATATCGCTTATAAAGCGGGCTATCCGTACCGAGACAATAAACGTATGGGACAAAAGGTACAAAACGGAAGAAACGGCTTCAGTAACAAAAATCTTTTTTCCAGATGCGACGACAGCTCACAAAACCGTGCGGAAACTCCACTTTGATGGAATAGTTACACAGCTGCTCACGGGACATGGGGGGTTCTCCTCATACTTGAGTCGATTCAAGTGCAAGGAGAGCCCATCATGCCTCTGTGAACCGGAGGCTGAAGAAACGATCCAGCATATAATTATTGAATGTCCCATCTTTGCTAAACTTCGATATGACACAGAACACCTTTTAGATGAAAAACTTAGCTTAGATAACCTGGCAAACATAATTAAAAGTAAAAAACGAGAATTATTCTTACAATACTGTAGACAAATAATAGTTAAGGTAATAAATAGAAATAAGGTAGCATAAGTAAGATATGATAAATACATATAGTGAAGTATATGCATACATATCATATAACAAACATAGAGTAAAAAATGTAAAAATAAAAAATAAAGAATGTAAACATAGAAAATAAGCCGATTTGTGAAAATAAAAATAAATGTAAATAAAGAATGTACCCCAACCCATAAACCCCTGATAGAACAGCAGTAACATATTATGGAACAATTACTAAAAATATAAAACTCCAGAATGTAAACAACCCGAGATTGTAAAACATAAAATATGTAAATAAAGAAGTACCAAATCCCCAAATTCCTGAAAGAATAGTATTAGAGTAGTAATAGAAAAGAGAAGAGAAAATGGCCTCATCCAGGCCTAAGTAAAGTAAATGGTCACGCAGACCTTAAGCAGCGAAAGACGATGAATGAAAGAAAGATAAAGTATGCAGAATGGAAGTGCGAGAAGAAAGCTAGCGAGAACTAGAATGAAAGAGTTAAAATAGATATTGCAAAAACTGGCTCCAATCATGTTGGAGGATAAGAAAAAAAAAAACTGCGTCTAGAGGATTCCTAGTCTATGGGCGTTTGTCACTAACGTTATTCTGTTCGCCCAACGTGTGGACCTTATTATAAGGTTGTTAATGACTAACCTTGCTGACTAGCATGTCGGTCTCGTCGAAGTGCCGGCCGAACATTTTGGGCGACTCGCCGGGTATGGGCTCGATCTTGATGCAGACTTCTTGGCCTTTCCGCGCCGTTTCTACTTGCTTGTGGTTGCTTTCTATAGATGTCACTATGCCCAGCTCCACGAACTAGGGAAATGGAAAATAAATCAGTATAGATATTCATAATATTCTTTATTGGATGGTATTTTTAGGGTTCCGTACCCAAAGGGTAAAAACGAGACCCTATTACCATAGAGAAAAAAATACATAGATTGCTGACTCCAAACATCAGTTTTGGTACCAAAAAGACTAATAATTTCAGTGTCTACATCTAGCATCGAGTAGCGGAACTATCAGTACTGCTACTTGACAATAGATGTAGCACCGACCGGAAAGTCTTATGTTGTTGAGATAAGACTTTCCGGTCGGTGTAGACACTGAAATTAATAGTCTTTTTGGTATCAAAACTGATGCATGGAGTGAGCACTCTTGTCTTACTATATTTCTCTATGCTATTACTAAGACTCCACTGTCCGTCTGTCTATCAGCAGGCTGTATCTCATGAACCGTGATAGCTAGACAGTTAAAATATTCACAGATGATGTATTTCTGCTGCCGCTATAAGAACAAATACTAAAAACAGAAATATAAGGGCTCCCATACAACAAACGTGATGTTTTGCCGTTTTTTGCGTAATAGAACCCTTTGTGCGCAAGTCCGACTCGCACTTGGCCGGTTTAAAAAAAATATCTCAATATTGCAGCAGTTTTTTCCGATTACTAGAGGTGAGTCTTTCGGCGTCTCAGAATTATACTTGGAAAAGTAGGGGTGGGAAAAGTCGCCATTAAATACCGCAATGTATTGAAATTTCATCAAAAACTTTGAAGAATAAATTAATCTATAGTGTCAAAGGACTGTCTCATTTCAAACATAGACAGAGAGAATCATAGTATCTTTGTCTTACACAAGTACTAGCCCCCAAAAGAAAAAGATGAGTATAGGTTTTTGAAGTGCAAATTTCTTTAGCGGCGCTGGGCACTTTTTGAGGTGGGGAAAAAATGATAAACTCGGGACAGCGTAAGGCGATCACGTGACCGTAAGGGGCGTAAGGCGATCACGTGACCGTAAGCCCTTTAAGGTGGCCACTCATAAATTAAATGGCATTTAAATCAATAAAGAAAAACTCAATGTTATTTGACATTTATGTTGCGGACTCCTTTTCAAGACTCTTTACCTATGTTCAAATAATTTGACGTTGTCGTGGCAGTATGTAAATAAACATGTCAATGAAAAAGTGTGATCTTATTTGAGAATGACAATGATATATAATAAATAAATAGAATACCTCCGCTAAACGTATGTATCGTTTTACCGGGCGTCGGTAACATAGTGAGGTGAGTTTTCGCTTCTATCGGCACTCCCGGAGTGCAACCGTTGTTGCTTGTTTTTGTTCTTATTTACTGACAATTTGTTTTGACCAACTATACTATTTTTAGGGTTCCGTACCCAAAGGGTAAAAACGGGACCCTATTACTAAGACTCCGCTGTCCGTCCGTCCGTCCGTCCGTCTGTCACCAGGCTGTATCTCACGAACCGTGACAGCTAGACAGTTGAAATTTTCACAGATGATGTATTTCTGTTGCCGCTATAACAACAAATACTAAAAACAGAATAAAATAAAGATTTAAGTGGGGCTCCCATACAACAAACGTGATTTATGACCGAAGTTAAGCAACGTCGGGCGGGGTCAGTACTTGGATGGGTGACCGTTTTTTTGCTTGTTTTTTTGTTGATGGTGCGGAACCCTCCGTGCGCGAGTCCGACTCGCACTTGGCCGGTTTTTTTGTTCTTATTTACTGACAATTTGTTTTGACCAACTATACTATTTTTTTTAATGACCTCTTGGCTGGGAACGCAGATCGGGGTCCCCTCCTTAACGATGCCCGCCTCGATCATCACCCCGCACACGATGGGGTCGCGCGAGTTGAACACGAACTGCGGCAATACCTGAACGGAAAAAAAAATCACTCAAAAATATATAAATATATACTCGGTCAACCAGATCTTGACAGTAGAAAAAGGCGGCAAATTTGAAAAATGTAGACGCGAAAGGATTTCGTCCCATAGAAAATTTGAATTTCGCGCCTTTTTTACTGACAAGATTTGGTTGACCAGCTATAATAAATTTAGATTAAGCTAAGTAGGTACTAAAGCACAAGAATATTTTAGTACATACTGAAATATGTTTTATAAGAAACTAGCGACCCGCCCCGGCTTGGCACGGGTTAACAAATTATACATAAACCTTCCTCTTGAATCACTATTTTTAAAAAAACCGCATCAAAATCCGTTGCGTAGTTTTAAAGATCTATACATACAGACAGACAGCGGGAAGCGACTTTGTTTTATACTATGAAGTGATAAACAGCTCAAAAAAATTTTTTCACTAAAATGTATGTTACAAACATTAACCCCCTTATTCATAAAACTTTACGGGCCTGATTTAGTTTTGTGTTTTATCCCTTTCTTACAAATACATAAGTCAAAATGACAGATAAGGACAAACGATTATTTAGCTAATTGAGGTTTATAGCGCGTTTATAAATAACGGGGTAAAAAGTAAAATTCTAATATAGTTGAGTAAAACGGTTGCAATGGTTGTATGAACCATGCATGAAATAAAGCACCAGAAGATTAACAGAGAAAAGTAGACAGCAGTTATTTTAATACACATTTTCTATTTTAAAACCCGTATAAAACTATAAAGAGTACACATGCTAGTGTTTGATATAAATTTCATAGTAGGAAAATCGTTTTGACAGTTCGAAAATAGAAACTAATTTGACTAGTCTAGTCAAATACCCTATTGTGAAGGTATGTTTACTTAAAAATAAAAATTATCACCAATATAATCGATAATATCGTTTCTTATTTGCATTGTCACAACCCTACCCTTCTAGTTTGAAAAAAAAAAATGTACCTATGCCAGTATGTAACTATGTATGTTTGTACGGGTCAAATCTTGCAAGTTAAATTTGACCCGCTTCCCGGTTTCCGATGAAGCTGAAAATTTGCATACACATGTAAATCGGGTGACAATGCAATATTATGGTACCATCGAGCTGATCTGATGATGGAGACAGGAGGTGGCCATTAGGGTGGAGCGTTGTTGTATGGGAAAAAATAAAAATTTGATTATCAATGTGGAACCGGTACTAAAAGTTGCAGTTTGTCATGTAGATTATAGTGATTATATCAAGTTTCAAAATAAACACTACTTTTAGCCCTCTACCCAGCCGCTAAAGAAATTAATAAAGGTAAATTTTCATCAATTATTTAAATATACTATTTCACTAATATGTGTACATTTTATTGAAATTATATAATACTTAATAAGCGTATAATAAGTTATTACCAAAAATTTTGTGCCTTTTTCAATATTTATGAAATAATAAAATTTCAAACTTTCATATTAAACAGCAATTTCATGCAAAACAAGGAAAGTGCTACAGTGTAAAAAAAATATATTAGTAATTTTTTTTAGACGTTCTTGTGGCAAAGTAACGGTGTTATTGATTACGAAAAGTATCATTTTACTGCAAAAAATGGGTTATTTATATGTTTAAATGAGCGTCAAATTTTGCCCTTCGGCGTCGCTTACGCCCTTTTTGGGTCATGTTCACACGTATGTTAGGCATATATTTACTTTTACTAGTAGTATTTTTATTATCTTATCACGTTCAAAATAGTTTTCACGGTTCTGTAATTAGTTGTAAACTCCAATTTGTGCACAGTATCCGGGTTAAAGGGCCTTTTCCATAAAACCTCGATTTACGTGGTTTTACCGTGTCATAAAAATATACGTTATAAACAAAAATAAGTATAGGAATCGAGTATATCTATAACAAAAAGATGTTATTTAATGAATAAAACTTGTTATAAAAAAATAAGCATAAATTAATTAAAAATATACATATATTGCTATATATAATCGAATAGTAGAGGGCTAAAAGTATATACCAATATTTTTTTTATTATTTTTCCCTTAAATAATAAAAAATTAGACATCCTTTTAGAGGGGTTCCATTGCTATATCCAAGAATTTTGGATTTCGCTCCACCCTAGTGGCCATAGGAACACTGTGATAAAAAAACGCAACCTAATTGTGTTTGGGGTTTTTAGAATTGTCTAGATGAGTATTAGTTGTCTGTGGAAAGAAAAGTACAGCGATAAAAGCTTGTACCAAAAATTATTTTTTTGCCAAAAACTTATTTAAGTCATAGAGAAAAAAATACATAGAGTGCTCACTCCATACATCAATTTTAGTACCAAAAAGACTAATAGCATCTAGCATCGAGTAGCAGAACTATCAGTACTGCTACTTGACAATAGATGTAGCCACCGACCGGAAAGTCTTATGCTGTTGAGATAAGACTTTCCGGTCGGTGCTACATCTATTGTCAAGTAGCAGTACTGATAGTTCCGCTACTCGATGCTAGATGTAGACACTGAAATTAATAGTCTGAACTGATGTATGGAGTGAGCACTCTATGTATTTTTTTATCTATGTTTAAGTTTAAAAAAATAGTATACCCTCATTTTGCACGGGAACACAGCTATATGCTTGAACTCTTCTCTCTTTTTCTGTTTCAGTTCTTCCCTATAAGATATGAATTTGTCGAACAGGTGGTAAATTATGTCGGCGGCGAATATCTTCACGCCGAGGTTGTCCGCCATTTCTTGTGCGTCGCGTTCGATCTATCAAAGGGATTTGAACGTTATATACAGGCAGTTAGAGATCATATTTAAATCTAGCAGAATGACAATGTCATCCGCCATTTCTTGAGCGTCGCGTTCGATCTGTCAAAGGGATTTAAACGTTATATGCAGGCAGTTAGAGTTGATATTTAAATAGCAGAATGACAATGTCGTCAGCCATTTCTTGCGAATCGGATTCTATCTGAGGAGGTCAAAGGAATTTGAACCTTATGTGCTGTAATTAGATTTCTTATTTAAATAGCAACAAGAGGGATATGAAGTATTGGACAATTCAAAGGAATATGAATCTTTTATACAGTAGTTACGGTTCTTAATTCAATGACAGCAGTACACAACATATAAGTACTTCTCGTAAAGTCACTGAGTCATGTTTTTTGCAACGATAGCACTCGTTACAAGTAGAACAGGAACTGCAAACTTTATAAATGAGTTCATTCATAATATGGGTATGCACTTTTGCAGCCTATCCTATATACATGAGATATATATGATGTATATTATTTATTAGACCAGTATCATACCTTAACATCGAAAGCCAGAATGGTCGCCCACTGTGAGTCGTGTTCCAACATGGCGGATGCCTTCATGACGTCACGCTTTACCACCGGTCCTATTCTGATGGCCGAGTACTGCAAAAATAAAAACAACCTTAGTGCATAAAATTGGTTTTAGTGTAATTCTTATTCAGAAACGAAATATACCAAAACTTTGTGTTATAAGGGTTAAAAAAACTCTCCACACCAACGCGAGGAAAGTACAAATTGTAAAACATTACACATCGAATCCCAATAAGTGCTAATTTCATTAAAATTTTGTATTAAAATACTTTGCACTTTAGAAAATAAAATGCAACTTTGCTATTCGTTTTTGAAGAATAGTGGTAAAAGTTAAAACATATAACAGGTATCTTGCTGGTCCTTAAGAACTCCAGAAGGGCGTCTAGCAAGCCGAGAGTGGAAGCTTGCACGTACACTCCGCGCTCAGACAGCTTTATCGAAGATAGAGCGAGACTCTACATATGACTCTACATGCACTACAGGGTTGGTGTTTAACGAGGGTCCCGATACCGGGTCGGTGGTACTTACAGGTATCTTGCTGGTCCTTAAGAACTCTAGCAGCGCCTCTAGCGAGCCGAGAGTGGAGGCTTGTACATACACGCCTCGCTCAGACAGCTTTATCGACGATAGAGCGGATTTCAGTTCGCGCGCTACTTCTTCTCTGTAAGAAAATATATAAATAAAATTAAAACAATAAATACAACGCTAAACCAACTTGCTAAGTATGCGCCGTTCAAAGTGAACTTTAAAATAACATTATAGCTAAAAATAAGTTTTTGGCAAAAACATTTTTTTTGTACAAGCTTTTATCGCTGACTGTACTTTTCTTTCCACAGACAACTAATAC
Source organism: Cydia amplana (assembly GCF_948474715.1). Taxonomy (NCBI): domain Eukaryota; kingdom Metazoa; phylum Arthropoda; class Insecta; order Lepidoptera; family Tortricidae; genus Cydia; species Cydia amplana. Next base: position 19,294,998 of record NC_086071.1, read on the forward strand.
TCATCGAGACAATTCTAAAATCTCCAAACACAATTAGGTTGCGTTGTTTTATCACAGAGTTCCTATGGCCACCTCTTGTCTCCATCATCAGATCAGCTCCATGGTACCAGAATCTAGGGGTTCAGCATTCTAAATCCCGGTTCAACCGGACATCGGGCCCACCTCTATTTATTTATTCTAATTCTATTTATTTGAAATTTAAATCAAAATCAATCTTATATATTAATTTTAATCTGTATCTTGCTCGCATAATTCCAAACAAACATGGTACAGTCGTCATCAGATATATCGGAGCGGCCAAGGTGCTCACAAATATCTGACGTGCCTTTATTGTCAAGACGCTAGTGCGTCGATATTAAACTTTCGTGAGACGTATTTTAAACGGTTTCACTCACTTGAATTTTTAGTCGCTAAAATTCAAGTGAGTGAAACCGTTGTCGTCTAAACGCTAGTGCGTGTTCAGATATTTTTGAGCACCTCGGCCGCTCCGATATATCTGATGGCGACTGTAAGTAATAGCTTACTTCAAAACGTCGATCTCATCCGGTTTCTGTGCCACGAGCAGATTCAACCCCGCGATGGCCTTCTCAAGCTCCTTGGCGGCTATTTTAACCCCCTGCGCGCCCACCACCTCCTTGTACTCCAAATACGCGTTCTGTTGACACAAATGCAATGAGGATTCACTGGCAAATGTTAACACAGATGGCGCTGCACAGGGTTCGAAGGGATAATTATCAATCATAGTTATCTTGATAATTATCGTGATTTTTACGCTTGATAATTATCGATTTGATAATAACGGTAATAAAATTGATAAAACATAGCAAAAGACGCCCCAATTATTTTTGAATATCAAATAATTCAAAGATAATAAATATAGCACCATTCATACCTGGGATAATTATCCGATAATTATCAAAGACTATAATTATCTGGATAATTTCGAACCGCCATCGCTGCAGTCGTTTAAAACAGCATGTCTTAACACTTGATTTAAACTTTCACGATTTTTACACATTATTAAATTTCAAATTGATTATCATACACATGGATCAGTTTGCCGCGACCAGTGTCGAAACGTCGGTAAATAAAGGTAATACAATAAATTTCGCGATAGACCCGTCTATAAATGTGAGTTAATATGTGTTCAAAACGCGAAAGTTTTAAATATTACACATACACATGGAATCCAGTCATTAGTAAATGTAAGCGGAAACGAATATCGACAGTCGAGAAATCGAATATCGTTAGTGTTGTGTGTCGACAGAGTGACATCCCTAGTGCGCAAAACGTTCAAGTTGATAAACCAAGACCAAGCTAGTGCGGGTAGTTCGAAAAACTCGCGCGGCTAGAAGATGTTGATGTCAACTTTAGCCAGTCTTCTCCGAGACCACGGTGATAACGCCGTCCTCGAAACGTCGGAGGTAAATTATAAAAGTAGGGTCTTAGTATTGGCTTCCCGAAGGGTTCCGTTTTCGTATTAAAATGACAGATCGGTCGGACAAACTGGGCAGTTGAACCGTCATTTTAGTATCTAGGATATAAGAAAAGGTACCTAGTAAAGGTAGTTATAGTCTATCAAGCTGGATATGTCAGTAGCAACGTAAATCTAACTAAAGTATGGTATCCATAGGAAACGAACAAAAAGCAGCAATGTACATCGAACAACGATGAAATGTAAACAAAACAGTTCCACAGGTAAGATATAAATGACATGCGATTTTCGAACAGCTCGAACGTAGTTGTTGCTAACCCGCGATTTTTCAAATTTGCCGCCTTTTTCTGCTGACAAGATTTGCTTGACCAAGTATAGTAGGTAAGGTATTACGTTTGTTAGTTACCTTGACTCTCAGTTCCTTCATAGGTTGCGGCATTAGTAGCGATCGGATCTGCGTCACAATAGGACCGTCTGTGCCCGCGAGAACCATAGTATCGCCTTCCCGAAGGGTTCCGTTAATGAGAATCGTGTCGATCGTCGTTCCGAGACCCGGGATCGCTTTCACCTAAAAAAAAGTAAATATTTTAGTTAGTACATATAACGATTTAGGCAAAGAGTTAACGAACTTTACGTAGATTGAAGAAATATGTTTAACCGTATTTTTACTAAATAATTTAATGTGCTAAACTTCTTAAAAATTGCTACATACCTACCTATATTTTACTTGATTGCTACTAGTCCATATAAAAAAAGCGGCCAAGTGCGAGTCGGACTCGCCCATGAAGGGTTCCGTATTTAGGCGATTTATGACGTATTAAAAAAAACTACTTACTAGATCTCGTTCAAACCAATTTTCGGTGGAAGTTTACATGGTAATGTACATCATATATTTTTTTTAGTTTTATCATTCTCTTATTTTAGAAGTTACAGGGGGGGGACGGGGACACACATTTTACCACTTTGGAAGTGTCTCTCGCGCAAACTATTCAGTTTAGAAAAAAAATATATTAGAAACCTCAATATCATTTTTGAAGACCTATCCATAGATACCCCACACGTATGGGTTTGATGAAAAAAAAATTATTGAGTTTCAGTTCGAAGTATGGGGAACCCCAAAAATTTATTGTTTTTTTTTCTATTTTTGTGTGAAAATCTTAATGCGGTTCACAGAATACATCTACTTACCAAGTTTCAACAGTATAGTTCTTATAGTTTCGGAGAAAAGTGGCTGTGACATACGGACGGACAGACAGACGGACAGACAGACAGACATGACGAATCTATAAGGGTTCCGTTTTTTGCCATTTGGCTACGGAACCCTAAAAAATCATCTCTCATAGGGACTATTATTTAAAAAAAAGCGAAGCGAAGCGAAGTCAGCTGTTACTTAAATCAGAGCTCGACTTTGTATTACATTTGAACGAATTAATCTTTGGTATTACAATAATAGTAGCTTTTACTAATGCGTGTTGGCAAATCATAGGTTTTACCGTACTTCGGGCTTTTTAAGTAACATATATAATCCGAAATGCCTTACCTCAAGCACTGTGGCTAACAGCTGCTGTGAGAACACTAGTCTCTTATGCAAGGGGCCTTCGCAAGCTTGCACTATCATCGCCAGAAGGTTGCCCATACCCTCGCCCGTCACAGCTGAAGTAGGGACCAAGGAAACATAAGAACGGGGGTCTGGGTTTTCGTAGAACAGCGCCGCGTTTAGACCCTGAAATAAAGAATACACTATCGAAACTGCTCACGAAATTTTAGGGGAATCTATTAAGAAATGCGACCTGTGGAGGACAGATATACGAAAGTATTTTTGGACAAGCTGGTGTGTGTTTTAAGTACACGTATAAATAAATAATAATACGAGTAAAATACCATAACAGTTTTTAAACTCTCGATTTCTGTGCAGAAAAAAGGGTCTTAACTGCTTCTTTCCTCAAAATGTATTAGCATCTTTCGTTTTTCCCTTTATATATGTGATATATCGTGAAAACATTACCTGTTCAGAAAACTCGATCTGTGTGTTGGTAGCCTGCATTTTCCATATATCTCGCACGTCAGGATACCTGATATTTAAAAATTACCTGTTCAGAAAACTGCAGCATAACATCCTTGCTTCGCTCCTCAAACTCAATCTGTGTGTTGGTAGCTGACATTTTCCATATATCTCGCACGTCAGGATACCTGATATTTAAAAATTACCTGTTCAGAAAACTGCAGCATAACATCCTTGCTTCGCTTCTCAAACTCGATCTGTGTGTTGGTAGCCTGCATTTTTCATATATCTCGCACGTCAGGATACCTGATATTTAAAAATTACCTGTTCAGAAAACTGCAGCATAACATCCTCGCTTCGCTTCTTAAATTCGATTTGTGTGTACTAGCTGACATTTTCCATATATCTCGCACGTCAGGATACCTGATATTTAAAAATTACCTGTTCAGAAAACTGCAGCATAACATCCTTGCTTCGCTTCTCAAACTCGATCTGTGTGTTGGTTGCCTGCATTTTCAATATATCTCGAACGTCTTTACGTTGAGCACTTTGCCAGTCGTATAGACGATCTATTTTATTGAGGGCTACTATGAAGGGAGTCTTCTTTTGTTTCAGTAGGTTTATGGACTCTATTGTTTGGGGCTCTAGACCGTGCATAATGTCGACCACCTGGAAAAATATTTAAGAATTGTTATTGTACTAGACACTTACTGGAACAATAAAGTGTAAAATACACAGTGATTGACCCTTTAAATCGGCGGTTCTCAAACTTTTTGGTGAGCGAAATCTTATCCTACAGGAAAGGCGAGCCAATACGTGTGGAGACAGGTCGGCTGCAAGAATCTGCCGCTTATTTCAGGTTGGAGCCTACTCGCTTTAGAATAGCGCCAACCCTCACATAGGATAAGTCGTACGAGGCGACTAAGTCCACAAACGAAGCAAGAAGCTATTTCGTCACAGGGGAGATCCTCTTAGCATTGGTTTACAATCCACCTAGGAGAAGGATACTCCAAAATAAAACCCGGAATGGATTTTCCGTAAGGCACTAGAATATCGCTGTATAAAATAAAGGGTTAAATATAATTAAACACTTACAAGAATAGCAATATCGCAGAGAGAAGAGCCTCTGTTCCTCAGATTGCTGAAGGACTCGTGGCCGGGCGTGTCTATGATGAGCAGGCCGGGAAGTTTGAAGGCAATCTCGTTGACCTGTTAGATAAAAATACCATTTAGAACCGTGTTAGGGCCACCCCCACACTAGCGTTTTTTGAGCGTCAGCGTCATGGATAATGGCGTCGCTGCGCAGTTACGCCAATGACGCCTGCAACTTCAGAGGTGTTACAGATGTAGTGTACAGTACATTATTGCAGAGGCCGGGAAAGGGCAATTCGTGGATGAGTTTCGATTTTGTCGGACGACGCGAAGCGGAGTCCGACAAAGAAAACGAATCCACGAATTGCTATTCCTGCTGAGGCATATATAGTGCTTTTCTCCAAACAAGCGAGAAAATAAGGTAAAATAATAATTATTTAAGCATCAAGCATGACTCAAATCAAACCTTCACATCAAAAATGTCAAAAACAATTTCCCTCTAAAATTAATTTTTAAAAGTTAAGGGCACAAACTTATTCTGCCATTCAGTACCATTCAATATTCGTTCATTCAATATAATTGTGCAATATAGTTGGTCAAACCAATTTGTCAGTCAGTAAGAACCAGGAAAACTATACCCATCCTTTTGTTTTGGGTGCTAGTACTAGTGTAAGATAAAGATAGTATGATACTCTCTGTCTATGTTTGAATGAGAAAGTCCTTTGACAAACTATAGAAACTTTATGTACATGGATGAGATCCTTAAAAAAATATAAAAATAATCTTTGATTTTATTAAGCAGTATTCGCACGATCATACACGAGCACAACGGTCTTGTAAGAACGAGACAAGTAAGGTCGTGTATCTTACTATCTCACTCTATCCTATACCTTGAAATGATAGCTGATCAGGTCGTGTAGACGCGGCTCGCGGCTATAATAATTGGCTGTTTGCGTTTTTTATTTTTAAAAAGTAAAAAACACTACAGTAACAAGTTATTACTGTAGTGTTTTTTTCATTCCCGTCCGCTAGAACAGGACAGCGATAGTTTGATTTTTTTAAATTAGAGTTTGACAATAACGTAGAACTTCCCGTACTATTTTTGCTACAATAAGGTGAACATTTCCGAGCATATTGGAGAAATAATTATTTTCCATCGTATTTTCACGGAAACGTACGGACGTGTCTTGCTATTTCAGTCAGTCTCGGTGCAAAAAGTACTGAGCTTGACTGAAGCAGCATGACAAATACGAACTTTTCCGAGAAAATATACGATGGAAAACAATTACGCACTACATCTGTAACTGTAACACCTCTGAAATTGCAGGCGTCTATAGGCTACGGTGACTGCTTACCATCAGGCGGGCCGTATGCTTGTTTGCTACCGATGTAGTTAACCATTTCTGAATCCAACCCGGTAATTTCGTTTGACTTTCAATAATAACTTGATACATATCGTATAATCATTGTGCAATTTTATTCGGCAATTTAAATATTTAAAAACCGGCCAAGTGACTCGCGTTCCAAGGGTTCCGATTCAACGGAGCCACGCCGTTTTGTCGCCTAAATAGTGTTTAGTTTTTTAAGTTTATATAAAATGCATATATATGTTAGTCTGTAAGGTATTTATAATATGGGCCTTGTTGCCTGATTTAAAATGTTAAATAAATAAATAAAAAAAAAAATTAAGTCCGACTCACGCTTGACTGCACATTTCTAATAGGTTTTCCTGTCATCTATAGGTAAAGAACTATTTTGTATATTTTTTTCAAAAGTTTAGACCCAGTAGTTTCGGAGATAAGGGGAGGGGGGGGGGCATTTTTTGACTATTTTCTTGAATAACTGCTGAACTATTAATCCTAAATATTATAAAAAATATATATTTGAGATTCTTATAATGAGCTCTTTCATTTGATATGTAACACGATATAGTTTGAAAGACTTAATTTTTTAATTTTCTCATTTACCCCCCAGAAATGGCCTCCATATTTAAAATTCATTTATTTACGTTACACGTCCATCTTTGGGTCCCAAACTTACATATGTGTGCCAAATTTCAACTTAATTGGTCCAGTATTTTCGGAGAAAATAGGCTGTGACAGACGGACGGACAGACAGACGCACGAGTGATCCTATTAGGGTTCCGTTTTTTCCTTTTGAGGTGCGGAACCCTAAAAATGAACAAGAGGCACAAAATACCCACATCCGTTCGCGAAAACACAATTGTAATTTCAGTGTTCATTAAAACATGCATGAGTTCAAATGTTTGGTGGTAACTGCAATTTTATTCACAATATACTGGAAATGTATTATAGTAAGTACAAAATTTCCTATTTTTAATTTGAACCTTGTTGTATAAGTAAATTGGGATGAATTTCATTTGTTTGAAAAAGCAATTATTAAATTAAAACAAGATGCTTATCGTGGGTTTACGTCCTTAATTTTAAGACGATTTGTATTATTCAGAGTCTACAGGTGATCCCTGAGCGAGCAACGGTGACGTATGTAAATGAGAAGTACATATACCCGAACGCAACCTTAAAAGTGAGAAGATATGGCAGGAAAAGTGGGTATTACGTCAACATAGAAGGAACGACCAAGATGGAGTTTGGCAACAACGTGTCAGTAAGTAAAGACATGAGGCATTCCGACTTTAAAAATCTGATCGTGAAAGGCTCCCTTATGGAAGTTACGCTCTCATTTTAAAACAGGGTTCGAAATTATCCAGACAATTATAGTCTCTGACAATTATCGCTATAATTATCCGATAAATATCGGATAATTATCCCACGTATATTAATTTTACTTGAACTCTTTGATAGTAAAAAATAATTATTGGGGCGTTTTTTATAGTTTAGGTTGAACATTTTAGGTTATTATCAAATTGATACGTAATTATCAGGCATAAAAATCACGATAATTATCAGGATAACTATAATTGATAATTATCCTTTCGAACCCTGTTTTAAAACGACATGCTAAAATGAAATGACATAAAACTTGGCATGAATGTTTACGTAACAAAGATATTTGTCTGGTACTAGTTGCTGTTGCTAAAAATTGTTATACAAAGAAAATAGAGCGAGAAGTTTAGTTTGTAAAACTTTTAGTCGCACTAATTTCTTTTTATTATATTTCTAGCAACGAAAACTAGTACTAGACATATCTTATCTTATTTTAATGTTAAGGTTAATTTCAGAGTATCGTTTTAAAAAGAGAGCGTGACCAGGCGTGGCATACTTCGCGATTTCGTCGCGTCGCTACAAGTACCTATAAGCACATGCGGCCCACACCAATTTTGGTGTCTAGCCGTAGTAGTTGCCGCGCAGCGCTACGGAACGGACGCCTGCTCGCGCTTGCGCCACCTAGTGGTTATATCTGTCGTAATAGACGCGTTTTGTTAGAGAGTGAATCTTCTGTACCTAGTACTATTATTTATTCTCTGGCGTAACTATGTTTGTTTGACAGCGGCAAGGTTTGTATCTATCTATCTAATACCTTTAAACGAGCAATTCTTGTATATGTCGGGATTGGAATCGTGGGCATATCATACTATCAGGAGCACATCAAGACCTTCAATCATGGATGACGAGCCCTCGTCAATGAAATACGTTATTCAACTCAGTCTTTACTGGATAAGACTGATTACAAATCATAGCACACGTTACACTTCTTATTCAAAGCAAACCAGTGGATTAGACCCAGGAACTGCCACAGACGTCATCTTCTCCCGTTCTTTCTAATCATGTTCCCATCTGAAGATTGATTGACAGCATAACTTTAATTGTTCTGGCTTCCATTTGTTTTTGATAGCGCACTCTATGACGCCTTGGCGGAACTGCGCCGAACGCCACTCAGGTGTACACATAACACCCTAGTTTGCTCTATTTGTCAAAGATTGCGTGATGAAACGCCTCTTCAAGGCGATAGATGGCACAATTCAGCCATTCTCCGACATATATTTATTTATTTATATACCTATATATTTCGGGGATATCGGAAACGGCTCTAACGATTTCAATGAAAATTGCTATATGGGGGTTTTCGGGGGCGAAAAATCGATCTAAAGGGTGGTCCAGAAATAGATGCCGTTTTTTGCAGCCGTTTATATGACTACGAGAATAAACAATTGGATTAAAATGTTCCTAATTTGCATTCCTGTAAATGAAATCATGAAAAAAATTATAATGAAACGTACCGAGCACGAATACCGAGCTAAGTCGATAATAGAATTTTACAGACGCTGTTCTAAAAATCGTGTACTGACTTTGCATCAATTTAGCAAGCAATATGTACCTGACCAGACCATCCGAAATGTGATCAAACGGTACGTAGACAAACGTAAAGTAGGATTCAAGCCACTTTCTGGTCTAAAACCGACTATTAACACGCCCAGGTTGCAAAGGAAAGTGTTAAAGAAGGCGAGATACAATCGTAGCAAATCTAACCGCGTCGCCTTACGAGAACTTGGCTTGACCCTGTCTACATATCGGCGAGTAAAGAAAGCAGCTGGGATTCGAAGCAGGAAGAAAAGACGCAGCCCCACATACAATCAAGGGCAGATCGATCGGTGTATAAAGGGTGCAGCTAAGCTTTACAAGGACAGCATTCCCAGCGGTCGAAATTTCTTCTACGTTTTAGATGATGAAATGTATGTACCGCTGGATCCGACTCCGACGCAAGTCCGACAAATACTACATATCAGAAGATGAACTAGATACACTAATAGCAGACACTTTTCTCTCGATTGGGAATAAGCCAGCATCCCAAAGATGCAGCGAATCTGGTAGTGGATTTCTAAGGACATTGCAATTAAATCTAGAAGTTCACTTTTCAGTTGATTCCGCTCCTGATACTGAAATGTGTTAAACAAGGTCATGTTGGGTTGTAATTTTTATTGCATATTTATTGTAAATAAAAGTAAAACTGAATATGTAATTAAATTTTTGTCACTTTATTTTAGTTACGTAGAAATTTACATATTTACAAACGGCCTCTATGTCTGGACCACCCTTTAGCTAGGTCTTATCTCTGGGAAAACGCGCAGATATTTACTCTTAAGTCTTAACACTAATTTCTTATGTATATCAGTTGCATTCAATTTTCTACGAGTTCCTTCACAACGAGTACAAGCGCAGCTTCGTAGAGATGAAGTTTGAAAGGATCTGTGACTCCATCAACAGGGACCCTTACCTTGGCAAGGCGTTTCAAATGATCGGCATGCCGTGTCCTTTACCACCGGTTAGTAGTAGTTATTTTGCCGGCCTAGTCCGGCAAGAGATATCCACCACATTTTATCTAATTCTGACGATTAAACAAAAACGGCCAAGTGCGAGTCGCGCTCCAAGGGTTCCGTAACATTAAGTCCACTCACGCTTCACTGGCTGCACATTTCTAAGAGGTTTTTCTGGCATCTATAGGTAAAGATTTTGTGTATTATTTCAACATTTTAAATTCAGTAGTTTCGGAGATAAAGGGGGGGGGGGGGGATTCGTCGGACAGACAGACAGACAGACGCACGAGTGATCCTATAAGGGTTCCGTTTTTTCCTTTTGAGATACGGAACCCTAAAAGTTTACGATACCTACGTATTTTTTGGTTCTGAAGAGTCTAAACTAAGTTTATTTAGTGTTTTTGTTCCCCAAGCGATGGGAACACACGACCCAGTTCGGGGCGCATCGATTGAGTCGCAGGGGTGAATGGAATGACGTCATAGAGAAATAGGGCGCTGCAAGCCGAATAGGGATGATGACACATGTTGAATTTTATAACAAAATCTAGTAAAATATATCTATTTTACTAGATTTTGTTATGCTATCGCAAATGAGCAATTTATCACAATAATGTGGATACTAAAATAAAATACGGAAATTTTACAAAAATACTATTGTCCGACCGAAGGTTCGGTTTCGGTTTCGGCCAGTTTCGGCCAAAAAATCATGTTTCAGCTGTAGTTTCGGTTTCGGCCAAAAAACGGCCGAACCTTTCGGCCGGGCCGAAACTTACGAAATGGTACTTCGGACAAAGACCAAAAGTTGGGGAACCTCATTGGTACGAGACGGGGTTTGTACCTTCGGATTGAAAGTCGCACGCTCTTATCGCTAGGCCACCAGCGCTTAAGGAAATACATAATAAGAAAACTATTTTAATAAAAATAAATGTGGATTATTTGTGTAGTAGGTATTACTCGTTAGCGGTTTAGGTATAAATGTTTACACATTGTGATTTAAATTTCAGATACATAAGTCAAAAAAATTAAGACATTAGAACCGTTTAATGGTGATATTAAGCAGGGCCGGATTAAGCATGTCGGGGTCCCCAGGCAGTGCAAGGTTTTGGGGCCCCCTACAGTTAATTCTGCATACAGCATGTTCTGTTGTTCAGTACAGGGAAATAAGTTTGCGTTTTTAATTTCAATCTTCAGGCGTTGGCCAAGTATCAGCGGGCCTACCGCGAACCACGTTCGACGTGTTACCTCCCTGTCACACTTACGTTCGTATTTACAAGTGCGACAAAGAGGCAACACGTCGAACGAGGTTCGCGGTAGGCCCTCAGCCCGCCCCATGTCGAACGACGTGTCTTTTTCGCTCTTATTCACTCACTTATTCAGTAATTTTCCTATCTACCTCTAATGGCAAATTTTAAACGAGGCTATAGCTACGCTCAACTAGTGCCGCAAATTTGATTTTCTCAATAGTTAATATTTTGCGAGGCTGAACAGCTGACTATTGATTAAAACGAAGAAAAAACCCTTGAAAGTGTCCCCAGTACAGTTTTTCATACGAATACTTGACCTTAGCCTCACTTTTTACCTCAATTTACCATTGGTTTGTGTTCCACATGTCCTCTACTTCAGCGCTTAGCCTTTGGCGTCGCTGCGCCATGCTCGGCCTGCGGTCTCGCTTTTTAATACAATAAAAGTTCGCCTCAATGGGGCATTTCGGACTTTTAGGCCCAGGTGAAGATCGGTACCCGGCCTTGCGATATTGTTAACGAAAAATTTCGCGCTCGCTGCGCTCGCGTTTTTGGTTGACCCTATATTTAGTGAATGAATAGAGTTAGACCAAGAAAATTCTGCAATGATTTTTGTAGCATACGCAGTGCAACTAGTGCAAATGTTATTTATACGTCATAATTTCATAGAAGTTTTGACGCTTAAAATAACACTTGCACTGCGTGTGTTATCAAAATCGTTGCAGAATTATCTTGGTCTAACTCTAGTAATTTTCATAAAAAACTGCTCAAGTAACATCAATTTCAAGGACATTGGGTCTTGACAGCCCCATAATATGTGTGTAAAAGCGGTTTTATGACATTTTTTCAACGATTTTAACAAGTCTACAAAAGTTTCGGTTTCGGTTTCGGCCGAAACTAGAGCCAAAGCCGAACATTCGGTTTCGGTTTCGGCAAAAAAACATGTTTCGGTCGGACACTAAAAAATACAGGATCTGAAAGTTTCAAAATTTAAGATTTTTTTTAACTCCCTAAAACGATAAAAGTAAGGGTACCATTCGATTCCTTACATTTTATCCAAAAAAAATATTGTATAGTACCTATATACGCAATATTTCACCGACAAAAACGCAATTTTCTTGTTTTGTCCATACTACAAGATGGGATCTCAGTAACCTTGACGTCATGTTCACTTAGCCTTTTGTGAGGGGAGTTTCGTGAGTGAAGTGGGACTGTCGGACTTTGATTATACATAATTTCTGACTTTTGTGTTGCTTTAATGCAATGGGTCCCATATAGACATTTGATCCTAAAAACAAACCCGACCGATTGATACCATTCAAATGAAAATTAGTCATGTAGCCTATTAGATTAACTAGAGAGGACGCCTCTGGCAATTAGGAGGTCTACCGAAACATATTTTTTTGGGCCAAATATGTAATTTTTTTATATATTTCAGGGCACACACAGGCTGATGAACATCACAGTGCCCGGGCAGGACTTCCCCAACGTGTGGCCCTTCGAGAAATGTAAAGTGGAGTTCACGCTGCTGCAGAACCAGAACAAGGAGACCATGGCCAGTGCGGACGTGTTTGTCTTGTTCAAACAAAAATTTAATCATAACTGATCTATTTTTAAAAAGTTGTCTAAGGTCAATGTGGCTAATTCCGTCATAGGGGCTATTGCTTCTAGTTTCAGCAAAGAGAATAGAGTGAATAGAGAGTTATAGTTTGTAGCTTTCTAATAGAGCCCGAAGGCTTATCCTATTGTCTATTGTTAAGTAAAACCGCTCGTGCCACGTGCCACAACCACCTGCAAAAAAATCGTTTGTTCACTTTACCCAGGTAATTTAATTACAACTCCTATGGAAATTGCAATAAGATTCAAAATGGACTAATGGATAAATATGTGTGTGGTCCGTTCAACTCAGTAACCGAAATACTGAGTGCCGGCGAGTCGAACGCTACAGAACCAGTCTAAAATGTGTCATCGAGATGCGTAACAAAGGCGCGTTATCGGAGAGCGCACCTACACTGGTTTTTTGAGCGTTGGACTAGCCCGCGCTCAGGTGCCTAATAGAATAATTAGGACCCTTTTTTGCAGGTAAGTAGCACGTGCGGTTTTACTGAACAATAGACAATAGGATAAGCCTTCGGGCTCTACTAGAAAGCTACACTATACTGTCATGGTAAATTATGTAGCCCCAGTACATTTACTGCCATCTTTTGACAAAAGATTAGAACTGTTAGAACGCCATTTGACTTTGACCCTTATTCTTTCACTGAGATGTGTTAAGTTGTTAAATATTGAAATTAACGCCATCGACCCGAATGCAGGCCAAAGTTCATGGCGCCATAGCTCGTAAATATTGCCCCATACCTTTGGCCTACTCCCGCGTTAATTTCAATATTTAACAAATTAACACATATCAGTAAAAGAATAAGGGTCAAAGTCAAATGGCGTTCTAACAGTTTTAATCTCTTGTCAAAAGATGGCAGTGAATTTACTGTGGCTACATAATGTACTTTGACAATCCGCCTCTATTTCAAATTCTCTTTGGTTTCAGCAATCCAAAGCAGATGGGTTTTTCTTACAATTAAAAAGCAAATAAATATACTATTGTGGACGGAATAGTCCTTAAGACGGAATTAGCCTCAATGTGGCTTACCTACCCTTCTTTTCAGATTTGGATTTTTTTATGTTATTTCTGCTGTGTTCACGCCGCTTCGCTGCGTATTTACCACTTATTTTAAAGTTTATTTAAATTTCGACCTTATTTCCACCGCACTAAGCACATAAGTATTTGCACTGTATCGAGCCGCACCCGCACCCAATCATAACTTAGTATCAGGATTTTTTAAATCTCTACCTATGTAACTTAGTAATATGTATGTTTAATTTAAGATCCTAGAGATAGTTTAATTTAAGACCCTAGAAGTACATAATTCGAAAATTGTATACCTACATGTTTATGATACTGACTATGTAAACAGCTCATTTAGACGGTGCGAAATTGCGGTATTAGATCGGTCGGCTGAATTGTTGTAACATCAATCGCACTAAAATCGCATGCGAAATCGTAGTATCTTCGCCTCGGCTAGTCTGTGGCCATGAGTAAGCCCATTTATAATAATAAAAAAAAAGAGTTCGCGCGCCGTCTAAATGACCCCTAAGTGTCTTGACATACATAGCTAGCTGTAAACTTATACTTGTGTTTGTTAGAATGAAGAATCACACTTGAATATCGCGTGATATGTATAATTAATAATTAGCCAATCACAGCCTCGCATCCTCACGACACATATCGGAGCCTTCAGCACTTGCTTTTTTTATTTTTTATTTTCTTTGCCTTTTTTTGCTACACAAGCCACATTACTCTAAGCCCCATAATATTGTATTTTTACAACTATATTAAACAGTATTATGCTATTTAATTTGTGGTTTGTCTTTCAAAACCCCATTCTCTAAAAACCCCTTGTTCCCTTGGCTACCACCAGTTTGGCACTGACATAAACGCTATAGAGAAAGTAACTTACTTTCTATGCATCTCGCTCGTACTCACATATAAGTGCAAGCGAGATGTATAAAAAGTAAATTACGTAGAAGTTAGCGTATATGTCACTTTTGACACTGTCAGTGACTCATGGTACGGGTACTGGAACACTCAGAATCACGAGCTCTTTCGAATATATTAGGAAAAAAAGTGTCCCTTAAGTTGAATTTGTACGGAACCCTCGGCGGGCGAGTCCCACTCACACTTACCTATCCGATTTTTAAAGAGTTGAGTCGCATAAAAACAAGTCTAGTTATTCAAATTCACACTCAAAAGGTTCGAGTCCATATCATGTATAGTGTGCAGGTAAAAGTATAGGTACAGTCACCTGCAATAATATATTACACAACGAAGGCCGCAAAAATATCTGACACGATCTTATTTGTAGAGCCACAAGAGTGTGTCACATATTTTTGCGGCCTTCGAAGAGTAGGTAACATATTATGGCAGACTGCAAAGTATTGTACAAACAACATGATATACCTGCAAAATGATTAGGTATTTGTACAGAACGATCTAAAAATAGTATCAATATTAGTAATAATGAGGGTATATTACACCAATCATTTAACATTCAGTATCAAAACAGGATACTTTATGTTATACCATATGAGCTAACCCAGCGGTCGGCAACCTGCGGCCCGCGAGCCTCCCTGGCTATTTTGTATGTAATATTGACAAACGACAATGACTGATAAAGTCATAAATATTAACAAAGTGCGGCCCGCGTTAACTTCGTTAACTACTATGTGGCCCTTGGCTGCCAAAAGGTTTATTACATTTTTTTAATGCCATCATTGTTAATCATTTTTATTTCCATTCCTTTAATATGCCGCTTTTAATTACCTATCTAAATTCTCTTCTCTTTCATAGTAGTGACACTGCTGACTCACCCCTTTAACATATGTGACGTTCCACGGCAAAAGGTACCTTATGGCACTTGGCGCTTACGTCGCATAGCGCCGCAATAATAATAGCGCGCGGCGGCGGAGCGGCGTTAATAACAGCGTAAGCGCCAAAGGCCATAAGGTACCTTTATCCGTGGGACGTCATATTTCGTTTGCTCCTTAATATTCTCAATAGACACATTAGTAGCGCCTATTTGTTGCGTGATACCGCCAGCTTCGCCATCTTGAACGTTGGTTCGGCGAAGTTTGTCCAGAATTTTCGTCTTTCCGATAACCTAATACTAAGATTGCTGTCTATCTAGTATCTACTCACCCCTTTAATGTTAAAGGGCGCCTTTAATGTTAAGGGGGTAAGGTGCGTATGTACTAGACATGTGTCTAGTTTGCTCCTTAATATTCTCAATAGGCACATTAGTAGCGCCTATTTGTTGCGTGATACCGCCAGCTTCGCCATCTTGGACGTTGGGTAAGCGAAGTTTGTCCAGAATTTTCGTCTTTCCGATAACCTAATACTAAGATTGCTGTCTATCTACTCACCCCTTTAACATGTCTAGTTTGCTCCTTAATATTCTCAATAGGCACATTAGTAGCGCCTATTTGTTGCCGCCAGCTTCGCCATCTTGGACGTTGGGTAGGCGAAGTTTGTTCAGAATTATCGTTTTTCCGATAACCTAATACTAAGATTGCTGACTGTTTACTCACCCCTTTAACATGTCTAGTTTGCTCCTTAAGAATATTATTCTCAATAGGCACATTAGTAGCGCCTATTTGTTGCGTAATGCCCCCAGCTTCGCCATCTTGTATGTTAGTTCTATGCAGTTTGTCCAGAATTTTCGTCTTTCCGATAACCTAACACTAAGATTGCTGACTATCTACTCACCCCTTTAACATGTCTAGTTTGCTCCTTAAGAATATTATTCTCAATAGGCACATTAGTAGCGCCTATTTGTTGCGTAATGCCCCCAGCTTCGCCATCTTGTATGTTAGTTCTATGCAGTTTGTCCAGAATTTTCGTCTTTCCGATAACCTAACACTAAGATTGCTGACTATCTACTCACCCCTTTAACATGTCTAGTTTGCTCCTTGATATTCTCAATAGGAACATTGGTAGCCCCGATCCGCTGAGTAATGCCCCCAGCTTTGCCATCTTGAACGTTGGTTCGGCGAACCAACCTAACCTAACCTAACCTAATACTAAGATTGCTGACTATCTACTCACCCCTTTAACATGACTAGTTTGCTCCTTAATATTCTCAATAGACACATTGGTAGCTCCTATCTGTTGTGTGATGCCCCCAGCTTCGCCATCTTGAACGTTGGTTCGGCGAAGTTTGTCCAGAATTTTCGTCTTTCCGATAACCTAATGCTAAGATTGCTGACTATCTAGTATCTACTCACCCCTTTAACATGTCTAGTTTGCTCCTTAATATTCTCAATAGGCACATTAGTAGCGCCTATTTGTTGCGTGATACCGCCAGCTTCGCCATCTTGGACGTTGGTTCGACGAAGTTTGTCCAGAATTTTCGTCTTTCCGATAACCTAATGCTAAGATTGCTGACTATCTAGTATCTACTCACCCCTTTAACATGTCTAGTTTGCTCCTTGATATTCTCAATAGGCACATTAGTAGCGCCTATTTGTTGCGTGATACCGCCAGCTTCGCCATCTTGGACGTTGGTTCGGCGAAGTTTGTCAAGAATTTTCGTCTTTCCGATAACCTAATACTAAGATTGCTGACTATCTAGTATCTACTCACGCCTTTAACATATCTAGTTTGCTCCTTAATATTCTCAATAGGCACATTAGTAGCGCCTATTTGTTGCGTGATACCGCCAGCTTCGCCATCTTGGACGTTGGTTCGGCGAAGTTTGTCCAGAATTTTCGTCTTTCCGATAACCTAATACTAAGATTGCTGACTATCTAGTATCTACTCACCCCTTTAACATGTCTAGTTTGCTCCTTAATATTCTCAATAGGCACATTAGTAGCGCCTATTTGTTGCGTGATACCGCCAGCTTCGCCATCTTGGACGTTGGTTCGGCGAAGTTTGTCCAGAATTTTCGTCTTTCCGATAACCTAATACTAAGATTGCTGACTATCTAGTATCTACTCACCCCTTTAACATGTCTAGTTTGCTCCTTAATATTCTCAATAGGCACATTAGTAGCGCCTATTTGTTGCGTGATACCGCCAGCTTCGCCATCTTGGACGTTGGTTCGGCGAAGTTTGTCCAGAATTTTCGTCTTTCCGATAACCTAATACTAAGATTGCTGTCTATCTACTCACCCCTTTAACGTGTCTCGTTTGCTCCTTAATATTCTCAATAGGCACATTAGTAGCGCCTATTTGTTGCGTGATACCGCCAGCTTCGCCATCTTGGACGTTGGTTCGGCGAAGTTTGTCCAGAATTTTCGTCTTCCCGGTGTCGACGTGGCCGAGTACGCAGACCACGGCTGCGCGGAGAGGGTTATTCTGTTTGTTTAACTCGTTCTCTTCTTTCCGTTTCTGTGGATATATAAGAGAATTACTTAGTGGCATGAGCATTTTTATTTTAAGTTGTAACAATAACAAAAGTCAGGAGTCTCGCAAGCTTCGGCCCGCTAGCTTAATAGCTTCGCAAAATAAGTACTTATTGATTAGCGATATAATGGAGTTTTTTTAGTATCAAATGTTGGTGGCAAACAAGCACACAGCCCGTCCGTATGGTAAGCGGTTACCGTAGCCTATGGAGGCCAGTGACGTCAGTAACAGTGATGTCGACAATTGTCGCACCCGTCTCCGTGGTGAAAAAGGGGCCTGGTAAAGTGTTACTATAAAACAGCGGTTCTCAATCTTTTTTTTTGACGGAACCCTTTTGGAAAGCGAAATACTTGATGGAACCCTACAATAAAACAATAGTTTTTAGAAGTGTATTTTTTTTATTAATAAGCATAATAATTATCCTTATTTTATTATTCTAAATTATTCTAAATTCTTGCGGAACCCCTGCAGGGGTGTCGCGGAACCCTTTGAGAATGGCTGCTATAAAACTAGCTAGACGGGTCTGTATAATTAAAACTATTTCATTTAATCTTACCTCTAATCTCTTCAAGATGAGCTCCCTCTTTTTCTGAGCATCGGTCATCCCTTCATCATCTGAATCCTCTTCAGAACTGGAGTCTTCATCTGAACTGTCTTCTTCCTCAGAAAAGCTGTCTTCTTCCACTTTCTAAAAAGAAACAAATTAAAAAAAACGTCATTCGTAATGAAGCGAGACAGTGCTGTGCAGTATACACGTGTATACGGTACTAGCGAACCGCCCCAGCTTCGCAAAGTTAACAAATTATACATAAACCTTCCTCTTGAATCACTCTATCTATTAAAAAAACCGCATTAAAATCCGTTGCGTAGTTTCAAAGATCTAAGCATATATATGGGCAGACAGGCAGCGGGAAGCGCCTTTGTTTTATACTATGTAGTGATTTGACTGTTTAAAAAAAAAACTATTTTACACCATGCATGAAATAAAGCACCAGATGATTAATATAGAAACATAGACAGCAGTTATTTTGAGACACAATTAATATTTTAAAACCCGTGTATACTATAAAGAGTTTTTATATTTTAGGTATTAAATTTTAGGTTATTATCCAATCGATGACTATGAGGCATAAAAATCACGATAATTATTAAGATAACTATCATTGATAATTATCCATTCGAACCCTGATTTTACTCTATACTCCACATACCTTTGCGGGTGTTTTTTCCTTGGCGGGGGCTGGCTTGGCGGCCTCGGGCTGCGGCTCGGGCTCCGGTTCCTCTTCGGAGGACTCCGCGTCCCAAGAGTCCTTGATGCCTTCCTCTTCCTCTTTCTTTTCCTGCTTTTTGGGTTCCTCCTACAAATCAAGTTGTATTTGTTAAACGTTAAGCTCCGTCTCCATATCGCGCGGCAAACCATCGAACATTGGCTCGCGCGGCAGCCGCGCGCAATGGATACCGGGCTGCCGCGCGAGCCAACTCGATGCGCCCGGTATCCATTGTGCGAACTGCCGCGCGAGCCAATGTTCGATGGTTTGCCGCGCGATATGGAGACGGAGCTTTATAGGTAACAGATTATTGTAAAAATCTTAATAATTTAGTAGTCAGCATCGATAGGAACGAGCTGTTTAAAACTGGTTCACTCGCAAAATCCAGAAACTAAAAACCTTTTTTATTACGGAAAAGTAGTGCAAATATTTACATTCTAAAATTAGTCAATTTGTCTTGCTTATTTCCAATGTGAAGTCCCCTGGATCACGAAGACTTTTGATTTTAAAAGGAAATCTATCAAAGACCCTAGTATCATATTATACTTGGTCAAGCAGATCTTGTCAGTAGAAAAAGGCGGCAAATTTGAAAATGTAGGCGCGAAGGGATATTCGTTCGTGAGATACAGCCTGGTGACAGACGGACGGACGGACAGCGGAGTCTTAGTAATAGGGTCCCGTTTTTACCCTTTGGGTACGGAACCCTAAAAACTAACTAGCTAAGATGACAATGTTTCGAAATTTAAATAATGTTATGGAAATAGTCACGTGACTTTTCGTAGCATCTGTCATCCTGATACATATTTTCTCTTGGCGTTTGACTAAAGTCTATTTTTTTATTCGGTAGACTGAAATGACAGTTAATAGTATGGAATGACATTTCATGTTCATACTATTAACTGTCATTTCAGTCTACCGAATAAAAAAATAGACTTTATGTACGATTATCTTGGCTAAGTATTTAGGCTCTAGATACCTTGAACCACATATTTAAATATTACAAAAGGTAATAGGAATTATTAATATTGCTCGTATAAATACATCGCAACACTTAACACCACATTTTCTGGTCCCTACTCCCTACTGGACTCGAAGTAATTCCAATAAAAGAAAAGAATACAAACAATAACAATCAGGCTCAAAATCTTTTTCCGAACAAGTCCCAGTATTATATAAAGTAACACGCCTTATACCATTGTTCCCAAACTTCGACGCTACCAGTCTATTTTATTAGAAGCTGTATATTCTCATTAACGTCGAGATGTTTTGCGCGTAGTTTTATTTCCAACATCCAATTAATCTCATTAAAGCATTCTCGTCCACGCGTTTCGCAGATTACAAACCCCGAAATATTTAGTCTTCCCATAACTTTGTTTTCTTTATTTCTCGACCTTTTATCGAAAGAATTTTAATTAAAATTTGAATTTCGCGCCTTTTTTACTGATAAGATTTGCTTGACCATCTATATATACCCATTCTTTTAGGCATATAACAATAATTTTTAAAGTACTCAACATCTTCCTGGCGTTATCCCGGTATTTTGCCACAGGTCATGGGAGCCTAGTGTGCGCTTGACAACTAATCCCAAGATTTGACGTAGGCACTAGTTTTACGAAAGCGACTGCCACTTGACCTTCCAACCCAGAGTGGGAACTAGGACATTTAGGATTTTCCTTCACCTATAGCAACTAGTAAATATCAAATAATAATTCATACAAACAGCAGAATAGGGCAGAGTGGCGCTCTCTTGTGTCAGAGGCCAAGATCCTCTTTGGGTCACTGAGCCAGTGATGTATGTATGTATGTACAAACAGCAACACTCAACTGTCCACCAGTGGACCTTATGCTATTTGTAATAAGGTTTACGAACGGTCAGTTAACATTGCTGGCGATAGTACAGTGGGCCAAGAAAGTGGTCTACCACCCTACGGTTGAGGTTTGTTTGAACGTCATGAGACAACAAGGTCGATTTACTTTAAACTCTGTTAGAAAAGTCAACCTAATGGTACGTTTACACGCTTGGCAAATCTCGACAAGCTTCCACAAACACAAGCGTGTGAACGGGGTTGTTTGGCTTGGCTTGTCGCGATCCGGGCTAGTGTCGGTTTTTGGAGACAAGATCAAAGGGAGCTTGCGGCAAGCGCTTGCGACGTATTTACACGTTGGCGCGTGTTTAGTGTTTACTTAGAGCAATTGCCGACACAACTTCAACGTCCACGTCTGCCATGCTTGCTTGTCCGGAACACAGTAACGCACTCGCAAGCATGTAAATGGCATCCAAGCGTTTGTAAAGGCTTGAAGCTTGTAGACGCTTGCCAAGCCTCGGCAAGCGTGTAAACGTACCATTAGCGATCGTTAGATCTCGCAGAAACTTTTGTCAAAACTGGTAGACCACTTTCTTGGCCCACTGTACTAGACTATACATATAAATGGATGCCTCACCTTTTTATCTACAATCTCCAATTCAACTTTCTTTTCCTCCTGCGGTGTTGGAGTGTCCTGCGACATCTGACTCTTGAGCTTCGTAGGTTTGACCCTCGTGCCAGGCCTTGGTGGTTTCTTTTCAGACCCGCCTACTTCTATACCTTGTGCTTTGAGAGACTCCAGCATAGCTTGAGCTCTAGCTTTCTCTGCTTTCTGTTTAGGTGTCAGCAGTTTCCCTTCGGCTTTAAGACGCTCCTTGCGATCCTTTTCCTTCTGTTTCTTTCTTTCCTTGCGTTCTTTTTCTAATCTAATAGCTTCTAGTCTTTGCTGCTCACGCTCTTCCTCCTGCTTTATCCTCTCTTCTTCTTCTTTCTTTAAACGTTCCTCCTCTTCTTTGATTTTCTTAAGAGCTTCCTGCATAGCAGCAATAGTTTTTTTCGCAGGCCCCTTTTTACCTTTATCATCTTTTTCCTCCTTTTCATCTTTGCCTTTACCTTTCTTTTTCTTCTTACCTTCTGTAGCAGGGGTGTCTCCTTCTTTTCCCTCAGACGGTGCCTTAGCTGGTTCCTCGGCCTTAGCTTCTTCCTTCTTTTCAACTTCCGCTTTAGGCTCTTCTTTCTTGCCTTCTGGTTCCTTTTTTTTGGCTTCTAGTTTTTTCTGCTTTTCCCTTTCTTTTTTTTCCTTCTTTTTCTGAGCAGCCGTCTTGATTGTAACATCAAGTTCATTATCACTCCCTTCTTTTTCTTCTTCAGGTTCTACTTTAGTTTCCTCTTTTTTACCCTTTTTCTTGGATTTTGGTTTCTCTTCAACAGGCTCAGCCGGTTTTTCTCCTTCAGCAGGTGGTGTAGGTTCCTTCTTAACTCCAGCATATTCCATTTCTAGTTCAGCAAGTACCTTTTCTAAATCATCATCACTATCGTCCTTCTTCCTTTTGGCTTTTTTACCTTTCTTGCCGGCGGGTTCTTTTTTTTCTTGAGCCTTTTTCTGTGGCTTCTGAGGTTTGTCATCTTCGGAAGAAATAGCAGCATCAGGTAATGATTCCGCCGAATCCTCTATTTCCAAGAAGGAGAAAGCACTTTTATCTGCTGCCTTCTTTCCTTTGCCTGATTTTGGTGGTGGTTCATCATCAGACTCATCTGTTAAACAAAAAAATTAAACCTAATTAATTTCAGATTTACATTCAATTAATAAGAATAAAACAAGCAGTATACAGTCAGCCTCAAAAGTCACAGTATGGTTCAACACTTCATCACACACACTCTCTCTCTTTCTTCCTAGCTATCTATCCCACATGGTGGTAGTCAGCTTTCCTGCTTAACCTTCTCCACTTCGCCCTGTCCACGACATCGTCCTCGGATAACTTGCACTCATGTGCTTTAGCACTACATCTTGCTCTCTCTCTCTCATTGGCATAATTATTTCCATCTCATGGTAGTCTGTCTTCCTGTTTTCGCCATCCTTTCTACCCCGGCATACATATCAGAACTCCATACTAAAAAACGTATGTTCATTCTGATGATAACTAAGTGATAAATTTACCAGTGGGCATTCAGTGGATATATTTATCCGTTTGTGATAAAACACCTGTTACTTTTTTACACCATGTGAATAAAAGACAGACATAAACTGTCATACCCATACAGAAATTTTGAGGTTAACCATACAATAAATAGTCAAAAGCGTGCATCATAATATAAATTTACCCATAAAGATGTTGGCTATCTAAACTACAAAGAAATACTGACAATACTGCGGGGTTGCGTAATGCATCGCAATCATAATGTGTTTTTTAGTGTTTAGTTATATTTTTATAATATGTATGCTAGTTTAAGGTATTTATGTATGGGCCACTAGTTGCCTGAAATAAACGATTTCATTCATTCATTCATTCATTTCATTCATTCATTCATAATTATGTGATGGTGTCAAATATGCATTTCCTTATTGTATAAGTGCCAAAACAAGACAAACTGAGACTCAGATTATAGTAGTAATAGTAAAGCTAGTGACATGTGTGTTTGTACATTAGGTATTAATTTATTTAATTTAAATTTATTTGGGATGCTTACTGCCTCATATACATAGGTATAGGTTGATAGACTTATTGCAAATTACAAGCTTCCACATAATTATAGTTATTAATTAATTTGTGTTAAAGTGAAATTAACCATTTGTTTAGAACAATCAGTTTTCTAAATTAGTGCTAAAGTGAAATTAGTTGCAAAAATGTTGTGTTAGGAAAACAATTAAAATTCTCTTGCAATCTGCCATATATTATGGCTACTGCAGGTACTTGGCCAATCTGGCTATCTCATCCATTTTTGGCATAATGCAGAATTGCAGATATATTTGTACTTAAATCTGTGTTGGATACATACTTTGTGGGATTTTAATGTAAGCTAACCACATATAGATAAGTAACAAGTTTTTTTTTGCTAGTATGTTAGCAACACAGTGAATTATATTAAGTTAAGGTTTCAGAGATCATGGCATTTAGGTAACTATATTTGTGTAAGTGCCTCCTTTTAAAGTGTTTTACAATTTGTTTTTAATTCAGTAATTTGATAGCCAGACTAGTATGTCTTGCTGAGTGTTCCTCATATTTAACCATAGTTAATAGTTATGCAGAAAACGACCAACTCAATTTTTTTATCAATGCAGAAAACGACCAAAGCCACTGGGTTATGTAGGTCACTTTGACAAAAATAAAAAGTTGGTCGCCTTCTACAGAACTACGGTCACATTTCTAATGGTTTTTATTTTTACAAACTCATCATCTTCCTCGCGTTGTCCCGGCATTTTGCCACGGCTCATGGGAGCCTGGGGTCTGCTTGGCAAATAATCCCAGTAATTGGCGTGGGCACTAGTTTTTACGAAAGCGACTGCCATCTGACCTTCCAACCCAGAGGGTAAACTAGGCCCGTATTGGGATTAGTCCGGTTTCCTCACAATGTTTTCCTTCACCGAAAACAATTATAATATTTACGAATAGTTTTACAAGCTAGTGCTATCAAAGTAAATAATTGTAATAATTGATACCTTCACTGCTGGCTTCAGCCTTTTTCTTTTGAGACTTCTTAGATATTGAAACATTTTTAATGTTCTTTGTGACTTCCTTGACATCTTCGTCTACCGACTTCTTGTGCTTTGCTTTACCTTTAGGCTTCTCATCTTCACTCTCATCTGAATCTACCGCAATTCTGCAATAAATTGGTTCAATCATTAAAAATAAATACCCTAGGGTTGTTCTCAAATTATATGACTGCGGTTCATAAGTGAGACTATACATAGCTAGGTAAAGTTTTTAAACATGAATAATAATAACAGTGTTGAGTAATTGACTGTTTCTTTAGACAATATTGTGTACATACAATATTTAAGTAAATAAATACTTTTGCCACATAGTCATAATTTCATACTCAAAATTACAGTTCTATCAAGTGCGGTACAGTTCATAAATTACGTGCGAAAGTGCAGTCTCACGTTAATCTATGCGACCACCAGCTGGTCAGATTTTTGAAAGTGCTTAACCTAAAAATAACTTACTTCTTCCCTTTAGTTTGCGAAGGTTTCATGCTCTCGATGTTAGTGGTTTCCACGTCGCTGTCGCTGAAAAGATTATTTAATTATTAATCTGTCTAAATATGCCTCGTAGTGGCGAATAAAATATATGCAGAGGAATTTACCCTTCCTCGGCATTCTGCAGTTTCTTTCCCTTCTTAGCTTTACCCATTGCGATGTTTGCACTGTTATTAAGTCAGAATGTCTTTTATATACGGTTTTGATTGCTTGCTTTTGGTAAATTCTATCATGTGAAACGTAATCAATGCACTAATTTTAAGTAGCCGAATTAAAACGACTTTGCCGTCGTACTCAGTATTCACAGACACACGTCCTCCATTCACGTCAATTTTTGGTTTGACATATTTAAAAAAAATGCTTAGGCGTATTTCTGCACTCAACTGATTATATGTAGGTCAGTAGAGCTTTAACGCTTTTATCGCCTTATAAAGCCCCGAACAGTACGCGATAACTCCGGCAATGTGGTGTTTTTGTCTTTGACCGGAATGGTTTTATTTGACACATGACCAAATGACATTGATTGACACATTATTGACATTTCTTTAAACCAAATTCAGCAATGTGAAATATTGCATTAAATTCTTAGTCAAATTATTTCTGTTGTATACATAATGTATAAAGGCTTCACAAGAATATTGGCTCTTTATTGTACAGAAAAGGCGCAGCCATGTGTTTCTCCATTTATAAGAACAAATGTGTTATGTACTCGTAACGGGAAGTTGGGGTGTATAGGTTATGTTTTTAAAAGGACTAAAAAACACGACCGCGGCGGGCCTTCCTCTTTATTTGTGCCTGTGCCGGTGAAGCCGAATCCTGATGACATAAACATAGGCGAGGAGTTCACAGGACGATTGAAAAAACAAGATTTACTGAAGATTTTGAACCGGTTTTATCAGAAGCCAGAAATACGCGTTTTAGCGTCTGAGAATGGCTTGGATGACCAGTTATTGCATCAGGCATTCCTTTCATTTAGAAGACATTGTTTAGAACATGATTTGCCGCCTGATTTACATATAACTATAAGTGATATAGTTCAAGGTAAAATCTAATAAGAGTTAGACATGCGTTGATTGTTGAATGAAAAGTCCGTCAATTATTGTTGAATATTGAACTTTCAGGTGCTGGGCACGTAGATGACTTGTTCCCCTATTTTCTCCGCCATGCTAGATTAGCCTTCCCACATTTAGACTGTTTAGATGACTTGAAGAAAATATCTGACCTCAGAACTCCAGCAAACTGGTAAGTTTTGCTATTAAAAACATTTTAGAGGTAAAAAGCGGTCAACGGCTAATAAGGATTTAAAAGTGTCACTTTTAAATGTCTTGCTATGCTTATTACTATTCTGGTTTCTAAACATAGTGTTTGATTTATTATGGTTTATTAAAATGAAGAACTTTATTCATCACCTTTTAGTATGAAAAAAAAGTCCTCAGTAATCAATAAACATATATACCAGCTCCCAAACTGTGCGCCATAGACAGTAGAGAGGGGCACCGTGAGACAATCCTCACCATTTTACCTATCTATTTAGAATAGCCTAGCTGAGTTAGGGTGCCGCTGCAGATATTTTAAACTTGCAAGTGCACTGTGGACTGAAAAATATTGGGAACCCCTGATATACACTATTAAAAAAAATTGTATTACAGTCTTTTATTTATGCCAACTTCTTATTAAAAATTTATACATGTTCCTATTTGTATAGTATTTTTTGTAGCATTAGGAAAAAGATGAACAATGTGTGTGTTTTTATTGTAAAACACTTTTGAAAAATAAGTCACGGCAAATATGTAACAATTATGAATCATATAATTGGGATCATCCATTAATTACGTCACACGAATTTCCAGGTTTTTTTACCCCTCCCCCCCTCCTTGTCGCACTTGGTCGCATTTTGCAAACCCCTCCCCCCCTGGTGTGACGTCACATTTTAGGCAATTTTGTTTTCAATGAAATCGACAATATTAACTTGGCATTATTTTTTTAATAAAAAAATATTTTTGATATATAAATATTAGTAATTTTATAACACAATGAAAGTTACATCCAAAATCTCATTATTTAACTGTACAGCGAATAAAAACATATAAATTAATTTTCGGTTACTGATGAAGTTAAAGTGACATCACAATGTTTGTGACTCCCCCCTCCCCCATGTCACAACAAGTCACATTTTCTTGACCCCCTCCCTCCCCCTAAACGTGTGACGTAATTAATGGATGACCCCTATGATACATTATTGCTTTCATAAGTAATAGTTACTGATTTTTAAAAAGCGTTTTTCAATTAAAAGACACATCAAGATTGCGTAGTCTTTTTCTAAAGCTTAAAAACACTAACTACATGTCTTTGTGAACTATCTCCAGGTACCCTCAAGCAAGGAGTATGAACAGAAAGATAGTATTCCACGCTGGCCCAACGAACTCTGGGAAGACATATCACGCCATGGAGAGGTTCCTTGAAGCCAAGTCTGGTGTGTACTGCGGTCCGCTCAAACTGTTGGCCACGGAGATATACCATAAGTCTAATAAGAGGGTGAGGCTACTGCGATTCATTGCATTACTTATTCAATTCAATTCAATATATTTATTTCAGACTGCATAGGTCCATAAAATTGTTAGTATTACAAGTACTTACATTTAGGAGTTAGTGCCTAAATGCTAAACATACATTTAAATAATAAACTTATATTAACTCGCTTTGAGCCATAAGTAGGTACAATACAATACAAATACTCATTATTACACACCTCAATAAAGGAATACAATACAAAAGAAAACAGAAATACAAGCAGAGGTAAACAACAGGCGGTCTTATCGCTAAAAAGCGATCTATTCCAGACAACCTTAGGGTAGTGGAAATTAATAAATTTACATATGTCATTAGGTGTTGCAAATGTGTTGTACTCCTTTTATATCTCTTATCTTTACAATTACAGGGTGTACCCTGTGATCTAATCACTGGTGAGGAGCGACGGCATGCTAGCCAGAGCAGTTCCCTCGTAGAGTCAGACCTAGAATCTACCTCGGACAACTCAGATACACTTATAGAGTTAGAGACTGAGTTAACACCGTCCACCCACACCGCCTGCACTGTGGAGATGACCTCACTCAATAATACTTGTAAGTCTCAGAATCAGACCTAGAATAAGGAACATGAACTGTAGGGTGTGCATGTTGGTGTCAAGTGTATTTACACTAACTTGATATTTAACAAGTTTCCAAATGTAGTCCAAAATAGTCCAAATGTAGATATTTGAAGCAAAATAAAGTTTCCAAATGTAGTCCAAAATAGTCCAAATGTAGATATTTTAAGCAAAATAAAGTAGGTAATTTGTATTTGTAGAACTATAGAGGGCAGCACCTTCTTATTGTTGTGAAATTTCTATGTTTAAGTTTTCATATTAAGTCATGTGGTGGCAATACACACAGTTGACAAAATTATCTGTCATGCAAAAATTTTGTAGACCCTTAATACAATGAAATAAGGTCTAATGGCTGTTACATCAATGTCTGTAAACATTAATTGTCTAAACATTTGTTATAATAATTTGCAGATGAAGTAGCAATAATTGATGAAATACAAATGATCGGAGACAGAGGGCGCGGGTGGGCGTGGACAAGAGCGATTTTAGGTATGTATTAGTTTGTATATTTACACTTCGAAAATTTTTAATTATTTTAAGAAAATAAGAGCGCGTCAAGGTAATTTTTTTTAATTATTAAGGTAATTCTGATGCCGACTGTACCTACCTACTACCAATTATCCATTCACCCTAAGACACAGAATAAATAATAGTACTAGGTACAGAAGATTCACTCTCTAACAAAACCCGTCTATTACTACAGATGACAAACATGCACGGCCCAAACCAGAAACAAATAAAAACTAAAATAAATAATAATTTGAGCCTATATACGTCCCACTGCTGGGCACAGGCCTCCTCTCATGCGCGAGAGGGCTTGGGCTATAGTCCCCACGCTAGCCCAATGCGGATTGGCGACTTCACATACACCTTTGAATTTCTTCGCAGATGTATGCAGGTTTCCTCACGATGATTTCCTTCACCGAAAAGCTAGTGGTAAAATATCAAATGATATTTCGTACATAAGTTCCGAAAAACTCATTGGTACGAGTACGAGCCAGGATTTGAACCCGCGACCTCCGGATTGAAAGTCGGACGTCATATCCACTCGGCCACCACCGCTTTCTCGTAATGCATGTTAATTATAAGATGTAATTTTTTTTTTTAAAGATGTGTCCCGCCGAGTTTGTTGCCGGTCCCATATTGGGATACCCTCCTCCAATTGAGGGGGGACTTAAATCTTCTCGGGGCAGAGGTGTAGGGTTGGAGCCGGTTAGCTTTATTTGACGTTCATAAGGGCATTGTAATTATGCCTACTTGAATAAACTATCTTTTATCTTTATCTTATCTTATCTTATGACCGCTAGGTGGCGCAAGCGCGAGCAAGCGACTATTAATTTAAATTAAATATCACTTATTATCAGGCAACTAAGGCCCATAGATACATACCTTACAAACTAACATACATACAATAATAAAAATCTTACAAGCTAAAAATTATATAAATAACATTACATTGCAGGATTACAAGCGGATG
This sequence comes from Cydia amplana, assembly GCF_948474715.1. Classification (NCBI taxonomy): domain Eukaryota; kingdom Metazoa; phylum Arthropoda; class Insecta; order Lepidoptera; family Tortricidae; genus Cydia; species Cydia amplana. The sequence continues at coordinate 19,324,854 of NC_086071.1, forward strand.
AGATACATTTATGTGGCGAGGCTGGCGCGATTAATCTAGTCGAAGAGATATGCAACACAACCGGTGAAGAGTTAGAGGTAACGTTTAATTATCTCAAATATCTGGGAGACCGAGCTTTGCTTGGAAACATATAAAAACGTTTTCCCAGAGATAAGACCTATATCGATTTTTCGCCCACCAAAACCCCAATACTTATAGAAAATTTCATCGAAATCGTTAGAGCCGTTTCCGAGATCCCCGAAATTATTATAAATAAATATACAAGAATTGCTCGTTTAAAAGTACAAATATCTGGGTAAAACATATAAAAACGCGCGTTTTGTCAGAGATAAGACCTAGCTAGATCGATTTTTCGCCCCCGAAAACCCCCATATAGCAAATTTCATTGAAATCGTTAGAGCCGTTTCCGAGATCCCCGAAATATATATATATATATATATAAATAAACAAGAATTGCTCGTTTAAAGGTATTAGATAGATATTAGATACCTAACTAGTCGCAGTATATACATACTGACAGAGAGACAGAGAATGTACACAGTCACCATCAGATATATCTGAGCGGCCGTAGTGCTCAAAAATATCTGAGCATGACTCTAACTCCTTGACAATAGAGGCGTGTTCAGATATTTGTGAGCGCCTTGGCGGCAGTGGGAAGACACTCCTGACTTTGGGCAAAGTAGGCTCCGCTCGGCTCAGCATTACCCCGAACAATTAGGGTTGACACAACTTGACGTCCCTTTGCGTGCACGACCACAGATGAGATAATGACTTGAATTTTGACAACCCTGAATAGCCGAAAGGGATAGTGCCATAAGTTGAAAGGGATATCATGATTCGACCCTGAATCGCTGTCAAACTTCGGTTTTGTAGGAAGTGTCCTTTCTGTACGGTAGTACTATTACTTATTCTGTTTCAGGTGCGAACATACAAAAGACTAACGGAGCTCAAAGTTGAGGATTGCGCTCTGGCGTCACTCGACAACGTAAAACCCGGGGACTGTATAGTGTGTTTCAACAAGAACGACATATACAGCGTGAGCCGAGCCATTGAACAGAGGTCAGTCCCACAGGCAGGTATCCCAATGTCCTTTTAATAGGACAAATTCAAATCTAACTGATAGTGAGGGAGCGTCGTTATGAACGCCGTATTTTCATAGAAACTTGACTTATGACATAACCACACTCTGTCATTCCAAATGTTAACTCGGTCCAACTCTAGCATGGTCAACGTGAAGCCCGGGGACTGTATAGTGTGTTTCAACAAGAACGACATATACAGCGTGAGCCGAGCCATTGAACAGAGGTCAGTCCCACAGGCAGGTATCCCAATGTCCTTTTAATAGGACAAATTCAAATCTAACTGATAGTGAGGGAGCGTCGTTATGAACGCCGTATTTTCATAGAAACTTGACTTATGACATAACCACACTCTGTCATTCCAAATGTTAACTCGGTCCAACTCTAGCATGGTCAACGTGAAGCCCGGGGACTGTATAGTTTGTTTCAACAAGAACGACATATACAGCGTGAGCAGAGCCATTGAACAGAGGTCAGTCCCACAGGAAGGTATCCCAATGTCCTTTTAATAGGACAAATTCAAATCTAACTGATAGTGAGGGAGCGTCGTTATGAACGCCGTATTTTCATAGAAACTTGACTTATGACATAACCACACTCTGTCATTCCAAATGTTAACTCGGTCCAACTCTAGCATGGTTAACGTGAAGCCCGGGGACTGTATAGTTTGTTTCAACAAGAACGACATATACAGCGTGAGCCGAGCCATTGAACAGTGGTCAGTTACAGGCCGGTATCCCAATGTCCTTTTAAACGGACAAATTCTTTATGAACGCCATATTTTCATAGAAACTTGACTTATGACATTACCACACTCTGTCATTCCAAATGTTAGTTCGGTCCAACTCTAGCATGGTTAACGTGAAGCCCGGGGACTGTATAGTTTGTTTCAACAAGAACGACATATACAGCGTGAGCCGAGCCATTGAACAGTGGTCAGTTACAGGCAGGTATCCCAATGTCCTTTTAAACGGACAAATTCTTTATGAACGCCATATTTTCATAGAAACTTGACTTATGACATTACCACACTCTGTCGTTCCAAATGTTAGCTCGGTCCAACTCTAGCATGGTTAACGTGAAGCCCGGGGACTGTATAGTGTGTTTCAACAAGAACGACATATACAGCGTGAGCCAAGTCATTGAACAGAGGTCAGTTACAGGCAGGTATCCCAATGTCCTTTTAAGCGGACAAATTCTTTATGAACGCCATATTTTTATAGAAACTTGACTTATGACATTACCACACTCTGTCGTTCCAAATGTTAACTCGGTCCAACTCTAGCATGGTTAACGTGAAGCCCGGGGACTGTATAGTGTGTTTCAACAAGAACGACATATACAGCGTGAGCCGAGTCATTGAACAGAGGTCAGTTACAAGCAGGTATCCCAATGTCCTTTTAAACGGACAAATTCTTTATGAACGCCATATTTTTATAGAAACTTGACTTATGACATTACCACACTCTGTCGTTCCAAATGTTAACTCGGTCCAACTCTAGCATGGTTAACGTGAAGCCCGGGGACTGTATAGTGTGTTTCAACAAGAACGACATATACAGCGTGAGCCGAGTCATTGAACAGAGGTCAGTTACAAGCAGGTATCCCAATGTCCTTTTAAACGGACAAATTCTTTATGAACGCCATATTTTTATAGAAACTTGACTTATGACATTACCACACTCTGTCGTTCCAAATGTTAACTCGGTCCAACTCTAGCATGGTTAACGTGTAGCCCGGGGCCTCTATAGTTTGTTTCAACAAGAACGACATATACAGCGTGAGCCGAGCCATTGAACAGAGGTCAGTTACAGGCAGGTATCCCTTATTTCTCTTGTTTGTAAATGTGTACCTTCGTTCACAATCACAATGACAAAATAACTGTCAATTTCTAAATGTAGAGGGAATATATTTGGTCCTTACCTATGAAATTGGCGTTTCACCTGCTTTTGAACTTTATTTCAAAGTAATAGGGTTCAATTTTACATAATTCCTGACACCCTTATGCCTTATAAAAGGCTAAAACAGTATTTTTTTTATATATATTTTTTATAAAATATAAGTACATCTATAAAGTAACACGGTTTAACAGACAACAATATCTTACGGTAGAAATTTATATGACTTTCAACCTTTTTAGTTTGACATTACATACTTTTTTCAGGGGCCACGAAGTAGCGGTTATATACGGAAGCTTGCCACCCGGCACAAAACTGGCCCAGGCCAACAAGTTCAACGACCCGGACAGCTCATGCAAAGTCATGGTGGCTACGGACGCTATAGGACTTGGTATCAACTTGTAAGAACCTTTACAAACTTTTTTCCTTATAAATTCCATGAGATGATGTTGGCAGGGTCGTCATGTAAGGAGGCGACGACAATACAATACAATACAAATACTCTGTATTGCACCTGAATAAAAGAAAACAATACAAAAATAAAACAGAAACACAAGCAGAGGCAAACAACAGGTCTTATCGCTAAAAAGCGATCTCTTCCAAACAACCTTTGGGTAGCGGAATTTAAACCTACCTTCATCTTCTTCTTTTTTTTATTAATACCTAATACAAAAACGGTACTTGTATACTAGATTACTGGGTATTTATAGCGATCTATCTATAATTATGGTAAGTACCTAAGTACTACGTAAGTTATGAGTTATCACATTTCCCTTCTTGTTTCTTTATTATTCATTTTCCTCGCGTTGTCCCGGCATTTTGCCACGGCTCATGGGAGCCTGGGGTCCGCTTGGCAACTAATCCCAGTTATTGGCGTGGGCACTAGTTTTTACGAAAGCGACTGCCATCTGACCTTCCAACCCAGAGGGTAAACTAGGCCCGTATTGGGATTAGTCCGGTTTCCTCACGATGTTTTCCTTCACCGAAAAGCGACTGGTAAATATCAAATGATATTTCGTACATAAGTTCCGAAAAACTCATTGGTACGAGCCGGTGTTCGAACCCGCGACCTCCGGATTGCAAGTCGCACGCTCTTACCGCAAGGGCACCAGCGCTTTTTTTTTGTTTCTTTATTATTATTTTATCAATTTACTTATATTTATTAACTTTTTAGGAGTATAAGGAGGATAATTTTCTACTCCCTAATAAAGCCCGTGATAAACGAAGATGGCGATAAGGAAATGGACGTCATAAGTATATCACAGGCTTTACAAATCGCAGGTAAGAATATTTTTATTTCCCTAAGGGCTCATTTAGACGGTGCGAGAACTCGCATGCGAGTTTCATTACATTGCGTTATTAGATCGGTCGGCTGAATTGATGTGACCTCAATGGTCCGCAATGTAACTAAAATCGTATACAAGTTCGCGCGCCGTCTAAATGAGCCCTAATCAACAGGTCCAAACATGTCCAGATTTTTTGGACTAGGTAGTTATTTTTTTAAATATAATTTATTTTTTATCACTTATCATTTTGTCAAATTTGAACGTAATCCAACGCAAAGGGGTTTGCTTCTAAGATTTGACCCACACAAACATACTAATAGTAAATTACTTAAAATCTTGCAAAAAAAATGATTTTTAATGTTTTCCGGAAAAGGTCGCGCCGGTCGCTACGGCAGCGCGTGGGAGACCGGATACGTGACCACATACAGACCGGAAGACCTGCCAACACTCAAGGAGTTACTTAGCAAACCTCCGGACCCGGTCACCCAAGCCGGTCTCCATCCCACTTCTGAACAGATGGAGCTATACGCGTACCATCTGCCTCACGCTAGCCTTAGCAGTCTCATGGTGAGTCCGGCCTTCGAATTTAGACACTCGCACTATTGTTCTGTATTTGAGCACTAACCTCGGCCTCCGGCCTCGCACGTAGTCGCGCTACCCCGGGACGGGCCTCGCACGTAGTCGCGCTACCCCGGGACGCTTCGGGCCTTCGGCCTTCACATTTAGACACTTATACTATTGTTCTGTATTTGAGCTCTAACTTCCTGCAGGCGCGCTTCAGGCCTTCGACCTTACGTAGACCTTGGCCTTCGGCCTTCACATTTAGATACTTATACTATTTCGTTCTGTATTTGAGCACTAACTCCTGCAGGCGCGCAACATGTAGGCGCGCTTCGTGCTTTAGGCCTCGGGCCCTACACGAATCTCGGCCTTCCCATTTAGACACCAGTACTATTGGCCTGTATTTGAGCTCTAACCTCATGCAGCTCGGCCTCCGGCCTCGTATGTAGGCGCGCCTCTCCCGGCCGCTTCGGGCCTTCAGCCCTACCCGGAGCTTGGCATTCGGCCTTTGCATTTAGACACTTGTACTAGTTGTACTATTGTTCTGTATTCGAGCACTAACCTCCTGCAGCTCGGCCTTCGGCCTCGCATGTAGGTAAGCATGCCTCTCCCAGATGCTTCGGCTCTTTGGCCCTATGCGGAACTCGGCATTCGCCGTAGCTCCACACAACGTTTCACATAAACCGTTGCGGCTGTGTCCCTGATGCCTACTCGCATTTTTAGTTACGTACAGTCAGCAGCAATAGTTGTAAGCGGGCGAGGTGTTCAAAATGATCTTGACGTGACTTTATTGTGAAAAGAATAAGAGCGCGTCAAGGTAATTTTGAACACCCGCTTAGCAACTTCTGCTGTTGACTGTAGGTACGCATAACGTGTGATTTTAAACTTAGATTTATTGTAACCTTGTTCGCAGGACATATTCGTCCACCTCTGCACCGTAGACGACTCACTATACTTTATGTGCAACACGGAGGCCTTCAAGTTCCTAGCAGAGATGATACAACACGTCCCATTGCCGTTGCGAGCGCGCTATGTGTTCTGTTGCGCGCCCATTAACAACAAACTACCGTTTGTGTGCGCAACCTTTCTCAAGGTCAGTCCAAAACATAGACTAGGAATCCTCTAGACATAGCATAGTCGCGCTACCCCCTCTGCCACGTATACGGTAGTTTTACTCCATCTTCGAGTCAATCCCGTGCCGTGATTGGTCCGTGTCTTTGAACGGACCAATCTCGGCAGGGGATTCGCTCACCTCGTCCCCCCGCACCCCCGTATTTTTGCAGCATCGGTTTCATGAAATAATTGCTCTAAACTCAGTCTAGAGGATTCCTAGTCTATGGTCCAAAAAAGATTCCCAAAGATGCAATACTAAGTACATAGTATAAAACAAAGTCTCTTCCCGCTGTCTGTCCCTGTATGCTTAGAACTTTAAAACTACGCAACGGATTTTGATGCGGTTTTTTAATAGAGTGATACAAGAGGAAGGTTTATGTATGATTTGTTAACCCGTGCGAAGCCGGGGCGGGTCGCTAGTTTTAAATAGTTTTAATCCTTTGAACGCCACGCAAATGTTGGCCAGCCACGTTTAAAACACGTTTTTTGCTATCTTCCGAGTTTAACTACATATTGTATAAACTTCGGCCTTCGATTCCCGCCTCGGCCAACGGTGGACTTGGTCACTTTTTCTTTAGTGTATGACATCTATACTTGGTCAACCAGCCCTAGTAGCACGGTCGCATTTTTATCGTTTATCACCATGCCTGTCACGTTCTAACAAGTATATAAGTGCGAAAGTGACGGGCATAGTGATAGTCGATAAAAATGGAACCGTGCTGAGCCCGCAGATCTTGACAGTAGAAAAAGGCGGCAAATTTGAAAAATGTAGGCGCGAAGGGATATCGTCCCGTAGTAAATTTGAATTTCGCGCCTTTTTTTAGGGTTCCGTAGCCAAATGGCAAAAAACGGAACCCTTATAGATTCGTCATGTCTGTCTGTCTGTCTGTCCGTCTGTCTGTCCGTCCGTATGTCACAGCCACTTTTCTCCGAAACTATAAGAACTATACTGTTGAAACTTGGTAAGTAGATGTATTCTGTGAACCGCATTAAGATTTTCACACAAAAATAGAAAAAAAACAATAAATTTTTGGGGTTCCCCATACTTCGAACTGAAACTCAAAAAATTTTTTTTCATCAAACCCATACGTGTGGGGTATCTATGGATAGGTCTTCAAAAATGATATTGAGGTTTCTAATATCATTTTTTTCTAAACTGAATAGTTTGCGCGAGAGACATTTCCAAAGTGGTAAAATGTGTGTCCCCCCCCCCGTAACTTCTAAGATAAGAGAATGATAAAACTAAAAAAAATATATGATGTACATTACCATGTAAACTTCCACCGAAAATTGGTTTGAACGAGATCTAGTAAGTAGTTTTTTTTTACACGTCATAAATCGCCTAAATACGGAACCCTTCATGGGCGAGTCCGACTCGCACTTGGCCGCTTTTTTACTGACAAGATTTGGTTGACTAGCTATATATGTCAGTTTATAGGTTTTACTTCCGCTATTTGACAGATGGTCCGCCAATACAGTCGGAATGACCCCATCACTAAAAACTGGATGTCCAACACAGTCGACTGGCCGCTGCCGGCACCAAAGACCATTATGGACCTAGTTCATCTCGAGGCTGTGTTCGATGTACTTGAACTATATCTGTGGCTGAGGTAAGTCCTCATCTGAGCATTTTCTCTGTTGCATCTTAAAACCTAAAAAGTAGAGATGCAACGGATAGTTGTTTGGCCGGATACCGGATACCGGATATCCGGCCTAGACACTGGCCGAATATCCGGTATCCGGCCGCCGGATATTCGGCCGGCGGAACTTTATCTATATTCTGAGTTTTGCGGGTGCGCGTCGTGCAGGTTTCGACCTGTTTCGTAGTGAACGTTCGCGCGGACACATTTCTAGGATCGTAACGAGTTTAATCACTTTTAAAAGAATAAACTGATTCGATTATGACCGTGACTGTTTTTTAGATTCCATTTTTTACCCCAAAATGTGTTAATTTTACTATCCGGTATCCGGCCGGATAGTAGTTCACTATCCGGTATCCGGCCGGATACTAAAATAACGGCCGGATAGGCCGGATACCGGATAGTAACCGGATATCCGGTGCATCTCTACTAAAAAGCCAGTGGCGTAGCGTGAACTAATCTAGCCGTGGGCGAAGTCGCATCTGCGAGGCCTTTTTCTATCGGGTCGTCCGGCCTGGGAACGAAATCATAAAATACCCGATAGTCGGGTTTTCGGCACTGAATGTGTTAAGTGGGCTTTTTCTAAAATAAATATCGAAAACCCGATTCTTTCAAATCTGGACATTCTTGGGCTCATTCTACTCAGAATCGACAGCACTCTCCATCCTACCATTAAAAAAAGATGTCCCAAAATGTCCATTCCATTACGTCACATTTTTAGTATAAGAAAATTTTTCACTTGTATGTAACGTGACGTAGTGGAATGTACAATTTTCATACCAAATTTTGGGACAATTTTTTTTTATTATCAGGATTGAATATGCTAGTGATTCTGAGTTGAAAGAACCCAAAAACACCAGGTTCTGGGAGAATCGGGTTTTCAATATTTATTTTAGAAAACGCCCAAGTAGACTAGCCGAAACGAAATATAATACAAATACAAATACAAATGCATTTATTTCATTACTTTTTACATCAGTTCTTAGGTATAATATAAGGGTTAGGTAGGTAATTAGTCCATCTTAGGTATATGGAGTAAGTAGGTAAGTATTTATCTAAACATTGTGCAACAAATTGTGTAAGTAATGAAAAAGGTGCGGGTACAGCTTGCTGAATTTAAACCCGCCCTTGGTCAGCTAATTGGAATGGTATTAAGATTAAATAATATTTAAATTATGAAATTCACATAAAAAATAAAACATTAGTATGTAACAATAGTTTCCTTAATAAGTGTTACAATGTTGTTTGTTTGTCCACAGTTACCGGTTTCCAGACATGTTCCCCGACGTGAAACTAGTCAGAGAAATGGAAACAGAACTAGACGCCATCATCCAACAAGGCATTTTCCAAATTACCAGGTAAATATCTACAGAAATAAGGATGTGTTCCTTTATATTTGGCCACTATGGCCATCACTATCTATTTGATAATGACTGTACATTAGACAGTCACTCTGGTTGTCAAAAGATGATGTTGTCACAACAAAACTTATAAGCAGCGACAACTCTTAAGCCCCGTCTCCATATCGCGCGGCAAGCTATCGAACATTGGCTCGCGCGGCAGCCGCGCGCAATGGATACCGGGCTGCCGCGCGAGCCAACTCGATCATTGGCGCGCTCGAACGTGCCGCGCGACGAACCATTCATTGTCGGTTTTTCGACGCGCGGCAAAGGAATGTTCGCGCGCAGTTGGGACGGATGTGTTTATATTTCAGTTGGCTCGCGCGGCCGCATACATGGATAAATGAAAAGTGTCGTACTTTAATTAAATTATACGGCACTAAACAGTTTCTATGCAACAGTAAATGTAGTGATTATCGCAACAGATCATTTTTCTATTTGGATATACTTCGTTCCGAATAATTAATTTTTGTGATAAAATGTGGGCGATCGTCGGATCGCCTGCCGCGCTATAGTTCAAGATGGTGCCAAAATTGGCTCGCGAGCCAAAATACAGGTTTGCCGCGGTCGAACAATGCTCGCGCGGCCGCCGCGCGATATCGAGACGCGGCTTTACACTTTTCAATTCATCTACAATCAATAACTGTTTGCTTCCCATAGTTAAAATTATTACCTTTTATTTTTTGATTAAAATTCGATATGTCAAAATCGTAAAAATCTCGTCATTATAGTACAGTCAGCTGCAGAGAAAAGACCGTACCACTCTTATAACAGATACCTATCGCAGGTTACTAAGGAACTCCGAGCAGGTGCTTCGAGAAGACGGCGAGGACGCGGCTCACGCGAGACACAGGAAGCCGAGAACTCACGCGAGAGACGAGACCAAGGGGAAACTGTCAGAGATGCTCGTGTCTAAGGTAAGTCGTATAATGAGTTATTCTCAAGCCTCGTCTCCATATTGCGCGGCAAACCATCGAACATTGGCTCGTGCGGCAGCCGCGCGAGCCAATGTTCGATGGTTTGCCGCGCGATATGGAGACGGGGCTTTAAAAACACAACGGGTTGCACTCAGGGAGTGCCGGCAGAAGTGAAAACTCAATCACTATTGCAAAATGTCTGCAGCACTGTATAATTGAGGTTAACGCCATCTAGCGTTATTTCGTCGGATTACTTGAAACCCCTAAGCACGCCACTGTTAGTACTCGAGTTATATTAATACCAGTTAGAGCGAAACTCACTAGATGGCATTTAAATCAATAAAGAAAAACTCAATGACATTGAAGTAACAGTTTTTCGATCAGGTCACGTGTCCGTCTTACGTCTTACGGTCACGTGACAGTCGTGACACCTGTTACGAGTTTAACATTTTTTCCCCATCACAAAAAGTGCACAGCGCCGCTAAAGAAGTTTTCATTTCAAAAATATGTTTGCGGTCTAATTGCCGCGATCCATACTAAATGTATGAATAGAGTCCTGGCAATTAGATGCAACCACATAGCTCTGATAATTAGCTTAACCTTTTGGACGCCAATGACCGATATATCCGCACCGTAGATTCAACGCCAAAGACCGATTAATCGGTCACATATCACAGAGCAACATAGATAGACCTACGTGCATATGCATAAAATTCAATTTCAGTTTTGACACTTCGGTGACGTGGCGTCAGCGTGACAGCTTTTGTGTTTGACACGGCGTCGAAAAGGTTAACTTAAGATAATATTTAATACATACTTACTATTCATAAGTGCTTGTTGCTAGGCCTACATGAATAAAGTATATTTGAACTTTGAATATTTTTTTCTAGGGCCTAATAACACCACAGATGCTAAAGAAATTGCAACAAGAATTATCAACAGATAAGAAGACAGACACCGTCAGAGGGAAGCCAAATAGAAATAGAAGAAAATGAGTGGTCTAGTTGTACTATATATCTTTAGTTTGTACTTGACAGATGTTTTTTATACATTTGTTTTTCGACCTTATTGTCAGAGTCAGAATATAAATCATTTAATATCGACTTTGTTTGTGTTTAGGTTGAAAATCGAATGCATTAGAGTCATTTGTCAAACTCAAAAATTGAAATACGTGTACATAGTAGTGGATCAATGAATGAATGTGTAATAAAGTGATGTTACGTGATCAAGCCGTTTTATTTTGGCGTCATATGACGAAGTTCGTGTGTGTGTTTGTGTGTGTGTGTGGAGGGGGGAGGGGCTTAGTTGAGCCCCTTGAAATTTTAATCAATGTTGCTGTCTCTCAAACGCGGGCGCAGCCTCAAATATGTATGAAAAGGACAACTGCAGTTCCGTCCAATAATCTGACGTACAATTCTCCGAATCGAGGCTTCGTTCTGGACATTTTTCTCCATAACTTGGTTAAGTTGCGATTGGTTAATCGCAACGAAATTTTGGGCATGGAATGAGGAAAAAATGACGTATCTGTGTCCGATTTGATTTTTGCGTTTAATGTTGCCGATTTTGTGTGCTAGCGCTGTTTGAAGTAACCTAGTTCTTATAAAAACAAGAATATGAAAAAAAAAACGTACAGAGGTAGGTTAATTACTATTGAACTCATATAAAAAAATCATCTAGGGTTTGTATGAAAAAAATACCACTAATATAGGTCAATTTGATAGTTGATGTTGATCAATCATTCTCTATAGATCCAGTCGATAGATCCAAAAATCAAAAAGCGGCCCGCTGAACAAAATTCGCATAAAACGACTAGGTATGCCCTTGACACCCGGTTTCTTGATAACCCTTCGCAAAAAAGCTAGATTAAAGTAGGTATGTGTGCCATTTTTTTATTTTATCACTTATGACCCTGGCCTTTAAAAACGATAAGTTTACAGTTATAATTATTTGACTCCATTCGAGGTCTGACCGGGTGTGTGTAGTTACGTAACTATGAAAGTTTAAAATTAATAAGGAAAAGAAAGATGGCTTCTTTGAAGTGTTTCTTTTATTTGTGCCTGATTATTGCAACGACACAAGGTAATTAATAAGCTTTTTTTCTTCACTTAGATTATTAATGTATTTTTTCACGCATTCCAATCTCTGAACAAAAAAATAACATTTTTTTCCGCTAGTATTTGGGAGGAGCCGAAACAAGATTCCTGATTTTATTCTCTAATACGTATAGAAAAAAGTCCTTATAAAGAAAATGAATCATTGTAACTAGATTATATATAATATACCTAGTAGTTTAGGCCTGTGCCCAGCAGTGGGCGTATATAGACTGTATATCTGATTAATACAAATAATTCTGGTCACATATTTTACGAGATTTATTCAAAAAGCTCAAGTGCGTGGCATCTTTCGGCTGTGTCTCCCCAGCCACATACGTTTCTTATCTGGGCATATTTTTATTTAGCAAACCGATGGCATTCCACTTTATGTATTTGAAATACGATATACAAATAGTTACGTATTTCCAGCTGATGTAGGACCCTTATTGTGTATTTTCCAGCGGTTGCAGAAGAATCTTCAGTTGAAGTTAGTGTGAAACAACTGAATGTAGCGCTGGGAGCCACTGGCTCGGTCACCTGTACACCTGGGGGTACTCCGCTACCGCAAGTACAATGGAAAAAGGTAACATCTAATTCAGCCATTCTCAAAGTGTGTTCCGCGGAACCCTAGGGTTCCGCGACACCCCTGTAGGGGTTCCGCAAGAATTTAGAATAATTTAGAATAATAAAATAAGCATAATTATTATGCTTATTAATAAAAAATACACTTCTCAAAACTATTGTTTTATTGTAGGGTTCCATCAAGTATTTCGCTTTCCAAAAGGGTTCTGTCAAAAAAAGAGATTGAGAACCGCTGATCTAATTGATTTGGATCAAAAAAATGTTAATGATAGAGGACCCATGTATGTTCAGTAAAATAAAACAGTTCCGCGTCGCCAAATGATGCTTTGACCGGGACAAGTGGCGTACTAGAAGAGAGGCCTATCTATAGGGAGATTGCGCGTTGGAAGGTCTGCCATCTTGTGGCCTGAATCGTAAATTGCCAAAGCAAGTGCTGCCATCTACCGTTCTCGTATGTTTTCTTGTGCATAGTAGGTTCTGCCATCATGTGGACTACATCGGAAGCATTAACTTCACATTTAAGCCTCGCGCTGAAAATTTGACGTCTCCTGTGCTGCCCCCTATAGTTCATGCATGCTCCCTATGCTCAGCAGTGGGAGATAAAGGTCTGATATGATGATGATGAAATGATGCTCTTAAAGAGCGACCTTACCATGCGAGCTTGAGGTAGTTTTTGGTTAGAATATAAAACCCTGGGACTCAATTAAGGTCAGATGGGGTCAGAGAAACATTGGGGCGAGAGTGACACTTGTAGGAATTCCTCATACCGTTGCCCCGAACAAAATAAATTAAAATATTTTCTGAAAATAATTTAATTTGTTCTATTTAATACTTCTAATAGTATTAATTGGCAGCGCCATCTCTCTCGCTAACTCGGTATCACCTGAGATGATCCAGTTAGAAGGTCGAACCATACTGTTCTACCTTAGAGGTGGCCAGGGGGCGCCATAAGCCTCCAGTAAGAAGTGCATATACTTTGAAAATTTCGACCTATGCCGCTGTGGCCCGGTGGCCGAATGGCATAGGATAGGCACCTGCCGCGACAGCGGAGGACGCTGGTTCGATTCCAGCCTGGGGCACTGGAGGGAGGCCTTGGTTAGTTTTACTTAATATATGACATTTATTTCAGTTTAAAATAAACTGTTTCTCTTAATCCATATGACCGTTTTACTTTTTTAGCACGGAGGCCAGTTCGGACCCGGAACCAAGCAAACCGGAGATACACTGATAATATCAAATGCCCAAATGGGCGACCGAGGGTATTACATGTGCGGTGGTGTCGTGGACCGTAAGGTTGTCACACAGCAGTACGTGCTGGTTGATGTGAAAGGTGAGCCTCTTTCATTTTATCTAATGCCCAAATGGGCGACCGAGGGTATTACATGTGCGGTGGTGTCGTGGACCGTAAGGTTGTCACACAGCAGTTCGTGCTGGTTGATGTGAAAGGTAAGCCTCTTTCATTTCAGGTAAGAATTCTACATGAACACATCTCAGAAATTAATAAATATCATAGGACATTCTTAGACAGATCGACTAATATTGATTAATACTGTTACTCATAAAACCTAGTATTTAAGAAATTTTGCAATGCCCTAACAGGGTATCATGTATCATATCCCTCCTACTTTACAAATAACACCTGTGTATTGTAATGTACCTACCTCATTATGCAAAGAAATGAAATGACTTTAAGTCCCACAGTAAGCTCAAGAAGGCTTGTGTTGTGGGTACTACGGGTACTCGGACAACGATATATATAATATACAAATACATAAATACATAGAAAACACCCAAGACTTAAGAAAAGAAAGTGTTTCTTCAATCAATTTCAGTGCTTTATTTCCACGAATATGGTACATATACAATGTTGGTTAGTAATATGGTCTTAGGTCAGCATGTTCTGCCGGCATGCATCGGCGCAGAAAAAGTACCTATATAAATATTATTATTCTAATAACCCTTTTTTTTCTTTTATTATTATAAATGGGCTTACTCATGGCCACAGACTAGCCGAGGCGAAGGCGTGGCCTACTATGGAGCGAGCCTGCCCAGAAGTTGCCTGTTCACCCTTGATTTGAAGGGTTATACACGTATGTGCTCGGAAATATAGACGCCGGCAAGGAATGCCATTCCTTGGCAGTGCGCATAAGAAACGAGGAAGCAAAGCGCTTCGTGCGAATTGGTGGAATATCTACCAAGTAAGGATGCAAACCGGCCGTGCGTCTAAAAGTCCGATGGTAGAATGGGGAATGGATGCTTGGGTACCTACCGTTATATTTTTATTGATGCCATATATTTCATTTTAGATGTGCAACCTCCCAGACCACCACAACCCGAACCAGCTGTCAGACCACCACAACCTCAACAACCCATCAGACCACTCCAACGGCAACCAGCTAAGCCACCACAGCCACAGACTCAAAACGCAGGCAACCCGAGAGTTAGAGTCAGTTTGAGGCAAATAAGGATATCGAAAGGGCAAAATGGGACGGTTGACTGTATTCCCGAGGGATCCCCGCAGCCTAGGATTCAGTGGAACAAGGTGATCATTTTCAATAGATAGCCAATAAATTAAAATAGTAGTTAAAGATACATGTTGTCATAACATATGCGTATTACGGATGGGTTTATCCACGTGATAAAAAACTGTCACTTCACCGTGAAATAGAAAGTGACGGACACCGTTTTATCACGCTGTCACGTCTACGGCTCTTGTCTACAAGAACGACCATCATATCCGTACTGCGATGTAATTTCCCACCGTAAGTCCATCGGACAATCTGCTACACATGATAAGAAATTAAGTTTGTGTCATCTATATTATAACGCAATAAAAGATCTATGAAACGGCTAAGCCCTGGGTTTTAAACCAACGTGTAGATCTACAGTAAAGTCAGGGATTAGGGGTTTGGCGTATCTGAGATCAGATTACTTATTTACAGTAAAAGATAGTGAGTCCGCCGCCAATTTCACATGAAATCATTTTGGTGGAATTAGGATTTTCATCAACTATTTCTAAAGATATAAAAATATGCTTAAATGTTTTTCATTTTAAAGGAGGAGGGTGACTTCAACAGCAGAGTGAGACCGAATGGAAACTCGCTAGTAATATCTAATGCTCAAGATGGCGACGGAGGCAACTACGTGTGCAACGGGCTTGTAGACGCAACTACTGTTTGGACGGAATATGTTCAAGTTGTCATAGTACCAGGTAGCACGTGCTTATTAAAAATGGGAAAATGGTTTTTTACTGTGCAAGTTTTAGGATGTCATTCAACTCATTCAATAAGTAACTTTTCTCAATTATTCTCTCCAAATCTAATTCTAAATAAAATATCAAGAAGAAAATATATCCACTCAATTTATCCTGACTCTATTTAACTCAGTTTTACGATTTATAATGATAGTTTTCGTATAAAATACCTACCCCTTTCAACCTTCCATCTTATTTACTTTGTATTTCACTTTATTCGTAGGTAGCGAAGTTATACCGTTACCGTATCGTCCGGACCAACTTCCTAAGCCACTTGATGTGCCCGTCGCCGAAGGCCAAGATATTACAATAAGGTAATAACTCTTTTACGGTAATCAAAATACCTTCCCTCGTTTTACTTAAGCTTATCGACAGCAACAACTTGTCCTTGATAAAGTTTAAGATAAATAAATATCAGGGGACATCTTACACCGATCGACCTAGCCCCAAACTAAGCAAAGCTTGTATGGGTGCTAGGCGTACTTATATAGATAAATACATACTTATATACATAGAAAACACCCATGACTCAGGAACAAATATTTATGTTCATCACACAAATAAATGCCCTTACCGGGATTCGAACCCAGGACTGTTCCGTATATTATGCAGTAACTCTGTTTGTCAGTGACGACAAAACATGACGCTGTAACAGCGCCATGTTCTTCACGAGCACTCGAGCCTGAAGAAGGACCTCCGATGGATCCTAAACATGTCGCCAGTAGCGACAAACAATTAACTGTAACTGTTGTGATCTAAATACCTTTTCTGGACATATATTTCATTAATAAGCGTCTATTATTTTCTATTCCATTACAGTTGTGACTTCAAAACTGGCGACGACCAGCAGGTAGTCTCATGGAGCAGACTCGACCAGCGTCCATTGCCACAAAATGTTCAACTCAACGGCAGAGAACTTATCTTTCAGAGAGTAAGTTTATTCTATATTGTATAGGTTATTACTTTGAATTGTATCTTGGCTAATCTACTTGATATAAGTTACTAGTTATTAATTTCTTTTAGTAATACCACTGTATACATATATCTTGTTTGTAAATAAATGATTTTAAGAAAAAAAATAGTTATAGGTCCCATTAATAAGTTGACTATTTTAATATGATATAAATTGTACTCAACTAGAATAAATTGTACTAATATCGGCCCCTCTTCAATGATTGGTCCCTTCAAGCTTATTTAAAGACAGGCAGACAGGTGACCTGCAACAAAAAATATTGACGGTACTTGGAGCCAGTCATTGGGTAATTGCTCGTAGTTTTTTATGCCAAATATTAATGCAATTTGTGTGCCATATTTCCCTGACAGTATCTACAATTCAAGTGTGAAACTTTGAAACAGGCAACCACCGAAAACGCTGCCGAGTACCTCTGCAAAGTGACAGGCGGCGGTTTCTTGCTGCGTCAACTATACTTAAGACTTGCTGTGCTGACGTTGCCTCGTGTCGTTATCCGTCCTGAGAGACCCACAGTGACGCGAGGGGAGGAGTTGACAGTGGAGTGTGTGGCGGATGGCAACGCTCAGGTGTCTTGGGAGCGTGTCGACGGGGCTTTCGCTAGGTAAAACTTGAGATCAAACAGGCAGCCACCAAAAACGCTGTCGAGTACCTCTGCAAAGTAACAGGCGGCGGTTTCCTGCTGCGTCAACTATACTTAAGACTTGCTGTGCTGACGTTGCCTCGCGTCGTTATCCGTCCTGAGAGACCCACAGTGACGCGAGGGGAGGAGTTGACAGTGGAGTGTGTGGCGGAAGACAACGCTCAGGTGTCTTGGGAGCGTGTTGACGGGACTTTCTCCAGGTACGATTTGAGACCAGTAGGTTGTCTCTCGTGACGTTACGTTCGTGGTCACAGGCAGACGCCAGGGGTCTGCCTTTGACCACGAACGTAACGTCACGTTCGAAACGTCAGCCCATTAATAAACGTAAGTCTTACGCGATGAAGTCCCGTGTTAGTTATAAAAGTACGCACTCTAACGCCTTAACAATAGAGGTGTGTTCAGATATTTGTGAGCCCCTTGGCCTGACTGTATCTATTCTATTGTATCTGTTGCAGTCGCGTGGAGAACCGAGGTGCACAGCTGGTCTTCCGGAACATAGACGTTGAAGATGGTGGATCTTACAGGTGCATTGCTCGAAATAACGCAGGAGAGGCTGCTCAAACTACGGAAATTGTTGTCAATGGTATGTAACATATAATGTACTAATTTTTAGGGTTCCGTACCTCAAAAGGAAAAAACGGAACCCTTATAGGATCACTCGTGCGTCTGTCTGTCTGTCTGTCCGTCCATTCCCCCCCCCACCCTTTATCTCCGAAACTACTGGGTTTAAAATTTTGAAAAAAATACACAAAATAGTTCCTTACGTATCTTCTTCCTCAGCGAGTATGCGCCCACTGTTGGGCATACGCCTCTCCAAATCTCCTCCAAGCAGCCCGATTTGCTGCTTCTCTCGTCCAGAGTGGGCCTGCAGTCTTTTTAATGTCATCCTCCCATCTTGTTGGAGGTCTGTGATCTGGTCTTTTTGAACGTGGCCTCCACTCTAGGACACGCTTGCTCCACCTCCTATCATCTCTGCGACATACGAGGGGCGTTCAAAATATTCTCGGTATTAAATTTCTTTCGTTACTGGCCGCTAAGGTTTATTCATTGACATTAAAAAAAAGTATAATTCGAACCGAGATAGTCTTTTGTTTTTCTGCAATTGCTGAACAAACATGAACATCATGTGCGAATTGACAATGTTAACTAAATTAGAACATCGATGCGCGATAAAATTCTTGACAAAACAGGGTATAAATCAAAAAACCATAAAAGAGGAAATGGATTGTGTTTACCGTGAGTCTGCTCCTTCTTTATCTACCATTCAAAAGTGGTCAAGCGAGTTTAAACGCGGAAGGGAGAGTATTGAAGATGACCCTAGACCTGGCCGGCCTGTAGTAGCTACTTCACAAGAAAATATTGATAAAGTGGAAAAACTTATATTGGAAGATGGTCGAGTGAAGGTAAAATCTATAGCACAAGTAACCAATCTCTCTATTGGTACCGTACATGATATTATACATGACCATCTTAATATGTCAAAAGTAAGTGCAAGATGGGTTCCGCGAATGCTGACTCGGCTTCAAAAAGACATGCGTGTAGCTTGTTGTTCCGATTTTATTGACCTGTGCGGTGAAAATTCTGATGAGGTGCTGCAAAGAATAGTTACTGGAGATGAAACCTGGGTTCATCATTATGACCCAGAGAGTAAACAAGAGTCCATGCAGTGGCACATTAAGGGTTCAGCTCATCCCAAGAAGTTCAAGGTCATCCCTTCAGCTGGCAAGGTCATGGCCACGATATTTTGGGATTGTGAAGGAGTATTACTAATCGATTATAAAGAAAAAGGTGTAAATATCACAGGACAGTACTACGCTAACATTCTACGTCAATTAAAGGATGTAATTAAAGAAAAGAGGCGAGGAAAGTTAACCAAAGGTATTCTGCTTCTGCATGACAACGCCCCCGTCCATACTGCTCATATTGCCAAGGCAGCTATTGTTGAATGTGGGTTTAAAACTGTTACTCACCCACCGTATAGTCCGGACTTAGCCCCCAGCGACTTCTTTTTGCTCCCCAATCTTAAAAAGGATCTGCGTGGAAATAAATTTTCTGACGATGAAGCATTGAAGGCGGCAGTGGAGGAGCATTTTTACACGAAAGATAAAAAATATTTTTACGAGGGATTAAAAAAAATAATTGTTCGATCTTTTAAGTGTATGAACATAGGGGGGGGGTGTATTAACATAAAAATATCAAACTTTTCGTACTTGTTTGTTTTCATTCTCATACCGAGAATATTTTGAACACCCCTCGTACGTGCCCGGCCCAGGCCCATTTCAGAGTAGCAATCCGTCAGCCGATGTCTATATACTGTTTCGGATTCTATCGCAGAGAGATATACCGAGCATATTCCGTTCCATCGCTCTTTGTGCAACTTTGAGCCTCTTCATTCCTCACGTATAGATGACAGCAAAACCTATTAGAAATATGCAGTCAAGCGTAAGTCGGACTTAATGTATGGAACCCTCGGAACGCGATTTTCATTAGAATGTATTACACCGTCTTATTTTTGTGTAGATGTGCCAGAACCACCACCACAACCACAAATACAGCTACCACAAGCCAGCCCTAGAGTAACAGTCAACGTACGTCAACTGACCATACCAGGAGGGGAGAGTAGAACTGTGGATTGTACCCCCGAGGGGTCCCCGCTACCGAGGGTACAGTGGAGTAAGGTTTGTTATACTACTAATCGGTTTCTGCATAACTAAAATCTTTGAAAAAATCCAAAAACGGAATCAAGACAACAACATTTTATAATTATCAAAACATGCTCACAAAAAAATCTCGAAAATCGATCGAGTAATGGGATTTATAGAGGAGAACAGACATATACGCAAGATAGGTACAAAAATTCGTGACAAGACCATATTCTGTATGGATTGAGATAACTTTTATATACTTATTGTGTTATGTGTGCATTAATGCAATTAAATAAATCTTTACACTTAAAATTGTATACACTTACAGGGAGAAGGCGAGTTCAGCAATAGCGTTAGACAAGACGGAACCAAGCTGACAATAACCGACGCACAAGACGGTGACGCAGGGGACTACGTGTGTACCGGCATCGTGCAAGCGACACCGGTGTGGACGGATTACCTGCAAGTCGTCATAGAAGGTATGAACTTAACGTATTAAGCGTTGTACAAGACGGAACCAAGCTTACAATAACCAACGCACAAGACGGTGACGCAGGGGACTACGTGTGCACCGGCATCGTGCAAGCGACACCGGTGTGGACGGACTACCTGCAAGTTGTTATAGAAGGTATGAACTTAACGTATTAAGCGTTATATAAGACGGAACTAAACTGACAATAACCAACGCGCAAGACGGTGACGCAGGGGACTACGTGTGTACCGGCATCGTGTAAGCGACACCGGTGTGGACGGACTACCTGCAAGTTGTCATAGAAGGTATGAACTTAACGTACTAAGCGTTATACAAGACGGAACCAAGCTGACAATAACCGACGCACAAGACGGTCATGCAGGGGACTACGTGTGTACCGGCATCGTGCAAGCGACACCGGTGTGGACGGACTACCTGCAAGTTGTTATAGAACGTATGAACTTAACGAACGCCGCAAAAATATCTGACACGATCTTATTTGTGGACCTATAAGAGCGTGTCACATAGGCTTAATAAAGCGTTATACAAGATGGTACCAAGCTGATAATAACCAACATGTAAGAGGGTGACGCAGGGGACTATGTATATATACCGGCATAGAAGGTACCATAACAAAAATAGAACGTTTAGAGTGGCACTCCTCACTTAGTTACTTCAACTTAATGTCAACCATTGTCAGTTGGAACAGGAGGCTATGTACTTACCATTATTAGAATGTGTTGTAAAAACTGAAATAAATGTCATATACCAAGAAAAAGTGACCAAGGCCTCCAGTACCCCAGGCTGGAATCGAACCAGCGTCCTCTGCTATCGCGGCAGGTGCTTGTTCCAGTCGGCCACTGGGCCACGGCGGCATAGGTCGAATTTTTCCAAGTATCAAGTATATGCACTTTTGACTGAAGGCTTATGGCGTCCCCTGGCCACCTCTAAGGTAGAACAGTATGGTTCGACCTTCTAACTGGATCATCTCAGGTGATACCGAGCAAGCGAGAGAGATGGCGCTGCCAATCAATACTAATATATTTATTTTTGGAAGTGAAAACTTCTTTAGCGGCGCCGTGCACTTTTTGAGGTGGGGAAAAAAATGTTAAACTCGCGAGAGATCACGTGACCGTAAGACGGACACGTGACCTGATCGAAAAACTGTTACATGTAATGTCATTGAGTTTTTCTTTATTGATTTAAATGCCATCCAGTGAGTTTCGCTCTAACTGATATTAATATAACTCGAGTACTAACAGTGATGTGCTTAGGGGTTTCAAGTAATGCGACGAAATAACGCTAGATGGCGTTAACCATAATTATACATAGTGCATTTTGCACTAGTTGTTGAGTTTTCACTTCTGCCGGCACTTTGTTTTTTTTTTCTAATACTTCTAATTGTATTGTAACGCGTTGTTTCCTATGCAGATGTGCCACAGCAACCACAGCAACCACAGGGCAACCCTAGAGTGACAGTCAGCGAGCCCCAAGTGAGGGTACCACGGGGAGGGAGCAAGAAGGTGGAATGCATCCCTGAGGGATCCCCGCTGCCAAGAGTACAGTGGACCAAGGTGAGTCTTGCCAAAATAGAATAGAATAGAATAGAAGAAATTTATTCAGAAAACGCTTAAATTTAGGAATTACATGAGACAACAGAACTAATTTATTATTAAGCGTCACTGAAAAGGTCTCCACTCAGCGTAATGTCAAGATACCATCTAAGGATCTCGACGCTGGTCTTCCGTGGAAACCCTTCCGAGAGAGCGCAACTACACGCTAAGGTACAAATTTTATATAAGTGCAAAAGTTGCAAGTAAATTTAATAAGGCTATAATTATTATTCAAATACTCGTTTATGTGACTGTTACATAATGAAAACCACTAAAATACGAGTGTGGGTTTATGAAACGAGCTGAAAGAGAATTCAATGTGTCACTTTTTTGTTTTTTAATGCCCTGGATGCCAGCCCTTTAAGCCAAATCTCATAGAAAAAGGGGCAAGCTATGATGGCGCCATCTATGGAAACCTTTGACAATTGCCAACCCCATTATAAGTCGGAACCTTGTATGAAAGAGCGAATTCCTCCTAATACAAGATATTATTGTTATTAACTTAAATGGAGGAGGCGACACACCTGTATACCCAGTGCAGTGATTTTTTGTATATTTTTTAATTGTTTTCTTTTTAATATTTTTTCTTATAGGAAGAGGGTGATTTCGGCGCAGGAGTGGAAATAGAGGGCAATGCGCTTATAATTACGAACGCACAAGACACAGACTCGGGAAATTACGTGTGTTCCGCGCTCGTGCAAGCTACGCTCGTCTTCACCGATTATCTTCAAGTTCTGGTTGACGGTAACGCTTATGTTAATTTTTAGTGTAAGGCCTGAGTGGACGCTCGAGTTGGGCGTGCAGCGGGGCGGGGCGTGCGGCGTGCATGTTAAACAAATGCAAGCGTATAGAAGCGGCCTTAGTGCACGCTGCTCAAATCACTTGTGAGCGCGACGCCACGCTGCACGCCCCGCTGAACGCTCCGCTCCGAGCGTCCACTCAGGCCTTACACTTAGGGTTCCGTACCTCAAATGGAAAAAACGGAACCCTTATAGGATCACTCGTCCGTCTGTCTGTCTGTCCCCCCCTCCCCTTTATCTCCGAAACTACAAGGTCTAAAATTTTGAAAAAAAAAATACACATAATAGTTCTTTACCTATAGATGACAGGAAAACCTAATAGAAATGTGCAGTCAAGCGTGAGTCGGACTTAATGTACGGAACCCTTGGAACGCAAGTCCGACTCGCACTGGGCCAGTTTTTGTAGCTTATCAAGTTATCATATTAACAGCAACGGCTTTAAGCAATATAGTATCTAATATCTGGTTTTCTGGCCATAACTTTTATGTTAATTACTTTGAAATTAAAATCTTTGACACGTTTATTACACATATACGAAGACGAACCCAAATATGTAGATTTCGTATATGCATGGACTAACCTATAGGACCCGCAATCGCCATTTTGAGTAGCGTGACTTTATATTTAGTTCCCAAAAGTATAGCAGATGTCTCTAGTAGTGTCAAATGTTGCAATAAGTGTGATTCTGTATCAATGCCATGTGACGGGTTGGAATGACAACTATCGTCATGCTCTCGTCTTGCCTCAATGTTGATAATATATTTCGTGAGATGGCGCTTCGACCATACCCCGTACTGAATTCGTTTCATTTGACGCATTTTTTTTTGGATGTTTGATATTAAAAAAATATAAATATATTCATTCATATAAAATATAAATATAATAGCATTAGCGATGTCTTACTAATTTTAATAACTCGTAATACATTTTTCTGTCACATAATATTAATGTTACCGACGCGCGGTAACACGATACATTACATTTATAGTACATTATTGCAGAGGCCGGGAAAGAGCAATTCGTGGATGAGTTTCGATTTTGTCGGACGACGCGAAGCGGAGTCCGACAAAGAAGACGAATCCACGAATTGCTATTCCTGCCGAGGCATATATAGTGCTTTTCTCCAAACATGCGAGGAAATAAGCTCAAATAATAATTATTTAAGCATCAAGCATCACTCAAATCGAACCTTCACATCAAGAATGTCAAAAACAATTCCCCTCTAATTAATTTTTAAAAGTTAAAGGCACAAACTTATTCGGCCATTCAGTACCATTCAATATTCGTTCATTCAATATAATTGTGCAATATAGTTGGTCAAACCAATTTGTCAGTTAGTAAGAACCAGGAAAACTATACCCATCCTATTCTTTTGGGTGCTAGTACTAGAGTAAGACAAAGATAGTATGATTCTCTCTGTCTATGTTTGAAATGAGATAGTCCTTTGACAAACTATAAAAGCTTTAATATTAACACGGATTTAGATCCTTAAAAAATATATAAAAATAATCTTTGATTTTATTAAGCAGTATTCGCACGATCAGACACGAGCACAACGGTCTTGTAAGAACGAGACATGAAAGGCTTACTATCTCACTCTATCCTATAGCTTGAAATGATAGCTGATCGGGTCGTGTAGACGCGGCTCGCGGCTATAATAATTGGCTGTTTACGTTTTTTATTTTTAAAAAGTAAAAAACACTACAGTAATAAGTTATTACTGTAGTGTTTTTTTACTTCCCGTCCGCTAGAAAAGGACAGCGATAGTTTGATTTTTTTAAATTAGAGTTTGACAATAACGAAGATCTTCCCGTACTATTTTTGCTACAATAAGGTGAACATTTCCGAGCATATTGGAGAAAAGTATTTTTACCTATTTGTAATATATTTGATAAAGTTCTATTTTTTTATTGACATATTTATTTACACTGGGTACCATGACAACCTCAAATATTATACTCAACATATGTAACAAGTGCGAGTTGGACTCGCGCACGGAGGGTTCCGCACCATCAACGCGGCCAAGTGCGAGTCGGACTCGCCCATGAAGGGTTCCGTATTTAGGCGATTTATGACGTATTAAAAAAAAAACTACTTGCTAGATCTCGTTCAAACCAATTTTCGGTGGAAGTTTACATGGTAATGTACATCATATATTTTTTTTAGTTTTATCATTCTCTTATTTTAGAAGTTAGGGGGGGGGGGGACACACATTTTACCACTTTGGAAGTGTCTCTCGCGCAAACTATTCAGTTTAGAAAAAAATGATATTAGGAACCTCAATATCATTTTTGAAGACCTATCCATAGATACCCCATACGTATGGGTTTGATGAAAAAAAAATTTTTGAGTTTCAGTTCGAAGTATGGGGAACCCCAAAAATTAATTGTTATTTTTCTATTTTTGTGTGAAAATCTTAATGCGGTTCACAGAATACATCTACTTACCAAGTTTCAACAGTATAGTTCTTATAGTTTCGGAGAAAAGTGGCTGTGACATACGGACGGACAGACAGACGGACAGACAGACAGACATGACGAATCTATAAGGGTTCCGTTTTTTGCCATTTGGCTACGGAACCCTAAAAATAGAGCAAAACAAGCAAAAAACGGTCACCCATCCAAGTACTGACCCCGCCCGACGTTGCTTAACTTCGGTCAAAAATCACGTTTGTTGTATGGGAGCCCCACTTAAATCTTTATTTTATTCTGTTTTTAGTATTTGTTGTTATAGCGGCAACAGAAATACATCATCTGTGAAAATTTCAACTGTCTAGCTATCACGGTTCGTGAGATACAGCCTGGTGACAGACGGACGGACGGACAGCGGAGTCTTAGTAATAGGGTCCCGTTTTTACCCTTTGGGTACGGAACCCTAAAAAGGTAAGTAATGCATAAAGGCGTATCCAGACTAGTCAATTTTTCGCCAGTCTGATAAAATTCTCCGATCGAATCAGGCCGAGCGGACGCAAATACCAATTTGATTCCCCGATCAAATAAGCAGGTGCGGACACAAAAATGCCAATTTTCACAGTAATTATCTATGGAATGCAAATTGGTGATTTAATTTGTGTACCTACGTGTGGATGCTAAATGAGATTGGCCAATTAGTGGGTATCCAGACGGGACTGATCAAATCAGTCGATTTGTTCAGGAAAATATTTGGCCAATCTTATCTTGCCTAGCGTCCACACGTACAGAAATTAAATCACCAATTTGCATTCTACTATGAAATTTGTCATTTTTGTGTCCGCACCTGCTGATGTGATCGGGGAATCAAATTGGTATTTGCGTCCGCACGGCCTGATTCGACACGAGAATTTGATCAGATTGTAAAAAGTACGTACAGATCCTAGCATTCCATAGATACTAGCTTCGAAAATTGGCATTTTTGTGTCCGCACCTCCTGATTTGATCGGGCAATCGAATCAGTGAGCCAAATTGCCGTTTGCGTCCGCACCTCCTGATTCGATTCCCTTCCCTTCCAGATTGGTGAAAAATTGACTAATCTGGATACGCCTTTACGTATTTGACGTATCAAAGATATCTTTGAAAAATCGAATATAGGTATAGATCAGTAAATAGGAACAAAAAAAACTATACTCATCCTTTTCTTTTGGGTGATAGTACTAGTGTAAGACAAAGATAGTATGACTCTCTGTCCTAGCGAGCGCAACTTTGAGATATTCTGTCAGAAAACTTTCAAACGTGAAGTAAGTAAACATCGTAATAATTTCAATGAAATCTAATGATATTACAGTATAATTATTCGACATATTTGGACGACGGCTGTATTGACAATTACATTAGCATTGTGGTTTTCAGTTAAAATGAACGTGCTTCTGACGGGAACAGGGTTTTTCGTGCCATAACCCATGAAATTTGGTCGTTACCGGCACGTACTGGAGGTGCAAGACATCTGGCAAGGCGACAGGAGCTACATAATCAAAGCCCGAGTGGTTCGTCAAGCCTCTGTGACGGCGACAGCGTATAAGACAGCCTTAATTCGTAATATCAATCGTCATGTTACTAGAGTAACATGCGATTGTTTATAACAAAAGTGGCAAATTCAAGCAGCATTGCAGCACTAATTTACTACATCAATCATGAAGAGAGTTCCACCTAAACCAGCCAGGAACAAAAATGGGGCAAGCCAAGTGTTCGACAATTTACGAACGAAAAGTATTCCAAAGGGAGATACTTCCACGAAATGTATCCTACATCAAAGAAACACAAGTGTGAACCTTTTCAGTTCGATGTCACAGATTTAAAGGAAGATTGTGCCTTGAAACGTGTACTGGAAGTTGCTGAAATAAATTGTACAGAAGATATTGAAATTTCCGTTAGCAAGGTTGTCGGAAAATTTAGTAGAACAGACTGATATTAATATTCAAAAAGAAGAATGTGTTACATGTCTTGAAAACTTTAGTATTTTTAGAAAAGAGTTTGATGTGTACAAAAGTGAAGCTAGACTAAAAAGTCATAGAAAAATTTTTTTTAGTCATAGAAAAAACATTAGAAAAACTTTTATGAAGCAAATGTTGCGTTGGCAGATAAAGACATTTTTAAATTCTGTAGTGACACAATAGAACAATCAATGTCTGAAGAGTGGTACTCGGCGAGGAGACTAAGAATTTCTTGTGTCGGAGTGATTGTTAGCAAAGATCAGCCTTGGTTGTGCACTAGTGTAGATGGTGTTGTTATATGCGATGAATGTGTCAGTGTTAGTAGAAGTTAAATGTCCTGTATGTTGTAAAAACCACCTATTGCAGATTTTGATAAACAAAAATGTAATGTCATAATGTGCAATATTCGCAGTTTGTGAATGATCAACCAGAATTAAAAAGAAGCAAACCATATTAACTTATACCCAAATCCAAGTGCAAATGTATGTCACTGGTATGACTATGTATGATCTCTTTATATATTCACCAAAAGGTAGTTGTATAGTAAGAGTAGACAGAGACAAAGACTTTATTAAAGCAGCAATTTTAATAAGTGAATAATTTTACTTCGCTCATTATCTACGGCTCTTGTATTCTACAAGAACAAACCAAACTTTGAGTGAGAAAAACCAGCCAAAGCGTAGTTTTACAGAAAAAATATAATCAATACAATGTTAGGTAATTAACTTTTCAAATAGTAGTATGTAGTAGTAGTATTAAGTAAAATAATATGTTTAAATGTTGTTAACTCAAAATGTTTATTACTGTTTTTTTTATATGTATAGTAAAGCTGAATATTGCAGTATCACGCTTTGTGAAAATTTGCAATACGCATACCTAGCTGGAAGGCCTGTAAGTAAGGAACTCAACATTTTTATATCTTAGAATCCTAGCATACCTAAATATTAACCTGACCTTATTTGATTGTTTTTGTTTTGTTTTAATAATCTTTAGCTTTAGACTATGTTTGATTCTGATGTATGTATTGTCCCTACCACATAAGCGTTTTGGCATCCTTAGCTGTAAGTTTATGCATGTGACTGAAATAAAGGAATATGACTAATGGTATGTACAGTAGATTTCATAAATATGTATGCATTTCTTAACCTTAATCCATTGTACTTGACTTGACTGTACATTAGACTTATAAAAATGTTGATCAGTCCAGTGCTTGGACATATTAAACCCTAACCTGACTGACACATTTTCATAGGTCCACGGGCCCATGTTATAAATATGTGGTGGTCAATGCCTGTGGTTCCTTATGCTCCATGTGCATAAGGGTCCTTCAGGCATGAAAAGTCACATAATATTTACAGGTTTTATGTGTGAAATAAAAACAAATTTAAATAAAAATGCAATGTTTTAATAGCTTTTTAAATAATGTAAATATTGTAAAAATAACTGTTGTTTTATTTGTTTGAAAATATAGGTGGTTGCAGGTTTACTAGTACCCAACAATTAACCTTTTAACCGTCAGCAATTTTTGATCGAGCGTGCTCGTGTCACCACCGACAGTAATTGTACCACGCAGAGTAAGGTTGGCATAGTTACGGGAGTTATAAATGTGCTGTAAAAACCAAATCAGATCTTTATCTTATTCATCAGACTGTGGCGAGATGAGCTGGATATGTAATGTCTTATATATCAGACTCTGGCGGTTAAAGGGTTAAAAATGTAATATATCATCAATATGATAAAATAACATACTAGAACA
Organism: Cydia amplana; assembly: GCF_948474715.1. Taxonomy (NCBI): domain Eukaryota; kingdom Metazoa; phylum Arthropoda; class Insecta; order Lepidoptera; family Tortricidae; genus Cydia; species Cydia amplana. The sequence continues at coordinate 19,353,980 of NC_086071.1, forward strand.
AATTAAATTATTTTTAGAAAATATTTTAATTTGTTATTATTTTGAGTAGTCACACTACTATATAAATTATAAACTGAAATAAATGTCATATACTCAGAAAAAGTGACCCTAGCCTCTAGTGCCCCAGGCTGGAATCGAACCAGCGTCCTCTGCTATCGCGGCAGGTGCCTGTTACCTCTCGATCTCGGTCGGTGGTCTCTGTTTTTTTCTGAGTATATGACATTTATTTCAGTTTATGATAAAATACATTTACAGGAATTTTATGTAGTATCTGATAAATTATTAAGTGCTGCATTATTCTTTCGACATGAATTCTGACTCGAGCTATTTTATAAGTTGCATCGGTCACTTCCCTTGTAAATTCACCTTTATTCTGGAGAAAAGGTGGCATAATAATAGTCTATAGGTAAATTAAACAAAAGTCGTCTCCTTCACGATTTTCGTCGACATCTCTTCTAAATACCTAAAACTGGTATGGATGTGTTCCTCGTGGTCTGTAGAATACGAATTGACCGGTTTTAGTTTATGGAGGGGGGGACGTGTCGAAAAAAAGGGGGGATAGTGGGCGGCCGACCAGCATTGATATGTTCACATCTTGAGTCCTAGGGAGCGTTCAAGTATTACGTAACGAATTTGGGGGTGGGGGGGTTCTTGTAAAACGTTACGATGCGTTACAAAGGCGGGAGGGGGGGTTTAAACTACGCGTTACGTAACATTGTTTTTTAACCCTTCAGAACTTTTCGCCACTTTACGGTACTTTACGCAACATAATTGTGGCCTTTAGGGGGGTTACAGAAAAACGTTACGGCGCGTTACATGGGGGGGAGGGGGGGTCAAAAATGTCCAAAAATTGCGTTACGTAATACTTGAACGCTCTCCTATGGGACCGATCGGTTCGTGTGAGATGTCGTTTGAAAGAGTATTAAACGTGGTATTATTGTTTCATAATAACCGTAGTCATAACTGTAGTCGTTTACAAAATATTGTAAAATATATGATTTTTTACCGTGCATGGATGGCATAAGTACTGACAAAACATGCGTCTAACTCAATAAATTATAACTTTACCGCAATTTTTTTTACATGTTTCGGTGGCTGCCATTCCTCAACCCACCAACGGAGCGGCAGCTGACGTCCACGAGGATTCATCATACGTAGCCGTTAATTGGTCATGGAAACCTGTTCGTGGCTCGCGGTCTATAAGTTTTAATGGTGTATGATATTATATAACCAAGTCATAACGTAGCGGCAGCTGACGTCCACGAGGGCTCATCATATATGGCCGTTAACCAGTATACGAGTTTTCACCCGGGAGGCGATGACTGACGAAATTTGCGCCTGGCTCGGGGTCTATTATGTTTTTGGTAAGCTAATGAAATGTCTCGTATATTTTGTAATAAAATAATTGCGGTATAGTTGTAATTTATTGAGTTAGACGCATAGTTAATCATTTCATTACTTATGCCATCCATGCACGGTAAAAACTCAAATATTTTAAAATATTTTGTAATTGACTACAGTTATTATGAAACAATAATAGCACATTTAATACTCTTTCAAACGACACCTCACACGAACCGATCGGTCGCATAGGACTCAAGATGTGAACAAATGTGCTATTATCTATGAAAAGGGACTTTATTGCCGATGGCGCTTACGACACTGACATCGATAAGCAAAAAACGTAGTAGTTTAAAATTGGGGATTCTGGCACATGTTTAGTTGTTTTGATTCCCAATTTAGCAATTAAGTTTCTTTGAATACTGGAACATTCAATGTTGCTGTCTATCCAATGCGGAGGTAAATTTATGTTATGTGACGCTGATGAACTGATGAAGTCATGTTGTGTTAGAAAACTTAAATTGGATTTAAAGGTCCCTTTGTAGTTTTTTATAATTAACTCTTAAACGGTGGCCTGTAGCAAAAATGTTCTGATACATAAGTAATCTTCATAAAATTTTCTACATTAAATATTCCATACGCTTTTTCGCTAGGATCAATATTTAAAAAAAATATTTAAGGGAGAAAGTTAATTATAATCAATTGTTAATATTTTTTGTAAATAACTCGTAAACGGTGGCCTGTAGCGAAAAATGTTCTGATACATAAGTAATCTACATAAAATTTTCTACATTAAATATTCTGTACACTTTTTCGCTGGGATCAATATTTAAAAAAATATAAAAGGGAGAAAGTTAATTATAATCAATTGTTAATATTTTTTGTTAATAACTCGTAAACGGTGGCCTGTAGTAAAAAATGTTTTGAAACATAAGTAATCTACATCCAATTTTCTACATTAAATATTGTATAAAAAATTCGGTAGGTTCAATATTTAAAAAAATATTTAAGGGAGAAAGTTAATGGGGAAGTTAGTGCACTGAGTTGTCCCTTTTGTCCCAGGCGATGCCGCTTGACACAATTGTTCCTTGGATCATACTTAATTGATCTGAAGTCTTAACCTGGATATTAACTTTTGGCTTCCCTCCAAAAAGGGAGAGGAGAAAAGTGGTTCCGGCTGTACACTGCGCTCTGTTTGATATAAAACCGCAATCCGATGATTGATTGACATAATTGTTCTCCCAGAAGCAGGTTCGTGGGGTATTTGTCTTTGGTACGGTCGTATAGAGGGCGGCTGGGTCACCTCCATAAAATTCCGACTTTTGGTCTACCGCTTCCGGTCAGAAAAATGTTTGACGGCCCGGCCAAACGGTCGGATTTAGGTGGGAGGTGCTCGACCAAATGTCATATTTTACCCTGGCAGATTTTGACGCCGCCATTTTTTTTTTCAAAATGGCCGACTTTATTTTTTTATTTTTTCAAGTTTGTCCTAGCGCGCCGAAATTTTGGTCACGAAAAGTCGGGGTCCCCTAGATTCCTATGAAAAATTTTTTTTTTGTAAAATGTTTATTTGCGGAAAAACTGGGCACTTTTATTTTGTATGGTAACTTTTAAACGATGGATGATAGGTGGGGGGTGCTCGACCAAATAACATAGAGGGCCTCGAGGGAAATAAAACTGCATTGAAAAAAAATCAAACTGGCCGACTTTTTTTTTTTTAAATTTCAAGTTGCTCCGAGCGCACCGAGATTTGGCATGGCAGGAGGCCTACGGCCTTCGGCCCGCCGTTTCGCTTGTCTAAGCCACTTTTACTATTGGGTCGTGTTTAAGCTCCAACTTCCCCCTCTCGTGTAACGCTTCGGGTCTTCGGCTCTACGCGGAGCTCGGCCTTCGGCCTTCGCGAACCTCGACGCTTCGCCAACGCTCGCTTATCAAGACAGTTGACTTGGTAGAACGCTTGGAAGCGCTGCATTCACGCAGCTCGGTTTTCGGCCTCGCTTTAAATTACTGGGGGTTGTACGCTTGGGAGTCGGTGTGAAGGCTCCGGGCCTTTGGCCCTCCGCCGGGGTCGGCCTTCGGCCTCCCAGCCTGAAGCTCGCCCTTCGGGCTCGCTTAACACAGTTTTTGTATAGGATTTTGCTTGGTTCGTCATTCCCGCAGCTTGGCCTTCGGCCTCGCCTAAAATTACTGGGGGTAGGCCACGCTTGGACACTCGGGGTGAAGCTCCAGGCCTAACGGCCCTCCGCGGGGTCGGCCTTCGGCCTCCCAGCCTGAAGCTCGCCCTACGGGCTCGCTTAACCTACTTGGAAATTTGACTTTTGCCCGTGTCCGCCGCCATGTTGGACTTTTCCAAATAAATTTTTCACATAGTATTCTTGGGCCCCCAGGCTTGTCGCATCCAAATCTCAGCGCGCTCGGACTAACTTAAAAAAAAAAGGCCATTTTGAAAATTTTTAAATGCAGTTCCATTTTTCTCGAGGCCCTCTATGACATTTGGTCGAGCACCCCCCACCCATCTCGCACCGTTTAAAAGCTGCCATACAAAATAAAAATTACCATTTTTTCCGTCATCTTGGGTTTTATAAAAAAAAAAAAAATTTATAGGAATCTAGAGGCCTCTATCTCCTGCCATGCCAAATCTCGGAGCGCTCGGACCAACTTGAAAAAATTAAAAAACAGTCGGCCATTTTGAATTTTTTTCAATGCAGTTTTATTTCCCTCGAGGCCCTCTATGACATTTGGTCGAGCACCCCCCACCTATCACGCACCGTTTAAAAGTTACCATACAAAATAAAAGTGCCCAGTTTTTCCGCAATTAAAACATTTTACAAATAATCTAGGGGACCCCAAGTTTCCGTGACCAAAATTTCAGCGCGCTAGGACAAACTTGAAAAAATAAAAAATAAAAGTCTGCCATTTTGACAAAAAAATGGCGGCGTCAAAAACTGCCAGGGTACCTCTATGACATTTGGTCGAGCACCCCCCCCACCTAGGTCCGACCGTTTGGCCGGGCCGTCAAACATTTTTCTGACCGGAAGCGGTAGACCAAAAGTCGGAATTTTCTGGAGGTCACCCAGCCGCTCTCTATACGACCGTACCAAAGACAAATACCCCACGAACCTCCTGGGAGAACAATTATGTCAATCAATCATCGGATTGCGGCTTTATATCAAACAGAGCGCAGTGTACAGCCGGAACCACTTTTCTCCTCTCCCTTTTTGGGGGTAAGCCAAAAGTTAATATCCAGGTTAAGGCTTCACATCAATTAAGTATGATCAAAGGAACAATTGTGTCAAGCGGCATCGCCTGGGACAAAAGGGACAACTCAGTGCACTAACTTCCCCATTAACTTTCTCCCTTAAATATTTTTTTTAAACATTGAACCTACCGAATTTTTTTATAGAATATTTAATGTAGAAAATTGGATGTAGATTACTTATGTTTCGGAACATTTTTTGCTACAGGCCACCGTTTACGAGTTATTAACAAAAAATATTAACAATTGATTATAATTAACTTTCTCACTTAAATATTTTTTTAAATACTGATCCCAGCGAAAAAGTGTACAGAATATTTAATGTAGAAAATTTTATGTAGATTACTTATGTATCAGAACAGTTTTTGCTACAGGCCACCGTTTACGAGTTATTTACAAAAAATATTAACAATTGATTATAATTAACTTTCTCCCTTAAATATTTTTTTAAATATTGATCCCAGCGAAAAAGTGTACAGAATATTTAATGTAGAAAATTTTATGTAGATTACTTATGTATCAGAACATTTTTTGCTACAGGCCATCGTTTACGAGTTATTTACAAAAAATATTAACAATTGATTATAATTAACTTTCTCCCATAAATATATTTTTAAATATTGATCCCAGCGAAAAAGTGTACAGAATATTTAATGTAGAAAATTTTATGTAGATTACTTATGTATCAGAACATGTTTTGCTACAGGCCACCGTTTACGAGTTATTTACAAAATTATTAACAATTGATTATAATTGACTTTCTCCCATAAATATTTTTTTAAATATTGAACCTACCGAATTTTTTTATAGAATATTTAATGTAGAAAATTGGATGTAGATTACTTATGTTTCAAACCATTTTTTGCTACAGGCCACCGTTTACGAGTTATTAACAAAAAATTGATTGATTAATTGTTTGATTATAATTAAGTTTCTCCCTTTTATATTTTTTTAAATATTGATCCCAGCGAAAAAGTGTACAGAATATTTAATGTAGAAAATTTTATGTAGATTACTTATGTATCAGAACATTTTTTGCTACAGGCCACCGTTTACAAAAAATATTAACAATTGATTATAATTAACTTTTTCCCTTAAATATTTTTTTAAATATTGATCCTAGCGAAAAAGCGTATAGAATATTTAATGTAGAAAATTTTATGAAGATTACTTATGTATCAGATCATTTTTGCTACAGGTCACCGTTTAAGCGTGCAACTTCATGTGATGTTGAATAAAACTTTTCTATGTCTATGTCTAAGAGTTATTTATAAAAAACTACAAAGGGACCTTTAAATCCGATTTAAGTTTTCTAACACAACATGACTGATCAGTCCATCAGCGTCACATAACATAAATTGACCTCCGCATTGGATAGACAGCAACATTGAATGTTCCAGTATTCAAAGAAACTTAATTGCTAAATTGGGAATCAAAACAACTAAACATGTGCCAGAATCCCCAATTTTAAACTACTACGTTTTTTGCTTATCGATGTCAGTGTCGTAAGCGCCATCGGCAATAAGCTCCCTTTTCATAGATAATAGCACAAATATCAATGATGGTCGGCCGACATCTTTGCCCCCCCCCCCTTTTTTCGACCCGTCCCCCCCTCCATAAACCAAAACCGGTCAATTCGTATTCTAGAGATCACGAGGAACACATCCATACCAGTCTTAGGTATTTAGAAGAGATGTCGACGACTTTTCTCAAAACAGGCCGGTTTCCTCCAGTCTAAAAAAACAATTTCTTTTCCACTTTCATCAATTACATTCTTTATTGCCGGAAATCCCTTATCAGCCAAGACAATATCCCAATTTTTTAAGTAGTCTACTAATCCTGACTCGTTATTTGGGAGACACTTTTTCTTCCACCACATTCTTTTGACTTGAACGATATGAAGCCTCCCTGGAGTAATACCAATAAGCACTTTTGAGGTAAAACCCTTTTTATAGTGTGAGTAGCAATACACACGATTAGCAAAACTTGATGGTACTTCTATACTTGCTCTGTAGGTACTATAGGCAACTCTGTACTCTAGTGTTACTATACTCCGGACGGAAGCATTCTAGCCAAAAAACCAAATTTGATGTAACAGCTGCTACTTCTTCAACATACGGGCAGAATATTCTTGACACTGTTGTTCTATGAATACCGAACAAAACACTGAGTGCTGAAAATGTGACACCAAGTTTTATTTTCATCAAGAAAAGTAGAAGTCTATCTTTTTCGCTCACCATATAATTTATTTGTGTAGTTTTTAATAAAAAGTTGAAGTTGTTAAGAGTAACACCTGCAAGATCTACAAGCTGCGGCCGATTGCATAACAAATTACAACTTGCTACAACTAATATTACAAGCGGAACTCCTTTTCTAATTTAACTTATTAAATAAGGAGTTCCGGTTGTATTATTAGTTGTAGTTTGTTATGCAATCGGCCCCTGTTCGTTGGTTTTAATAAATTAAAATCCAGCAAAATATTTACTGTCAGTTATGGTGGCTAGATCCAGAGAAATACTTTTAGCAGTATTACAGACTTCGAGTTTTGTTATTTTAAAATGCTTAATAATCTTCGTACACTGGTACTGATATCTACATATTTCTGTTTGAACTTCGGCATCACGTTTTTTTACCATAAAATATGTACCTGTTGCACGTAAACGTCTTTCCTGGATTTTGTACACCTGTATACAGGTCCACTTGACATTCACTATCAATATTTTGAAGTCACACTAACACTATTTTCCAGCAATTCAAAGTCACTTGTATTAGTTGTATTAATAGCACTAACAGCTTCTATTTTTTCGCGTTTCTTCGTTCCATATAACGTTGGAACCTCGATATTGCCGCATTTTCGTCAATCCGTCTTGATTTGTCTCGATTCTTGGAACATAGCTGGGACTGGCTTGTTCATCACTTTCATCAGCCTTTCTACCAACAATAAAGTAAGCACTGCAAATTCTGTCGTCCGGTTTTGAGTGCCATCGGGACTATAACAAAATAATTCACCGTTAAAACTTGATACGTTTACAACATAAATCAAATTTTTGCGTATTTAAGGAAGGTATGATTTTAGAGGTTAGGTTAGGTGACTTACTTTTTTTCTCCTTACGGCAATTATCCATTTATTGCGTGTTCTTGTTTCCACACTACTTTTGGAAATCTATAAAATTTGCAGTCACTATTTCTGCTAGTGTTTACACAATTAACGACAACACATCTTGCTGTGAAGACCATTTTTATCTAAAACATATACATTTGATTGCTATCTGTGACAAAAAACGAAAGTCAGCCCTAATTATAATAATAACAACTAACTCACACAATGACACGTGTACAGATGCGCTGTTCACACATAGAAACGCAAATGATGCGGTAGTATACTCGGTCAACCAGATCTTGACAGTAGAAAAAGGCGGCAAATTTGAAAAATGTAGTCCCATAGAAAATTTGAATTTCGCGCCTTTTTTTACTGACAAGATTTGGTTGACCAGCTACCTAATATTAAAATTATTGCGCCATCTATCCATTCGTTTAAGAAAAACTAAGAACTACACCTTAACAACTACAACGTCTACAACTCTTCTAGTGGCAGCGCCCTCTTGCGGAATGGGCTACACAACCTACAGCCCGCTGAATGACCGACGCCATCTAAGTCTAATACAAAAAAAATGTTTTCTTCCGGGGTACGCTACTCAAAATGGCGATTGCGAGTCCTAATAGGTTAGTCCATGGTATATGTAAGATCCTTCACAGCAATCGAGATACGAGAAAAGTGTTTTTAATACATGTTAAAAAAAATCATTTCTTTCAAAATCCGGTATACAAGAATCGAGATAAAAGATTGAAGAACCGATAGCCGTTTGTCTTATAATTCTATAATTGTAGGAGATACGACTCAAAACTTGACAAAAATCGACGAAAACCGCAGGTAGCCCCTTAACACAGTTTCCATACCTAAGTATAAGTCAGTATAGTTCGTTTTTTTTAGCATTAGAAATAAGGTAAACAATCTTGATGTGTCTTTATTTGAAAAACACATTTTAAAAATAAGTTACGGCAAATATGTAACAATTATAAATCTAATACGATCATTTATATTCTTCTGCTTTCATAAGTAATAGTTTTTGATTTTTTAAAAGCGTTTTTCAATTAAAAGACATGTCATGACATGGAAGGTAAGCGATTACCTTCTTGCAAGTTCTTTATAATGCTAAAAAAAACGAACTATAGTAATAATAACCAAAACTGTGATATTGTGAACCACCAATTTTTTGCTACACCCTTTTTAGGGTCCATGTATATAACATCTGTACTATGGTATGCAAATAGAGATCTCTATCTCTATCAGTGGCGGCGCGTCAAACATATCCATAGGCAAGCCGGGGCTAATTTGGCTTAAATATTTCCTTTACAACTCTGCTCAAACGTCCAAAAACAGGCAAGCCGCACGGTGGGCTGAAAATCGGCCTCCATAGAAATAGAAACCGAAGTCTTAAATTTGAACTTTTTTTATTGGAATAGCTTTTGTTAGGTTTTATTATGTCCCAAAATTAATCTTAGCTAATTTGGTTGGAAAAATAATTAATTATAATTTTTTTTCAAAATCTCTGTATGGCGCGTATCAGAAAAAACGAGTTTTCTCCGAAAATAAAAAGTTAACCGTAATATCCTGACAGATGATTTTAAAACCAATTATTCTTGATTTTTCCACATAATTAGAATTTTCCTACGGGGTGCACTTTTTTTTTTAAATCGATATATTTTTTTATTTTTATTATCTTATTTTTTTATTTTAATACGGTTATACTCGTTATTTTGACTACAAAAAATGAATTTGAGTTTGATCGAACCAATAACTTACGCGTAGTGAATTTTTGTTCTAAGCAAATGTATGGAGCGTACGAGTAAAACGGATTTTTTTTTCAAAAATTAAAGGTATACCGTAATATCCTTGCAGATGATTTAAGTACCAATTATTAATGATATTTTGACATAACGCGAACTTTTCTACCGAATGCACTTATTTAATAAAAAATAAAAAACTTATTTTTTCATGCTGAAATAGCTTTTTCTCATTGTTTTAATCAAATAAATAATAAACATACAACAGTTACAAGTAGAAAATTGAAAATAAAACCATTACATCCTTTACATTATTACCATTGTATCCTCTTTATTACATTATCTTTGTACTTAATGAAACAGTATTTAACAAATGACACATTGACAACTTATGAGTCTAAAATTAATGATCATTAATGAGGTCCGGTTACAATCGTTAGTAGATATTATGAACATAGGAACAACAAAGTGACACATAAGCTGAAGATGACGATGGTAGATGGCAAAATCTGCACATATCTTTCACAGGCTAAGTCAAGTGCAACATGCGTTTTATGTTTAGCTAAGCCTAATGAAATGAACAATATAGACAAAGTTTCGAAAAAAACAGTGCCTGATACTACCTTATATGAATTTGGACTATCATCTTTACATGCCCGGATCAATACCATGGAATGCCTTCTTCATATAGCATATCGATTGGACTTTAAAGAATTTTATGCAACTGAAAAGAGGGGCCTTAAACAGAAGATGGAACTACGGAAGAAGATTATTCAAGATCGCTTCAAAGACGAACTAAATCTTTTAGTCGATGTAGTAAAACAAGGTTCTGGAACAACGAATGATGGAAACACAGCACGAAAATTTTTCGAAGATCCCGAAAAAACAGCTAATATCACTGGACTGGACAAACAACTGATTCGGAGATTTGCTGTAATTCTGCAAGCTGTCACATCAGGTGAAGTAATTGACACTGAAAAGTTTAAAGCCTATTGTAAAGATACAGCGGACGACTATATTAAATTTTACAGTTGGTATAAGATGCCCCCAACAGTGCATAAATTGCTGATCCATGGCACAGATATCATTGCACAAAATGATATTGTACCGATTGGTCATCTCTCTGAAGAAGCATCCGAGGCACGCAACAAAGACTTCAGAATGTTCAGAGAGCATCACTCACAAAAAAAAAACGAGACAAGATTCGAACAGGGATGTTTTTAATATGTTACTTTTGTCTTCCGATCCTGTCCTTTCTTCAATGAGGCCAACAATAAGTGGAAAAAAGAAACAGGCTTTCTTCCCTGAAACTTTAGAATTATTCATTTGTCTGGAACCTCAAGAAGAAGAAGTGACAGATACCTCAAATGTGTACCCTGATTCTGAAATGGACACGGATTCGGAAGTAAGCGACCAGGAAAACTAAACTTTCAGGATTCCAATATTAGCATTAGAATACTTTTAATTAGGATAGCATTACATATACTTATTTCTGTTTTTATGTAAACCAATTATTGATAATGTTACTGATATTTATTTAATTAAGTAAATTCGTAGTATCTACTAATGATTGTAACCGGACCTTATTAACGATCATTAATTTTAGACTCATCAGTTGTCAATATGTCAAATTTGTTAAATATTGTTTCATTAAGTACAAAGATAATGTAATAAAGAGGATACAAAGGTAATAATGTAAAGGATGTAATGGTTTTATTTTCAATTTTCTACTTGTAACTCTTGTATGTTTATTATTTATTTGATTAAAACAATGAGAAAAAGTTATTTCAGCATGAAAAAATAAGTTTTTTATTTTTTGTTAAATAAGTGCATACGGTAGAAAAGTTCGCGTTATGTCAAAATATCATTAATAATTGGTACTTAAATCATCTGCAAGGATATTACGGTATACCTTTAATTTTTGAAAAAAAAATCCGTTTTACTCGTACGCTCCATACATTTGCTTAGAACAAAAATTCACTACGCGTAAGTTATTGGTTCGATCAAACTCAAATTCATTTTTTGTAGTCAAAATAACGAGTATAACCGTATAAAAATAAAATAATAAAAATAAAAAATATATATCGATTTAAAAAAAAAAGTGCACCCCGTAGGAAAATTCTAATTATGTGGAAAAATCAAGAATAATTGGTTTTAAAATCATCTGTCAGGATATTACGGTTAACTTTTTATTTTCGGAGAAAACTCGTTTTTTCTGATACGCGCCATACAAAGATTTTGAAAAAAAATTATAATTAATTATTTTTCCAACCAAATTAGCTAAGATTAATTTTGGGACATAATAAAACCTAACAAAAGCTATTCCAATAAAAAAAAGTTCAAATTTAAGACTTCGGTTTCTATTTCTATGGAGGCCGATTTTCAGCCCACCGTGAGCCGGTGGGAATCGGCTTTTATGGACGCGCCGCCACTGGTCTCTATTTATCTCATCAGGTTTCATTTCAGATGTGGAACCGGTCACTGAACCAGGACCGTCAGACCAAAGTCCCCCAAAAGTGAAAGTCGGCGAGTCACAAGTGAAAGTGACAGAGGGAGAGACCAAAACTATCGACTGTCATCCTGAGGGATATCCGCTGCCGACCGTTCAGTGGACCAAGGCAAGTTTGCAATGTTTTTGCCGCGTTTACACCGGCACTGGCTCGCGCGGCAGCCCGGAGACACTGGGGCGAGTTGGGGCGAGCCACGGAAATTAATTATTATATAACTAGTGACCGGCCCGGCTTCGCACGGGTTAACAAATTATGCACAAACCTTCCTCTTCCTCCAATCTATCTATTAAGAAAAAACGCATCAAAATCCGTTGCGTAGTTTTAAAGAGCTAAGCAGACAGACAGACAGACAGCGGGAAGCGACTTTGTTTTATACTATGTAGTGATTTGACATTTTGAGAAAACCGTACACAATTTTACACGTAGGTACCTAATATGTACAAAAAAAATGTTGAACGGTATTGTATCTGGAGAAGCCCAAACTTGGTATGTTTTGAAATTTATTTTTATTATAATTTAAAAAAATGACTGAAATGTAATGATGTGATATACCTATTTTTAGAATCGGCTCAGAAAGCCCTTTCGTTTAATGCCACACACAATAGGTTTTATAAACATTTTTTTTTATTCCATACAAAAAAATATGACGTCATAACTCCTCTCCTTTTTTTAGTTTTTTTTGGTGCTTCGGGTCAAATTGATTTAAATGGCCTAATGGTCAATCGATTTTCGTGCCTTTAACACCATTTGCATTGCAGCGTTTTTTGGCGGACCGCTAGCGCTAGAATATAATTTTATGATTTTGACATACTTAAATTAACCTGACAAATTGTAAATGTAAGGTCGAAATAAATCGCTATTCTATTTTATTATACAGGAGGAAGGGCAATTCACCAGCGGCACCAGACAGGAGGGCAATTCGCTGGTCATATCTGTGGCCAAAGAAGACGACACGGGGTACTACACATGCAGTGCCATCGTGGATGGAACAGCTGTGTACACCGATTACCTTACTGTGGAACTTGAAAGTAATGGAAACAAAACAGGTATGTGTCTTCTGATAAGCGGTTTATAGAAACATTATAGACCAATACAGATGTGCAAGTTGCGGAAAGTTTCCATAAAATTCTATAAATTCTCGGAAATTTCATGAAACTTTCACTAGGAAATATGGGAAATTTAAATTTAAAATTGGAAAGTTTCAATTCTCATACAAAAATGTAAGAAATTTTCCGAATTTTTCCTACGTTAAATTTCCGAAACATTTCGCAATTTTGGAAAGTTTCCTTAGGCACATCAGTATAGACCAATGACCTTTTAGTTATGTAGACGTGTGACGTTCATAGTTGACAAAACTAAAATTTGATCCAACGATTTTGACAACTTGACAGGTTGGCGTCACCCATACGACTAACTAAATATCGCCGCTATACTTACTCAACCTCGTATCTGCAACACTCATTTGATGACAAAAACACCCGTATTCCGAATGAAAGAAAAGCGACATTTCCATCAAATGATTGTTGCAGATATGAGGTTGAGTAAGTATAGCGACGATATAGGTTCCGTAACTTATATTTAATGGCTCACGATCGTGCGCCTGGTACCATATCTACCTCATCTTACTTACATCTATGATATATAGGTACTTCGTCTGTGTGGAATAGGAAATATAACGCGAAACTCTGCGCAGGGGGCGCCACTCCCACAATAAGTCACAATCTAAGGGTCTACCGCAAACGAGAGTCGAAATTTTGTTATCTAACCTCTTTCACTCTTGCATATTCGAGCGATAAAGAGGCAGATAGCTGAGTTTCGATTTCGCGTTTTCCGGTAGGCCCTTTGTAAACAAACCGCCTTGATGTATCAATGTCATATTTACGTACCACCCATATTGCACTCTGTCAAAAACTCGGTCGCCAGCCGTGTACAGCTTTATGTATTTAGACTAATATTTGTTACAGACAAGAGTATATGCAAATTGCCGTTGGAGACTAGTTGGTGCTATGGCGTCAGCTGGTACTACGATATTGGTGAACACAAGTAAGCAACGATTATATTTTACGAAAACCAAAAAAATATTGAACCTAATAATTAGTGGGTACCAAGAGAGACAGAGAAAGGAGTACTCTCATTTGACTCATTTCATGTCCAATGTTTTTTTTACAAGCTTTTATTTAACTTGCTTAAAGACCCACTTCCCGACTTCCAATGAAGCTGAAAATTTCTATGCATATGTAGGTAGGTCTGGTGACAATGCAATATTATGGAACCATCGAGCTGATCTGATGATGGAGACAGGAGGTGGCCATAGGAACTCTGTGATAAAACAACGCAACCTAATTGTGTTAGGGGTTTTAGAATTGTATAAATGAGTATTAGTTGCCTGTGGAAATAAAGGGACAGTCAGCGATAAGAGCTTGTACCAAAAATGACATTTTTGCTAAAAACTTATTTCAGATGCGTTTCTTTCGCCTGGGGTGGATGCGGGGGGAACGCCAACAAGTTCGACAACGAGGAGGCGTGCCGCCTGGCGTGCGATGGCGTGTAACCGTGCAAGGAAGAGGCGTGCCGCCTGGCGTGCGACGGCGTGTTAAGCTGGCCACACACACTAGGTTTTGCGTGTCGGTTTTGCTTCTGCAAGCAAAACCAACAGGCACGACCGAGTTCCATAGGGCACACACGTAACGACAAACCTGCACAAACTCTCAGTTCAAACCATCATGGCACCGGTAGTGGTGGTTGACGTCGACGCAATAACGCTGTTAGGTTTATATTTCGTCAGCCATACACGCATACAAACCATGAATCCACTCCACACTTAAAAAATAATAAAACTGGCCAAGTGCGAGTGGGACTCGCGCACGAAGGGTACCGTACCATTATCTATAAAAACGGAAAAAAAATCATGGGAGCCCCACTCCGACTCGCACTTGGCCGGTTTTTTAGTATTTGTTGTACTAGAGGCAACAGAAATAGATCATCTGTGAACATTTCAACTGTCTAACTAGCATAGTTCATGAGATACAGCCTAGTGACAGACGGACGGACGGGCAGTGGAGTCTTAGTAATAGGGTTCCGTTTTACCCTTTGGGTACGGAACCCTAAATATCTACTAAAAATCCTGTACAATTGCATTTCGTTTGCGAGACGACATTGTTGCACAGTGACTTGCGACCTATCCCCTCGGCAATCACTGGATAACTGAAGCCTATCAAGCCTGCCAGCCACACACGTTCAGTTATGCCTGCGCAAGCGAAGTGCGCAAGCACAACCGACAGGCAAAAAATATAAATTTTGATATTTTCAATTTTGCTTGCGCAGGCAAGGAGTTTGCTTGCGCAGGCAAGGAGTCATGTCATACACACGTTCAGTTATGCCTGCACAAGTTAACTGTGCAGGCATAACCATCGGTTATAACCTAGTGTGTGTGGCCGGCTTAACCGTGCAGGGAAGAGGCGTGCCGCCTGGCGTGCGACGGCGTGTAACCGTGCAAGGAAGCGGCAAAGGCGACAAAACGCGACACGGACAATTTATCGAACATGCATTTAACCGTTTAATAGGGTACATATAGATGGTCAAGCAAATCTTGTCAGTAGAAAAAGGCGGCAAATTTGAAAAATGTAGGTGCGAAGGGATATCGTCCCATAGAAAATTTGAATTTCGCGCCTTTTTCTACTGACAAGATTTGCTTGACCGTCTATATTTGTATTTAAAATAAATTATTTTACACAATGCATGAAATTAGCACCAGAAGATTAATAGAGAAACGTTGGCAGCAGCCCTTTTATGACGACGGGGATTAAACCTTGTAAACAAATTGTTCTTCTATATGATAACACTGACAACCTAAATAAATAATAAATATATGAGATGACGGTTTCCATTTCGGACATTACAAGAAAATAAATGGAACTTGTTTGAAGATTTAGAAAGAGGGCAAGGCTCAGACCAGGTTCATTTATTTATTTCATTCACCCTTTTCCAGGCATAGGTATTACGATTTATCGACGACATACGCGCCAATACAATTTCAATTTTAGCATTCCGATTTAAGGATCAAAATAGATTGCACTTTCGGGAAATGTGACTTGTCTTTAAATGAATCACCATCATCATCATCAAAGCTATTTGGATTTTTTGGGAAAACCTGATAGATTGGTGCGACTGAAAAAGGGTTAAGATCGGTTTTCCTAGGATAGCGGTGCCGTCATATAGCGGCCGTCTCCATACTAAATAATACGGCTAAATATGGATGTCGTAGTATTTGTATGGAGACGGCCGCTATATGACGGCGCCGCTTTCGGAGGAAACCAAAGCTTTAAACCAGGCGTGTCTCACTCCGCGATTTCGTCGCTTTGCTACAGGTAGTTAAAAGTACATCCGTTCGGCCCCAATTTTGGGGAAAGCCATAAGCCGCGCGTGGCGCTGTCGCCACCTAGCGGCCATATCTGTGCTGATCGTAACAGACGCGTTTTGTTAGAGAGTGAGTCTTCTGTACTTACTTAGTACTATTATTTATTCTGTGGTTAAACTAAACTTAATTTTATTTATGAAACATAATGGAAACCAGCCGTCTTCGCCTTTGCGAAAAAAACTGTCAATATGAGTTTGTAGGACTCATTTTTAGAAATCCGTTGAGTTAGCACACATAGTAGGTAAGTACCTATTATTTTTATGCAATACATATTTGTTTATCAGAATCACTGCTGCAGAACTCGTGCGTCCGATCAGATACAGGGTGTTAATCTAAACAATAGATATAAAAATAAATGAATTAAAACGAAACGCTGCTTAAAATTTTATTGTTTTGTTTCTGCATTGCTTTGATATTGATTTATATTGCTTATTTGATAACTAGCGACTAGATAGCGTATGTTTATATATAAAATTAATCTAATTTATTCGGGTAATTCAATTGTTTTAAATTAACGTGAAAAGGTATCCTACTCTAATATTAGAGTTACGGGTGATTTTAAAATATAATAACATCATTTTAATAGTAAATATTATTACAATTGATATACATCTTGATCGCCCTAATGGCATTGACATATATTTTAGGACGGGCCTTATGGACACTAAAAATTGTACTATTTCAGCGGTGTCACTCACGAATTCGAGCCAATCGTGCAATCTAACGCAACTAGTTGCGACCAATCGCGCGCGTGCAATGCAAACTCATCAACCAATCGCGTGTCACACCGCTGTACTGCCCCATTCATGCCCCATTATTGCCCGTAAGGCCAGTCCTGAGATTGTACACTTATACACTATACACAACAAGCTTATAATATAAGCGAGTATGCACTTAGGGTCGGTTGGACCATCTGCACTTAACAGACTGATCAACGTTACCCGGCGCGCCGCGGCGGTTTACTATGAATTTTTCCATACAATAAAATTTAGCGAACTCTTTAACGATGACAAACATTTACTGCCATCTTTTGGCAGTAAATGTTTGTCATGACAGTAAATGTCTGGGTACAAACAGCATGGTGCAACCGACCCTTAGTGTCCGACCTTTCGACCGGACCTTTCCCGTCTCTGACGGTGATTCGACGACTAAGCATAGGTACTACCTACTCTACTAAATTTGTATGTTGCTTTTGGTCGACTGTCTCTTATTAAATTGTACACCCGGACTTAATCGTGTATCTAAGTTTTAAGATTTACCTCCGACGTTTATAGGACGGCGTTGTCCCCGTGGTCTCGGAGAAGACTGCCTTAAGTTGACATCAGCATCTTCTAACCGCGCGAGTTTTTCGAACTACCCGCACTTGGTCTTGTTTATCAGCTTGAACGTTTTGCGACTGTCTCTTGTCTATGGTGATCATGTTATGAGAGGTAAGCGCGCGTCCGACGGCGATTGATGGAATACTAAGGTGGGCATATTACTGTCGCGTCTGCTGGTCGACTGTCTCCTGGTACTTGTGTGTCGCTTCTATGGTTCGATTGTCTCCTGTCTACTGGTTTTGAGAGTCGAGCCCGTCTCTGACGGCGATTGATGGAAGACTAAGGTGGGCATATTACTGTCGCGTCTGCTGGTCGACTGTCTCCTATCTCCTGGTACTTGTGTGTCGCTTCTATGGTTCGATCGTCTCCTGTCTACTGGTTATGAGAGGCGAGCCAGTCTCTGACGGCGATTGATGGAAGACTAAGGTGGGCATATTACTGTCGCGTCTGCTGGTCGACTGTCTCCTGGTACTTGTGTGTCGCTTCTATGGTTCGATCGTCTCCTGTCTACTGGTTATGAGAGGCGAGCCCGTCTCTGACGGCGATTGATGGAAGACTAAGGTGGGCATATTACTGTCGCGTCTGGTGGTCGACTGTCTCCTGTCTCCTGGTACTTGTGTGTCGCTTCTATGGTTCGATTGTCTCCTGTCTACTGGTTATGAGAGGCGAGCCCGTCTCTGACAGCGATTGATGGAAAACTAAGGTGGGCATATGCCCACATGCCTTTTAATCAGAATGATGCCATATGCCTTTTTGACCAGCAGACGCGACAGTAATTACTGTCGCGTCTGCTGGTCGACTGTCTCCTGTCTCCTGGTACTTGTGTGTCGCTTCTATGGTTCGATTGTCTCCTGTCTACTGGTTATGAGAGGCGAGCCAGTCTCTGACGGCGATTGCACGACCACAGTGGGCACTCTGCTGGTCTGCGGTGAGCGCCTGCTGATGGATGATCTTCTGCTTTGTGGGGAGTTCCGGGCCTGAAAACATTATTAAATGATAGACGTTTTGTGTCATTTCTTGTAGATAATGTCCACTTGTGAAAGCTTGTGTTACTCTTACCCTCGTAATAAATCGGAAACTAGAGAGTCAAATATATATGTTGTTTGTCATTTGCGATATATATGACATGGGGTTCAAGAGGTAAGTATTCAGTTCTCGCTTGGACAATTGGCTTTTGAGGTACTGACGAAATGAGAGACTTAGTGTCGGTTGCACCAAACTGTTTGACATCGTTAAAGAATTCGCTAAATTTTATTGTATAGAAAGTTTCATAGTGAACCGCCGCGGCGCGCCGAAGACGTAGATCAGCCTGTCAAGTGCGGATGGTGCAACTGGCTCTTAAAGCAGAACATCGGGCATTCGCAGTTTTAAAGCAGATTCGGCGACTTGATCGACGAACGCTAGTATAAGTTCTTGTCGCGAGAATGCTCATTACAGTCATTACAAGTAAATGGTGTTTCAGCACCTTTGAAAACAGTACTTATATTACAAACCTGCGGTTACCATCTCGTGTCTATCATCGTGCCCTTCCTGCCGTGGCGCGGCCCCGAAGAAAGCCCTTCTCTTCCATCGCAAGAATCCGAGGATTATCAGAAACGCGCCGATGCCTATAGCACCGAAGGTCACTCATGGGCTGATGTCACAGTATAATAAAGAGTACTAGCATACAGTATGGACGCTCCCTGCCTCCCGTTGAAAGTGCCGCCCACCCGCTGAGACCCGCTCTCGGTTACCTCACATACCCTACAATGTCTTATCTCACTCACACAAGCATGGTACGCGTTCACGAGCTTAGGCTGTGTGCGTAGGAACGCGTTTGTTTCATACATTTGATCGCCAGTGTCCGAGGTGTGCTGATGTTGTTCACATGGTGTATATGCCTGTGGCTCTTTAGAGAAAATAAAACAAACCTGCGGCATTACCCCCATCTCGTGCCCTTCGTCGTGCCCCTGCTGCCGCGACGCTGCCCCGAGGAAGCTCCTCTTCTTCCAGCCGAGGTACCCTAGGATGATGAGGAACGCGCCGATGACTATCGCGCCGAAAGTCACTCCTGTGGCTGATGCTGTTGACATGCTGTATATGCCTGTAAATGAATGAATGAATTAGAATTTTTTAGGCAGTTTAGGCATTAAATAATATAGTTATAAGGTACCATTTTGGCGATATAACGACGTGGTTCTCGTAATCTTCAAGTCGACAACAAGCTACCCTGGTTGACGATATAGCAAACATTTACCGGTTACTGGCTGGCACCTTTAAGAATTTAGGGGTTTATGTACAAAGGAGAAGCAAGGTGGACCGGGGGAAGCGCCCGATGAGGGCATGGATAAAATTATTGAGGGAGGCGAGCACAAGTAGACGTGTAGGTACTGATACGATGATAAGAAACAGAAGTTCACTTTTCATGAGCGTCGCCAGGGAGAGCAGGGGATTACATACAAGCTTTGGACAAACCCCTTACCTTTTACGATCAGCTCCACCGTGTCCGTATACTCCTTGCCGTCACTGAGACCAGCTCCACAGGTCCAAACCCCCACATCTTCGTATTTCACCTTCCGGATGGTTACGGCACAATCTCCTCGATCTAAACTCTTGTTTTGTGGGAAATAGTAGCGGCCGAGGATTGATCTGGAATTATCAGTCATTATCTTCCTCGCGTTGTCCATTTTGCCACGGCTCATGGGAGCCTGAGGTCCGCTTGGTAACTAATCCCAGGAATTGGCGTAGGCACTTGTTCTTACGAAAGCGACTTCCATCTGACCCTCCAATCCAGAGGGTAAACTAGGCCTTATTGGGATTAGTCCGGTTTCCTCACGATGTTTTCCTTCATCGAAAAGCGACTCATTTTCACTTCCCACCAATAACATTCATACGCCCATGATCCCTCCCATTCGCTGGTTTTGATGATTTCGGAAAAATGATATGGAGTCTTAAAGGCCACAACTACGTTATGCAAACGCATCCGGTGTACACTGGCTTTAATGCAGATAAGAGAGTTGTAGATAGACGACATTATTAAGTTTAAACATTATTATAAAAATATGTAGATACTATAACAGCACACGCATGCCAACGGTGGACCGTAAATCTTTCCAACAAGGTTTATTATCGTCAGATATTGACAGTGTGGACGGATCATTGTATGCAGCTATGCACGTTCCGTAAAAAAAGCTATATTAAACTCTATCCAACTGGCTCATGGTCGAATTGTACCAGGCAAAATGTAATTAGCATTCTGACCCTTAAGTCAGATAATGGAGCCAAAGTGTCAATAAGTTTCATAATTGCTGTCACGACTCGTCTTATCTACACTTTACGCTCTTTAAAAAAATATGCATACGATTACGGACTTGGGCAGGCGTGGCTCACTCCGCGATTTCGTCGCTTTGCTACAGGTAGCTAAAAGTACATCCGTTCCACCCCAATTTTGGGGAAAGCCATAAGCCGCGCGTGGCGCTGTCGCCACCTAGCGGCCATATCTGTGCTGATCGTAACAGACGCGTTTTGTTAGAGAGCGAGTCTTCTGTATCTAGTACTATTATTTATTCTGTGACTTGGGTTCAAATCAAACACTCCGGTAACAAAAATTGCATGTGATATTTACCGTTACTTTTCGGCGAAGGAAATCGTCTTGAGAAATCCTGCATAGTAGGTACTGCGATAAAATTCAGAGGTGTTGTAAGTCTCCAATAGGTACTGGGAAGGTTATATTGCATAAATCACTTATGTACAATAAAAGGAGCAATATTTCACTTTAGGTGTCCTACGCGCAGCTTAGAAATGGTTGTTGATTTGTACCTACTGAATACAAATGTACGCCAGTCGTATAGTTTACGCACATTTGGCACGCACGCAAAGGCGCACCATTAAGAGGTATACTTAAAAAACTCAGTGGTCTATAACCCTCGGTGTGCGTACACTCTAAGGTCACATCTTTACTGTAAAATACAGTACCTGTACCGTACTGCCTCTATCATTTTTGCTAGTACTAAGTACTTACGTCGTGTAATTAACTGCTGAACCAATAGGTACTAAATGGTGCAGCATTAGGGGGCTCAAAACGGCAGTAACTAAGTGGTTTATAACCATCTCACATCTTTTCGGTGAACTGCTGTTATATATGTTGTTGTTAGTACTGAATACTTACGTAGTATAGTTTATAGCGGAGTCGATACTAAAAGGCGGGCCATCAGGGGGCTCAAAACGGCAGTAACTAAGTGGTTTATAACCCTCTGTGGTCGCACACTCTAATGTCACGTCTTTTCTGTGGACTGTTGTTATTTTGTTGTGTATTGCTGCTACTTTGTCGACGACACGAAGTTCGATTATCTGCTGATCTTCGACACCTGTAATTAGAAAATTATAAATAGACTAGCTGTTGCCCGCGACTTCGTACGCGTGGATTTGTATATTGGTGGTTATATGTATATTAGCTTAGAACATTATGCAGCAAAAGATAGCAGTAGCGACGGTTAATCATTTGTTAATTATTACACAACACATGAGATTTGTCTTTCACAACCTGGCTACGAAATTTCAAGCCCCTAACTGAATAAAATTGCTCTCGATATAATCCCTCTCAACCCCCTTAGATTTTCAAGTCCACTTTCAAATACAAGTTGCTTTAAATAAAATTTGAACCCTATACCAATTTTAAACCCCTTTTTAACCCTTTTAGGGGATGAATTTTTAAAAACGCTGAAATTACTTTTCTAGCATTCTAATACAACCTTACAACGATTCAATTCTTTAGCCTTTATACAACGATTCAAGTCCCGCACTCAAAAAAATGTTAGACCCCCATAGAAATGTTCATGACCCCTTTTTCACTACCTTGGGAGATGAATTATCAAAAACTCTGAATTTAGTTTTCTTCCCTTTTAATAATATACCTACTTTTTTAAGAAGTTTCAAGTTCTTAGCTTTGAATAAAATTTGAACCATATACAAACTTTCAACCCCTTTTCGACCCCTTCCCTTTTTAGGGGATAATTTTTTTAAAACGCTGAATTTACTTTTCTCGTATTTTAATAATATGCGATTAAACAAAGGTTTAACACCGCATTCAAAAAAATGTTTGACCTCCATACAAACTTTCAACCCCTTTTTCACCACCTAAGGGATGAATTTCAAATAACGCTGAAATTAGGTTTATTTTCTTTTAATGAAATAACTTTTTACGAAGTTACAAATTCCTAGTTTAAAATAAAATTTGAACCCTATACATACTTTCAACCCCTTTTTAACCCTTTTATGGGATGAATTTTTAAAAGCGCTGATATTACTTTTCTTGTGTTCTAGTTCTAATAATATGCCTTTATAAAAAGATTCAAGTCCCGTAATCATAAAAATATTTGATCTCCATACAAACTTTCAACCCCTTTTTCACCACCTCGGGGGATGAATTTTTAAAAACGCTGAAATTTGTTTTCTTGTTTTTTAATTTAATACCTTTTTGCAAAGTTTCAAGGTCCTAGCTTATATTAAAATTTGCACCCCAAGACAAAACTTTCGTCCCCTTTTTAACCCCCTTAGGGGTTGAATTTCCTAAAACGATGCAATCACTTTTTTTTGTAATCGGCTATTAAGCGTTTCTGAGCAGTTCAAAGCATTTGTAATGGATTCAAACTTTCTACCCCTTTTTCACCACCTTAGGGGATGAATTTTCAAAAACGCTGAAATTAGTTTTCTTGTATTTTAATAATATTTCTTTTTACATTATTTTTAAATTCCTAGCTTAAAATAAAACTTTAACCCTATACAAACTTTCATCCCCCTTTTAACCCCCTTAGGAGTTGAATTTCTCAAAATCGCTTCTTATCTCTTGTACATTTTATTTTAAATGTAACCTGGTGGGAAAATTTCAACTTTCTATCTGTTGTAGTTTCGGCTCTGCGTTGATGAATCAGTCAGTCAGTCAGTCAGTCAGGACACTTGCATTTATATATATATAGAGTCTGTGCGGAAAGAGAAGAGTCGTGAAATGTATGGGGTCCAATACATTCTACGCCTCTTCTCTTTCCGCACAGACTCTAGAAGATATACGGTCAAGGAATTTAATTTCAGTAAAATTTCGTACCTCGTCACAGTGCCAATAGTATTGAGGTCCCTAGCGATTTTCATATTGATTGTCACTGTGACAAGGTACGATCTGGTACTGAAATTATGATTTTTGATTGTACAGTTAGCTGCAGAGAAAAGGAAACGTGATTCGCGGTAGACCCTCTGGATGCCTCACCTCTAAGCTGCCTTCCTATATGGCATCTCCACTCGCCCACGTCCTGAAGAGTCGCCTTGATGGGTATAGCACAGTGTCCGTTTGTCAGCTCGCTTCCTGAGAATCTGCCGAATAAATAAATTGAACAGTTTTTCAGCTTTACTCGGGAGTCACATGAACATAGCGGCCGTTACACAATTAAAGTTACGCTCTCATTTTAAAACTCCATGCTGAAATAATATGAAATTTGACATGAACTTTCTAGTAACACACAGTGTGTAAAAAAAATATGGGCCCTGGAGGTCAAGTACCTTGAAACCTTAAGCTAGCTCATTTTACTTAAAGGAAATATTCTTTTATTTTTAAAAGACACAAAACGGAATTTAATTTTTTTTTAAATCGAACCGACCAAAAATTCCAAAAAATAAACAGTCGCAAACATTAAGTCTTACAGTCGTCTATCGTACAAAATATCCATAAAATCGAATATTTAGTACTCAAGAATATTTTTAGACAAGCGAATTTAAAAAATAAAGTTATTTGAATGCAGTTGTGTTTCTTTTTAAAAATAAAATAATGTTTCCTTTAAGTAAAATGAGCTAACCTAAGGTTTTAAGGCACTTTCTCTCCAGGGCCCATTATTTTTTTCCATCCTGTATATCTTGTCTGGTACCTACTTTATTTTTCGTCGCTAGTATTTGTACTTAATAGTAACTTCATATCGTATTTTCTTTGTAAGTTGTAAACATAACAACTTGTAAACCTGCTTATGAAGTTGGCTAATAACTAAACGAAAATAAACTAATCGTTAAAATTTACTACTTAAAGTTGCTATTGTGCCTCACGCACCACACAACTAATAACTGGACTGTTATCTTTGGGTTTACTATCAAGTTATACATTAAACGTGTTTACTTCGCTGTCAATACAATCTCGTGTCTTGGTGCCCGATTCGGATTAACCAAATTGTTATGGTACGGTATGGTATGGTATATGACCTTCAAGACGAGATTGATGACGCTGAATGGTGGATACGAAATGAAGTGAAAGTCAGTGGCGAAGCGCCAACTATAGCCATGGGCAAAGATGCATCTGCGAGGCCCTTTTCTTTCACCGTGCCCGAAGGGGCCTCGCGCGAGGCTCCCCTTGGGGCGCGAGGGCCCACTATATATTCGTCCACGCCTAGCTACGCCACTGGTGAAAGTCGTGCGTTAGATGCGCAATCAGCAACACCAAGGCGATCGATAATGTCGTATCAAAACCATAACAAATTGTTAAATTATAATCGACCTCATGGACTTGCAACTCTTGCAAGATTTATCACAAAACATTTGGTGTGAATACTCATATGCGAGTTTCTTTACATTGCGATTACTTAATTAGATCGATCTTTTGAATCGGTTGTACAGTCGCCATCAGACATAAGTATAGGTATTTTTCATACCGCTCTTAATTTAGCCACCCTTCTTAATTTTGGATAGGTATAACCAAGTTTAAAAATAACCTTAAAAGAAATTAAACTTTACACTGTATATATGTACTTGCCTGTTGTTTTACCTCTTCTTTTCTGTATCATTTGCATTGTTTTCTGTAACGAGGTGTGCAATAAAGAGTATTTGTATTATATTGTATTGTACTTACGAAAACCTCTTGCCGCTAGGGTGCACAAAGCCACAATAAGCCATAGGGATATCCTGCTTACATTGTATATTTATCCGTTCATTTTCTAGAGCCAGTATCTTCACGGCACCATTAACATTGAACTCTCTGAAAGCTGTCCGAAAACTATTAAACTTTCACGGTAGATACCGGTATCATTATTAACAATTATAAAGAAGTCTAGGGCCTCGGCAAGATGAGCCCAAAATCGCAGAGACGGGCGTAATAAAACCGGTTAAGTGCGAGTCAGACTCGCGCCCGAAAGGTCCCGTACCATTACGCTAAAAACGGCAAAAAATCACGTTTGTTATATGGGAGCCCCACTTAAATATTTATTTTAGGTATTTTATTTTTAGTATTTGTTGTTATAGCGGCAACAGAAATACATCATCTGTGAAATTTTCAACTGTCTAGCTATCACGGTTCATGAGATACAGCCTGGTGACGGACAGTGGAGTCTTACTAACAGGGTCCCGTTTTTACCCTTTGGGTACGGAACCCTAATTAAGGTAAGGTTTTTCTGAAAACTCTCAGACACCATCTAACCCAAAGTGTAAATAATAAAAAATAAATAAAATAATTATGTAAAATAGGCTCCTTTGAAACTATTACTTAGGCTAACGGTTTTGTTTTCATCAAGTATACACTTAATCAAAAATTTGCTTTAAATATCAAAACCAATTCACACCACAAACACTATTTGTAAACACACTTCAGATAAATACCGTTTATAGGATTTTCGATTAAAATCACAGTAGCAAACACGAGCACCAGTGCCTTGTCCATTTTAAGACTGTTTATAGATAAAATACGTCAGGTCGTGCAGCGTTCTACCCATTTCTGAAGTAAATAAAACATTGATAACTATGTTTCTAAGATATCGCGGTCACTGACTAAACGCTATCTTTACTAGAGTCGATCATACTAAGTTTGAACCCACTTTTACAAACATTTTTACAAGCCAAACGTTCCAAAAAAAATTATCCAGATAATTATAGTTTTTGATAATTATCGCGATAAATATCGGATAATTATCCCAGGTATGGATAGTGCTAGTCTATTTATTTTCTTCGAATCTTTGATAGTAAAAAATAATTACTTATTGGGGCATTTTTTTCTATTTTAGGTTATATCACATCGATAATCATCAGGCATAAAAATCACGATAATTATCAAGATATCATTGTTAATTATCCTTTCGGACCCTGTTATTTACACCAAAACACTGATTATAAGGTCTTATGTAAATATATTTGGCAGAGACAGAGACAATGTAAGACAGACATACTTCGCGTAACAGGCGGGCGACTTAAGATGAAATCTCCATTAGCCTACTAGCGGAGATTTCACAAAACTAAACAATGGGGGTGATTTGAATAAAAAAAGACAGTTTTTGGACACGGTTTACTTTATAAACTAGAGAATAAATAAGTGTCATGTTTGACCCCGAAAGGAATCTTTTTGTGTGTGTCCATTCCTAATTTATGCTCCTATCGTATTATTGACGAATAGTGATTCATATCCCACCTTTGTAGTAATTTCAACCCGGCCCCTTGTCGCCCCCTTAAGGGATCGTTCCTGGGGTAAAAACTACCGTAGTTACACATACATACATACATAATACATACATATTATAGGACATTGTTACACAGATTGACTAAGTCCCACAGTAAGCTCAAGAAGGCTTGTGTTGTGGGTAATCAGACAACGATATATATAATATACAAATACATAGAATACACCCAAGCCTCAGGAACAAATATCTGTGCTTTTCATACAAATAAATGCCCTTACCGGGATGCGAACCCAGGACCGCGGCTTCACAGGCAGGGTCACTACTCACTAGGCCAGACCATTCGTCGGTATAGGTATAACTACCCTTTTCTGGGACTCAAATTAGGTATATCTCCATTAAACCGACAACCAACGCAATAACCAACCAACTGAGCTACGGAAGCCTACCAGAAATGCGCAAATCTTTCCATTCCTTACCTTGTGTGTATGTAGGTATCTACATACACGCCTTGGGAGGGCATCCTACAGAAACGGGGTCCATTTCGCAAATCAATCCGAAGAATTGAGATCAGTAGGTAGTAGGTATACCGTATACCCACTACCTATCGAAAACCATATTATTATTATTGGGCGAAAAAATATTAGGTTATACATAAGGCATTTATTAAAATTCGAGAACATGTTAGTAATAAACTAAATTCAGAGTAGATTTTTTTAAATAAATTAGTGGATAATTAAAAATACCTACATGTCGATAGTTATATGTACTTACTGCTATGGTGCAACGACCCGAAGTATTTGTTGACCTAATTTATTATAGGTTATACTTAGTTAAACTTATACCTACTATTTACATTTTATGAACTAGACGACATTATAATGTCTCGTATTCTATGAGGTATTTACATTTTTTTCATTCAAGCCTATACTTATTATACATTCGCAATAATTGTCTTTGCTCATTCGACTGATTTATAGGTTTTGCCACGGTTTTGCTACGACAGCGTTAGGGCCGATACAGACGGAATGCAACCCAACTGCAATTTATGGGAACTGCACGCCAACTGCAACGTCGGCGTGCAGTTTCCATGTACATTGTACAAGTTGCAGTCGGGTTGCTGTCTGTCTGTACCTGCCCTAAGGAACATGATGAGGTAAAGCCCGACCAGGAATATATGATCACGCGCCATGTTGCGGAATTTCACTAAAACTATTTTTTTCAAAATATACTGAACTGTCACCGTATACATGAGAATAACAGCGCCCTCTTGACAAATGATCATATATTACTGGTCAGGCTTTACATATGTTGGTGGCACTTATATATGTGTGCGGCACACCAAGGTCGCGGTGCGGTGCGATAGTGTGTTCTGACTTTAATACGAGTACATTAAGTTTCGTTTCACTTAGTCCCTCTAATCCAGATCTGTGACGTGTCAGTTGTCATCCCGAAGCTCTCAATGCTCTCGTCATCCCACTTCTTCCCGTAGAAACGTGTATAATACCTCTCTTTCCAACAAATAAGGGCTAGGAATACGAGGAGGGCGGTAGTGACGCATACGAAGGTTGCAATGCTGATGATGAACTGCTGGGTATCTGGAAAGGAAAGAAACTCTTATTAAATGTAACTCTAATTTAAATGCGTTTGATAGAATATGTATCATACGGAGAGGGTTCCAGGTAGCATTTATACGTCATTATGACGTCCGTTTACGGTACTGCTCGACGTAAGAGACGTCATTTCTTGACGTCGGGGGGTCCCAGCAGATGACGTCAATTTGTCACAGCCTCAAGACGTCAGTTTACAGACGTAATACTGACGTCATATACTGACTTCATAGGGACGTTACTGGGCCGTACATATTAGGGCAGCCACTGACGTTGGAGTGACGTCATATACTGGATTCATAGGGACGTTACTGGGCCGTACGTATTAGGGCAGCCAAGAAATTGGAGTAACGCGCTCTGCTGTCGAATCCTAGGACCGAATAGCCAACTATCCGGTTCGAAGGACCATGTACGAGGTTCAAAAATAACACTGTATAAAACTACCACTTCATTTACTATTTACACTACTGTACACTGTACAACACTCACTAATGCTTTTGAATTGACGACCTATGGTTCCTCGAACCTTATATATAAGCCCGGAAAAATCTTAACACCGCGTTGTAGAACAGACGCGTTGGGAACAAAGCGCCATCTCTTGACTTATTTGGTAATAAATTTTCTATAACAACAAAATTTTACATTTGCTAAATTGTGAATTTTAATGCAAAATATTACAAACATGTTATTCCAAATAATTTTACAAATATTTTAGAGTTAATTGCCAACAAAAATAACCATAATCTATAAATGAATTATGTGAAAGGTACGTCCTGATAGTGACTCCAAATAGACGTCACTGAAACGTCATGTTTGTGACCAAAAATGTACATCCTGACAGTGACCCCAAATAGACGTCAGTGAAACGTCAACTTTAGACTAAAATGGTACGTCCTGATAGTGACCCCAAATAGACGTCAGTGAAACGTCGTATTTGTGCCCAAAAAGGTACGTCCTGATAGTGACCCCAAATACACGTAAGTGAAACGTCAACTTTGTGACTAAAATAGTACGTCCTGATAGTGACCCCAAATAGACGTCAGTGATACGTCGTATTTGTGAACAAAAAGGTACGTCCTGATAGTGACCCCAAATAGACGTCACTGAAACGTCTTGTTTGTGACCAAAAAGGTACGTCCTGATAGTGACCCCTAATAGACGTCAGTGAAACGTCAACTTTGTGACTAAAATAGTACGTCCTGATAGTGACCCTAAATAGACGTCATTAAAACGTCAATTTTGTGACAAAAAGGTACGTCCTGATAGTGACCCCAAATGGACGTCAGTAAAACGTCTATTCTCGACGAATAAATGACCGACCTTATTATGACCTATAAATGACGTCGCCTGTGCGTCGCTGACGTCAATTTGCTACCTGGGGTAGGTACTCGAATCTAACCTAAAGGGTTTTACTCATGGTACCTACGCTACGATTAATAATCGTGACGATCGGTCGCTCCGAAAACGACAGTCAACACAACGGATACAGTCCACAAACGAAGCAAGAATCTATTTCATCACAGGGGAGATGGTCCTCTTGGCATTGGTTTGCAATCCTTCTAGGAGGATACTCCTAAATAAAACCCGGAATGCAGTTTCCGCAAGGCGCGAGTAGGGTCCAACCTGAAATAAGCGGCAGACACGTATTGGCTCGCCTTTCCTGTAGGATAAGTAATACCTAACCTAACATAACCTCACCTATTGTTGCTTCTGCCACATGAAGCACGCTCAAATGTATATACTTAGTCAGTATACGCCCGGTTCTCAAGCTCTAGCCAGCCCGTACAAGCCCAGGTGCCTTCGTCAGTCAGTTCGGTAAACTGGAGTGTGATGCTTATGAGGGTAGAAGAACATCTTGGGAACACTCCGAACATGTTCGGATTCATTAAAATAGTTTTACGGTTTAGACTCACGTATTTTTAGTCACTCGCGTGACATGGTTCGGAGAGCCTGGGTCTCCTTTCTCAAGCACTAACAGTGCGAGCATCGTTCCCGACGGCCGTGCTTCGCGTACTGCGGCACGCCGCGTCGCACGCTGATGTTCCGATTTCCTCTTCACAGACAGAAATATCTGACCCCTTTACATAAAGACTAGGTATTCCCTGCAAATTACCTACCTAACCTAATATAACCTCACCTATTGTTGCTTCTGCCACATCAAGCACCCTCAAATGTATATAGTCCGTATACGCCCGGTTCTCAAGCTCTAGCCAGCCTGTACAAGTCCAGGTGCCTTCGTCAGTCAGTTCGGTAGACCGGAGTGTGATGCTGCAGTCGCCGCGGTGGACGCTCAGCTTATGAGGGTAGAAGAACTTTTTGAAGGCGAGGCTGGAAATAATAGTAATTTATTTATTTTATGTTTAATATTTCGGATGAGACTGACTCTGAATTTTGATTGATATTATATATTATATTATCTATAAGGATTTAATTATTCTAGTTTAAAAACTTTAAAACTCGCGACAAGCGTATAACAGCGCCATCTAGTGAGTTACTTAGGTACAACCTATCTAATAATTATAGATGTGGGTAGGTAGTGCATATTTTCACAGAAACGTCATGGAAACGTTAGAACGTGTCTTGCTATTTCAGTTAGTCTCGGTACGAGTACAAAATGTACTGAGGTTGACTGAAATAACATGACAAATACGAACGTTTCCGAAGAAAATACGGTGGAAAACAATTATGCACTATACATCCTATACTATATATCGTAGGTTTATTGCATATCCTTTACCGAAAACCGTAGGTATTAAATAAACTAATTAAATTGATTTATCCGTTTGGAAGCTTTGATGCCTTAATACATTTAGGTATCATATATATGTCAATGTGTTCTGTGGAACAGCATTTTTTCGCGATTTCGGGGTTGGCTCCATTGTAAAGTTGTTCAGTATGACCTACATTAAACATATTCACCCTTCTAAGTATAGTAAGACGTAACAAAATCATTAAACCTCCCTGGGCTATAACCGCGAAGTTCGCCAATTGCGGGAATCTTTCTCTGTCGCTCCAATTACGCCTTCATTGGAGTAAAAGTGAAAGATCCCTGCAATTTGTGAATTTCGATTTTAGCAGTGGGCTCTTTGTATTACGAAATAGGGACTTACTTTTCCTCAGTAATTTTGTCATCCATATGAATCGTACGCTGCTCCGGCGACGTGAAGTAACACTCATTCAACGGTACCATTCCCTCTGAACTGACGCATGACAACGTCACTCTGTCTCCCTTCCTCACTTCGACCTCTTTGTCTAGCGCGGCGAATTTGTGAGCTACCCTCATTTCGACTGTTTTTGTGATTTCTTCTTGAGGTGCTGTTGGTGTCCATAGATGACAGGTCCAGAGGCCTATTTCTGAGGGAGTGGCGATGGTAGAGAATTTGCATGATGGCGTGCCCGGCACGACGTCGACAAATCTGAAATGTTTATTAATCTGGGATCACAACACAAACTAGGCCAGTCATATCGAATCCGTCACAAGACCAGACGATTCAACGGAGCCACGCCGTTTTGTCGCCTAAAATTAAATAGTGTTTAGTTTTTAAGTTTATAAAATGCGTATATATATTTAAACAGCGAGCGCTGGCGGGTGGGCATGGTACCTCGATGTATTACTTCACAGCCAAATAGTAGGTATGCTACCAACGCAAGAAATAAACATTCGGACTCGTTAACCATACTAGTGCCTACTATATTTCAGTACTAAATAATCAAAACGACCAATCACTATTTGGATTTGATTTAAAATAAAAAGATCACATGAAAACGTTCAAATCTTTATTTCAGTCAAACTAAACTGGTTCCAACCCTACACCTCTGACCCGAGAAGATTTACACATCTTTTCAAAACAACACATAGTTTCTTTATTTTTACAAAAGTAAGCTTCTAATGGCACATAAGAAATCAAAATAACACTTAGAATAAAACACTTAGCTACACGGTTAAAGAACGTGAGAATCTATAAGCTTTCAGAATAATCCTTCAGGTATAAGCCTTCAGGAACGTAGCGAATTAGGCACGAGCTTGGCTAACGTCCGATCTCTAGCGCGGTCCGATCAAGAAGAAGGAAGCCAGTTCCAGCGGCGGAGCCAACTGCTCCCGCCTCCAATTCAAGTTGGTAAACCTGCCTGACCAGTCTACCAACATAACGACAAAAATGCCCACTCGTGCCTACGTTCACCCAAGATACACCTCTTGACGTTCCAAAGCCTTCTACCTGTCATCTTAGTTCAACAATACAATACGCCAATAGATGGTGGCGTTATTCACTACGCAACTTTATTATTCCGTTACAAGCAAATAATACGTAGCCAAACATTGTTAATCGACTTTATACAGGCGTCTAACTATGAAATGTAATGCTGCAATACGTCTTTCTGGTGTCTCGCTCCGACATATATATGTAAGTCTGTAAGGTATTTGTAATATGGGCCTTGTTGCCTGATTTAAATTTGTAAATAAGTATAAAAAAAATATCGAACCAAAATTTAGCACCTCATTCTCAATATAAGTCCTAAACTATACGATGAAAAAAAAATGATTCAAGTAGGTATAAGTGTCATTCAATAGAACTTGCTAACTATGTAAACAAAAGTTACTAGTAAATTGACATTCAGTGTCAATTTTAGTATGGCGGTTTGTTTACATAGTTAGCAAGTTCTATTGAATGACACTTTAGACGAAAATTGCTATAATTTGAGGAAACCGTGAGGCCTGCGAGGCCGCCTTATAGTGCGAGGCTGTGGGCGAAGGCCCCATTCGCCCACGCCTATCTACGCCACTGGTTGCGCATAAAAAATATACCTTACACAGTTTTGTTTTGGTATTTTTTCTACAAGAACTTACAAGACTTTAGTTCCATTGGGGTGCGTAAACCCACAGCGGATTAGAGGCACGTCTTTTTCGCAAATCACATCTATGGACTCTCCAGCTTTTGAGAGGATAAGGTCGGCTCCCTCGAATTTTATGCGTCTATAGCCTGGAAGGAAATTATAAAAAAAACATTGGAATAATACCATAAAAGATTGACTTTTTTAAAGGACAGGCCTTAAAAAAGTCAATCTTTTATTGAGACGGGAGCAATTTTTCGCCAATCTGATTAAATTGATCAATCAAATCAGGTGATGCGGACACAAACGCCAAATTGGCCACTTTCACCAATTTTAAATTTATGGTGATATGTGAGCGCAATAAATTAAAAAAATGCCCCCAATCACGAATACTAGCGTCACAATATATTGGTATTCTTGCGTCCGCATCCCATTTTATCGGTAATATCGGTCATAATCGGCGGTCGAATTCGGCGAGCAAAATTGGCGTTTGCATCCGCACGGCCTGATTGGCGAAAAATTTACCCCGTTTTTAGTTAGGTGGTATATATGTATAGTTAAAATGAAATTACCCTACTTTTTAAATTTATAAAAATGGAAATGAAATGGTATGGATGGTGGAGGTGTATTGGGCCGGTGTTCCAAAAGAAAGCAAGTCTTGCCTGGAGCGGAGATTTTTTGAATTTTTCCTTTATTTGATGTTTAATAAAAAATTGATCTTACCCAATATTGCAGGTGTCATAAAACTCATAAAACATAAATTAATAAAACAGTTGAAAGCCATAATAGCGTGTTTTTTTTAATTAAAATATTTTAATGAAAAATTAACTTTTTTTTATGTCTTCTCGAGCCTACGAATTAAAAGCAAATGACGTAAATATTCCCTCCCTCGAACTTTTATGATTAAAAAAATACAACAACAGATTGCATCATCGCATCGCACGATAACATTGATAACTTGAATAAAACTTATCATGCTTTGCAAGATGCTTTCTGGGGTCCCGAAGGTTAACTAACGGAACCCTATAACTAAGCCTCTGAGAGGGCCTACCGGCCCTACCGCGAACACCGAAGTTTGCAAATTGCGGGCATCTTTCTCAGTCACTCTAATTACGCCTTAATTGGAGTAAATGAGAAAGATGCCCGCAATTCAAATTCTCTGAGGGCCTACCGCCAAAACCGAAATTCGCAAATTGCGGGATCTTTCTCTTTTACTCTCATCCAGACGTAATGAGAGTGACAGAGAAAAATGCCCGCAATTGACGAACTTCGATTTTCGCGGTTATAGCCCTGATGTATACGACCTTAATATCAAGAACCATTATTAGGTAAGTACCTACCTACCATCACTCACACTGTTAACTGACACTTCGTAAACCTTATTACAAAAGGCATAAGGTCCACCGATGGACAGTTAAGAGTGTTGCTGTTTGTACAGTTCAAATATACTCACGCCATAATAAAATAACAAATATAGTTGGTCAAACCAATTTGTCAGTCAGTAAGAACCAGGAAAACTAGGTATATTAGGTAGGTACTCATCCTTTTCTTTTGGGTGCTAGTACTAGTGTAAGACAAAGATAGTATGATTCTTTCTGTCTATGTTTGAAATGAGACAGTCCTTTGACAAACTATAATAAAAACCGGTCAAGCGTAAGTCCGTCTTAAGGCATAAAATTGTAGGGACCTTTATGGTGCGAGTCCAACTCGCACTTTGCCAAACTTTAATTATCATTTGCGTCATAGATAAGTCTACTATGTCCAGAGATTGCTAAAAATAGATAAGTAGTTGTGGTAAACACGCCTCTATTTTTTAGCAAATACCTAATTAATGCTCTCAACCTACTAATAGGGACGTAAACAAATATATCTACACCCGGCCCCAACTAATACCTATTGCATGGCCACTTTATGTATGAATTCATTCATAATGTTATGGTGTATGGTCGGGGTTGTGCACTATCCACTGGGTCTTGTAAATAATAAATGCAGACTTACAGTTCAAGTGGTATACTTCGTTAAAGCACACAGGAAATCCATACACGAGCAATACAGAAGGCACAGAAGGGTAGAACACACAGGCACAGGTTTAAAGCAGAAGTAGAACAGTTCAGAAGATAGAAATAGGTAAAGTAAACAAGCGGGAAGCGAAAAGCAAAACAATAGGATCGCAGCGAGAGAGACATGCGTTCCGCGTCGTATCATGGCAGTGACTGTCAAATGACCTCTGTTGCGCGGACGCCGGGCCTAGCTACAAGACCGGTTCGCGCTAGGACGGAGGTGAAGTCGATAGTATCGATAGTCGATACGGTTTATCGACATATGTAGGAGTGTATGTAAGTTTAGGTAAAATATATAAATATAAATATAGGTATATAAAAATGTATGTGTATAAAATGTGTATAAGTACCTACACCACCCCCCACCAGAGTCCCTCAGGGACGATAATAATCAGGAAACCTAATTGTACGACCTGAACGAGTTGTTCTGGTTTCAGGTACCTGAGGTGTTTCTGTCACAGGAGCGGGAGTGTCTTTGACATTATCATTATTGTCTAGCATAAAGGCTGGCTTGAGCCGGTCAATAGACACTGTCGCCTCCTTGCTATTAAGAAGGATTTTAAATATTTTGTCGTCTCTGACGAGTACTTTGTGAGGCCCGGAGTAAGCTGGGGTGAGGGAACCTCTTGTAGTGTCATCGCGAAGGAAGACATGACTACAGGTTTCCAGTTCCTTGTGCACAAACACTCTGGGCTTACAGTGTCGTGAAGCAGGAACGGATCGTAGCTTCTCCATGTAGCTTTTGAGTCTGGCGGAAAAGTCGGATATATCCGAAGTTACACCAGCGCTCGGCTCCCAAAACTCGCCAGGGAGTCGTAACGGCTCTCCGTAGACCAACTCGGCCGAAGATCCTTGCAGATCTTCTTTGAAAGAGGCACGTATTCCCAGGAGGACCCACGGCAACGACTCAGTCCATCTGTCATTTGCATGACAGACGATAGCCGCTTTTAGTTGTCGGTGATACCTTTCCACTAAACCGTTGCAAGCAGGATGGTATGCTGTCGTCCTTTTATGCTCGAATCCGGCTATCCTAGCTAAGCATTGAAATAGGGCCGACTCAAATTGACGGCCACGGTCAGTTGTAATGCTTGTAGGACAGCCGAACCGAGCAATCCAGGTGGACAGCAGTGCTTTTGCAACGGTTTCTGCCGTGATATCTTCTATCGGTACTGCCTCTGGCCAGCGAGTAAATCGATCTACTGCTGTGAGGCAATACCGATAGCCCTGAGAAAGTGGGAGGGGCCCCACCAGGTCTATATGGATCTGTTTGAAGCGGGCGCGCGGCAAGTTAAAGGTGCCCAGTGAGGAAGTCACGTGACGGTTGACTTTAGCTCGCTGGCACGGCAAGCAGGAACGCGCCCACTCCCTGCAATCTTTTTTAACACCTGGCCAGACGAAACGCTCGGAAACTAGTTTCGCCGATGCGCTGCAGCCAGGATGGCTTAAGGAATGAAGGCTATCAAACACCTTCTTCCGCAGAAACTTAGGTACATAAGGCCTGGTAGCCAGTGTACTGACGTCGCAGTACAAAGGGGTTTGGCTTCCAGGAACATGAAGTTTCTGCAGATGCAGTGATGACCCGTTGCTCAAGAGCTGTTGAAGTTCAGGGTCGGAGGCTTGGTGTTGGGCTATTGTCTCGAGGCTCACAGGTGCTTCTAGTTCCTCAATTCGCGACAACGCGTCCGCGACTACGTTGTCTTTGCCACTTATGTGGCGGATGTCTGTCGTGAATTGAGATATGAAGTCAAGGTGTCTATACTGCCTAGGCGAACAGTTACTCTTCCTTTCATGGAAGGCGAAACTGATGGGCTTGTGGTCAGTATAGACAGTGAAATGACGAGCCTCAAGCATGTGCCTAAAATATTTCACCGCCTCGTATATGGCCAACAGCTCCCTGTCGTAGGGCGAGTATTTGGCCTGAGAGGGGCTGAGCTTTCGGGAAAAGAAGGCCAGAGGTTCCCAAGCGCCATTTTTAAATTGCTGGAGTACTGCACCGAGAGCCTTGTCGGATGCATCCGTGACCACCGCTAGCTTTGCAGTGCAATCGGGATGCGCTA
The DNA here is from genome assembly GCF_948474715.1 of Cydia amplana. NCBI lineage: Eukaryota > Metazoa > Arthropoda > Insecta > Lepidoptera > Tortricidae > Cydia > Cydia amplana. Next base: position 19,391,614 of record NC_086071.1, read on the forward strand.
GCATCGCTGCATTTGACAAGCTCTCTTTACAGGCCTGAAAAGCTTTCAGCGTCTCTCCAGTGAGGTTGACTGCTTGCGATCCCTTCACGGAACCTGTCAGCAGTGCATGCAGTGGGGCTTGTATCTCGGCTGCTCGAGGAAGAAACCTCCTATAAAAGTTAATCATGCCCAAGAAGCCCCGTAGTTGCTTGATGTTAGTTGGAGGAGGGAAGTCCGTGACTGCTTGGACCTTCGACTCGAGGGGGCTGCATCCGCTAGCTGAAATCAGGTACCCTAAGAAAATTACCTCCTGGGCTCCTAAGACACACTTTGAGGTATTAACCAGCATGCCGTACTGCTTCAGCCTAGCGAAGATTACACGCAGATGTTCCTCGTGCTCTGCCTCGCTCCTAGAGTAAATTAGGAAGTCGTCCAAATAAGCATATACGAAGTCTAGGCCCCTGGTAAGCTCATCGACGAACCGTTGAAACGTTTGGCCCGCATTGCGAAGACCAAACGTCATAAACGGGAACTCGAATAACCCGAAGGGGGTCGTGATGGCGGTTTTGGCGATATCGTCGGGACTGACAGGTATCTGATTGTAAGCTTTTTCCAAGTCTAGTGTACTAAAGATTTTACAACCAGCTATATCGTATGAAAAATCATGGATGTGCTTAATCGGGTACCTGTCAGGCACGGTGCGAGCATTCAGGCTGCGATAGTCTCCGCAGGGCCGCCATCCGTTGCCCTTCTTCGGGGCCAGGTGGAGGGGCGACGACCATGAGCTCTCCGACGGCCTGGCTGTACCACTAGCCAGCATGATCCGGAACTCTTCTTGGGCGATTTTCAGTTTGTCAGGAGCTAAACGACGGGGTGGTAAAGAAACTGGGGGACCCGGTGTGGTGCGTATGTGATGGACTGTGTTATGGGGTATGTTAGTGTTATGTTTGCCAGCTGGTCGAGTAATTTCGGGAAATTCGTCAAGAATTTTGTGATACCGGGACTCGCCAGTTACGACTTTAACGGAAAACACGTCTTTACAATTGGCTGTGGTGCCGATGGCAGCTATTAAAGTTAACATGTCAATCAAGCGCTTATTAGGACAATCTACTAGCAGATTATAATGATTGAGAAAATCTACACCAATGATTGGCTTGGTAACATCAGCTACTACAAAACGCCATATAAAAGATCTGCGCAAACCAAAATCTAAATCTAAAGTTAAATAGCCATAGGTAGCAATGTTAGAACCATTTGCAGCACTCAAATTATACCCAGTCCTAGAACGACGATCACACAGCGCCGACCGTGGATAGACGCAGAGGTCGCTTCCAGTATCGACTAAAAACTGCGTCTTTGAAGTGCGGTCGGTGACGAACAGGCGACCAGTAGGTGTCGATGGGCAATCGTCAGTCGCCATTATCGACTGCCCCTTTCGTTTTCCGCCGGCTTGAAGTCGCATGGTCGAACGCACTTGCTGGCCTTGTCTCCAAACTTCCCATGGTACCAGCAGAGAGGATACTTGCGATAGTTCGACTGGGATCGTTGCCTGGATGCGTTACGCTTGCCTGGAGATGCGCGCGTCCTGGATCTGCTACTCCTGCCTGGTCCGGACGCCTGGAACTGCTGGAACTGTTTCCGAAGCTCTGCGATTTCTCTGGCAATATCGCTGGGAACTGAACTCGCAGCTCCACCACTCACAGCGGCGACTTTCGGCGAAGAACTGGCCAAGTCGTTAACACGATCAGCTAAGTCGCAGATTTCTTCATGCGAAGCCGAAGATGGCTGGCCCGCGAGCACCATCTGCACACCATGAGGAAGGCGGGTCATCCAAATAGACCTGATAAAATCATCTGGTACTGCAGGTCCCGCCAGATCCTTAAGATGCCGGAAGAAATGCGAAGGTTTGCGGTCCCCGAGCTCCTCATGCATCAGCAACTGCTTGGTCTTCCTCTCATTGGAAATGCCCAGTCTCTTGATCAGCTCGGTTTTAAGCTTGTCGTATCTCTGCGACGCGGGAGGGTTGATAATAAGGTCCTTCACTTCACGAGCATACTGATTGTCGAGGTGGGAGATCACATAATTAAATTTTGTGACGTCACTGGTGATGCCGGAATTATGAAATTGACCTTCGACTTGGGCGAACCATATCTCCGGTTCTTCTGCCCAGAATGGTGGCACTTTCACTCCAACCTTAAAAATGTTTGTCGCTTCTATCAACTCTGTCGACCCTGTCCCCGCACTATTTCCGGATGCTTCATCACCGATCACATCCTTAAATTCCTTTTCGTCGCTCATATTTGGGGTCACCAGTATGGTGTATGGTCGGGGTTGTGCACTATCCACTGGGTCTTGTAAATAATAAATGCAGACTTACAGTTCAAGTGGTATACTTCGTTAAAGCACACAGGAAATCCATACACGAGCAATACAGAAGGCACAGAAGGGTAGAACACACAGGCACAGGTTTAAAGCAGAAGTAGAACAGTTCAGAAGATAGAAATAGGTAAAGTAAACAAGCGGGAAGCGAAAAGCAAAACAATAGGATCGCAGCGAGAGAGACATGCGTTCCGCGTCGTATCATGGCAGTGACTGTCAAATGACCTCTGTTGCGCGGACGCCGGGCCTAGCTACAAGACCGGTTCGCGCTAGGACGGAGGTGAAGTCGATAGTATCGATAGTCGATACGGTTTATCGACATATGTAGGAGTGTATGTAAGTTTAGGTAAAATATATAAATATAAATATAGGTATATAAAAATGTATGTGTATAAAATGTGTATAAGTACCTACAATGTGTTCAATTGTTCATGCAATTATGCAACTCGCTGTACCTGGTGTGGCATTCGCACTTTTACAATCTGACATATATATTATTGATGATTAGGTACCTACTTAGGTACAGCACACTTCGATCGCTCAAATATACAAGCAGGAAGTTGAGCAAGAGGATGATGTCAAATGAAAATAATATATTTTCAAGTTCGAATCGGCCTCCTGTTAAAACTAATTTCGGAAACAAGTTTATCTTTATATAGGTACCTACTTATCAAGTTACTCTGTTCCATCATCAGACCAGGCGGCCTAGCTAAGGTGACAATCGCTTGCGCTTCGCTATCGAATAGCTTTGTCTCTCTATCGCTCTTCCATATTAGTGTGAGAGTGAGTTGCGTTTCGTTCGCTACTTAGCGTTAGCGATTGGCATGTTGTCTACGACGCCAGTGGGTCTAGCCAAGACTTTCGTACATCGTCAAACTCCAAATTACTATTTCCATACCTTATTTAGGTTACACAGTTGTTATGGCCGATGGCCAAGGGGAGGGACATTTAGTTGCAAATTGTATTCTCTAGGGGAGGCAGCCGACTCCCCCACCGCCCCCTGGCGATGCCCTTGCAACACGAAGTCACGAATATTCGGGTGATCGAATGATGTAGCTCCTTGAATATCAGCCGCCGCTCCGTTGGTGGATTGCGATAAGGTACCCAAATATTATATGTACCTACATACTCGTACATAGAAAATGTTTTTTTTTTTAAATTTCCTTCTATTACAGTAGGTAATGAAACCTTAAGGGATTCCTATAGAGTTGACTAATAAAAAATGCACAGAAGCAAACTTATAGTAATTTATTTAGTTTTTTATCATATTTCATAAATTTATTTCCATAAAATAACTTATAAACTTAGAAATAAATTAAAAATAATACTAAAATAATATAAACTTACCTGTAAAATACAATAATTTTATCATTAGCTCGTGACGTCATCGTCATATGACGCCGTAGCGATGTGGGCAGGGCCGGATCTAGGGTAGAGCGAGTGGAGCGGCCGCTCTAGGCGCCGGATGGCAAGGGGGGCGCCAGAATGGCAAAAAAGTAAAGACGCGAGTGTGGCGAGGGGGGTGGAAAATACGCTGAAACTTCAACAAAAAGCGCCAAAACCCGATTTCGCTCTACCCTGATCAAGGGCTCGGGCCGGCACTGGATGTGGGCCACTGTTTTCGACGTACTTATAACATCACCATCTATCTACATAAGTCCCTGTGCTGGGCGGCCTCTGTCGTTGTACGGAAAGCATTTGCGCTGTTTCCCACGCTAGTCTGATGCGAATTGGGGACTTCACAAGTATGGTTAACCATGACATTAGTACCATTTATCGTAAGCTACAAAATGGTGGCTTTTGAAAATGTCCACCATTAGACTTAGCACATTCATTGCCACACAGCCAAACAAAACATCCGCGCCAGGCCACAACAATTTCGTCATAGCTGTAGTACCACGATCCCAACTATCGGGTCGTCCGGCCTGGGAACGAAATCATAAAATACCCGATAGTCGGGTTATCGGCACTGAATGTGTTAAGCTTCTCCCAAAGATTTCGAAAACAACCGTCTTGCGCTGCTCTCATTGAACAGTGCCTTAGACCCTTACTCTTGGGGGCCTTTGCCTCCTTCTCAATAACTTGGATGGTTCAACATGACGGCTAGTCGTTCCATGTTCACGGCGTATACTGAATGACTGGCGATCACGTTTCTGTGTGTCAGGAGGGTATTGTAGAACTCGTCTATGGTTAGTTTGTCGTCGTTTGGCGACGGGTTTGGGACACTGTAAAAAACATTAAAAAGTTAACAAGAGTCAATAGATAAATCTAAAAAAAATAGAGGTTCGTATGATTTTTTTATTTATGTCTTTTATATCTTAGCCCGAGAAATTGTGTAATTATAGAATGAAGAATAAGTAATAAATTAATATTAAATATTATTATAAATCACTATGAAACGGCCCAAGTTTTTATCAAAAAAAATGCAAAGGCAGAGCTAACTTTTTCTCTTTTATCTATTGCAAAATTAGTACAATTCCCAACATGAGGAAAAGGACATTTCCAAGCTCACCTTAAGTAAATAAGTATTGTAACTGTTCAATTGCTCTTACTTAAGTATGAATGTTACATAATGCGTGAACTAAGGCTTACCTGCAAGCAATCTCATAAGCCGTAGCATGCTCAACCTCATCTATAGTCGGGGGACACCGCGGCCCCAACCCATCCACCGCATCATCAACCTCCACTCTCCCATCGCCCTGCGGATCATACAGCTTCGCCGTATTCCGCAGCCACATATTAGGCATATCCCCACCTACGTCATACATGAAGTTATTACGTAGCTTGTAACCTTTCCGTTGCGTTACGACGGCTGAGATTATGTTTTTGAGGAAGTTTTGGACGGCGACTACGATTAGGTCTGCTGCTTCGTCGTCAGCACCTTCGAGGCCCAGCTCCCATGCTGCTAGCATGAAACGGCCAACGACTAATGCGTGGTCAGGGAGGAAGATTTCCTGAAATAATATGTTGCAAATTAAAAAATGAAAATGACACAGGTTTATTCAGGCAAATAACATTTTTACAGTGACTAGCGATTGGTCACAACTAGTTGTGTTAGACTGCATGATTGGCTCAAATTCCTGAGTGACACCGCTGAACTAGCACCATTGTGAGACCCGTCCTTAGATATTATGTCGACGAAACACGTAAAAAGTAAAATAAATAAAAATCACCTGTGCTGCGTATTTCAGAGCCCCATCGCTGCCCGCACCAGGCGGGGAATTCGGCGGCAAATATTCCAGCAAATCCACCGGTTCGAAGTTCGACTTCTCCGACGTACGCGAACTTCGTTTATGCCGACGACTATTCCTGTTGTGGGAGGTAGCTTTCTCCTGTGCGATATTAATAGATGTCTCGGCCAAACCTTCCACTTTGTTCAACAAGGCTAGTAAAAACTCGTTGTGGAAGTGGACTTGGTCTGAAGATAACAGGGCTCGAGCTTCTGTGTCGAATTCTTCTTTCGTAAGTTTCATTCGAAACCATTGTTTCATGTGATGGAAGTATTTTGTTGATTTTTCGCCAAGCACTTCGTTGAGCTTTCGGCGAGCTATATTTAATGTGTCGGAACTCATGTTTCTGCTGCTTAATGGAAGTAATATTAAATTCGTGATTAATTAAATGATTTTAAATCCGATTTTTTATGGATTTTTTAGACAACAAAACGCGCAGAGCATGCGATTGCGAGCGTCTGTCAGTGTCATTGGTTTTATAATAGCTTGAACTGTCATTATATTGATAAAAGTAGTGTGTTTACAGGTCGATTTTAAAAGTACCTTAAATAGCTTAACATATTCAGTGTTGCTAGTTTATGATAAAGTCGTAATACCTAAGAATTTTTGTGGTACAGTTGCGAAATGTTGTACTTTGCAAACATTCGCGTTGCGAATCAAACAAACATGTCTTAACTTGTTGATGATCTGCTAGTATGCTCACAAAGTATCAGAAAATACGAGGCTTACCTGTTATGGGACCACTTTAAAATACAAACGAGCGTTTTGGTAAATAATAGTCCTTCAAACTCATATCAGCTTTTCATTTACTAACTTTACCAAAACTATTCGATAGTTGAACAAAATCCTAAAAATCCTAAAATTGCGATAAATCTTATTTCATTCACGATATTTCTTGAGATTATTTTAATTTAGGCCTGGCAATGAAAAAAAAAACATTCGATTTGACGTTGACAATGACATTTGGGACTTGCCTTGCCCGAGAGTTTGAGAGTTTTGGTTTTGCTTCTGATTCCCGTTTTGTCCATTTTAAATTAAAATTCGGCTTCGTTGTTCAAACTCATAATTTATATCATTATTTGTATAAAACGTGAGTGTACGTACTACCACCGTACCACGCTACGTACGGACCACTTCCAAAATGCCGCGTAAGTTATATTGAACTTGTTTTTCTATCAAGTATTTATGACTTGTTATTTTAGATAAAACACTGATTTTACCCATGATCTAATACTGTTATGTATATTTTTTCCTATTTCAAGTAGTAAACTATGAAAGAATAACTCTATCCACAATTCTGAATGTCAGGGATAGTTCTGATGCTTGTAAACAAAATAAACGAAAAGTTGTACGATTAAGATATAAATATGACAGTGAAACATCTGTATTAAATTAAAAACCGGACAAGTGGGAGTCGGATCAGTTATTTTATTGTTTTTAGTATTTGTTGTTATAGCAGTAAAAGAAATACAAAATTTCTTCAACTGTCTAGTTATCACAGCCTGGTGACAGATAGACAGACGGACAGTGGAGTCTTCGTAATAGGGTCCCGTTTCCCTTTGGGTACAGAACCCTAAAAATGATGTCTTTATGTTACAGGTAATCCAATAATTCAGGTGTACATAGCAGACGGGTTTGCAGATGACTGTGAGGAGCTCGTTCACCGCTGCTCCCGGGTGGACCACCTCAACTACCCGACGTTCTGCTCACATTACAAAGAGATGAACTTCGCTATGGTGTATCAGTAAGTACATACCAGTGTTGGTCTAACGTTAATTGCAATTGCCCATTAATCATTACAAATTGAACTGCAAATCGAAACTGATGGTTATAATTCACGGATGACTGCAAGGAGTTTGTTCACCGCTGCTCCCGTACGGACCACCTCAACTAGAAAGTCCGATAGACCAAATTAACTCAATTTATTCTAGTATTTTAAATAAACTTTTACTTTGCACACTAAATAAATAAATTAATAAAATTTATTCAGTAACATTTCAATATCCATGCTGGTGCCTCTTTTTAAGTATTCAGGAATCAGGATACTTGTAATTAATACCTGTAACAGACAAAATTGAATTCATGAATTGTAATATTTTGTTTAATATTTATTAATAATTTCAGACACAGATCAACAAACGCAGAGATAGGTGAATTATCCGAGGAACTGCTGCAAATAGCTAAACACTACATGGTTCGAGACACAAGCAACATTGAGGTAAGTTTAATTTATCAGTTTTATCACAACCCCAAAAAACTAGCAAAAACTAGCCAAAAACATATGACGTGATTAATGGATCCCCCCTTATTCCCTGCACCTTACCAATAATGAAATTTTAGCCAAAATCTTATTTCATAGGCTGCACACTTCTGCTACGATTCTGCTTGCTATGATTATATTTATTTTTGTCAGGAATCAGTCGCCGGTCTGTTCATTGTGTACGCGCTCCTGAACCTCCAGCCCTTCCCTCGCTTCGCGGCGCTCCGCCTCGTGCCGGTAAAATACAACACAACACACACAACACAACACGCACAACACAATACACACAACACAACACACACAACACAAGACACGACACAAGAGCAGACGATTCGATGGAGCCACGCCGTTCTATCGCCAAAATAGTGTTTAGTTTTTAAGTTCATAAAATGATATGTATGTTAGTTAGTCTATAAGGTATAATTATGTAATATGGGCCTTGTTGCCTGAATTAAATTTTAAAATAAAATAAATAACCATTTAGGGTAATTCGTCCATTACTGGCCACTGTTTAGTAACTGGCCACCCTAAAGTAAAATGAATTCTATTCACCTCTAAATAATTCACCTATAAATAGAATTTATTTATGTGTAGGGTGGCTAGTTATTGAAGGGTGGCCAGTTATTTCAATAACCTTATACTGAAATGAATTATAGGTGAATATAATTCATTTTCAGTGTAGCATGGCTAGTTATTGAAGGGTGGCCAGTTATTTCAATAACCTTATACTGAAATGAATTCTATTTGTAGGTGAATATAATTCATTTTTAGTGTAGGGTGGCCAGTTATTCGCCGGTGGCCAGTAATTGATTCAGCAGTTTATGGATTTTTTTCAAAATGGCGGAGCTAAATACAATATTAAGAGAATCTGTTGAGAAATCGACCTGTAGAGCAGGGGGGGCTACCGGGAAAACCGAAATTCGCAAATTACGGGGATCTTTCTCTTTTACTCCAATGAAAGCGTAATTAGAGTGACAGAGACAGATGCTCGCAATTTACGAACTTCGATTTTCGCGGTTATAGCCCAGAACAGCCGGACCGAAGACGCTTTGCTCGCGCTTCGCGCTCGGTCGGTTAATTATAATGAACCTTGCTTCACAGGATGACCTACCCGCCATCGCGCGCTTAGAGCGCGTGGCGCGGCGCGACAACCGCCTCGACGTGTTGTACGTGTTGGCGAACGTGCTAGTCCGGGGGCCGGTGCAGTTCCAAGCGGACGCGAGGCCGAGGGGTATGGAGGCCGCATACAGGAACAACCTGGAAGGTGTGTGAGCAACAAGCTTGTGACACCATTGCAGTGGCGGAGCATCTTTAAATAGTAGTTTATGTGACTGCTACATAATGAGAGGCATTAAAATACGAGTGTGGGTTTAAGAAACGAGCGTTAGTGAGTTTCTTAAAAGGATCACACGAGTGTTTTAATGCCTAATTATGTACAGTTACATACACTACTTTATCTAAACACATACTTAAAACTAACTAAAAGATAAACTGTACGTCAAATGGCGGCGAATGAAAACTTTTTTCACGCATGTCACACATCCGTAGTTTTTTTAATTCCTAGACAAAAGAATGAAGTCCCTATTCTCATGTCACTCGAGATCAAATATCGTGCGGTTTATTAAAAAAACATACTAAATTGACGTTTCGTATCGATAACTGTTTTAATATTTATGGATACTAGAATAGAGACCCACTTGAGTTTTGACTGCTATTCCAAATTTAAACTCATAACCTTACAAAAATCTATAACGTTACCTATGTACTCGTACATTAAAGTACAAATTTTCCTACTACCACAGATAAGAAAGTTCTCATAGTAAAATTGGTTGTAATAAAGCTTGTCGTTTCCTACGGTTTCTGAACGCATTATAGAGCACTAATGACATGTGTGTAGATAAACTCTATTTACCGTATAATTTGGTAATAGTACCTACATTACCATACAAGTGCGAAAAATAGGTAACTCGCAACGAGTGGCGATAAATTAAAACAACCGAAGGGAGTGTTTTTGCGAATTATCTATTCGCACATGTGTCGTACGTTTTACAGTACTTAGTACATTCCGTACACGGCGAGAAGAAGTTGATAACTCGCGGGAAAAAATTGAGCAAATTTGAACCTTATGTAATTTAATTTAATGTTTTAATTTCTTTAATAAAATATCTCGAGTTATCAACTTCTTCCCGCTGTGTAGCGAATTATGTCCCTTAAAATTTTCGACATAGTTACGTAATGTACCAATTACGGTATGGTGTAATCTTTTCGAGCGATGGCGCCATAACCTTTGGCCTACTCTCGGGAAGATAGCGTTAATTTAAATATTTAACAAATTAACACATATCAGTGAAATAATAAGGGTCAAAGTCAAATGGCGTGCTTTAATCAGTTTTAATCTTCTGTCGAAAGATGGCAGTAAAACTGTGACTACATAATTTACCATGACAGTAACTTATGCAGCGGTCGGCAACCTTTTAGCAGCCAAGAGCCACATAGTAGTTAACGAAGTTGACGCGGGCCGCACTTTGTTAATATTTCTGACTTTATCAGACATTGTAGTTTGTTAATATTACATACAAAATAGCCAGGGGGGCTCGCGGGCCGCCAGTGACAGGTTCACGGGCCGCAATGCGGCCCGCGGGCCGCAGGTTGCCGACCGGTTCTCTAATACATTATATTCTCTTTGTCCCAGGTTTCTGCAATATCGACGCGCATGGTGTCCGTCCCAAAGGCGTATATTCGCGACAAAACGAGGAGTTAGATCTTCTAAGAGACATGAACGCCATATTTGAACGCTACTCGAAGGCTAAGGCGCAAATACCAGGTAGACTTTTTAAATAAAGCTGGTCAAGCAAATCTTGTCAGTAAAAAAAGGCGCCAAATTCAAATTTTCTATGGGACGATATCCCTTCGCGCCTACATTTTTCAAAGGGTGTAGCAGGATAGCCTTTGAAAAATTGCCCCCAGCGCTTTTGGTTCGAAACTATAACCGAATGATGCCTTTTAAGAAGATAATACTTTGAAGAAATATTAGGAAGGAAGAAATATTTTTTTGACAGGATTTTTTTTTCTAAGGGGCCAGGCCGTCTAAGACCCAAGTCAGCCAACTCTCCATACAAAGGCCAAAAAATGTTCGCGAAAAATATTATCGACTTTTTACTAATCAGTACACGATACTGATTATGTCCTTAAATGGATCCCCGCAATTTTTATTACACCTTGTATATCACTACAAACTGCAGGGTATGTTATGTCAAATGAAAAAAATAAACTGTAACACTTACTCGTATAAATACCAATAGTTTCATTCATATTTATATAACACCACCATTGCGTTCTGAAATCCAACACGAGGGGCATACCGGCTGGCCGGTAGTTGTTTTTTACACATAGGTACATTAGGTACCTAATACTTAACTCATAAATCTCATAATACCGCCTGTGTTACATAGTAAAAGTAGGTACTAAATGGTACATTTACATTTATTTCACAGTGTTGCACCCTTGCTAAGCGGATGAATTTTGGATATGACGTAGATAAGACGTTAGTACATATTTAAAAAAAAATGGTTATTGTGCCAAGACTGGAAGTCATTATACAGGGTGTTACAATTTTTTTTTTATAACGAATTGAGATAGAGAGCTGTAATTTTTTCCAACAATGGCCTTTAGTTCCAATAATATTTGAGCAAAATTGGGGATCCGTCCGTCTCATAGATTTGGAGGAAAAAAATAAAATAGTTTTGGGGTTTATCGGGTATTGTGGACCCCCAGGGGGTCGGAGGGGGTTGAAACTTTGTGCAGAGTATTATCTTCTTAAAAGGCATCGTTTGGTTATAGTTTCGAACCAAAAGCGCTGGGGGCAATTTTTCAGAGGTTATCCTGCTACACCCTTTGTCGCCTTTTTCTACTGACAAGATCTGCTTGACCAGCTATATTTCTGTGTTGAGAACGAAGTTTTCCATTTCCACAAACTTATTATTTTTCGTGAAATTTTTATGAAATTTTCGAGAACTTTTCCAACTTTTGATCACTCAAATTGCTCAGATAACTTAGGATCCATTGGGGTTAGGTACAAAGTGTCTTAAAATCTCTTGTTAATATTTAAAATACTACATACATAAGTTATAAATAAATAAAATTAAAAAAAGAAAACGGCCAAGTGCGAGTCGGACTCGCGTTCCAAGGGTTCCGTACATTAAGTCCGACTCACGCTTGACTGCACATTTCTAATAGGTTTTCCTGTAATCTATAGGAAAATAACTATTTAGTGTATTTTTTTCAATAGTTTCGGAGATAAAGTGGGGGGGGGGGGGAATGGTCGGACAAACAGACGCACGAGTGATCCTTAAAGCGTTCCGTTTTTTCCTTTTTTATTTTAATTTTTTATTTATTTAGTAATATGATTGTTCCAGGATTTCAGCGTCGCGATGAGAGCAGTCGTAGCTTGGCGGTGGAGCTGAGCGACTCGCTCAAGAGGGTCATTAATGGTATCACAGATGATACAGGTCAGTAAATAACCGGCCAAGCGCGAGTCGGACTCGCGCACGAAGGCTTCCGTACCTACCATTACGCAAATAGGCTGTGACAGACGGACAGACAGACAGAGTAGGCCCCGGTAGGCCCTTTGTAAACAAACCGCCTTGATGTATTAATGTCATATTTTATTGTCTGTGAAAACTTATCAAAAAACAGTTTAAGGCACAGTATGTATAAGTTACTCTATGGTTTACGAAAGGCGCTAGTGCTGCACTCTGGCGGCAGAACATTGCAGTAATACCCCCTATAGGGTATTTGACTACTAGTCAAAACAGTTTCTTTTTTCGAACTGTCAAAACGATTTTGCTACTATTTATATTAAACACTAGCATGTGAGGTCACAATCAAATTGCCTACTCTTTTTTTAAACGGGTTTTAAAATATAAATAGTGTCTAAAAATAACTGCTGTCTACGTTTCTCTATTAATCTTCTGGTGCTTTATTTCATGCATGGTGTAAAATAATTTATTTTGAATACAGTCAAATACCCTATTGTAAAAGGCTTTCTTATTAACTTATAGAAGGGAGCTCCGTGCTGGACCACCACGATACTGTACAGGAGATAAAGAAGCGTGCGATGCGAAACGCTGTATCTACTGTGAGACATCTGAACTCAGCCGAGCAGAGGCAGAGGTGAGTATACGACACCGTTATTGCATATATAGGGGTTTAAAATTTTTTTTTTTTAGAATAGAATACCTATAATATAATTTATTTAAGAAACAATCAGTCGTTTACAAAGAATAATTACAAAAATATTTTTATAAGTTAAGACCTGGAGTTTTCTTATTATATATAAATTGCAGTCTATAAAATAAAATTTAATGCTACACTTTTTTTCGAAGATACTCTACTTAAATAAAAATATTTTTTATAGAACTAATTTGGTAAAGTAAGATTATATATAACAAGGGTAAATCTCAAAGAAACTCATTATTTCTTGAAATCATCATTCGACAGTAATTTTGACAATTTTGATAATTATTTGACAATAAATATAAATATTAAATGGCAGGAAGTGGCCACGTCAAAATGAAGCATTGTGTTATTGAGTACTTTTCAGTATTTTATATTTAATACGTACCTACAGTACTTCAATTTTAATTTGTAACAAAGTTTTATCCGTTAGATTTTCAACCTTAAAGTTAACGTAATAAAGTCCTCTCTAATAGACAATACCATTGTATAGAAAGTAAATTGTACAATTTACTTATTCAAAATTTACACATAGATACGTTACTAAAACTGTATCTACTTACAGACATTCTACACCGAAAGCTGGGCGCATTCAAGAGGGAAAAGGTGCTAAAAGGCAAAAAAGTTCAAAAAAATCACCAAAAACAAAATCAAATTCAAGCAGTTCGTCAGAAGAGGACGAAGATGATAAAGATATAGAAATTCTAGCAAAAGACGTTATGAGCCAAGCGAGTTTTAGAGATATAATCCATGAAAAAGAACCACAGTTAAACATAGATTCTCTCCCGCGTTTACTAACTACAGAAACCGATGGAAAATTCTACGAAATTGAAATAATAGATGAAATGAAACAACCAACGTTACCTGTCTTAAATAAAAATGACGGGAAAATTGAAATTGAGATTAGTGGCAAAATGAATTCGAGTGAACGTGTAAATAGTGACGATGGAAAAGTAATTGAAATTGAAATAGATGAAGTAAAAAATTCAAATGATAATTCGTCTGGATCTTCTAAGGCAAATAGTACGGCCGAGATAGAAGTTATAGATAATACAAAAGGACAAATTGGAGAAGTTGATAAAACAAAAGAAGTAATTAAAGAAGTTGAAGTTAAAACAAAAGATGAAAATGAAGATAAAATACTAAAACCGAAGAAAAAAAGCAGACCGAAGAAAAACGGGAAAAGTCCAAAGAATGAGGAGAAAAAAACGAATGATGATATGTTTTTCAAACAGCCGCTAAGAACGTCTCCAAGACTTAAGACGGTGTTAAAGAGAGACCAAAAGAAACCTATATTAAAGTCGAAGTTTAAGAAAATGGGAATGTTGGAAGTAGCTAATTTTGAAGAGACAAAGTAGCCTTTTGAGAAACATTCTAAATTGACTTCCGTATTATATTGTACTGCAAAGCAGTACGTACCTATTATAAACTAAAAGAATATCCTCGAAACGTCGGAGGTAAATCTTAAAAACTTAGATACGCGATTAAGTCCCGCTGTACAATTTAATAATGTGTAAAAATCGTGAAAGTTTAAATCAGTGTTAAAAGAATATAATTTTGGGGGTTTAGGTACTACTTTTGTGCCGCTAGAATGGAAAATGTCGGAAACTTTATATTTTTATATGGGGTTCGAAATTTTCCATTTCCAAAATGAAAGTTTTATTAGTTAATTGTGAAAGTTTCCTGAAATTTCCGAGAATACTTACATTTTTGGAAACTCCGCAAGTTTCACATTTGTAGGTTTTACTGTGATGTTCAATGTCTGGGTGAAACAGTTGTTGTATAATAGTATTTTTTCTACTCCCGTACTTTTATTTGTCATTTAAAGGGTCGTGCACACCCCTTTTAAACCCCTATCTTATACTCGTAGTTGTCAAGACAAGTCTTTAGTCTATTCCCTAAAAAAGTATTTGCGCATACACGCAGTATCTTTTTGGCACTATTACTATACTTCGTGTAATTACCACTTAAAAAATATTGTATGAAACGCATTGTTGCCAACCTAATTTTAATTGTCATCTCTGACAGACGAGTGAACCATAGACATGTTTTTTTTATTTCATTCATTCTTTTCCCGCCCGTTCCCTCCATTCTTTGCTACTTCTTGAATGAAAAATATTTGTTAAATTTACAATTTTTTTTCAAAGTCAGTGTCAGCTTGGTCGTATGCAACTTGTTTAACTGAGTCAAAAATACTCGTGGCGTCTTTATTAACAATTTTCGGCTTCGCCTCAAATTGTTACTCACGCCACTCGCCTTTTTTGACCTCTCTTAAACAACGGTTGCATAATAGTATTTTATGCAAAAAAAGAAAAAATATTGTAAATCGTATGTATAATACACGAGGTTCACTCGTTTAACAATGAAGTTCTGTTAAGATTATTTTGAACACTTCGCGTGTTTAGCGACTTCTGCTATTGACTGTACAAGTGACAAACAATTTATTAGTAATAAAGTGGCTTTGTTGTACAAATATGGTTTTGAATTTATTTCCTGGTAGGTATGTTACCACATATAGGTATGACATATGTATGTTCCTATTTGATTCATGATTATAAAAATCGTGCCAATTAACTGTTTTAGTGAGTGATAAAAAGAGCATTTAAACAAACTTTTTTAACAATTTTGCCCCGTATCGTTAAGTGATAAGGCGCAAAAATAAAAAGCATATATTTTAATGAGGAAGGAATGTCTAAATAATTTGATATGCATTTTAGTTTATAAAACGTATAGCAGGAACAACAGGGCTTATTTCGCAATCCTGTGTAGTAAAAGTAAAAATGTTTCACAGCAAAATTAATAAAAGGCGACAGGCTCAAATGATATCTATCATGCAAGTAAGTAAAATTAATGTGTAACTAGTTTCTGTTTGACCCAATGGTTGACTGGTAGAGAATGCCTTTGCATTAAAATAATTAAAAGCGGAAATGAAAACAAGGTCTGGTTCTGGTACATCCTTGTGAGTCGATTCGTTGCAGAGCGTTTTCCAAAAAAAAGTGTACATTTCATTCATGTCTTCAAAATATTGAATGAATGAAATGTACACTTTTTTTGGAAAACGCTCTGCAATGTAATTTGAATCTTTCATGAACCAAATAAAGTAGAATTTCTTTTGTTTTATGGCTTTCACAGACAATTGAAGTTCATCCCAATTTACTATACCTACCTAATAACAAGGTTCAAAGCAAAAATAGGAAAACTTTGTATGGTGGGGCTTACGCGGTTAGTAGGTGATCTGCTTAAGTAGGTAGGTATAGCGTGTATCAGCTAGGTATATCTTATTTTTTCCGTGAAATAATTAGGTACCAAGAAAAATGATCGAGAAATTCAAAAACATAATTGGAACTCTTAAATTGTTGCACCTTGTAAGTATTATTTTTAATATTTAAATAGGATTTAATAGAAACGAGTTGTTTTTTTTTTAATTATAGTAATGTTATATGTACTTATTTACTTACAGACTTTAAATGACTGCCCAGATGAAGAGAGACCTCAAAAAGTACACTCAATCAAGATGCTGACCGCCCTAGAGTTATTTCACACCAAGAAATATGACCAGGCCATGACCATATTCAAACAACTAAATATAGAGCTCATTGAGGTTATCAGATTGATTCCCGAACTAGACAATAAGCCTGGGAAAAATGGGAAAATTAAAGAAGACTCGAAGAAGGCAGTGAAAGCTTTAGTTGAGTACTTGAGGTGGGTAAAAAGTGTGAGCGAAGCGAGTGGCCACGACGATGCGCAGGCGGAAATTATTGATACAACGTTGCTGAAGTGTTATGTGCAGGTCAGTTATTTGAACTTCGTAAATTACATAACATACGAGTAACATCGTGGTTAGGTTCGTTAGTATCGTCTTGGTGAACTGTTGGTTTTGCCTACGAAGAAAAATGTAGGTATGCTTTTTAGAGAATTTGGGCGATATCGTAAATAATATCTTATCTTATTTTTAATATCGAAAAAAAAAACTTCGGTAATGAATGGTATTTCGTACAGTTCCGAGAGTTCGCAAAAATGTTTTATGAACCGAGGATCTTTCCACAAATACCTACCGATTCGGTAGCCTGCCAAATCTAAATGTATATAACTAGAGGTATCTAGTTAATTACACCCCGGTTCACCCTCCTAACGTAGCCCGGTTCGGTCCGGTAATTAACTTAAAATGTGATTACTTGACGATTTCTTAAAAAAATACTTACACAAATGGTATCATTAGAAAATCTATCATTATTTTCAATCGAATGATACAATTTGTGTACGTATTTTAGAAGAAATTGTCAGATAAATTTTAAGTTTTATCCCTATTCACGCCAGCATCCCTATTCACCACGGTTGACGGTATCATTACATTAGAAAATCATTCCCTCTTTCTCACCAGTTAAATGACTGCAACGCTTTAACCGACTTACTCCGCCTCAACAACTGCCAACTAGAAGAAGCAGAGACGATCCTGACAGCTCACGAGAAGTTCACTGAATTAGTGATACTGTACCAAACGAAAGGACTGCATCGGAAAGCCCTGCAACTACTGAAGGATCAAGCTAAGCACTCAGATTTTGGACAAATGGGACATCGTATGACGATCGAATATTTGCAACAATTGGGTAAGTTTTTAGGGTTCCGTACCTAAAGGCTAAAAACGGGTCCGTCTGTCTGTCACCAGGCTGTATCCCATGAACCGTGATAGCTAGGCAGTTGAAAATTTCACAGATGTATGTATTTCTGTTGCCGCTATTACAACAGATACTAAAAAGTACGGAACCCTCGGTGGATGAGTCCGATTCGCACTTGTCCGGTTTTTTAGCTGTCTCGTGACTGAGCTAGGGTAGTGGCACTAATGATGAACAATTAAGCGACTACCCCCCACTTTTTTTCTTTTTGTATATTTTAGAACAGGTTTCCAGTTACCTATGTACTTTCATTTTTTTGTATTATGATTCAACATATAATCAAGTTGAGATCAAACGAGCGATTAGCCTTGGGGGAGAGTTACAGTTTTAGTAAAAAATACTACCAAGCGTGTGAAGTACTTCAGGATTTCATTATTTCAATCTTAAAGCCAAACGTTCATCTTCTCGGAGTAAAATTGCTAACAAAATATTAAAAAGAAAATAGAGCTAGTAGAAGTTTTGTATGTATTTAAAACAGATGCCCTGTATTCTTAATCACGTTTAGACGTTTTAAAAGACGTTAATAATGTTTAAAAATTTGACGTGTAAAATGTATATTTTATGAATAAAACATGGAATTTAATTTAAATTTTTTTTAAAAGTACATTGATTTATTCCAGGGGCCGATAACTTGGATATTATCTTTGAATTTTCTGACTGCATCCTAAAAGATCATCCTAAAGAGGCTCTAAAAATATTCATTGAAGACAAAGTTGAAGTGAAGAGCCTTCCCCGCCAAAGTATTCTGGATTTTCTAAGAAGAAAACACAAGTCCCTAGTTGTGCCTTATTTGGAACATATTATCCATACGTGGAATGAAAGTAATGCTTTATTTCATGATGAATTAATTAATAAATATAGGAAGAGCATAATGAATAAAGAAGCTAACAGGCAAGTGTCTATTTTCATTACATACAAGTAGATTGTCTCACAAGGCAAAGGATGATGACATATTTACGGCGAGGGCGTCATTGAATCCTAAACCAACCGAAGGATTCTAAAATTGAATCTTGAGCGTAGCAAGGGATTCTAAAATAGATTCCTGAGCGTAGTGAGGTGAAGTGTTACCGCCTAAGGTGGAAATAATTTTGCTACCATGTGACACATACTGCTTTTCACATTACCTATTTATGAGGAAATTATTACCTTACAAACATAGTGCGAAAAAGAAAAAAAATCGTGACCTAGAACAGAAAAGTAATATTTTGATCCCTCCTAGCATTGAAGAAAATTGGCACTTTGATCCCTCCTAGCGGGGAAGAAATACCCCATTTTCGAATAGGTGAAGTGAAAATATTATTTTTATAAATTTTTGGTTTTGTTAGTTCTTACAGGACAAACCTTGGAAGCTAAATAAGAGCCATTGACAATGATTTGCACAAATATGATGAAAAACCATGAAAAAACAAGACTTTTTGTGAAATGTTGTGTTTACGCAAACCAAAATTATATCTTATTTCTATTACAGTAAAGAAGAGCTTGACTATAATATCAAGTCTAAGCTGCTGGCGTTTCTAGAGACATCTACTCATTACACCCCGGAGGGTGTTATAAGACACTTTCCGACCGATAGCTTATTTGAGGAGAGGGCGGCCATCTTGGAAAAGTTGGGGAGACATGAGCAGGCGCTCGCCATTTATATACACATTTTAGGTATGATTATAATTACATAGTTATAAAATGCTTCTCATTAGATACACGACGGAGTGAGTATATATTAATGGCATTATTCATAAACAGCTGGTAACTTAATCAGTTGATAATCGTCGTTTCTCCCTCTCTATGGCATAACGACAGATAGGGACAAACGACGATCATCAACTGATTAAGTTAGCAGCCGTTTATGAATAACGCCATAATTATACATAGATGGCTAACCCCCTTGACATGCTTGCAACCAAAATCAAAACATCTAGCGTCAAGTAGCGGATTTATTAGTACCGCTATTTGACACTAGATGTCACGAGTGTCGCGACAAACGAAAAGTTTCCACTAAGACCTACTTTTTAATCTTAATAGTTACTAACCATTATGGGCCATTGTTGTCTTTTAAATAAATAAAATAAAAATCGGAGGGAGTTCAAAATAGAGTACGGGTTTATTATTGTATTTCTAGATATCAGCAAAAAATTGAATTATACTTGGACAAGCAAATCTTGTCAGTAGAAAATCGCGGGTTAGCAACACTACGTTTGAAGTGTTCGAAAATCGCGTGTCATTTTTCATTTATATCTTATCAGTGGAACTGTTTTGTTTACATTTCATCGTTGTTCAAGGTACATTGCTGCTTTATGTTCGTTTTCTAGAGATATCATACTTTAGTTTGGTTTACAAGACTACTGACATATCCGGCTTAACAGACTATAATATGTACCTTTTTTTTAAATCCAGGTGACGTCAACCGCGCCATCCAATACTGCAAGAAAAACCACAACAGCCACGACGAAGACACCCGCGACATATACATCGTACTCCTACAATTGCTTATAAACCAGCACCAGGGCCCGGTCGGGTCTATGGCCAAAATACCGAGACACCCGAGAACAGAGGAACCGGATCTGGAGACGGTGCTTAGTATACTGGAGAAGCATGCGGACAAAATATGTCCTATTAAGGTTAGTTTATAGCGCGATTCCCAGTGTCAAATTGTACTGGTAACCATGGTAATCCAGATATAACCGGTTAACCCCGGGTTAGTGAATGGTGCAAATGGCCCTTAGCGCCACTTGCACCATCCCACTAACCCGGGGTTAACTGGTTAAACCGTTAACACAGTGTCTAAATGTACTGGTAACCGTGGTAACTCCAGGTTTAACCGGGTTAGTGAACCCAGGGTAACTAATCAATAAATTGTGTATAGTCCCTAATACCCCGTATTACTGCAATGTTCTGCCGTCAGAGTGCAGCACTAGCACCCATCGTAAACCATAGAGTAATTTATACATACTGGGCCTTAAACTGTTTTTTGACAAGTTTTCACAGACAATAAAATATGACATTGATACATCAAGGCGGTTTGTTTACAAAGGGCCTAGCGGGAAACGCGAAACTGAAACTCGGCTATGCCTCTTAATCGCTCGAATATGCAATCTAAGAATGATAGAGAGGTTAGATAACAAAATTTCGACTCTCTCATTTGCGGTCGACTCCTTAGATTGTGACGGATTGTGGAAGTGATGCCCCCTACGCAAAGTTTCGCGTGATATTCCCTATAATAATAATATATTATTTTTGCAGGCGTTGTCTGTGCTACCCGACTCCGTGCCGCTTCCGAGACTAAAATATTACTTGCAGTATGCTCTGGACAACCAGCTTGCACTTAAACGCAGTACTCAAGTGCTAAAAGGGTTGCTATATGCGGAAAAATTGCAGGTATGTATATACTGCCCCCTTAAGCCAATTAGCGGTATCTCAAAAACAAAAATAGTTGAAAATGGAATTATAAGAGAAAGAATTTAAAGTATATGTTTGCATTAAATTTTGTTTTGAGATACCGCTAATTGGTTTTAGGGGGCAGTATAATATGCTTTGGTTGGAAAGCAGCCATAAGTTGGAGTGAGAGGCCGGATTACCACGTCTTACTCCAACCATAGAGAAATATAAGTAAAGAAAGAGTGGTGATTCCATACATCCGTTTTCTTATCAAAACGCGAGTTATTTCTATATATGTATATTTATAGCAAAATAAAATTGATTGATTGAGACTATTGAGAGCCGTATTTCATACAATGCGACGATAAAGACAAATGTGGCATTCCAGCACAGAAGGGTACTTATGCTTCAAGTAAAAGGTACTTTTTATCTGACATTCAACAGAAATTTTCATAGAAATTCATTGCATTTGAAGCATAATGACCCTTGCTCATGGAAAACCACAAACTACAACAGAAATGCACATGTTTTTGTATTTATTTGCGAAAATGAAGTAAATACGATTAACACACACACATACACAATATTTTTTATTCTGTAACGGAACTGTGTTTTTAGGGAGCCGTACCCAAAGGGTAAAAAAATGGGACCCTATTACTAATACTCCGCTGTCCGTCTGTCTGTCACCAGGCTGTAACTCATGAACCGTGATAGCTAGACAATTAAAATTTTCACAGATGATGTATTTCTACTGCCGCTATAATAAAAAATACTAAAAACAGAATAAAATAAATATTTATGTGAGGCTCCCATACAATAAACGTGATTTTTTTGCCATTTTTTGCGTAATGCAACCCTTCGTGGGCGAGTCCGACTCGCACTTGGCCGGTTTTTTTCAGATAGAAGAGTTGAAAGAATACCACGTATCAAAGAGTATCCTGATCTCCGAGTACAACGTGTGCCGTGTGTGCAAGAAAAAGTTTCGTAACCAAAATGCGTTCATGCGATACCCCAACGGCGCCGTCGTACACTACTCGTGTGGTTTAAACAAGTGAAATGCATTGAAAAGGCCGTGATGGGGAAGGAAATAAAAATTAAGTTATAAACTTATTAACGTAGGTTTTTCTCATTTAATGTTTCATTCAGTTCCATTTTTATCTTTTATATATTATATATTATATGGCAAGTAATTTTCTTTATTTACTGTTTTATTTTTACTTAAGGGAGTTTTTTTTTGTTGTCCCCTACACTTTTTTTTCAAATTTTATGTTATTTCTACTCAGAATCACGAGCTCTTTCTATCCTAATAGGAGAAAAAAAGTGTCCTAAGGTTTTTATTTCCATTCCGTCACCATTTTTCATAGAATTTGTATGGCGGTCGCGCAATGGAAAGATCGAAAAATGTATGGACATTTTGGGACACTTTTTTTCTCGTATTAGGATAGAAACAGCTCGTGATTCTGAGTTGAAATAACATAAAAAATCCCAAATTTGAAAAAAAGTGTAGGGGACAACAAAAAATAAACGCCCTTAAATGGACATTGTATTTCAGGAATTTCTTAATATTATGCTTCTAATGTATGTGTTCAAACACAATTGACATTGTTTATGAATAAATATCTTGTATTGCAGATTAAATACTTTGAATTTACAAAGAAAAAAGTATTTCAGTATATTGCATTTTTATGGGCTCAACGCTTGAAATAAATAACACTTTAATTTAATTTAATTACACTTATTATATTTTATCTCCAGTTGTACTTAAACAATAATATACTAGGTATGTTTAGATAAAGTACTAAACCAAAAACGGCTATTGCAACATTGCCGATATATCACATACTGGCAATGTTGCAATCGCCGTTTTTATAATATGATAAACATTTCGGCAAGGTAGATAACCCCTGAGTAACCAGTACCTATATAATACATTTATAACATAATTATGCTAAATGTTACTAAAACAAACTATTTTAATAAACCGCCACTGGTTTTTTTTATCATAAGCCGACCACCAGTATTCTATTCGAAACTACATATTTGTTGTGTGGTGTATGTTCACTTGTTATCAACAAATCGACTGGCTATCGAAATAATAAAATTTAAGGAATTAAATTTATTTTTGTATGGGTATCGAAATGATCCATTTCCAACATTAAAGTTTTCTTTATGGATTTTCCATACTTTTTAGTAATATTCCGCACCTTGCACAAGACCCGGGACATTATATCAGTGATGTGTAGTGGTCGGACACCGGTAGCATTTTATGTCATTTTGACGTCCAACGTAATGACAATTACTCGTTTAAAGGTATAAGAGTATTACGTTGGACATCAAAATGACATAAAATGCTACCGGTGTCCGTTCATTAGTGATGCTGATGTGATAAGACGAACATCAACTTTTAATTCCTCGGCACCATTTTGACATGCACCCCATTCCTGGACCTCAGTATGAGGTCCCCACAGGGCTCAGGCTCATCGCCACACGGAGACAGCTTGAAGTTTCTCACGATAGCAGCTAAAGTCACTTTCATTTCCAGCATTGCGAATTTTTGACCTGCATAAAAAAAACCGGTGACAAATTCCTAAAACGACTATTTTCTGTGTACGGTGTACGTGAAGTCACAGAATAAGTAATAGTATTATCATGTCAAGTGTTCAAAGGGTTATTTAACCGTTTCGGTGCGTTTCCATTTCCAAAAACTTTTGGCTGTCGCGGCGAACAATTATTTCATGACACGACAGGCGTGCCTTAGGCCATAGAATATGATGGCACGCCAATCGTGTCATACGCCACACGTTAAAACATTGATGACACGCCTGTCGTGCCATCTGCACCGAATCGGTTAATATGTATGTAGAAAAAAATCTCACCAATGCAGTTCCTAGGCCCAGCGCTAAACACGATCCAGCTGAAGGCGTTCTTGGCACTGCTGGAGGTCTCGAACCGTTCCGGTCGGAACTGCAGGGGGTCCTCGAACACGTCGGGGTTCCGGTGCATGCGGAATATGTTGATCATGACCGTTGTGTTCTTTGGGAACCGCAGGCCCGTCATTTCTGAAAAAAAAAATCAGGAGTCACCATAATTATACTAATGGAATAATTCTCAATAGTGGCCAAAGCTCAGATTAATTTACCTAACGCTTTTATGAAGTCGGTTAGACTTCAAAAAAGGACCAAGTCGGAGTCAGTGCAAAGACAAATTTTAAAAGCGTCAACACCCCGTTAAATCAAATGGCAACCTTGGTGTTGTTTGATAAGAAAGAAATAACCAGTAGGTACCTATACTATTCTAACCAGTATTGTAAATATATATTTGGCTTGGTACCGACATCAAACGTTTCAGTTGCTAGGGCGTATAAAACGGGATAATATTTTATTTTACCCTTTTTGAAGTCGGTTTTACTTTTTTTAAAGGTTAATGTACATATATGTAGTAAGGGGCACACTCACTAGGGGGTGGGTCACTATAAAAAAAATACACGGTGTTCATGTTCAAAGTTATTACTATAGATTTTAAATTGTCGTTTTTCACGCTCTGATATTGAATGCGCTTACCGATGTCTTTAGGAACCATTCTCTGGATCAGGGGGACAGATGGGTACAAGCGGAGACTCTCCTTGATCACGCACTCTAGATACTTCATCTGTTGAAGCTCGCTGTAGGATTGAAACGAATATTAATTATTATTACGATACAAAAAGTTTTGAAAACTTGACTTAGTGGATTAATCGAAATGAGGTCTAACAAGTTTTCTCTCTAAATTCCAAGGTCGCAGTTGGTTTCGTAAAAACTACAGGCATTCGTTTTTGGATTGTAGTAAAATTTTCTGAAAGTAATTGTAGTAATTGAAAGCCGGTTTATTGCTGACTGACGTTTATTGTCAAATCATCTTAAGTGCCAGTATAGTAACAAGTACAAAACCTATTTACAATCGTAGCATCTCTCCCCCTTAAGCTTGCTACCCAATATATTAAAATAAACTTTTAACTAAACATTTTAACGACTTAAAAACCAGTAGGACACAACAACAAACTTCAATACATCTAATACGTACCTAGACTACTCTGGCTAGCACTACACTTAGCTAGATCTATGGGCCCGTTTCCAAGCGCGCAACGCACGGGCGGAAGCATCGGGCGGTGGCGCGGCCGGAGCATCCACCTGTGGCGTACGGACACCCGCGCTAGCGGGAAGGTGCTCCGTCAGAGGCTGCTCTAGTGCTGCCTGAAATTCACCGTCCGATGCATCCCCAAACGCTTCGTCAGCACCCACCTCGGGTATATTAACTGATGTATTAAATTGTTCGTCCGGATTACAAACACTAGCCCGTGAAAGTGAGAATCGATCTTTATTGACCGGAATCATTTGATCGACGTGCCTTCGCCATTCGACTCCCTGGCCCATATCAACCGTATAAGAAACCGGACCAGTTTGCGACTTGACTCTACCTTCCGACCACTTCTCCCCTCTTAAAGTGTAGTCACGCGCGAAAACCACGTCCCCTACATTGACGGAGCGTGGTGTGCCGCCAGCCGACGTCACGTGGCGTTCCTGCGCCGCGCGCACGCCGGCGGCGCGGTCCGGGCGCAGCGCGTCCAGCCGCCCGCGCAGCCGCCGCCGCATCAGGGCTACGGCCGGAGACACACCAGTCGTCGCATGCTCACAGTTACGATATTGGAAAAGCAACATATTAAGAGCGGTAGTTACGTCCACGCCTTCGTGCAGAGCTCTTTTAATGGCCTTTTTTATTGTTTTAACCGCATTTTCAGCGGCACCGTTGCCTTGTGGCCTGTATGGTGCTGACGTAACGTGCTTAATACAATTTTCTACACAAAACATCTGAAATTCATTAGATAAGAATGGCGGACCATTGTCGGTCACGAGCTGCTCAGGAAAACCAAACCGCGCAAATATCGATCGGAGCGCTAGAATAGTTGTACGAGCGTCCGTGTTTTTCATCAAAATAGCTTCTATCCACTTCGAATGTGAATCAACTACAATTAAATACCGCTTACCGCCACAATCAGCAAAGTCCGCATGCAGCCGACTCCACGGATTCAACGGGTACTCCCATGGATGCAGCGGCGCGTGCGGGGGCGCGTCCCGCACCGCGCGACACGCGCTGCAGGCGCGGCAAACCGCCTCAATATCTCCATCAATACCCGGCCAGTATACGTAATGACGAGAAATGCTTTTCATCTTGTGTATACCCAAGTGCCCTTCGTGCAACTCATCTAACACCCGCTTCCGAATAACCAGTGGAATCACTACGCGGTATTTGTAAACCAAACAACCCATATCAATGAACAAATCACTTTTCCTTGAAAAATAAGCCTTCTCTTCCTCACAGCTCGCGACAGACGGCCACCCAAACAGAACATAACCATAAATTCTATTTAACACAGAATCCTTCTGTGTTTCCTTAGCCACCTCTTTGTAGCTAACTGGTAACGAGTCTTCAACTAATTGAACATAGCTTACAGCGTCCGAGGCGCGGCCCTCGCATGGCAGTGGCAGTCGGGAGAGAGCATCGGCCGGCCCATTATCTACGGAACGCACAAACTCTACTGAAAAGTCGTAAGCCGCTAGGCGCGCAGCCCATCTCTGCAAACGACTTGCAGCCGTCTGAGGAATTCCACTTTTTTTTCCAAAAATATAACTTAGCGGCTTATGGTCGGTTCTCAGTGTGAAGCGTCTTCCGAAAAGGTATTGGTGATGTTTAGTAATACCGTAGTATATTGCTAAAGCCTCTTTGTCAAGTTGGCTGTAGTTCCGCTCATGTACATTAAGCGTCCGCGACGCACAGCTAACGGGCCGCTCGGAGCCATCATCATACCGGTGCGCAAGCACTGCGCCGAGGCCATAGGCGCTGCTGTCAACTGCCAAAACGAGTTCGCGCCCCTCTTCATAATGCGCCAAAACGCGTTTGCCTAACAAAGCTTGTTTCGCCTCTAAAAAGGCCTGTTTACAAGCGGGATCCCATTTCCACTCAACTCCGGTTCTTAACAACGCATGCAACGGATGCAACAAAGTACTTAAATTTGGTATAAACTTTCCGTAATAATTCAACATCCCGAGAAAACTTTTAAGTTGCGTTACGTCTTTCGGTTCTGGAGCATTGGAAATGGCCTCTAGCTTAGTCGGATCTGGCCGTAAGCCATGTTTGTTGATAATGAAACCTAAATAATTGACTTTATCTTGTAAAAACTTACATTTGCTCAATTTTAAGGTCATTCCCATGGTGCGTAAGCGTCCAAGTACAGCGCGCAGGTTTTGCATATGCACCTGTTTATTAGGCCCGGTCACGCAAATATCATCCAGGAAAACAACGCAATTAGGAATCCCGCGCAGAGTTTCCTCCATAAGCTTTTGGAACTTCTCCGGAATGCACGAAAGCCCATACGGTGTGCGACGGTACACAAAAGTACCCACATGAGTGGTGATTGCAGTGTACGGCTGCGAGTCCTCCGTCAACAAACACTGTTCGTAAGCGTGACGTAAATCCAGTTTAGTGTATTGCTGCCCCCCGCTAAGATTAGCGAAGAGTTCCTCTATGCGAGGTAAAGGATAATAATCACGCTTAAGTTTAGGATTTACAGTCACCTTATAATCACCACAAATGCGCAATTCCCCGTTTTGCTTAACTACCGGTACTATTGGGGTTCCATAGTCAGAATGATCAACTCGGCACAGGGTTCCGTCGCGCTCCAGACGTTCAAGTTCGCGTTCAATTCGTTCGCGCAACGCGAGCGGTACCGGCCTCGCGCGAGCATAAACAGGGTCGTTGTCTGTGAGCTGTAATTGAATGCTTTTTTTACACGTGCCTAATTTATCCGCGAACACCTCTGGGAACTCACTACACAGCTGGGTCACCAGTCTGTCCTCCTCAACGATCTCATTTATAGTTATTTGATTGACCTTAAGAGCACGTAACCATTCACGACCCAAAAGAGGCCGCCCTCCGTTTTTAATGACGTAGAATGGCAAGTTAGTTGCTCTCTTACCGTTTAGCGCAACGTCAACCGATAAGTATCCAAGGGCTTCGATTGGTGACCCAGAGTAGCCGCGAAAGAAACTATCATTAGGTTTAATTATTTTATGAGCAAAATTCTGCTTATAAAAGTCCTCATTAATAGCAGAAATACGACTACCCGTATCGATCTCACAAACAACATCTTGTCCGTCCACATTCAATGTAATAAAATAAGGTTTGTTACCTCGCGGTGAAACTTGAATGTTAAATAAATCCTCATCAGATTCTTCATCCACGTAGTTTTGCCGTCCAAACTGTCGACGAGCCTGATCGCGTCCTTTGCCGCACATCACCTTCAAGTGACCGCGCGTGTTGCATTCATCACAGTTGTAATGCATATATTTACACTTGTCCGGCCGATGCGCCTTCCCGCACCGCCAGCACTGCGCCGTTTGCGCCTGGTTGCCGCGCGCCGTGCCGCCCCGGGCCGCGACCGCACCGCCGCCGGCTCCGGGCCCGCGCCTGTCGCGCCGAGCACTCGCATGATGCAAACCTTCCCCTACATCGCCGCCGCCGCCGCCCGAGGTGCTCGCCGGCGCCGCCACCGCGCCGCTCACCTCCGCGTGCTTCTCTGCGGCCTCTAGGGCGAGAGCCAGCTCCACCGCTTCTTTATACTGAATATTTTTTTCAGCAAATATCCGAGATCGCATCGCCTCGTTTGCCAGTCCCGACACGAACTGGTCGCGCAGATTCTCCTCGAGCGAGGTGCCGAAGCTGCAAGTGCTCGCTAAATGCTTTAAGTTCTGCAAATATTCGGCGAGCGGCTCGCCGACTCGCTGTCGGCGCAGCCTGAAGACGTGCCGCTCGGCGATCTCTGATCGCTGCGGTTCTAGGTGATCAGTTAATAACTTTACCAGCTCTGCAAATGTTTTGGCCTCAGGAAGTGTCGGCGAACACAAATCACTCATAAGAGCATACGTGGCCTCCCCGACAACTGTTATCAGCAGAGGCACCTTCAGTTCGTCCTTGACTTCATTTAATACCATATACTGTTGCACTCTGCGGATATATGCCGGCCACTGTTTAGATGTCAAGTCAAACGGTTCTAACTTCCCGAAGGGCATTTTGAAGTACTAACTAGCACGATATATTAACTGAAAACACAAATAAAATCCGAAATCCTGTCGCCAATGTAGTAATTGAAAGCCGGTTTATTGCTGACTGACGTTTATTGTCAAATCATCTTAAGTGCCAGTATAGTAACAAGTACAAAACCTATTTACAATCGTAGCAGTAATAATATATCAGTCCTCTTTAGAGTTGGAAGCACTGGTTGCGACTTTCAATCCGAATGTCGCGGGTTCAAACCCCGGCTCGTACCAATGAGTTTTTCGGAACTTTCGTACGAAAATATCATTTGATATTTATCAGTTGCTTTTCGGTGAAGGAAAACATCGTGACAGAACTGGATTAATCCCAATAAGGCTTAGTTTCCCCTCTTGGTTGGAAGGTCAGATGGCAGTCGCTTTCGTAAAAGCTAGCGTCTATGTCAATTCTTGGGATTAGTTGTCAAGCGGACCCTTGGCTCCCATGAGTTGTGGCAAAATTCCAGAATAACGCGAGAAAGAAGAAACATCTAAATCTTGCAAAAATCATACCTAAAGGTCGGATCTCTTTTTAAATCGCCGTCCAACACTTCTTTCTGCTCATCTAGAATCCTTTGTTGCACTTCTGGGTGGTTCGCAATACAATACAGCCCATACACTGTGCCCGATGCGGTCGTGTCGTGACCCTGAAAGTAAAATCAGTCATATTTCAGGTTGCCATACGTCAGGATTTCCCATGGCATGTCAGGATTGTTGGTTCTTTGTCAGGATTGCGGGGCCTGCGGGGGGACTTGGCGAGTGTCAGGGTTTTTTAGAAACTATAACCCACTTGAAGCTAGTTTTGGAGTTGGGCAGAGCAAAGGGAAGGTTATGGTTATGGCCCACCAAAGGTTTTGGAATAACATGTTACGGTTTTAATTTTATTTTGATATGACCTTGAAGATCGCTCATTGTCGTGCGTGAGATACGACAAACAACAAGACAAACGTCAAGGTCGTATCAAAACCACACACATTGTTAAATTAGAATCGGCTTCAAAATTACAACAATTTGCGAAATACGTACTTCAAACATAAATGTGACTACTTCGTCGCGGACGCAGTCGTCATTGATCTGTTTGCCGTCAACTTCGGCCAATAGAAGCAGGTCCAGGAAGGCATGCTTGTTTTTCATACCTGTAACAACAAAAAAACATAATCTGTAACGCAAAATCATAACCTGTAACACTTATGTACCTCACCTGTAAAGAGTTACGGCTGGCTATACGTATAAAACGATAGTAGTAGTTTTACATACAAAACTTCTACTTGCTCTATTTTCTTTGTATAACAACTTTTATAAAATAAAATTAGTCAGACATAGATATATTTTATTTAAATGTGCATGCTAAGTTTCATGTGCATGTCATTTTAAAATGAGGGCGTAACGTCGATTATTTATATGGAAGCGCTTTTTAGCGGCGGGCTCGTGTGACTCAAAGTTTATTCGTAAGATGGAGGAGTTAAATTGCTTATCGTAAAAAACGCACTTGGGAAGTAAAATGCTCTAAAGCAGAAATGTATCATTTTCGGCACACTTTATAGAATAACAATGACCCACTTTCAGAGCACGAGAAATAAAAATAGAATATTAAATATATTAAAAACGGGTCACTCACGTATTTTAAGTCGAAAAACGCTCCTCCTTAATCAAGCTCCTGATGACACTTCTCGGTACGAAGTGAAATATGTCGAGCGTTTTTCGACTTAAAATACGTGAGTGACCCGTTTTTAATATATTTAATATGTCTTTGTCTCACGGAAGTTTTGTTATTAAAAAGAGAATAATTAAGTAAATATTCACCGACCCAATTCCGAACTTTCAACCAACTTCTTAGCGTTGGCGACATTCAACTCTCTCCTCCTAGCGTCGATGACTTCCTTCGTGTGTCTGTTCATGAACTCGATCGCTTTGTCGTGCTTCCTCTTGTGTGGTGTGAGGGAGAAGAACAGGTCGTTGCCCATGAACACGTGTCGCATTCTGGTTGCCATGATTTGACTTACGCTGAAAAATAGGGGAGAGAGGGTCACAGTGGAACACTTTTTAAGAGCTTATTGTATCGTTTTCTAATCTTAGCCTAGAGCAGCGGTCGGCAACCTTTTAGCGGCCAAGGGCCGCACAGAGTTAACGAAGTTGACGCGGGCCACACTTTGTTAATATTAATGACTTTATCAGACATTTTGGTGTGTCAATATTACATTATAAATAGCCAGGGAGGCTCACGGGCCGCAAGTGAGAGGTTCGCGGGCCGCATGTTGCCGACCGCTGGCCTAGAGTATCAAACTAACTCTTAAATCTTATTTTAAGAAAGCTGAAAGGAAGCTTAGAAATAAAATAAGATGAAATTTAACAAATAGTGGGTAAAGATCCACTGTTTCCCATGCGTGGGTAATAGTGGATCACAGTCCGATTGAGCGATAAGAGCTTCTGCATTGTTTGAGCCTTTATCCATTAAAATATGTAAAGTTTTAATATATGTATTTTTAATATAAAACCTAGCCTACTTCACTCGCGACTTGGTCCGCGCGAAGGCGTTAAAAACTAAAAACCTAAAATAAAATAGCATGGCCTTAATTGAGAGAAATTGTATATTTCAAGGATCTTGGTTCAACGGATAACGCTGTGCGTCTGTAGATATCTAACTAATGGAACTGTTGTATATATTGAGATAATTAGTGCGAAAATAATTAATTGCTTCAAACTTACACGTCAATAGACTTAACATATTTGGAGTCTTTTTCTTTTTGCGCGTCCAAGGACACCCCCATAATTGTTTCTGTAAAATATAACAAATTTGAATTAAGCAACAAGTAATAGAAAAAGACATTTGCTTAAAAGCTACATTTACGTTATTTTACCTTTCTAATGTTACCATTATGAAAAACATCGCCCTAAAAATCGTCGCACATCCGGGGAACTTTCTCTTTTACTCCAATGAAGGCGTAATTAGACTGACAGAGAAAAATGCCCGAAATTTGCGAATTTGATTTTCGCGGTTATAGCCCTGACAAGGGACCAAAAAATCCTGACATATCAGGGGAAATCCTGACCTGTGGTAACCCTAAATGTATCTATCCGAATAGCAAGGACAGATCTCTAGTAGACAAATCTATTTTTCGCCAAACATGGACAGAGTTGTCCGGCAGACAATTGAGCCACTGGTCAGACGGATCGACGGATACCTGTACGTACATTCCTAGCTAATGAGTTGAGATACTTGAGATTCGAATGGTCCATGACAAAATAATTCCAAAAAGGACTGAAATATTTTATGGCGTTTTAAAATTTTAACTTTCGGATGAAACACGCGACGTTTCGCACGTGGCGTCCGTTGGCTCGTTGGGTGGACGACCTTCGGAAGATAGCGGGACACTTCTGGATGAGATTAGCTCAGAAGGGCTACCGCAAAAACCGAATTTAGCAAATTGCGGGCATTTTTCTCTGTCACTCTAATTACGCCTTCATTGGAGTAAAAGAGAAAGATCCCCGCAATTTGTGAAATTCGGTTTTCGCGGTAGCCGCTCAGGCTCGGAACAAGTGGCGTATAGAAGAGAGGCCTATGCTCAGCAGTGGGCGAAATGATGATGATGTGATTTTGTATGATATCCACCTGTAATGTTATCCAACGCCGCCATAGCCATAACCGGGAACAACTCTATAGATGAACCATCGGCCTTTTTCTTCAGTGTATCGCACAAAATGTTCCCATTCTTCAGGAAGACAGGAAGGAACGTGTGAAGTATGTTGTAATGGAAGGCCGGCGTGAGAAATTTCCGATGACTTCTCCATTTTGGACCTGAAAAAAATAATTTTAACAAAAAAAGGTTAAGTTAACTACTGGATTACGCACCTTAATTTCAAAATTAGTTTTTTTTTGAGTTCCTCTAAATTTGTCCATGAGTATTGAGTGTATTTAAGAATGATTGTGAATTGATGAAAATAAACATAGTTAACAACATGTACCTAGGTGTATTAAAAAAAAATTTAAAATACGAAGGTCACAGTTGCAAAACAGGATGTAGCCGAGTCTTGCAACAGACCAGAGACCGATTCAGATTTAACAAACTGTTACGGGTTTGAACTGGTTTTGAGACGACCTACACGATTGTTTTGGTGATTGGCGTGCATCTCATGATTGCCTTTAACTTCATTACGCATGCACCAATCAGCGCGAGTAATCTTCAAGGTCGTGTCAAAACAGTAACAAATTGTTAACATATCAATCGGCGGGCGCAGCACGGTTCCATTTTTATCGCATATCACCATGCGCGTCCCTTTCGCACTTACATACTTGTTAGAACGTGACACGTGAACGATCAAGGATATTAATTTCCGTACCATTTCGTACCTTGTCACAGTGACAACTATGTAGTATGAGGTCTCTAGCGACTTCAATATTGATTGTCAATTTCTCACTTTGACAGGGTACAAAATGGTATTGGAATTAAACTCGTTGACTGTACAATACTGCAATAAAAACTTGTTTACGTTTAAAATTATTGTATCAAAATACGAGTGTCAATGAATGCCCATGATTTAACCTGTTTAACCTTTCGTACTCGTATATGTGTGGCGGTCAATAATAATCGTGGGTTGTGTTGAGCAGAAAAGTCGTTCTCGAAAAAAATGCAAAAAAATGACTAAAAACTCTGTCAGGATACTTATTAATATAAACGGAAATACAGGGTGTTTGGTACATCGTTTGCCAAATTAAAACGGCAGATAGCTCTGGTCATTTGTTATCTTCTCATGCCTAGAAAAAAAATTGCGCACTTTTTTTTCAGCTCTCTGGCAGTTTTTCGTAAATTTCAAATTGTTACTTGCGCAGTAGTAAAAAAAACCATAGCCAATTTTTTCTAGACATGAGAAGGTAGCAAATTACTCAACCTATCTGCCGTTTTTATTTGGCAAACGATGTACGCAACACCCTGTATACAGACAAGAGGTTAAATAAAAACCGTCTGACAATACGGTATCGCATACCTATCAAATGAATTTACATAAAAAATACGAGTAGCCTCACTAGAATACAGCAGCTCCTCCTTAAAAACTGCATACAACTGTCAGTCATTTAAGAGTAGAAAAAACTTCTATGGAATTTGCTAACTATGTAAACGAACCGCCATATTGAAACTGTCAGAAATATGAACTTACTTATGACTTTTATTTACATAGTTAGCAAGTTCCATAGAATGACACTTTACTTAATATGCAATCTTCATTCATTCTTAACAAAGGCAGAAAACGTCATGTTGTTGACAATGAAAATATCACAAAAAGTAAATTACAGGATAATAATGTAAACATGTAATTTTGCTTATATTTCCGACATCAAGGTAGGTTTTGAATTGGATTGGGTTTTAAATCAACGGACATCATTAATTCTTATTAATGATTATTAATGATTATTCGTACATCCTCTTGGATGTACGAATACTCACCGCGTTTAAGCTAGTTGTACAACTTGTACATAAATATTATGAGATGCTTTGTTTATTGTCATACACTGACATATCTAATCCATATCGTTTCTAGATCTATTTTTTTTTCAATTGACATTAAAATAAAACATGAGTGGTACTACTAAGCGAAATTAATGACTAACTTAAATCTGGAATAGCCCCATCTGTTAATTGACGTATCTTAAAGTTCGAATCGGGCCGTTAGGGTGTTATTAATGTTAACATACCTGTAGATGTCAAGAGGCCATCTCCTAACCAGGGCCGCAGGAAGTTGTAGGATATTCCTTTGGTTATTATTTCTGTGCTTGATATCAGTTGCTGAAAAATATCATATTTGTAGTTAAAGGGGTACTCTCGATGGGATTATTGTTAGCCTAATGTTGTTGTTGAATCACATACAACAGCCTAACTTAACAAAATGTTTTTGGCTTAGGTATACATTTTAATAGTTATTTGTTTTACAAGGGGGCAAAATTGTTGTTTAACTCCTCGTGCTAATACTTATGTTTTGTATGGTGGGTCTTACGAGGATATATGTTTATTTGTACCTATATGATATGTATCCGGGTAGTTCTAACTTATATTGTATTGTCCACGGACCTTTTTGTCTAAAATGTGTTTAGGTACCCATAATTGCCATGTATTAGGTACCGCAGAATATGTTGTCGCTTGTAACTCTGGCAATAACTATAAAATTTATGATCGTTTTTCTACACACGACAGAGCGTAAGTTTAGTACTACTTAGGTACTTAGTAGGTAAGTCCGCAAAACAACAAGCACAATGTTTTTGTTAATGCCTTAACATGACTAGGTACGATTTTATTTCGAATAAAATAAAACATGAACTGAAACCATAAATATAGATAGATAAGTCATGTGTAATAAAATGGAACATTGCATATTGTGACATATTAATTAGTTTAATTAAGTACCTAATTTAACTTAACACCATGGATTGCGATTAAATGATTATGATTATATCGATTGTTTGACACTCGCTGATTTTTACTGTTTTTTTTTTTACTTTTAGTTACTTATATGGAGTGCCCCCCTAAATTATTTATTTTCTTTAACTTTTAAACTAAGTACAAAAGAGTGTGCACTGTATTTTCCGGAAATCGTTTTTTCCAAGTTGCCGTTTCAGCCATTCGCAATTTACCACTTACTCGTAATTTTTTCTCAAGAAAGCATTTTTAACCATTCGCATAATTATATTGACCCATTGCATTGCATTGCAGTGAAATCTAATTTTTAAAATGAATCTTTGATTTTATCCCAGTTAGTTTAATTTTGTCCAATTAATAAATAAAACAAATAACTAAGACACATTATAAAAAAACAATTTATAGCATTTTGGCTGGTTGGTTTGGATTCGTACTTTGTCTTAGGTTAGGTCAAACCAGTTTCATATTGCACTAAAATTAACGTTAACCTTCAGAAAATACAGGAAAAAACACAAAAAAAGCAGCGGTTTATCATACAAAATCGCTCGGTCATTATGACGACCTTTGAGAGCCTAGCCAAGATGACAGTTTTCGATAGAAGCTGATGAATAAAAGTGTGTAAAAACAGCTTACAAGCAAGTTGGTCATGCTACGTCGCCACATCGCACCAGGTAGTTTAAGGTTTAAATTGCATACAATTGGACGTGATTAAGGTGCATTAAGTATGTTGTCTCGATGAAGGTGACCGAACGTAATTATGTGAACTTGTGAAACGAGTAAAAAATTAATTGTTAATGATACAATGCAATAGGCTAATAAATAACAAGTTTTTATTAATGGTAGGTATCAGTCGAGTTTGTTTGAGGATCGAATGTATATTGGGACTCATTGCGTTAAAGTAATGTAAGGTAATTATATATTTTAAGGATTCATATCCATATTGTTTTAACAATTTACAGATTAAACTCGGCAAATAATCAAATAATGATGTTTTATTCATTAAGAGACAGTCAATTGACACTTTGGACAAGTCACGTGGTCTGTCACGTGACTTGTCCAACGGATCGACTGCGGGGGTAGATTGGCGGGAACAGCTGGCTTTGAAAACACAAGCGAGTACCTGAGTGGGGCATTCTGTTGGTAACCTCGGAGTGAGACGGATCTCTCGAAAAATACTGTTACTAGTACTTACTGATTAAGTTACATAAGGATTGGTGGATACATTTATAATAATTGTGGAATGTAATTAAAGGAATATCGGAAAATATAATATGTTGATACATAGTTGATGCGTTGTTTTTATCCTGACCAAGCGACCTCAATAGTAAATTAATATAAAAGTCGGAAATGACAGTCAAAGTATGACAATCGTACTCTACGCGCGAAATGCCCCTTACTACACGATAGGTCTTACTTTAGTCGTGTGACGTCATAATCAAGTTGAAGCCGTCTTGAAGTATGGAAAACAAGAAAATTTTAAATAGTATTGAACGGCCAGATGACATCGAGCGCTCGAAATTAAAAATTCGATCCATTTTCAGAATTCCCCGATTAGGTACATCTTATGTAGATTGATATAACTTCAAAGATATTCAGAAGTAGGAGTGAAATGATGTTTGCGGAAAGAAATGGTAGGTTTCAATTATGCATTGTGTTACCAAAATAAGTCATTCGTTTGCGTAATTTTTGTAACACAACGGAATCTATTAAAATGTGGATAAATAAAATTCTAAAATACTCATTACCTAACGCTAATTAAAAGTTTAAGTGGGCAACTAAAGTGTCATTCTATGGAACATGCTAACTATGTAAATAAACCGCCATATTGTCTCTGAATGATGAATTTATTAGTGAGTTTTGTTTGTTACATGGTTAACAAGTTCCATAGAATGACACTTTACTGATGCATTTACACTTACCTCAATGTATTTAGGGTGTGACAACACAAAATATCTGTTTGACATGATGTATATGCGATAAGCATCTTTATATTGTACCGCCAAATCGGATAGAATTCCCAAAAACTCTGCAATAAAAAAATGAATATGAACATTATTCGTTTTAATTTTGTATCAAGCAGAAACTTCTGCGAACGATCGCTCGCTGTATCTGTTAAGGTCTCGGTAGCTCAGATGGCAGAGCACCGGGCTAGCGATCCAGTGGTCGTGGGTTTAAGTCCCACCCAAGAGGTTTCCACTTTAAACTTTGTTTTATTCTTAGTTTTAAAAGATGACACTTGAAATTTACCTAAACAAAACTTACTTTTAATCACATGTCTATCAACAATGTACGAGGGGCGTTCAAAATATTCTCGGTATTGATATCTTACAACCTCTTCTAAAATTTCTTTCGTTACTGGCCGCTAAGGTTTATTCATTGACATTAAAAAAAAGTATAATTCGAACCGAGATGTTCTTTTGTTTTTCTGCAATTGCTGAACAAACATGAACATCATGTGGGAATTGACAATGTTAACTAAATTAGAACATCGATGCGTGATAAAATTCTTGACAAAACAGGGTAAAAATCAAAAAACCATAAAAGAGGAAATGGATTGTGTTTACCGTGAGTCTGCTCCTTCTTTATCTACCATTCAAAAGTGGTCAAGCGAGTTTAAACGTGGAAGGGAGAGTGTTGAAGACGACCCTAGACCTGGCCGGCCTGTAGTAGCTACTTCACAAGAAAATATTGATAAAGTGGAAAAACTTATATTGGAAGATGGTCGAGTGAAGGTAAAATCTATAGCACAAGTAACCAATCTCTCTATTGGTACCGTACATGATATTATCCATGACCATCTTAATATGTCAAAAGTAAGTGCAAGATAGGTACCGCGAATGCTGACTCGGCTTCAAAAAGACATGCGTGTAGCTTGTTGTTCCGATTTTATTGACCTGTGCGGTGAAAATCCTGATGAGGTGCTGCAAAGAATAGTTACTGGAGATGAAACCTGGGTTCATCATTATGACCCAGAGAGTAAACAAGAGTCCATGCAGTGGCACATTAAGGGTTCAGCTCATCCCAAGAAGTTCAAGGTCATCCCTTCAGCTGGCAAGGTCATGGCCACGATATTTTGGGATTGTGAAGGAGTATTACTGATCGATTATAAAGAAAAAGGTGTAAATATCACAGGACAGTACTACGCTAACATTCTACGTCAATTAAAGGATGCAATCAAAGAAAAGAGGCGAGGAAAGTTAACCAAAGGTGTTATGCTTCTGCATGACAACGCCCCCGTCCATACTGCTCATATTGCCAAGGCAGCTATTGTTGAATGTGGGTTTGAAACTGTTACTCACCCACCGTATAGTCCGGACTTAGCCCCCAGCGACTTCTTTTTGTTCCCCAATCTTAAAAAGGATCTGCGTGGAAATAAATTTTCCGATGATGAAGCATTGAAGGCGGCAGTGGAGGAGCATTTTTACACCAAAGATAAAAAATATTTTTATGCAGGATTAAAAAAAATAATTGATCGATCTTTTAAGTGTATGAACATAGGGGGGGAGTATATTGAAAAATAAAAATATCAAACTTTTCGTACTTGTTTGTTTTCATTCTCATACCGAGAATATTTTGAACACCCCTCGTATATTCCTAATGGCTAACGTAATTATGTTAATATTATATTTGACTTTAATCGAATGGATTAAAGTTAAATATAATATTGACTATAAACGAGGACTTCTGGGAAAATAACTACCCTAGGATCCCCCTATCTCTATAAGTACCAAATTTCAACTAAATCGGTTCAGCGGTT
This sequence comes from Cydia amplana, assembly GCF_948474715.1. Lineage (NCBI taxonomy): Eukaryota > Metazoa > Arthropoda > Insecta > Lepidoptera > Tortricidae > Cydia > Cydia amplana. The sequence continues at coordinate 19,431,029 of NC_086071.1, forward strand.
TAAGCGTGAAGAGGTAACAGACAGACAGACACACTTTCGCATTTATAATATTAGTATGGATGGATTATACGCGATATAATCCGTTTCATAGTTTTATTTCATAAAGTCAAATATGTTGAAGTATAGGATACCTAGGTATGTGTTAAGTTAGTTTTATTTATTTAATTTTTTTTCCATTTCTATTAAAGTTTTGCTTTTTACATTTTTGATAGGTTACTAATAATGGGGCCCAATTCAAAATTTATTTTTGGCAATTCAAGTAAGTAACACAATACCTAATACATATATAGTCATATTTCGAGTTGTCAGTAAAACAATCTACTTATCTAATTGAGTCCACATTTAATAGGAGAGACTTGGTGTTTATCTTCAATTTATAATTCTTTATTTTGGAACGGAACCGAAATTTATAACATATAAAAGCAGCGGTTATTATCTGAAGTTTAACAATAGCACCGCACTATAGTTCGTTTTTTTAGCATTAGAAAGAACTTGAAAGAAGGTAAGCGATTTTGACATGTCTTTTAATTGAAAAACACTTTTTAAAAATCAATAACTATTACTTATGAAAGCAGAAGACTATAAAAGATCGTATTAGATTCATAAATATTACAATATTTGCCGTAACTTATTTTTAAAACGTGTTTTTCAATAAGAAGACACATCAAGATTGGTTACCTTATTTCTAATGCTAAAAAAAACGAACTATAGCCACAAATTGGTAAAAACTGTAAAAACTAAAAATATTACTTTTCTAAGCCCATTTAGAGTTTACTACCTACATTTTTTTTAATTCATAGTTTGGTAACTAATAAATGAATAAACAATCCCATTCTCCAAGTTAATAATCCACATAAATAAATAAAAAATACAACTTACTATTAGAATCGCACAGAAACAGATTCCCATTCCCAATAACAGGATACGGGGTGGGTCCAGGAACGTTATACTTCCTCACATCGCTAAGGAAGTAAATCCACGAAGCAACAACAAATAAAACAAGCGCGGACAACAACAACAACAACAAAATCATTGTAAATGAACAGCGTGCGGCCGTGACCAAGTGTGATTCGCAACTGCCACTGTTTACTTACTTTAAATTCTGTTGAGCGGATTCAATTACTGAATTGATAGTGAATCGCCTTGGTCCACAGACTACCTCAACTACTAGATAGAGCACATAAGACAAGGTCACCACATAAGCGCTCCCGTAAAAATGTAGTAACGGAGCGCGACCGCTTATTTCAGGACTCACGTAAATTAAAAATATCTATTAAATTAAGGTTTGGGGTGTACAGCCCCTAGTGTAAATTGCATTCGATAGGGTGACGGGACGTACGCGTTTACGTCAAGTGTCATTTTGTATGGGAATTTGAGTTTACAAAACGTCCCGCTTGGCGCGCTGTTCAAAATCCCATAGAAAATAGACATAACGCAAACGCGAAAGCTCGTCACGCTATCGAATACTCTTTGTATTACCTACGCTTCATAATACGGTGATGCATAGACATAGAAAAACTTTATGCGGTGTCTATGTCTATGTAGTCTGTGCCTTGGTCGCACAGGTGTTTTTTTTGCTCGTAATATCTGTTTTATGCACAGTCAAGGTCGTAATGACAATAAACGTATGTAGGTATGTACCGTATGTACAGTACATATGGTGCTACTTTACCGCACTAGTGCAGTAATTAAGACTTTACGTGCCTATGTAAAAAAGTTTAGCAACTATATCAAATGAAATGGCTCATTGTGAAAATCTCAAATATATGTTTTTAATAGTTTCGATTAGAATTTATTCAAGATAATAGACAAAAACCCCCCATTGAAAAATATAACAAATTAATATTCATTTCTTAAACAGGTCAGGAAGAATCGACTTTCGGACCCCATGGGGCGCGAGTCCGACTCGCACTTGGCCGGTTTTTTGTTACGGCTAATCCACTTAAAGCCCACTTAAAGAAAACCATGCCATTGTATGGTTAATAGCAAAACACAATAATGAATAAATAATGACCGTTGCAAAAAAATCGCAACAAGCATCTTGAAGAAGCATCGGATAAAGTTATCATCACTAGGTACGAGTACTCGTACATAGTATAAAACAAGTCGCTTCCCGCTGTCTGTCTGTCCCTATGTATGCTTAGATCTTTAAAACTACGCAACGGATTTTGATGCGGTTTTTTTTAATAGATAGAGCGATTCAAGAGGAATATTAAAATGTATAATTTGTCAACCCGTGTGAAGCCGGGGCAGGTCGCTAGCGCGCTAGTCTCTTTTAAATGAGTACCTATTCAAGTTCATATAAAACTGTCTTACCTATAAATATATGTTTTATATTATGGTATTGTTATTGTAATAGCTCTTTTTTAAGGAAATAAAATACAGTGAAACCTCGATAACACGAAACTCAAGATAACACTAAAAACTAGTTTTCGTCTTTTAGAGGGAATCAACTTAAGAGTGGTTCGTTCAGGTTTTTGACAAGGTTAAAAGTTACGGAGATACCTAAATCGACTGAAAAATTCGTACTAGGGAGGGGGGGGGGGGGGATATATTCTAGTATAGTCAAAGAGAATATAAAACACCAACAAATAAAGTACCTACTTAATCAACAGCAGTGCCTGAAAAACGTGATTAGCAATCAAACGTCAACTGTAGTCACAGTTCTTTATTCAACGTAGGCATTAATAGTCGTCACCTATATTTTATTTATTTACCGTTCGAATCCTGGTATAGTTCGCTTTATTTAGCATTAGAAAGAACTTGAAAGAAGGTAAGCGATTTTGACATATCTTTTAATTGAAAAACACTTTTAAAAGATCAATAACTATTACTTATGAAAGCAGTAGAAGACTATAAAAGATCGTATTCGATTCATAATTGTTACATATTACCCGTAACTTATTTTTAAAATGTGTTTTTCAATTAAAAGACACATCAAGATTGTTTACCTTATTTCTAATGCTAAAAAAGAACTATAGTGGGAGAGGAATAAAATATGTAACTTTTATACCACTGGTTTGGTTTTTATTTTACACTTTTATTTGACGACTGGTCTGGCCTAGTGGGACCCAGCCTGTTAAGCCGCGGTCCTGGGTTCGAATCCTGGTAAGGGCATTTATTTGTGTGATTAACACAGATATTTGTTCCTGAGTCTTGGGTGTTTTCTATGTATTTGTATATTATTATATATCGTTGTCTGAGTACCCACAACACAAGCCTTCTTGAGCTTACTGTGGGACTTAGTCAATCTGTGTAAGAATTACCTACCTATAATATTTATTTATTTATTTATTGTATCACTCTCCCATCGGCCATAAAAGGCGTAGTAAAATTTCATATTCAACCGAAATAAAATAAATAATTTTCTTAAACTGCGAACACCTATAGAGAGATCAAAATTTTGTAGCTATGGAGAAACTTTGATTGACTACATTGGCATCACAAATTGTGATTCACGATTTTACGCAGGCGAAATCAAAGCCGCGGGCATCTGCTAGTAATAAAGTTGTTCACCATTGTGTGCGATATCAAGCAATAAAATTGTATAACTGCCTCCCTATCGAACTGAAATCAATACATAATGTAAACAACTTTAAATGCCGTCTAAGGGACCTCTTAATTACTAAATGTTACTACCAGGTTAATGACTTTATTTGTAATTTATAAGTTATTTTCCAATATGTTTGTATAATATTCATAACGTGACTGAACTGACATAAAAGACTGTAATTATTATCATTTTGTACACCTACTTTAAGTGAATGCATGTTGTTTATAAAATTGTGATTAATTTAATTTAGTAGCTCGTAAGTTAAATTTCACCTGTGATATTTCCGACATGATTGTAAAATTGTCATGGAATAAACTAATCTTACCTTATCTTATCTCATCTTATCTCATCTTATCTCATCTTATCTTATCTTATTTATAAGACGTACGATAAATGTGCTGACGTAACGTATAGGTAGATTAGGGTGGTTCAAAAAATAGTTTGCATATCGATTTTTTAAGACACCCGAAATTTTAATTTTAATACTGTCCTAAAATATAATCTCTCGCTGCTATCGTAAGGGGTGCTCAGAGGGGGTAAATGTGAACAAAATGTTAATAATTTGAAGTTTTCTTTTTTTTATAAATAGGTATTTTTGCTAATTTAAATCCACAGTTTTTTTTTTCAAATTTTAGTTTTTCTTAATCATCATCATCTTCCTCGCGTTGTCCCGGCACTTTGCCACGGCTCATGGGAGCCTGGGGTCCGCTTGGCAACTAATCCCAGTGATTGGCGTGGGCACTAGTTTTTACGGAAGCGACTGCCATCTGACCTCCCAACCCAGAGGGTAAACTAGGCCCGTATTGGGATTAGTCCGGTTTCCTCACGATGTTTTCCTTCACCGAAAAGCGACTGGTAAATATCAAATGATAATTCGTATATAAGTTCCGAAAAACTCATTGGTACGAGGTACGAGCCGGGGTTCGTACGCGACCTCCGGATTGCAAGTCGCACGCTCTTACCGCTAGGTCACCAGTTTTTTTTAATATAAAAAATATTTATGTAAATTTAAGTTCACTGAAATTATTTATGAAGAGAAATCAATTAATCGATATAGAGTCTGTGCGGAAAGAGAAGAGTCGTGGAATGTATGGGGCCCAATACAATCCACGACTCTTCTCTTTCCGCACATACTCTAGTATTAATTTTAGGACAAGATACAGCAGTAGTAATTTATAAAAAGATTTCATCCGATATCATTGACCGTAGTTACCTTTACCAGCATTTATAGCACGGTCGCATTTTTATCGCTTGTCACCATGCCTGTCACGTTCTAACAAGTATGTAAGTGCAAAAGTGACGGGCATAGCGACAGGCGATAAAAATTGAACCATGCTGCGCCCGCAGCTCCGTAATTGTTTTATTATCATAACGCAATGGAAACATTTTTTGCTATAATAGTTTTCGCAAACTCTCATTATGCAATTCCCGTATTTTTGCTTAGCGTCAACATTTCTGCACAATATTGAATTGTAAAACTGTCAAAAATTTGTATTTAAAATACGATTACTTACCTACGTAAATATGGTCTAAAAATACAGAAGGATGTTTTGGTGAAAAAATTATGAAACAGCAGCTCGGTCGAATAATCCTATCTATTGTCTTGTAACGCAACTCTAGACTAGTTTTAGTGTCCAAAACTAAATGACCCCTTTAGCGTATATGACATTTCATAAAGCGCTAACAGATAGGATGTGTTAGTGATTGCAACGGGTCTAGATAAGCTAGCTGAAAGGATTAACATTCAACACATGTTAGAGTGGGCAAGCAGAGAACGTAGCTGACCGCAGGCAGTCGAAACCCGCACTTCTTAGCGTACGCTCTCCACGCTCCCAAGGTACGCACTTCCCGCCACGATTCAAACTTCGAACGTTCGAACACCTTTTTTTATTGCAAGCGCACTCGCGCGTTCAGCCAAAGCTGACCTGCCAGTGTCCAAATCGCGGCCGTTGACATCGGAACCTTTGAAATGGAACGCTTTACGGGAATTTATTATCGGTTTTCGAACGCGGCTCTGAATTTTGGCGGGAACGTGTGACGTGAAGTTTCTTTTTAATTGACAGTGATCGTGACTAATCTGCCTGAAAGTGAACAATGGTGAATTCCACTTAATATTTATCAGTGCTTTTGTTACATCAAGAATTAGAAGAAAGTTTTTGCTATAAAGGTGAGTAGAGTAGATGCATAATTAAATAGGTATTACGGTAAGTATCTTAAAGTGGCGTTGTTGTTACTCAATGATAAATTTTCTGGTGTCTGTCGCTTTCTAAAGACTCGGCCATGAGTGTGGCCGCAGTCACGACGGGTAAATTTGCAACGTGAAATGCTTTACAACACTTTAATTGTAACAAGTTGTATTAAAACTGGTTTATCCAGGAACTGAGATGACGCTCGCGTTGTGAGTTATCTACATTATCATTTACATTTTCGAAAAATCCCCTGTATTAAAAAAACTCGAAATCTAGCGTCTTGATTTTTGCGTCTAACAGAAAAAATATTATTTCCCAAGAATGTAACCGAGGTCAAATAATCCTGTAATCTCCTAAGATACAACGTTTGTAGGTATTTTTATCTTCTAGCAGTCGAGAGGCCTACAAAAAGGTCTCCCATTTCGTTCTATTTTTTTTTTAAATATTAATTATAACAAGCCAAAATTGCATTTGTCTTAGCAAGTTTAGTTGTCTGGGCGGCAAGAGGTTTAAGAAATTGACCTCTAGCCTATAGTTAATAAAAATTAATAATAATAATTCAGCCTTTATACGTCCCACTGCTGGGCACAGGCCTCCTCTCATACGCGAGAGGGCTCGGGCTATAGTCCCCACGCTAGCCCAATGCGGATTGGGGACTTCACATACACCTTTGAATTTCTTCGCAGATGTATGCAGGTTTCCTCACGATGTTTTCCTTCACCGAAAAGCTAGTGGCAAATATCAAATTATATTTCGTACATAAGTTCCGAAAAACTCATTGGTACGAGCCAGGATTTGAACCCGCGACCTCCGGATTGAAAGTCGGGCGTCATATCCACTTTCAATATAATATGACGTGTTTACTATATATATGTATAACAGCAAGTGCAAAAACCAGTTAATAAAATTGAAAGTGCGACATAACTCGAAGCCGGCGACCGTTTAAATTAAAACATTCCATATCATCTGTCGCAAATGGTAATTATAATTATCTGTTACGTACAATCAGCAACAATAGCTATAACTACAAGTATACAGGTGTTATAAACATCTAGGTATCTATTGAAAATCTTAGTCCCGCAGAAACGAAGTGCAGCACCGCCTCAGAGGCGCGCACGTTGATGTCTTTTGTTCTATCGAGTAAGTTGAACTTGTTAATTATTTATGTATAGTTTTCTGGAGAATTGTAGAGCTAATTGAATAGTTATTTCTTTTACAAGGGGGCAAAATTGTTGTTTAACCGCTCGTGCTAATATTGATACCCGAGCAAGCGAAAGATTCCAAAATTGAACCATGAGCGTAGCGAGTGGTTCGAAAAATGGAATCTTGAGCGTTGCGACGATTTCAAAGCACGAGGGTTAAACAAAATTTGCCCCTGAGTGAAACACAAAATTTTTCACCACACCAACTCGAAGCAAATATTAAATGGAAAATATCAAACCAAATCAAATGCAAATGAATGTTTAAAATATTTATCATCCAAAATCATCATTTAAAAGTAAATTCTACCAGCAAACATAGGAAAACAACTCAAAATATGCACTATTTGATTACTTTGCCTCACATGTGAATAAATTGCTATCAGTTTTTGAAGTGCAAAGTAAGCCTTTCCGAGCTGGTGTGGTGAAAAATACTTAGGGCCTCTTGCACCATCCCACTAACCAGGGGTTAACCGGTTAAACCTGGAGTTACCATGGTCACCAGTACAATTTCACACTGGGTTAACGGTTTGACCGGTTAACCCCGGGTTAGTGGGATGGTGCAAGTAGCGCTTAGGGTCGGTTGCACCGAACTGTTTGTCATAGTTAAAGAGTTCGCTAAATTTTATTGTATGGAAAAGTTCATAGTAAACCGCCGCGGCGCGCCGGGTGACGTTGATCAATCTGTCAAGTGCGGATAGTGCAACCGGCACTCAAACATTTTTTATTTTAATCCCGTACGATTTAGTTTTTTTTGTAGCTTGCACCTTTACTTATTCTATATTAATACACAAATTCGCTACCATTTGGTTGCATGTCTATTACCATAAACTGGTTAATAGTTCTCAATACTGTGAGCTAATCGGGCCATCTGACCTAGTAGCCGTTTCCTTTATTTGCCGTTCAGGTCCAATTCTATTGCTTGCCTCAATAGTTTACTATAACACTGCCATATTTTAACACATTCAGTGCCGAAAACCCGACTATCGGGTATTTTATGATTTCCTTCCCAGGCCGGACGACCCAATAGTCGGGATCGTGGTACAGTCAGCGTCAAATACTTTATAAATAATATGGTAGCAACCAAAGTATGGTGTACCTACCGAACTATTTGGCCACTTTGACTGCTATAAAGTATTTGAGGCTGACTGTGTACTACAGCTTTATATGAAGAATTTTTTGTGGCCTGGCGCGGATGTCTTGTTTGGCTGGGTGGCATTGAATGTGTTATTATGTATAGGTACCTATTTATTTCTAGTATCGCCATTTCAAATTTTTTAAATTAATTAAATTATGAATCTGTACCCGTAGTGTAAATTTCATTCGATAGCGTGACGTGACATACGCGTTTGCGTTAAGTTTCATTTTATAGGGGATTTTGAGTTTAGAAAACGTCCCGCTTGGCGCGCTGTTCAAAATCCCATACAAAATGAGACTTAACGCAACGCTATCGGATAAAATTTACACTAGGGGTTCTATTTTATGGATATTTATGTATGTTTAGGTAGGTAGTTTTAATTTTTTTGGTTACTTTTTATTGTAAGTTTGTTAGGTAAGTATTAATTATGTCTGAGGTAAATTTTATTGATTGATTGATTGATCTCATTGGTTACTGAACAACGACGGAATATAATACAAGCAAAGCAAAAGTACATTTTTGACTTCAAAAAAGGGCCATGTTGAATATTACCCAACACACAATTACACGCTATTAAAAAAAACGCATTTTGCTCACTATTTTTAAGCAGCGAAGCACAAGAGCGATCGTAAATTAATTTACCACTCTTGTGGATAAAATGCATTGGTTCCCACCAATTTTTTAAAGAATAAAGAGAGCCTTTACATGCTGATGGTGTGGCGAAAACCCTTTTGGCAGCTTAGCAGTTTTTTCGTGATTTTGATATCTAATAAAACCGGCCAAGTGCGAGTCGGACTCGCGCACGGAGGGTTCCGCACCATCAACAAAAAATAAAGCAAAAAAAATCGTGTTTGTTGTATGGGAGCCCTCCCCTTAAATATTTATTTTATTTTATTTTTAGTATTTGTTGTTATAGCGGCAACAGAGATACATCATTTGTGAAAATTTCAACTGTCTAGCTATCGCGGTTCATGAGATACAGCCTGGTGACAGACGGACGGACGGACGGACAGCGAAGTCTTAGTAATAGGGTCCCGTTTTTTACCCTTTGGGTACGGAACCCTAAAAACATCAAAAAATCTGCTTTGGTCAAAGCCATTCAAACTTTACGCTAACCATAAACTGAAATAGATGTCATATATTAAATTAAATATTATTTATTTGTATCTCCTTAGATTTCACGGGCCTATAATCCCGGTCTTTTGATAGGCTTGCGTGGGGATATAGATCCAACACGTAGAGGCCCCTTGGAGAGCTTTTATGTCATGTAGAACGCCTGCTGGAACCCGTTCACAGGTGCAACAATAGACACCATGAACCGGTCGCAGTGGTGGATAGAAGTGTGGGTGGACAATGAGACTGGGCTATTGTAAAAGTAGTCCGGACCAGGGATGTTGCGAACATCCGCATCCGCATCCGCAACCGCGGAACATCCGCATTATTTTCAACATCCGCATCCGCATCCGCATCCGCATAAAATCGATGCGGAGCTTATGCGGATGCGGATGTTGAACAAGTCGGTACAGGAACGTCTTAGCGGCGGCGTAAGTGCTAGGTAATTTCGTCATTACCTATAACGAAATCGTCTAGATCCAGAAAAGTCGGCGAAGTTACTGTTTATTAAATATAACGCACCTATATTCTTGCTCAAATACTAAACGTTTGGTTTTTTTAATTAAAAAATACTAAAAATGTAATATTGACGTTTTCTAAGTACCTAATCTTGACATCCGCATCCGCATCCGCATCCGCGGATGTGAGCCTTTAAAAATCCGCATCCGCATCCGCATCCGCGGATGTCAAAAAATCTGCATCCGCAACATCCCTGGTCCGGACACCTGCCATAACAATGCTAAACGTGTGTTAGCATCGAGGCAGGTGGTGACTTGCCGCGCACTGGATGGGCCCCTAAGGGCCTACCGCGAACCACGTTCGACGTGTTACCTCCCTGTCACACTTACGTACGAATTACGAATTTACAAGTGCAACAGAGAGGCAACACGTCGAACGTGGTTCGCGGTAGGCGATCTGAAACTGCCGTCGTAAAGACGACCAGGAGCAACATCGGTGTGAGCGGCTCAGCGGTGTCGAGAGGTGTGCGCCGCTTTCTACCCAGTGGCTGTTAACAGCCACTGTGCCAACTCGCGTCTTATGCATCTTTCACTTCCACCCCTGGAGCATGTAGCTCTAACGACTCCTCTCTGGACGGCCAATTAAGGCAAGCCAGAGCCGAGAGTCCTGCGGGTCCCCAACAGCTCGCCACAAGCTGCCCTGCGGAATATTATTTATTATTATTAAACAAGAAGTGACGAATTCTTCCAGGGCTTCATCACTTTTTCTTTAATATAATATATGACATCTATTTCAGTTTATAATTCATATATAGTAGGTAGTGTGACTACTAAAACACAAATCAAAATATTTACTAAAATACTTTGATTTGTTCCCAAAAAGTTGTGTAATGTTTACGCTACTTAACCGTTAAACTATCAGATTAAGTCTTACGCTTTGCCACTATGGTAATATCAAATAAAAATCTCGTCGCGGCGGTAGCCGTGCGTGTTGCGATGCGCGTGCGTTTCGCGATCATTATGAAAATTGTTTAATAGCTTCGTAATTCTACACATTAAGGTCGGTGACCCCCTTGGAGTTCTCTGGCTTCTAATGCAAGTATTTTAACCGACTTCGAGATTTCGAAGGCTCTCAATTCGTCGCGATTTTTTTAATGTTGTGTTTTAAATATAAACTTTATTTTGATTGAATTAAGGTAGAAAATCAAATGAAATAAAACAGCCTGTCAATTACAGAATAGTTTCGAAATACGTGTAGGGTTTTAATTGAGCCTTTTTTTAACCGCCTTCAAAAAAAAAAGGAGGTTCTCAGTTTGACCCGTATGTATGTATGTATGTATGTATGTATGTATGTATGTATGTATGTATATTTGTTCGCGATTATCTCGTGTTTGGCTGAACCGATTTTGATGCGGTTTTCAGAAAAGTGTTTCTTACATTCTGGAGAAGGTTTTAGTATACATAGATCTGAGCTGATGCTGAACCCTGGCTGTACCTAGTGGAACTCAGGTTTGGTGCAACATAGGCTCACGCTGTTTTGGTCATCCGACACGCCTCGATGAGCACTTGGGAGAGCAGTACCCAAGATAGAGCTGATGCTGAACCCTTGCTGTACCTAGTGGAACTCAGGTTTGGTGCAACATAGGCCCACGCTATTTTGGTCATCCGTCTCATCTTGATGAGCACTTAGGAGAGCAGTACCCAAGATAGAGCTGATGCTGAACCCTGGCTGTACCTAGTGGAACTCAGGTTTGGTGCAACATAGGCCAACGCTATTTTGGCCATCCGTCACATCTTGATGAGCACTTGGGAGAGCAGTACCCAAGATAGAGCTGATGCACCAAACCACCCAGGTTGGCAGGGTACACCCTGGCTGTACCTAGTGGAACTCAGGTTTGGTGCAACATAGGCCCACGCTATTTTGGTAATCTGTCACATCTTGATGAGCACTTGGGAGAGCAGTACCCAAGATAGAGCTGATGCTGAACCCTGGCTGTGCCTAGTGGAACTCAGGTTTGGTGCAACATAGGCCCACGCTATTTTGGTCATCCGTCACATCTTGATGAGCACTTCGGAGAGCAGTACCCAAGATAGAGCTGATGCTGAACCCTTGCTGTACCTAGTGGAACTCAGGTTTGGTGCAACATAGGCACACGCTATTTTGGTAATCTGTCGCATCTTGATGAGCACTTGGGAGAGCAGTACCCAAGATAAAGCCGATGCTGAACCCTTGCTGTACCTAGTGGAACTTAGGTTTGGTGCAACATAGGCACACTTTGTTTTGGTTAACCGACTTGTCGTCGTGTGCCTATGTTGCAGAGTTCCACTAGGTGGGTCGATGAACTTTTTTCTAACTGCCTTTAAAAAGAGGACGTTCTCAGTTTGACCCGTATGTATGTATGTACGTATGTATCTGTGTATGTTTGTTCGTGATTATCTCGCATTTGGCTGAACCGATTTTGATGCGGTTTTCAGAAAAGTGTTTGTTACATTCTGGAGAAGGTTTTAGTGTACAGTACATGGATGGTTTGAAAAACCAATTGGACCCGGTAGGTGGCCATGCTATCGGTATACCTACCAACAAATTTATGTTGCTGAAACCGATTTAGATAAAATAGTGGGAGTGGGAGTCGGACTCGGACTGGGACTGGGAATGGGAGTGGGAGTGGGAGCAATATACATACAAATCGTTTAGCACCAAAACGTCATATTATGTTGTGTCGCGATTATCATCGAGTTAGGCCATCACTAACATTAGTAGGTAGTTACTAGCCCAAAACTAAATGGAGAGTCTAACAAACTAGTATTTTAGCCCAAAACCTAAAATAAATGAAGTACCTAGTATATCACTAAAAAGTAAAAAATAAAATAAAATAAATAAAAAATAATTAAAAAATTAAAAATAAACAAAAATAAAACCAAAATAAAATAACTTAATATAAAATCTTTTTCAAAAAAAGGGAACCGCCTTCAAAAAACCAACCCACTGAAAAGTACAAAATAATTTTTATATGGCACCCCTTTACGTGTCCAGTCCCTATCCCACGGTGTAAAGCAAATTTTTGCCAAAAAGTAATAAATACCTAATAATAAGAAAATTAATAATCATCCGGGTAATTACTTAGTTTTTGAAGGCGGTGCCAAACCAACAAAAACAGTCTACTACCAATCAGAAAAACAATACGAGTACGTAGTACCTACAAGAACTAAATTAATGAGTAAACTAACTATGTCTTTATAATGCAAGTAAGTGCAGCTTTCTTCGTTGTCTAAAATATCGGTTCTCAAAAATTTTGGTTTGGCACCGACTTCAAAAACTAAGTAATTACCCGGATGATTATTAATTTTCTTATTATTAGGTATTAATTACTTTTTGGCAAAAATTCGCTTTACACCGTGGGATAGGGACTGGACACGTAAAGGGGTGCCATATAAAAATTATTTTGTACTTTTCAGTGGGTTGGTTTTTTGAAGGCGGTTCCCTTTTTTTGAAAAAGATTTTATATTAAGTTATTTTATTTTGGTTTTATTTTTGTTTATTTTTAATTTTTTAATTATTTGTCTATCATTTAATTGATTTAATTGTGTAACTAACTCACAATATCTTCATTTGTGTATTTTTTGTTACACAACTTGAATAGTTAAAGCTGAGTTTAATGAGTCAAAATTTTAAAATAAAAATAAAATTGACATTTTTGGTTTACGAAATTCTGCACTCATAACTCTTCTTATTTGTGTTTCTGTTCGACACTATTAGCGATACCCACTCGAACTTCAATTATTAGACTCAATTCCTATGATATAGGATTTGTTATTAATTTGGAAGGTTTGTGTCTAAATCCCTGACTCTTAATTTCCCCACTACATATGAATACTGATTTCCAATACATACATATTAAATTTTTCGTTGTTCTCCATTTCTTATAGTCGGCGAAAAACGCGCAGGAAGAGAAAGTATATTAATACACCTTATAAATTTTATTCACGTTTTACCGCCGTGGCCTTGCTATCGATGCAAATCGAATTTTATTTTTAATACAGACTGTCCGGTTAGCCGTCAAAGTAAAAAACTGGAGGTGATTCTGGTTGTAACAATAGGATATAAATTTGATCTAAAGTAAGGATATGATATGTCAGTGTCAAAAGTAATGTTTTTGGTTGAACCAATGATACTTTTGACACTGACAGAGATCATATCCATGATACAGCCAGACCTTCCGACTCACTTTTGATCGATTTGTTTTTCACGCAATACCTAATCTTTTTCTTAATTATCACACCAAGTTTGATATTTACCTACATGTTTTAGAGTTGAGGACCTGATCCTTATTTTTCACTCAATTTAAGTTTTATAATTAGTTGTTATAGCAGCTCACAATAAGTACACATCCTAGCTGACTGAAATTAATTGATCGGTTCATATTATTTCACTTAACTTTATTTACTTTGAACTTAGTCATGTTCAACTAATACTTGAATATTGTAATAAGTAAATAATTGTAAATGTGTAATGTACGATGGGAAATTAAATACTACAAAAAAGTCTATATAAAAAATGGCGACCAAAAGTTTGAGAATCACTGTACCTTTAAGGACAAGGACATTCTTACACAGATTGACTAAGTACCACAGTAAGCTCATAAAGGCTTGTGTTTTGGGTACTCAGGCAACGATATATAATATTATACAAATACATAGAAAACGACCAAGACTCAGGAACAAATATCTGTGCTCATCACACAAATAAATGCCCTTACCGATATTCGAACCCAGGACCGCGGCCTCACAGGCAGGGTCACTACCCACTAGGCCAGACCAGTCGTCATAATATGTGTTTATTTTCTTTTTTTTCTGACGGAAGCGTGTTGGATGCAAGGTAAATCAGCCGGCGGCGACTGCCACACATTTCACTTTCCATCTCGTTCGGGCTAACGTTACCATCGTCCACAGTTTGACCGTTGATGAACCTTAATACCAAGACACAGGGTCCATCAATGGTCACCTAAGTGGTACATTATAGCAGCCAATTAGGTAACGCCAATGTTACAGATAATAAGACATTCCGACATGACGCTGTCTGTTTTCAGCGGTCTTTTAGAATACAGAAGAAATTACTAGGAAAATTCGAGTCTTAGTTATACGATGTGTTTCCTAAAGTGTCATCTATGGAACTTGCTAACTATGTAAACGAACCGCTTGCTAACTATGTGAATGATGAATTTACTAGTGACTTTTGTTTATATAGTTAGCAAGTTCCATAGAATGACACTTTATATAATACTGACCTCTCAGTGTCAAAAGGGACGCTTTTGGTTGAAGAAATGTCATAACACAAATAAATGCCCTTACCGGGATTCGAACCCAGGACCATCGGCTTCACAGGCAGGGTCACTACTCACTATAGGCCAGATATTACATCGTATATTTAAACCGGTAGCATATTTGTTATATATATTGAATTATATTGTGTAACTTTGATAATTATTTGTACTTTATATATTGTTTGGAATTTGCAAACTTACGCAGATAATGAAAAAGATTTACAATCGAAAGTCGAGTTTAAATATGGCCTACTTTGACGAATCAATGTAACAATACGAATACAGTTTGAATGTACCTATTTAGATTTTAACAGAGAATTTAATAACCCATTCTACTTTACCTATGGTCATTCTAGAAATGGAATTTGCGGTATATATATATATTTCATTGGCCGTTATTATAAGAGCTTTGGACAGCATCTCACGTGCTATTTTTTGTATTTTACAATTGCATTTTTGCCTACAATCAGTAAAGTAAACGTACTAGTGCTCGACATGCTAATGCCCAATAGATGACACCCTGCTGTCACCTCTATTGACATTGACTTAAGTTTCAAGATGACATGTACTGGTACCGCGCCGAGTACCAGTACGTTTACCTTACCTATAAGTGAAAACGTAGAAAATATGTGCACGTAAAGGCACTAAATCAACAAAATTTATGACTTGGTAAGACAAGTCTCAAGTAAAAACCGGCCAAGTGCGAGTCGGACTCGCGCACGGAGGGCTCCGCACCATCAACAAAAAATAGAGCAAATAAATCGTGTTTGTTGTATGGGAGCCCCCATTAAATATTTATTTTATTTTATTGTTAGTATTTGTTGTTATAGCGGAAACAGAGATACATCATTTGTGAAAATTTCAACTGTCTAGCTATCGTGGTTCATGAGATACAGCCTGGTGACAGACGGACGGACGGACAGCGAAGTCGTAGTAATAGGGTCCCGTTTTTTACCCTTTGGGTACGGAACCCTAAAAACAGTAATAAAATACTGTCTACGATGCTCAACTAAGACTATTAAAAATAACTTTCACACATGATGCTTGTGATAAAATTAGTGCGATAAGTGCCTGTAACCGGAATTTTAATAAATACATAGGTATCAATATTTTTTCTACAATATCATTTACTACAAGAAATTTTGGTCTTTTGAGATTCGGCGTAACTTTTGTATACTTATGTTTCTCGGCCTGAACATATGTCATATTTTATTTTTGTGAGAGCTACGGTAATTTTTGTGCTCCTGAATTTGAAACTTTCCTTTAGTTCTATTAGCGCCCCTTGCACCATCCCACTAACCCGGGGTTAACCGGTTAAACCCGGAGTTACCATCATGATTACCGGTACAATTTGACAGTGGATTAATGGTTGAACGGCTTAACCCCGAGTTAGTGGGATGGTGCAAGTACTGCAAGTGGTCCTAAGAGTTCAAAACCCGAACATTGAATAAGCATATTATGTTGAACAAGCCTTCGAAAATGCTTATTCTCTGCAAATTACCGTGACAATATCTTTTCTTCTCCAATCGTGAGTTACAACAAATGCTGAGACCTTTACAAATGAAACTCAGCTAGGTACGAGGCGCGTTGATGTATTTTTAACGTGCGAGAAATTTACTAGAGACAACACAGCGATTACTTTTAGTTTAGGACTGACAAGGGAAATTTAAATTAGCATTTGATTTTTAACCAAAACTTAATGTTCACATGGCGGAATTTGGCATTACGGACTTAAGCGCCGGTATAGGGTCTATTATGACTACTGTGAGTTCGGTGTGATATATTATTGACTTAACGAAGTTTTTTTTTATCGCAATATCTACAGCTTTCAGAGTCTCTAGTATTTATTTAGGTGACTTGTTTAAAAACATATCTCATTTTATTTTACTTTTATATATTCAATTTTAAATTTCGGTGGAAATCAATTATAATGCTAATGAGCACAAAAATATGGAAAAAAACTATAAGGAAACCTTAGAAATTAGGAATATACAATCAGTTTAGTGAACTTAACCAATGTTAAAGTACAAATTTAAAAAAATGTATGCTCGGCCGAAACTACTTTCTTCGGTAACACATTAATGACACTTTCTCGTTCTAATGACCGGCTGATAGATTGATGGCTGGACTAAGCACTTTTTCTAACAGAATTATGTAAGTACACAACTTCATTTAAAAGAGTTTTAACCATGGCTATTAAATATAGCTCTGTTTACAAGTGACATAAGTATAAAAAAATATTTGGGAACAAATCATACACAGATCGACGTAGCCCCAAATTAAGCACGATATATACACGATGATTTTTAATCGGTGATCAGGAACATTTTTTTCTAACTCAGTAATTGATGTAGATCACGTTGAAGTCGTAATTACATGGAAACGAAGTTGTTATTTTTTTAATCATAATTTTAATTTTGAGATCAAATTTATCCTAAAATCTTGTCACTCTACTAATTGGTATCTATGAGTTATAGCCTCTTGACAAACATGTATTTAGTGGTTATTAGTTTTAATTATGTTTTAACTTTCAATTAATGAAGGCCTAGCCTAATAAGTTTAATTTGGGCTATTACTTTCTACTCCTGATCACCGATTAAATATCATCGTGTATACTTATAAATAAATAAAGACATACTTTGATACATAGATAACATCCATAATTCAGGAAAATATTCGTGATGAACACATAAATTAATGACCTTACTGGGAAATGAACCCGTAACCTCCTGCTTCGTAGCTTCATTATTAACCATCTGAAAAATAGGCAGCATGTGGAATTGTGGAGGCTGCTTACTTACTTGCAAAAAGTATGCAATGAAATATCCAGTTATTCCAGTGTTTAATATAGGTAAACCACAAGAGAACAAACAGCACTTCAAATAGTAAAAAAAAAACGGAAACCAATTTTTTATTCCAAATAATCTTGTGGAATCTCAGCTACTCAGATTCGGTCCGTACTTCACTATTCGTCTATTGAATCGTCACTTCTTCCGACAATCAATAGCAGTCAGTTTTTCACAAAGCTTAGGTATCTAACCAACGAGCGTAGACCGGTATAAGTGGTATCCCCTTATACATAAAAATGTTCAATGATTTTTCTTCTATTAAATAATGCTTTTCAACAAAATTTATTATGATTTCACAAATATTGCAATATCAAAAGTGTGCATGCATGCATGACGCGATTATAGTTTTTAGTAAAGTAATAGCTGGACTTTACAAATAGCCACGATGGATTGCTGGGCGTTGACTCAGTAGTGGTTAACCGCCTAAGACTCAGAAGCATTTGTTTTGTTTTTGAACTTGGAACCCATAGTTACTCAATGAAAGTATTGAAAGTTCAAAATATTTTTTGGAATATGTACAAAAATTTGTACGCGGGGACTTAGGAGGTTAAAATAAATACGTTTCAAGAATATTACTTATTCTTCATTAGTAGCACACTTCTACGTTAGTTCACTTCATAATAAGCTATTAATATTATACTAAAGATAAGATAGGAGTTATTTTGAAGGTTTGAAGGTCGTTTCGGTCCGGAAATACTTACCGCGACATTTCATTCCACAGTTTAGCTATCCGAGGAGGTTTATCCACCTTGTTATATTACTATTAGTTATACGATAAGTACTTATAATAACATGGACAAGAAAACAAATAGGTATACTGAGCAGTATAACTTGATCCGATTAATTTGTTATATCATATAACTAATAGTATAACTAAATAGATATAAACCCGTGCGGCAGGAAGTTCCTGGAGAAACGCACAGTTGAGGACTGCACATTTGAAATGATTACAAATTCAGAGGTCAAATTATAATAGAGATCTATGAATCGAGATCATATTGTTTGTGAATACAGGTAGATGCTTCCCGATCTAAGATGGATTAGCATACAAAGAAACACCCTTGATCTGTCCACATTGTTATAATTTGTTATGTCAGGAACACATGCCATAATGCTTTTGTCTAGAATATTGGATAAATACAAACACATCGAGTTTAGGTTGATTTAAGAAAGGTCTCGATAAGTACTTGATAGACATGCAAATAAGAAGAGGCGCAGTCAGCAATAAAACTGTGTGTCACAAAAAAAAGGTATCGAGAAGTACTCGATAGACATGCAGATGAGAAGAAGCACAGTCAGCAATAAAACTGCGTGTCACAAAAAAATTACAGTAGGTAACTTGTTCAAAATTATCCCGGTTTCAAAGTAACCCCACACCAACTTAAACAAGATATCATGAGAGG
Organism: Cydia amplana; assembly: GCF_948474715.1. Classification (NCBI taxonomy): domain Eukaryota; kingdom Metazoa; phylum Arthropoda; class Insecta; order Lepidoptera; family Tortricidae; genus Cydia; species Cydia amplana. Next base: position 19,450,252 of record NC_086071.1, read on the forward strand.
AAATTAGCGCTGCCAAACTGTCACTATCACACGGCACATCAAATCACCAAACAATAGCATTGCTTGTTTTGTTTTATTACGGTGCTAATACTGCTAATGTGATAGTATGGATTCCAAACGCACGCCAAGCCCTGGCTAGTTAATAGATCGAGAACCAGTGTTGGAGGAAACAGGAGATATTGACAATTAGCTACATGCTGAATTGTTTTGGAAGATCGGAGATAATTATAAAACATAATTACGACCGGTCTGGCCTAGTGGGTAGTGACCCTGCCTGCTAAGCCGATGGTCCTGGGTTCGAATCCCGGTAAGGGTATTTATTTGTGTGATAAACACTAATATTTGTTCCGGAGTCATGGATGTTTTCTATGTATATAAGTATGTATTTATCTATATAAGTATGTATATCGTCGCCTAGTACCCATAGTACAAGCTTTGCTTAGTTTGGGGCTAGGTTGATCTGTGTAAGATGTCCTCCAATATTTATTTATTTATTTATTTATAATTAATACCCGATTAACCTTTTCGACGCCGTGTCAAACACAAAAGCTGTCTCTCAGACGCCACGTCATCGAAGTGTCAAAACTGAAATTGAACTTTATGCATATGCACCTAGGTCTATGTTGCTCTGTGGTCTATGACCGATTAATACGTCTTTGGCGTTGGACCTGCGGTGCGTATATGACCGATGTCATTGGCGTCCAAAAGGTTAAGTCCCGTTTTCGTAAACAATAATGTGTAAAAACCGTGTGTTTATATCAGTGCCAGGAGTTGTTGGACAAGAGTCGTTGGACGAGTTCTATAATGAAGGCCCAGAGTGGACACCCGAGGGAGCGGTAGACCACCGCAACGCTGGGTGGTCGACATCCGACGACACGGAGGCCGGGACTGGATGAGTCGGGCACGATCGACAGGAGTGGAAGAAGAGGGAAGAGCCTTCCAAGATTGGATCACCAAAAGGCCACCATGCTGATGATGATATCAGTGTTTTATCCCAGTTCTAGTTACAATAGCTACGTCAAATCGACTCGCGTACCCAATCAGAATACGACAGCATTGTATAGGAGATGCTATCATAGCAAGGTCAGGCGAAATTGCTCTCATTCTTTTCGGGGTTAGGGCTTAAGGTCGTCTGGATGAACTAATGCGTGATGATTACCATCATAGTCCGTAAACAAAGTTATTTTATGTATTACATGGTGATTTTTCAACATTTAGTCACATAATGTAATGGACCCTATAATGGACGTGGAACCGGTAATGGGACATAAAACCACAAATCCTCTAAAATAAGTATGTAAAAGTAGTTTATAAACACTGGCAATATTTTACCATAAATAAGAGTCATAGAGCTGTTTAAGTTTGACTTTTTATTAATTTCGGTTACTTTTTAAGAAATTGGCGCCAACCCAAGAGTTGTCGTGTCACTGGAAAAAATAACCAGTAAGAATTCTTAACAACTTCGCTAAGAGAGGTGAGTTCATATATTAAATTGTAATTAATTATTACTTGGTGTAAACTAGAATGTGTTTTGTTAATTGCATTTACCATGAGATAAGGTATACAACACATTATGTTGTGACTCTAGAGATGTATAAAAAATAGTGGTATTTTGCCCAATCCCATTATAGGAGCTGTAAAACTGCATACCTCCTATGATGGGATAATTTACATAATGATGCTTGCCATGGCGTAATTTCATGTTTAAACAATACAGAAGTATAATGTAGTTACTCGTACGAACTATGTCAGGAGGTCTCCTCGGACTTCGGATAAATTAATATCGTTTTTACAAAATTTTATTTAACTTGCCCTGTTAGTTTGTATACAGGGTGGATTTTCTTTTGGGGTCAGTGAAGGCAGCTACCAGATCCCGTGCTGCGACGAGAAAACGGTCTTAGAAAACCTTCCCTCGATTTCAAATGAATGAAGATTGGCTTTTACAGATTTTGGAAAAAACATACAGGGTGCGAGAAAAAGCTAATTTTTGACAAACTTTTTTTTGATGCCAATCGATCCCATTCCTGTTGAGGATCAAAAGCTTGTATGGAACCAAAAAAAAATTCCGGCTAGAAAAGCCACAAATCGAGGAAAACTTTTCCCATACAATTTGTATGAAAATCAAAACTTTTATTTTTCACATGCTATTTTTCTATGACAATTGATTCCATTCTTATCTAGTATCAATAGTTTCTTTGGGGTCAACTTACGATAATGTACTAAAAAGCCACAAATTAATAAAAACTTTTTCCATTGACCCCAAAAAAACTATTGATACTGGATAGGAATGGAATCGATTGGCATACAAAAATAGCATGTGAAAAATATAAGTTTTCATTTTCATACAAATTGTATGGGAAATGTTTTCCTCGATTTGTGGCTTTTCTAGCCGGAATTTTTTTTTGTTCCATACAAGCTTTTGATCCTCAATAGGAATGGGATCGATTGGCATCAAAAAAAAAGTTTGTCAAAAATTACCTTTTCCTCGCACCCTGTATGTTTTTTCCAAAATCTGTAAAAGCCAATCTTCATTAATTTGAAATCGAGGGAAGGTCTTCTAAGACCGTTTTCTCGTAGCAGCACGGGATCTGGTAGCTGCCCTCACTGACCCAAAAAGAAAATCCATCCTGTATTAGTTAGTGTGGTTCAAATCTTGGAAATGGCATTTGAGCCACTTTCGGATTTCCGATTGAGTTGAAATTTTGGATACGTATGCAAATCGGATGACAATGCAATCGGGTGACAAAAATGACTAATAACTAGTTTTTTGCCAAAAACTTATTCCCTATTCCAATATCTTATACTGATAGGGTATGCCCATTATAGGGGGCCCATTACTGGATCCACGTCCATTACCGGGGTTCCATTACTGGAGCTTTGGTGTCCATGACTGGAGAAAAAAACCATACTTTTAATTTATTAATTATGTGGAAACTAACTGCAGTATCTTTGATACAACACGCCTGAAACATGAAAGAAGGATAGGATATTCATCTTTTAACACGCTAAGCGGTAGAACTTTTACATGTATCAGGGAAATATCACAAATACTCAAAATTTCCTCTTAAATGTCCCATGACTGGTGCCGTTACTATATAGTAAGATTGTTCAACATTAACTCCCATTCCAAACATTGCATTGAAACCTTAAAACTCGCAAATTGTATTGAGACTAGCGACCCGCCCCGGCTTTGCCCGACCCGACTTTAACAAATTATACATAAACCTTCCTCTTGAATCACTCTATCTATATAAAAAAAAAACCGCATCAAAATCCGTTGCGTAGTTTTAAAGATCTAAGTATACATAGGGACAGACAGACAGAGCGGGAAGCGTCGCCGTACCCAATCTACTTACGTGAAATCTTATACCTTTAAACGAGCAATTCTTGTTTGTTTATTTATTTATATAATTATATATTTCGGCGATCTCGCAAACGGCTCTAACGATTTCGATGAAATTTGGTATATGGGGGTTTTCGGGGGCAAAAAAATCGATCTAGCTAGGTCTTATCTCTGGGAAAACGCTAATTTTTGAGTTTTTATATGTTTACCGAGCAAAGCTCGGTCGCCCAGATATTATACTATAAATTACCTACAAGTAAAATTAAAATAAATAAAATTAAGTTGTAGACTTTCTATGAAAAAAACATCTAATTAATAGTATAGCATCCTTCAACAACACCTTGCATGCATCTTACACATTTGGACTTTCTTCGAAACCTAAATTTATACGATTTTAAACTCTACTGCCTCTTAAACAAGGGAAAATACCATAAATATACCATAGGGTCACTATAATCATAGAACCCCACGTTGAAAACTACACATTTTCCACCTTATTACATTGGTGTAAGGTTCAAATCTGTAAACGTATTGAGGTCGACCGTACTGGATGTGCACAGTGGAACCGAGTAACTCGGTATAATTGCATTGTTAGATAATGTGAGGTGGCTGAGGTGTCGGTATAGACGGCACGCTAACCTGGGATTTCTGGCCAAGGCCCGGAATACTTTGTTGTCTTTAGATAGGGTTGGCAATTATTTTGTTATATCGGAAAGAGAAGAGTCGTGAAATGTATTGGACCCCATACATTCCATGACTCTTCTCTTTCCGCACAAACTCTATTTTAATGTAATGAACTAATGACATAACAACGAGTTTAAAATAGTAAAATTTTACGTACAATTATGAAACGTTATACATACTAAAATTCTACACGCTTTATTTTATTTTATTATAATTCCTAGCAACGAAAACTAGTACCTACCAAACATAGATATGTAGGTACATATATGTTACATTTCAGCTTAATTGTCGTTTTAAAATGTGACCGTGTACCTTCAATTGTATGGGAACGGATTGTTGGTGTACCTTATTAGTTAATCCTTTTTTTTGTATTAGCATTAAATATCTTAAGCTTGAAATACTTTTTAAAGTTCTTTCATTTTAATATGCATATGAAAAGTAAAAGTAAATTATTTATTTGCATTAAATGTGGTTAACAATATAGGTCTTATTATAATTATTAGTGGGTATCACAAGTCGTAGGTATTATGCAAAATATGTACAATCTTAACTCTCTTCTTCTCTTTTCTTCTTCTTGTTCTTTTTTTTATGAGAAACGTCAGTGACTAAAAGTTAGACTTATTTACAAATATTTAATTCAATCTATTTTAATGTAATTTTATCATTAAAGTAATAGCAAAATAAAATAAAGTGGCAATATTGAATACAATTTTCAAAGTCCATGTGACGTGACAACCCTAACTAAACAATAAAAGAAACCTTATGAGTTATGACTTGATGATCATTTATCTTATCTATGACATCTTCAATTAAATCATTAATGCATAATGATTGTCGCATAACCATCATTATGGTTTGCGTGGTTTATTCCGTGATTTTCGCAATAAATAATCATGCAAAGAATAGAGATATTTAAATTGATTGCAATTTGTGGAAATACAGGTATTAGTGCAATTTATTATTGAAATTTTTAAATTGCTATTTTATTTACTTATGTTGATACCTATTGCATATTGGTACGCACTACACGGTACAATCCATAATTACATAAGCTGCTTGTGTATTAATTACCCTACTTCAAAATTTTGAAGGTAGTTTACAACCTTTATTTTATGTGTGGGTTCTTGATTTCGGAAATTCTTTTTATTATGGACAACACTTATACCTAGGTACAGTCAGCAGCAGATGTTGCTAAGCGGGCGAGGTGTTCAAAATTACATTGACGCGCTTTTAGTCTCTTAACAATAAAGTCGCGTCAAGATCATTTTGAACGCCTCGCCCGCTTAGCAACTATTGCTGCTGACTGTACAAGTTTGGAGACATTGGATTTTTAGGGATGAAAGAAAATGGAAAGTAAGGCATTTCTAAATCAATAAACTGAACTTTATTGACGTAACTAATCGCTACAAGTTTCGCTTGTAAGATAATAACTTGTTAAAAGTATTATTTGATACATAAATGAAATGATCACTTAATTTTCTTCGTCTTTATTTTAAAAGATTTTATGAAACTTTACTAATCATCACAGTATAGGTAAAATAACTTTAAAATAAAAATTTAAATAAAATAAAATTAATACCTGTCATAAATTTCACCCCCAAAAATCCGATGTCTGGGTACAACTATGTACAACAAAGTTTGTTTATCATCTCACATGTGTTCGAATCTGTACCAATCTCCCACTGGTTTTTATGGTCGTTTTCTTATTTTAATAATAACGATAACTTGTGTAAAGCCTAAACCTTGTTATGGCAGGTGTCCGTACGTATTTGCAATAGCCCAGTCTCATAGTCTGCTGAGACCGGTTCATGGGTGTCTATTGTTGCACCTGTAAACGGGTCCCAGCAGGCGTTCTACATGACATTAAAGCTCTGCAAAGGGCCTCTACGTGTTGGATCTATATCCCCACGCAAGCCTATCAAAAGACCGGGATTTATAGGCCCGTGATCCCAAAAAAAAAGTTATCAAAGCTAGTTTGTTATTTCTTCTTGTATCATCGGCATGCCACCTTAAAGTTTCCATCTTTCACACCATAAAAAAAAGATTTAATTGTCAATAACTATTAAACGGTGAAACTACCGAAGTTATTATTAAATTTGTTGTGTAAATTGTATAAAAGTAATCGAGATATAAATAGGTGGTGATTATCTTCCCCTACTTATGTAAGAGGAGGGGGGGACACATGTCCTTTTGGACTCTGATAATTTAGCTTACAATTAGTCTATGGTAAGGATTAGCATCTTGTGGTACTCACGTTCTAGACTTTACTGTCATAGTTATCGACAAATTTGATCACAATTTTTTATGCAGTGGCAGGTAGGTGGGTACCTAAGTATTAGTTATACATTCAGCATCGAATTTCCATCATATCCCTTATTATTCCTTATTATTATTCACATTAAAAAAACTTTTTTCATACCTCAAAAGAGACTCAATAATTACGTAGCTTTAAAATAGTATTTTTTAATTATCTAACCTTTAACTGCACTTAATAGCAAAAAAACTAATAGCGTGTTTGCACCAGTATCGTAGGTATTGTCTTTGGCCGTGACATTTCCATTGTTCTATAACATAACACTACTTGATCATTCGCAGTAGGTTAAACCATCTTCCTGTCTGATTAACATCTATTATTTAGTCTTAATTTTGATTATTTTGTTAAATTAATAATGTTGATTTTTGCAATCTACGATAGCTTAGAAACAAAAATAACTATCATCATGTATAATATCCCTATCCTTACTTACAAGGTACACTCAGCGCCAAAATATATAGGTATTCAAATTACGCAGTCAAAACTAGCTTTTTACTGATTTTATTGCTATTAAAATATTATCTTTTGTATAAAATACATGCTTATAAATTATCGTGATTTCTATTTGCATATAAATATGCTAGTTTGTGTTCTGTACATATATAAATATGTAAGAAGTACTTGTGTACTTTTTTTGCTACATTAGATAGGTATATTTAAGTATCTATAAATATTTATATATTATATTATAAACATATATCGTTGTCTGAATATTCTGAAGTACCCACAACACAGGCCTTATTGAGCTTACAGTAATGTGTGTAATAATGCCCTATAAGAAAAGTATATCCGCTAAAATGTACATATTTATTTCTCAAGAGCCCATCAACGTGCACACTAGCGCCACTGCTAAATAATCGTGATTATTTCAATTTAACGAAAGATATTTTAAAAAAAGCGGCCAAGTGCGAGTCGGAACTAAAAAACTACTAACTAGATCTCGTTCAAACTAACTTTCGGTGGAAGTTTGCATGGTAATGTAGGTATACATCATAATATATTTTTTTTTAGTTTTATCATTCTCTTATTTTAGAAGTTACAGGGGGAGGGGGACACACATTTTACCACTTTGAAAGTGTCTCTCGCGCAAACTATTCAGTTTAAAAAAAAAAAGATATTAGAAACCTCAATATCATTTTTGAAGACCTATCCATAGATACCCCACACGTATGGGTTTGATGAAAAAAAAATTTTTGAGTTTCAGTTCTAAACCCCCAAAATTTATTGTTTTTTTTTCTATTTTTGTGTGAAAATCATAATGCGGTTCACAGAATACATCTACTTACCAAGTTTCAACAGTATAGTTCTTATAGTTTCGGAAAAAAGTGGCTGTGACATACGGACGGACAGACAGACGGTCAGACAGACAGACAGACATGACGAATCCATAAGGGTTCCGTTTTTTGCCATTTGGCTACGGAACCCTAAAAAGGGGGCCGCTACATACTGTATCTTGTATTAAAGTACCTTTTGAATACATCAAACTAGTTTCTATGTTGCTGGATTCGTCAATCTATAAACTCAAAACAAAAACGGCCGTTTTAACTTTTGACGAATCCAGCAACATAGAAACTAGTTTGATGTACGTATTCAAAAGATACAGTACGTAGCGCCCCCCTTTTTTAAATATATTTCGTTAAAATTTAAATAATCACGATTATTCAGCAGTGGCGCTAGTGTACACGTTGATGGGCTCTTCACAGTCAACAGTTTCCGTCAATAATAATTGAAACGGAATCAATTTGTTTGCATTACAAAACAAACGCAACAGTCACGCGTGAGCACGTCGCTCAGTCGCGAGTAAAAGTGTTTCAACTGTGGTTTCACTTTCGTTGCTCGAAGTATTATTACACGCTGTATGTGTAGTGTAGTGTAGTCTGGCCCGTTAAGAAACCGGAATCGTTGGATTTTTGAACTAACGGTACAATAGGGTTGTTGACTTGACACATGTTGAATTTTATAACTAAATCTAGTTAAATAGATAGAAAATGAGCAATTATTCACAATACATTGGAAACTTAAAAAATATATGGGAATAATAAAAAAATACAAGACCTTAAAGTAAAAAAAAAACTTCCAAATAGGTGAACAATAATTATAGCATTCGATTCCTTACATTTTACTAAAAGAAATATGTAAGGTCACTGCGGGCAAGACCGTCTACAAGGCAAGTCCGTCAACACGTTATAACTTTTGAATTAGCAGGCGTATGCCGCTTTGGAGTCTAGTCGATTAATCAGTTTTGCGCGTTAGTTCCCTCTAAAACAGATGGCGCTGTGACAACCAATTTCAGAACAATCCGCCTAAATAAGTCAATTCGTGACATTCGTGTTTTGAACTCGAAGTCATAGTTCGACAGCCGTGCGAAAAAAAATTGTTAAAAATAGTTTTTGAAAAGATTGTGCATCAGAAAGTACCTACGTAAGGAGCATAAGAACCAGTTACCTTTATTCTTCACATTAAAATTTGATTAAGTTTGAAAGTCCGTCTATTATGTAGGTACAAGGCAAATCCGTCATACCAGAGATTACCAACTGTTTTTGCGACTTTAATTTTATAACGATTTGATAAGGTATCGACAAATCTTCCTGACATTGCGCATGATGTTAGTTTCCTAAATTTTCATCATAGTAAATTAAAAGAAACGAATAAAGTACATTTTAAAATTTCTTACGGTCTTTTATTTCGGAAATCCAAAAAATAATTACGTGTAATTATTAGCCATAAAAGGTTTACTACCCCATTTTCGTAATATATATTTTCGTAGACTTGCCTTTATATTAGAAAAATGGCGTTTATTTCGAATCAGAACCCTATATCAACAAGTTGAAAGTACACTTTTCATTGTCTTGATTAATTCTTTTTAGGAATTCGACTACGAACATATATGCACCCATAGATTGGCTGATATCATTACTAGACGGACTTCCCTTAAACTACAAGGGAAGTCCGTCTACTCGCCGATTTTTAAAAAATACCTACTAATGTTTTTGCTTAATTTATGATTAAAATGATCTGTCACTCCGATTCCAAACGGTAACGTAGGTGAATAATTAACGCAACTAGATCACTCCAAAGTAAAAAATAAATAAAGTATGCCGGTCTTGCCCGCAGTGATCTTATCGCAATATTTCACCAACAAAATCGTCATTCTGATAACAACTGACAACGTCTGTGCGGAAAGAGAAGAGTCGTGGAATGTAAGGGAGCCCATACATTCTACTACATGATCTGATTTTAAGTTGATTTCCTTTCAATTCAACGTCAATTGAAGTTCAAGACTGTTATGAACAAATCAGAATTTTAGAAGAGTAAAAAACGTAGATCTGAACACAACTTAAGAGAATAAGAGCTTGCGCAGATAATTTTGGACGCCTGGACCGCTTAGACACTTTTGTGGACTGTATTATGGGTAATTCCAGAATACAAATACAAAGTCAGCCGCGTAGGTGTAACAGCCTTAACATTTATCTCAAATGGCTCAGAAGCCTTAAAAGTGAGTGACCGATCAAACCAGTATAGGCGGTGCACTGCTTTTGCACACGCTTATCATGCACACGCCTCACGCAAACTAGTATAATAGGGTATTTGACTACTAGTCAAATCAGTTTCTTCTTTCGAGCTGTTAAAACGATTTTGCTACTACGGAATTTATATGAAACTAGCATGCGACGTCACAATCAAACTACCTACTCTTTATAGTTTGATACGGGTTTTAAATTGTGTCTAAAACTGCTGTCTATTAATCTTCTAGTGCTGTATTCATGCATGGTTTAAAATAATTTATTTTACCTAAATCTAAAGCCTGACCAGGAATGTATGATCACTCGCCATGTTGCGGAATTTCACTGGAACTAATTTTTTCATACTATACTGAACTGTCACCCCCAGAGGGTGTTATTCTGTCTGTCACTGATCACTGTCAAGAGACAGTGATCAATTGATCATTTATTATTGGTCAGGTTTTACCTATTGGTTAACTTGAGACGTTGCACTCGGTAAGCGAAGTGAACTGGTAACACTGGAAGGAAGCCGGAGAAAGTACTGGACTGTATATAATTACTGATATTAAAGTACTGATACAGATATTAACTTGTCTTTGCTCTAAATTATGTGTTGTTTTTTTAAAGAAGTAATTCTGTTAATAGAAAGACTTGTAAATTATAGCTCGGTCAGCAAAACGTCTGAAAATATAACCCGATTACTACTTTTCGTAAAAATATCTATTCTCGCGACGACGACATTTTAAAGTTCTACCGGAAATTATTAAGTAATTGATTATCCTCTCAAAATACAATCCTTAACGTAAAATAATTTATGCATCAAACGCATAATAAAGATGTCATACATAAACAATACTTACTCCTTATTTAGCAGTAAGTAAAATAATAATTATCTAAAGTTTAACTTTCACTAATTTAGTAGAAAATTTAAATGACAACAGTAATATTTTATGTTCATGAGAAATAAATGACAAGGCAGCAGACATTGTATGTATGTCTATAAATAACCAGAAATGCATTAAAGAAGATAGTACAATGATCGGAAGTACAAGAAACAAGATGTATGTTAAACACTTAAAACTGATTAAACCACTTTAAGAACTTTATTTCAGTGGGTTTAAACAAGAATTACAACGGGTAGGTTACAATACAAACCGAACCAGAGTAGATAACGAGCCAACCTAATATTTATAAAATACGGCTAGATACTAATTTATGACCATAACAAATTGGTACCTATAATATTCTAGATTGTTAAGGACAGTATTGTCTCCCAACCATTATTACCCGTTCAAACTGGATTATTGTCACCCAAAAAAAACGAAAGTGGTATCGGGTATAATATTTTTCCTTGAGATCAATGTAAGGATCATGAAGAACGTTGGGCCTAACATAGAACCCTGAGGGATCCCCCTATTAAAGTAAACAATTAGTATCAAAAGCTTTGTTAAGATCTTGTAAGGTTTTTTCTCTCGAACAAGCCTTATATTTGCATTCGCCCCCGATGCATTCCATGCACGTCACGCACTGCACTTGCAACGCTTGCTTTCCCCGGTCAGCTGCCATGTGGGCCGGTGAGGCAACTAATTGCCTGTTGATTGGTCAACTTGTGAATTCAAACTGTGTGCGGAGAAGCGAATCAATTAGGCTAGAAACACAGAATAGTTAATAGGTATTCTGAATGTTTAACAAAACCTAAAGTTTGACAGCGGAAGCTCACGAATGACACACCCTCCTAAAGCATACGAGTAACACACAAATGGGCACGGCTCATTGTAACGAGTGCAAAAGTTATCTGTTCAAACCCTTTAAATCAGTGGTTCCTAACCTTTTCAGTCCGGTAAGTCCTTTCAGTCCTTTCAGGAGGGGTAAAATCAGGTTCCCTAGTTAAGTCATAGGGGTCTATGACTTAACTAGGGAACCTGATTTTACCCCTCCTCCCAATGGTTATAAAAAATGAAACGTGTACGTTTGTTGTATTGTTATTTAGGTTAGATTAGCTTATTACCCCCGTAAAATACCAGTTTTACCCCCACGGGGGTAATTACCCCCAGGTTAGGAACCACTGCTTTAAATGTTACTTTAAATACTAAGTACGCTCCTAACTTTGTTATGCATATATAGTTATATATACGAGTAAGTACAGGTTGAAATAACTTTAAAACGCTTGAATAGCACGTGTATGTTATTATAAAATACTTTTAACATTTAGTTTTCTTAACATGCCTTAAATAGCGGCCGAAGCGAGTTGTAGAATATCGGAATAGTTTGACAGAGTAGAAATATGCCGTTAAATGGTAGACACAGCAATTACAAGCCAACACTTCTATATTTGTAAAATATTCACGTAAAAACTGGACAAGGACACAGATAGATTAAATGTTATTACGACGTCAAGTCTTCGTTATAGGGATGTTATGTAATATAAATTAATTAAACTATTACATCGTCTTGAATTTCTTTTAAAACACTGAATAAACAAGATCATACAAGATTTGGCTCTTTCTATTTATTTAAGGCGCTAGGCGCCGTTTTTGGCCGTAAACTCTAACATTCTAGAGTCTATATCTTCTTAACGGTTCAACAAAAAAAATAAGAAAAAAATATGTATGGTTCTACGTTTTATGTACAATATTTCTAACGTTTGACTTGTTCCCTATGACTTATAGTTTTTCCAAAACAGGAACATTACGACAGACCGTTTTGCGACTAACTTTGCCTATTTCTAGTAAAAGGTTTATTCGATTAAAGTTATTTTTAAACAAGAATAATTTATTTAACAGATACTACAAATGCAACGTAAAATAATGTTAATCACTCAATTTTTTTTAAAGAAATCGAATATTATTCAAAATTTCGTGCGTATGTAGCTCGAAAAAGGCGTGGCCGGCAGTCGTGTGCTGGCTTTGAGACGAGGAGGCAGTGTCGCTCGTCGCTCCGTGCCTTCCTTCCATTCTGAATGCTTGTGCTGAGCCCAAGTGCAATAAAATTGAAGTTATTTTGGCCAAAGATTAAATAACTGCAGAATGTTGATTTGGTTGTGACTCGCTTTAGCGCGCGCAACTCGGTGTTTCGTAGCCTATATTACGAACGTAATGACAATATTTCCACTTATGTTTGAGAAAGCTTCATTTGAAATATAAAAAACATATTTTCTAACATGTGCGGACAACGGACATGTTGCCATTAAAATTTAACGTTTTTAATAAAGTTTGATAAAAGATAGACAAATACCAGTATAGCGCCAACTGTGCGCCTCTGGGCTTTATCTTATTCTTTGAACCTCGTGGCGGTGCAGCTATACAAAATTCAGGTACGATCGCAGCGAGCGGGGTAAGCGGGTGGTGCGGGTACAGATACAGAACGCTTAGCTCCGCTCAGACGCTAAAGGGCATTGGGCCTACCTAGCGTCTTAAGATCAACAATAACTCATTAAAAGAAAATGGACACTTGTGACATCAGATAACGTGTTCTCATACTACTTAAAATATATTATTGACGTTTCTATTTACCTCGCGTCGGTTATTAAGTATTTTAATATTTTTTTTGTTAGATTTCGATAACATTTGGTGGATAGACATCGTTTCCTATTCTGTATATTATAGGTAAGCGCAATTTCACGCTGCGTCCTATTATAAAATTTTCCTGAGTTACGAAAACGTATGGTAGGTATTTTCGTAACCTCAACTCAAAATGTTATACATTACATACGAGTTTTATTTTCGTATTTAATTCCGTCTAAATGTCAAGCTCTTAATTTAGTTCGTTATTTCTCTACTTTGTTCTAGCGACGTTGCGGGATCTGCTTAATAATTTTATCCCAAAATTTGTTGTAGAATTGCTATTTGATCTTCCATTCAGAGGGGAAACCAATTAGGTAGAGTTTAGCCTAGTTTCCACGCAATTTTATCGTTCAGTGAGCATACAGTGCAATATGCGTGAAAGGAATTCAGGAAAAAGCCCTGTGTTTTTAAATGGTGTGTTGTAATTCCTACACAGATATTTTTGAAAATTAATGCAACAGCGCAGCGTTTTTCTGGGTTCAATTCCCTGAATTATGTAATCTGTTGCAAGGCTAGTAGTTTTTAATGTCGCAAGGAAAATCCTGTTTTCTCTCTCCGATGTAGAGCACTGACTCATTCAGCAGGGCTTGGTAGGTTCTAGCAGAAATAACTGCCCATCAGTGCACCTTGTGTGTTTCCAATAAAGTGTACAATTGTTCAGCAAACAGTGTAGGTACGATGAAAACAGGTTTAGTTCGAATACTAAGTGAGCCCTTGTAGCAACGATTTAATCTGGTTTTAATAACTTGAAATATGGCAGTTATTACAAGATATACATGGAAATACTTGCAAAAGTTGCTATGAGGACGTAGTGTTTGATGACTTTAACAATATTTATACCTACAAACAATATTTACCAAAACTTCGCTATTTTACAGTAGTTGTGTCATGTCTTAACTGAGCTTTTTTTATAGTATCGTATCGAGAGACATTTATATTAAGTTTTACGTTTCCTGCAGCAATGCAGTCGGCTGCCTAACTGCAGCAGTAATTCTGGTGGAAGTCTGAATTCAAACGGTACCTTTATGAAAAGTCTGTACAGACCAATTTAATATCTGAGACTGTCCTATTGTCACGTACCTATATTTGTAAATTAAGCTCATTAATAGATATTCTTTAAGTAGCTTACACGTGTAAAATTTCACAGTAATTTATATTTGTAGTTATGGTTATGGCAATAAAATATTTTTCTTGTTTTTAAATTATAATAATATAAAATATAATATATTTTTATTTAGTTTTATTTGATAGATAAGTTAGTTTATTTAATTATTTTTTTTGAATGTACAATTACTTGTAATCATAATAAAATTAAAAGAAATATTGATAAAATATAATAATAATATGAACCTATATACGTCCCACTGCTGGGCACAGGCCTCCTCTCATCTCTCTCGCGCGAGAGGGCTTGGGCTATAAATCCCCACGCTAGCCCAATGCGGATTGGCGACTTCACATACACCTTTGAATTTCTTCGCAGATGTATGCAGGTTTCCTCACGATGTCCAGGTTTTGAACCCGCGACCTCCAGATTGAAAGTCGGACGTCATATCCACTCGGCCACCACCGCTTCTAAATTAGTTAAAAAAAAATCGTTTGTTTCAGCGCAAGGATGCGTGCGGGGGTGTGGTGCGTGGCGCTCGCGCTGCTGGCGGTCGGCGGCGCTCTCCGACCCACTCAGGTATGTCGTTGTCCTTGTTTAGGCTAATTGTAGAAGGAACAGACTATTAAGGATGACTCACGTTAGAGTGGGCCGTGTCCGGGCCGGAGCTTCCGGAGCCCCGTTTTCTATGGAAAGCATCACGTGATCACCTGTCATCTGTCATAGAAAAGTAAGCGCCGGAAGCTCCGGCCCGGACACGGCCCGGTCGGCCCGGTCTAAAGGATGACTCACGCTAGGCCGGGCCGTGCCCGGACTAGACATAGAAAATTATGTCGTAAAGCGGTAAACCAAAAATCAGTTCGTTAATCTGTCTCTGTAAGAATTCAAGTAGGTATAATCCGCACTTATAAGTCAAAAACAAAAGACACTCGCATGCACATACCACGTCTTAACATAACGGCAATTACTCGCATTAACAATTATAATTCTAAATATCACGTACAAAATTGCGTGCGCGTTAAATTGGCTGTTACACTTCTTGAAACTGTCGTATCTCTTCAACATTATCTTGAAAGAAGAACCTTAATTCATACGTGTTACGGTTGCTTTTTGATTGCGCTTTAAATATGAAATACGGTGTTGAGAGAGTAATCATCTGAATAAATGAGGATCAGAGTAAACGGCCTATAGAAAGTGGGGTTGTTGCTCTGAGTGCGTAGCCAAGATGTCAATAGCTAACGCTCCTCAGCGTAGCGTAGTCATCTCTCTCTGTCACACTTCCATAATGAGACAGAGACCGTTGCGTTTAGTTCGCTACGGAGCGTTAACGATTGGCATCTTGGCTACGCACCGTTCCAATAACCAACGCGCAAGTCGAAAACCAGTATAAATACGTCGTCAGAATTCTTATAGATTTATAGGATATCGAGGTCAAGATACTTTGGTTTTTCTGATACCATCCAGTGTTAATTTAACTGGCAATTGTAAGCCTTATTGTTAAGACATTATGGTCCTCCGATGATCAGTTAGTTTTGGTGGTATTGTCATTTGGAATTTTACTACGTTTAATTCATTTGAAATGGCCGGTACGGTACGGTTCAAATATGATTAAATCAGTGTTTAATACTGTTATGACATTACGGTGAAAACGTTACGTATTCTTAGCTAATTGTTATTTACGGATTTTGCCGTATTGAGTTCTAGAAACAGCGTTTCTAATAAGTTCATGGGGTAAACTTGTAGCAAGGAGTATTATTGGTGGTTTTGGCCGAATACCGAATATCGAATATTCGGCCACTCTCTCGGCCGAATACCGAATATTCGGCGACGGAATATTCGGCATGAGATGCGAACATTGTGAGTCACAATTATTATGAAAACTGTTCGCCAACAAAGCACAAACTTAGCTAAGATATATTTTTTGTAAAACAGAACTAATGATCGAATGTAGTTAGAGTCAATCAAATCAGATCCATGATAAAAATAAAATATTTCATAATCAACAAATGCTTAAAAAAAGGGTCTTCCTATAATACTTTTTAAATATGAAATATACCAAATTTTTTGAACTTTTTTTGTGTAATTTTTCTTTTTAGTTAGGGGCAACAGATATTCGGTATTCGGACGAATAGTAGGCAACATTTGGCCGAATACCGAATATTCAGCAAAGTGGCCGAATAGGCCGAATACCGAATAGTTGCCGAATATTCGTGGCATCTCTTATTATTATTGGGGTGTTATTAGTGTTGGTAGGAACTCGAGTCCCTTGAGTCTGAATTTAAAGAACTTAGCACATTTTCACGAGGCTCGGCACTTAAAAAACTTCTGAGTCTTTTAAGTCCCGAGTCGAGTCCTTTGTTGACTCTTTTTTAAGAGCAACTCAAAGGATTCGAACCTCCGAATAAAGACTCCGTTAACATTTTTTTAGGTTTTTTCCTAAATAACAGTAAAGAAATTAGTCGTAATTGTATGATTTGTGTACCTAATCTACAAATTTTACATAAATAATGCATTGTGCATTCCAAAATTGTTTGTAAAAAAATCAAGAGTTTTCTGGAAAGGACTCAAGTCTCTACCAGAGACTCGCGTCTCTATCAAGTTGAAAAGAACTCGAGTTCAGGCTTAATTATAAGAGTCTGAAATTATTACCCGTAAAAAAAGCCTCATAATAAGTTAATAACGAATTCTTCTATACTTTTTTCCAACCTGTCTCAATCTGTCTACAACTGGATTAATGTTCATACTTTATGAAACATAAATCATAGTAAACATCATTAACCAAACTGTCCATAAAGTATTTCCATCTTCCACACAGTCAACTGAAAATAAACCTTAACACAAAGACTTAAGGTACAATAACGGTATCACGGTACTGTTGCTGTTAAAAATGATATGAATGTATACTTTCGATTATAGCATGACCAATTGCGCTCGAAAGCGAGTACATTTATATTGGCAGTCGTTGCTACTATAGAGTGTTATTGACATTAAAAAAATAAAGTTAATTATACAGGATGAATTTCAATTAACGACTTTCATCTTGGCTAATGTTGGGTAGGACTCGAGTCCTTTGAGTACTCTGCTTCAAGACTCGACTCATTTTTTCAGACTCTTATGATTAAGCCTAAACTCGAGTTATTTTCAACTTAATAGAGACCCGAGTCTTTTGTAGAGACTTGAGTCCTTTTATGAGAACTCTCGATTTTTTTACAAACAAATTCGAAATGCATTGTCTTTATGAATAACTTGTGGATTAGGTACACAAAAATCATACTTTAACACCTAAATTCTTTACTGTTATTATAAAAAAAATAGATTTATTTGAAAAAAATGTTGTATAATTTTCACGGAGTCTTTATTCGGAGGCTCGAGTCCTTTTGAGTTGCTCTTAAAAAAGACTCAACAAAACACTCACTCGGGACTTAAGACTCAGAAGTTTTTTAAGCGCATGTCTCGTCAAAACGAGCCGAGTTCTTGAAATTCAGACTCAAATGACTCAAGTTCCTACCAACACTAATCTTGGCTAGACCCCCTAATATATATGTATATGTATGGTACTTGGAGTCAATATTTAGCCCTCTCTATGATTTAAAGCCCTAGGTACTATTACGTAGCAGCGCAGAAGCCCCTTATGATACTAAGTGGCCGATTCAAGCACCTAGGCACGCTATTAGTGATTGCGATTCACGGTAATTTAGTTTGACATTACGCCAACTTAAAAGACGCTTGCGTTAAGGTAAATGGCCGTATTTCATACCTATAATATAGTATACCTATAATATACATATGAAATACAGCCATTTAACTATACAGGGTGTTTGGTACATCGTTTGCCAAATTAAAACGGCAGATAGGTTGACTGTTGAGTTATTTTCTATCTTCTCATGCCTAGAAAAAAAGACAGCTCGTGAACCTTATTACAAAAGCATAAGGTCCATGGCATATGGCAAAGCATATGGTCAGTTTAGAATGTTAAGAATGTAAACCTCCTGTGTACAATTTTGTCCCAGATGTGTGTCAATATGTAAAATTCTGCAACATTTGGCAGCCCAGGCCATTTCAAAACGTATCATCAAGTCAGCATATCACCAGCTCGCGTGCGACGTGCGGTCACCGACATACGAGAGGCGACTGAAAAGTTCGCGGCCTTAGAAAAAAAATATATAAAAGAGAAGTTACATAATTATTGTTACTTATCTGCCAAACTGCATACTTAGCAGTTTGTTGGCAGAAAACTTATTCTACCCTCCACCATCGTAAAATCGTTCAAGTGTGATTTCTTACAAACGGATTTTTATTAAAGAGAGTATTTAAAATGCCACACGGCGCGATTCGGGAAATGATTTAGAGATTCACTAGATATGAAATAGTAAAGATATGTGACGTTCCACGACAAAAGGTACCTTATGGCGGCTGGCGCTTACGCTATTATTAATGCCGCTCCAATATTCAGCCGGGGCAATGGTACCTTTTGCAATGGAACGTCACATATATCTTTACTATTTCATATCTAGTGTATCTCTAAATCATTTCCCGAATCGCGCCGAAAGTTCGACACTTTCCTCTTGAGGTTTAATAAAAAGTCTTAGCTCGGTGAGCAAATGGAATAGCACTCATGATTACCTACGATTGGGGTTCACCTCAATTGGTGTTTAGCGTTTTGAAACTGTGTTTTAATGCCGTTTAGACTGAAAAGTTGCTGGTTGTGTTACTTATGTCAGTAAAGTAGGTGTTACATAATAGGGTATTTGACTACTAGTCAAATCAGTTTCCTTTTTCGAACTGTCAAAACGATTTTTCTACTATGAAATCTGTATGAAACACTGGCATGTGACGCCACAATCAACTTTGCTACTCATATAGTTTTATACGGGTTATAAACAAGAAATTGTGTTTAAAAATAACTGCTGTCTGTTATATTAACCTTTATGATACTATCTTTGAACTTCTAATTTAAGTATAATTGATAATTTACGCCTCTTGAGCAACTTAGCCGTTTTTGCAAGCCCATATGTAAAAATTGGGTCGTACAGGCAACTTATAACGAGATATCGAAATTTTAACTACCTATACAGAAGAAAGCGCTTGAAATTCTGAACAAAACTGTATAACTCATTTTCGCCAAAATGTCCTTTACGCCAATTGAACCCAAAGGTATCGACATTATACATTCATAAACGACTTTATTGCCTTGATATTAAGAATGTACAAATATTTTTGCCTCTAGATTAGGGTTGCCATACGTCCAGGTTCGCCGGGACATGTCCCGGTTTGAAGCACGGTGTCCCGGCGTCCCGGCCGATAAGGAAATTGTCCCGGTTTAAAAATCATATTTATGCCAGATGAGAGTAATCACATAATTTTGATTTTTATGAGTAATCAAATATTTTTAAGCGATCCGATCCGATATTTATGCGGATACAGAGTAACGATGTTTTTGCCGGGCACAAAGCATCACATATTTTTACCGAGGTAGTGTCGTCATATACTTATGCCTCCAATGGAGCATCAGATATTTTTGCACGGCTGCCCACAGTCATATATTTTTGCTGGTGACTGTACCTACTTTTACCTAATGTCCAATATCAGTTTCTCAGACACATAATCATTAGATGATTATGTAAATTATGTTATTTTATAGCTTTTAAAGTCTGTAATGTAGAGCTCGAATTTCAGGCTCCCGAGGGCCTAAAATCTCATTAATGGAACTTCGGCCCTCCGAGTAACACTTGTACATATGACACATATTATTGTTGAGTAACTTAACATTTGACGATTGATTCGTGTTAGAGCGCTGCTTTCTTACAGCTCGACCTTCGGCGTCACTTAATTTTTAACAAATATAAACATTTGTTTCAGAAGCTTAGCATTTTCCTCGCATCAAAGCTCACCGCGCTGGTTATAAGTACGCTTCGGGCTTATTAAGTAATGTGAAGATTTCTGAGCTCGACCTTCAGCCTCACTTTTTACCTAAATTTTTGGTTTGTCTTCCAAATCTCCTCTTCTGCAGCTTAGCTGCGCCAAGCTCGGCCTGCGGTCTCGCTTTTTAATACAGTGGACATTGTTTGGCGTCTATGCTCTAGCTGAGCTTATCCTGAAGTACGGCTTCGTCCTCGCATGAAAGCTAGCCTCACTGGGAAACTTCGGATTTTTAGGCCCGGCACAATTTTGTCACAAAAAATTTCGCGCTCGCTGCGCTCGCGTGTTTTGCTGGTTGACCCTTTGAATCTACATGATAGCTTGACTGGTCAATGAACAGTCATTTAAACACATGGAAAATTTATCTCCCAATATACTGTGCTAAAATTTAAAAAAAAAGACACACAAAATAGTTCTTTACCTATCGATGACAGGAAAACCCATTAGAAATGTGCAGTCAAGCGTGCATGAGTCGGACTTAATTACTTAGTTTTTGATGCTACCCCTACGGGTTTTTTATAGACATTTCACTCACGTTTCACATGAAAAAATACATTGTTAAAAATCCCTTAGAACCCTTAGAACGCGAGTCCGACTCGCACTTGGCCGGTTTTCTTTAAATGTCCCGGTCTGAGTCCCCACACATATGGCAACCCTACTCTAGCTCCGTCTCGATATTTCTGACCAGTACGGATATGATGGTCGTTCTTGTCTACGTGACAGCGTGATAAAACGGTGTCCGTCACTTTCTTTCCCACGGTGTTAAACAGTGACAGTTATTTTATCACGTGGATAAAGATGGATAAAGCTATCCATAATAGGCTGGCTGTACTCCAGCTGTTATAAGCCATTAACAATTTTATAAAGTTGACAATTATCTCCGTGCCGCATTTGACCTATAGTTGACCTTCGGGGTATAATTATAATTAGTTCGACTTATTATCAAGATCCGGTAGCCATTACAGTCGATCTTGATACTTTAATATTATTTTGGCTGTATTACGAATAGGTACATTTTTATTTACCGAAAGTAGTAGTGTAAAAATACACTTGACTGTACTTAATGACTATCTACGATTCACTCAAAAAGTAACTGTAAGGTATTTTAAAAAGCAACTCCGCTATCATTTCACTCATTTTACTTTCGGTAAATAAAAATGTACCTATAAAAATATGGGTGTAACAACTTACTCAAAAATATGTCCCATAGTTCTTAATTCTCTGAAAAAGGACGAAAAACAAAAGGCAAAAACCAAGAAAACATTTTTTACTTTCCGATTGGCGTTTGTCCGTAAACTATCGCCTTCCTGGCTATGATACAGGTACAGTCACCTACAATAATAATTATTTTACTCTTCGAAGGCCGCAAAATATGTGACACGCTCTTATGGTTCAACAAATAAGATCGTGACAGATATTTTTCGTTGCCGTTGGAACGTTGCCAAAATTGCTAAATTTCCACATAGAAATATTTCGTAAACTTGTCATATTCATGGGAAACGAAATTTCCTAATTCCATAATTGAAAATTTCCCTTGATTCCTGTGAAATTTGCTAGAACTTTTACAACTTTCCGGCACATCTGTGTAGCAGGCGTTCCTTGGGAAAGTTTGGAATATCTGATACTTGTCTTATAGGAGTAGACGCGTTGGAGGATTCTTCATTTTAACTTTCCACGCATTCTCAACTAATGGGCATATTTAATTAATTTAATTAAAATCTCTCCTCTAAGTATCATTAACCACATCAGCAGGTATGTGTCAAGTTCCAAGCACTAACATTAAACTATGTATTCACTGACGATTAATCGTTCTTATGTAGTTGTAATAAGACTTACGAATGCTCAGCAACTTTTCAGATGATGGGTTGCAGGATGAGATTTAAGTACTTTGTTATAAACATTCCCAAAGTCAAAAGTTTTAAGTAGTGTTTCTAGCTAATATTATAAAATAGGTACCTACTTGTAAGGTAGAAAAGTTCGATTATCTCGAAAACCACGAAATTTTGACTAGACTTTTAAGTGCATTTTCTGGATCAGCCTAAGGTGCTGTCGGTGGTTAGAAGGTTATCCATTAACTACGGGGCATTCTTACAGCACACGCCTAAAAGAAAGTAATAAAATAGTTTTTTTATAGCCTGTTTTAGTGTCCCACTGCTGGGCAAAGGCCTCTCCCCTTGATCTCCTTACAACTCCCGTTGTTGTGCTTTTTCCGATCAGTTACTGATGAAGGCGTCTAAGTCGTCCCGCCATCTCTGTCTGGGCCTGCCACGTCCGCGCTTCTTTTGCGGTATCCACCAATCAATATAAACAATGTTAAACGTAATCCCACAGGGACCATCATTGACCGCGAGGAGTATAAAATAGTACCACCTTATTGACGATCAACAATGTTACCGTTAGCTCAAAAACGGCACATATTACAAAAGTTACGTTACGTTAATGTAACCGTAACAGCGGGTATCGAGAACAGACTCGGAACGAATGCTATTGCAGTATTTCTGTGTCAATGGCAATGGCTTTTTACACGATTGTACGTTTTTAATAGTTTCTTAGGGTAAATCTATAGGCAGTGTTGACATTTCTATATTCAAACTATTAGGGTGTCAAAAATTCAATTAACTAGATATAAATAGAGATTGGCGTACGATTAGTAGATATACTTTAAAGATATGCATAAAATGTGTTCCATCATTCATCTTCATCAATCATCACAAAGTAATACTTTTTACACAAATTGACTAAGTCCCACCCACGGTAAGCTCAAGAAGGCTTGTGATGTGCTGGGTACTCAGACAACGATATATATAATATACAAATAACCTTTTGGCCGCCGGACCTAGTCCGCAAAGACGCTCACTCACACGCCAGAGCAAATTTTAAGTAAACAACTAATAAAAAGTTTAGGGATTGCAAATAGTGATATCGATATTTACAATTTATGGTAAAAATCTTCTCAATTTGGCTTTGTTCTTATCCAACTTTAATTTATTTCGAAAATGCCAAAAATTAACATATTTTTTACACACGACAATGTTAAAAATAAAGGTCTTTATCATTAAAAACAACCACTAAACAATATCGATTCATGACGTAATATCACCGCACTAGGCTGTACAAGAAGTCGTTTATACAAGACAACGGCGCGCATGGACTGTCCGCAGTGCAGACCGACAAGGACTGTTTCCGCGCGGATTAAGTAATAATAGTCTCTAGGTCAACGGCGTAAGCGCTTGTCGGTACGTAAACTTTATAAGCGTAACGTTAGAGCCGCGCATCGTGCGTCGATAATATAAATGTAAGTACCGGAGCTGCATTGGGGAAAATTGCACGTGGGTTAATTGAATTGTCAATGAGTGAAGAACAATAATATTGGAAACGGGTGGGGATCGGAAATGTTCGGGAATGCATGTTTCACATTCGACATGTTCCTTCTCAGTTCCCGTATTACATCCTCCCTACCATGACAACTTTTCGTCAATTTCAAATATATAACATTCTCATAGTTAGGCGACACTGACTATATCGTCCTAGCGTCCGCCTGTACCATTCTTGTGCGAAGCGGTCACTGCAGGGTATCACTCCCCACTACACTATCATCTTAAAATGAATCTTTTGTTCTGCAAATAAACCACAAGGACAGATTTACTTGTCTGACTCTACTATCAACAGCTGAAGAAGCTCCCTGAACTTCAGCTATAGTTAATGCCTGTCTCTCTCGTCTCGTTTTACGTATTCTAGTTACTAGTTACCACCAATTGGCATTTAACAAGTGTTCAAATGCTTAAATAAAACCAGATTTGCGATTTGATATTT
The DNA here is from genome assembly GCF_948474715.1 of Cydia amplana. Lineage (NCBI taxonomy): Eukaryota > Metazoa > Arthropoda > Insecta > Lepidoptera > Tortricidae > Cydia > Cydia amplana. Next base: position 19,474,493 of record NC_086071.1, read on the forward strand.
ATTTTGAATATTTTCATATCGAGTTAACATTCCCATCCCTAGCTGTCTTGTATACAAGACAACGGCGACGAGGAACAAGAAAAACGTTGAAATCTGGAGCAATTTTTTTGAGAGCCTTATTATAAAAGAATGGATTTCTATAGCTGCAATAAATGCAATTTTTTTTAAAACAAGGACCTAAAACATGAACATGAGTGTAAAAAAAAATTATAATTGATATTTTTTCCACATTTACCGAGTGGTTGAATTTTTGTCTTGTATACAAGACAGCGGCGCCAGTGTATCGTTCTATCGTTGTCTTGTATACATGCCAACTGCGGTCAAAGGGTTATAGAAAACATCCATGACTCAGGAACAAATATCTCTGTGCTCATCACACAAATAAATGCTCTTACCGGGATTCGAACCCGGGACCATCGGCTTCATAGGCAAGGCACTACTTACCAACTAGGCCAGACCGGTCGTCGTTTTACAAAACCTAATAGGCTAAGATAAAGATAAAAGATAGTTTATTCAAGTAAGGTAAGTTACATTACCTCTAAATTCGAAGCTAGCTATTATACCTGCTTATACATGTGGCAATTGTAGCAACTCAAAAGTCAAAAGTAAGATACCTAACAATAGCGATGTTATCACAGTCAGTCACACGCGGTTTCAAAAGTCTTATTCCTTTTCCTTTCATTTTTAAATGCAATCGGTGATTCAATAAAATGAAAGTACGTTTGCCAATTCTCAGAGACGTTTGGGAGAGTTTATATTTTAAATAACGTCTCGTTATACAGGATGTTTTTGTTATGCCGGAACATACGACATGAGGGGTGAATATGAAGGTTATACTGAACAACTTTTACTATGGGGCCAACCACGAAATCGCGAAAAAAAGATCTGCTGTTCTGTAGAAAAGATTGACACATAATTTGCGGAGCAAGCAACTTCTGCTGCTGACTATACAAGCAGAACAGAGATCTTCTAATAGTTCTAATCAGTCATTTAATGAGCGCACTAGGGATACACATATTCGTAGTTGTCAAATTATGCGCACGTAAACTTGTGATATTAAGCCTTAGTTAGAGGATATATTAAGGCGATCAAAAGTAGGTTAAATCTAACAAAGTACAGCGCCTTAGTTCATTAACAGTACGCAGCTGGACTTATTTAAATACCCGGCTGTTATTGGCCGAAGGTGCAAATTAATATAGGCCTTGAGGTGGGCCTACTGTAGGCAGTTTATTTACTCTTGAATACTAGCGGCCCACGGGTAGTTCAACAAGTTTACACAAAACTTTTACAAATTATACACCAAAACGTTCCTAAAGAATAACTCTATTAAAGGTGAAAAGATGAAAATCCGTACAGTAGTTTTTGAGTTTATCGTGAACATACAGACGCGATAGGGGACTGTGTTTTATAATATGTACTGACCGATATTGATTTATTATATAATATTGACTAAAGTATACCACAATATACACCATAGCAACACTGCATTTGTTGTTAAAGTATCAGTGGTTATATTTTTTTCTTTTTAACCGACGAAAAAAACGGAGGAGGTTCTCAAGTCGACGCGTATCATTATCATCTTCCTCGCGTTGTCCCGGCATTTTTGCCACGGCTCATGGGAGCCTGGGGTCCGCTTGGCAACTAATCCCAGTAATTGGCGTGGGCACTAGTTTTTACGGAAGCGACTGCCATTTGACCTTCCAACCCAGAGGGTAAACTAGGCCCGTATTGGGATTAGTCCGGTTTCCTCACGATGTTTTCCTTCACCGAAAAGCGAACTGGTAAATATCAAATGATATTTCGTACATAAGTTCCGAAAAACTCATTGGTACGAGCCGGGGTTCGAACCCGCGACCTCCGGATTGCAAGTCGCATGCTCTTACCGCTAGGCCACCAGCGCTTTTTTTAAGTCGACGCGTATATATATATTTTTTTTACGCATAACTTTTTACAGAGTAGTTCGATTTTGATAATTATTTTTTTATTGGAAAGGGTATACCCCAAAGTTGGTCCCATATAAGGTTGAAAAAAAAAATCCAACCTTAAGGGTAGGAAAATAGGGGATGATTGATTTTTCACTCACCGATTGAAACTAAAAATGGAAAAATAAAAACTTTTTACAAAAAAGAAAACCGACTTCAAAAAGGATGAAATAAAATATTATCCTTTTTGAAGTCTACCAACTGATATGTTTGAAGTCGGTGCCAAGACAAGTAGTATCAATACCAGTCAAAAATAATCAGCTATATGGCTATAAATCCCATTTTAGACTCGTATTGTTACTACTTGGCTTGGCACCGACTTCAAACATATCAGTTGGTAGACTTCAAAAAGGATAATATTTTATTTCATCCTTTTTGAAGTCGGTTTTATTTTTTTGTAAAAAGCTTTTAAAAATTATGTTTATAAAATATCGCCATGTACGAGTATGTTCGCTATACGGATAGTATAGCATCTAAGCTTAGTATTCAGTGCAATGCATATAAAAATGCGTTTTAAACTCTCTGGAAAGGCAACTGACGACGACCGGTCTGGCCTAGTGGGTAGTGACTTGCCTATGAAGCCGATGGTTCTGGGTTTGAATCCCGGTAAGGGCATTTATTTGTGTGACGACACAGATATTTGTTCCTGAGTCATGGTTGTTTTCTATGTATTTAAGTATTTATATATTTTAAACCGTGATTACCATGGGGCTTAGTCAATTTGTGTAAAAATGTCCTATAAATAATACCGTAAAATGGGGTGAGTAGGGGCAAAACTGACATTCAAACCTCGATAACATTTTATTTTTACATATGCAAACTGAATGGTAATAAGTGTTCCGGACGTTTGTATTTTAGTTTTTATTTTATTTTGGGTAGTTCCATATTTCATAACTTTGACGATAAACAGGAAATCCTACCTCATCCCGTAGTCCCTCGTAATTGGGGTGAGATGGGATTTCATACAAAGGTGATTTTGGAAGATTGTTGGATTGATTTTTTTTTATTATGAGTATTACTATAGCTCCATTTTATAATTGGAATACATTATTTTTGTAGCAGTAGCCTTAAAATCCCATCTCACCCACCTTTCATCGCTTCTCTCCCCATTCATAACCCAACTCTCCCTGCGAACCCTACTCACCCCATTTTACGGTATATAAAAAACTTTGCTAGTAGAAATAGGCGGGAAATTTGAAAAAAGTAGGCGCGAAGAATCGATCGCCTACAAGAATTTCGTGCCTTTTCTACTGACAAAGTTGGCTTGTCAGATATATTATGCGTATTCAGATGCATTTGTTTAACAGTCAAGCCAGTCACGTTAACTTTCGCGTCATCGGCATTTTATTATGAATTAATAAGGTAGAGCCATTTCACTCTCGCTATCACTAAATACAGACGCATAGGTAATAAAGACTGCTGATTTACAAAGTTTGAAACGCACCGCAATATATAGTGTGATCAGTAGTGTTGTTGCTTATACACGAGTAGTCCATTTATCACTGATACAAAATTTGCGCGATAAATTGAATAGTCATCGATAAACTCGTACGTAAGTGTGACAGGGAGGCAACATGTCGAACGTGGTTCGCGGTAGGCCCTCTAAGGGTAACATTCCATTTCTGACCGCAGCTGCACTACTGGTACTGACCGCGTCGCTGTTACTATCAATTTCCATAGTAAAATGAACAGTAGTGCAGCTGCGGTTGGAAATGGACTGTCACCTTAATTGAAAATAGATAAAATAGATAAATAAAGAACTGTCACTATCACATGTATGCAGATGACCTACAAATTTATAAAACGTTCCATCCTCGGGAGACACAAACTGCTGTGGAGCTGTTGAATCAGGATCTTGATCGTATCGACGTTTGGTCTGGACAGTGTGACTTAGTCCTTAACCCCAACAAGTCAAAGTTTCTAGTGCTTGGCACTAAAGGCCAAGTTGACAAAGTCACCAGGTTTGATATTAATGTTATGCTCGGGAGGGAACGCCTCGAACGAGTCTCTGCAGCCCGTAACCTCGGCCTACTCTTAGACGAGGGCTTGCGTTTTGAACAAAATGTACTCGATGTCGCTAAAAACTGCTACTATAGATTGAAAGTACTATATCAGGTTCGTCAATATCTCAGTGTCGACCTTAGAATAAAATTATGCGACACTTTAATATTATCCAAACTCAACTATGTCGACACTGTGATTAATGGTTGCTTACTGGCTCGTTCGAAGGCACTCCTTCAACGCATCCAGAATGCTTGTGCCCGTTTCTGTTTCCCCATCCCTCCACGTACTCATGTCACCCCTTATCTTAACAGTGGTAAGATGTTGAAAATGGAAGCACGTCGTTCGTTGCATTTTGCGACCCTACTTTTCGGTGTAGTAAAATTCCAACAGCCCCAATACCTTTTTAACAAGTTGTCGTTCTCCTCCCGCCCAATGAGAGATGCCATTCGACTTCTCTGTCCGAGACGCGGCGGTTGCGCAGCGTTTCGTGGCAGTTTTCGCTATTCTGCCACGAAATGCTGGAACAACATACCCCCTCCAATACGTAACTTAAAAACATTACATACTTTTAAACTTAAATTTAAACAATATCTTTTCAGCTTGCAACTGCCGTGTTCTTAGCGTTCCATGCAGCTTAGCTAAATAATTTTTTTTTTGTTGGTTAAAGCCGTCGATCGTTGCCTTTTCTGTAAACCTATTTACAACTACCAACTCACCTATTTTATATTATATTTCTTTATTTATTCGAGTTCCCTTTTTTATGTATATATGCTCAACTATATTTAATATTATACTAAATACATGCTTTGCCTGACTATATATATTTACATATTCCCAACCCACTCACTTCCATATCAAATTTCACTTTTTTTTCTTTTTCTTTGTCTTCATGTATAAGTTTGTAATTTGTGTTAAATATTAATTAGGTACTGAATCACATTTTGACACTGCCTTTACTGTTCTGAGCTATCTTCTTGCCCTGGGCTCCACGGAAGACCAGCGCTATAGCATATATATTATGTTAGAGCATATGCTGAGTGGTGTCCATTTGTAGCCTCTATAGCAGCATCAAAACTACGATTATTATTGCATGTTAGTTTAAGCTACTAATAGTTTTAACTGTTTAGTGTATAAGATCTTCTTTCTTAAATGTATATGTGTGGTGCTGTATGTAGATGGTTTTTGCAATAAACGTTTTTCTATTCTATTCTATTCTTTTAAAATGGATTTGAACCCATGACTGTTTTGGACGCACCACCGTAAGGCTTCGCGCGTACGAGTAAAACACTGTTTTATCTGTCTTTATTATTTTAGTTGTCTTTATCATGAATTAAACAGTATCGCCATTTCACTATCGCTACCACTGGTTCCACTGGCCGGTATTTGTGACGTCACTGTGACGTTTTAATTAGTTCGAGTGAAAGTATCACCGTTTTTCGTTATATTTACTAATTAAGTATTCGTCTTTATTGAAGCGCTGGTGGCCTAGCGGTAAGAGCGTGCGACTTGCAATCCGGAGGTCGCGGGTTCAAACCCCGGCTTGTACCAATGAGTTTTTCGGAACTTATGTACGAAATATTATTTGATAATTATCTACCAGTCGCTTTTCTGAGGAAAACATCGTGATGAAACCGGACTAATCCCAATAAGGCCTAGTTGACTCTCTGGGTTGAAAGGTCAGATGGCAATCGCTTTCGTAAAAAATAGTGCCTATGCCAATTACTGGGATTAGTTGCCAAGCGGATCCCAGGCTCCCATGAGCCGTGGCAAAATGCCGGGACAACGCGAGGAAGATGATGAATGATTCTTTTTCCTTATTATGAATTAAATAAGTAGATTGTAATACCATTCGGATTCAGACCACACCAGCAGCAGTACTGTTTCAGTAATGCAGCCAACAGCATTGCTGCTGGAAACCGATATGGGTCAATTTCACCAAACGAGCATTTTTGTCTAATTCCCATGGAATTTTGAAATACTAACATTACACAAAAAAAATTATGCTGATAATTTGATAAAAAATATAATAAACATTAATTTTCTTATGGGGTAAAAATATTCATAAAACTATAAAAGTTATTTCAATTTAAAATTTTGGTCAGGGCACGGGAATTAGTGTGTCCATGGGAATTAGATTTTACTAGCACGGAAATTAGAACATGGCACAGGAATTGTTTTCTTAACTTATTTTGGTAGTTAAAACTATTATTTATGTATATTTTAATCTACAATAATGTACTTTAACCATACTGAAGCGGCATCGAACATATTTACCTTCTTTAATTTTAGTTTCGGACGACAAATCTACGAAAGTATGATACACTAAAAACTACGTATTTGACTAATCGTTTCCTTGATTTTAATGGCAACTAATCTCTCTTTCTTAGTAAAATGTACATATTTCAAAACAATACCTACTTACATACATACAAAACTATTCATTAAATTAAAAAGTGTCATGATGTATCTGCATGTAGATAGGTACAAGGTGTATGATCTGGTATATGGCCGTATAGGAAATGATACTAAGAAATAAGTAAATAGGGGCACAGTGAGAAGAAGTTATTGTGTAAGTTAATCTGAAGAAATCGAATATGCTGCCTTCATAAATTCATAACACAAAAAATTGTTCGACCACATATGAGGTAAGGTGGGGTAAGACTATCACAGACAGACAGACATGACGAATCCATAAGGGTTCCGTTTTTTGCCATTTGGCTACGGAGCCCTAATAAGGTATCTAATAGTATTACGATTTTAATACCCCCTGGCACTGACTAAAATAACCGACTTGGTTTCCCATTACATCTCAAAACTTTTTTGTAGTAGAAGAACTGCGTTGCGAGACTTGCATCTTTTTACATGTAATGTTTTTGATAGGATCCCATCTCTTTTTGTAGGCTGTCCTTCTTTTCAGGTAATCATACCCATACCATACTGATACTATGTATACACATCTTTATTCATACTCACATCGTACGTCGTAGTGTACCTTTACTTTCCCTACTAATTGTAAGAACTAAAAGGTAACGTTGTTATCGCATATATTTCTATGGGATTACAAACTTATTTATGCAGTTATTAGATCTTTAGAACGTGACTAATATTGCAGTATTATTAGATTTTTATTGGCTTAAAAAGCTAAAACCAAATTACGTTTCAAATTTGGGTATGCTAGAAGTACCTTAAAATAATGATGATCGTGAGTGATTGTGTCAGTGACAAAACTAAGGAATTGTAAAGTGCATTAAATGTTATTTTGATAGAATGTTATTGAGATTTGATGGTACGGCCGTGCCACTTTGTTTTGCTCGACTTGGCGGCGGCACTGCCGTGCCCCCAGATCCTTTGTCCTTCCCCGGGCCTCAAACTATCTCCATGCCAAATATCATCAAGATGATATTGGTTCAGCGGTTTAAGCGTGACGAGATAACAGACAGACAGACAGAGATACTTTCGCATTTATAATATAGTAAGAATAGGATATATATTTATTTTTTCTTGTATTAGAAAAGCTAATTTATAACAACTAATCTATTAAACGAGCAATTCTTGTATATATTTCGGGGATCTCGGAAACGGCTCTAACGATTTCGAATGAAATTTGATCATATATGAGGGTTTTTTGGGGTGAAAAATCGATCTAGCTAGGTGTTATCTCTGGGAAAACGCGCATTTTTGAGTTTTTAGGTAGGTATATGTTTTCCAAGCAAAGCTCGGTCTCCCAGATATTTAAACTTTATACGGTATACGCTGTCAGCTGTCAAATTTACAAAAAAAAAACATTGCAAATTTGATTCATTTTGTTTCATGTAACCTTAGGTACAGGTATTATAATATGTAATAATTCCAGAAATAGTTTTATGATCAATGAATAAGGTAAGGTGGGGCAAGACTAACAGTACAAGGATTCCATACAAGTGATAGTCTTACCCCGGTGTCGTCTTACCCCACCTTACCTTACGTATTAAAATTGCCCGGGTTATTCGGGTCCACCCTGTATGTACTATAGTACTTATACTAAAAAACCGTTCACAAATTTTTGTGCATTCTTTAAGATTTCCTTAAATGCAAAATAGAAAGATATACGTCATATTATTATTACATATAATATATATTCAATGCCAATATACATAAATGTAATAATAATATGACGTAAACATTGCCAATTAACTTAAAGTGCCCCCAATAAAAGATTTGTTGACAATAAATGTAATACTTTCTAATTCCCGTGCCACTTAATCAGCTGTTTTAGGTAAATTTGCTATGGGAATTAGGGCACGGAAATTAGAATTCGTAATAAAAAAATTCGCCAAAAATTTAAATCGTGTTTGACCAAACTGTTATGTTATCGCTTACATAAAGATACATAAAGGGCTCCTAAATATGACAATTGTTATTGAAAAGCTATGTGGAAAATAAAATTTATAAGGGGCATCGAAATTAGAAAAAAATTGTCGCCCACCCGGATTCCAAAATACTTACGCGATTTGCTCAAACACGCCACGGCTTGACGTACATCCGTTTGCTTTGAAAGACAGCCGAATACTGCCAGTACAGGTGAGGCGGGACACGAGGCGGTTCAAATACAGACGTCGGCTGTCAGAGCCCTGTGAGTTTTGCCGACGAAATTGTACTCGCGCGCTCGGACAAAATTTAAACATCGATCACGAGTTATTTACCACAATGAAGTTAATAGTGTATGTGCTCAGTGATAGTAAATATCATCTAGTTTAAGTATTTGACACTAAATTAGTGATATTAATGTAGAATTTTTCGTAGGATTTTTCATTATGCTCAAAAGTAGATTCCGGACAGGGCACGGGAGCAGTAATTTGAGCCTTTAGGTATTTTTAAGTGTACTCTAAAAACCAATTAATCAGTGAATTCATATGGAACTCGGTGTGAAAGTGTGACTTCTTTATGTAAAAAAAAAATGGTAAGTATTATCTGATGCTAACCCGCGATTTTCATCACGGACAGAAAAAAAATCGTGTTCAGAAATTGACCCATATCACTGTGTCAATTACGGCATCCGTGACGATGACATCACAGTAACGTATTTAATTGGTTTAGGTGAAAGTATCACTGTTTTAGTCGCCGTGTCCGTAATGCTACTGTTTTGAATCAAAGGGAATTTATTGCGTAATTTACCTTTAAGTGACGTGACGCTATTTAGGAAATAAGAAATAGAAGTCTGTTCAAATCACAAAACAAGCGGAAACAGATTTATCATAGCAGGTATTGCCATAACCAGGCGTGGCTCACTCCGCGATTTCGTCGCTTTGCTACAGGTAGCTAAAAGTACATCCGTTCCACACCAATTTTGGTGGCTAGCCATAAGCCGCGCGTGGTGCTGTCACCACCTAGCGGCCATATCTGTGCTGATCGTAACAGACGCGTTGTTAAGAGAGTGAGTCTTCTGTACCTAGTACTATTATTTATTCTGTGCCATAACTTCTTCTTCAACCATATCATAATACATACATACATACATTGTATACATTATAATGACGCCTATTTCCTATCAATATCAAACCAAATCAAATCAAATCACTTTATTGCCAAAACATGATAGGTTGATGGTACAAAGATGCATGGTATCAAGACTATCAATAAGTATCAACCATAACACGTTATGTTCTTATGTTATTAACCATATGCCCGTAAACGTCATTTTACTAACCCACAAAAGCCTTTATGCTTCAAAATTGTAATTTTCGCCATATTTTCACTCTAAAAGTGCTATTTTCCGGTCTTGTGCACGTCTCATACGAGCACACACGACATAAAAACCCTTTTATCGCCGTTACTATTCATACATCGTTTAAATATTAACCCTTTAACCGCTAAAGACGTCAACTGACGCGCGCGGTTACAGCCCAATATCAACCTTCGTGCATCCGACAAGGTTCACAATCTCGCGCCGCGCACGACAGGTGGCGTTCAAGGAGTTAACGCCATTACGATTCACATCGTTTAAATATTAAGCAAACAAACAAATGAAAGAAACAGGTCGTCCGTGTCATATTGTTCTATAATTTCTTTCAAACGAAATGTCGTAAGTGACGCAGACATATAACTATGTAGATATCGCATGTGCCGCGGGTTATGTGAATACCACTGAATACCTAGCTTAACGAATATCATCTCATCACTCCGCTGAAACTTCGCTTTTTTTTAAACATTACAAAGAACTTTGCAGAAGCAAGCTTGTGGTTCCAAATCGGGCATTTATTGTGGTAAAATTTTAAAGAAAATGATAAGTATTGATTTTGTATTGAGTATTGATATTAGATAATTCCATTATAATTAAATTAAAAAAACCGCATCAAAATCCGTTGCGTAGTTTTAAAAATCTAAGCACACATAGGGACAGACATACAGCGGGAAGAGACTTTGTTTTAAACTATGTAGTGATTAAAGAGCCTGATAAAAACTGCACGCTTACTTCTGTGGGGTTCGTTCTAATGCTAAAAAAAAGAACTAAACGAAGTATAGTTGCGCTGTCTACTTGTACGTAAATATATCTGTGGTACACCATCCCACGTACGTCCTTTTAAACTATAAAGGCATTATAAAGCGCACGCGCAATGAATGCTAAGCGTTGATCGTAGCTTTCACACAACAATAGGATCAACATCTTCATACATTACGACAATGGATCATACATACAAATTGTTGACCCTAATCCGAGGTCATTTAATAATGTCTTGAGGACAATACAATACATACATAATTTTATACTGTGTGTGTGTGTGTGTAATTCTTAGGGTAAATCTTAAAGTATAAAATATGTTAAAACGGGTCCCTCACATATTTTAAGTCGAAGATTGCTCGATATGTCTGCCAATGCATGCTTCCGTTGAAGCTCCTCCTTTTGGAGCGAAATTTATTGAGAAATCTTTAACTTAATACGTGAGTGACCCGCTTCAATTTGATGTGTCTGGGTCTCACGGAAGTTTTGTTATTATTATTAAAATCTTAAAGTATTAGACGAAACAACTTTCTAAATTAGCAAAGGATGATGTTCCGCTCTCATACAAGTTTGGCCCAACACTCGCTAAACATGGGTGGTATATTTTGGTTTAGTTTGGTTTCCGATATCCCCGAAATATATAATTATATAAGAATTCTGACCACACCTGACCTGTCTCCACACGTTGGCTCGCCTTTCCTGTGGGTTAAGACAGTGAAGCCGAGAGGGTAATGCAGGTGCTGCCGGTGCTGGGCATCCCTGCGTTTCCTTAATTCCGTCCCAGGCGGTGTAAGTAATGGGATGTCTCTCCGGTTTTACACCATAAATCGTCTGCAATAGACGCTAAGGGCTCATTTAGACGGCGTGCGAACTCGCATGCGATTTTAGTTACATTGCGGACCAGTGAGGTTACAACAATTCAGCCCACTGATTAAATAACGCAATGTAATGAAACTCGCATGCGTGTTCTCGTACCGTCTAAATGAGCACTAAGGCCAATGATAAGAATTACTCGTTTAAAGGTACCTATAAGTTTGTCTCATGCTGTACCTAGGTATCTCAGACAGCAGTATAATTATAGTTAAGTATCGATAAAATCATAAAATGTGAACGAAATTTAAAATATTGTAACCACATTGACCAATAACGTATCGTGATGGTCACATCCTCTCACTAAAGGTGACCTAATAGGTCACAATTTATATAAAACGTATGCACTGTTATGCAGTTAGAACATAAGACATATTATTGACTGACATTCTAAACTCGTTTTCATCGATTTGAAATAAGATGCATTAATTTTAATGATGCTAATATGATACCATATTGTGAGTGGTGGAGCAAGTGAATGGTGCTATTGGTGCTGAATGGTTAGGTAAATTGCCTTGTGTATAATGTTTTGGATATTAGGAAATTGCATACGGTGTCTTAGTAATTTATAATAAATGCATTTTTTTTATATTATAAATGGGATTACTCATAGCCACAGACTAGCCGAGGCGAAGACGTGGCCTACGATGGAGCGAGCCTGCCCAGAAGGTGCCTGTCTGTTCACCCTAAGATTGAACTGTGATCTATAGCTGGTTTTGGTGTTATACTTATACCGATCATCGGCGCTTTTCTTCTTCCTAGTTACTTATTGCCAAGGATCATGGGAGCATGGGGTCCACTTGGCAACTAATCCCAAGAATTGACCTAGTCACTACTTTTTACGAAAGCGACTGCCATCTGAACCACTTAATCCAGAGAGGAAACTAGGCCTTATTGGGATTAGTGATTAGTCCGGTTTCTTCGGTAGTGAAAAGCGACTAGTAAATCTGATATAGAAATCATTTCTACATAAATTCCGAAAAAAACATTGGTTTGAAGGGTTCGAACCCGCGACCTCCGAATTGAAAGTCGCACACTCTTACAACAAAGCTTTCTATTTGTATATGATCTGTGGACCATATTAAACATGTAAGTATTAAACTGGTAGAAACATTTAAGTTACAGCTTCTAATATCCTACATATGTTATCTAGGCCAATACAGTCACGCTGAAGAGGCATTCGAACTTAAACATTTTGATCTTGATTTAATATTAGGTGCGAGTACCTAATATTAAATCCAGATCAAAATGTACAGGTAATTTTTTTATGTCTGACCTGAATTGAACTCAACTGAATAGAATAACTAAATATGGGGCCAACTCCGAAGGCGCGAATAAAAAGTTGGTTTATATCAAACAGCAGATTTTTTTCCGATTTTCATATTGATTTCAGACAGCTTAAACGTTACTCGCTTAAACTTAATCAATATCAAATCTGAATTATTTTTAAGTTTCGGAAGCCGCTTAAATGCTCCGGAGATAAAATCTTGCGCAAGACCAGGTTAAAAGTTAACCGAATCTGTTGAGTGCTACTTTATGATGAGTTATAATGAAATAAAATGCAATTACATCAATCAAATAGAAATAAATTGTATTAGGCAATTATAATTACTTAACTCATTCGTATACCTACCCAGGGATGCCACTTACAAATCCGTCTGAAGAGACTTAATTTTTTTTTAGTTTTGCGCATTCACTTCCATATAACAGTCCTTTTAGCATTAAATCATTCTTATTTTCTAATGTCGTACAGTCGCCATCATCGGAGCGGTCAAGGCGGTCACAAATATCGGAACACGCCTCTATTGTCAAGGCGTTGGAGGGCGTGTTCAGATATTGTGAACACCTTGGCCGCTCCGTACGTGTACACAAGACAGGCGCTGTACAGCAAGGGTGACGTCAAGGAAGGGACCTCTAGGAAAAAGAGGGAAAGGAAGACTCACTATTAGATGGCAAGATGATTATCACCAAAATTGCAGGGCCAAATTGGACACAAGGAGCGAGATACATGGAGGGCTTTGGAGGAGGCCTTCGCCTGTGAACACGGGGTTCTTGAATAATTTATTAAAAAAAAATCAAATACCAAAATGTTTAAGGGTTCAAGAAATAAAAGGTTTTTTTTTATTATTTCTAATGTTTAAGATATATTTTTGCAGGCATTTGATGTAATGCAGAATTCAGTGCATTAGTTTTACATAATACGTGACCTATTAGGTCACCATTAGAGAGGATACCCGGATGTGGTCACAATTTATCGGATCGTGTGGTCGCACTTAAATGTCGTTCACCTTTTGGTGTGTTTTTATTGATACTCGATTCTGTATGTAACTGACCTGGTTAATCTCACGCAGCTATAGTTTGTCAACTGTCTCATTTCAAAAATAGACAGAGATAATCATACTATCTTTGTCTTACACTGGTATTAGCACTCAAAAGAAAAGGATAAGTAGATTGTTCTTATTTACTGACAATTTGGTTTGACCAACTATAGTGTCTATAGTTAAGAGCTTGCTAAACCACATACAGGCTGGATGCAGTCTGAAAATAACAATAAAGATTACGTACTTGCTTTTTTGTAGAAGAAGCGGTGGTGGCCGAGTGGACCTGACGTCCGACTTTCAATTCTGATGTCGCTGGTTCATATCCTGGCTAGTACCAATGAGTTTTTCGGAACTTATCCTACCTACGTAATATCATTTGATATTTACCACTAGCTTTTTCGTGAAGGAAAACATCGTGAGGAAACCTGAATACATCTACGAAGAAATTCAAAGGTGTAGGTATGTGTAGTCCCCAACCCGCATTGGGCATCATCAGCTTATTCATCACAACATATAGGTAATCAAATAAGAAACTATAAGTTTATTAGGATATTTAGGATTCAAACCCGCGACCTCCACTCGGTTTTAAAAGTCTCACACATTTGCATGTGTGTTGCTTGCGGCTACCGCTACTGCAATACTGTTACTTTAGTAACTTACTATTGTAGTTAACCATCCCGTCTGTCGGACTAAGACGTACTTTGCCGACGGTGCGATACAGACATGTTATGAATAATTGACGTTATCATACTGCCTTAGCATTGTTATATAATTAAGTTTGATGATATTTAAATCATGTTCAATTAGAACACAGAGCTTTGCATTTGTTTTGTTTCATTCAAATTTAAAACATACAGTTATAGCCATTTCCTACATTATTGTATTTTTTTAACTGCGTTAACTTCGGGGTATGATATGTCCAGCAGTAACATTTAAGGAAATCAAAAGGCATAGTTTTTTTTGCGTAAAAAAATATTAAATGCATTATATGTATTTAATTTAACCAAACAATCAATAAAAACTATGACATATCAATATCATTTTGAAAATCGATCGTCCGAGATAGTTATATACTTACTTGCGTTAAAATTAAAATAAGGCAAGTATACATGTCTATGCTCGTTAGGGGAAGTAAAGTAAGTTAGTAAAGTAAAGATCCGAAAGGAACTTATTAATACTCAGGAATGCACCCTTGAAATTAACGGAGTTTAAAAAGAAACACGGCGGTGTAGGTTCAATTTTCCAGTGGCAATGGCATTTTTTTTTCTCGTATATGGCTGAGCCTTAGGATTCTGTCTATACTAACTATATATTTTAAGAACCTGCCAATATTACGTAATTCTGAATGTGAGCGCAATGACCCCGAGCCATCTTACATGCTCCAAGTGATCTATTCTCTTACATTATCAATAATTTAAATCATCAAATAAGCAACCAGCAAAATTTTGACCTTTATTGCGCAAGAGTGGGTCTTCAGACAAGTGGTCGTCGTGACTGCACCGGCCTAGATACCGTAATGCATGATAAGTTACGTGGCATCAATATAACGCAGTGATAAGTTAGATTAAAAATTCCCACGATGGCCACGATATTGACTGGAGCGTTTAATGATACCCATATCATATGGGCCATATGTTAATGACTTAGCATTTTCGGGTGTTTAAAAATCCATCAGACTATTTATTAAGCGTTACACACTGTATTATTATCCTTTATTCATTTTTCTTCTTAGATTAGACTTTTTACAATATGCATATAAAATTAAAACACAAAACAATATAAAAAAATATAAACACATTATAAAAAACCTAACCTAGGATGCCGCCAGCAGCGGGGCAGGGCCCAAGCTGCCGGTGGTCAGGGCCGCAGAGTGAGGAACCGACGTACTATATGCGCCGTTCCAAAATTACCGCGCCTTCTGCATCTGACCCTTGATCCAACCACCCAGCGAGAGTCTCTCTCTAGGTGTTGGTCGAGACTCTTCGCTATGAGACCGTTCGCTGATACGACTATCGGAACAATGATCGTCGAATCAACATCCCACATGGCGGTTATCTCGTGAGCCAAGTCTAGGTACTTAGGTACTGGATTTGTCCTTCTCGGTCTTCGCGAGAGTTTGTGTTATTATTATAATTAGTGTACCGAAACCGGAATGTTTGTCGAAACCGAAACGGATGGTCAGGTTTTTCTCTATTTTCGGTCAAAACCGAACCATCGGCCGAAACATGATTGTTATGCCAAAATCTGCCAAAACCGAAACTTCGGTCGGACACTTCTGAAGAAATACGAGTCGGCAGTTTTTTGGCCAAAACCGAACCTTTGGCCGAAACATGATGTTTATGCCTTAACTAAACCGAAACTTCAGTCTGACATTACGTAGGGTTAGTTGTTGATCAATGAAACACTAAAAGTTCAAGCCTTTCTATCTCTGGTGTTTTTAAAGTTACGAGTGTGACATTTCGCATGAAGATAAACAATTTAGTTGGCTATCGTATGGCATTCAAGGTTTCTACTTATCTCTAACAGTTTCTGTATTGTAAACCTTTTTTTGAAAAATGAGTTTTGTTTCATTGTGTACTTGTGCATGTTTTCAATGAAACACTCTAATTTTTACAGTAAAACAGATGTAATATAATTATATAGTCTACCATGAAACATCCTTAATAAACATTGAAACGTTGTAATAAATAAGTTACATTAATACGTACATCCTTTCAATCAATTAATGAGAAAGGAAAGGAGAAAATAGTGGTAGGCTGAAATTTGTTATTTAAAAGGTTTCCGAAATATGGAATCGTTATAAGATTGCTGAAATATCTAAAAGCGAAAGACTTGTTTCATTGTACGCACACCTATTTCATTGTACGTTTCATTGTGAATCGAAAATCTGGTCGGCACTTACGGCATGCTGCGAGAAAGGCGCCTTTTATGTCCACGGAGCATGATTGCCAACTAGGTGGACGCAGGAGGGTTTTAAGCATCTCCATGCTCGATATCATACACTTTCTTGCGACATAGTGTTTGTAAACGACTGTTTCAATGTTAGACATGTGACCTTAACCTTGCCATCAATGAAACATTCAACATATAAACTATCCTATCTCAGCCATTTCTAAAGTTAAATATCTTATATTTTGTCATATGATAGACAAATTATTATCAATTTTCATGGTATTTTAGTTTCACAAATTTCGGACATAGTCTTTAGTTAATTAAAAAAAGAATGAGTTTGTTTCATTGTGTACTAATACTGGTGTTCAGTGAACATCATGTTTCATTGTTTACTACATAAAAATGTTTCATTGTGAGACTAGGGGGTGTTTTTTGAATCAATTAAAACTAGTAGTTTGCCCCGAACTGAGAACTCGCGGTTCGTCAAAAAGATCAATTGAATGCAGTGCTACTTAGTCCGAGATGGGCATTTCGTAATTGAATCCTGATTCCACGATTACTTGAAATTACTTTTTAATCTGATTACCGATTCCCAGATTAGGTACTTTGTAATGTAACAATACCGAATTACTAAGTACAATTCCATTTGAGGAATCAGGAATCAATTTCTCGAATATTACAATTACTAGTAATTGGAATCAATGTCGATTCCTCATTACAGGAATGCATTACTTGATTCCTTTCAGATTACATTTCGTACTACTACTATCAAAAGTATACATTTCGATAGTAGATATAGATGTTGTTGACTTACTAGGATGCATCTATATCTTATTTGAAACAGGTGCGCAGATTTCGAAAATGATGACCATGACCTATAAAACGACACCCATGACGACTTTTATGACATACTGCATGGCCGCCATCTTGGAATCCAAAATAGTCATCATTTTCGAAATTTGCGCCCCCTAAAACCTATAAAACGACATCCATGACGACTTTTATGACATAGTGCATGGCCGCCATCTTGGATTCCAAAGTAGTCATCATTTTCGAAAACTGCGCCCCCTAAAACCTATAAAACGACATCCATGACGACTTTTATGACATAGTGCATGGCCGCCATCTTGGATTCCAAAATAGTCATCATTTTCGAAATCTGAGCCCCCTATAACCTATAAAACGACATCCATGACGACTGTTATGACATACTGCATGGCAGCCATCTTGGAATTAAAAATGGTCATCATTTTCGAAATCTGCGCCCCCTAAAACCTATAAAACGACATCCATGACGACTTTTATGACATAGTGCATGGCCGCCATCTTGGAATCTAAAATGGTCATCATTTTCGAAATCTGTGCCCCCTAAAACATATAAAACGACATCCATGACGACTTTTATGACATACTGGATGACCGCCATCTTGGAATCCAAAATGGTCATCATTTTCGAAATCTGCGCCTCCTAAAACCTATAAAACGATATCCATGACGACTTTTATGACATACTGCATGGAGTGCATGGCCGCCATTTTGGAATCCAAAATGATCATCATTTTCGAAATCTGCGCCCCCTAAAACCTATAAAATGATATCCATTACGATTTAATGACAGTGCATGGCCGCCATCTTGGATTCCAAAATTGTCATAATTTTCAAAAAAAAACTTAAAAAAAAACAATATTATAAATGTGTAAACCGAGCACTTTCATTTGATACCAAACTCGACCATACTTTCTTGCAATTAAAATGACCAGAATAGCAAGACCCCTCAAAAATAGCTTTTTAGCATTTTAAGCTCTTCTAGCTCAATAACCTCTTGTTCAAGCCAGCTCAAAATTTAATGACTAAAATATAATGCCCTCGACTATACGTTCACCCAATTTCATTTAAATTAGAACAAATTTACTTAAGTTATTGAGTATCAAACTATCCTCTGAAAGTTTGGCTTAAAAACATTGACATGCCGGGACGTGCCCCTAGCCAGCCGTGTGTTCAAAGTCGAATGTAAGAACTTCGCTTCGCTTCGCTCGCTCGTTCGAAAAACTGCACCAAAGAGTGAAAGAAATTTAAAAATATTTAGCTCCAAAGTAACTTTATTACACATAGAACACAACAAAAAATTAAATAACGCCAAACTAGACTCTATATCTTGGTAAAAAATTGCGAAACATAAATGAAAAATATTACTTTTGTCGCACGAATTCACAATAACGCTCGTAGCAACGTGCTCCTTCTCCGAGGCGCGCTCGCATATTGGGGAGGTGCTGGGGGTCCCTGAGCCTGCCCTTGCTTGACAGACGGCACTAGCTGATAACCTAGTTTCCGAGATATCGCAAAGTTTCACTGTGTACGATTGTTTCAATGTTCGACAAGTGACCCTACCTACTTCAAACATAATGTATGAATCAAAAGTCTGGTTAGCAAATAGAATAGTCGAATAGATCTCATCTCATTACTTAGCAAGAAATTTTCATTGTTTAACTTATCTCATAGCCATACCAAAGATAGCCAAGATTGGCTGGCTAGACGATTTGCAACATTTAATTTAGAAGAGTTAGTTATTACATATATATTACATTGATTATTTTACCTCAGAAGTTGTCTATTGTCGCAAGCCTCAACCAACAGGCAGTTTGATTGCGTGAGCGCAAGAGTGTAGTAGTTTTCTAGCACCAGTGTTACTTGCCCTCCAAATCCATAATGCACAACATAAGTTTTTGTAGAACACGAAAAAAAGAGATACTATGTTAAGAAAACTAAAAAAAGAGATACAATGTTAAAAGAATCTTGAAAAAGTACCTAAGTAAAATCGACGTTTAGAATTAGAATAGAATAGAATACTTTATTACATATCACATTACAAACATGGATGGAATGGAACATAAAGGTATACATGTGACACCCTGCAAGGGCACGGCAGTATAATTAGATACAGTCAAGTGTAAAAATATGGGCGCACTCATATCATACTCAAAAATTTGTCCCATAGCTCTTATGTCAAAAATATGTCACATAGTTCTTAATTCGCTGAGTAAGTTGTATGCACCCATATTTTTACACTCGACTGTAAACAAGCTCAGCAAGCGATCGGTATGAAACCCTGAGGGGCTACTGCAAAAACTGATTTTCGCAAATTGCGGGCATTTTTCTCTGTCACTCTAATTACGCCTTCATTAGAGTAAAAGAGAAAGATCCCCGCAATTTGCGAAATTCGGTTATCGCGGTAGCCCCTCAGTAATAGTATCAATTTTGTCCAAGCATCTGTTGCCCAAGCGGTCTCAAAACATGGCTGGTATCGATCGAGTTGTTATTAGACATAAACTTACACAAGCGTTGCTTCAGGAACCGTTTATATTGGGAATGAGATTAAAAAAGCTTTAACGACAGATTTCTTTATATTTTAGTGCCTCTGCTCTGTCACTGTAAATCTTCAATAACACATAACACATATCCGGTTTTTAGTGAAGTTGAAAACCTCAGCGTCGTTTGTGATTCCGGTCCATTCCCAAATATTAAGTAGGTATAGTATCCTTTTAATATTATTAAGTACAGTAGTAGTAGTACATTAGTAAGTAGGATTTTCTGCGATCAGATCTTCTCTTCCCATTAATTTTAATTGCAAAAGGTCAAATTTGTAGGTTATGCCAGAATAAAACGCATTTAGGCGTCACCATCATCCCAAAATGTATTTGAAAAAACCGGTGAAGTGCGAGTCGGACTCGCGCACGGAGGGTTCCGCACCATCAACAAAAAATAGAGCAAAACAAGCAGAAAAAAAAAACAAGCAAAAAAACGGTCACCCATCCAAGTACTGACCCCGCCCGACGTTGCTTAACTTCGGTCAAAAATCACGTTTGTTGTATGGGAGCCCCACTTAAATCTTTATTTTATTCTGTTTTTAGTATTTGTTGTTACAGCGGCAACAGAAATACATCATCTGTGAAAATTTCAACTGTCTAGCTATCACGGTTCGTGAGATACAGCCTGGTGACAGACGAACGGACGGACGGACGGACGGACGGACAGCGGAGTCTTAGTAATAGTGTAGGGTTTTTGGTATTTAGCATACCTATTTAATTCGTTTTTAAAGTTACGGGTAGTTTGAAATAAGACCTAGCATACCTACTTAATAAGTTTTTAAAGTTAAGGGTAGTTTGAAATTGAAGACTGTTATTGGTTGGGTATAAAAAGAAAGACACTTGGCGGACAGCCCTCTTTGGTTGTTGAGTCGTGCTAGCAGGCGGTTGTCAAGAGAAGAGATTATTGTGAATTGGAAGAAGACAAGAAAATAAATGGATAAATATCTTCAAGGTGTTGTTATTTTTACACTTCAGAAGTGTGCAGAACGTAAGTACACGCCTACTGCTATTACTTATTGATTTAGTGAGATAACTGATAACATGACCCTTATTCTGAGCTTGGAGATAATTAATTAACTATACGAAATTCTAATGGATTACGTAAGAAATATGGTACTGGTAACATTTTTATTTAATTTAAATGAGTACCTGCATCATTTATTAATAATATTATGATGATTATGATTATAGGCTATCTAATTGCATATCAGTTAAACTTAGGTTAGTTTGACCCATAAATGTAATTAAATGGACATAATATCAATGTGTAATCATAAGAATATATGCGTCAGTTGGTCGAGAATTCAAAGTATTTAACCACCATGCCACCGACAGCTAGGCATAATAATGTTCAGTTAACAAAATCAAGTACACGTGTTCTTCTTAATAAATAGGTACGCGACTGTAGTTATTAACTTCTTTGCTACTTACTTACCCACACACATGTGGGAATTAGGCAGAATATGTCAACACGTGGGTCTTGATATGTGTTGGTTGGAGTATTCAAGGGTGCCTTAATTTTCGTTATTTCTTCACTACGGCGCATAGTTTCAGAGATAAATTGATATTTATGATTTATAACCAGGTCTCGCAATTTAATTGAAGATTTTGAGTTTTGATTTTGATCCTTAATGTTAAAATTTGTGGAATATAAGTAGATGGCTTACTATGCAAACGGGGCATTGAATTTTCAGTCACTTTTTTTGCTACGACGCATAGTTTTTGAGATAAATGAATGTTTATAATTTGAACTACCATTAAACATTATTTTGTCATATAATTACTTTATAGGTTAGTATTATGATATAGTATATAGGTATATGTAACACCGGATACTTTTACGTTTCATGCCGAGTTGTTGGAGAATATGGCTGACGATGACTCATGATGATCAACGGCGCTTGCGAACACCAGAAGCCTCGGTCTTCGCGAAAGGGAATGTAGCTGGAATAACAGCGGCAGTGAAAAAGGAATCCAGACCGAAGCAGAGTCCTGTTGTGAAAGTCAGGAGTAACCCCGCTTCGACAGCCTTAGCGAGAGGCACGCGCCACTGGACATCAGGTCATGTACACCTACTTTTACTATTATATTATGAATGATTTGATATGGTAATGTGTGTTAGATACCGTGAATTGCTTGACTTCATCTCGTTCATCGACATCTAGCACATATAACATAAGTATAAGATGAATATATTGCCAGAGGATAAGTTGAGAAAAATAAATTTGATGAACCGATAGAAAATATTACTTGTGTACCAATTATGAGAAATTTTTGCCTAAATATGTCAATGCGATATAATAACGCGTATATATCTTATCTTACGAAATAATAGATACGATCTATGAGTGGTGCTCAGCCGGTCAGGCCTTTGACCAACTTTTGTGATTTCTATTTGAACTGCAAGGAAGCTCCACATTTATAATGCCATCTGATTATAAACAAAATTGGACAATAATTAGCTCATTAACGGCACATTTTCTGTGAATTGATTGATTTGTTGCTTTGTTTATTTATTGGTCGAGTATCGAGTATCGAGTATCGAGTATCGAGTATCGAGTATCTAGTATCTAGTATCTAGTATCGAGTATCTAGTATCGAGTATCGAGTATCGAGTATCTAGTATCTAGTATCTAGTATCTAGTATCTAGTATCTAGTATCTAGTATCTAGTATCTAGTATCTAGTATCTAGTATCTAGTATCTAGTATCTAGTATCTAGTATCTAGTATCTAGTATCTAGTATCTAGTATCTAGTATCTAGTAGTATTGATAGTCATTTGGTTTATTGAATTATAGAGTCATTTGGTTTATTGAATTATAGAGTCATTTGTTTTATTGAATTATAGAGTCATTTGGTTTATTGAATTATAGAGTCATTTGGTTTATTGAATTATAGAGTCATTTGGTTTATTGAATTATAGAGTCATTTGGTTTATTGAATTATAGAGTCATTTGTTTTATTAGTCATTTGGTTTATTGAATTATAGAGTCATTTGGTTTATTGAATTATAGTCATTTGGTTTATTGAATTATAGAGTCATTTGGTTTATTGAATTATTGAGTCAATTGGTTTATTGAATTATAGAGTCATTTAGTTTATTGAATTATAGAGTCATTTGGTTTATTGAATTATAGAGTCATTTGGTTTATTGAATTATAGAGTCATTTGGTTTATTGAATTATAGTCATTTGATTTATTGAATTATAGAGTCATTTGGTTTATTGAATTATAGAGTCGTTTGGTTTACTGAATTATAGGGTCGTTTGGTTTATTGAATTATAGTCGTTTGGTTTATTGAATTATAGAGTCGTTTGGTTTATTGAATTATAGAGTCGTTTGGTTTATTGAATTATAGAGTCGTTTGGTTTATTGAATTATAGAGTCGTTTGGTTTATTGAATTATAGTCGTTTGGTTTATTGAATTATAGTCGTTTGGTTTATTGAATTATAGAGTCGTTTGGTTTATTGAATTATAGAGTCGTTTGGTTTATTGAATTATAGTCGTTTGGTTTATTGAATTATAGAGTCGTTTGGTTTATTGAATTATAGAGTCGTTTGGTTTATTGAATTATAGTTTCGTTTGGTTTATTGAATTATAGTTTCGTTTGGTTTATTGAATGATCGAGTCGTTTGGTTTATTGAATGATCGAGTCGTTTGGTTTATTGAATGATCGAGTCGTTTGGTTTATTGAATGATCGAGTCGTTTGGTTTATTGAATGATCGAGTCGTTTGGTTTATTGAATGATCGAGTCATTGGTTGATTGAATTATAGTCATAATTTAGTCATTGGGCTTGAATTATAGTCATTGGGCTTGAATTATAGTTATTGGGCTTGAATTATAGTCATTGGTTGATTGAATTGTAGAGTCATTGGTTGATTGAATTGTAGAATCGTTGGTTGATTGAATTGTAGAATCATTGGTTGATTGAATTGTAGAATCGTTGGTGGATTGAATTGTAGAATCGTTGAATTATTGAATTGTAGAATCGTTGAATTATTGAATTGTAGAATCGTTGAATTATTGAATTGTAGAATCGTTGAATTATTGAATTGTAGAATCGTTGAATTATTGAATTGTAGAATCGTTGAATTATTGAATTGTAGAATCGTTGAATTATTGAATTGTAGAATCGTTGAATTATTGAATTGTAGAATCGTTGAATTATTGAATTGTAGAATCGTTGAATTATTGAATTGTAGAATCGTTGAATTATTGAATTGTAGAATCGTTGAATTATTGAATTGTAGAATCGTTGAATTATTGAATTGTAGAATCGTTGAATTATTGAATTGTAGAATCGTTGAATTATTGAATTGTAGAATCGTTGAATTATTGAATTGTAGAATCGTTGAATTATTGAATTGTAGAATCGTTGAATTATTGAATTGTAGAATCGTTGAATTATTGAATTGTAGAATCGTTGAATTATTGAATTATTGAATCGTTGAATTATTGAATCATATTTTTAATTCATAGGTTACTGCAGTTAATGTTGCAGCATTACATTGAAATGATTTTAATATGATGATTTTAATATAAGCGATAATGAAGAGTGCATGGTTGAACCTGTAGAACTCACCACAATTAAACCGAGATCGAGGAGGATTGATGGCCTCTTATTGGTTATATTATTATGTTTAAATATTATGTTTAAATTAAGACTTGATAAAAATAGATGTACAATAATAAACATTATCTCATTACTAGATAAGCTGATATATTAAATAATGCATGAACTATAAAAAACTCGTCAAATAATAGTAGATTACCATTGAGGCAGTTTTTAAAAGAGATAATTTAATAATAAGAGATATTAATTTCAACTGGGAGGTTATTAAAGACACGTATTGCGGTAAAGAATTCACTTTTATACTTTTACTTATTGCCGAACTTGAAATTTGATAATTATATTTATACTAGTGCGGAAATCGTAATTAAAAGATTTATTCTTAATATTTTATGTTTACAAAAAGGCGAAGCTCCAGTATGTAGATCTCAATTAACGCAAGTATTTCCTTGAAGAAATCTCTGAGTGGATATTGGTGATACATGTTGCGTGGGCAGTTTTCTTACAACCTAAACATAATTACAACGTCGTCGTAATCACCCAAGTAGTTAAATGATACCATATTTCAGTTACAAAATATGCGATTCCATGGTATACATTTTTGATTGTATTCTAGAACAAGTCGGAAGGTACGGATAGGTAAAACATCAGGTTTTTGCAGTTCTATCGTTTATGTCTGCCATGTAACATTTGAAACGTATAATTTATTTAATTCAACGTGTAGAGAGAATATTACTGGTCCTTTTTCTGCGGAAACACGCCTATTTAGGTGCTATGTTTATTCCCGAACTGCGGGATTTGGTATGCTGTAAAGACGTTTAGCGAATTAATATACTGTTCAAGTCTTTCATAAAACAATATGCATATTATAAAAAAAATCTAATAGTCTGAAAATCCCAACGCGTCTTGCAATTGATGGACTAAGTACTTTGTCAGCTTGGATAAATCCTAACAGGCTAGAATATACGACCTTCTCTGAAAACATTGGGAGGGGAGCTATTAGGTATAGGTTTTTAGTACCAGATGATTAATGCATTGATAATGGGAACATAATAGGTCAAGTTGTACACAATAATTACTTAATTATCGCTGTTATTCATCATAGTAATATTTTATAAATTATAGTCAGGGTTAAAGTTACTGAAAGGTTCTCGGGAAATATTCCTGTCTCAAGAGTGAGGTTTATAATTGAAGATTTCTTGACATGATAATGGAAAATGATGTTGAAGCCACGAGAATTTGATTTGATTCGTGTGCTGACACAGCTAAGTACTACCATTTTAGAAAAGATTTGAACTGGTTCATATTATATATGGCAGGAAGATTGATAGTGCTTCAGTCACGAGAATTGAATTGGTTCGTGTACTCTGTTGTTTCTATCTACCTGCAGATAGAGATGATCATTACTCATGAAAATCGAATAATAAATGGCAATTAAAGGTGTACACTGTTGTGATTATTAACCCAATGTTGGATATTTTTAGCAAGTTGAGCGCCGCACCTCTACCGGCGTCCCCCGCCTCGCGCCGCCAGAGTCCGATGCGAGCCGTCTCCAGCAGGAGCCCGCCTCGCGCCGCCAGAGTCCGGAGCGAGCCGTCTCCAGCAGGAGCCCGCCTCGCGCCGCCAGAGTCCGGTGCGAGCCGTCTCCAGCAGGATGTCTCCGGCAGAAGAGTAACAATTTTAACCCTTCGTATGCTTTAGTCAAAATTTACCACTGAATTAATAACCTTGAAACTGTAAATTCTAGTCCAAATTGTGTGGCAGGCATACGAAAGGTTATTTAGATGATGTTTTTGAGATTTTGACTTGCTGATGCCTGATTGAAACTGTTTCGTATCCTATGCGATTAGTGTATCCACTGTTAAGTAGTATACGTAGTCTGTCGGCCAAGTGTAGGGTTTCCACCTGGCACGTGTATGAGGACATACACGGAGTCAGGATGGACGAGTGTAGGGTTTTTGGTATTTAGCATACCTATTTAATTCGTTTTTAAAGTTACGGGTAGTTTGAAATAAGACCTAGCATACCTACTTAATAAGTTTTTAAAGTTAAGGGTAGTTTGAAATTGAAGACTGTTATTGGTTGGGTATAAAAAGAAAGACACTTGGCGGACAGCCCTCTTTGGTTGTTGAGTCGTGCTAGCAGGCGGTTGTCAAGAGAAGAGATTATTGTGAATTGGAAGAAGACAAGAAAATAAATGGATAAATATCTTCAAGGTGTTGTTATTTTTACAATAGGGTCCCGTTTTTACCCTTTGGGTACGGAACCCTAAAAAGATCTCGTCTCTGCTTGGTCCTATGGTTGACTGGTAGAGAATGCCATTTGGCATTAAGTCCGCCATTTGTCCTTTGTTGTATATATTTTGTGCAATTAAAGTTTAGATAATTAATAAATGCCATTCTAGCACCACTGCAAAAAAAAAACAGTTTAATTTAAAAGACGCCGTTGAAGCTGTTACAAGTAGTGAAAGGAATGCAATAAAAATGTATCAGATGCTGATGATAACAACATGATGGTGTTGCGAAACAGTTAGGTATCTGGTCTACGTGATAACAATAATAGACAGTTTGTTAACGAGATCTCGGGACAGATTAATTTAATAAGAACAGAGATTTGACAGAAAGAAAAGTACCTACAGTAGGACCTCAGTAATCCGGACGGGCAAAAAACCGGCCGGATTATAATGTTTACTGCTGCCGCATCATTTTATCAAGGATATTGACAGATACAGCGGCGGCATCAACGACAGTTGCAGATACAGTTGACATCTGAACATCACCTTCACGTTGCCAGATTGTTTAATACTTAGAGTCTGTGCGGAAAGAGAAGAGTCGTGGAATGTATGGGGCCAAATACATTCCACGACTCTTCTCTTTCCGCACAGACTCTAATACAATTATTTATACAATATTTATTACTAACATTATTCAAGATACGTCAAAAAAGAATTTCCTAATTGCTTTCTTAAAAACGGGAAACCCTAAACAGACAGACACTCACTTCAGGTGATCTTAATGGAAACCACGTCCGTCAACAAAATCTCTTAATTAAGATATTAATAACTTTTTCCAATCTAGAACGCTAATTACGAGTAAAGATTACTTACACAAGCATTTCATTTTCGATTTGACTTCGTAAATTGACGTCATTTCGATCACACAAATCCAACTATTAATCTAACATTACGAACCTAAATTATATATTTAATAATCGACTGTAGACTAAAATGACTTGTCATGCGCCGAAACGAATGTGTAACCATGATTAGAAATATACAAACTTAAATATGCAGTCAGTGTAAGCGCCTATGTAATTGTATTTTCTTTAAAATATCTCATTTATATTATCATTGTTATGTTATAATTAAACTTTATTCTGTACAGAAGAAGGTCGCTTTTTAACTGTTTTGAGATGAATACGAAGTTTTAAGAATAAATTGAGTATCAGCTGTTACTTTATTGTTGGTACATTATGTGAAAAATTGGTTTTATTCAGCTGCATATGTAAGTTGGTATTCTTGTACGTGATTTTCGCTTGGCGGAACAAATAAATGGCCATAAAAGTGTATGTTGTCATTGGATTTTTCTAAAGTGACTATGCGGAATCATAATTGATATTGATTTTCTGCGGGTTTTTTATTGCACTGGGCTCAATAATCTTAATATACCTAAGTATGATTAGGTACAACCTATTACATATACTTGCAAGACCAGTTTAATAATAAGTTAATAACAGCTACTTCGGCCAGAGACTAAGTCTGGCCATTCAAAGAGGTAACGCTGCCAGTCTTCTGGGCACCATAACTCAGGACAGCGAGCTAGGGAGCATTTTTTATTTATAAGTTTATTTATAAGTTTATTTCTAAGATTATTTTTAGTTTTATAATGCATGTACTTAGTTTAGTTCATAACAGTAATAAAAAGTGCATTCTTAGATCTCAGACTTGACTTTAAAATATGGTTAATAAAAAATAGAATTCTTTTATATTAAGTCAGTGGGAAATAATCATAAAAACGTCAAAAAACACACTCCCTGTTCAAGGTGATTTCTATCCCTATTTATTTAATTATTTTTCTTTTTAACGTGCTTGAATCTTGCACAACGCGAAAGCTGGGTCTTATATGGAGCTGGGAGGAAAGGGACTCGCAAACGAATTGTCATTCCAAAATATTTATTTAAGCAACTTTTCTCTGACACGAAAAATACAAAATTAAAAATACTTATGGGCTAACCAATGTGTAAATAGTTATTTGTACAACAAGTGATCAAAGTTTGATATTTCTTCGAGTGCTTATTTTGAGTCCCGTGCAAGCGAAAGATTCTATAATAGATTCACGAGCGTAGCGAGTGAATCTAATTTAGAATCTTGAGCGTAGTAAGGGACTCAAAAGCGCACGAGATGTAAATAACTTTGATCTCGTGTAGTACACAACATTTTTCACCTCAGCGCAATGAGAACATACCTATTAGACAACTTGAAAAATGTAATCCTTCTTCATCACTTAATACCTGCACTCATGTTTTCTTAAGATATACAAACAATTAAGTTTAATTACCGCAATGGAACACAAAAATAAAACGTAATAATAAATTCCAATTGAGCGAGGAATATTTCAGGGTGATAGTCTGAGTCCCCTATGGTTCTGCCTAGCTCTCAATCCCCTCAGCACCCTGCTGAAGGATTTGGGACTAGGTTGTCGGCTTCGGAGAGAGGGTGAAGTCATTTCTCACCTTCTGTACATGGATGACCTCAAATTATTTGCACCAAATAACCAAGACTTGAAGGAGCTACTGAAAACCACCGAAGTCTTCAGTAGTGCCATCAACATGGAGTTTGGTGTCGATAAATGTGCGGTTATGCATGTACAGCGGGGGAGGGTTGTAAATTCAACAAATTTACAACCTTCTGAGACAATGTCTTTCAGATCTATCTCTGAATCAGAAACCTATAAATACCTTGGTATGTCACAGTCGTTGGGTATTGAGGACGAGGGTATTAGACGGTCGGTGAAGGAGCGCTTTTTTAGTCGGCTCACAAAAGTCCTTAAGTCTTTTGTCACGAGGCAACAAATTGCGCGCCTTCAACGCCTGGGTAATGCCCCTACTCACATACTCCTTTGGCATACTAAGGTGGACTCAGACCGAGCTGGACGCCCTGGATCGGAGGGTCCGATCATTGCTCACCGCACATCGTATGCTACACCCACGCTCGTCAGTCATGAGATTGTACATCCCACGGAAATGTGGAGGCCGAGGCTTCCTAAACGCCAAGGATCTCCACAACCGCGAGGTGTACAATCTCAGGAATTATTTCCTTAACAACGAGTGTGGGATGCATCGTGATGTGGTGGCAGTAGACAGGAACCTCACGCCGCTCTCCTTGGCAAACGAGAACTGGCGCAAACCTGTGGTACTAAGTACTGCGGATCGCAAGGCGGCATGGGAGAGTAAGGTGCTACACGGGCGGTTCTACAAGGCCCTCACGGGACCCGATGTGGACCTGCTCGCGTCGGTGAACTGGTTACGATTCGGGGACCTCTTCGGAGAAACCGAGGGTTTTGCCTGTGCAATTGCGGACGAAGTAATGATGACGAACAACTATCGGAAATATATCCTGAAGGACGGTACGGTCGACATTTGTCGGGCATGCCGCCGTCCCGGAGAGTCACTCAGGCATATCATTTCCGGTTGCTCTCATCTTGCTAACGGCGAGTACTTGCACAGACATAATCTCGTAGCCAGGATTATTCACCAGCAGCTTGCTCTTCTATACGGCCTTGTGGACCGCGAAGTACCGTACTACAAGTACTTACCTGCGCCTGTTCTCGAGAATGGTCGTGCCACGCTCTATTGGGATCGATCTATCATCACTGACAGGACTATTGTAGCCAATAAGCCTGACATTGTGATAATAGATCGAGCGCAACGCCGGGCCGTGCTCGTTGACATCACCATCCCCCATGATGAGAATCTCGTGAAAGCCGAGAAGGACAAGTCCAGTAAGTACCTAGACTTGGCTCACGAGATAACCGCCATGTGGGATGTTGATTCGACGATCATTGTCCCGATAGTTGTTTCAGCGAACGGTCTAATAGCGAAGAGTCTCGACCAACATCTTGAGAGACTCTCGCTAGGTGGTTGGATCAAGGGCCAGATGCAGAAGGCGGTGATCTTGGACACGGCGCGGATAGTCCGCCGGTTCCTCTCTCTGCGGCCCTGACCACCGGCAGCTTGGGCCTTGCCCCGCTGCTGGCGGCACCCTAGGTTAGGTTTTTTATAATGTGTTTATATGTATTTTTTATTGTTTTGTAAGTGTTTTTATATTTTACTTTTATATTCATATTATAAATCACCTAGCCTAGAGAGTTCAAGTAAATAAAGAGAATAATAATTCCAGTAAAATAATATAGAAATAACAAACATTAACTGACACTTCAATCGCCAACTTTGACAACAAAAAAAATCTTTGTAAGATACGGTCCGAATTGCGGATACGTACTATTTGTCAACTATGGTAGAAATTCTTAAAAGTAAGATAATTAATTTTGCGTGATGATCTGTGTATTTTTTGAGTTCGTTATTTTAATTGTACAATAAAATACCTAAAATATAGTATTTTATCAGTTTTTATGAAATCTTAAACTTTATTTTTATTTATTAATTATTAAGAATTCATACTCGTACGTGGTTTGGAACGATGCGGTCTGAAGTTTTTCGGGGGTCTATTATAAACCGTGAATATACTGTTGAATGTCGTTTTAACTTTTTTTGTCTGTTTCTTTTTGCTAACAGTGTGAAAAGGACGGAGATAATAGAACCCAAGTATTTCGAACTTTTATTAGACCCCGCATGTTGAAATGACATTTGACTATAAAGGTCACTTGAATGTCATTTTGTCTCACTCAGTGAGCAAAATCGCATTTTTCTCACTGTTTTTAAGAATCAAAGTACCCCTGTTCGAGCTGCTGAGGTGAAAAATATATAGCTATGTAGGTATGTTATTAGTGGTAGTGGTAATACGCTTATTTAAAATACTATATCCAGTAATATAATGAACAAACCGTTTCCGAACTATAGACATAACACAAAATTGAGAAAATCGGTCCTTTGCTCTTTACTATTTATCATTATTGTCAAGCTCCGTAAGCAAGTAATTTTGAAATCATGTCGATCCTAGAGTACGTTTTTTCTGTAAAGAATTTTCAATTTTGTGTTGCAAAGCTATATTTCGGTAGACAGCACCTTCTGTAAGTGTACACGCTTCACACTTAGCCTTCTCAGTGGAGACAGTGTGGCTTGCTGGTGTGTGGAGCGCCGCGTCGCACGCGCACGCCTCTCTGCGCTCCGTGCGCAAGAGTACAGACGCAGGGTCCGACCACACCCGGTCGTCTGTCGCGTCCTTATGTCTAACTCTATACCGCACCTCTTACTCAGTGTCCGGGTACGGGAGGGGTAACGCGAACTCGCACGCGTCATCATCACCACAGCGCACAGACGTCGTGTCCGCCTGTCGCCATTCATCTTCAAACACCGGTAGCCGGAACTCAACTCTATACACACAAGTATCGCAACGATGGAAGAAAATGTCGCGCCGATTCGAATCATCAGCATGTGATATCAATACCATGACTCTGACCCACCGCGATCTTCGTGCGACCCCGAGTAGACGGACAGGGTAGATTTTGAGCTTGTGCCAACTGACTGCTGATATAAAGTAGCTTTGGTCTGTGGGATGTATTCTATCTGCCGGTCTTTCGTAGTATACTGTTATTTACGGCACTCATTTACTGAAGTACACGATGCTGATCTGAAATAACAATTATGACACACAATCTTCTGGTTTAAGCTTTGAGATCCTATTAAACAAATATAATAGGATCTCAAAGCTTACACCAGAAATGCTGCTGCAGAAGCAGGTTTAGAAATTGTCAGGTGCAAATACTGCAAAATGCATAAAACAGTGCCGTGGCTGGTGCAATTGGAAAACCAGGCAGCTTAAATGTTCAGACCTCTGTATGACTGTGCAGTAGATCTTCATCATCATCTTCTTCGCGTTGTCCCGGCATTTTGCCACGGCTCATCCACGGAAGCCTGGGGTCCGCTTGGCTTGGATTTTATATCTTGTAATATATAAAATAAATGTACATTGCGTTGTTTCATTCAAAATACTACGCGCCACTTGCACCATCCCACTGACCCGGGGTTAAGCGGTTAAACCATTAACACAGTGTCAAATTGTACTGGTCTGGTAACCATGGTAACTCCAGGTTTAACCGATGATGCAATGCAATATTTGGAAAAAACCACGTTAACCTTTGCCATAACCCAACCCTATCCTGCGTTTGATAGCCGAGAGGTTTGACTGCCCATATATGAGGCACTGTGATGATATGCATGTTTCTAGAAGTACTTATTATGTATAAACGATGTTGTACTTCTAGAAACATTATTTTATTTTTTTATTTTATTTTATTTAATCAATTTGTAATTATATAGTGATAAGTGTAAACACTAACATAGCTATAAGTACATACTAACAATATCTATGAGTCAAAGTTACTTGAAATAAATGATTTATTATTATATTATTATTATTATTATAACCCAGTTTTTGAGCAACCACGGGTTCCACAAAACCTATTTACACCGATTCAAAATAACACCTGATAACAGATGCCCATGCGATCCGAATTCAGACATCCCGCAAACAATGAACCATTTAATATATAACTGTCCAAGATTTGCTCCAAGACGTCACCACTTATTAATCACTTGTCAAAACCTCAATATAGACCCATTTAACTTACAGGATATACTAACCAAGGAATCGACCACTGAATGCTTTCATAACTTAATATAACACATAATTTACAATTTAAAATCTTTTAACGGTACATAAACTCAAATGACATTATAACTCACCTGTAACTTTTCATGTAGGTACACTGTACACACACTTCACACTTTACATTCACACTACACAAACACTATATCCCGGATCACACAGTAACACACCCGAAAACAACGTGTATACCGATAGCGCCGCGTTTTCGGAAACATAACACTGGACAGGGTGGAGGGTTTTAGTCCGTAGGCAGCTGGAGCAATCCCAACTGAGTCGGACATGCTGCCAAAACCGGGCTGGCAGTATCCAATGAGGATTACCTCCACCTTTGACAAAAAAAAAAAGTGGCGCTAACAATCCTAAAACAATAATATATTCACCATTCGTGTGTTTAAAACAGTACTTAAACCCTACTTCACGGACGATCATGCATTGAGATCACCCTGACCCACGCTGAATATTATTTTTTATCTCCCATGTTTCAACAGATTTATATAATAAAATATATATTTTTGTAAACTAGATAAATGTATCTTTACGACCATATTTTTTGTTTTGAGATTTCTGGTATATTAAAAAAAGGCAATTATAAAAAAAACTTAAAAAAATATTTTTAGTCCGTTCTACTTTATTCATTTTTTTTTGTTAGAAAGTGCATTGTTTTTGTGCTAAAAATAGATTTCTCATCCTTAATTTATCTGAAAATGATATATCACATGCCCTAATACCTATAGCTTTAGAGAAATGTTGCTTTAAATGAAGCGCGGCAACGTCGAACCCCCCCCCCCCCCCTTCCGGCTCCCGGTCTCTATCAACTCAAGACCAGCTAAGAATCAACTGTGCTAAGTTTCAGCGCATAGTCACAAAGTGCAAGGTGTCGTGCACTATCAAAGCAGCTATAGAAATTGATAAATCGCTATTGTTACCTTTTTTTTGTGTGTAGACAAAGTAGCCAGTAGGTACCTATAATAGGGCAGTGATCAGGGGCCCGTTCAAAGGCCCGTTTCTCAAAAGCTTGTAACTTGTAATACAAGCGGATGTCAATTTTTGACAGCTTTTGTTAGAAAGGGACTTCCACTTGTATTGCATGTTACAAGCTTTTGAGAAACGGGCCCCAGCCGACCGCCTATGGTGCGTGACGCACATTGTCGTGACGCAACGATCCGCTCGAGTTGCCTGACCGGGCATTCGGCGTCATTGTCAACTCCATTGTTGCACTTGCATTTGCTATAAATAAATTCTACTCGTCTTTTCTTAACTAGGTCATTTTTTACATGCGAAGATGAGCAAACGCAAAAAGTTTGTCATATAGCGGAGAATTGCTCTAGTACGCAATGAGACTGGCACATCGCGATCTCACCCACAGCAGGCGACTCACTCCGCGATTTCGTCGCTTCGCTCAAGTACATGCGGCACACACCAATTTTGGTGTCTAGCCATGAGAAAACTAACCGATTTGTCTCTTTTCACAAAACATTTACAACCTCATCATTAACATGACAACCTATACTAACACATGTTTTAAAGTATTCACTATTCAGTATTCGAGTGTAACTATCATTTTTCACAAACCGAACAACATACTTTTGTACACTTACAAAAAACTCCATGCGTCACTTGTTCTAAAAGCTTATTCCTCGTACGTAAAAACCCTTTACACACAACTCAAAGAACTTTGAACTTTACTCGCATAGGAATAAAGCTTTATGAGCTTATGTTTTTAATTGTGCGTTTATTAGATAGGAGACAGGCGGCGCTGCTATTCCAATCACCTAGCGACTAGCGGCGAGTTAAAGCCTCACGTCGACCATTATTTAGGGCTCATTTAGATGGCGCGCGAACTCGTATACCTACTATTTTAGTTACATTGCCGATCATTGTGACACAGGTGACATCAATTCAGCCGACCGATCAAATGACGCAATGTAATGAAACTCGTATACGAGTTTTCGCACCGTCTAAATGCGCCCCAGGAAAGTAGGTACACAGTTTACGTCGAGTAGGGCTATAACAGCGAACCGCTTCATTCGTTCGAGCGATAGAAAGACAGATAACTAAATTTCAAGTCAAGCTTAAGTTTTTGATTTAAGCCATTAGATGGCACCATCTCTACAGGGAACATCCTCAATCGCGCAAAGGAGCGTGGGCATGCACGTTAACTGTAGGCACGCCTGCTTATTGACGTAACGGTGCCATACACACTATCACACTTATGTACGTGTATCTTACACTTGTGTGGTATCTTGATGAGTCTGTGCGGAAAGAGAGGAGTCGTGGAATGTATTGGGCCCCATACATTCCACGACTCTTCTCTTTCCGCACAGACTCCATAGAGTTAGAGGGCATGCCGCCAATTTTTAAAATCTGTATTCTAATATATGGGTCTCTTTAGCTCGATGACTACCGGTACGATAGAATGGCCCAATACAGTAGACCCTCAGTACGTTATGCTCGTTATAGTACCCGTAAACTGAGGACTATTCTCTTTCACACTAGCATCGTCGTAACAAGAGAGAAAAATAGAGACATAGATATCCCATCAAAAACATTTCATGTAAATAAAAAGATGCAAGTCTCGCAACGCAATTCTTCTTCTAAAAAAAAAGTTTTGAGATGTAATGTGAAACCAAGTCTTATTTTAGTCAGTGCCAGGGGGTGTTAAAATCGTATCAATAAGATATCTTAAATTTTTAATACGTATAATGACTGACAGATATATAGAGGTCACGTTACGCTGGTTTCCGAGTGCTCTCTTCACGTGCGCTCGCGCAGGCCCAGCCACCAATGAGAACGCTACGTTACTTGTCGCTCGCCTTGTGCTTGAAGTGGTTTATTGATATTGTCGCTCTGATTTTTGCCTGTTAACTTGTCAACAAAGTATGCATTTAAGTACCTACTTGACGAGAAAATATTATTTATTACTAATGTTCAGATGTATTCGTGTTCGAGAAAAATAGTAAATTACTAACAATCTAGTTGTAACATGAGTTTTAAAAGGTTTTCACACACGAAATTCGAGGAAGCGAAATACGGAGTAATACTGCAATGTTTCGCCTTTCGTAAACCATAGACTAACTTATACATACTGTGCCTTACAAAAGTTACCGGTTATAACACGGACACGGAGTCCGATTCAGATTGTACAATCTGTTACGGTTTTGATCTTGTTTTGATACGACCTTGAAGATCGCTCACGCTGATTGGTGCATGCGAAATCGGGCGTGAGATACGCGCCAAGCATGACGATCGTCAAGGTCTTATCAGGGCTATAACCGCGAAAATCGAAGTTCGTTAATTGCAGGCATTTTTCTCTGTCACTCTGAGGGCTGAATTAGACGGCGCGCGAACTCGCTAGCGATTTTAGTTACCTACATTACGGACTGTTGGTTACGTCCAATTCAACCGACCGATCAAAACCCGCAATGTAATGAAACTCGCATGCGAGTTCTCGCATCGTCTAAATGAGCTCTAATTACGTCTTAATGAGAGTAAAACAGAAAGATCCCCGCAATTTACGAATTTCGGTTTTTGCGGTTGCGGTTTTCGTGTTCGAACTATAACTGTTATCGAATTAGCGTATATAGGTAGATTACAGTGTGATCAATGTATTAAATATTGTTTTTTTTTGTTTACAGGTAAACTATAGTGCAAACTAGCTAGCTTTGTGGCCTTTGTGAGACAAGTAAGTGGTATAAGCTTCGATCAACACGGAAGGGATGCGGCATTCGCACTATTTCCCCTCTGCCTAGGTACAAGATCAACTGATCTAGCGCGGGTAATAAAACTAGTTGCGCTCGGATTTTTAACTAGACCGAGTCCAGATCCAGACGCGCGAGTGAACACAGCAGCAGAAAAAATGCCTAATTGCTCGGTTTTTTGTTGTAAAAAGAGGCCAGGGACATCAAATTTACAAAATGAAGGTGTTACATTTCACATGTTATATTTTTTTTACATGTCATACGTTTAATTACATTTATTATAATATTTTAGTCTCATGTAATTGCTGAATTTATCGATTTTGCTCGCCCAGTACAAATTGCGGATCGGTCGAGCGACAAATCCGACTTCTCATCTCTCAGAAAACAATAAAATTCTTTGACGAAAATGTGTTAGTGTGCGTGTTGTGACACTTGTGATTCGTCCGTACAGAAAAACAGATCGAGGTGTGCAAGATTTGTCTGTGTAGGGTGTCATTTTCTATGTATTTGTGTCGTCATTACAGAATGGATTTTGTTACGTAAGTGTGTGAGAAGTGCGACTGTGTGCACGTTCCCCACCGCGAAAAATGGCAGAATGATTTGAATGTCAAGATATCGCTTGGGCCTATCCCTTCCGACGTGTCGGAAGCCCGTGTTGATCGAAGGGTATAAGTATAGATGGTCATACGTTTGCCAGTAAATAAGACCAAAAAAAAACTATACTCATCCTTTTCTTTTAGGCTAGTACTAGTGTAAGACATAAATATTACACTAGTACTAGCCCAAAAGAAAAACATAAGACAAAAATAGTATGATTCTCTCTGTCTATGTTTGAAATGAAACAGTCCTTTGACAAACTATAATAGTATACATATACATATACTAAAGTGCTTGACGGAAAATTCTTATAATAAACAGTACCTAATAACTACGAATAGACAAATAGATTATCTGCCTAATAGAGTTGTAATACTTTCATATCAGTGCCTCAAGGCGAGGGTGTGGTTGGCTTCCTCATTTAATTTTAAATACAACATTTATCGTAGTTTCACGATGTTACTTTAATTCTATTCTTACCTAGTTAGCCACTTTTTGAATTAGACTCGAACTTGTGAAAACGGCACCCAATTTTTTGACTTGAGTTCCGTTTCGTACCTTCTTATAGTGACAAGGTACGAAATGGTACTGAAATTTCAAGGAATTTTCCTTGATCGTACGACAGAGAAAAAAATACATAGAGTGCTCACTCCATACATCAGTTTTAGTACCAAAAAGACTATTAGCATCTAGCATCGAGTAGCGGAACTATCAGTACTGCTACTTGACAATAGATGTAGCACCGACCGGAAAGTCTTATGCTGTTGAGATAAGACTTTCCGGTCGGTGCTACATCTATTGTCAAGTAGCAGTACTGATAGTTCCGCTACTCGATGCTAGATGTAGACACTTAAATTAATAGTCTGAACTGATGTATGGAGTGAGCACTCTTGTCTTACTATATTTCTCTATGATCGTACCTATTCGAGGGAGGCATACTTATAAATACATTTAGCGTGTTGTTTCTTAAGCTACTATACTATGCTGACATTATTCAAACAGCATCTCCGCTGCAACATAAACATACATACATTTCCCGGAGGGGTAGGCAGAGGGCAGAGATTTTTGTAAACGAATTTAATATTAACGGACAGGCTTTAATATTAAAGAATGAAATCGTAGTCATAATTTCCATACTTTCATTTTAGTGCCATAAAGGTAGGTACAAAAGGGTTCCCTCTTTTGAGATTGGAAAGTGGGTTAGGTTATAAATGCGGCCTTTACAGAACCGATCTGCGACCAGAACAGTGGGTCAGGTTAGAACTGTAATCCTCATAGAACCAAACTGCAACCAGAAGTGGGTTAGGTTAGGTTAGAACTGTGACCCTTACAGAACCACGGATTTCCAACATGCTGACATACCTCTTTCGTTTCCTTCACCTTCATAACATTCCTCATACACGCTCGCCGGTTTAGGGTGCTCTTGACCTGGCCTTTCTTCAGGATTTCCCCGATCTGATCAGAGAAAGTCCGCCAAGGTCTGCCCCTTCCAACTACCACTTCTACTTCTCCCTTATACACTCTCTTTGTCAGCCTTTGTCTTGTTTAGCTTAGTTCAACATAAACATCGTGAAACAACAATACATGTTAAACAGGTAATACAATAATAACTGTAATTGTAACATTCGAAATCCCGGAACAATTGAACATCGGAAACAATAGTTAGCAAGTCGGACGTATCATTACAATCATTAAATACTTCTATTGATGTTCCTACAACATTTAACTGTTCTTGGACCTTAAATCTTTGAAATAAGGTTTAAAAAATAACAGTTAACAGTGTGAAAAATAGTAAAATGTGTTTCCGAACTTCCGAATATAGGGAATTGCAAAATCATTCATATTTCCATCTGAGTCTACTTTCGGAACTCAGCATTCGGAAGTGATTCGTAACTTGGTTACACCCTACGCACTGTTCCGGTTTTTGTAGGTTTATTACGGTTATTAACAATTCGTCTTTCCTGTTCATCAGGGTCTTGGCATTTTACAGGCTTATGTAATGGAAAATGGTATTTAACATTTAACAAGCCATTAAGGCCGGGTCGGGGCGATCTGCCGAAACGAGAACCGGATTAAATTAAATTATAGACAGGTTATAGATTTTGTCGCAAAAGAGTGAATTTTTCACTTCTTGAATTTATTTGTATCCGACCGGATATACCTATACCGAAACCGAAAATGAAAATGAAGGTTCGGTTTTACTCTAGTTTCGGACGAAACATAATTGTTATGCCGAAAACTGACGCAAATACAGATTCAGACGGTTTAAAAGTTCGGCAGTTGTTGACCGTAACCGCGAACCTTCGGCCGAAACATGATTTTTATTCCGAAATTGAAATTAAAACTTCACTCAGACACTAACATTTATTCCGCATTGCCTAGACTTATTTTCATCATATTTTTATAAAATGAAACTAATAAAATTCAATACTGGAATTCCGATAATTCTATATTATTCCTCTTCAACACCAGTAATGAAATATCGTAAAAATCGGTCCAATATTCCAGTTATTCAGAATTCCGTTATTCATGCCCTAGTGCTGACGTATCTAATCAGCCATGCAAGCGAGCGATAAACTTGATAGTAAGGTCAATGTGGACGATTCCGTCATAGGGGCTATTCCGTCCATTAGCGTTTTTCTCGAACAACGACCAAAATTGATAAATTTATCGACAAAGCAGCGATTGCTTTTAGTTTCAGCAATCAAAAGCAAATCAAAGAAATATACGCTCATGGACGGAATAGTCCCTATGACGGAATTAGCCACATTGACCTTATAGGATTGAACAAGCTGTTGCTAAACAAGCTGTGTTTGCATTGCATTGTGTGGGAGGAGATAGGATGTTGATTACAATCAAGAGCATTAAAAAATTGGCCACTTCGTATGTAGATTTTATACAAAGTAACCAGGTTTTGTTGTGCTTAAGTGTAGATGCTTGCCTTTGAATGCCACTGTTATTATTAGTCTTGTAGGATCTGCCCACGCCAACTTACTAAAATAGATAATACAAGGCAATTTCTAAGCTGGGAAATAACATAGCTATGTGTAGGTACTTATATGTATATGTGTTAAATATATGGTGATGTAACTAAAAGCGATATTTCCAGTAATTGGAAGTGCAATATGGCCGTCAGGTAAAAAACTTTGGAGATTCCTG
Source organism: Cydia amplana (assembly GCF_948474715.1). Classification (NCBI taxonomy): domain Eukaryota; kingdom Metazoa; phylum Arthropoda; class Insecta; order Lepidoptera; family Tortricidae; genus Cydia; species Cydia amplana. Next base: position 19,515,277 of record NC_086071.1, read on the forward strand.
CTTTAATCAATATAATATGTACCTAAAAGTGTCATTCAATAGAACTTGCTAACTATGTAAACAAACCGCCATACTAAAATTGACACTAAATGTCAATTTACTAGTAACTTTTGTTACATAGTTACCTACTACGTTAGCAAGTTCTATTGAATGACACTTTACTTATAATAATCGTTCAGCACAAGACATTTGCGTTTTTTTTTTGCCTCAATTGTTCTCTTATTCCGCATCGTCATCTGCTGTCAAATCAAATGGCATAACTGAAACAAGAAGTATTTAAATATCATCGCTACCTTTGCTCGCGCCAATGGAAACCAGTTCAAAATGTCAGCAGTATATCAACCACATTTCTGTTTACGACATAATCAATATTAACATATCATCAGTAAAAGGATCTGCATATAAAAATATGACTAAAATGGCTCACTTAACTAAGTTAAGTCGAATGTCGTTCGATACGTTTCCATCCGTTAGATACCAAATTCTTTGACATGAGCATCACTTGCAGAAAAAAATCTGATTCCGAAATCAATGCTTTTTTTATTTATGAAATAAAACTATTAAAACGGATTATACACTACATCTCGACGTTTAGAACCATTTACAGCGTTCGTGGTCAACGGGTGACTGAGGAATAATTACACTGTGCAAATCTACCCACTGACAAAATAATGAACCATCATAAACTATACATTTTAAGTTATACATGCAAAATTGCTGGTTCATAAGGCTGGTTCTACATTACAACTATTTTCAAGAAAAGATAAAAATACGCGATAAAGCTACGACGGCGCGGTTTTTTTTATTTTTTAATATGTACGTTAATCTATAACCAGTTTAATTGGCCTTTTTACTAGCCTATTTTCTCCACACAGCCCTTTTTTCTCCACACAGCCTTTTTTTCTCCACACAGCCCTTTTTTCTCCACACAGCCCTTTTTTCTCCACACAGCCCTGTCGGAAGTGTGTCCCTCCATTTCATGAAGATCACGTCCTAATAGTCCCACTGCCTATCGGTCTACCTACGCTCCGGTAACCATCTAGGCCCGGTACCTAGCCAAGATGATAATCGTACATCGACAAAATCTAAAGACACATGGCTACTTTCACACATTGTTTGTTTCGATTGGCGCTCTATCAACGATTGTCATCTTGGCTAGGCTTCCTGGTATTCTAGACCTATCGACAAAAATTTTGGGGCACCCTTTATTTAACCATTTAGATAAACCATTTATTTCTTTTGGTCTTTCTTTGCGGAAATAAAACTACTCGTCTACAATGCTACTTGACTACTCGACTACCTACTCGACCGCTCGTAATCTGAGAGAGAAGAGTTGGTGTCCTCGCGTAAAGATCACTTGATCTGGATTGGACTTCCCCGTATCCGTATGGAGCAGTACGTAAGCGTACTGCTCCATTTTTTAGCGATATGCAAAGGGTGCGAAGCAAATTTTTTGTGTTATTAACTAATTGCTCTGTGAACAATAGAGCTGGCAAACTTGAAAATTCTCCAAAAGCTGAATGGGTAAAAAGAACATATAATTATCGAACCTGCTTACCAAATTTCTCAAGAATCGGTTTAATGCGACCTGTAGATGGACGAAAGCATTTTTGCTTAAACTGAAACAGGGACATTTCGCTTCTCCCGAACAATTGGTAGGTATATACAACTTAATCACAAAATATAGTGACATAAATGAAAAGAAAGTTAAATGTGCCAAAGAAATGACTGACGGAGGTAACCTTAGGTATGCTGCAAAATAATACAATCTTCGCATTTTCGTTAGTCATAATAGGGAATATTACGCGAAACTCTGCGTACGGGGCGCCACTTCCACAATAAGTCACAATCTAAGGGTCTACCGCAAACGAGAGAGTCGAAATTTTGTTATCTAATCTCTCAATCACTCTTGCATATTCGAGTGATAAAAAGGCAGATAGCCGAGTTTCGATTTCGCGTTTCCCGGTTAAGCCGGTAGGCCCTTTGTCAACAAACCGCCTTGATGTATCAATGACATGTTTGTTGTCTGTGAAAACTATGGCATACCATACTTACGTCGCTAGTGCTGCACTCTGGCGGCAAAACATTGCAGTAATACTCCCTATTCATTTCTTTCAGAAACGTGTCAGCGTCACTTTTCAGGATTGCCATAAAACAATATTTCTAAAAAGTTCCGTGTAGAAGAAATCTTCAAAAGACGCATTTACTCCAAGTGGCGCAATTATCTTCATTGATCATCTAATCGATTCTTTACTCAAATATGCTGACACCGAAATGCTACGATTATTACTTACTCATGAATCATCAGAAAATACTGATATTTTATTGTTTACCTGACGGCCACGGAACGTGTAAACCAGTTGCAGCTCCGAACATGTCCATATCGGCTTTATTTACCACTTTTATGAGCATTTCATTGCTAATTACCTGTGTTATATTTATTCGTGTTGTGCGAAAAGTTCTTGTTTTAAAGATTATGACCTCTTCTGTATTATTTTATACTTTTTTAAAGGTCAGGCGCCTTGTGAATAATTAATGGTGTTCTTCTTCGATGTAAATGCCATTGACTTATATATTACTTCGTAAAGACGGGCCTTACGGGCACTAAGAATGGTGCCAATACAGCGGTGTCATGGGTGTCACGCCCGAGCCCTATCGCGATGAGTTCGCATCACGCGCGCTATTATTGGTCGCAACTAGTTGCGTAGACTCTACTGGCTCGAATTCGTGAGTGGCACCGCTGAACTAGTACCATTTTTAGTGCCTGTAAAGCCCGTCCTAAGATATACGTTAATGTAACGAGGTATATTAGGTAGGTACATAACTAAAGAAAGTGGTAAGTACGTTAAGTATGTATTTGAAACCCACGTGGGTAGATCAGAATCAAATGGAAGATGCCCATTCACCTACGCGCTACTTAACCCATTTTACTGACAAAGGATGTATTTGTATGTGGCCGCATTTTCACTTGTGATAACATTACTTAGTGCTTTTAATTATTACGACAGCGTTTTAATGTTTCCGAACCTACCACACTGTGTTTGTATAATTTATAATCCAGGTACATAACTTCTATAAAGATAGTTCGATAACTTAGGTAGCCAATTTAGTACCCAATAATCCCAATATAAGCTTTTGTGTTACTCGTAATCTTGTACTAAAATCATTGAGTTATTATTACTACTAGCGACCCGCCCTGGCTTCGCAAGGGTTAACGAATTATAAACTTACACCTTCCTCAAGAATCACTCTATCGATAGGTGAAAACCGCATTAAAATCCGTTCAGTAGTTTATGAGTGCATCGCGAGACGCGAACATACAAACACACAAAGAGACAGACGCGGCGAGGGACTTTGTTTTATAAGGTGTGCCTAGTGATAGTGATAAGGTGTAGTGATAGAGGAGCCATACCAATAATGAAATTGTCGCAATCGCAACCTGCCTGTCACTTTCGCACTTACATACTTGTTACACGTGACAGACATGGTGACAGGCGATAAAAATGCGACCGTGCTACCGCCGCTGGCCCCCGTAGATAACATGCCAATCGCTTTAGGGCTCGGTTACACGTACCGAGTAGAGTGGCGAGACAGTAAAACGAAGTATGGAATTTTTACTCGGCCGAGTAACAATTTCATACTTCGTTTTACTGTCTCGCCACTCTACTCGGTACGTGCGATCCTGGCATAACGCTCCGTAGCGAACGAAACGCAACTGTCACACTAATATGGAAGAGTGATAGAGACACAAAGCGATTCGATTGCGAATCGATAGCAATTGTCACCTTGGCCACGCGACCAAAACGTTGATCTTATTGTACTATACGAAATCATAAGAAAATTTAATAGGTACTTATTTATCGTCAGGTTACAGTATTTGATGTTATCTTCCGACAATTTTCCTAATAAATTGTGCATGCAGCCATGCAAATTGATGCATCGCAACGATGTGTGCTCGATACGAGCCAAACGATGTGCGGTTATGAACTAGCACTATAACGAAATGAATAGAGACCAATAAATAATAGAGAATGGAGCGTACAAATAAAATTGCGTTAGGTACTTTATTTCTTGGTTATAATTTAAAAGCGTGTCATGGCTCCTCTACACGATGGGCCAGCGCCGGCCACTCCAAGGGACGCAGCCATGCGGTAGAATTAGATAGCAATATCACTTGCTCCCTCTAACGCATAAATGCGTCCCTTGGAGTGGCCGGCGCTGGCCCATTGTGTAGAGCAGGGATGTTGCGAATGCAGATTTTTTTGACATCCGCGGATGCGGATGCGGATGCGGATATTTAATGGCTCACATCCGCATCGATGCGGATGCGGATGTCAAGATTAGGTACTTAGAAAACGTCAAATATTACATTTTTAGTATTTTTGTATTAAAAAAAAAACGAAAAGTTTAGTATTTGAGCAAGAATATAGGTGCGTTATATTTAATAAACAGTAACTTCGCCGACTTTTCTGGATCTAGACGATTTCGTTATAGGTAATGACGAAATTACCTAGCACTTACGCCACCGCTAAGACGTTCCTGTACCGATTTGTTCGACATCCGCATCCGCATAAGCTCCGCATCGATTTTATGCGGATGCGGATGCAGATGCGGATGTTGAAAATAATGCGGAAGTTCTGCGGTTGCGGATGCGGATGCGGATGTTCGCAACATCCCTGGTGTAGAGGAGCCATCACATATGTTTGCAGCCTTCGAAGAGTAACATTGCAGGTGACTGTACAGACCACTCACCTATTGTACAGTCGACTACAAAGTGACGTATCCATTTTTCACTTTATTACAATGCAATAAGATGAAAAAGTGGATACATCTCTTTGTAGTCGACTGTACAGGCTTTGTAAATTCCGGGTCCGCATATTGGCACAGTCACGGTATTTCTCTATCTGACTGTATGAATTTGTATGGTGATTGATAGTGTTTATTTTTTATTCATCTTTGATATCTCAATACGCTATAAAACGTGTCGGTTACCTAACGCATTGACAGTATGCAAGACGGATGCGTTCACTGGAAAATCTGCCTTCACGTGTCAGCGGTTGAGTTAAGAAATATTTTTCAAGCATTATACCAAACTGGAAGACAACTACTAAAAGGCTTAAAAACACCTCCCCATATTGACCTTAAGTTAATTTTAGTAATACTCAGAACAGACATACTTATCCATACATTACATTCTACGCAGACAAGGCAGCGGGCAGACATAGGTAATAAATATATCAGTCGCATGTACCTAATACCTATCGCATTCTCCGTCCGCCTCGCTATAACCTGCGGTTTGATTTGAAAGTTACATGGAAACGTCGTAAACGCGGTATTTGCTGTCCTATCACATTTATTGAACATAAAATATACTGTTCTCTGCTTTCTAAGACAAGGAAAAGTTTGTGTGAACTGTGATGCACCTAGTTGGTAAATTTAGAACATACGTTTTTCTCTATTCAAATTATTTGTCTGATCTGTAGGTAGGAAAGATAAAGATGTATTGAATTTAGGTACATAATTTTTATATGTTAAAGTGATTAACTAAATGTGTGTTGTTTTGCCTGTTTGTTTCCCAAAGGTTTAAATAAATAAATTTAAAACTAAAACATCAATCAACGATTATATTCCAAACATCAACTTTCAACAACTCACGGCCCACCACTTTTAGACTACCTAGGTGGAAACATTTAATTTAGTCTCGCTAATTTATAAGTATCTGGATGACCTTCAACACTGACATTTTGTTAATGGTTTCATACAATAAACAAAGTTAGATTTGCTTATTAGGTATGTGACATTAAGACAAGATAATTTTGTAGTGCTATTTTTTAAGAGGTTACACGTTAAAAAACACTACAATATGAATAGGGATTATTACCTACGCGAAACTCTGCGTAGGAGCCACCATTACCACAATTACTCACAATCTGAGGGTCTACCTCAAACGAGAGAGTCGTAATGTTGTTATCTAACATCTCTATCACTCTTGCATATTCGAGCGATAAAGAGGCAGGTTGGGCCAGTGCTGCACTCTGGTGGCAGAACATTGCAGTAATTCTCCCTATCCGCTGACAAAATGAGGACAAAACCCACATAATCAAATTAGTTGGCTATATTATGTATTCTGTCCCTGACCTCTTGTGCTGTTCTTGTTCTTGTTATTCTAGATAATTTTTTTGGAAAAAGATTTATGCAACTAAATGTATCTATTAACAAATACCTTCTAGTCTAGAAGATAGAGGTTATCTCTCCTACTAATTACAGTTAAGCCATCGGATTGTCACCGTTTAAAAATTATCTCAGCATTATTTTTTTTACATATTTTTATTGTGTTATTAAACGAGTTACAGTCAGCATCAATAAAGATAAAGATAAAAGATAGTTTATTCGAGTAGGCATATCACAATGCGCTTATTAACGTCAAATAAAGCTACATCGGCTCCAACCCTACACCTCTGCCTCGAGAAGATTTAAATCCCCCCTCAATTGCAGGAGGGTATCCCAATATGGGACCGGGAACAAACTCGGCAGGATACAATAGTAGTGTATGAAACAACGTGTCAATATTATATGCTATCCTGGAATCATTTATTTACAAACAAGATATATACAGTGTATTACTAAAAGAAATTAAAAACTAGCTTAAATCTAAAATAGGCCCTTGAGGCATTGTACCAAGGATGCTGGCGACATTTCCTCGCTGTATCGCAATGCTGATACGTTGTGCGAGGTAGCCGCCAGCTCTTCGGTCACCAGTTACGTCAACCAGACGTTTCGTGATTTCTGCGAACAACTTATGCGCGCTGGGACCCCATGGACCTAGAGTTTCAACTCCAAATGGTACAAAATGGTACTCTCTACCGAGGCTCTTATATTTGTTACGTTTTAAAATTTCGGCGCTTTCCGCCGCCCCGCCTGCTTTTACATTAGTCCGTTGGAGGTGGGACGGTGCCAGCGTGTCTACGCAGGTAGCTTCCCACACTAACATCCGTCCCAAGCTCCAAGGAACTAAGGACACTCCATCGGGCCTCTTGCCATCGTCTCTGAAAATGCCAGTCGGCTCAAGAAGAGCAGGCACATTGATGGTGGCAAGAGACCGACGGATTATGTCATTAAGCGACGCATGTCTCCAAAAACGGCCTGCACTTTTTTAACAAGATAATCCATGGTGTCCCACAAGAGCATATGTGTGGCGTACACACCGAAACCCCAAGTCGCAAACCAGTCGCCAGTCTCAGGGAGGCCGGATCCAAGAAAGTACCAGTATTGGGCGAAGGATGGGCATGTAGCCAGTAACCGGCTTCCCGGGTTCCGACCGCCAAAAGCCTCGCGCGATCTGGACCTGTACAGTTGTTTAGCAGAGTATTGTAAGCTAAATCACAGTAAATATTATCCCAACTCCTTTGTGAATTTGGGTTGTCTGGAAATTGTTTGCCTGGGCAAGCAATTTTAAAAGCATTTTTAGCGTCCTCAAAGCCCGCAAACTCACAGTTTGTGGGCAAAGCCCTTAAGATATTTCCTGTGAGACCAGACGCCAAAAAGGCTGGGAAAGCCACACTGGAAATTTTGCGAATTCCTAAACCTCCAAACCGAATACATTTCCAAATAAACTCAATATGAATATCTACAGTTAGCATTTAGAAGTATTTGTCACGATCTAATTATTCTACATATAAGTAGATACATATGTCTCTTTGTTTTGGGCTATTGGAGAAAAGTAGATACTTTTGACACGTAGTCTGACCTTTTGATGCAAAGTATCAAGGAGTATTTAGGTTAGTACCTTACTAATTTGGTCGTAGTTGAGTTGAACAACTATTTAGTCCACCCACCTAGCTTCGTCCGAAAAATAATTTTAATTTTATTTTGGATATGCCTATACATAGAAAGTGAATCATAATTTTATGAGCACATTTTTAGGGTTCTGTACCCAAAGGGTAAAAAACGGGACCCTATTATTAAGACTTCGCTGTCCGTCCGTCCGTCCGTCCGTCCGTCCGTCTGTCACCAGGCTGTATCTCATGAACCGCGATAGCTAGACAGTTGAAATTTTCACACATGATGTACATATCTCTGTTGCCGCTATAACAACAAATACTAAAAATAAAATAAAATAAATATTTAAGCGGGGCTCCCATACAACAAACACGATTTTTTTGCTCTATGTTTTACTGATGGTGCGGAACCCTCCGTGCGCGAGCCCGACTCGCACTTGGCCGGTTTTTAATTGAGTGGTATAAGACAAGACAAACTAAAAGGACCTCGGGTTCTCCATTTACTTATACAAAAGTAACTTACTTACAAATGCTGCATTTGACCTTTATATATTTTAGTAGGTAAGTAGGTAGGTAGGTACATTAAAATGTTTGTTAGTTACATTCTTAAATAACATTCATTTTCTTAAGATGATTTAACTGAACGGGTTTTCATGCGGTTTTCACCTATCAATACAATGATTCTTGAGGAAGGTTTAGGTGTATAATTTGTTAAGGTTTACCCGCGCGAAGTCACACTCCCCTGAATATCTCAAATCCTTCTTTCACTTTTTAGGTTTCCGTAGCCAAATGGCAAAAAACGGAACCCTTATGGATTCGTCATGTCTGTCTGTCAGTCTGTCCGTCTGTCTGTGCGTCCGTATGTCACAGCCACTTTTTTCCGAAACTATAAGAACTATACTGTTGAAACTTGGTAAGCAGACTATGTATTCTGTGAACCGCAATAAGATTTTCACACAAAAATAGAAAAAAAACATTAAATTTTGGGGGTTCGCCATACTTAGAACTGAAACCAAAAAAATTTTTTTCATCAAACCCATACGTGTGGGGTATATGGATAGGTCTTCAAAAATGATATTGAGCTTTCTAATTTTTTTTTTCTAAACTGAATAGTTTGCGCGAGAGACACTTCCAAAGTGGTAAAATGTGTGTCCCCCCCCCCCCTTGTAACTTCTAAAATAAGAGAATGATAAAACTAAAAAAATATATGATGTACATTACCGTAAACTTCCACCGAAAATTGGTTTGAACGAGATCTAGTAAGTACCTAGTTTTTTTTAATACGTCATAAATCCCCTAAATACGGAACCCTTCATGGGCGAGTCCGGCTCGCACTTGGCCGCTTTTTGGGTGTCTCTCGTGACCGTAAGCTTCGCTCTACCGGTAATCTTCCTCTTCTATCCCTCTTCATCGGACGGGCTTTATGTCTGATTCATTCTCCATTGAGGCAGGCGTGTCTCACTCCGCGATTTCGTCGCTTTGCTACAGGTAGCTAAAAGTACATCCGTTCCACACCAATTTTGGTGGCTAGCGATAAGCCGCGCGTGGCGCTGTCGCCACCTAGTGGCCATATCTGTCCTGATCGTGACAGACGCGTTTTGTTAGAGAGTGAGCCTCTGGAATGGTCTTCCCCCTAACAGTAGGAAAGCACCTAAGAAGTATGCTTTTAAAAAATCTGTGCGTGATTTCTTTGCTGGCAGTTCAAAGAAGAATTAAGTATCTGTCTGACAAGTCGGTAAGGTATATACATATATGTATTATTAATCTATATTTATGTATTAATGCCATATTTATTAAATAATTATGTGATATATGTAAGTATAATGAATGTAGATTGTATATATTTTGTAGTTAAGTTAAGTGTATAAGTTTTCTTTTGGTTTTCAAATGTGCCGCCTACAATCTTTTCTGCTTTGCCTTAAGAGCCAACAGGAGTGGTAATTTCTCCATACAAACGTACTCGACTGTTTCCTCCGTGGGTTTTGAAGCTAGAGCAATGATTTTTTCAACACAGATTAATATTGTCAATATCTGTGTCGGACCGTTTTGTTTTTTTATATGTTTTGTTTTTTAAGGCGCTAGAGCCCTTCAAAAATGGCCAAAATGGCCTAATTGACTATGCCGCAATGAGAGGCGTGCTATTCAAAACTGATATCAGTTAGCCAAAAAAGCAAAACGGTTCGACACAGATAATTTCATAATCATTTAGATTTCAAAATTTGGTTACGATTGGTTAAGTTTTGGAGGAGGAAACAGTCGAGTACGAAACCTCGATTTTTGAGATTTTTACGCAGGGTTTTTCGCCTTGTCCTTATCGCACTAGTTTTAGGAGCCGCTTCCGTTAGCGAGACGGGTATATTTACCTAAAATATTTAAATCTCAGCTCCTGTTTCGTCTTAGGTTTGGTGGAGAATGCCTCATGGCATGAAGTTCGCCTTTTATACAGTTGTTCTTTTGTGCAATAAAGTTTAAATAAATAAATAAGTCTAGTAAATAATTAAAATTGCGTCAATGGTGTAATTTAAATACGCACAATATTAATAAATGATGCAAAAACGCGAATATTAATTCGATCGGAACGTTACATAACATGAACTGTGTCAGTAGAACTTTAACTGATCAATGATAAACCTTATGTGTTTGCAATAAAGATTATGAATTGTCAGTTATTATTGACGGCAGTGCGGAACTGATGACCGGTGGAGCGTGTAATGTGACCCTGTTTCACGTAAACGCCGTCTGTACGGTGCCAAGCCATTTGTTTATTAGTTTATGAAAGCAGTAGGTAGGTTCTTGTAAGTGAACTAGCTACCCGCCCCGGCTTCGCATACACATACCTTTCTCATGAATCACTCTATTGCTAAGTGAAAACTTCATGAAAGTCCGTTCAGTAGTTTTGAGTTTATCTCGAACATACAAACAGACGCGGCGGAGGACTTTCTTTGGTATAGTGATAGGGTAAACAGACTTATAATAATAATAAAAGCTTGTTAAAAAGAAACTAAAACAACTTGCAATGTTGGAGGTACGCGGCGCGCGGCTATTGTGTTGTGACCGCTGCTGTCTTAACTCCTGCACTGGTAGTGCTAGAAAATGGAGACCTGTACTGTACCATCAGTTTGGCACTGACATAAACGCCGTCGAGAACGTAATTTACTTTCTATGCATCTCGCTCGTACTCACATATTAGTGCAAACGAGATGTAGGTATAGAAAACGCGTTCTAGATAGCGTAAATGTCAGTTTTGACACTGTCAGTGACTCATGGTACGAGCTCTAGGCTCTCCGAAACATATTTACTTATGTCGCGGGAGTGATTAAAAATATATATGTGAGTTAAACCATAAAATTAGGTTACTTACAAAACCATATTGAAAATTGATACTAATAGGTACCTATATTATACGGCGATGCTGATATTATGCTTTTTGTAAAGAATCCATCCGGAGCGAAGTACGCTCGTGGTTCAATTTTGGAATTTTTCGCTTGCTCGGGTATCAATATTAGCACGAGCAGTTAAACAACAACTTTGCCCCCTTGTAAAACAAATAACTATTATAGCTGGCAGCTGATCACTTTTGCAACTGCTCGTCCATAAAAGAGTTTTCTCCCTCCATAATAGGCTACATGACTAATTTTTTTTATGGTATCAATCGATCGGGTTTGTTTTTAGGATCAAATGTCTATATGGGACCCATTGCATTAAAGTAACACAAAAGTCAGAAATTGTAGTCAAAGGCCGACAGTCGCACTTCACTCGCGAAACGCCCTATACAAAACGGCCAGGGGCCGTGACGTCATCGCATATCTTGTAGTATGGAATGGACAAAACAAGAAAATTGCGTTTTTGTCGGTGAAATATTGCGTTTATGTATATAGTTGCTATACAATATTTTTTGGATGAAATGTAAGGAATCGAATGGTACCCTTACTTTTATCGTTTTTGGAAGTAAAAAAAAACTTAAGTTTTGAAACTTTCAGGTCCTGTATTTTTGTAATTTTTCAATATTTTATTTTAATATCCACATTATTGTAATAAATTGCTCGTTTGCTATTTATTTTACTAGATTTTGTTATAAAATTCAACATGTGTCATCATCCCTATTGTAATCTTCTTAAATATTCTGTTTTGACATTTGGAATTCACTTAGGTATATAGGGTTATTCCGATAATTATGCAACGTGCTAAATGTAATTGCACATAATAGGAATCAACTAATGGATATCGCATTAGTATTTCTGCAAAATAATGACAATATAGTGATAAAGCCGCAATTTCTTGGCTCAAATGTCAACATTGGGCAATAGAAATAAATGGATTTGTTTCGACATAGGAGCTTTTAAGATTTAGTGTTATAGTCTCCACATCTCTGTAATCTAAACAAATGATGATAAAAGATCTACCAATGTTTAGGGATCTGTGCGGAAAGAACACACTTCTCTTTCTGCATAGACTCTACAGTTAACCATACAAGTACCAAGCTAATATTTAAATACTATTATTACTTACGTTAAGATAATATGATCGTGTGTAGATAATTAATTATCTACACACGTACGTGACGTGACGTATTAATTACTTTTAGTTGCCCCAACACACAGTGGTCATACGAGGTGTGTGTGGTAGCGGATTAATCAAATTTTGCAAGTCGAAAAGGTCATACTGAGCAACTTTACGGGATTTCGGGGTTGCTCCTATAGTCAAAGTTAACCCTATATATATTCATCTACCAAAATATACTCGTAGCTAAGGATTAGAAAAACACCCAGTATATCTAGTGGATCACTCAAGTAACTTCTGTGATCTTTCTAATGCTAAAAAACCAAACTAAAGCTATTAATGGTCGGACCACGAAACTCGCGGCCTCGCACTAGAAAGGAGACGGTCATCTTCAACCAATCAGAACAAGGACTTTTCGTGTGAATCTCTGACATATACGCTAACCACAGACTATGTGTAGACGCAATAAATAAATATTATTTATAATACATAATCACTCCCTCGGTGGACTGGACTTGTTGTACACAGTCTTTCAAATTCTGAAAGTGCCTTTACGGGATTGTCCATATGACAGCAACGAAAGGGCCAAGCCGTACTGTTTGACCAAGATGTTGATGGCTTTATACAGTTAGAGCTTATAAAGTTAGGACTTAGGTAGGTACAGAGTAAAAGTCTTGGTACCTACTATGGGATCTGATAACTTTTTAGTGTAAAAGCTTTATGCGCCTTAGTCTTGCTGGCAACACTGTTTTTGGTGGGATTTCATTCATTTTTGTAAGAGTTCATATACCAGCTAGAAATCACATATTCGTTTATAGAACGTACGTACCTTTTTGGTACGGAACCCTAAAAACATGATTGTTTGTCATACTTACAGCCACAAGTACCTAAGTACTAAACAAAAACATTGAAATTGGCTACTATTTTAAACTCTAATCGGCAAATTAGCAGGACCATTGATAATGCCACCGTAATTGTTATTAATCAATCCACTTTCTGTAGTTGTTTACTCATTGTCAAAGCTAAATGCAAGGTTGAAACGATTTCACCAGCGGAAGTGTTTTTATCAATTTTCCCGATGGAGTTATAGCAAAAAGTTAAACCTAATTTCATTGATATTACGCATTGTTTTATATCTATACCTTGCTCTGGCTAAGTGTACGATACAAGATTCAGTTGAAAGTCTGGATAACCATCTTCAAAATTTTAATAAACAACTTTAATTATTTAGTCAACTATTTACAGTTTTAGTTAAATATGAAACCTCCTAGTTTTTGGAATTCAATTAAAAATATATCAATAAAATTGACATTCCATTCGTCAGTGTCAGAATCGGCTTAATAAAACTCATGGAGAAATTAAGAGGAACGCAGAAAAAAAAGTTTCGATTACTGGATTACAGCTTCTAAAGTAATTTCAAAATTAGTAATAGGGTATTTGACACATGTTGAATTTTATAACTAAATAACTTCCAAATAGGTAAAAAATAATGATAATAAAATACCATTATTTTAAGGATACCATTCGATTCCTTACACTTTATTTAAAAAAATATTGTATCGCAACCATATACATAAACGCAATATTTCACCGACAAAATCGTAATTTCCTTGTTTTCCATACATTGAAACAGCTTCTAACGTTACATGATGACGTCACGATGTATTGCCATTTTCTATGAAGCGTTTCGTCTGTAAAGTGCGGGTGCCAGACTTTGACCATCATTTGTGACTTTTGTACCTATTGCTTTAAGATAATGGGTCCCATGTCCGTGGGTCCAAATGTCTCTACATTTGATCCTCAAAACAAACCTGATCGACTGATATATACCATTCATAAAAAATTGTCAACAACCCTATTAAATTTTTTTTGATTTCCTAAAATAATTTAATTTGTTCCCTAATTGGATTCATACATGAATCAAAACAAAACATAAAAGTTACAATCATAATTCTCTAGCTATCTCGTCTCGTCAACAGATAATAAAGTGTAACACCTTATAATGCATTATAGTGATAAAAAAGCGGCCAAGTGCGAGTCGGACTCGCCCATGAAGGGTTCCGTATTTAGGCGATTTATGACGTATTAAAAAAAAACTACTTACTAGATCTCGTTCAAACCAATTTTCGGTGGAAGTTTACATGGTAATGTACATCATATATTTTTTTTAGTTTTATCATTCTCTTATTTTAGAAGTTACAGGGGGGGGGGACACACATTTTACCACTTTGGAAGTGTCTCTCGCGCAAACTATTCAGTTTAGAAAAAAATGATATTAGAAACCTCAATATCATTTTTGAAGACCTATCCAAACCCATACGTGTGGGGTATCTATACCCCACACGTATGGGTTTGATGAAAAAAAAATTTTTGAGTTTCAGTTCGAAGTATGGGGAACCCCAAAAATTTATTGTTTTTTTTCTATTTTTGTGTGAAAATCTTAATGCGGTTCACAGAATACATCTACGTACCAAGTTTCAACAGTATAGTTCTTATAGTTTCGGAGAAAAGTGGCTGTGACATACGGACGGACAGACAGACGGACAGACGGACAGACGGACAGACGGACAGACAGACAGACAGACAGACATGCGAATCTATAAGGGTTCCGTTTTTTGCCATTTGGCTACGGAACCCTAAAAAGACATATAAAGATCAAGGTGAACAAACTGGACAGGACTGGAAACCTTTACAAGGAAAAAACACAAAATGACGGAAGGTAATAGACACTTGCAGTAACAAAGGAGGATAATAAATAATATCTGGGAGACCGACCGCGGTATTCGGAAAACAAGATCCGTTCTAGAGAAGATACGATATGTAAGTACTAAAGTCTATTTTTTTATTCGGTAGACTAAAATGACATTTCATAGTATGAAATGACACATGATGTTCATACTATGAAATGTCATTTTAGTCTACCGAATAAAAAAATAGACTTTAGATAGACCTGGTAGTTTAGATTTCAACTAGATATATTTTGCAGCTCAATTCGGGCAACCAATGTCACTTACGTTAAATTATCGTATTAAGATCGTTTGAAAATCGTTTTGGGATCTAAAAATACATAACGAGACGTTTTAGACATTGTGGAAATCGTTCAACCGGTATCTCCAGAATCGCGGAAATGTCAAATTTGACAGGCTTGATCTTAAAAATATCGTTGTCGTATCTTGGTGATGTCTAATAGATATCTAATAGATGTCTAGTTCAAAATCTGAATCGGGCCCCGAGCTTTGTCGGAAAACATATATTGCAATGTCAAAAATGCGCGTTTTACCAGAAATCGATTTTCCGGCCCCGAATACCTACCTACCTACCTAGAAAATTTCATCGAAATCGTTAGAGCCGTTTCCGAGATTCCCGAAATTATATAAATATACAAGAATTGCTTGTTTAAAGGTATAAGATAAGATAAGATAGGTAGTTAAAATCACGTGTCATATAAAATTGTACACAATATCAGTAATATTGCGTTTTTTCCTTTGTTATGTACCAATTTTCTCAAATAATAGGAGAACATGCGACGTAGATACCTAAATAAGATATGTAGAAAACGATATTATAAATAACAATCATAATTCAGGAACAGATATTTGTGATGAAAACACAAATAAATGCCCTTACCAGGATTCGAACCCGGGACCTCGCATCGTAGGCAGGGTCACAACCGTCTAGGCTAGCTGGGAGGCCGACAGAAAGCAAATGTTGAGAACCGCAATACCAATTTTAAGCTTACATGATTGTGAGATGGGCGTTGGCGTCTGCCTTGCACAACTTGATGCCTAATGTATGTCTGTCAGGCACATGAAAGAAAACTAATATTCATATTATAATAGGACAACTCTCAATTAAACCACCGTTATCAGCCATTTATATCAGCTGACATTTACACGCTTCCATTCTACAATGACATTTAGTCGAATGTCCAAACACCTTTTTCTTATAATGTTAGCCGAAACTAAATAATATGCCTTTGACATAAGACCACTTGGGTATATGTGTGGACAATACGTGTCTATTGGTTGCAAAGTAGACGAATTGACATTTAGTTTTTCGAGCGAGGATAGCTACCTTTTGGTCATCGATATATCACTTCATCTGACATTCAGTAAAGATTTATTGTATCTCTGTACATTAAAAAAACATAATTATACTCGTTATATCGTAATCCGGTTAGGGATTTGTATGCTGAAAAACAATCCACAATTCCATTCTTTATTAGATTTATTTTCTGGCTTAAGCGACATTCTAAACTTTTTGGAATCACCCGAATCTTAAATACGAAACTACATTTTTATTTGCCATCTTTCTAATTTATCTTAGGTTACCTACTTTGTTACCTTTTGTGTTATCTCCGTTTGATTAACAATGAAAGAGGAAACGGAAATACGTGCACCGTTTGATATTCTCGTGTCAATATTATCTCATGTCCGTATTTACCTACACAACTCTCTCTAGTCCAGTAACAAGTTCCTAAAATTAGGTAGGTACAATCGACGTCAAAAATATCTTTATACTTTTGCACCCTCCTTTGTAATAAGGCAAAAAGTGTAACGACTGTACAGCCAGAATGACTAGTACGTAGCGGTTGAGGCTACGTATAATACTATTACCATTACTTATTCTGAGGCTACGTCAAATTCGCTTTGTACGTAAAGAATGAGTCTTTAAATGGCTGAATTATTTTTATTTGGAAGACTAATAGCGACTAGCAACCCGCCGCGGCTTCGCACGAGTTACTGAAAACCTTAACAAATTATACACCTAAACCATCCTCAACAATCACTCGCTATTGACAGGTTAAAATCTGGTCAGTAGTTTCTATATGTATAGTTTATCGTGAACTACATACACACAAACAGACAAACGCGGCGGGGGACTTTGTTTTATAAGGTGTAGTGATACCTACATTATTAAAAGGTGGAATTTGGAATGTAAGTTTTAGCAGCACCTATAATTTAGTTTGATAATTATGCTAAAAATTACCTAGCAGCTACTTTGGTTTATAATATTTATTAATATTCAAGGTAGTACATAAGTATGATATTATCTATGTTTAAGCAACATAATGCCTCAGCAGGATGTATTTATGCTTAAGTACCTACCTATATATTACTTCCGATTTTTTTTATAATTTGGAAAGTAGTACTAAGTAGTGAAATTTTAATTTATAGCTAGGAAACGTGGAAAAAATCGTCTATAGTCGCTTCCCGCTGTCTGTCTGTCCCTATGTATGATTTAAAACTACGCAACGGATTTTGATGCGGTTTTTTTTTTTAAATAGATAGAGTGATTAAAGAGGAAGGTTTATGTATACTTTGTTAACCCGTGCGAAGCCGGGGCGGGTCGCTAGTCCCCTTATATAAGTACTCATTCTTAATCCGATCCTTTCCCGTCACGGCACTCCACACATCCATCTCAACATTCGTTGTACGAGATTATCTATAACATTATAACACATATTTGTTTTGTATTAAGTTACCTACCAACAGTTTTGAGAGCACTCGTGCAGAAGATATATACTTATTTGGTGCATGATTTGATTACATTGCCAAATGTAAAGCCGCGACCGTGTGTGGCCGGTTTATGTTTGTTTTGTCACACTTGATATATGATAGCTTGGCTTTTTGTGTCTTTGCTACTAAGGTATTTCGTTAAACCCGTTATGGACATGGCGCCAATAATGAAACATAAACCACAAATCCTATAATAAGTATAAGTAAACATTTGTGTTTAAACACTGGCAATATTTTACTTTAAATAACAGTTACGAGTAGGTATACAGCTGCTTACGTTTGCTGTTTTAATACCTAATATCCGTCTGTTTCACAAGAAAATGCAAGAATAACGAATTGAATGTCTCAATTATAATAAGTACATATACGATGATATACATAATTATACTAACTAATAAAATAAATGTCAATAATACAATTAAAGAAAAGTACCTGTCTGAATGAATAGTACATTATTCAATGCTGTACATTAATACGTGTATCATTGACTAGTATTTAACGTCTATTAAGTATTTTGCAAAATAATTTCAATTTCATTTACATGTGCATTCTGCATCACACAAAGGTTGATTTTATAGAATTATAATGTATATTTTCACTCATCAAAGTTCCCTTTGTGTGATTCTGTTTTATTCCATTAGTGGAAACTGTTTAAGCTCATGTATTAGTCATATAATATCCATATCCTGTAATATTGTAAGCTGTTTGTTTCCCAATAAAATACAATAAAATAAAAATTATACGCTCTACACGCTTCAATGGCCTCCCTTATAAAAAATACTGCAATAAGTAATTAGTAAAATACTATTGCAAAATTGATATCCATTCTACAAAGCACTTTCAATAGCTTGCAAGTTGCAACATCCACAACACCCGGGACCTATTGAAATGAAAACAATAACTTTACATATTGATGGTACGTAGACATTTCACGGTATTAGCCACAAAAGAATTTCATGTACGACGTACGACCTAGATCTAGACAAAAATCCCGGCTACACTTAGGTAACGCGATTCATATGCTAATTATTTCTAAAATATGTGAAAACAAGAACATTTGTTACGGTTGGGCGGCGTCAAAGGATGTGTTATATTTAATCACATTGTCATTAACGGACTTAACGGAAGAGGTTTTAAATTTGTCGCGACGTCACTTTTGTTTAAGGTTGCCATTCGTCAGGATTCCCCCTGACATGTCAGCATTTTTGGTCCTTTGTCAGGATTGCGGGGGAATTGGCGAGTGCCGGCGGAGTTTTTTACAATCTTCAACTAACCACTACCTACTTAGAAGCTAGCTAAAGTTAAGACAGAGGAAAGGGAAGGTTATAATAAAAATAAATAAAAAGCTTTTATTTCAGGCAGTAACTGATACCCATATGGCATACAAAAAAATTAAAACTAATTTTAAATCACGTGTGACACTTCTTACATTATAACAAATTCAAAATCAAACATATATAAAAATTACATAACAAATAAGACTGACAAGCAACCGAACGCTGCTGCGACTGCACGTCGCAACAAAAGCAGTCGCCGCCGTAATGCAGCTGCGGTTGGAAATGGACTGTCGCCTTTATAGTCTGCCTATTTGGGGGTATTCAGATAAATGGTACCATCTACTTTTTGTCGAAAAACCATATTTTTTTTGGTTATTTAGACTCAGAATCACGAGTACAATTGAATGAGATGAAGAAAAAAGTGTCCCCAATTTTTTATAAAATTTTTGGGTGTCAGGTTGTAACGGTGTATGCGTTACAAAACGGTAATTTTTTTGTGACACTTTTTTTTCTTTTTAATTCGATAGTCCTCGTGATTCATAGTAAAAATAACCCATCAAGGATTTTCGAAAAAAGTAAATGTACCTACACTTTTAAGTGAAAATGCCCATCTAAAGCCATCTACTCGTAAAGTAGGTAGTAGCCTCTGGCTCTGCTTCCTTATGGGTACGATTTAGTTAAGATGTGAATCTTCGGTATTTTCACACGCTGTCACTGTTATACAGCCTCTATCGTGACGACCTGTGTTTGAGCTCTCATTGTCAACTAGGACCTTGCCGCATTCCTATTCGTCGTGCGCAGGCGCAACGAGTTGTAGTACTGACCAGTGTAAACTATTTAGTGAACCGGATTTTTTACCGAAATTCTTGAACCGAAATTTGTGCCGAAAAAATTTTTGACACTTTTGACTCAGTTTCAACCGAAACCGAAACTTTTATACGATACCTGTTAAAATCGTATTCAAATTTCGGTTATATTTCTTTTTAGGCATCCTTTTTTAGGGTTCCGTAGCCAAATGGCAAAAAATGGAACCCTTATAGATTCGTCATGTCTGTCTGTCTGTCCGTCCGTATGTCACAGCCACTTTTCTCCGAAACTATAAGAACTATACTGTTGAAACTTGGTAAGTAGATGTATTCTGTGAACCGCATTAAGATTTTCATACAAAAATAGAAAAAAAAGAATAAATTTTGGGGGTTCCCCATACTTAGAACTGAAATCCAAAAAAATTTTTTTCATCAAACCCATACGTGTGGGGTATCTATGGATAGGTCTTCAAAAATGATATTGAGGTTCCTAATATTATTTTTTTCTAAACTGAATAGTTTGCGCGAGAGACACTTCCAAAGTGGTAAAATGTGTGTGTCCCCCCCTGTAACTTCTAAAATAAGAGAATGATAAAACTAAAAAAAATATATGATGTACATTACCATGTAAACTTCCACCGAAAATTGGTTTGAACGAGATCTAGTAAGTAGTTTTCTTTTATACGTCATAAATCGCCTAAATACAGAACCCTTCATGGGCGAGTCCGACTACCACTTGGCCGCTTTTTCATTATTTTAACCTTTAAACATATTTTTTTATATACGTATGCCTGTTTTCCACTGACGTAGATCGTGATTCGTGGTCGTGATTTTTTTACATTATTATAACTAAACTTTGCGTCATTAAAAACGCATTTATTCTGGTCCACCTGAGTCCACAACTCGTCTGTGCCCATAGCGATTGGAAGGACACCTCTTAGCGCTCTGGTAACTGCGCCTGCGCAAGTAAACTGCTGAACGTTTAGCGGGGTCGTTAAGTTGTTAGTCATTTAGACCACCCACACATGTCAGCTTCAAATGATTTCAAATAGGAACACATTTAGGTATGTCTGTACAACTTTACGCTTAACGAGTATATGTTACTAAACTTTGTCTTAGCAGTTTTTTTTATCAATTAAAGTTTTCTCTTGTTACTTAAGTCGGACAATGAGCCTATGTCACCCGCATTAAACTTGACGTCTCCCCATTTATCATGAAATAGTGATATTTTGATTATATATATAGGTACTGCATTTCAAATCATCATCTTCCTAAATAATATTGTCGTCTTTTGCTGCTGTGCTCAAATGCCGCAATGGCGGGCATAATATGCGGTTCCTAAACATATATTATCGTAGAAAGCTAATAATATGTGTATATATGTCGGAGCGAGACACCAGAAGGACGAATTGCAGCGTTACAGTTCATAGTTAGACGCCTGTATAAAGTCGATTAGCAATGTTTGGCTACGTATTATTTGACAGGTAGAAGGCTTTGGAACGTCAAGAAGTGTATCTTGAGTGAACGTAGGCACGAGTGGGAATTTTTGTCGTTATGTTGGTAGACTGGTCAGGCAGGTTTACCAACTTGAATTGGAGGCGGGAGCGGTTGGCTCCGCCGCTGGAAATGGCTTCCTTCTTCTTGATCGGACCGCGCTAGAGATCGGACGTTAGCCAAGCTCGTGCCTAATTCGCTACGTTCCTGAAGAAGCCTTCAAAGAATCTATAAGCTTATACCTGAAGGATTATTCTGAAAGCTTATAGATTCTCACGTTCTTTAACCGTTTAGCCAAGTGTTTTATTTCAAGTGTTATTTTGATTTCTTACGTGTGATTAGAAGCTTACTTTTGAAAAAATAAAGAAACTTGATGTTGTTTTGAAAAGATGTGTCCCGCCGAGTTTGTTGCCGGTTTAAATCTTCTCGGGTCAGAGGTGTAGGGTTGAAGCCGGTGTAGTTTGACTTAAATAAAGATTTGAACGATTTCATTTGATCTTTTTATTTTAATTGAATCCGATTCCATCGTAAGATCCGTTTAGTTATTTTGATTATTTAGTACTAAAATATAGTAGGCACTAGTATGGGTAACGAGTCTGAATGTTTATTTCATGCGTTGGTAGCATACCTACTATTTTGGCTGTGAAGCAATACATCGAGGTACCATGCCCACCACCCGCTATCAATAGCCCCACACAATTAGCCCTCTCCTTCTCCGATATATATATATATGTCGGCGAAGGATGGTCCCGATGGCGGTGGGCGCGTGGGGGTAGTACCTAGATGTATTACTTCACAGCCAAAATAGTAGGTATGCTACCAACGCATGAAATAAACATTCAGACTCGTTACCCATACTAGTGCCTACTATATTTTAGTACTAAATTATCAAAACGACCAATCACTATTCCAAAATTATTTGAATCAAAATAAAAAGATCACATGAAACCGTTCAAATCTTTATTTTACAAAAGTAAGCTTCTAATGGCACATAAGAAATCAAAATAACACTTGGAATAAAACACTTAGCTAAACGGTTAAACAACGTGAGAATCTATAAGCTTTCAGAATAATCCTTCAGGTGTAAGCCTTCAGGAACGTAGCGAATTAGGCACGAGCTTGGCTAACGTCCGATCTCTAGCGCGGTCCGATCAAGAAGCAAGAAGCCAGTTCCAGCGACGGAGCCAACCGCTCCCGCCTCCAATTCAAGTTGGTAAACCTGCCTGACCAGTCTACCAACATAACGACAAAAATGCCTGCCCGTGCCTACGTTCACTCAAGATAGGTACACATCTTGACGTTCCAAAGCCTTCTACCTGTCATTTTAGTTCAACAATACGCCAAACATTGCTAATCGATTTTATACAGGCGTCTAACTATGAACTGTAATGCTGCAATACGTCTTTCTGGTGTCTCGCTCCGACACGGCCGTCCTGCGCTACACACGTCCTCGTGTGTGGATGTATGCATTTGATTCTGTAACAAAATATACAGCACAGTATCTCATCGCTCGGTCATTCCTGACCAACAATTTGGGTCTCACTCAAATTACTATTAAAATCAAACTTTGTTATCAATCAAACCAGAAAAAATAATTGTTCAAAATTACTTTAACAATCCTCAATTCTCTAGTCAAAAATAGTCCATCGAGCAACGACTAAATAAAAATAATCATCAGTAATCATCGCCGCTATCTAACGGATACACTCCAATAATCATCGCCTCCATCTGGCGGATACTCTCAAATTTATGTGAAAACAGAACAATCCCAAACATCAAAAAACACAAATCACAACAGCTCTAATTCATTGCTCGACAGTATCACTATTGTCGTCAATATCAATTTACGGGGAAATTATCAGGCATTAAAAAAAAAAATTGGTCATATGTGATCTAAATATTTGTAAGACATCTTAAAATAAATAACATTCTGAATTGATAGTTTCAATTTTACTCGTATGAACACAGTACATAAACGGGAATTCATTTTTAACAAAACAACACCAGTCCTTCGGTGCATTGCCAGTCCTTCGGCAGATACCAGACCCTCGTCAGAAGTAACCATCTCAGCCGCGTAAGTGCTACTCCTCGCAAAGAGCATTCTGCACATAAAAAGCAGACCACGTGCACCTCTTACATGCTCCGGCACTTCTGATGCGGTCACTAAACAATACCCAGTCCATCGGGCATACTTTCAGTCCATCGAAAGCAAAACAGTATTGCCCAGTCCATCGGGCGTGCCTTCAGTCCATCGAAAGCATGACAGTATTGCCCAGTCCATCGGGCGTGCCTTCAGTCTATCGAAAGCAAAACAGTAGTGCCCAGTCCATCGGGCATAATTTCAGTCCTACGAAAGTACAAGCTTTCAGTCCGTCGAAAGCAAAACAATGTTAACAGTGAATTCCAAAAAAAGAAAATAAGAACAGGTCTTTAAATCATGTTACTCAGAACCATTGGTACTATCAGCGTCAACTGATCAACTGAAACTGAACATTACTGATCAAAATCACTAAAGATAGCTTTCTTCCTTAGCTTTAACAACAGAAACTCGCTCAAGACTTCTATGCAGAAGTAAAACATCTCAAAATAATCCCAACGAAATGGGAACTGCTCACCAGCTTAATAAAGTATGATGCACGCGACCAAGTCAAAGGTGGTGGTGGTGAGGTCCAACCCAAGCACGGAGGCTGATCCTTTCCGCTTGCCGTTGCCGTTGCTGCGGCAGATTGCAAGAGACACGATGTGGTTCAACATAGCTGGCTGTTACTGAAATCATCATTTGCACGGTATCAGGTTTATCATGTATGCAGGCTAAACTCAAAAGGTTTATGAAATGCAAGGTAGCAGACACAAAAAATATGTTTCCAATGTATACGGGAGTTCAAAAATCTCAGAATAAAATTTAAACTTCAATGAGTGTGTTTTATTTCATTCTATGAACAAACAAACACGTGTTCCAAAAATAAGTAACACGGTAAAATGGGCCAATACGAAAAGTGACAGCTTATTAGTTACGTTCGACTGTTATGCTTCGCCATTACACTCAAAATAAAATTCACTAATAAACAATTAGAACGAAACCTGTCCTTTTATTTCCAAATCTCCAGCACAGAAGATACTGCACAGCTGCTTCTGTGCCACGGGCGTAATGGTGTCCGCAAGCTCGCTCGGCTCCGGCTGCAGGACACTGTAACATTAATTTTCATATGCGTAGCTCATGTTTCCATAGTATACACGATTTGTGATTTATCACGGCATTACGAGCAATAATTTGTCGCAATTTTATTAATTACTAAACATTACAGGGTAAAGATTACATAATGCTTGCATTGGCAAATCAGCAGGATCAATTTCTAACGGTGCATTGTATTTTTATGAAAAAAAATATTTTTTGAGGGTAGATGCACAAGTGAGCGATGAAATAATATCACGTCGCGACAGCCAATATTTGATTTTAATTAACAATATGGATTTCACATCAAAATAACTTAAGATCACTTAGATTTCATCGGATTTTAAAAATTAATTGTATTTTCAAATCAATTATTGAGGGTAGATTCACAAGTGAGCGATGAAATAATATCACGTCGTGATAGCTAATACTTGGTTTTAATTAACAGTATGGATTTCAAATCAAAATAACTCGAGATCGCCTCGATCTAAATGGATTACAAAAATTAATTGTAAAGAAACGCGGCGATACCAGAGATGACGTCACGTAACGACCGCTATGCTCGACTGCCTCAATCATAATTCACAATTTCACAATAATTCTCACCAAATAACAATGAATTGCACTCACCTTTCAATGAAGGTTAAACACGTGAGCTTACCATTTACCACGTGTCCAGATTATGGAATGTAAGTCACCAGAAATACACCACGCTCCCAGGTGGCTGTGTAAGCAATACATGAAACTCCGCATCTATCCCACTTGCTGATGTCGGCGAAGGATGGTCCCGATGGCGGTGGGCGCGTGGGGGTAGTACCTAGATGTATTACTTCACAGCCAAAATAGTAGGTATGCTACCAACGCATGAAATAAACATTCAGACTCGTTACCCATACTAGTGCCTACTATATTTTAGTACTAAATTATCAAAACGACCAATCACTATTCCAAAATTATTTGAATCAAAATAAAAAGATCACATGAAACCGTTCAAATCTTTATTTTACAAAAGTAAGCTTCTAATGGCACATAAGAAATCAAAATAACACTTGGAATAAAACACTTAGCTAAACGGTTAAACAACGTGAGAATCTATAAGCTTTCAGAATAATCCTTCAGGTGTAAGCCTTCAGGAACGTAGCGAATTAGGCACGAGCTTGGCTAACGTCCGATCTCTAGCGCGGTCCGATCAAGAAGCAAGAAGCCAGTTCCAGCGACGGAGCCAACCGCTCCCGCCTCCAATTCAAGTTGGTAAACCTGCCTGACCAGTCTACCAACATAACGACAAAAATGCCTGCCCGTGCCTACGTTCACTCAAGATAGGTACACATCTTGACGTTCCAAAGCCTTCTACCTGTCATTTTAGTTCAACAATACGCCAAACATTGCTAATCGATTTTATACAGGCGTCTAACTATGAACTGTAATGCTGCAATACGTCTTTCTGGTGTCTCGCTCCGACATATATATATATACAGTGTATGTAACTTTGTGTACATAATTATTGGGAAGTATGAAGCTCGCATTCAGCTCCTTTTATAAACACACTCGTATTTTAATGCCTTTCATTATACTTACTTACCTAGCTCTTAGCTCTAAGTATACTGTTTTGGATAGTAGGTTTTAATGATAATTGTAGGTAGGTATTCTATAACATTAGTAGCTATTTAAGTTTTGTTACTAACACTTATATGGATCATGCCTGAATTAAATGATTATTAAATTTAATTGTAATTATGTAACAGTCACATAAACTAGTATTAAATAGCTTTATAGCAGGTTTTATAACACAAAATATGGTTTTATTCCAAAGTTCATTAGGACAGTAAACGTTAGTCACCGCGGCTAGTTGCAAGGTCCCTTTCTCACAGACCTTGGTCAATTGGAGCTTTGCTTATCGTGATTATATCCGTTCTCTTATACCTAGTAGTATGTATGTATATGTTCCGGTATTGGGCAGTAAGTGATTAGATTACAATACAAATACTCTTTATTGCACACCTCATTACTGAAAACAATACAGAAAATACGAGGTTAAAGAACAGGCGGTCTTATCGCTGAAAAGCGATCTCTTCCAGACAACTTCAGCTTTGATACAATTATAAAATTACAAACAGTAAAAAAAATTGACAACGTATTTTTGATTTTAACTGTAAAACTCCCGTGGGACTCGAACATATTAAAATTTATTATTAAGTCGAATAACACAGCATATAGCACATGTTTCTATCCGATTTTCGAGGAACCTCTTCACGGAGCAACGACACGCCTGTGGACACGCCTTCACTGGTATTACCTATTTTTGGGCCAACCTGTATAAAAAAAAACATTTGTCATTTGAAGATAATAGTAATTTTTCATAAGTAATAGCTTATTTTGTTACTTACACATACCTACAGAGTGGTATTTTGCAACTAAATGGGCCCTAACAAGTGCGAGTTCGCAGCAAGGCTTTGTCACTTTCGGCGCACGCGCAACCTTGAACGCGTTATGTCGCATTATTACGGTTGTGTCTGGTGCGCGCCACGGGTGACAGCGGATGCAAATGTTACATTCGGGTCTATTGTTTCCCAAAAAGTTTTAAGTCATAATGTATTGTTTGCCTGCATTTTCGTTAGTCATAATTCATTTGGTTCAGAAACGCATCACTTTTCGGGATTGCCATAATATCTTGGGACTGCCCTTACGTCCACTAAAAATGGTACTAGTTCAGCGGTATCACTCACGAATTCGAGCCAATCGTGCAGTCTAACGCAAATAGTTGCGACCAATCGCGCGGCCGCGCGCGCGCATCAGCCAATCGCGTTGTAGCGGTGTCAAACCGCTATACTGGCCCCATTCTTATTGCCCGTAAGGCAAGTCCTGAGATATATATACGTCAATGGAGGTGGCCCTTTGACGGACGCACACCCGCAGTCGCTCATGGCATGCGCCCGCGCCTGAATCACTGAGCTATCAAGCTCCGAAGAAAGCCGACTGGTTTCGCTGGAAAGCGATCGCAGACTGGACGACTTTCGCTCAAAGTTCGTTGGGAATCGCTTAAAACTCCAAATATCTCAATGTGTATAAGTATTCATAAAGAGGTTTCTAAAGTATTTTCGATTTGTATTTTGTAGCTTTCTAGATTATTTTGAATTTTATTTACTAAATTTAAAAAATCCTTATATTAATCTTATTTTATATTTGTTTGCAGGTAATGGCGAATTTAAAAGTATATCAACTAGTACTGTGGTAAGAATAACAAATATACTTCCTGTTCGACAGTTCATAACTGGATCTTAGTAAAGGTATTTTAAATTAGCAGTTAGCACATTAAATGTATGCAATGCTATAACTTTTCATTGTTTTCATTTTCATTATTTATACAATAAGGAAGCGTAAAATGGGGTGAGTAGGGTCAAAACTGAAATTCAAACCTCGATAACATTTTATTTTTACATATGAAAATTGAATGGTGTATATAATAAGTGTTCCGGACGTTTGTATTTTAGTTTTTATTTTATTTTGGGTAGTTCCATTTCATAACTTTGACGATAAAGAGGAAAACCCACCTCACCCCGTAGTGCCTCGTATTTGGGGTGAGAGGGGTTTTCATACAAAGGTGATTTTGGAAGATTGTTGGATCGATTTTTTTTTATTATGCGTATTACTATAGCTCCATTTTAAATTGGAATACATTATTTTTATAGCAGTAGCCTTAAAATCCCTTCTCACCCCCCTCTCAAACCTTCTCTCCCCATTCATAACCCACCTCTCCCCGCGAAACCTACTCACCCCGTTTTACGGAACCTTACTTAAAATCTTACTTAAAATTTGGTGCGCCTATAAAGCAAACCACACCTACTAAATAACTAGAAAATAAAAAGGATTCAAGTGTGGTTGAATCGTATTTAAGAAACACAATGTAAGGTAAACGTACTGGTGCTCGACGCGGTCCCAGTACCTACATGTCATCTTGAAACTTAAGTCTATGTCAATAGAGGTGACAGTAGGGTGTCATCTATTGGGCATTAGCATGTCGAGCACTAGTACGTTTACCTTACTAGAATAATTATAATAATTGTCGACCACAATTATAATGGCAATAAGTACTCGTACCGATTTTAAATCTGTATACAGTAGATATTGCGCAAAACTTTTAATGCTACGAGTAATTAATAGATTCATCAAATCAATCAAGCTCTTATTGATTTCGCAATCACATATGTCCAGCGATCACGAATTAGAACGGAGATGCAATCATCAAACTTCTGACATTCATCAAATCGTCATTAACTGAGTAAGTAAGTTATTCACCGAGGATTATCTAAATTGTAAGGTGTTATTACCACAAAATGTATTAACAGCAATACTTAAGAGAAGGGCTCAAGTTTTAGTAGCCAGGAAATTAGTAGGGACAAAATATATGGCGCGCCGCGCGAAACTGCAACGTAAGATGTTTTTACCTTTTTTATATCTCGATCACTTTGAAAATATACTTTTGTTTATAATTTTGCTCATCAGCTCCCTCGGCTATATCACTAGCTATTTTATACTAAGAAAAATACTATATATACTTATAATCCCCAAAACTACCTATAAAATCGCGTAGAGTCTGTGCGGAAATACAAGAGTCGTGGAATGTATGGGGCCCAATACATTCCACAACTCTTCTCTTTCCGCACAGAGTATACCAATTTTATGAATGAATTCCATTCTTAAAATGGATGTGCTATTTTTCAGCTCACTGTAGGTACTTTATAAGTCGGATTCAATAAATAAATAAGTATTATAGGACATTCTTACACAGATTGACCAAGTCCCACAGTAAGCTCAAGAAGGCTTGTGTTGTGGCACAGAATAAATAATAGTACTAAGTACAGAAGATTCACTCTCTAACAAATCGCGTCTGTTACGATCAGCACAGATATGGCCGCTAGGTGGCGACAGCGCCACGCGCGGCTTATGGCTTTCCCCAAAATTGGGGCCGAACGGATGTACTTTTAGCTACCTGTAGCAAAGCGACGAAATCTCGGAGTGAGACACGCCTGGTTGTGGGAATAAATATTGATATAGCATTTATACAGAGTAAAGCACAGGTTATGCGGGAAAGTAGGTGAAGAAAACTATCACAGATCTTAGATTAAACTGAGGATGTCGTATTACAAGCTATCATTCGAGACGACAAGAAAGTTAAGCGATTAGTACTCTAGCGGTACCTACATATCTAGATTCTAGATCTTATTAGTTACGCGGCTGATAACATTCGTGTGATTAATTTGTTTAGACATATTAAAATGTAGGTAATGTTATCTAAGTTTATAAAACAGCTGCGTTATTATTATTTAGACATCATTCATAAGTAGTATTTATATTTTCTGATAATTCTTTTAACCCGCATTCCTATTTAGTGGTTCAGTGAAGAGGGACGCTAATATACACCGCGAAATTGACAAAACAAAGTGTAGAGTGTCATTATGGAGTACATATATATTGAGGCTTTCACACTTTGTTGTTGAAACTTTTGCAAGTCGATGTCTTGTTCTTGACATAGGTACTCTAATTCAAATCCTAAGACAATGAAAATGTTGTCCAAATTGGTTTTTAAATATAAAAATAAATCGTCCTTAGAATAAGATTAATATATAACAGCGCTGAAATCGCCTTTGCTAACAACGCTAAAACGTAAAAAATCTATTTATAACTTTAAATAGGTATGCATTTAACAAGGAAGTGTTCAGAATGCATTCAATTTGCGCAACCGTAGGTAATTAAGAACGGTCTAGCCACACGGAGCTCTAAATTACGTGTTAT
Source organism: Cydia amplana (assembly GCF_948474715.1). Taxonomy (NCBI): domain Eukaryota; kingdom Metazoa; phylum Arthropoda; class Insecta; order Lepidoptera; family Tortricidae; genus Cydia; species Cydia amplana. The sequence continues at coordinate 19,545,616 of NC_086071.1, forward strand.
ATATTATGTAGAATTGCAAAACACCAGGCGGTCTAGCATGAGTTGCGTTCTCGCGCGCGACTTCAAGTATGGAGTCGCGCGCGAGAACGCAACTCATGCTAGACCGTCAGAAGACTGAAGTTTTCCTTCAAGCAAGTGTTGTCATGTTTATCACATTAAGGAGATCCTTACAGGGCTATAACCGCGAAAATCGAAGTTCCCAAATTGCGGGCATCTTTCTCTGTCACTGTCTGTTACGCCTTCATTGGAGTAAAAGAGAGAAATTAATAAGGAAAAAAGGAATATTCTCAGCCTAAAAATAAGAATCCTAATATTTCTTACACGGTAATTTCTCAAATAATACCATAAGTATGCTGTAGCTATACAGCATATCCTTCCGTTTTCTCTGCCCAACTCCAAACAGCTGTCACTGCTGTCAGACTAATCTGACGGACACTTATATATATATGTATTACTAGGGAGCATACAAGCTTTTTATTAACTTGCAATTTACCTAATGTATGTTTGTACGGGTCAAATCTTGCAAGTTAAATTTGATCCACTTCCCGACTTCCAATGAAGCTGAAAATTTGTACACATATGTAAGCTGATCTGATGATGGAGACAGGAGGTGGCTATAGGAACTCTGTGATAAAACAACGAAACAATCGACCTAATTGTGTTTGTGGTTTTTAGAATTGTCTCGATGAGTATTAGTTGTCGGTGGAGAAAAAAATACAGTCAGCGATAAAAACTGGTACCAAAAATTCAATTTTTGCCAAAAACTGGTTTAATTTTGTTACGTAACGTCTGCAACCGGTAGCAAAAGGTGCACCGCATGATGCATGGAATTCGATACGGATAAGTGAAAGCATGGAATTTTTGCGGCCTTGAGCGATTTGACTTCAAGAGACATAATTATGGTAACGTTAATAATAATATATTTTATTACCACAATAGAAACTCAATAACTATTGATTATGATACATTTCTACAGACGACTTATTTACGAATTCCTACAGAAGACTCTTAAAATACCTAGGTATACTTATTTGTTTTACAAGGGGGCAAAGTTGTTGTTTAAATAACCCATTGAAGTACGTAATACATGTATGTCAATGGTTTAACCTCTCGTGCTAATATTGATACCCGAGCAAGCTCAAAATTCCAAAATTGAACCACGAGCGTAGCTCAATTGGTTAAGAGCATTGCAGAGGTTGCGGGTTCAAGTCCTGCCGGAAGCGTATTTTTTTTATTTTTTCCTTTTATATATAAATTTATAGTATCGCTCGCAGGCGTATCTGCTTGTTAAAACATTGGTTTATAACAGGGATGTTGCGAACATCCGCAACCGCGGAACTTCCGCATTATTTTCAACATCCGCATCTGCATCCGCATCCGCATAAATTCGATGCGGAGCTTATGCGGATGCGGATGTCGAACAAGTCGGTACAGAAATGTCTTAGCGGCGGCGTAATAGTGGAGTCAATATAAAGTTAAAGTTACATTAATTGCACAGTCAAATGTTTCTACACGGGTGAATTATATATCATATTGAATACCCGGCTGCGAATTAACAACTTGATATCTGTTCCCGTTTTTGAGAAATAACATTTTTTTTATTTTATATTTTATACTACCTAAACAGTAATTTCACACTAGAGATTTTTTGAAGAATGGGCTATGAAGCTTACACGACTACACGGTCAGAATTTCTCCCGACAATAATATTAATTATAGATTTAATGAAAAAAACAATAACTTTGTAAGTTTTTCATGACCGAGAATATCCCACACTGAGAGAAAAGTTTACTATTGTGGTTAATAGTATTTGTTTCGATCATGTTTAATTTATCTGCCTGAGGAACTGCTATATTCGCAGAATAGCAGCATGATATTGGAAACAAACAGCAAATAATGTTCTACACAATTAATGGACACTTCTAGTTTTTTGACAGTAACTGTACAAGTTATTGAAGAATAACATACTTATTTTTCTCGCAATTATTAAATCAATTTCCAGCATAAAAAGTCAATGAAGTATGCTGTATTTCCAGGCTTCCACAGAGGCCAAGTCAAACTTTGTTTAAGATGTCAAAAAGATATCATTTTGTTATCATTCGCCCAACCGTCTCGCTCGCACCAATACATATTTCATCTAGTACGAGTGAAATATAAATAAAAAATAAAATTACATCTTTTATAACAAAGTTCGAATTAGCATCAAGGTATATTAGGAAAATATACCTTATGACTTATGGCATTGCGTTAAGATTTAAGAATTCAATGCATAAAGTGTCTGTGTTTATGTGAAAAATGATAGGTGTCAATTTTTATATCTATTCACAAAACGTTTAGAATACAGGATGCACAGTCAGATATAAATAGACCCTTGAAGTCTTACAACTATCTATGATACTGGATCTCAAGCTTATTTGGTTAGTAAGTACCGTCCACCAAGTTATACTTCGAATAGCCACCCGGACAAATTCCAAAGCTAATTTCGAATTTTAAAATTTGACAATTCACGAGAAGAGTAACGTAACGTCAAAGGATATGTTTGTCCCTTTTCAACGATCCTGTCATCCGATGCTTGAGTAGAGTGAAACTAAAAGAAGCAAATGTCAGCAATTCGTAACGCTTAGTTTTTGTTAGCGTTAGCGCATCGCGACATGAGAACTAGTATGAGCCTGGCCCTCGATTACGTATAATTGCAAGGAAACTTGGGATCAAGTTATCTTAGTCAATTTAGAGCAGTTGGAATTCAACTCATTGTGAAATTTTTGAACGTTTTCAAATAATTTGTTGGATTAAGTAGTAAAAGTGTTACAGTGTGTTATATATTTGTGATCTACTCACAAGGCCCTTTCATTTGGTACCCCACATGGTATGTTTAAAAGAAAAATGGTAAAAACTTTGCGTCATAGCAACTACCCTCACCACTTTCGCGCTTGTCATCTCATATATTTGTGTTCAGGATATTATACTGAATGCACTGATACCAAATATACTCATATCCGAGACGACATGAGCGTAAATTTTTCTAGAAGACTTTTCGAGAAAAGGCCAGGCTACAATATCTTTACAGGTTGATTGATACTGAGTGTATTAACACCATGTTCACCCATATCCAAGACGATATGAACGAAAAGTAACCTAAAGCCACCCTACCAACATTTTCGTAACAATGAGAGATTATTTCTTGGAAATAATGTTGTAATATAAACTCCTTGTAGAGCACCTACCTGCGAAGAGATCGTGCTGCAGCTGTCAAAGTTGTTAATGATTTAATATAATATTGTTAATTAACTAAAGTTTTATTAATGCATCATTTCATTTTATACACCGCGGGATTTAATAACCCGAAAGATTTAAATCACGTGTTTTTGACGACAGTACGAGTGAATAATGTTATATCAACATGGGTCCAATTATATATTTTAATTAAACTACTATTTCAGTACAAATTAAATCATATTAATTTACCGCTTCTTTGTGAACAAACCTTTATTCAGAGAGTGAGCGAGTTTAATTAATCTCAAGTAGAGAAACAGAGAGCGAGCATGACATTTCATGAATCACTCCGATATCATACGATGCACGGCGAATGCAGTGACATGTGTTCCATGACAAGAAGTGTCAAGTTATGTCTAGGATCATGTTTACGTTGAAATTATTTCAATTGATTGGCACCTCAAAATACCACAAATTGTATCAAAACTTTATTAATTACTACAACAGTAGGTACAGTGCAGTTATTATTGTTGAAACTTTGCGATAAAATCTTTTCCTTTGAGTGAGGTAACCAAAGCCATTAACCATGATTATATCCGAAAGAAATCATGCCTCTTATTGTTTTAACTCATACTACAGCTGGAAAGGGATGATTACTTGAATGACCTTTTGTTAAAATATCGATCATGCTTATCAGTACGTATTTTAAATTCTCGATGTGTTGATTTATACTGAGTAAAGTAAAATAAACAACTATGTTAAACAATTACGCTTTTTTATTTCATTAAGAATTAGGTTTTCGAAGTGTGTACCACCGTTTTCAGCACAAAGATTTAATTTTAAACGGATTTCATTATTTAGGTTTACAAAAGTGTTCTTTATTTCTTCGGAAGCCGTTCGAATTTTTATTAATAATTCTTCTCCAGAGTTCACTGGTGTTGAGTATTCCTTCCTTATCTTTCAGAGTTCCCCATAGAAAAAAACCAATGGCGTTAAGTCGGGTGACCGGGCGGGCCAGGTTAGGACGTTGCTTCCACGGCCAATCCACCTCTCAGGGTATTGTTCGTCTAGCCAATTTACGAACTTCTAGGCTGAAGTGGGTCCGTCGTGCCGGAAGCACATAGTTCTTCGGGTTTCCAAATCCGTACCCAAAGTGAATATCCGCTAAATGAATTTTATTTATTACAGTCAATCAAATTTAAAGATGTTATCTTGCGCATATCTTGTGTGACATATGAAATATGTCATTTTATTGACATCAATTTCGTCATTTTCGTCAAACTATCAGCCAGTTATCGTAAAGGTAAATAGTTTGTACTCTCGTGATTGAGAACAGAACAAAATTTCGGTAGTGAAACCTTTTTGTAGGATATCAAACTTAATTAAGTGAAACTGGCTAATAACCATGTAGTTAGTGCGTCTGCGTGTAAAATTAGTTGGTGGCTACGTCACGCATAAGGGTGTGTTAGAATTGAGATTTTTTTACTTGTGATTTGTTTTAAATAATTAATATCTCTTAAATTAAGGGTTTTTGGACTATGTGTTATATAACTTTATATACTCTAATTAGGCTCTAAAATCGTTGGTTTAAATCTTTCGGGTTATTAAATCCCACGGTGTATATAACCCTATTACCCTTTGAATGACCTTTTTCACGTTTTCTACAGCAATGCAGTCGACTGCAGCAATTTTGAAGCGCGACATTGCTACAGACTGCATTACTGTGGTAAATGTCAAAATCGAAGTTCCTGTCTGGATTTTGGCGTCCATTAAAAATAAATAATCAAAGGAGGTCATCGATCAAATGGGCCGGAGGACAAGCCATCGTTAACTGGTAGAGAATGCCTTATGGCATTAAGTCCGCCTCTTGTACTATAAGGTTTTTCTTTTGTGCAATAAAGATTGACCACTTTATTCATAAACTTTACGGGCCTGATTTAGTTCAATTATGTTTATCCCTTACTTACAAATACATAAGTTAAAGTGACAGATAAGGACAAACGATTATTACTATTATTAGCTAATTGAGGTTTGTAGCGCGTTTATGAATAACGGGGGTTAAAGAAATAAAATAAATACAGATGATGACAGTAATTATATACGCATTTTATTACGGAAAACGATTTAATATTGGGTGTAAATGAAACGGGATTTGGAAATATAAAATAAAATGATATTATATTACTCATTTCCGTAAGTCAAACCATCATCTTTATTAGCATTGACATAACGCTCAACTTCGCACAAACCGTATGGTTTTTCACTAAGGAGTGATATATTCTCTTTACGCTAAACTTTATGGTGGGTAGACAAGTCTGTATACTTGTTTGGAACTAACTGCCACAGTCTGTCATAGCCATGTCATAGCCTCATAGCTGACATATGTGACGTATAGGAGATACCGCAATGCATGCATGCATTGCGCGTTTTATAGGAGCTTGGCCTGAGGTGTGTTAAGTAAGCGCGCAACGCATACCGATGAAACTGGGTAAGATAGTCATGGGAGAATTAACGGTCGACCGGATCGCGAACTCTCGGCTGTTGAAGCGGAACAATCGTCTGCCGCGAACATTGAAGTGAGACGGAGATATGGAAGTCGATAAAACGTTCTCTACAGTGAATCAGTACCCGCCATTTAGGGTAATTTAAATAGCTTGGATGATTTGATAATGGTTTTATTCCATACAATATTACATATACGTGGGAGATTTTTTGTTGTTACACTAACATGAGAAAGAGATTTGAGAAAGTGAAAAACAAACCCACTGTCCATTTTCTCGAAGCAACGAAAACATTTTCAAAACAAAAATGGTTAATAGTAATTAAATGGATTAATTTACGTGAGAGATTTTTTTGTAGGATATAGTAAATATACAGAGCTTAATTAACATGTAATTGTTATGTACACATAGTTGTTATTTTTATATAAAAAAATATTTTTAATAAAGAAAATTATTGGGAGCTGGTTTTGGTGTCAAGCTGGGAGAAAATATAAATACATAATGAGTATATGTTTGAGAACTGCATATTAAAAAATCTCGAGTGTCGGATTCATGTTTTGATATATTTTTTCTATTTTAATAATAGTTTGGATTTATTAAAACCATGTGACATATTTTGTGGAGATTTTTTTTTAAATATAGTATTTGCAACATATCACATCTCAAAAAATCTCTAGTGTGAGAATTCATGTAGAGCTCTCATACATTATGAACTGTGCTGACCCGACTATAAGTGCTAAGTAATTTCGTCATTACCTATAACGAAATCGTCTAGATCCAGAAAAGTCGGTGAAGTTACTGTTTATTAAATATCGCACCTATATACTTGCTCAAACACTAAACGTTTCGTTTTTTTTTTATAAAAAAATACTTAAAATGTAATATTTGACGTTTTTTAAGTACCTAATCTTGACATCCGCATCCGCATCCGCATCCGCGGATGTGAGCCTTTAAATATCCGCATCCGCATCCGCGGATGTCAAAAAATCTGCATCCGCAACATCCCTGGTTTATAACATTCGAACATCACAAAAAAGTCTAACTACCTACTTAGGTATATAACGTAAGCTTCGTGCCAAAAGTCACGCGTGTTTTGTCCAATTTTATCGCTGGATCGTCCGCATACATGATTAATTAGGTAATAACGGAGGCTACAATGCACAATGCGTTAATAAAACCGGAATATGCTCCCGTTCACTTTCGCCCCACCTTGACCTCGCTCGGCTTTATGTAAGAAAGCTGAGCTTTCTGATATGATAATTCGTGATCGATCGGTTTGTGACTTATTGATTATTAACATGTGACTTTATGTGTTCTTATAATTGGATTAGGTACAATAGGTAGGGTAGGGTCAGCAGCAGAGGTTGTTAATAAAATAAAATAAATAAATAAATAAAAAGTCATTTATTGTCGCTAAACACAGTAACAAAATAAAACAAAAGGAAAAAGAAAAAAGAAACAATAAGCACATAATTTTAAGTCCAATAGGGTTGCTGACTGTATAAATATATATATATGTTTAATTATAACTATGTAGAAGGAGGAGTTAATTTGAACGTGACGTCGTGCGTACGTTTCATATTACACTAAGCGGGCGTTCAAAGTACAAATAGGTTAATGTCAAATTTAATATATATATACCTACGTAAATGATGTATAAATGTCTCGACAAAATTACCTACAACCCAAACCCCTCTCGCGCATTAGAGGAGGCCTGTGCCCAGCCAGTGGGACGTATACGGTATATAGGCTGAATATTTAAATGTCAAAATCGATGTTGTTGACTCGTTGCCCCGATTTTTAGGGTTCCGTAGCCAAATGGCAAAAAACGGAACCCTTATAGATTCGTCATGTCTGTCTGTCTGTCTGTCCGTCTGTCCGTGTATGTCACAGTCACTTTTCTCCGAAACTATAAGAACTTTATGAAATTGAAACTTGGTAAGTAGATGTATTCTGTGAACCGCATTAAGATTTTCACACAAAAATAGAAAAAAAACAATAAATTTTTGGGGTTCCCTATACTTAGAACTGAAACTCAAAATTTTTTTTTCATCAAACCTATACGTGGGGGGTATCTATGGATAGGTCTTCAAAAATGATATTGAGGTTTCTAATATCATTTTTTTCTAAACTGAATAGTTTGCGCGAGAGACACTTCCAAAGTGGTAAAATGTGTGTAACTTCTAAAATAACAGAATGATAAAACTAAAAAAACTATATGATGTACATTACCGTGTAAACTTCCACCGAAAATTGGTTTGAACGAGATCTAGTAAGTAGTTTTTTTTTTTAATACGTCATAAATCGCCTAAATACGGAACCCTTCATGGGCGAGTCCGACTCGCACTTGGCCGCTTTTTTGACCATTGTGGCAGCAATATCGCGCCGAATCCGAACTATTTCAGAACGTCTGTATATGCTTATTGAGACAGAAATCCCCAGTTACATACAATACGTTGTTGTTTCCGACTTAAGAATCGATAATTCTGAATTATAACTTGTTTTATTTGAACACGGAAAAACGTGATCTAAAGAACAAATTCTCCTATTACCTACGTATTTGCAATACGCATTGTCCATTTTATCACAGATAACTATCTCAATTGAGTTTTGTTTCTACACCGCTTGCTTACAAGCAAACTGCGGTGCGTGTGGTTGCGTGCAGCTGGGCCTAAAATTATGCGACAAGTAGTTACCTAGGTACTTAATTCAAAAAGCCTCGGACAGACAAACAGGCAGACGAACATAGCGAAACTATAAGGGTCCCTAGTTGACTACGGAACTCTAAAAAGGCAGTACCAATGACTAAGCGTCCATAGAACTCGACTCCCACTGGCTTGCCTAAAATGCCTAATTTGAGAAAATAGGGTGTATCTAATAATTCCCACTATTACCACTAGTACCTAATATACAGTCGACGTCAAAGCTATGTTTACACTTTTGCTCACTCCTTTGTGATGAGGCGAAAAATGTAAACATATATTTGACGCCGACTGTACCTATCTTGATATTTCTGAACCTATCTTATATCCAATAGGGTAGTTGAATGGGGGAGGGCCCCAAGCCCATTGGTCATCGTGGGGATTGCGACCAATACCCTTCTTGCTTCTTGCTATAGTGGCGTAAAATGAAGGAGGCCTACACCCGAAGGGTAGAAAAGGGCTGAAGAGATAGAGATCGAGAGAGTTGATACCCTGAGTCCCTGGTGTCACCTCTAATTGCTCCTGACGTAAGTTTAAAGAGGACACGTTCTGGAACAGTGACGACTTATCGATAATGAAAACGTTACATTGTGGCGTGGGTACTAAAATTAGGAAACCGAAATATTTATTTATTCGTTGCCTGTCCGCCTGTCACTAGCATTTTCTAAGTATAGTAAAACTGGTGGTTCTTCAAACGTTGGCATTGGCCTGTCGGAAATCAACGTACCTACTAACTGGAAGTACTATACATACTTACATAGTTTCTTGCAAATTTATTTGCTATTGAATGCTTAATTCGAGTGACATTAAATTCTGAATCACTTGAATTATTTCGCCTTGACGAACGGGTCTGAGGTTTTGATCAATTATTTAATAAAAGGTTTTTGTAAGATTATTTTTTCTTAATTGAGTCAAAAGATTGCTGCTACCTTAAAACTTTTGAAATTTTGTTACCTAAGTATGTTGTTTTTTATATGCTAGCGAATATTTTAGTACGTGTTTTTCCTTGCACAGCCTACATATCTGCAAGTTATAATTTTCCTAGTAAATAAGCCCCTTAATTCAATGACCGTCATTTTGACCAATTCTGATCGTAATAAATTGTATACTGATGTATTCACCTTAACTATGTACTTATACGTTAACAAATGGGTATTTAAAAAACTAAAGTACAACAATTCCTATAAATTTGTCGTTATGAATTCCTATTTAATATTCTCTATTTAAACACATAAATATTTCATAAATTTAGACTCGTTTTATATAGGCATTTTTAGAATTAGACTTAATTTATAGAAATAAATAAAAATAGGCTTTTTATTAATTAATAGGTAAATCACATATTTATTTTTAGATATACGTAAGCTAATTAGGGTTCCGTAGCCAAATGGCAAAAAACGGAAACCTTATAGATTCGTCATGTCTGTCTGTCTGTCCGTCTGTCTGTCCGTCCGTATGTCACAGCCACTTTTCTCCGAAACTATAAAAACTATACTGTTGAAACTTGGTAAGTAGATGTATTCTGTGAACCGCATTAAGATTTTCACACAAAAATAGAAAAAAAACAATAAATTTTTGGGGTTCCCCATACTTCGAACTGAAACTCAAAATTTTTTTTTTCATCAAACCCATACGTGTAGGTTATCTATGGATAGGTCTTCAAAAATGATATTGAGGTTTCTAATATAATTTTTTTCTAAACTGAATAGTTTGCGCGAGAGACACTTCCAAAGTGGTAAAATGTGTGTCCCCCCCCCTGTAACTTCTAAAATAAGAGAATGATAAAACTAAAAAAAATATATGATGTACATTACCATGTAAACTTCCACCGAAAATTGGTTTGAACGAGATCTAGTAAGTAGTTTTTTTTTTATACGTCATAAATCGCCTAAATACGGAACCCTTCATGGGCGAGTCCGACTCGCACTTGGCCGCTTTTTTTTACTTTGCGACGTTTCAGGTCCAACGGCTCTTCATAGATAAGTTGTAATACAATTAGAATTAATGACAACCATGTCTAGTTTGGTCTAAGAATGATCTTTTTTTAATCATAGACAAAGTAAACCAAACGTCACAGATAAACTAAACATAGGTACTCTACATAAGTAATGCTGTAAATATTTTGGTCAGGTTTGCACCGGAAGCGGTGAATAAGTAGTCTTTATTAGGGATGTTGCGAACATCCGCATCCGCATCCGCAACCGCGGAACTTCCGCATTATTTTCAACATCCGCATCTGCATTCGCATCCGCATAAAATCGATGCGGAGCTTATGCGGATGCGGATGTCGAACAAGTCGGTACAGAAACGTCTTAGCGGCGGCGTAAGTGCTAGGTAATTTCGTCATTACCTAATACCTATAACGAAATCGTCTAGATCCAGTAAAGTCGGCCAAGTTACTGTTTATTAAATATAACGCACCTATATTCTTGCTCAAATTTATACTAAACGGTTCGTTTTTTTTTAAATACAAAAATACTAAGAATGTAATATTTGACGTTTTCTCAGTACCTAATCTTGACATCCGCATCCGCGGATGTGAGCCTTTAAATATCCGCATCCGCATCCGCGGATGTCAAAAAATCTGCATCCGCAACATCCCTGGTCTTTATTACAAGTATTTTGTCATACTGATATAACTGTGTTTGATTGAGAACTCTAGGACTACTTACCTATTAATGTCAACAGAACCCACAAAGTCGTGCGACCCCAATTTGAATCGCAGTCATTTCAGGGCGTTGTCAAAAATCGAATCTGAATTGCGCAAGAGCATGCAAAGCCACTTACGTTGACGTATGTGTAACAATCAGGCCAACAAGATACCGACAAGTCTAGATAGCCATCTATATTCTGCCTTAATACGGTGACACAGAGGCCATTATAGCATAATTTGGGGGCGAGGTATGACAGATCAAAATACTGAGTCTTGTGGCTAGGTGACCCATGTTATCGGGTATTTAATGAGTCTGTAATCTAAACCGATAGCTTTGAATGTCAGGTGATTATGCTAGACTAAGAGCTCATTTAGACGGCGCGCAAACTCGTATACGATTTTAGTTAGGTACGAGTACATTGCGGACCATTAAGGTTACATCAATTCAGTCGACCGATCAAATAACGCAATGTAATCAAACTCGCATGCGAGTTGTCGCACCGTCTAAATAAGCCCTTAGTCTCGTTAAAGTTAGACTTTATGATGATCAAAAAGGCAGTAGGTACCTATAGTGTTTGCTTGTTGGTCATTTAGAACTATAAGAATCCAGTACTTAGCTACGAGCAACATTGTAGCTGTCGCAAAGGTTAAGAACTTGTAGCTAATAAAAATGTTTTATAACCGTATAAAACATTGGTAAGGTTAGATTATGGTAATTCGCTTAAAACTGAGTTTGCAAAATAAGATCGTTTGTTATTTTATCGAGGAGTTGATCTTGATTAAATTATATGTGTATGTTTAAAATAGGTGTTGCCATTGACTAATACTTGTGGACAAAACCGTCGTCAAGACATTAATTTGCCTAGGTACTTAAAATGAATGTCGTCTTGTGTACTAGCCGCTTAGACATCAAAACTGGCCAAACCAAATGCAATTTTGATTTGTCAAAATCAAGGAAATGAGCGACGTTTTTACTGGCTTCGGGGCGGCTATAGGGTAGTCTTTACATTGGGTATCTATTGTTTCCCAAATAATCTTAAGCCATAATGTATTGTTTGCCCGCATTTTCGTTAGTCATAATGCATTTGGTTCAGAAACGCGTCACTTTTCAGGATTGCCATAAAACAAATAGGTTTGTTTTATGGCAATCCTTGGTTTTATCCTATAGTTAGGTCCTAACCTAACTATAGGATAACCTAACGAAAATCCTGAAATGTTAACGGTCTCAGTTTTATGACTAATGACAATATGACAAACAATACATTATGACTTAAAACTTTATGGGAAACAACGGGACCCCCTTTAAATACATTACATAGGGTTAAAGAAACTTCAGGAGCCATTTAGCTTCGAAAACCAGATCTCCAGCGGCGGTAAAGAAGAGACACTTTCCACGTATATTTTCGTATAATTATGCGCGTGCAATAGAAATAGCAACAATGCGGCGGGTCAATGGACGGAAAACTTTGTGGAAAACGTCTTATCTTTAGCATGGTCGCGGTTTTATTGCCTGTCACCATGCCTTATCCGGGTGTCTATTGTTTCCCAAATAGTTTTAAGCCATAATGTATTATTTGCCCGCATTGTCGTTAGTCATAATTCATTTGGTTCAGAAACGCGTCACTTTTCAGGATTGCCATAAAACAAACCTAACCTAACCTAACCGTTGTATAAAATAACCTAACGAAAATCCTGAAATGTTAATGGTTTCAGTTTTATGACTAATGATAATATGACAAACAATACATTATGACTTAAAACTATATGGGAAACAACGGGACCCCGCCTTATCCCGACATACTTTGTTTAGGACGGTTGGAGAAATAGGCGATAATATCAACTTAAAACGCAACGGCCATCTCCGCTTGTTCCTAGTCATCCATTGTTTGAAGAACCTCTCAATACAAAAGAAGAAGTTTTTAAAGCTATCAGAAAACTTTGTCACCCTACATTTTGTGAATGCCTTGCCTTTCACCCCGCTACCAGCTTTGTCCTGCCGATATTATGTCATAAATCACCGACAGCACAAATTTAATTATCGTTTAATTATATTTGCTCAGAGCTTAATAAATTGTAAAACTGGTTTAGGTACCTTTATACCTGCTAGCATTAGTAACTGACACGTTGAACTTATTAATAATTTGTTAAATAAATATGTGAGCAACATTATGTTGTGTGATTTAATATATTTTATATACTTAAAGATAAAAAAGATAAACATTTTTTTCTGTTCTCCGTACGGAAACCGTAAATTTTCGGCCGGCTGCGTTAAACGAAATTGCCGCTAGGGCTCCGGCTCCGTCGAATATAAAAATAATATAGATAAAGATAAAGATAAGATAAAGATAAAAGATAGTTTATTCAAGTAGGCATAATTACAATGCGCTTATGAACGTCAAATAAAGCTAGGCAGACCGGCTCCAACCCTACACCTCTGCCCCGAGAAGATTTAAATTTAATTTTTATTTTATACCTCGGCCAGTAATATTCAGAGAGAAAGACATTTCTTATTTTACTGCCCTAGTTATGTAATATACTATTATACAGTTGCAAATAAAGAACTTGGCTATTTACTTACTAATCTTATTGTTCTTAGCTTATGTTTTAAATAATTACACACCATATTTATACATACGCAATATTTATGTCTTCGAGTCTCCGTTCAAGTTAATTAATGAGTTCAAACAATATCTGTTTAAATCAACGCTGGCTAAAGTGAGAGGTCCACATATGGCAATGTCCACACATTATGCCTACATCAAGCCATAAATGTGGCACACGTGTGTTGTGAACTGGTTTTGACCCTTAAATTAACTGCATATGCCTATGTTTATTGTAGGTAGTGTCATGTCATGTAGTGTGAAATAATTGTATTTCTCTCCAATATGCTCGGATATGTTCACCTTATTGTAGCAATAATATTACGGGAAGTTCGTTTTTAGTCGAATTCAAATATAAATAGAAAAAAACCATTATTGACCTGTTTTAGCAGACGGGAAGTTATTACTGTAATGTTCTTTACTTTTTTTTAATATAATGTAATCCTAAATATGAAAAATGCAAACAGTTAATTATAAGGTAGGTATATAGTCGCAGGCCGTGTCTCCACGACCCGGTCAGCTATTATATCAATCTATGGGATACAGTGAGATAGTATGATTAATGCATGTCAAAAGCTGCGCAAACAAGGCACTTTTATTAGAAACTTCCAAATTAAATGACCCGTATTCATTGCACTTGAGTGTATTAAATACTTAGCAAGTGTCAATTGTATGAAATTTCTTCATGACCCAGTTCGCTCAGCGTTTTGCAAAATATATTTTCGACCTTCTAGGCTTCACAAAAGGCTTTGGCGGTCACGAAGTTAAGACTTCAGACTCACGATTTGACCACTTTGCAACTCTAAGCATACTCGTATGACAAGCCATTTGTTAGGTAATGGATTTAAAAGGTTTTAATTAATTTTAGAGCGTTAAAATTACTAATGTACCTAAGATCTAGTATAGATCAAGGTTTGCCAAATCAGTTTCAAAATAGCTCCTATCGAGCTAATAGCTACTTTATAATAATAGCAAAGATAATAGAGTGTATAGAGAGTTACTGTCATGGTAAATTATGTAGGTACCCACAATACACTATCTTTTGACAGAAGATAAAAAAAAAGCGGCCAAGTGCGAGTCGTACTCGCCCATCAAGGGTTCCGTATTTAGGGGATTTATGAAGTATTAAAAAAAACTACTTACTAGATCTTGCTCAAACCAATTTTCGGTGGAAGTTTGCATGGTAATGTACATCATATATTTTTTTTAGTTTTATCATTCTCTTATTTTAGAAGTTACAGGGGGGGGGGGGACACATTTTACCACTTTGGAAGTGTCTCTCGCGCAAACTATTCAGTTTAGAAGAAAATTATATTAGAAGCCTCAATATCATTTTCGAAGACCTATCCATATACCACACACATATGGGTTTGATGAAAAAAAAAATGTTGAGTTTCAGTTCTAAGTATGGGAAACCCCCAAAACTGTGACATACGGACGGACAGACAGACGGACAGACGGACAGACAGACAGACATGACGAATCCATAAGGGTTCCGTTTTTTTCCATTTGGCTACGGAACCCTAAAAATCGTTAGAACGCCATTTGACTTTGATCCTTATTATTTCACTGATATGTGTTAATTTGTTAAATATCAAAAATTAACGCCATCTACTCGACAGTAGGCCAAAGGTATGGCACCATCGCTCGAAAAGATTGCACCATACCTTTGGCGTCTAGCGCCATACTTATGCCATATCAGTGTCGAAAGATGGTAGTAAATGTACTGTCGCTAGATAATTTACTTTGACAATCCGCCTCTATTTCAAATTCTCTTTGGTAATAGATAATCACCGAATTTACAAGGTTTTCAATTATGACGATTATTGACGATCAACATCAACCTACCAACATATTATCTGGGGGCACGGCAGTGCCCCCGCCAAGTCGAGCAATACAAAGAGGCACGGCCGTACCATCCTTTTCTCGAAGCGATTCAGGCCATTTTCGACGTCCTGTAATTTTGTCAAACTCAAAACCATGTTCAGTTCGTTCCTGTGGACATACACAAAAGTTATTATATACTTACGGCCGTCCCCTTTCCTCTTAATAAACATGTAGCAACTATGCAACTACAACAATGCATTATTTCGTCATCTACTCCAATGCATCTAAGTACCATCTAAAGTAGAAACAAAGAAAGTGCGATGATTTAACGTTGATGCCAACAATGTGCGGAACACCAATATTACCTAACTTGAGTAACTTGCAACTTTGCACACAAGAGCGAAGATCGCTGTAACTTCCTTTACTTACTACTTAAGTAAGGACCTTATAGGCCAATTCGAGTTTTAGTTATTCGATTTGTTTCCGATATGATACTGATCTGTATCACTGACAGAATTGTATCGTATCGGAAACAGATCAAATAACGAATACTCGAATTGGCCTGTTAAATTCTGGTTAAACGCAGAATCTCGTTCTATTTTTGAGAACTCAAGGAAACGGTTATCAATTATCGTTGTTCTTCATCTGATATCCGGCTTCTCAATTAATTCATGTACATTTCAGGAATAGCCACATCCTGTATATCTCATCCAGTATTTGTTTTATAACAAATATTTTGATTAAGATTTCATATTAAATGAGATAACTAGAATAATAATGAGTGAGTCAGTACAACATTTGCCATTGCCAAGCAAAAAAAACAATAATATACGACGATCCGTATTATTATCTCACGATCTTAATAATTCTAATAGAATAATTTAATTATTTTCAGGCGGAGGGAACGACGCGTGTAGGCAGAAGACTGTCAATACACACGTCCACAGAAAGCAGCGCTCTTGAACAAGAGCATGCTTCTACAAGAAGAGGGTCGAGGAGAAGAGAAGAAACATCGCCGCGGCAAGCTGTGCGAAGAACAAGGACACGTGCTCCTCAAACTGAAGAGGTCACTGAACCACAAACTAAACGGAATACCACCAACGAACGCTTCGACTCGAGAAAAGCTTACAGTAGGACCCGAAACAGGCCCGAACCAGAAGAAGATACTCCTAAAGCCAACGTTATTAGAAGCAGATCGCGATTCAATAGACCAGCTCCAACCCAACCCACCCCTACTACAAAAGCACCAGAGGTGACTTCTCCCAATATAGATGAAAGCAAAATAGAAGTCATAAATTCAACTCTAGAAGAAATAACCAAAATGGTTTTTAATGAATATGAACCTGTAACACAATCTAATCGCAGAATTTCAACTCGAATCAGTGCAGTTACTCAACGAAGACGTGGCCGAGTCAATGCCAGAAGCAACGAGCAATCAGACCTTACTAGTTCCGGAACGACAAACTCAATTTCGATTGCTGAAAAAGGACCCACTACTGACAAAATGTTAGATCTAAGAGGTCCCCGAAAGCTAAGGTATAAACAGCGAGTATCAGAAACTGATACCAATTTAACGGGTCTTGGTATTACGGCTTCGAATGAGGTTCAACAGTCTAGTCAAAAGGAGACCCCTAGTCACGAGCCCAAGCTATCTGCCCCGGTAGAAAATGTTCAACAAAGCACTGAGACGAACCCTTTGAAAACAACGACTTTGAAGGTCATGAGGATAGTCAGGCGGCCTGTCCAGAGAGGAAAGGGAAGCTTCAAGCCGACCGCATCCGAGTCTCTACCTAAAAAACGTTCAGATGAAGTAAGCGAAGACGACAACTATCCTGAACCATTCAAAGCGCTGTTGCAAGCTAAAAATACTTCAGTAAGTTTTACCCTCTTAATCAAAAGTTCCTCTTTTCTTACAAAATTGGCCTAACTCACAACATGTCAAAATTTTACATTTTCAGACACAGTTTACCTCTCCGAATGACGAGAGTCTGACCTTGAAAGCATCACAGAAAGTTTACAACTCCTTTACACCATCACAACAGTCAACACTAAGTTCTCTTAAAAATAAATACTCACGGGTAATTTCACATATCACCACTGTACCTAGCATATAGTTTTATTGCACTGTCATTTATCACTAAAATGAGTAAGGAATGAATATAAATTTGTTTCATATCAAATTGTATGTTTCAGTTACGACCTAAACCCAATGTAGAAAAAGAATTGAAAAATGACACCAAACCTGATGATAAATCTGCGGAAAGCACTGTAGCTCCAAAAACGCTTTCAACCAAAGAACCCAGTTATAAGTTTCGGTCTCAACAAACCACAAGAAGCAGAAAATTTAGTCACCTTACTTCTTCCACCGTCTCAAACACAGAACAGAGCGGTGATAAACCCGCTTACAAATATAATCGAAAATTTAAAATAAGCACTACCGAGGCTCCCAAAACCGAACCCAAAATAATTTCCAAACGTGTTGAAACTAACAATCTTTTAAAAAAGGCGTCGCATAGACCTACATTTTATTCAAGACGAAATTCAAGCAAAAGTGAGGCCAGTACCACAACCCCAAGTAACGAAGAAAGCCTTAATATAGGAAGTGCTTTAGAAAGTATTGCAAAACACAAAGCATCGTTGCCAAGGACGTCTTATTATAGTCGACAGAGAAATAGTAAAAAAGTCTTAACCCCATCTATCCCATCGACGGAAGAACCTTTTAAGGATAATAAGAGTGTCATAGAAACTTCTGATAGAAAAAACGCTGATAATGTAGACATGCCCTTGATATATACATTATTAAAACCCACCGACGTTTCACAAAATGAAAACAATCTAGATATTTCACACAATGAAAACAATGGCGAAAACCCACATAAAATGTTTGTTATTGCAGTAACAAGTAAAGAGTCTCCAGAATCTAGTACAGAAAATGAAATGACATCTAATACTGTTGAGGAGACTGAAGCTAGACCTGTAGTGGGCTTATCGACTCCAAAGTATCATGCTACGTATACAGTTCCTCAACCTACTGCTAAAGCAGACGAACATGACGTTTTGAGTGCTGTGCCTCCCATTAGAAACATCCCGACTCGAAAATTTGGACGAGGGAGAGTCGGCTCAAGAAGTCAAAATGATGTAGTCTCAGAAGAACCAGTAACGAGGGACAGAGGGGCTGGGAAGTATACAGATTCTTATACAAAAACCACTGAGGCTTCTACCAATGGGGTAAGTTTATTTTTGTGTTATGAATATGACATTTAAACCTCTTGTCTGTGTATGATAAGGATTTTAATCAAATTACAGTCATCTATTTTTTATGGTCTATACAAAACAACCGAGGTTTCAACACTTTCAACCCACACTTTTTGATCACCACACACATGTGAAAGTTATGGCTAAGGGTTTATAGCCTGAACCTTATATTTCTTATATTCACAGATAAATCCAGACACTGAAAAGTCTAGACATAGATTCAGCTCTAAATATAGAGCATTGCATGACAAACCAATTTATAGAGCAACAGTGCCCACGGTTACACCGTCAACTGTAAGTAAAATACCTACTCTTTAATCGTACTCAATTTCACAATAATATTAAACAAATTTAACCATATTTACAAATACACATGATCAAACTATACGATACATACATACAATACTTTTATAATTCAAAGCCCCTTTATGAAATTGGCCAAAGCATAGCCTAGATCTAGATTGACTACACCTAGGTACACCGCTATAAGTGTTTCATTTTATTATTAATGTAAATATTATCAAACACTTCTCTAAATTTCAATTCAAAAATGTAATTATAGATATTCTTTATCATCATCATTCATTTTTAGGATCATTACAAAATTTTGCAATGTATAACTGATTATATTGTTCAGTTCAGCACTGCTCATTAACTCCATCATGATTTTCGAGATACATTTGCTGTACAGCAAGTCAATCTCCTCATACCATTATCATTTTTTCGGCTTTAGTAGCATTTCTTCAGTCTAAATTACACTTATCAATTAACAATGTAATCAGTTCTACACATAGTAATTACAATCATTTCATCGCTAAAGGCCTGGCTGAAGTTCTTCGTGACCGATCGGCTATTGACAAAGTATGTCGACGAGCCACATTGGTTCGAAGAGGAGTATAATGACGACACGACACCAGTGTCCAGACAGAACATCACGCCACCAATCACTTTCGAATCATCCATAGAACTGGTTAATGGATTCATTTAATTAACAACTACATATTCACAATGCTTAACCCTGTCATGAACATCACTTGTACATTTATCGTGTTTTATTTCAGTTTCGAAGAGATGTCGTGCACTTGTTTACTCAATGCATTTACAATTGTTTTTATTATTTAAGTAGTTATTAAATTATTATAATACATCTCTTTGAAACGATTAATGTTAAATAGAATATTCAAGTCTTTGCGTTAATTAAAAAAAAACGCTATTTATTTTATACATCATGAGTATCATGACCTAAATTACCTACGCAATAACTTAATAATAATACAGCTAAATAAAAATCTAGTAGTTTAGCATAATAACACTAACATGTAGTAATATAAATTAAATTTTTTATTTCTGTACAACTTGTTTTAATCAACAGTTGTTTCTTTTCGGATGTTTTCACTAGTCATTCTTCTAACTTCTTAATCTATCTTACGCCAAAAAGTAATAAAGAGGCTTTGGTCTTTGCACGAACTTTATCCACAGTTCCAATTGCAAGGGTTTCCCTTTCTTTTACCTTTCTTTCGTACGAGTAGTTAGTTTCTACACTGTGCTATCTATTTTTTATTTATGTGGGTGAGCTCACTTCTTATTTCAGATAGAGGGAGAAGAATATCAATTAGGGCCAGATATGAATGCTATCACGTTTACTCAAACACGAAGTCCAGCTGAACTATTGAAACTGTCAGAAAGTTTGGTGAAACCACACGTCATGAATGTTGAAGCTTCACAACACTCCCAGTCAGTTACTGTATCAATATTCGATGCTTTAGCTGAAATCCTTACGTCCACACCCAGAAACCGACTATCATCTACAACAGAAGTACAAAAACAAAACATTAAAACCGATTCTATACAATCACTCGACGTCGTGAGTAGCAACATTAATGTAAATAGTGGAGTTTTGCCAAGTCAAGACACATTGAATGTTTTTGTAAACACTAATGTACAAAACACTGACAAGACACTAAATGTGAATAACCCATCGGTTGCGGCTGGCGCAGCATCGGCGTTGACGCCCCAGTCTTTACCCACACCCATCCCCACTACTCCTGTTTCTGTAAGGAAACCTTTCGCTATCAAAGTCTTATACTCAGAACCAACAGACAAACTTACGACTGCACTTGAACCAACATCAAACCAGCCATCGACTGACAACCCATCAACGGTATATAACACTGTTTCTGATCTTTTGTTATCTAATAACAATGTAGTGTCGTCTGAACTAACCAGCATGTTGTCTAGTAATATTAACAATATACTCCGAAATATGGACGACAGGGTTAAATCTAGAGTGTCCGCCGACATGAATAGAATACTGAAGAACTTGATTCCCAGGGCTATAGACGGTTTAGATGACAATGTAGATTCTACCCCAAATACCACACCCTACAGTGTGGAGGAGATCAAAGACACAGAAAACGTAAATTTCGATGTTAACTTAAATATAAATGGTAACCCTGCGTCCCTTGATCTTCTTCAAACTGCAGGTACCACCAGCAATGTAAATATCACAAATGGTGTTGCTAATACAGTTAATGGTGTAGAACAGCCTGATTTTACTCAGGATGGTAATAACCAAGGTTTTTCACAATTAGCTAGTATTTTGCCAGAATCAAACGAAGGACGAACGACGACAGCTAACCAAAATAGATTAATAACTGTTCCCACAACTACGGTAACCGTAACACCTGATACTGTCAGTGCTAATTTAGCTTCGTCATTCGTTCCTGAAAATGACGATAGTATTGTTATTGAGAGGGAGGTTAACAATAATACTGCATCCAATAGTCCGAATGTTCCCGTCCCATTTTTAACGAACTTTCAAATAGAAGATTTCACTACACAGGATTCAGGTAATTTTAATAACACATCCGTTTTGCAAAGTGAACCTATACCCTTCGCTGCAACACCATCTCAAAATGACGACAATCCTAACATTCAGGACATCAATGACGTGACACCCCTTCAGCTGTGGATATTATCTAAAAAAGCCCGAGTACTGAAAATGATTGAAGACCTTATACGTGACCATAACAACGAACTGGCTAATGCCACTGCACTGACAGATATGTTTAGACAATCAGATAACTCTCCTATATCTGAACGACTGACTGAAATAATGAGTACAATGAATACTACGACTATATCAACCGACTCCGATGACTCTTCTCTTTCTACTACTCCTTCTCTTCCTCTTCCTCTTTCTACCTTGCCCTCAAACGAATCTTTCGAAGCTGGCCTCACTACAAGTACCATGTCGTCAGAAGTCGCCATCAGTAATGAATCGTTTACAACGGTATCAGCTCGTTTAGATGACATTAGTACAAGTACATCTTCTACATCGAGCAATGCAGAGACTGCTACTGCTATGTCAACGACGGAAGCTACCGTTGAGCTATCGAATAGATCGCTAATCGAGTCCAAAACGGCTACAACTATACAGGAAACAACCACGCAGAGTATTGAAACGGTCACGCCTTCAGACGTCGCAACCACAACGCAAGTGAATCAAGAAACTACGATTCAAAATGATATCGAAACAACTACCGAGGTAGACATAGAAACTACTACAAATACTAACGAAGAGACAAATTCAGCTTCAACATCTATTAATCTAAATAATAATAACCAATCGACTATTCCGAAAAAAGATTATGTTATATTCGGAATACTGCCTAACAACACCGTGATTCGTAAAAATCCTAACGACGACATTTTGGAAACATTAACAGAGGCAAGCCCTTACATCGTTTATGGTTTGCTACCCAATAACACAATAATACGGAAATTCCCAAATGGAACCAGAGTACCTCGAGTTATGCAAAAAATTGACATACTACCAATCAGCCCATGGAGTTTGAGGAATCCATACAGCCCCATCCATAACAATCCGGCCATTGTCAGACCACAGTCTAACCCCATCCGAGTATCCACTAATGTAGAGACATCCACCTCCAATAACGGAACGGAACGTTTAACTACCACCGACACTGTAAATAACCTACAAAATATGGTATCGACTTCATGTTATTTAGCTTAAAGCGCTTGGTGCTTTCTTTCACTTCGCGTAGGGGACAAACTGCGCATGCGGGGCCTGCGGTCTTAGTAAGCTATGCATGCAGTCACACTCTAACCGCTTCTAACAGACCCATCATAACATAATGTTTCGTAATTGCAGATATCGACATCGGCACTTAATTTAAAAGATAGCAGTAGAGGTGTAACTACTGTGGCTAGTAAGCCAGCTGAGCAAAGCACAGCCTCGCATGTTTTGAGTTTACGCACAACTACAATGCTACCCTCTGTCGATGAGATTCTGCTTAATAGTTTATCTTCGGCCGCTAAAGAGGAAATGGTTATATCATCAATGACGAGTTCCACTCGCCAGCCTACAATATTAACACTGGATATTGATCCGGAGGTATAAATACATGTATATCTCGACTCACCTTTAATGTAAAACCTTTCTCATTCACAAAAATAACTTTGATATCAAAAAAATCACTGAAGTACCACATTTATAGCAATGGTACTCCATGGGGAAGTTTCATGCATGAATCAAATTTGGTGGATGTATACAAAGCAATCCAACAAATTTGATACTTCAGTAAAATTTGGTGATTGGTTTAATAGTAGATTAGAAGTAGATTGCTACGCTATTCGAGAATAGTTTTTTTTTTTTTCATTTTGCAGCACATTTAAAATGTATTTTAAACGATTGCAGACCAAACAAATACGCACTGAAAAGCCTGGTGAAATTAAATTCATATCAATCGACGAAGTGACCACAACTTCATCTCCAACTTCGAATGTCTTGAAGTTGGCTTCCAGCAAATCACCCACTACAACTGTAACTAGTCAAATGCAGACAGTTACCGAGTCTAGTACACAGACACCACAGATTCCAACACAAGTACAAAATGATGATCAAACAACTACGATTCAAGTAGCTGCAAGAACGATTACGAACGTTGTCTCAGAATCAACCACCGTGCAAAGCGTGCTAACGACAAGCACTACTGAGGCTAGCACAACTCCATTAGCAAGCACTGAACCGGTCACAACTACGACCATGGCTCCAGTGACAACGACCACAGAAACTACGACGACTACTGCGAAAGCGATAGAAACAACGACCGAAGTTAGAACTACTTTAAGAACAACGACTGCACCACCAACGACTTCTGCACCGACTACTGCTGCTGAAACTATAATCCCATCGACAGCTACCCCTGCACCAACAGAACGAGTTACTAAAGAGGATATAAAAAGATATCAAGAAGATGCAGCACTTTTAGAAGCAATTTTAAGTGGCTCTGAACGTCTTCCTAAAAAATTAAACTTCAATAATTTAGATCAAAACACCGGTACTTCATCAGTTAATACTCAAACGAAGCTAGCATCGGGAACTAAACAGAGCGACACCGATAAACTTTTACAAGAACTTCTCTTGGTCGCTGGCAAAAATCCGAATACTCTAACGGTTCCAAATATTGGAGGTATCATTAACAGCGTGCAAACTACAACAGCTCGTTCCATAGAAGATGATATACGACAATTTGAAGAGGATACTAAATTGTTGAAAGCCCTGTTAGCAGCTACAGGACAAGACCCAGCCAAATTTAACATACCGACTCTAGACATTAAAACTACAACATTAGTTCCTACAACAGAAACAACAACAACATCTAAACCCACTGAAACAACCACACCGTCAATAGACGGAGACATAACTCGATTCCAAGAAGATGCTAAACTTTTACAAGCGCTTCTACAGGCTACCGGTCAAAATAATGGAAACTTTAAAATCCCTGATATAACGGGAATAACTTCACATGTCAGAATAGCGTCTAATCCGCGCACGACATCCCTGGGGTCAAATCCTACAACCCCGATAAATGTTAGGCCAATATACACAACATTGAGAACGACGACGTTGCCCCCTACCACTGTTACTGTACCTACTACGTTCCAGCTTCGTGCAACCGACTCTACAACCGCTCGGATATCTACCACATTCCCGCCATTCAGAAGAAGACCAACTGCAACTGTATCTACGGATCCAACAACTGTAGCGACCGCTCGAAGAGTTCCAATACCTGGCTTCACTGTAACAACAGAGCTTCCTACATCATCTACTTTTTCAGTTCAAGAAGATTTAGCTTTCCTGAACAATCTGGTACGTTTTTAAAATTAAGTAAATTATAAATATGTATAGCTGATGCCGAAATTACGATACTTATTTAAATATATTGTGCTTGGTTTTCAGAAATCTGTCCTTAACACAAATACAGATAGTACGGATCCTGAAGCGGCATTAGCGAATCGCATCATAGCTCTTGCAGTAGACAGAAGTTTGAATGAAATTAAAACAGGGCAAGGAACTGAGCGCACGGGAAAGAATCTGGTACCTACTACGGCCCCCACCACAACAACCACAACCACAACGACCACAACCACAACGACCACCACAACACCGCGGCCTACCACAGCTGCTCCTAGCACACCATCCATCGAAGATGATTTGAGACAGTTTCAAGAAGATACTAAACTCTTGCAGGCTTTGCTCAAGGCAACCGGACAAGATCCATCTAAACTTAACTTACCGACAATACCAAACATAAACGCTAATGTGAGTCCAAAAATACCACCAGGAGTTCACAGAGAACTAAATCTTCTCTCAAATCTTCTTGCTTCACCCTCACCTCTCAATGAGCCGTTCGATTCTCTCACGCAGAAACCAAAAGAACAAATGAAGACGACTATCACAACAACTCCTAAACCTTTCGGAGCAAAGATTGCAGTAAAAGATGACGTTAAAAATGTACAAGATGACGGGAAATTGTTACAAACTTTAATAAAATTGCAGGGCGTGCAAGAAACCACGACGCAAAAGAGTAAAATTGCTATTACAGGTAATATAAACCATATCAATGGATATTCATATTTAACCAGCGCTAATCCTCAAAATCTGAAAGTGAAGAACCAAAAAATATTTATTTCTATTCCAGGGCAATCAACAGACGAAGCATTAAAGAAACTGATCCAGCAAACGAAGTCGCCAGGTATGGTGCAGGATGCGACCAAGATGCCGATTGCGATCAGCACGGAATACGGCAAAAGCAACGACGCACTCCTCGCTGCCCTGCTGAAGGAGCAAGGCTTCGGACCTACCACCGCCAGCTCTTTGGACGAGCAAATCCGTCTCGCCGTTAGTCCAAAATATTCCACTATTTTCCTACTAGACTACTTCTTTCAAAGGGATAAAAGACATCTAAATCCCTTTTAAAGAAGCTAGTTCTCTCATTTCAATTCCATTATCAGACGCTTCTCGTTCATCTGATTTTCTTTCTCTGGCTTCATAGTCTTTCTAATATACATTCTAATCTTTCTCTTTCAAATACGCATGTTCTATATCTATTTAGGATAACTTGCTAACTATAACCTCGTAGGCATTGCTCAATCAAGTGGTAGTGACGCCGAAAGCTAGGCGGACGACGACGCCGCTGCCGCCACCACCACCGCCGGCGCCGAGAAGACCGATCCTGGACGGGCTGGCGTGGCTCTGGCAACAGTGGCGAGAGACGGGGCCTGGGACAGGAGCCAAGAGACCAAATAGAAGACCAGATCCGTCCCCTACGGCCGCGGTGTCCGCGTCCCAGGCGACGAGCAACAGGGTCAACTGGTTTGGCTCGGGGCCTTTCGTCGGGAACGCGGACGATAAGCCAAACAACAGAGTGGGTTTTGCAGCACTTTTACTAAAAATGTGTAACTGGGATAATTGGCGGTGAGGGAGGCAGACTAGATTAAATAAACAAATTGGTCATACTCGGATTTATGTTCTAATTTAGTTATCCGCTCCTGAGAGTTAAGGATACGTCCACAGATAAATATTATCTGCCTGTATAAGTATCAGTCGAATAACGAAAATTCGATTTTCGCGGTACATTTTCCTTGTTGTAAAGACCAAGTATGACCTAAAAATATGGTTGTGGATTTACTTAATATTTCAATTATATACTGTACAGTTAATTCAAAATTGCCATGTGCTAGTTATTTTTTTATAATTTGTTCCTATTTAATCTAAGTCCGTTAAGATTGTGTACAGCACTGAGGGGTCGTGGATATTTTGTAAATAGAGAAATAAATTGTGTCGTTAGGTCGTAAGGTAAAGGTAGTCCTTTCCCAAATGTAACATAACTAGTAATATCCCCTTAGACATGAATGTAGTACCTACCTACATATTTGTATAGTGTATAATATTGTTAATTTATTTGTTAAATAGCTTAATTGGCTTCAGATTTAGATTTCGTTTTAATAAAAAAAAAATTTAAGGTTGGTGTTACTTTAATACATGGATGTACACCTATGTACACGTTGCGTTTCTGTAAATAATCGTTAAATTGGCCTACTTCTATTTTGTTGACGAATTATGTTACATCATTTTGTTAAAACTTGGTGGATAGATAGTATTAGAGAGAGTTCCCTATTCTGTACAATATAAGCGCTATTTCACCGTAGGTCCTAAAAATCTTCCACTGAGTTACGAGAAAGTATGATATTTTCGTAACTCGCCGGAAAATTTTGTATTATTTTTTTCGAATCCGATGAGATTTCGTATTTATCCCGCCCAAAATGAGGAGCGTTTCAAATCTGCCAAATTTTGTCGAAATGTAACGAAAAAAATGGAAAGTAAATAAAAATCGGCCAAAATGGATACGAACTAACTTTGCACGTTTTAACACTACCCGTAGATAACAATTAAGGTTCCCATAATTGTAGTACCTAATAGTAAAACACTCTATTGTACAAAAATCAAAACAACACAGTAGGAAAAATAACATTCGTCATTAGTTTTAATTTTATTGTAGTCATAAAACCTACACACACTAAAAATTACACAACGTGATTTCACCTATACTCATTTTTTAAATCGTTAAAATTTACACTATTGTACTCGTACATACGGTTTTTATTTTAGTGTTGGTTAAACTCTGGATGGAATAAAAAAATCCAAATATTATAATTTACCGGAAATACAAAAGAAAAATTCATCCACGATTCATTTTTGGTCACATTTCCTTTTTTAATTCTTAGTTAATATTGCAAGATGTAGTGCCGGTTTTTTTTCCCCGACATAAAAATACTTATATTGAAATTTCTTTGCTAAAGACTAGTTAGTTATTATTATTGCTTACCATTTACGTTAGTTAACAACATCTGACGTAGAAAAACATTGCAAAAAGTCTCGTTGGTAGGAAATACCTAATTATATTTATCATTATTATACTACAAGTAGGTACTTAGTGTAATATACGTACCTACCCTTAGCTTAGTATTCCTGTTATCCTGAACCCCTGTAAATAACAGTGTCAGTGTAAGTGAAGTGTTTTTGTGTAAAGGAGTGCCGTCTTACTCGTCTTTTTTTTTAAACTTCCCTTTTATTTTATTTATAACGTAAAAGAGACTAAGAAAAGAAAGAAGATTGAAGTTTTTCAAAAAAAATGATAGCAGTTTATTTCTTATGATACTTAAAATTTTATTAGAAATATATAGCTCATTTACCGTCTAAAAAAAGAAAAAAAGCAGTTAAGACAAAGTAAATAAATTTGACGGCACTCCAAATTGGTGAGTAATTTATTAAACGAATTTTAACTGTAACCTAATAACCAATTACTTACTGATTCCTTGACTATTCAAATTTAAGCTTAAATCTTTTAACTATAAAATTTCCTAATTTACCTACTCAATGGATCTAACTGATTTGCCTGATGCACAGACAAGATATCCTCCAGACTGAGCATAGTAGCGCTACCCCCTCTGCCACAAATATACGGTAGTAGTTTTACTCCATTTTCGAATCAAAGTGTCTTTGTGTGACGTCCGTGTCTTTGAACGGACCAATCACGGCACGGGACTCGTTCACCTCGTCCCCCGCACCCCAGTATTTTTGGCAACATTGGCAACTCCGTCTAGAGGATTCCTAGTATACTGTTTTTAAGTTCACATAAGAGCGCTTTCACACTCTACGATCCAATATCGGATGTAAGATCCGCAATGTTGAGTTGAGCCGCGGGGTGCAGCAAACATTATACCTGCACATACCTGTACGCAAGCAAACAAAAATATCTACTCGACCGCTGACAGGGGCCCGATTTGTCTTAAAATTATCGGAAGTGCCAAACCGATATAGGATGTCGGATGGCCCCTGATGAGAAATATACTGTGAGACTTGAGAGTCCTCCTTTTTTGACATTAAAGCGGCTAAGGTGATTTGAGCAATAAAGATTCAATAAGTCTATGTTCATTTATTAATTTACATTGTTTTTGTTATTCATTTACATGTTATATATTTGCTTCCAGCCAATATCCGATATCGGATCGGACAATGTGAAAACGCTCTAAATGTGATAACATTTAACTAGGTATCTATTGTAAATATTACTACTAAGAAATGTAACAAATCCTAAGATTTCTAAAATACAGTACTTACCTAACTATCTAATAGTCACCTGCAGCGGTATCATAAATAAATAAATAAATAAATACTATAGGACATTTTTACACAAAATCATCATCATCATTCATCATCATCATTTATCATGGCCGCATTTTTATCACCTGTCATGTCATGTGTCACTTTCGCACTTACATACTTATTAGAACGTGACAGGCATGGTGACAAATGATAAAGCGGCTACCATCTATTAGCCCTACTGAACTATTTAACCAAAGTTAGGAACATTCTACAAATCACTAACAATCACTATTACGTATATAAAATATATACCACTTTCTTTATTATATTGCATGAAAATATGGCACTTGCACTAATTGTAATTTTTATTTCAATTTTGTTTTCTAATTTCACACAATTTATCAGCAATAAGTCACCATATTCACAAAAACTGCTTTGTTAAACTAAATTACGGTCGATTCTTTTTTTTTAAGTTTATATATATATATATATATATATATATATATATATATATGTGTATACCTAATTGGTCATTAACCTATAATTTGAAGCGCCCTCTAAGTTAAGCAGTATTTGTGAAATTCACGCAAACTTAATTTAAGCTTCCAAATAATGATCACACCTCGCATAGCTTCAGCCAACTTTATGTGCGTCTACCTCATTTTTTGACATCTCATAACTAGATACCTCTGGACCCCCCGAGGGCAGTGACCTCGGAGCAGACCCCGGGACGAGGGCAGCTGGTGTCCGCAGCGATTAACGTCACCAGGGCCTTTTCGCAGTTCTTGGGGGCTGCGATACAGGTAACTTCAAAAGGGATAGCGGATGGATGGAAATAGAGTGAAAAAATTAGTGTAGGTCTATAGGTACCTAGTTCGTTCGCGTTAAGAATGCAGAAAAATCATAATTGTCCGTAACCGACTGGTTAGATCATTTTCCCAAAATCATAATTTACCTGTAGCATAATTTCTATTCGCATTTTTTCCTATTCTTAATTTACACCAGACGCATTAATTCCTAACATGATTTTTCCATTCGCATATTTTCCCATTAGACAATTTAGCAATATTTGTAATATTTCTTACGGCGTTTATTCTATAATCAAAAAATCGATTACCCCACCCCACTTTCTTTTCAAAAAACATTTAGTTCACAACTTAGCTAGACGGAGCCCCGCTTGGCGGGGCTCCTATTTCTGGGCGGTTTGCCCTTCGGGCATCTGAAGCTACCTAACGAACCTGACCTACCTAACCTATTAATTTAGTGTGACGTCCATGAAAACATTACACTTTGGGGAAAAAACTGTAGGTAGGTTAGGTTCGTTAGGTAGCTTCAGATGCCCGAAGGGCAAACTGCCCAGGAATAGTCTAGCGTCTAGCTAAGTTGTAAACTAAATGTTTTTTTGAAAAGAAACAGTGCGGTGGGACCATGGTAATATTATCGCCTAAGAAATAAAAAGAATGCGAATAAAACGACTTGGAAAGTATTAATTATGAGAAAAATTTAACTTAGGAATGAATGTGTCTGGTGTAAATTAAGAATAGGAAAAAATGCGAATAGAAATTATGCTAAAGGTAAATTATGATTTTGGAAAAAATGATCTAACCCGTCCCGTCACCAATCAAATCATTCTTAACTAGAAAATCAAGTTTACAGTGACCAGTTGAAGGCATAATTTCTTAGGGAAGAACCTTTCATATGCCAAATCCGACCAAAACGTAGAAATAAATAGTAGGTACTATTTATTTCTTACTACTAGGTACTTATATAAAATCATGATATATTTAATATTTGTAAATAGGTGGATCGGATGCGGTTATTCAACGTAAGGTAAACGTACTAGTACTCGACATGCTAATGCCCAATAGATGACACCCTGCTGTCACCTCACCTCTATGACAATGACGAAGTTTCAAGATGACATGTACTGGTACCGCGTCGAGCACCAGTACGTTTACCTTACCTAGTGTGTGTGAAAAATACAAAATGACTTATGCTTAATTTTAATCTTTTATCGGACTTTGTTTTTTACAGGTTGTATCGCTATTTTTTTTCTTTTGTAAACTCGTGATAACAAATTGAATAACAAACCATGTCATTTCATCTCACATTGATATGAAACCAGAAACATTTTCACCATTCGCTCTGAAATCAATTATCGTCGTAAATAATTATTAATAACCTTAACCATATTAAAACTCAGATAATCTGATACTAAACAAATTTAAAATCCCGTATCCCGTATCTGTTTGTATCTCATGAACCGAGGTATACCTATATATATATACAGTTGAAATTTTTACATATGATTGGCGCATTTGGCGCCCCTAGCTGTAATGCTGTAAAATTATCCCTGAATAAATAAATATCAAATGAAATGATGTTACCTACCTATTTGTATAACAACAAATACTAAAAAGTACGGAACCCTCGGTGGGCGAGTCCGACTCGAACTTTCCCCTTTTTCATATATACATATATCTAATATATTTATAATACATTTCAGGGTGCCGCCCAGACTGTCCAGAGCGTGATCCGAGCGGGGCAGCGCGCAGCAACTGATGTGTACAGCAATGGTTCCGGGGCGTCAGGATAACGTCTTCCAAATCGTAGAAGTAGGGAATCAGATGTGATGTCCTTCTGGGACCGATTTTTTAAATTTCGAGCGCCCGATTTCTTCACACACAAATCTGTGGAAAACGGCAAAATGCTATTTTTGAAATACGAGCGATAGAAATTGGGAATCTAGTGGTATTGACCACTCGTTTTCAATTTTATTAGTAGAATTTAAATGCGTAGTAGTGGCGAGCCACACGAAATCAAGCGCTCGAAATTCTAAAATCGCCCCCCTGGTCGCAGGAGAGTCAAACTACGCAGTTTTGAAGAGTTAGAATAGGCAACTGTAGATAACCAGGGGTGGGAAAAGCTTATTTATAATGGGCTACAAAATCGTGGGCCCACACGGGGACCATAGTTTTTTTTGAACAAATTTTTATCAAGCAGATATATACGTCTGCGAGTGATAGGTACTACAAATTTTTATATTAACGGAAAGTCCTTCCTAAAGCGTGTAAACAAAAAGGGATGAATGGAAAGATTTTCACGCTTCTCGTAAGTTAGTAAATTGATAGGACCCGTGTTCCGACGGATCGCGAGTTCGTGTCTTGACCGAAGAGGTTAATTAAAAAAAAAAAACTTTAATATAAAAATTCGTAGTTATTCTGCTCTACAATGTAGACTAGGTTAGATTATTCATTCCTCTTCGCATCGTTGGCCGTACTTTGCCCATCTCTATTCTACAACATTTCTAACTCTTCAATTGCGACTCCCCGAATGCTCGGAGTTAGACTAAACTTTTACGAAAGTGTCCTAGTATGCACAATGTGTGGAGTGCTCAACATGTAAATAAATAGAATAGTTTAGGGAACTAATTGAAATTGAGCTTATCATCTTTTGCGCATGTTCCTAAAACTTACTACTGAAATATTTAATCCTTCGTATTTTTTGGTTTTGGATATAATAATGATCTTGTTAGACTTTAGGTAATGAATGTGATGTTAGTGCTACTTTAGTTTTAATATTTAATTAGTGTGTTTTGTAAATAATAACGCATGTTAGGTACTTTACCAAACGTTAGCACATGTATTTTTGTTGTGTAGCAATTAACAGTGCTATTTCCAAGGTAACCTAATTTCATAAGAAATTGAGATAAGAGTCCGTCTAAGCTAACTTTGTACTCATTTGAATAGAACAAAGTAAGGGAGTATCATATTTTCATCGAAATTTGACATTAATGATGATATGGCCCCGCTTAATCATTGCAAATGTCAGCTTAGGTGGAGTGCGCTTGGTCGGACATCTGTGTTTTAAAATGTAGATTGGATCAGCTCATCTACAGTAGGAACTTTACTTTCACGTTTAAAAAAGTTTTTTTTTACATATTGTAGGGCCTTGCATTATTGTCAATTAGAATTAGGTACACATCCTAATATATTTAACCCTTTGACCGCCAGAGACGTCAACTAACGCTCGCACAATAAGTGCAGCCGCGTCTTTGTGCATTCCAACAAGGTACACGATAAATAAGATTGAAGAACAATTATGAGTGAAAATCGGGTTAGTTTAATTCAAAATAAGTTACACCGTGCCGTTCAAAAGCCCGCTCCACACTCGTGCGCGAATCGCGGCTTCGCCCGCGATTCAGCACGCACATAGTCTGGAGGGGGCTAAAGGGTTAACCCAGCATTGTCAGGGAACGCTTAATTATTTGTTAAAAATATTAGTTAAAATTAGTGTTAAGTCTTAACCATGTGCCATCTCGCACGTGCTTTTTACTTGCTTTCTTTCGCCTTTATTTATTGGTGTTTATAATTGCCATTTAATTAATATTTAAACTTAAACAAATTGTAGCATAAATTTAATTGGTATTCAATAAATACTTTCATGACTTTATTGGAAGGTGTTTAAAACGACATACTAAAGGATACTTTAATAATACCCACATTAGTTAGTTAGGTAAAAAAATCAAACAAGAAATAGGTACTTTTTTATCTATGTTTTGTTGAAATTCATTGAAGCGTTAAAAATGCGGTAAATAACTTAGTTTGCGAGTTTCTTTTTGTGTAAGTGTATTATATTAATATGTTCGTCTATAAAAGTATGACGTACAGCTTTTCACTGCCTTAAAATGTAATGCTATTTTGTGTATAATTTGTTTAGGATACCTTTAAGTAGTAAACAAGTTATTCATTAATTTTAATGAAACGAAAAACTCGTCACTGCCTTCATGTGATTGTTAATAGTAAATAATAACAAAAACATTTTCTTTTACCATTATTAGAAAATACCTACATATTCACTACATTTTATTGACTGTATGTTTAGTAGGTCAAAAATTGGTTCGGTGTTTTCGATTTTTTTTATTCGGTTATCGATTATGCAATTATATAATTTTATTATTATTTTTGTATATCTTTTGTATATTGTCGGAGAACGTTGTTGTGTAGAAAGAAATAAAACATATTTATAAAACAAATTGTAGTGTCATTAGTGTAGGTACCTACCCTAATTTATTCATAATAATTTTTTTGTTGCAAATCATGGTATTACAGCTGTTCTTAAAATTAAATAAGTATTCTGTAATACGCTTCGCCCGACCTTTTAAGTTAAGGATGACTCACACTAAACCGGGCCGTGCCCGGGCCGAGGCGATCGACATTCTCTATGACGGCTGTTCGGTGATCACGTCGTGTTTTTCATAGAAAACGAAGCGGCGGAAGCTCCGGCCCGAACCCGGGCCGGTCAAGCGTGAGTCATTCTTAAACGTTCAGATATCAACTGCAGCTGCATTACTGAGGGCCTACCGCGAACTACGTTCAACGTGTTCCCTTCCTGTCACACTTACGTATGAATTTACAAATATGACAGAGATGCAACACGTCGAACGTGGTTCGCGGTAGGTCATCTTTGTGGCGTCGTTGTTACCGCCGCTGTATCTGTCAATTTCCTTGATAAAATGAGTGATATTCGCCGACACCGCGATTACGACGTTAATTCCTTCACTTATGCAAACGTATCTTCGGAGGCCGCGGTTTGCCGACCCCTGGCGGCCTAGCCAAGGTGACGATCGCTTGCGCTTCGCTATCGAATCACTTTGTCTCTCTATCACTCTTCCATATTAGTGTGACAGTGGCAGTTGCGTTTCGTTCGCTACGGAGCGTTAGCGATTGGCATGTTGTCTACGGAGCCTGACCGATTTTCCGATGAGGTCAATAGGGGAGTTGATGATGGAACGTCTTTTATATAAATAAATTAAAAGAAGTCAAGAGAAAAACTATATTTTATTAATAATACTTACTCTAAAAACTTAACCGATAACTTCTATCGTTAAAAAAAACTATACTATATTATACAACTACCTACATAACATCATCATTATGACCATACATCGGGGTTTTCGGTGCGGGAATGTTTTACACTAGCCAAATAATAGGTAAAACTGAAAAACCGGCCAAGTGCGAGTCGAACTCGCGCACGGAGGGTTCCGCACCATCAACAAAAAATAGAGCAAAAAATAAAAAAAAAACAAGCAAAAAACGGTCACCCATCCAAGTACTGACCCCGCCCGACGTTGCTTAACTTCGGTCAAAAATTACGTTTGTTGTATGGGAGCCCCGCTTAAATCTTTATTTTATTCTGTTTTTAGTATTTGTTGTTATAGCGGCAACAGAAATACATCATCTGTGAAAATTTCAACTGTCACGGTTCGTGAGATATAGCCTGGTGACAGACGGACGGACGGACGGACGGACGGACGGACAGCGGAGTCTTAGTAATAGGGTCCCGTTTTTACCCTTTGGGTACGGAACCCTAAAAACGATACAAATTTAACATTTCCAAACACATTTGGTATGTTTAATATGAATTGACATAATAATATTAACGTTACGTAACGTAACGTTTAATATGACTTTACAATAACAAAGTTATAAAATACACGAAATCATTCCCGCACTGAAAACCCCGATGTATGATTATGACTATAGTAGAGATCGTTATAATAAAAAAATAACTAAACAATATGGCAGCAACATCTTAGTAAATAAAATATATGTAAAACAGCTGAAGCATTACAAAACAAACAACCAAGCTAAGCTGGCTTCTGGTGGGTTTTCATATGCCGTGTTAATTGACCTCTAGTAGCACCCCTGTAAGTGCACGACTCGCAGCCGTACGGCTTTAGGCCCGAGTGCCGGCCCATTAGATGTCTCTTTAGATTACTTGACTGAGTAGCCCTGTAGTCACAGATATTGCACTCAAAGGGTTTCTGGCCAGTATGCGTTCTCTCGTGACTTTGTAAATTACCGCTTTTGATAAAGGCGGCAGTACACTGACCGCACTTGAACGGTTTCTCACCTGTGTGTGTTCTATTGTGCCTTTGTAAATGACCGCTTTCGGTAAAGGCTGCGCTACACTGACCGCACTTGAACGGTTTCTCACCTGTGTGTGTTCTCTTGTGAGCTTGTAAATTACTGCTTCGGGTAAAGGCCGCGCTACACTGACCGCACTTGAACGGTTTCTCACCTGTGTGTGTTCTTTTGTGCCTTTGTAAAGCACCGCTTTCGGTAAAGGCTGCGCTACACTGACCGCACTTGAACGGTTTCTCACCTGTGTGTGTTCTCTTATGTTTTTGTAAGTGAGCGCTTCGGGTAAAGGCCGCGCTACATTGATCACATTTGAATGGCCGCACGCCAGTATGAGTCCTCAGATGTGTCTGTAGATATCCTTCCTTACTAGTTGCATACTCACATGCAGAGCAAGTGAAGTACTCCACGCCATGCCGGCTCTTCGCATGCTCCAGTAGAAGCAGCCGAGTATCAAATGTGCTACTGCATTTATTACACGTGAATTCCTTCCCTCTGCTGGTTTTAGCCTTTGTCAGTGCAATGTGAGAATGTAGGTGTTTCTCTAAGTGTGACTTTCCATCGAATGTTTTGCCACACTGGTCACATTTGTAGTTATTCGCATTCGATACCGTTGTGTTAGATCCATCAGCAGCAGGTCTTGTAGTCGGAATCTCTTGTACATCCATGTTTATTGGTGATTCCGCTTGAGACGAAGAAGGCTCCTGTAGCGTTTCGACTTTACTACCTGTTGTGACACTCTCTTTTACCTGTGTTTCGTTCTTATCGTCATTACGCATTTTACGTTTGTTAGTTTTCGGAAGTTCTTTGTTGGTGACAAGTGTAGCTTGGCCTGAACTAACATCCTTAATTTCTGTTTCTTTCTTCTTTTCATTGCGCGTTTTACGTTTGTTCGTTTTTGCAGGTTCTGTTTCAGTGACAAGTTTGGCTTGACCTGAACTAACATACTTCATTTCTGTTTCTATCTTCTTTTCATTACGCGTTTCTTCTTTGTTTATTTTCTCTGGTACGTTTTTGGTACCAAGTTGAGCTTTACCTGAAATAAAAACATAAAAATCAATTGTTTGATTTTGTCATCCTATTACATGTATGTACGAGTACCTACGTTTTTATCTTTATCTTTCATTGTATTTAAACGTCGTGTAATAGTTATAAGAAAGCATAGTTAGTGTCTCACAGTGTTTGCAGTGGCAGGGCTTGGTGTAGCGGCGCAGGTCGACGCCGAGCCGGGCGGCGAACTCGCTGCCGCAGAACACCAGCAGCTCCGTGAAGCGCGGCACGATCTTCACCGTCCTACAGGGATTAACATCTCAAAAGGAGGAACTGTGTTTTGTCAATAACCTAATGTAAAACCTCTCAATTCGTTGGGATATTTTTTAGCAATAGTTAGTTGGTAATTTGGTAAATATTAGGTCGCACTCGCCTGTAGTAGAGCTCGCCCTGGTACTGGAAGGCGAGCAGGTTCTGCTCGGAGGAGCGCCGCGAGCAGTTCACGTAGCGCATCCAGTTGGAGCGGTCGCCGTCGCTCGCGTCCACCACGTGGCAAGGCTTGTTGTTGCGGTCGTACACCTACAATACCAATACATTTCAACACAATTCTATACTGATCAAAGTAAATGTAATATAGTAGGCGTGGAGGTGCCAACAGAAAGTCCTGAGATAGATCGAGTTTGGCTCTGTTTCTCGCAATTTAGAAAAAGACGGATTAGTTTAGTGTTTTACAATATTTCTCGACCAAGGACTTCAGAAATGTTGTTTTCTAGCAAGAGGCCACCTAGCCAAGGCTAAGAACTGCTTTTTTCTTCATAACAAAAAATACCGGTATTATTACGTTATTTGGTTTATTATTTCATTTTTAATGGGACAATTCTAATAATACGAAGTTGTTACCTAGATACCTACATGATTTAGTCCTACGTAAAGAACATAACATAATTTAAAATATTGGGCTATTATGGATTTTACAAAAAAACCGGTTCCGAGCCCTGCACCTAGCAGCCTACTACTTACCTATCTACTTAAGCTCTCAGTTCCGCCAAACGTAATTTTGTTTGATTTTGATTGAGATTTGAGGCAACCGCATGCTTCAAATATTCTTCCGCTTCCGGTTAGATTATAAGTATTAAATGTCGTATAAATAAGTTAATACTCGTAGTGAGAGTGACCTGCCACTCGTAGCCGGAGTGGAGCGAGGCCTTGAGGCGGCGGCCGCGGTAGGGCCCGAAGCGCACGCCGCTGGGCAGCGTCAGCGTGCTGAACACGCCTATCCCCGCCCCTGACATATACAACAACTATAGATATACTTGGAGTTTTTTAAGGAGGTATTAAGGATGACTCACGTTAGACCGGGCCGTGTAGGGCCGGAGCTTCCGGCGCTTCGTTTTCTATGGAAAGCATCACGTGATCACCTGTCATTGTCATAGAAAAGTAAGCGCCGGAAGCTCCAGCCCGGACATGGCCCGGTCTAACGCGAGTTATTCTTTACCGAGATTTACTAAATAGGTAAATATAGTTTCTACATAATACAGTCAGCAGCAGAAGTACGCACCTAAAAGCTAAGTTTGGTGATATCGTTAACACAGAAATGCGGTCGCAGATCACATTTTTAACACTTCGTCCATGAAGCAGCGACTTTTGCTGCTGATTGAACCTTACCTTACGTGTCTACAAAAGATGTATCTATCAACTGAAGTTTGAAAATAATTGCATGCGATTTTTACAATACCTACTTAATATTTTGGATCAAGCAAACTAAGAATACCATTAGTAACTACAGTTATGGAATGGAATCTGTGTTTGATAAACTTAACCTAGGTACCTAATAATTAATAAAGATGAAGTCTAGAGTTCCTACATATATGGCTCTGGGCGGCAAAAAATCACATCGAACACGTAAAATCGTGTACCTAAATTCAGTAGACAGTTTTAAGTACCTATATTTTTCTTTTAGTTAAGGACGACTCACGCTAGAACGGTCCGGGTCCGGGCCGGGGCGTCCGACAATTCATTTAGAAAGTCGGAAGGCTCGGTCTGGACCCGGATTGTTCTAGCTTGAGTCATAGGTACTTTATGGGACCACTTTTGTCGACCAGATCCAGGCTATTTATTGATACGTAACAAACAATACATACATGTACTATACCTACATATTACCTACCCTAAGTATGAAGTATGACATGAGAAAGTTGAAACACTTGAAACGCATCTCTAACTTTTATATGTACAGTCAGCAGCAGAAGTTGCTAAGCGGGCGAGGTGTTCAAAATTACCTTGACACGCTCTTATTCTCTCAACAATAAAGTCGCGTCAAGATCATTCTGAACACCTCGCCCGCTTGGCAACTTCTGCTGCTGACTGTACATGTAGTTGCAATTACCTCGTTGGGTAACATGTTGTAATGTAACTATTGTACCTAGAGTAAGACCTGTGCCCTGTTTATCAATAGCTTGTAACTTGTACAAGTGGAAGTCCCTTTCTAACAAAAGCTGTCAAAAAGGGAGTTCCGCTTGTATTAATACAAGTTACAAGCTTTTGATAAACAGGGCACTGTACACCAACATGTGAGCAATAAAGATATTCTATACTATTCTAACTACTTCAACTGCTAAAGGACAAAATGATCTAAGTAATCATCGTGTAGGAAACCTGGTATGTTCGAGTAGGCAAGATGCAGGAAGATTCTTGGGACGGTGAGCGCGGCGCGCGGCACGAACGCGGGGAGCCCCGTCTCGGCGGGCACCTGACACATGCACAAGGTACCTACTAGCTAGCAGTACTAGGTAATGTCAGCCAACATACGCATCTTCAGCAATGGATAACATTCTTAAAGCCGAATAAAGTGCAAGACGAACTCGTGATTCTAGGCTTGTGTAGTAATAGGTATTTGTTCACTACACCAGGCGGGCTAGCCAAGGTGACAATCGCTTGCGCTTCCCCATCGAATCGCTTTGTGTCTCTTTCACTCTTTCATGTGACAGTGATACTGACTATTACTGACGGTTGCATTACGTTCGCTACGGGGCGTTAGCGATTATTAGCATGTTATCTACGGGGCCAGGTTAGCTCATAAATGACTCTCTTTACGTATTCGTCAAAACTAATGAGGAATTTGCATATTATCCACAAGAGTGACAAATAAGTTCATTTTTTAAGTCTGTACCTATAGTTTTTACTGTTATATAAAATTATGTAATATTTAGATACACTAACAAGCTTTATTTAGATACACACAATGACGCTGCTGACAATATCTGATACATATTTTAGAAATAACTTACCTTGTCATCGGGTATAACTAGCAACGGGCCGTGTATTGCACAGTACTCATACACATAGTCCCGGCACTCAGAGCAGTCTGTAACAATAACAATATAATATACTCCATTTGCAAAATCCAATTATAGTATTAGGATACCTAGATAAATAGTAGGTCTCTTATAACTTATAACAAAACCCCATAACTAAGATAATAAGAGTTCTAGCAGTGGCGTAGCTAGGGTTGCCAGATGGTCGGGATTTGGCGGGATTCCCCCGATTTTTAGCATGTGTTCCCGATTCCCGACCAAGTGAAAATTGTCCCGAAAAACGGCTTCACGTTATAAAACAATAATTTCAAGTTCCGAACTGTCGTCGAGCGAGCGAGCGACCCGCGTCGAACCGTAATGGGAAGAGCAGCTGACGTAGTGCCAATAATGTAAAATATCGTTGTTATTAATACAATTACTTTAATTTGAATGGTTTTTTTCCCGACTTAAGTCCCAAAATCCCGAAAAATTGACATTTTTTCCAGATAATAGCGCCTTTCGATCTGGCAACCCTAGGCGTAGCGTGGGTCTCGGCCGCCCGGGGCGGATGAAATTTTTTCCGCCCCCTAGCTTACGTATTTCAATATAATAATGCGACTGAAATAGTTCAAATATTTATATGATATTATTGGTATTTATTCTGAAATTTTGCCGCCCCCTAAAAGTGCCGCTCCGCTCCGCGCCTAAAACAGTTTTAACATTGTAAACTAAATACCTAGGTACTAACAAATTCACGGCATTTACGCCATTTACTTACAAATGAACTCATCGAAGGGTGGCTCCTCTGGCTCACAGTAGCAGACACGTCGAGCCCTCTTTCTGAGATTGAAACCGCTCATCTTCCAGAACAACATGGAAAAAGTAGAATTCAGCAGTTTAGAACAATTTGCTCGCTGAACTATTTATTCCTTACAAAACTTAGGAATATAATTCTGTTCAAACAAATTTACATTAAATGTAGTGTACAGATATGACAAACAGTAAAAATACTACAAAAGATACATAAAGGATGAGCAATGGTCGTCAGGTTACGTATGATT
Source organism: Cydia amplana (assembly GCF_948474715.1). NCBI lineage: Eukaryota > Metazoa > Arthropoda > Insecta > Lepidoptera > Tortricidae > Cydia > Cydia amplana. Next base: position 19,587,108 of record NC_086071.1, read on the forward strand.
CAATATTAAAAATTGAGTGGAAGCAATCTCTCAACTGAATTATTGTAATGTAATGACTGATAGTAAGTTTAACGTAATTACCATTGTTGTGTAATAAGACTAATCAGTTTCTTTGAATAATTTAGATTTTCAAATTTCAAATCAACACTTGATGTGGTTCAGTGCAGAGAGCAAAAGAACTTTCCTTTACTTCCCGCCACTTTGTAACGGATGTTTCCCGCCAATAAAACTTTTCCAAAGAGTCCAAAATGTACCTTTGACAACGTCTAAAGAATCGGATATTTGCACATGGCGCATATAGTTAGCCGGAGCAAGTAAATATTATACCATCCCTTATATGTCAAGTGAAAGCCACGAAAATACACAATATGTATAAACCTGGAAAGGCTGGAAATATACCGAGCTTGTAAGGTTTATTCTATTTGAATTGCCTCACAATGCGCAAGTTTTACATGCTCCGTGGGCAAAGCCCGCTTTGGTCATCAAAGAGCATAGAAGGTAGTCAAAGAGTATATAGAGCACTGTCATTAATGGCTGCCAGAGCCAGAGGGCCTACCGCGAACCACGTTCGACGTGATGCCTCCCTGTCACACTTACGTACGAATTTACAAGTGCGACAGAGAGGCAACACGTCGAACGTGGTTCGCGGTAGGCCTTCAGACTGTCAGTGTCAGTGTCAGTTTGTCATGTGCATTGTGCACTGAGGGCTGTATTTTTGTTGTTTTGTGAGGCTCGATATGATTTCATTCATTGTGTTTATAAGTTCAACTAATGTAAAACAATCACAAGAAACAAGTAGTACTGAAATAAATTAATAACTGTAACAAATTTACAAATTATGGAACACATACGACAGTATGACTGGTAAGTCTTATAACACCCCGTATATTTGTAAATGGAAAGTAATATGTGTATAATACATTTTAAATTGGGGGTCAGGCATTTAAGAAAAATAAGCAAATAATAGAATAATTATAAGCATAATCAATTGCAGAGTAAAGTAAGCTCTCTCACCAGTACGTATATATAATTTTCTATGGTGCCCTCACCATTAAAAGCTTTATTAGCTCTGATATTAACTCTTTATTCACTAACATATCCTTATGAAATTCTTCTAAACCAGGGTTTAATATAATATGTATACTTTAATCATTCACAATTACTATAATTATTGTGTCTTTTTTATTTCAGGTGCACATTTCTGCCAGACACTCCTTTTTTTGTCACAGAGTCGGAACTTGACAACTGTGTTACGGAAAAGATATTACGGAACAAGTTCTCGAACCCGCTGATCTCCAGCGACTCTGAGGAAGAAGAGAAGGCTCCAAAGATTGACTGGAATCTTGTATTTAAAAAAAGGAATAATGTAAGTACTAGTTATACATATTTCAAATTATGGTTTATACATATACTTATATCTGTATAACCACAATATTATGTGCATCAGAACATTACAAATAGAGAAAGTGTGTGGTTTAAAAAAATAGAGAAATAAATGTCAATTAATCCAGTTCAAAATTCAAATTAAAATAATTTATTTCGGAACAAAAATAACAATAAACCTTATAAAATTAGGTACATTTGAAATAAAATAACTAAAAGAAAATTAAAATTAACTAAAGTATAATTAAATATGTCAGTAACAATAGGTAAACAGGAAACCAATTAGTGGCAATGCTTGGGTGAAGTTTATGATGTTTTAGTTAGTCCAGACAGGCCTTCTAGGCTACATAACTGCCGCGGGCCGCCATACAAATGAACTTACACTCACATTAGTCATTATAAAACAATTTGCTGAATAATGACAGTCTAACTTCGATTGTATGGGATCAGATTTTAGGTGATGGGTTCATGACTTGTATGTGGAAATTTATAAATTTGAATCCCTTGTTATATCCAGGAGCAGAACGTCCACCGCATCTTCGTGCCGGGGCTCCGCCCCCCGCCGGCCTACACGCGGCTGTCGGCGCTGTCGTCACACCAGCACCACCTTGGGCTGAAGGTGTTATGTGCAGACAACCCGAGCATACTGGAGGACGAGTTCATGGCTAAACCAACTAAGTTTGATGTGCAAGCTTTTGCGGTTGGTTTTCCAGTATATGTAGTTTCCGTCCATGCTCTAGTTTTCGTCCACTTGACAGATTAGCTGATATAACTGACAGTTTAGGGTCCAAGCACATGCACTGGTCCAGGTTCGCGTTGACAGACTGGTTTTTCACAACTACCTCGCTTTGTACACAATTGTCAAAACCTACCCTCATTGTCTATACATAACATTAGCAAATAATATTTTTAATAGTTAATATGCTACTTGCGAAACATCATTTTTATGTAGATAGATAAATTGTTAAGATATTAAGAATTGCAGTAAGTCGAAATTTGTGCAGCAATGTAGGTTTATATTCAAATTTCGTCAACCCGACAAAAAAAAAAGCGGCCAAGTGCGAGTCGGACTCGCCCATGAAGGGTTCCGTATTTAGGCGATTTATGACGTATTAAAAAAAAACTACTTGCTAGATCTCGTTCAAACCAATTTTCGGTGGAAGTTTACATGGTAATGTACATCATATATTTTTTTTAGTTTTATCATTCTCTTATTTTAGAAGTTAGGGGGGGGGGACACACATTTTACCACTTTGGAAGTGTCTCTCGCGCAAACTATTCAGTTTAGAAAAAAATGATATTAGGAACCTCAATATCATTTTTGAAGACCTATCCATAGATACCCCACACGTATGGGTTTGATGAAAAAAAAAATTTTGAGTTTCAGTTCGAAGTATGGGGAACCCCAAAAATTAATTGTTTTTTTTCTATTTTTGTGTGAAAATCTTAATGCGGTTCACAGAATACATCTACTTACCAAGTTTCAACAGTATAGTTCTTATAGTTTCGGAGAAAAGTGGCTGTGACATACGGACGGACAGACAGACGGACAGACAGACGGACAGACAGACGGACAGACAGACAGACATGACGAATCTATAAGGGTTCCGTTTTTTGCCATTTGGCTACGGAACCCTAACTAGAGCTGGACGAAAACTAACGCACCTACCCTATTCTATACCTATTTATGATGGTTACATTTTTAGCCAAAATAGTCTGTCTGCCTGTCTGTCTGTCGTATGTCACAACCATGTTACACGTCAGAAACTATTACACATATATTAATAAGATTTAAAATGGAAATTGAAATACAAAATTATTTTTAAAGGGTATTTATAAGGGTACTCCAAACATGTAACTAAAAGTTGCTTCTAGAGTTTTTTTTATTCAGTAAATACTTGATACAATAACCACTCTAAAAATTAAAAATATTGTCCCTTGCTCGTGGCACAACACCGTGTCATATTTAAGCTCTAGACAGACTATGACTGTTATTCTAATTGTTTACAGGCAATACAAGAAACATTGCAAAAAGAGCAAAAGGAATACATAGACTGGGCCAAGAGTCTCTGGGTGAACGGCCAGTGCATCAGAGCTCTCCGGCCCAAACCTCTAATAGAGTCCGTGTATGAGGCCGAGTTCAAAGTGCGGGCTATCCAGATGAAGGGGTACCCGAGGTTGTTCGAGCTGGTGGCGCAGATACCCATGGAACCGGCCGGGGAGTATGATATGGTGATGGAAAAGGAGCTTATTGGAGTGAGTACAGTCTTTAGGGTTCCGTACTTCAAAAGGAAAAGCGGAACCCTTATACATATTTGTTTATTTAATTAAGAGGAAATTTAAATGATAATTTTAATTTTATTTTATTTTTATGTACCTACAGTATTTTTGGAGTAACATATGTATCTTGTGATGTAGCAATAAGATATCTTCGACACCCCCTTTATACTTTTAACTACTTTTACTACTAACACCCCCTTTTAACTACTGGGACTAACATTTTGAAAATAATACACAAAAAATAGTTCTTTACCTATAGATGACAGGAAAACCTATTAGAAATGTGCAGTCAAGCGTGAATCGGACTTATGTACGGAGCCCTTGGAACGCGAGTCCGACTCGCACTTGGCCGGTTTTTTAATTATAAATTACTCAACGTACATTTTATATGCAAGAAACAAATGAGCGTTCCATACCTATTCCTATGGGCAGTACTTCATACAGATGTAGTGCATAATTGTTTTCGTAATTTCTTGGAAACTGTGACTACCAAACTTTCCAGGTAAACCCATCGGAGCTACTGAAAGTAGAGAAACCGGTGAACATCCGAAAACAGCTGTCCGTGATGCGGCTCAGCGCCGTCCCGGAGCCCTGCGACCAGCACCCGGTCCGGTTCATACTGCCACGTAAGCTTACACTCAAAAAAAGGATTTTTTTTGGCAAAAGCTTTTATCGCTGAACTGTACTTTTCATTCCACAGACAACTAATACTCATGGAGACAATTTTAACCCCAAACTCAATTAGTTTGCGTTGTTTTATCACATAGTTCCCATGGCCACCTACTGTGTCCATCATCACATCAACTCCATTATTACGAGTATAGCTTCTTTAAATTATTTAGTTTACAATTTTGCTTTTAGATTCGGTTAAAATATGTTTTTATGCTATTGTTGTTTTGGTTGATTTTTCTCCTTTCTTGGGGTATGGGTCCCATTTGGGTAAAGGCCTCCTCCTACATCCAGTGTTTTCCTGCAACCTCTACTATGTCATTGGTACAACGCTTGACAGATTTACCAGAATTTTTCCGCTTTTCATTTATTTCTAAGATTCCGATTTTGGTCGCACTTTTTGACAGGCAATCTCGTACATTGTAGATCTCATCTAAGGTACGTTTTTGTAGGCTTATATTTCAATGCTTGATTATTTTCATATTGTTTTAGACGAGAAAAGCATCTCCGTCCTACCTGTGACAGAAGTGTACCGGACCCTAGCAGAGTACGCGATAGACAATGGAGCCCTATTCATAGCTAGTGAGGGTGCGCTGCGCTGTATGGCGGAGCGACGAGCGTGGGCACTACCTGTCTCTGTCTACAGCGTTACACAGCCCGGTAAGTCGCACATGATACACATGACACATGTATCACATATGATACACAAGACACATGATACACAGATGACATGATATCCATGAAGTATACATGATTCACAATGCACATATGACACGCTCCATACACGCTGTATAGCTAAGCGAGCGTAGGCACTGCCTGTGTCTGTCTAATAATGTCACGCAACCCGGCGAGTCACATGAGATGCAATTTAAACACTTATATCGCTAGAGACACATGTATCACATATGATACAAGTGACAAACACCTAACATTATGCATGGGAACATATTTTCCAATTTATTCAAGTAGTTTAGATACCTCTATACTCTATAGGAAAATTTACTGCCTCTAGTATAGATTAATAGATATAGGGATAATAAGACAAACATTATCTCATTGACAGCTAAAGTAGTATCAAGAACTTGTTTTCTAAAATTAATAGCAAAATTTGAAAACCACGCTTCGTTCAGTAAAAGTGCACTTTAGTTAATCTTTCCTTAGCTGCATCGCAATCGGTCTATCCGATTTGAACGCAACAGACGGTTGAAATGCTTTTTAAAGTTAACCCTTTAACCTCCATGCATGTCTAAAATAACTAACAATAAAAATATTAAAAGAATACTAAAGCTTCTAAAAATAATAACATAATAATTATAAATTGCGCCGTTACATAGATTTTGGCGGTTAGAAGGTTAATTAATTCTTGAAGTAAACCGTATCAATGAAATAAATTCGAGTATAGTTTTTTTAAATATTTTAATAATTTCATTATTCACTGCATATGCAGCCTAGTTTTAGTCTAGGTTTTTTAGGTTTTCACGCTCCCAGGGAAACCATATTGGCTAAGACATAGTAAGCTTACATTTTCATAATTTTTACAATATTAAAAACATAGTGTAGTACAATACGAAGCGAGGTCAGGTATGTTCAGTGTAAATCCATTGCGAAATTGTGTCTGTCTGTATGTCTGTTACCTCTTCACGCTTAAACCGCTGAACCGATTTAGTTGAAATTTGGTATGGAGATAGTTTGGGGAAAGACATATTAGGGTAGTTTTTATCCCAGAAATGGCCTTTTAAGGGGGTGGAAGTTTAAATGGGAAATCGTTAACCTTTTGAACGCCAGACGACGAAGGAATATGCCGTGCCCCGGACGCCAGGCGATCGCGATTATTTAAGCGAAATTGAACTTTACGGAGTTCCGCGTAAGTCCCTGCATTGGTGAAGCTGTCAGCTGTAGCCGTCTTTGGCGCCCTTGGCAAGACTTTCCGATGACGGCCACAGCCGACTGTGGCGGTCAATGGGTTAAAAAGCAGATTGGGTAAAAATTAGCTACCCAAATTACTAACTCCACGCAGACGAAGCCGCGGGCACAAGCTAGTTCAGTAATAATTTGCGTAGATTAGAGCATGGCTATGGCTAGTCAGTAGTTAGTAGATGAATCAGTAGCTTTTAGAAACGTTATACACATATCTTAGTGCTTATGCGGAAAGCGTCAATTTTCAGCACCCTGCGCTAAACGAAGTTGCCGGTGTCTGTCGGGTTTTACCAACCCACGGTGTATAACAACTATTGAACAACTAAACATTCAAATATCGAATAGCCTAGTTATTATTGGCTAAGTGACCCTGCCTACTAAACAGGATGGCCTGTCTTAGAATCCCGGTATAGGAATGGATTTGTGTGTGTATTGTAAATATATATTCGTGAGCTATGGATGTTTTCTATGTATGTACATTCAAGTTTTATGTGGTACAGTCGCCATCAGATATATCGGAGCGGCCAAGGTAGGTACTAAAAATATCTGAACATGCACTTTATATCACTACATAGTATAAAACAATCTGCTTTATATCATTACACAGAAAGCAACCAATGGTAATTACCACAACGGCTGAATCAGCCTTCGAGAAAATATACCTCGACATTGTAGATCCAATAAATAAAGATAACGACAACTTTACGTACATATTGACTCTTCAGTGTGACCTTACCAAATACACAGAGGCATACCCACTACGGTCCAAGGATGCAGTCACAGTCGCGAAGGCGTTCGTCCAAAACTTTGTGTTAAGGCTTCCCGCTGTCAGTCTGTCCCTATGTGTGCTTAGATCTTTAAAACTACGCAACGGATTTTGATACGGTTTAGATAGAGTGATTTAAGAGGAAGGTTTATGTACTCGTATAATTTGTTAACCCGTGCGAATCCGGGGCGGGTCGCTAGTATCATTATAATAGAGGCTTTGTTCAGATATTTGTGAACACTTTGGCCGCTCCGATATATCTGATGGCGACTGTACTAGATCGATTGGTCCTATAATATTTGTGCTCGTTACATTGCAGGCCCCTCGCCTGAGAACGTGAACGTGACCGTGCTGGGAAGCGAGTTCCTGAACAAGCAGGAAAACGTGATGAGGCGCACTTTCAGGGCGCTCAGGCACCTGCTCGAGGTGGCTCTAGTGCCGTAAGTATACTTATCTGGACGAGCAAAGCGAAGCGCTTGCGCTTGCCCTTGCCTGCGTGCCCTTGGGAACTACTTACCTTTTCTCGAAACGCTTCGTCGTTTTTTAGGGTTCCGTAGCCAAATGGCAAAAAACGGAACCCTTATAGATTCGTCATGTCTTTCTGTCTGTCCGTCCGTATGTCACAGTCACTTTTCTCCGAAACTATAAGAACTATACTGTTGAAACTTGGTAAGTAGATGTATTCTGTGAACCGCATTAAGATTTTCACACAAAAATAGAAAAAAAAATAATAAATTTTTGGGGTTCCCCATACTTATAACTGAAACTCAAAATTTTTATTTCATCAAACCCATACGTGTGGGGTATCTATGGATAGGTCTTCAAAAATGATATTGAGGTTTCTAATATCATTTTTTTCTAAACTGAATAGTTTGCGCGAGAGACACTTCCAAAGTGGTAAAATGTGTGTCGTCCCCCCCCCCCCCCCCTGTAACTTCTAAAATAACAGAATGATAAAACTAAAAAAAATATATGATGTGCATTACCATGTAAACTTCCACCGAAAATTGGTTTGAACGAGATCTAGTAAGTAGTTTTTTTTTTAATACGTCATTAATCGCCTAAATACGGAACCCTTCATGGGCGAGTCCGACTCGCGCTTGGCCGCTTTTTTGAACCCTCATAACTTGGTTTTGGATTAATACCAGATAAACAAAATTCTCGGGATATGATGTCAGTTACAACGGCCAAGCATATTTTGACTAAAGTGTAGAGTTGGGAGTTAGGGCTTGTAGAGTTAGAAGCCTGGCTCTACGAGAGATCTGATTACTTTTTGACATTGCGAGCCTTATGGTTTCGTCTTGGTAACATTTTACATGAAAATGTTTTGGTGGGATTACTTATTACCATAGACAAAAAGCTAATGGATTTATTTCATTTGTTAACCCGTTGTGTTCCACTGCTGGGCAAAGGCCTCCTTCTCTTTCTTCCGTGCGTCTCGTTCTATGGCAATATTAGGCCAAATTCGAGGTCTGCCGTGACGCCGTATTATGTTTGGTGTCCACTCGGTAGTTTTCTTGGCCCAAGCTAATAGTCTAAGGAAAAATCGTGCTTATTGTTTCGTAACACTTTTTGCAACTTTTGCCGGCCAAAACGCGTCCTTAAAGTTTTAAATATATACATGGTTAAGCAAATCTTGTTAGTAGAATAAGGCGGCAAATTTGAAAAATCGCGGGTTAGCATTACTACGTTTGAATTGTTCGAAAATCGCTTGTCATTTATATTTTATCTGTCGAACAGTTTTGTGTACATTTCATCGTTGTTCGATGTACATTGCTGCTTTTTGTTCATTTCCTAGGGATACCATACTTTAGTTTGATATACATTTCTCCTGACATATCCATCTTGACAGACTATATAATTGAATGTTGATACTTGCTAACCCAACATCTAGCGTTCGGTAGCGACTAGCGATGGGTTAAGTGGCAGGGTGACTGACTGGTATACATATACGGTCAAAAAATTAATTTCCCGGGCCTACTTCGTATTGCAGTGGCCAGTGTACTTAAAAATATCTGAGCATGTACTTTAAGGTCTTCATAATACAGTCTTTGTTCAGATATTTGTGAACACATAAATCAAATTCCTTGACTCTTAAGTATAACTGTTTGTGTACCAGGGCATCAGAACTGACCAAGAGGTCGCAAGCGCCGGAAGTAGAAGTCGTGCCTGAAACTACATCTTCACAGGAACCTGTGTGGCCGGACGACACGAGTGACGAGGAAGACAACCTGTTCATCGACTTCGGTAACTATGTAGATAATGCCGTGGTTGTAAATAGGTACATTGGCATAATTATGCCAACACTTATGCCTACAATTGTAGCGGAACATGCATTCATGTTACACGTCTACTTACCATTACTGACATGACTAGGCGTGGCTCACTCCGTCGCGTCGCTACAAGTACCTCAATTACGTGCGGCCCACACCAATTTTGGTGCCTAGCCATAGTAGTTGCCGCGCACCGCTACGGAGCGGACGGCTGCTCGCGCTTGCGCCACCTGTAACGTTAAGGGGGAAGTACGTCCCTGTTGGTAGGGGAGGTAAAAGAAGTACTACCAACTCGTTAACAAATTAAGTATTTATTTAAATAAAAAAACTAAGTTTTGAATAGGGTCGTGGGTGGTCAAGGCCCGTCTACACCCTAGATCCGGTACTGCCCTGGCTGGTCGAGGGTCCGCAGCAGGTGGGTGTCACTCGACAGCGCTGAGGAGGAGCAGGGGCGACGGCGGGCGAACGGCTATGGCTCCAACCCTGCCGTCGAGGTGGTGATGGTGTTTGTCGGCCGACGGTCTTGAATTTAAAATGTTCCGACGCACCCTGTGGATTTCCAGATGTCTTAGTAAGGTGTTCCTGCTCGCTCTGCTTTTGTGAACACCCTGTGATGATGATGATGGGACCATGGGGAAGCCGGTGCACCACAAGCAGAAAGCGTGTTTGTGTTCACAAGCAGAGCGGAGTTACAAAAACGAAGGAAAAGCACAGAGTAAAGAAAGAAAGAAGAACAAAGAACAAAGAAGTGAATTTAAATAAGTAGGAGGGTACGTACACATACTTACTCGTACCCGCCACTACGAGAACAAAGGAAATTGCTAGATCATTCTGGAGCTAAAAGCATTTAGCAAAAGATGGAATGGAACGTAAGATTAAATTTAGGTTTTGCGATTAATATGAATCGTATAACAAACTACTTTAACACTAAAGCTACTTATTCTAATGAAACGTTCAACACTTTGCACTTACCAATACGTGGGTGCGGGAATCGTAATATGCGAAAACGTCGCTGAGCAGATTATTATCACGAATAGGTGTCCGCGCTCACCATAATAAATATTTGTACCGCGCGCTAGACGACACGGGCTTCCCCGTGTGCGCAACGGCACATCCGTATACGACGGCGAGGTGGCGCGGACTGAATCGCCAGCGGTCAACGGGAGGGGACAAGCGCGCGCGCAGCCGCTTCTCGATCCTTCCATGACGTCAATCAATGGACCGGTCGCGAGTACAGTCCGTACGAATAAAGTGTCATGCATTGTAAAAACTATCTATGTATTGTATATATTACTTATGATAATTTATGTCTTACTTTACAATAGTAAAGTAGAATAAGACGATTACTGTACATATAAAATTGATTAATATATAAAATTGTAAAAATAAATAATTAGTTCATTTCCATAAATAATAATTGATTAAAATAAAAGTAAAATAATAATTCATGTGTTAATAAATTAAAATCTATTATAAATAAGTTATTTTTATTTAAATTTAATTTATTTAATATGTAAAAATAATAAAATCTAAGCTTATAATTAAAACATGTACGTAGAACGTTACACACCTAGCGATCATATCTGTCGTAATAGACGCGTTTTGTTAAAGAGTGAATCTTCTGTACCTAGTACTATTATTTATTCTGTGCTTTAATGGCCACTTGCACCATCCCACTAACCCTAAGTTAAACGGTTAAACCCAGTGTCAAATTGTACTGGTAGCCATGGCAACTCCAGGTTTAACCGGTTAACCCCGGGTTAGTGAAATGGACAAGCGGCCCTAAAGGACTATTTAACTTAATCTACCAAACTTTTCATTTTTATTTATCTTATCTTTAAACTGTAGATGAAGCCTCGACGAAAGAAAGAGACATAGAACCACACAGCAAGAATACAGACGTACAGACAGAGATGGAAGTGGACAAATGCACGCCACAGAAAGAGACGAAGAATACAACAAATGTTAACAGAAGTTTTATTGAAGGATTCGGGGTTTATAAGTGTACATGCCAAGGTAAGTTTTTTTTTATATTACTTATTGTTTTATGTGTCGTATAGGGTCATTGCGCTAGATTCCGTCTAGCTTCTAGTTTTCGTCCACTAGCGCAATGACCCTACATTCCTACATGTTAGTCTGGTCTGGCAAGACAACTTTGCCAGTAGAAAAAGGCGCGAAATACAACATTTGTTTTGGAGACCAACCATATGCGCCTACATTTGTGAAAAAAAAAACACCAAAAAAAATGTATTTATAGTTGGTCAAACCAATTTGTTACTTTGTTAGTCAGTAAGAACCAGGAAAAGTATACTCATCTTTTGGGTTCTAGTACTAGCGTAAGACAGAGATATATGATTCTCACTGTCTATGTTTGAAATGAGACAGTCCTTTGACAAACTATATTTTCTCTGATTATTGAGTATAAACTGAATAGGGAAATTAAATAAAAACTTGTTTACAGATTCAGTATTCGAGCGGCCGCCGCCGCGTTCGTTCAGGAAATGGCGGTTCAGAAAGAAATCCTCTTCGGAAAGTTTCGAAGTCATCGTCCACTGCGCGCACAAATTCAAAGTGAGTTGGGTTCACTTATTTACATTTTGCGAGGGTTTTACTAATTTGAAATAAGTTTTTGGCAAAAATTTAATTTTTGGTACAAGCTTTTATCGCTGACTGTACTTTTCTTTCCACATGCAACTAATACTCGAAACAATTCTAAAAACCCCAAACACAATTAGGTTTCGTTGTTTTATCACAGAGTACCTATGGCCACCTCGTGTCTCCATCATCAGATCAGCTCGATGGTACCATAATATTGCATCGTCACCGGACTTACATATGTATGCTAATTTTCAGCTTCATTGGAAGTCGGAAAGTGGGTCAAATTTAACTTGCAAGATTTGACCCGTATAAACATAAATCACAATCGGTTTGTCTGTGTTTTGTGACTCTGTATTATTTATTAACAATAGTCTTAAGTTATGCTTTAATTGTAAATATACACTAACACTTTTATGGGCTTTGCCTGAAATAAATGATTTTATTATTATTATTATATTATAAATATCTGGGAGACCGAGCTTCGCTCGGAAAACATGTAAAAGCTCAAAAATGAGCGTTTACCCAGAGATAAGACCTAGCTAGATCGATTTTTCGCCCCCGAAAACCCCTATATACCAAATTTCATCGAAATCGTTAGAGCCGTTTCCGAGATCATTGAAATATATATATATAAATAAATAAATATGCAAGAATTGCTCGTTTAAAGGTATACTTACATAGGTAAATTGTGAAATAAACGCTTGTAAAAGACCCCACACTAGCGTCTTTCAAGCGTCTGTGTCTAGTCAGCGCTATGGTAAATGGCGTCGCTGCCATGACCATCCCCCCCCCCCTTATTTCCGAAACTACTGGGTCTAAAATTTGGAAAAAAATACAAAATAGTTCTTTACCTATAGATGACAGGAAAACCTATTAGAAATGTGCAGTCAAGCGTGAGTCGGACTTAATGTACGGAACGCTTGGAACGCGAGTCCGACTCGCGCTTGGCCGGTTTTTTTCTAATACCGTGGATATTGCAGGGATCAGCTGGTGAGATTCTATTGGAGCCTGTACCGGAATACCAGGCGGACATGGGCGCGAGCAAGCAGTCCGAAGATAGGATCACGAGTGTTGCCCTCTCGCTCGCACTCAGGGACAGCAATACTAGCGTACTCAATGGTAAGAGTGTTGAATAATGCAGGGCACAGGTTCTTCAACTTATGTCTCTACATTAATTTGTACTAGGAAAAAATAATCCCAAATTACTTCGGCTTTTTTTAATTTCTATGAAGGTTACGTTATTACAAGTGCTCATAAAAAAGTACCATATAATTAGACCAAGATAACACTGCAGCGATTTTGATGTGCAAGCAAGTGTTATTTAAACGTCAAACTTCTATGAAATTATGACGTATAAATACCACCTGCACAGTCTATGATATTAATGTTACAGTGAGAGTTATCTTGGTCTAACTCCAAGTAGATTTGGAAAAATAGAGATACCTTTTTTCTCATAGCTACTCGTCTCCTAACTGCTTTAACACTTTGAAATAACTAATGTTATTTATTTTGTACAGTGAGACTCGACGCTGAATCCGGCGACATCATCACAACGGAAGAATGTACCCGCGCGCAGTTCTACTCTGACCACGGTGACCGCAGCCACCACGTGGCCGGCGTGGTACACTCGGCGCTGAGCCAGCTGCAAGGGCTCGTGCCGGGACACTACGTCATGCAGCACGAGGTACACACTTAGCCACAGTTGTACTCTGAACACGGTGCCCGCAGCCACCACGTGGCCGGCGTGGTACACTCGGCGCTGAGCCAGCTGCAAGGGCTCGTGCCGGGACACTACGTCATGCAGCACGAGGTACACACTTAGCCACAGTTGTACTCTGAACACGGTGCCCGCAGCCACCACGTGGCCGGCGTGGTACACTCGGCGCTGAGCCAGCTGCAAGGGCTCGTGCCGGGACACTACGTCATGCAGCACGAGGTACACACTTAGCCACAGTTGTACTCTGAACACGGTGCCCGCAGCCACCACGTGGCCGGCGTGGTACACTCGGCGCTGAGCCAGCTGCAAGGGCTCGTGCCGGGACACTACGTCATGCAGCACGAGGTACACACTTAGCCACAGTTGTACTCTGAACACGGTGCCCGCAGCCACCACGTGGCCGGCGTGGTACACTCGGCGCTGAGCCAGCTGCAAGGGCTCGTGCCGGGACACTACGTCATGCAGCACGAGGTACACACTTAGCCACAGTTGTACTCTGAACACGGTGCCCGCAGCCACCACGTGGCCGGCGTGGTACACTCGGCGCTGAGCCAGCTGCAAGGGCTCGTGCCGGGACACTACGTCATGCAGCACGAGGTACACACTTAGCCACAGTTGTACTCTGAACACGGTGCCCGCAGCCACCACGTGGCCGGCGTGGTACACTCGGCGCTGAGCCAGCTGCAAGGGCTCGTGCCGGGACACTACGTCATGCAGCACGAGGTACACACTTAGCCACAGTTGTACTCTGAACACGGTGCCCGCAGCCACCACGTGGCCGGCGTGGTACACTCGGCGCTGAGCCAGCTGCAAGGGCTCGTGCCGGGACACTACGTCATGCAGCACGAGGTACACACTTAGCCGAGGTACACAGTTGTACTCTGAACACGGTGCCCGCAGCCACCACGTGGCCGGCGTGGTACACTCGGCGCTGAGCCAGCTGCAAGGGCTCGTGCCGGGACACTACGTCATGCAGCACGAGGTACACACTTAGCCACAGTTGTACTCTGAACACGGTGCCCGCAGCCACCACGTGGCCGGCGTGGTACACTCGGCGCTGAGCCAGCTGCAAGGGCTCGTGCCGGGACACTACGTCATGCAGCACGAGGTACACACTTAGCCACAGTTGTACTCTGAACACGGTGCCCGCAGCCACCACGTGGCCGGCGTGGTACACTCGGCGCTGAGCCAGCTGCAAGGGCTCGTGCCGGGACACTACGTCATGCAGCACGAGGTACACACTTAGCCACAGTTGTACTCTGAACACGGTGCCCGCAGCCACCACGTGGCCGGCGTGGTACACTCGGCGCTGAGCCAGCTGCAAGGGCTCGTGCCGGGACACTACGTCATGCAGCACGAGGTACACACTTAGCCACAGTTGTACTCTGAACACGGTGCCCGCAGCCACCACGTGGCCGGCGTGGTACACTCGGCGCTGAGCCAGCTGCAAGGGCTCGTGCCGGGACACTACGTCATGCAGCACGAGGTACACACTTAGCCGAGGTACACAGTTGTACTCTGAACACGGTGCCCGCAGCCACCACGTGGCCGGCGTGGTACACTCGGCGCTGAGCCAGCTGCAAGGGCTCGTGCCGGGACACTACGTCATGCAGCACGAGGTACACACTTAGCCACAGTTGTACTCTGAACACGGTGCCCGCAGCCACCACGTGGCCGGCGTGGTACACTCGGCGCTGAGCCAGCTGCAAGGGCTCGTGCCGGGACACTACGTCATGCAGCACGAGGTACACACTTAGCCACAGTTGTACTCTGAACACGGTGCCCGCAGCCACCACGTGGCCGGCGTGGTACACTCGGCGCTGAGCCAGCTGCAAGGGCTCGTGCCGGGACACTACGTCATGCAGCACGAGGTACACACTTAGCCACAGTTGTACTCTGAACACGGTGCCCGCAGCCACCACGTGGCCGGCGTGGTACACTCGGCGCTGAGCCAGCTGCAAGGGCTCGTGCCGGGACACTACGTCATGCAGCACGAGGTACACACTTAGCCACAGTTGTACTCTGAACACGGTGCCCGCAGCCACCACGTGGCCGGCGTGGTACACTCGGCGCTGAGCCAGCTGCAAGGGCTCGTGCCGGGACACTACGTCATGCAGCACGAGGTACACACTTAGCCACAGTTGTACTCTGAACACGGTGCCCGCAGCCACCACGTGGCCGGCGTGGTACACTCGGCGCTGAGCCAGCTGCAAGGGCTCGTGCCGGGACACTACGTCATGCAGCACGAGGTACACACTTAGCCACAGTTGTACTCTGAACACGGTGCCCGCAGCCACCACGTGGCCGGCGTGGTACACTCGGCGCTGAGCCAGCTGCAAGGGCTCGTGCCGGGACACTACGTCATGCAGCACGAGGTACACACTTAGCCGAGGTACACAGTTGTACTCTGAACACGGTGCCCGCAGCCACCACGTGGCCGGCGTGGTACACTCGGCGCTGAGCCAGCTTCATATATATATATAATAATAATAAATATTTGTTTCAGCCAAATCACGGTCTCAACGCAATACTCTACGCCCCTCGCAACACGGGCAAAGAGCAACAACTGAAACTAGAGTTCGACAGCACACAACCAGCGGAGGCCGACGAGGCCAAAACTGTCAAGGCCCCGCCGCAGCTGATCCCGGCCTTATTACCGTGGCATAAGTACGTGTTTACTTTGACTGTTATTACTTTTGTTTTTAATTTCTTTTATGGTTCCGTAGCCAAAATAAGAAATTAGTTGTTAAAATAAATAAATTATACTTTCCACGATCGAAATATGTCCGATTTTAACTTTTCTTCTTCATAAAAGGACATAATAAGCACCAGGGGCCCCTTTCTCAAAAGCTTGTAACTTGTAATACAAGCTGATGTCATTTTTTAACAGCTTTTGTCAGAAAGGGACTTCCGCTTGTATTACAAGTTACAAGCTTTTGAGAAACGGGCCCCTGAAAGATATTTTTTTTTGCTTTTACGATTTCTGTATGATGCTGATTTCTATATGACTTACCGCGTATGATGGTAGGGAATGAACCCTTCATTACTTTCTCATATCCTTTTTCACACAATCCGTCCATCGTTTTTTGGGTCCACCATCCGCTCTCTATCCGTCAACATTCATCCCTAACATTATTTTGCCTATAAGGCATTCATCCCTCCTCATTACATGCCCATACCACGCTAACCTACTACGCCTCATCTTCTCTGTTACCGATGCTACTTTCAATTATTAGTTGATTGTTGAAAGAAAAGTACAAAGTATAGTCAATGATAAAAAAACTTGTGCATTTTTTTATTTTTTTACGATTTTTTATTTGTCGTAGGTTCCGCAAGGTCCTGCCGTGCACGTTCACGCACTACCAGAACCAGCTGGCCAAGCCCAAGAAGCAGCCGCCTCGGAAGAAGACGCCGCCGCGCGCGCTCAAGGTCAGTTACACGCGAGTTACCCACATCTGGCCTGCTTCCACTTTGCTCTAGATTCATGTTCACAAGGTTAGAGAGAGCTCAATGGTATAGTGTTATATACGAAAAAATATAAGGGGGGTATAAGGAGACCTCACGTGTATTTTTCTACAGTGAACGAAACTAAGTAAAAATACCTACTTACCACATCATGAGAAGATAGTTTTTCTCGGTTTCGTTAAACATAAATATCACTCCGCACTTCAAAATAGCTCGTTATTATCTTATTTTACGGAATTTTGGAGCGCGTAACTTAAAATTAGGTCGAATAAAAAAAATCAAAAAAATACACGTGAGGTCATGTGGGGGGAAGGGGAGGTAACCAAAAACCTCACCAAGGGGGAGGGGGGGTCAAAAACTAGAACTTAAACATCGCGTGATTTGTGCCCAACCCCTAAAGACCTTTTTATCAGAATTTTTGTTGGAATTTCAGATGGAAAGGACCTTATTGTACTTGAAGCATGAGAACCTTCTGTGCTGGAAAGCCACATATTTTTTAATATGTACAGTCAGCAGCAGAAATTTCTAAGCGGGCGAGGTGTTCAAAATGATCTTGACGCGACTTTATTGTTAAGAGAATAAGAGCGTGTCAAGGTAATTTTGAACACCTCTCCCGCTTAGCAACTTCTGCTGCTGACTGTATTTATCGCACATAATAACATCCCATTCCGTATAAGTAGGTATTACTTGCGTTGTTAGTCACACTAAAGTGGAAACATGCCAGATTATGAAATAACCTCCGCTAATTTATTTACCCCTCCTTTACTTCTTGCATAAATTTAAAAAAAATCCTTAAAAAGGTATTTTCAATAAAGAATTAACTTAAGAGTGTTTAGATTTCCTACTTATTAGGGCACTTATGTACAACTTTTTGTGGAAGTGCCACTGTAATCGCCCTATTTTCATAGGTGTTTGATGAGCATTATTGCGGCACTTCCAATCGGTCGTTACAGAGTTAGCTTAGACTCAATCTATACAACGTGTATTTTTAATACAACCTCAAATTGAACATAAAAGAAATTTTTTATATTGCCTTAAGACGCCGTGCGTTCAGATATTGACCACTCGTTTTCAATTCTATTAGTAGAATTTAAATGCCTAGTAGCGGAGATATTATTGAACAAAATACACGAAATCGACCGGTCGAAATTCAAAACTCGGTCCCCTGGTTGCAGATCGCAGCTCGCTATACACTTTTTAAAAACATGTACGTAATTGATAATAAAATAAAATTGCGCATCATGAAAGTTACTTTATTTATAGAAAATACACGCTATAATCAATAACTTTTATCTGTTCATGGTTTTCAAAAGTGCCCTAATAAGTATAAAATAAATAAGCCCGCTGGAGGGGCCCTGATTCGGTCTGTCTGTCCCAAACTGAACTACGCGGGTACTCTAGTTTATACTCGGACCACGTTCGGATACTCTTGGATATTGCTTAAGTTATTGCATAATGGTGTTTTTTTATTCCAAAAAAAGAATCCGTGTGAACTTTTATTGGCTTAAGCTTTGGATTCCTCCGAAAACGGTGCCGTCATATGACGACCGTCATATAGCGGCCGCAAAAGACGGCCGTCTTTACGGTGACGACATGTGGAAAGTACCACGGCGTCATAACACACCGTCAGCCACCAAGGTCAAAGCGGCAAATTTGAAAAATGTAGGCGCGATGGGATATAGTCCCATACAAAATTTGAATTTCGCGCCTTTTTCTACTGACAAGATTTGAATTTACTTGGAGGATGAAATATCATCAGAAGAGGAAAATAATCGTAGTACGGAATCATTTATTCAAATCTCGTGCCATTTAATCAAAATGGCGTCACCGCTATCTAATAAAACGTTCACGAAACTATCGACACCGTCATGACGGCCGTCATCTTACGTTACGTTGACAATCAACGTAACGTAACGCCCTCTAGGAAACCGCGCCATCTTGTTTACATAAATAGACAACGTTCTAGTGACGTCATTCAACGCTATATAGCGGCCGTCATATTACGGCACCGTTTTCGAAAGAATCCAAAGCTTTATTACCCTTGATTAAAACATGTAAAAATTCAATAAAAAACTTTGGAGTAGGGTGATCCCCTTAAGAACTGGCAACACTGATAGCTGTATTCCTATCCCATATAGTAAAGGCACTATCCAAGTTATTGTCTAAATATTTTATTCTTCAAGAAGCAATATTATTCATGAGTATCCGAACATATCCAAGGTAGAGGTTTCTTATGGCAACCGCAATATTTCGAGGGTTTCGAAGATAGTGTCACAATTGTCACAAAGATAAACAAATTCTAATATTGAACTTGTTAAAAACTCACAATACGGGATCGAGCCCTATCGCTGAAATATTTATCGTAAATTCATACAAGGTGGGCCGTCGTAGCCCGATAATATTTGGCGTTAGATTATTAAGCCAAAAAAAATAGTTAAATAATTTGAACAAAAGTTGAATTATTTACCCTCTTTTTTGTAAGTATGTATTCCCTCTTATTCGTATTACCCTCTTATATGTAAACTTTAGAAATCGTTATTAAAACTAATATAAAATTGTATACAAAAATTAAAGCCAGTCAAATTTTAATGCATTCAATTATTTTGCTGCTACTAGCTACGTTTTTTAAGTAGCTATTTTTACTGAGACAAAATTGTGGCACTATCTCGAAGTAAAGTCTGTCTGTCTGTCAAATGTATGGACGTAAGTGTGAAAACCCACCACAATAGCCTGCGATACGGCCGTACATATCAAAAGCAGCCAAGGTAAACCAAGGATTCAGGCACACCAACACGGAATATTCACATGTATGTTTGTTTGTTTTATATATTTGATAGAACGAGGAGAAACGCGGACGGCAGAAAAAGGTACCTATAGTGTCTCGCGAGTCGGGTTGCGTGACAACTCGCTAGGCGGGTCCCTAGGAGGCACGCTTGTCGGAAGTGGGATCTACGGACGTAAAGTATTCCAGCGAGGATGTCGCACTCGTTACGGGCGTTTTTTCACCGCGGGTTTATACGTGAACACCAAAAAAGTACACCAACTTTGTGACCAATCTTAGGTTAGACACCAATTTAGGGAGCGCACTGAGGACGCCATACTTGTGATTGGACATGAGAATTTTTCGATGATGAATTTTTTCACTCCTCCAGCCCAAAAAAGTTCACCTGTTTAATCTACTATACATACATCCATCCTATTGATGGAATCTATTCACATAGGCCACTGACGGTCAGTTGTCAATTGTTTACACAGTGTATATTTATTATTTTATGTTCTTAAAAATAACTTACTTAAAATGGCAAAATTGGTCGTATGTTGATATGTAAAGCCTGACCAGGAATATATGATCACGCGCCATGTTGCGGAATTTCGCTGGAACTATTTTTTTCATACTAGGTGTACTGCGATGAACTGTCACCCTATACGTGAGAATGACAGCGCCCTAGGCTTTATACATTTTCTTATTTTAAGTACCTTCAGGAATAAATGGCCTGTTGGGTTATAGAGGCCCACGGTGTATAGTCACATTTTCTTAAAAAGTGTGATCGTTGTCTACTCTTGTTCAAATGGATTTTAAACTTGAAACATCTATTTTATTTTACCTTCCGGGCACCCTACCTAGCGACTACGACTTAGGCCAAATTTTTATTTATAAGTTTTTAATTTTAAGTGTTATTTATTGTTTTACAAAAATAAAATATTTTTACTGTTAAATACGTTTAATAAAACGCACGGTGAAAAAACGCCCATTTTAACGACACGATCATGTATCCGACTGGGTACTCAAACAATTCGAAACTTGTCTGCTGCGGTCCCGGGTTCAAGTCCCGGTAAGGGCAAACATCGTGATGCGCACGACTGTTTGTTCCGGTGCCTTGGATAATTTCTATTTATGTTTATGTATTTATTTATAATTACTTAAAAATTACGATTTAATGTTGTGGTCGGCGCACGTTCCAGAGCCATGTGGTATAATTGTAAATCGATTAAGTATTGATACAAAAAAAGTCGATTAAAAAACTACAACTACTTATAAGGGCTCATTTAGACGATGCGAGTTTCATTACATTGCGGGTTTTGATCGGTCATTTGAATTGGACGTAACCAACAGTCCGCAATGTAACTAAAATCGCATGCGAGTTCGCGCGCCGTCAAATTCAGCCCTAAAGGTGCGTATACACTATAAAAATAAATAAATAAACAACAAACTGCTTCTGTGTTTTAGAAACACGCGGATTTCTGTTTCTGAAACCGTGTTTTTAAACCAAATGTTTATAGTGAATACGTGGCTTGAATCGATTCTAGCCTAGTCGGTAGTAAAACTACCTACGATGCTAGAGATCCTGGGTTCGAATCCCGGTTGTAGATATTTATTTGTGTTTATCATGAACATGTACATATTGTGTTCCTTAGTTATGGATGTTTTCTAAAATATTTGTTTATGTCGTGGCTACATCTTAAAATTGATCATTTTATGATGTGGCAATCATTTCATGAAATGATCGGTTGACCGCATTGTTGCGAACGCAACCTTCATTTGTATAAAATCTCAATACCTATATTCCTAATGCAGTAGCTAAACGCGGCCGTCGGGCTCGGCTAGTATTCGGCAGCTTTTTCTTAAGCACCAATAAGAGCGCTCCACATACTTTGTATCGCGGCCAATTAGAGGCACCTAAATTTAAACCACTTTTTGTACTATTGAAATTATGCAAATCACTCTCTCATCAGCCTTCATACAATATCCACCACTTCTACATTTAACCGTTTTGGCAAGAACCCTTGTAAACCAGTACTTGGGAAATTATATCAGTTCACTATAAGAATTGAAGCTTTTTATTTGAGTCGTCGAGCTCCTGACCTGCACGGCGGCTACACGCATCATGAAAAAGTCAAACCTAACCTAACCATATCGTGAAGTGATCAACTCTAAAATGGCATTTCATGAAATGATCAAATTCTGGCATGGGTAAAAAAGGACTAAGTTTTTAACACACATTTTTTTTTCTTTTTCATCCCTATTCCATTTAAAAAGAAGTCTACATTAGGCTTCTTTTTAATATATAAGTTTGTGAGTGTTATAAGTTTGTGAGTGTTACAAACTTAGTCTTATTTTTACCCGTGTCTTATATTTGCCCCACCTGACCCTATCTATATCCAATTTATATGTAAAAGTCGTTTAGTATGCAGAACACAAGCTTAATTTTGTTTACTGGGTCTAGATTGATTTGGCTTTGTCCCAAATTTCCCATAATATTTAAGATTAATACCTACGTTTACCTATTAACAATACCTAATTTTTAAATACTAAGATTTCGAAGGACGAGTTTCTTAATTTGTTACCTTATTTTTAATACATATTCCCGGATTTCACGGCGACGGCTGAGTCGATTTGGAAATTTCTCTTATTGTTGAAGCTAGGCTAAATAAAAAAGTTGCGCCGACGACTTTGACAGCTAAAGAGCTCTGTCTTCTAATAACTGAATTGTCAAACATGTTGGCATCCAGGGTTACAATCTACCTACCTATATTAGGCTGTCAAATTCGAAGCACGTTTTGGATTTAACACATTGGATACAATCTTTGACAAAAGCATTTATAAAACTGGCCCCTACTTCTCGTTTCCTATTTTCTTTTAAGATAAACGGGAAATATTAATATTCTTTTTTAAATTACCATGTACTATCTATTGGTATTTGTTGCAGTGGCCAAAGAAGCGTGGAGGTCTCAAGAAAGCCGAATGAAATGAAGTTGAATAAAAATAAATAATTAACATGTTAAATAAGGTGATTTATTTGTTTGTTAAATATAATTGGAATAAATATTGTGGTATACTGTAAGCCTTGTCTAAGCGGCTTCGTCGAAATAACCATCCAGCTGAGTCGCAATCTGAAAACAGATAATTTGTTTACCGCAATACATGGAATATTAACCTTTTCGACGCCGTGTCAAACACAAAAGCTGTCACGCTGACGCCACGTCACCGAAATGTCAAAAATGAAATTGAACTTTATGCATATGCACGTAGGTCTATGTTGCTTTGTGGTCTGTGACCGATTAATCGGTCTTTGGCGTTGAACCTACGGTGCGGATATATCGGTCATTGGCGTCCAAAAGGTTAAATAGAAGTTGGCAACCAAAATGACCAAATAGACCGTATAACGTTTGAGTGTCACACGCAGCGCCGGCTTTTCATAATTTTAACTCCACAGACGTATAGGTATACGTACGAGGGGCGACTGAAAAGTTCGCGGCCTTAGAAAAAAAATGAAAGAGTAGGTATTAAAGTAAAATCGTTAACACATTCAGTGCCAGCGCTTGCTACGCGCTACGAGCGCCGATAACATGGGAACAAACCGTATGTAGCGAAAAGCGACTAAGGATAGTGCACCGGCCTGGCGGGTTGCTGGCAGTGAATGCGATAAGAATCGTTAGTAATGGCTCATAACTCAGAGTTTCATTACATTGCGTCATTTGATCGGTCGGCTGAATTGACGTAGCCAAAATGGTCCGCAATGTAACTAAAATCGTATACGAGTTCGCACGCCGTCTAAATGAGCCCTAATGGCGGCAATATTTAAACTGCCAAAGAGGCGGGGAAAAAAGTAGCACAGTTATTTAATTTTTTTTTTCTAGCTTAGGCCGCGAATATTTCAGTCTCCCCTCGTATATAAGTTTAAGTTACCTGTACGGGAGAGTACTTGACGTATTTGTCCGGATTCTTCGAGAATGGCAAAGAGCCGTAAGTGTCATAAAACTTGGTGTACGGCGGTAGTATGGTCTCCTTATTGTCTCGTTTGAGAGCCTCGCGCAGCTCGGGGTCGGGCACGCTGTAGCTGCGCTGCGCTTTGGTACACTCCTCCCATTCACGGTTGAATGACTGGAATATAAAGTATTTTTACAGAAAACGCATTAACCTCTAGTTTAATGTGTAGGTACATTACATTTGTTTTGACAGGTTTTGATTTTCAGGCTACTAAAAGAAGTAGGTACACCAGATAAGTTTACCAATAGACAATAAATATGAAACAAAGAAGTGGCCTATCACATAGAATAGAATAGAATAGAATCATTTATTGCATATCACAAACCAGTTATACAGGTGGTACATATTATTGGGTTAGTTTAAGTGACGCCCTGTAAGGACACAGCAACATATTATACCTATACTACAGTTTACTTAATAACTACTAGCTTAACAATTACAAGTATTTACAATTTTCATTAGGTAGGTACATATTATGAGATCATTTTAATCATGTTTTTCGTTGAAGTAGTCTTTCACACTATAATAGCACTTATTAATAAGGAATATTTTTAACTTGTTTTGGAATAATTTGGGATTTTCTAAGTTTTTCAGAGAATTCGGAAGGTGATTATAAATTTTGATACACATAAAATGAGGGCTAGATGTGACAAGATTTAATGAGGAAAAAGGCAATTCTAGTTTGTTTAAATTTCGGTTGTTTCTTCTATTGTCTGTTAGTGTTGAATAAAAATTATTATGTTTTCTGACAAATTTGCTTGTTTCAAAGATATACATTGAGGCAAGGGTGAGGATCTGGTACTTAATAAAATAAGGTCTACAGGAGTCTAGTTGATCAATATTTACCAGTATTCTAATGCATTTTTTCTGTAATATGAAAATTGTGTCAACATCACAACTATTTCCCCACAAAACGAGACCGTATGATAACCTAGAATAGGCATATGCGTAGTAAGCTGTGAGGGCAGTCTCGAAGTCCGTAACTCGTTTAAGGTGTTGAAGCGCGTAGATGAAAGAAGACAACTTTTTTGATAGTTTTTGTATATGGGATTTCCAGGTCATATTACTGTCTAAATCTAATCCTAATAGAGTGGCTGTATTTACATGGTCTAATTGTGTGTCCTGGAAACTGATTTTTAATGGCAATGTGGCTTTTTGACTAGGTTTGAATTGTATAACTTTTGTTTTTTTGAGATTAAGTTGTAGATTGTGCGTTTGTAACCAATTTGTAATGGAATTTAATTTAGATTCTAATTTAGTTGCACCCTCATGGCTGTCACTACACGAGATTAGTACGGAAACGTCATCGGCAAAGAGCGTAGAATGGTCGTCTAATATATCAGGTAGGTCGTTTATGTATATTAGGAATAATAGGCAGCCTAAGACACTACCCTGGGGTATAGAGCCTGTCACTGGGACTATCAGATCTGATATGTTGGATTTGTCCAGTCTCAAAGTTGACGTTTTGTATGTCTACATATTGGAAGCGATTTGTAAAGTATGACTTAAACCATTTTAGGGCTATCCCTCTGACTCCTGTATTATAAAGTTTGTCTAATAAGATTTGGTGGCAGACTCTATCGTATGCTTTACTCATATCGAGCAAAAGGCCCACTGCATAGTTTTTATTATTTATTACGTCTATAATTTGTTTGACATACTTGTAAACTGCGAGGGTTGTAGAATGGTTTTTCCTAAAGCCGTTTTGGTTTTCATTTAGTATATTAAATTTTTCATAGAAGGAGTAAAGACGTTTTATCATGGCGGTTTCATATATTTTTGCTGATGTAGGTAACAGAGCTATGGGTCGGTAGTTATTTACATCTGTACTGTCTCCTTTTTTATAAATAGGTTTTACAATTGAGATTTTTAGGGCTTCTGGAAAAGAGCCTTCTGAAAACGATTGATTTATTAATATAGTTAACGGGATAGTTAGGATCTCTGCACAATATTTTATTAATGTGGGAGGGATCTCATCAACGCCACAGGACGATTTGTTTTTTAGATTCTTTAATATTTTATGCATTTCTTCTGGCTCAACATGGCTAAGAAAAAATGAGTTTTTGGTCGTATTTTTCAGTGGAATTTTAGTTGCATACGTTTGGAACGAATTTCCGATAGAGGAAAAGAAATCATTGAAGAAATTTGCAACCTCTTTTGGGTTATTAAGCGGATCATTATGTAACGTTTTGATTTGGATATTTTTTATATTTTTTGGTTTATGTTTATTTGTCTCTGTATTTATTATTTGCCACATAGATTTAGTTTTATTGTCCGAGTTATAGAATTTTTGTTTATTATTATTATTATTTTTTTTTTGTTTGGACACACCTCATTCGGTTCTCGTATGCTATTTTATTTTTACTATCATTTTCTTTAATTTAATGAATGTTTAAGAATAAGTATAATAGGTAATCATAATTACGATAGGTAATATATAAACAACATAAAGTAACCTAAATAAAATTAAAACTACCTACAAAACTAAAACTACTACTTAAAAAAGGAAAACTAAAAATCTATATCTAAAGAGGGCCCCTGGGGCATAGTACCAAAGATACTGGCAGCATTTCCTCGCTGAATTGCAACGCTTATTCGTTGAGCGAGGAAGCTGCCAGCTCTTTTGTCCCCAGTGACCTCAACCAGCCGTTTGACCAAATATGTAAATAGATTTTGAGCTCCCGGACCCCACGGACCGAGGGTCTCAACACCGAAAGGAATAAAGTTGTAATTGGCGTCGAGACCCCCGTATTTCCGCCTCTTGAGGGTCTCGGCAGCAGTTTATTATTTAGTTTTTTTGACGTAAATACTGCCTTTTTAAGAACTTTACTGTATTGTCTATAATAATTTTGAAGAGTTTTATTTCGTGATTGTGACACAAGTAGTTTTAAGGCCCTTTTATTACGGCAAGATATTTTTAATCCTGGTGTTAGACGGGATTTTTCAGATTGTATTTTTATGGTTTTCTTTGGAATGCATTTGTTCAATGTTTTTTTCATAATGTTATCAAACGAGTTATAATTGTCGTTTGCACTTTTGTTTATTGATAAAATACTAGTCCAGTTTATTGCTGCGAGTTCGTTTTTAAATAATTGCATATTATTTTTATTATAAATTCTTTTACACACTGTCCAGTTTTGTAATTTAGTCGTAATTACAGGGGTTGCGATAAAGATACCTCTATGGTCTGAAAATCCTAGTTCTTGAATATTAAGTTGGTAATCATTCATGTTAAAATTAGTAAATATTAAATCAATGCATGAGGAGCTTTCGTGTGTGACGCGTGTGGGTCCACGTACTCTTTGATGGAAGTTATGTGCGAGCATGAGGTTTGATAGTCTAGACTTATTGTTATTGTTTAGATGGAAATCTATGTTAAAATCACCTCCGATTACAATGTTTTTGTTATTTTTTTTTACAGATATTAATTTTAGGAGTTTATTTAAACAGGAATAGAAAACTTCAATTTCTCTTTTACTATTTGGGTAGTATACATTTATAATCAACAAGTTGGATTTCGGTATTTCTACTGCGCAAACTTCAAAAATAAGCTCTACAGATATAGATGAGATATCAAGGCGCTCACGTGATTCTAATGTGTTTTTCGTTAGGATCATAACGCCGCCTCCCTCACGCTGTTCACGACAAAAAGACGAACTTACATTAAAATTCGGAATATTTATTAGTTCTATCTTTTCTTTGTTTAGCCATGACTCTGTAATACATATCACATGTACATTTGTGTCTTTTTCCGTAAAAGCTTGCAGGAGGTGAGTTTTGTTCCATAAGCTTTGCATGTTTTGGAAGAAAATATGTGACTTAGGCACGAAAGGAAGAGTTTGTTGTGCGAGTGTCGTAAAAGTTGCTGCTGCTGTGTTGGTCGTTAGAATCCGGAGCGTGATGCACAGTGGGGGTAATATATGACGTACAGTTCTGTTTCGTGTGTCCAGTAGGTAGAGGCTCGCTTTGATTCCGTGTCATCTCCTCGTCCTGGACGTTCCAGTCATTACTGGAGCTAGACTGTTGATTATCGATGATTCCTTGTCCTCCTTGTTCCAGGTTTATTTCCGTTATAAGCGTATTTAGATCTGCAATAACCATTTTCATTCCAGTTTTGTTGATATTTCCTGTTAAGCTTGAAAACATTTCATATGAGTAGTTTAGATTCTTATTACTGTCAAGAATATAGGCGTAGCGATGCTCAAGGTTGCTAAGATATAGTAGGTTATTAAAAACCTCTACACGTCGGTTAAATAGATTTGCTAATTTGTTTATTCTGAAAACAGGAAGGCATACTAATATGTTTGTATGTTGAACAGTTTGTAGTTTGTTTTTTATACTTTCTATTATGTCTGGGTAGTTTTGTGTCGTTTCAAAGTCGGCGTCACCTATGAACAATATGCAGTAGTCGTTCATCGTGAAATTTTCTACTTTTTTTTTCAAGGCCTTTAATCAATCCTTTAGTATTCGCGTTGGTAAAAATGTAGTGGCAAACTTGATCTGAGTCAAAGTTATCCATAATCAATCCTCTCGCGTGCTTCTTATTGTTGCTACTAACGATGCAGATCTTTTTTGGATGTTTTTTTGTGTTTGTAATGTTTTCATTGTTTCCTTCTAGGGTCTGAGGAGCTTTTTCTGGAGCACGCAGTTGGTTTGTTAGAGTATCGATGTGGTGCATTAGTTCAGTGTTTAGTGTTCTTGTTTCAGTAAACTGTTTTTCAAACTTTTCTATTTTTTGCTGTAAACGGAGTATTTTTTCGTTGTAATCAGGTTGGCTGTTCAAGATCTTCGACGGCGAAGAAGGTACCGACGTGGCTTTGGAATGAGAAGGAGAATATCTGTTTCTGTTTACTTTAGTTTTACTTCCCATTGTCGATGACTGGCATAAAGTTTTCAAAACTTCGATTTCTGTCGAGAGTTTATCATTTGACTGTTTTAGTACATTTTTTTCTGCCTGTGATTTCTCCAGTTCAATTTTCATGTTCTTCAGTTGTAATTTAAGATGCGATATTGTATCCTGCGTCTCGATTCGTGAAAAAGTTGAGCTGGCCGGTGCAGTTGGCGGTAATTTGTTAGGTGTAATAGTCACATCAGTTGACGAAATCCACTTATCTCCTAGCTCACTGAGAGCGGTTTTTTCAATGCTTGACTCGAGTAGCGACGAGTCGTTTAGACGAAGCTTCTTTGTCTCTAATGAAGATTTACATGTGTTAGGCTGAGGTTTAGACAGTGGAGTACTTGCGGTCTTCGGTTTTATGTTATTACAAGCCATTTGGCAGCAGTTTCGACACTTCCAGCTTTTCTTGTTGTCTATAGTCATTAGTATGTACCTTTTCTTAGGCACTCCGATTCTCTCCAGGCAGTCCATGCAGTACCGAGTAAGGCAGGTAGAGCAATCGAGCGAGCGTCTGTCTGAGACTATTTTGTCGCATTTAACACACTTCATAGGTGGGCCCATCTTGTTATTTATCTTATTTTCAGGTATCAAACGTAATTTTGAGTCAGGGTTTCAATGAATAATAGTTGTCTAGCTTTAATTACTTTAGTATATCAGTTAAATGAAATAAAACAGTCGCATTTTATGCATCTTTTCGCCATCTTGTGGTGAGTAGATAAACAATTATTAGTCAGCTCTTTTTGATACAACCAGTGGACAACAGATGGCGCTATACTCAAGGCGCAAGCAGTAGGAGCGCGCGACGTTTTTGGCGCGGAATCAAACTATTTGTTTAACGGTCACTGTATAAAAGTTTGTTATAAGTGTGATTAAATACCACAAAGTCCACCGAAGTTATATTAACACTATACTGAGAATAAGTTTATTAGTCTATCTCTGTAATATGATATTTAATTATAGTTAACACGAAACGTTTGCAAAATGGTCAAAGGTCATTGACTTCGACATGAAGCGTCCTTTCGGCGGCAGTTATCTAATTTGAAAATTTTAGGTATGTTCACTTATTGTAAGCGTTGAATGTTGTTTATTTATTTATGCAATCACTGTTTTTTAAACACTGTTAGGGGAAAAGTTAAGAATGTTCTAGTAAATACTTTAAAAATCACTGATCGTAAGGTCGTAAGTAAGGAGTTAGGTTAAGCTAATTTTATCTCACAGTATTGTTATATCGCTATTGTTTCTTTAGATAACATTCACCATTATTAATTGCACTTCAGTCTATAATATAAAACACTTTCTAGGCACTTTTGCGTTATTTTACATTTTTAGGAATTAAAATACGCGGGATCGATTGTTATTGTGACGACAGCGCCACCTCCACCCTCCATATATACCTACTTACTTTTTAAAACTATATTTCAGGGTTCGAAATTATCCAGATAATTATAGTTTCTGATAATTATCGCGATAATTATCCGATAAATATCGAATAATTATCCCAGGTATGGATAGTTTCTTTGAATTCTTTGATAGTATAAAATAATAATTGGGGCGTTTTTTAAAGTTTAGGTTATTATCAAATCGATAATTATCAGGCATACAAATCACGCGAATTATCAAGATAACTATCATTGATAATTATCCTTTCGAACCCTGCTATATCTCCATAGACTACCTACTAGACTAGATATTCATTTATTTTATTTATTTACCGCGAACTTGTCCTTGAGCATCTGTCGGTCGCGGTCGCGCAGCTTGGCCGGTGGCGCCTCTTCCAGCACCGTGTGCGCCAACAGCTTGCTCCAACTGCAAACGTCATATACATATAAGGGATTTTAGTTAGCGCAACCGACCAATCAATAAAATAAAAATACAATACAACGAATAAAATAAAAATAAATAAATAAACCAGATACCCCCCTCCCCTCGGCGCCGACGGTGGCCCGCGCGGATACGATTTTAGGTACATTGCGGACCATTGAGATTACATCAATTCAGCCGACCGATCAAATGACGCAATGTAATGAAACTCGCATGCGCCCCGTCTAAATGAGCCCTCAATTAGCTCATCAAAAATTAGCTCACCAAACGAAAACCAAAAATTGCCAATCGGGGAAAATAATTCGTGTAGGCGTATTTTGGCATAGTTGTAGGGAACGGTGTATTAAACAACATACTAAATGTACCGGAGGGTGGGGGTGGGTTTAAAGGTAAATTTTTATAACACTTTAATAACCAATTTTTATAGTTATTTTACCCTTAAACGGTGTGGTGAAAACATATTTTTTCGTTTGTAGTTTTTTTGAAACCTGCAATAACGCCTAAAACTTACTTAATGTTCAGCAATTATAGTCATAATGGCTGGAGGTAGGTATAATGTATGTATACTAAATTACATATTACCCAACGTTGAATAATGTTATGTAGGTTATTAAAAACTACTCAAATGCAAATTATATTTCAGCATCATTTCAATGTTTCCTATAAAATGTATTAAATATACATTTTCATAGATTATATTCCATTTCACATTCCATCAAATACGCATTATGTAGTCGCCAGTGGCAAATACATCTACTTATAATCACATTAACTTGCCTGCACATTTTTATACTACTTTATTCATATACGGCACACATTACCTACACACTACGCCTAAAATGTTAATATACGTGGTTTTAATATTTTTAGCGGTCTCCGAACCAAGTTCGTCCGAGGAAGTCACGGCTGATATTATAAATATTACAAAATGCAGCGACCCCGTGCTACCATACGCAACCTACAGTCCTTTCAACATGACTTTAGAAACTTACTACAATAATCAAAATGGAAGACGGTTACTAAGAGGCAACGTGCGTGTTTTTGAAAAAATAGATGACCACGACAAGAGCGCAGAGTTCCGAGTGAGAGACGCACATAATGACAAGTGGCTTATTAATATGAAGAACCTGAAATGCCGCAATTTTATGTCTAGAGTACTTTTCTACACGTTCGGGATACCTTTTTTGAAATCATGTTCGTTGAGCAAGGGATTCTACCCACTAAAGGAAGTCGATATAGATATGATCGATAAAAAGTTTTTCACCATGGTGATAAAGAAACGGTCGGGGATATATGTGGTTGAAATCGAAATTGATAATGATAAGTTTGCACTTGAATGTTTTACCGTATATTACGAGCTGTGCTAAAATGCAAAATGAATAATAGTTATTTACGATACCTACAAGTGCGGAAAAGAGGAAATTCGAAATGAGTGGTGATACATTAAAACACGACCGAAGGGAGTGTTTTCAATCGACACGAGTTGCGAATTTCCTAGTCGCACGTGTATCGTACAACGTTTTACAGTACCTACATAATTATGGCACTTTAAACTTTCGACATACGCACGGAAAGTCCTATTTCCCGCACTAGTGTACTTACTGTAAATGAATTTTTTTAAGTAAATGTATCAATACTTTTTAAATAAAATGACTGACAGCAGTCTTGAAACAATAAACTTTTTAGAAAATTATCCAGTATTCTAAAATGGTAAGCAATACCTAAACACTTAAAACTTTATTGTACGCAACAAGAATAGGTAACAGCAATTATAATTTAGAAAGTATAAAGAGGAACATTCAATATAAAGAACGTAGAGGTTTTTATTTATGGTAAAAGTTGTGTTGTGTGTTTATTGTTTGGCTAATTCCGACATAGGGACTATTCCGTCCACCGGCGTATATTTCTTTGATTTTCAATCGTAGGAAAAAATACATCTGCTTTTAATTGCTGAAACTAAAAGCAATCGCTGCTTTGTCGATAAAATTATCAATTTTGTTCGTTGTTCGAGAAAAAACGCTAGTAGACGGAATAGCACCTATGACGGAATTAGCCACATTGACCTTACATAGCCAGTGAATTTTTCCACTTTTAATTTGTTTATAAGCTAAATAAATAAAACAAACCACAAAGTGAATTGTGGCAGCATTACCCATTGTCACAGCGTAGATGCAATCTAGATATACCTGATAAACTTTAAATATCCTCCCATTTCCGGCTGAGCTACATATTTACCAGGCTAAGGGATATATATTTCCCACATACGGCACTTCAAACCGTTTCGGCGGCTTGGGACCACAAATGAAAATTACCACTTTTAGTATTGTCCACAAGTAAAATTGTCCAAAATCATCATGCCTACTTTTAACAATACCTAGTTCTATTAATACCCATCTTGAAAAAACACCAATTCTGAAAATGACCACATTTTAAAATGTATACTTTTTAAATTGAGCTGTTTCCAAAATTACCGTTTCTTTAAAAGATTACTTTTAGAAATGCCCAGTTGTAGAATGAACCACATCTGGCAGAAGCCATGCAACCACGGGAAGTACCCGATAGGTTTTGCGAGTTTCAAAATGTCTGAATTTTACAGCTTAAACGACTGTATCTTTTGATTGCGTTGGGTTTTAGGTTTGATTTTTTCACAGCTTATAGGGACAATGAGTTCAAGTTTTCATATAACTCTCAGCTTTATATGTCCACGCGTTTCTGAGAAAAATGGTCTTGACAGACAGACAGACAGTCAGACGGACAACAAAGTGATCCTATAAGGGTTCCATTTTTTCCTTTTGAGGTACGGAACCCTAAAAAATATGTTTACATTTTTAATATCGCCGTGTCTCTTTTATTTACACGGGAGTGTTAATCTTTTTTGTTCGTTTTATAGCCGATAGCTCATAGCTAACTAGCTCGCGGTGGGACAAGTGGCAGCAAGCAAGCAAGTTAGGCACTTTTCCCACCAGCGGTCAGTCGGCGAGCAGCAAGTAGCGATCAGCGAGTCTTTTCTTCGCGGGCGGGTGACTTCTCTTAGATAAAGTATTCGTCGACAGCCTGAACAGCCAGCAATTAGCGATTTATACATGCGTCTTTTTCATTCATGTGGTATCTACATATACTCGGACTCGTGCCTTACAGTATTGTACTCGTATTATTCCCATGCTCCAAACCGGATTCTACCGATAATACCCATGGCACCTCAGTGGGTACATAGGGCTACGCTTTGAGCATTACCGGTGGGACTAGTAAATTTGTATGATAAAAAGAAAACGTGATCCCAACTGGTGATTCTAAAAAGAAAACGTGATCCCAACTGGTGATTCTCATGACAGACAACCCAACGCTTTGGAATAATAATTATCGACGAAGTCAAATCAATAATACTTCTGGTTTTTTTCAGAAGTGGTGATTATAAGAAGCATGTAATTTAGAAAAAAGCCATTTTAAGAAATAGTCATTATAAAAAAGCAGCCAATTAAAGAAATAGTCGTTTTACAAAGTGTGTGATGCTAGGATTGGGTAATATTAAATAGAGACATTCTACGTACAAGACATTTTGTAAAGTGGACATTTTGCGAAGCGGGAATTTTGAGTAGTGTACTTTACTAAAAGTGGTAATTTTCATTTGTGGTCCCAAGCCGCCGAAACGCTTCAAACATGTGTTCTATTTTCGATCCGTAAGACTGACATTTGACTGTCATTTTTGAAATGTCAGCCTTGTAAAGGGATATGGTCTGTCAATCTATTTCCGTCAGTAGAAAAGAGCGGCAAATGTATCGGGTTACAAAGGGTTAGGTATCGTCCCATAGAAAATTTGAATTTCGCGCCTTTTTCTACTGACAAACTTGTTTGACCGGCTATACATATGTTAACACATTCACTACCAGACAAAAAACGGCGCACTACCCCAGAAACCGGTCGTCTATAGCTGCGTATAAAACAACCCGCCCAGCGGGTTGTCCGGCATCTGAGCAAAGTTTACGAGCGCCCACCAGGTGGGTTCCTGGTAGTGAAAGTGTTAACACGGGTACCTGTACCTACCTCTGCAGGTAGTTGCTCTTGTACTCGTGTATCATGTCGCGGTAGGTAGCCTCGCAGTCTGGCTCCACCGTCATCAATACCTCGATCAGTCCGCTGCGCTGCAAGCCCTACGACATAATAATAGTAATAATACTAGTGGCTCTGTGAGCTGTAGACCTCGCGAGCAGAGCTTAAAACTGAATAAATGTATGGCAAAAATATTTATTAAAATATAGGTATAGTACATGTAATGTAAACAAAAAATCAAAAACTACATAAAGCTACAAACAAAAATTAAACGAATACGCTTAACCCGCGCTTGATAAATAAAAAATACGAAATTTTTAATTTTTTCAAAATAAAAAAATAAAATAAAAAACAATTATACGAAATTTAAGTATAAAAAAAATACAAAAAGTTATGTAGTAGTATACGATTACTGGGGATGGAACCAGGGACCTCCCGATGCAAACAAAAAAAGCGAACGTTTGCAAAATACGCCATTATAGTTCTTACTAAAGCTGACGAAACTTAGCTACTCATTCTCAAGTAAAAACTAAATATCTAAATACCGCCAAAACCAGCGATACAAATTTTCTGAATTTTTGGCCATTTAATCTATAAACATATCTCAAAAAGAAAAAACTCTTATGATACCGATACGACTATTTGTTTAGGCGGGAGCTATCACGACTCCGCCATTTTGAAAAATTTCCAAAAACCGGATCGACAAAAAAAAATTATTTAGTCATAGTATTCGGTCACAAAATTTCACGAAAATCGGTTAAGAATTGCGATCTGTAGAGGAGAACATCCGGACATACAAAAGCAAAATGCCCGAGTCAAAACGTAGACCTTCGCTACGCTTCGGTCAATTAACCGTTTCAGCGAACGGTCTAATAGCGAAGAGTCTCGACCAACATCTTGAGAGACTCTCGCTAGGTGGTTGGATCAAGGGCCAGATGCAGAAGGCGGTGATCTTGGACACGGCGCGGATAGTCCGCCGGTTCCTCTCTCTGCAGCCCTGACCACCGGCAGCTTGGGCCTTGCCCCGCTGCTGGCGGCACCCTAGGTTAGGTTTTTTATAATGTGTTTATATGTATTTTTTATTGTTTTGTAAGTGTTTATATATTTTACTTTTATATTCATATTCATATTATAAAAACCCTAACTTAAGACGGAAAATAAATAAAGAGTTAATAATATAAACATCATTGGTAGGTGGAAATTCAGTTCAGGGGGCGAAACTGTTCCTTTCTGGCATTCTTGGCTCCGTTCGGCTCAGCATCGCTCCGAGCAATTAGGGTAAATCCGGGGTAGTCTGCAGGGACGTTGCGAATATCCGCATTCGCAACCGAACTTCCGCATATTTTCAACATCATAGTCATTAGCCAAAAAAACCTATTAGAAATGAGCAGTCAAGCGTCAGTGGGACTTAATGTACGGAACCCTTGGAACGCGAGTCCGACTCGCACTTGGCCGGTTTTTTGAAATAAAAATTACTAAAATGTAATATTTGACGCTTTTTATGTATCTATCTTGACATCCGCATCCGCGGATGTCAAAAAATCGGCATCCCTGGTAGTCTGCCCCAAACTGAGCAAAGCTACGGATGTTAGGACCGCTAGGCGACGATATACAGACATACTTATATACAGATAAAACACCAACGACTCGGGAACAAATATCTGTCCTCCTCACACAAGTAAATGCCCTTACCGGGATTCGAATCCAGAGCCCGTACCATGAGTCACTGACAGTGTCAAAATTGACATAAACGCCGTCGAGAACGTAATTTACTTTCTATACATCTCGCTCGTACTCGCATATTAGTGCGAACGAGATGTATAAAAAGTAAATTACGTTCTTGGCGTTTAGGTCAGTGCCAAACGAATGGTAGCCGTACTGGACCATCGGCTTTAAAGGCAGGGTCACTACTCAGTATGCCAGACTGGTCGGCACTTATTGCCGGCACAGAATAAATAATAGTACTAAGTACAGAAGACTCACTCTCTAACAAAACGCGTCTGTTACGATCAGCACAGATATGGCCACTAGGTGGCGACAGCGCCACGCGCGGCTCATGGCTAGCCACCAAAATTGGTGTGGAACGGATGTACTTTTAGCTACCTGTAGCAAAGCGACGAAATCGCGGAGTGAGCCACGCCTGTTGCCGGTAATAATTAGCATAGAGAAAAAATACATAGAGTGCTCACTCCATACATCAGTTCAGACTATTAATTTCAGTGTCTACATCTAGCATCGAGTAGCGGAACTATCAGTACTGCTACTTGACAATAGATGTAGCACCGACCGGAAAGTCTTATCTCAACAGCATAAGACTTTCCGGTCGGTGCTACATCTATTGTCAAGTAGCAGTACTGATAGTTCCGCTACTCGATGCTAGATGCTAATAGTCTTTTTGGTACTAAAACTGATACCTACTTGAAGGTTGTAGAATGTAGTTTTAGGAATAATTTGCATGCTGTCATGAGATAGCGGATCAAGGTGGATCATTACTAACCTAAGTATAAGACCTGTAACTAACCCTTTTTCTGCAAATAAATATGAATATGAATATGATGTATGGAGTGAGCACTCTATGTATTTTTTTCTCTATGTAATTAGGTACCTGTAGGAGATATAGCGTGTTGTTGAGCAGGAATATGGCCTTGAGCGCGTCGGGGTACTGCTCGCTCTTGGTGCGCAGCGCCAGGTTGAGCTGCGCCAGCACCTTGCGCACGTACAGGCCGAGCAGCGCCGCGTGCCGGTCCGCCGCGCCCGCCAGCGCCGCCGCCGCGCTGCTGTACCCGGGCTCCGTGGCCAGCGCCGGGCCTGGTGGGAACAATCGTTATTTTCACACCGCCTATTCGGAAAAGAGCTTTACAGTACATATGGGGCTACTTTTCCGCACTAGCGCGTAAAATAGCACTTTTCGTGAAAAGCGGGAATTTGTAATGTGCAGAGCTCGGATTTTTCACGGCAAAACAAAACACTGTCGGAATCTAGCCAGTGATAGAAACCTTATTCTTCACCTCAGCAGCTCGAACAAGGGTACTTTGCTACTTAAAAATCGCAAAATCTCATTTTGCTCACTGTTTTTAAGTAGCAAAGTACCCTTGTTCGAGCTGCTGAGGTGAAAACTTAATTGTTGGTATATCTTAAGAAAACATGAGTGAATAGGTAAGTGATGAAGAAGGAATACATTTTTCGGGTTCTCTAATATGTTCTCACTGCTGAGGTGGAAAGTTTTGTGAACTACACGAGATCAAAGTTATTTACATCTCGTGCGCTTTTGAGTCCCTTACTACGCTCAAGATTTTAAATTCGCTACGCTCGTGAATCTAGTATAGAATCTTTCGCTTGCACGGGACTCAAAATAAGCACTCGAAGAAATATCAAACTTTGATCTCTTATTGTACAAATAACTATTTCTTCCCTGCTAGGAGGGATCAAAGTAACACTTTTCTGTTCTAGCACACTATTTTTACATTTTTTTACCTTAAATAATCTGTTTAAACATCAGATTGTGTCAACACTAAGATTTTTTTATTTTCCTCTTAGTTGATGTGAAAAGCAGTATGTGTCACACGGTAGGTATCAAAATTATTTCGTCTTGGGCGTTAACACTTGAATCCCTCATTACACTAAGGATTCTACATCGCTTCATTCAGGATTCAATGTACGCCCTTGACGGAAATATATCATGTTGATCCCTTGTAACACAAACTACTATTGTTTCACAAGGGGCCACAGTTGTTGTTTAACCTCTCATGGTAATATTGATAACATAGCAAGCGAAAGATTCCAAAATTGAAATTCGAAAAATTGAATCTTTAGCGTTGCGAGAGTTTCAAGACACGCAAATACACATTGGACCAAGATATTAAAAAGATGGAATAACTTCCTTAACGACATCTACCATAAGAGTATTACACTTCTTAAACGGCTACCGGAGTTATCGTAAGCAAAAATTGTTAAGACAATAGTAGACTACCGCTTCCCCATCCAACACGTTAGCGCGTTCTATTTCGAAGGTGGCGCCATCTCTCGACAAATTGGTGAACAACAAGCATCACCTATGGTTCACAGATGGCGCGCCAGCATGTGGCAGTGCGCAAACGCGACGACGGTGATCCATGACACATTACAAACAAATTTCCGCTTTTCACCTAACTTGGGCTTCCGGCACATAAAAGTCATGATTCCACGTCGACACACCGTTAGCGCGTTCTATTTCAGAGGTGGCACTATCTCTCGACAGATTGGTGTACAACAAGCATTACCTATGGTCTACAAATGGCGCGCCAGCGTGTGGCAGTGCGCGAGCGCGGCCAGCTAGTGCACGATGCACGATGCTATCCACAAAAGTTTGTGTCAATAGTCATAATTCCACGTCGACACACCGTTAGCGCGTTCTATTTCGGAGGCAGCGCCATCTCTTGACAGATTGGTGTAACACAAACATCACCTATGGTCTGCAAATGGCGCGCCAGCGTGTGGCAGTGCGCGAGCGCGGCCAGCTAGTGCACGATGCACGGTGCTATCCACAAAAGTTTGTGTCAATAGTCATAATTCCACGTCGACACACCGTTAGCGCGTTCTATTTCAGAGGTGGCGCCATCTCTCGACAGATCGGTGTAACACAAACATCACCTATGGTCTGCAGATGGCGCGCCAGCGTGTGGCAGTGCGCGAGCGCGGCCACAGCCAGCTGGTGCACGGTGCCATCCACGGCGCCCGCGAACGTGTCGCTGCGGAGACCCGACACCCACTCCTCTAGTGACTTGAGGCACTGACAATAAAAAAAAAGTTAATTCAAGCTTGGCAAGAGTGTAAAAGTACCACCATAACATTAAATTCTTATGAAAACATGATGGTACATGAAAAAGTCGCTGCAGATTTAGTTTAGATGTATATTTAATGAACTAGTAGAGTTTCTTAGTTGTTCACGCCAACAAATTGAATTATTTGATTTAAAACTTTGAGTATAACTTAAGATCTTTATTATTCATATTAAAACAGGTGCATCTGATGTAAAATTTGGTAAAGATCGGTATTCCTAGGATAGCGGTACCGTCATATAGCGGCCGTCTCCATACTAAATAATACGGCTAAATATGGATGTCGTAGTATTTGTATGGAGTCGGCCGCTATAGACGGCACCGCTATCGGAGGAAACCAAAGCTTAACTAAATAAAAACTAGTTATTGTTTTGGGTACAATCTAATTTATTTATTAAATATTTCTAATTACATATTTCTCAAGGAAAACAAATATGGATACTGATCGCCATCGAAATGTCTCCGAAATTGCAATATGTCTACTTGGAAAAATCTTGAAAACTTTAAATCCTGAAACTACCGGAAATTTTTCTAACTTTACAGTTAATGTTTCCGATTCGGGCCACAAGATGGCAGACCCTCCACTCACGGCCTCTGGACAGGGGTGTAGGAACTAGAGATGCACCGGATACCCGTTTACTATCCGGTATTCGGCCTATCCGGCCGTTATTTTAGTATCCGGCCGGATATCGGATAGCGACTTACTATCCGGGCGGATACCGGATAGTAAAATTAACACATTTTGGGGTTAAAAATGGAATCTAAAAAACAGTCACGGTCATAATGCTAACGACACAGTAGATAGAAATGAATACGTAACCAATGTCACACAATACACTTATTTGTTTACACAAAAATACGCGCGCGCACTTGTAACTATAAACGAACTTAATACGTAATGACATGATAAAACTCGTTACGATCCTAGAAATGTGTCCGCGCGAACGTTTGTCACTACGAAACAGGTCGAAACCTGCACGACGCGCACCTGCAAAACTCAAAATATAGGTATAGTTCCGCCGGCCGAATATCC
Organism: Cydia amplana; assembly: GCF_948474715.1. Taxonomy (NCBI): domain Eukaryota; kingdom Metazoa; phylum Arthropoda; class Insecta; order Lepidoptera; family Tortricidae; genus Cydia; species Cydia amplana. Next base: position 19,627,560 of record NC_086071.1, read on the forward strand.
GGTGGCCGGATACCGGATATTCGGCCAGGGTCCAGGCCGGATATCCGGTATCCGGCCAAACAACTATCCGTTGCATCTCTAGTAGGAATTGTCTCGGTCGGTACCGACATCTACCGGATAATGAATGAAGTTGTGTACTCACGTGCATGTGGCAGTTGTTGACGATGCTGGTGTAGACGGTGGGTTCAGCCGGAGCGAGCGCGCGCGCCACGTCGGGCTGCAGGCGCTGCAGGCGCGCCAGCAGCGCCCAGCACGCCGCCGCGCCGCACGAGCTGCGCGCGCACGCGCGACGGCTGCGCTGGCAGGCGCGCTTAAATATATACAATAGACAGATGACAGATGTTGAATTTTATAACAAAATCTAATAAAATAGATAGCAAACGAGCAATTTATCACAATAATGTGGATATTAAAATAAAATATTGAAAAATTACAAAATTACAGGACCTGAAATATAAAAAATTTAAGTTTTTTTAACTTCCAAAAACGATAAAAGTAAGGGTACCATTCGATTCCTTACATTTCATCCAAAAAAATATTGTATATAGTCCGTCAACCAAATCTTGTCAGTAGCAATGTAAAGCAAACTAAAGTAGGGCAACACTCAAAGAGCAGTATTACGCTAAGAAAAGCAGCAATGTACATCGAACGAAAAGATTTTTTTTTCCGCTGAGCGCGCCCTGCGTACGTCAATTCAAAGTCACTCACGGTTTATTGAAAAAATTTGAAATATGGACGGTCAATTTAAAAGCGATGTTAAAACAATGTTAATCAAAATGATGAACAAATTTGAAGATATTAAAAACAACTCCCTATCGTAGTGCTTATATTCTCTTTGTTCCCTATCTATGTCTTCTAAGTTTGCTAAAATAAAATCCTATCAAAATGCAGATAATTAGATAGTGCATATATTTGTTATTTACAATATAATATGCCACTTGTTAATGTAAATTAGTGTACTCTTATGGATGAATATGACATACCTGTGTAATTTTTTTGATTGGTATATATTGTACAATATACATATTAAAAATAAAACAACTGATATTTGGGTGTTTATTTAATTTAAAGGTAAATAAGATAAGGGTCACTTTAGCTTACACAAAAAATATAATGAAGTTACCAATGTTACCGGGTCACTTCAACCAAGCATAATACTCTGTAGTAATCTATTGCATCTTAAGCATAAAACAGATTTGTTTAAAAATGTGTAATTTAAGTTTTCAAACATATGGAATTACTCTAAGTCTTCTCTATGAAATATATAACTTAAATTAACTTACAACAAAGATTTCTGAGGTATTAACTGTTTTTAGTTTACCTAAAGTAAGTAAAGTAATTTGTCTAATTTAAAAATTAAGTACCTTGGTACCTATTTTATTTCATGAGCATGACGCTAAGAAAAATATATAATTGATAATTTTTAGGGTTCTGTGGCAGACATAAAATAGATTCTTTATGTAGTTTGGCCTAGGACTGACTGTCTAAACAAAGAGCGAGGGAGTCTTACTGTCTGTCTTATGCTAAAGCTATGAGTATAATTTTCTACTAGTAGTGTTTGCCAGACTAAAGTTTAGGGAATATGTTTGAGAAACATATCACAATTATAATATTGTTATATTGTGTGTGTATAATTAATTATAGTTCAGTGATACTCTTTACTTGTTAGCTTGGTAACATTTTGCTCACACTGCTGTTTTGCATACAAGCTAAAAATGTTTTATATATTGGATAAATCATATTTTGTATGCTGATATTTAAAAAGGTCATTTAGATATCAGGAGAATATTGTTAAGAAATTTTATTAACTTGCACATAGGGCTATTCAAGACTTGTCATTTTGCAAAAGTGAAAATACTTTTACTACTACTAGTGCTTCATATGCACGCTGAAGAAATTATTTTCTTTTATTGAACAAACAGGTATGTACAGCGACTTAAAACTTCTTTTAAATAGATACATCCCTACTTCAGCAAGTATAAACTAGGATTTCCCATAGGCAGTCCCATAGGTACATATGTGCAGTAACTGAGTGCATGAATCAAATCAGCCTACATAATCTATTTTCTTGATGATTAACATAATGACAACTTTTACAAGAATAATCTGTTCCATTGCTCTCAATATTTTTGTTACATTTTTAAATAATAAGTTTATTTTTCGACTTGGTTGCGTTGTACACGTACATAAACCGCCATAGGTAAGTATTGTCTGAAGAGATACTACCTACTACGAACGCCTTATATTGGGCAAGATTTAATCCTGCAACAAACATGTATGGATTAGGTAGATATTGCGAAAGAACGGCGATATAATCAAGGCGCTTAATACTGTTTAAAAGGTTTACCTTTGTAAGTAGTCACAACTGATTGCTGAAAATATTAGACATGTGGGCCTATGGACGGTTTCCAGGACACAATTTATGGTCTTGTTGGATAGATTTAGGCATACGTTTTAATTTTATTTCTGCCTTTTAACCTTAAAACAAAAAAAACTGAACATAATCTTAAAAGTTCGAAAGAGTTCTTCCAATAGGTACATGTCATAACCTCAATTTTTAGTAATGTTTACCATCAACGAGCATGATTGTATTGTAGGCCCCTTAGCTTTGCTGGTTCTTATTTAATGTATTGGTATTTAATGGTGACAGCAGAAATATCTCTTGAAACAGAAACGATTCAGAATGAAAACCAAATGAAAACAAATAAGGTGACGGCTGTCATTCAACTCATTCACGATGCACATTCCACAGATATAACACAGATGACACGCGTTTTGGAATTATTCGAACAGCAGCCTTTGCCTTTGGGCAGGAGCACCTGGATGCCAGCTTGGACCCTTCGACTCAATCCAAAGGCGCGCTGTACGAATCGTCGATGATCCCAAACTCACAAGCGGTATTGAACCTTTAAGTCTGAGGAGAGACCTTGCCTCCTTATGTGTGTTCTACCGCTTGTACAATGGGCTGTGCTCTGAAGAATTGTTTGACATGATGCCAACGGCAGCTTTCTATCACTGCACCGCTCGCCATCGGCAGGGTGTTCATCCACACACCCTAGAACCTAAATGGTCGCGTACTGTGCGGTTTAAGAGGAATTTCCTCCCGCGGACGCTCCGGCTGTGGAATGAGCTCCCTTCCGAGGTTTTCCCGAGGGTCTACGATATGGGGTTCTTCAAAAAAGGAGTGTACAGGTTTTTAAAAAAAGGTCGGCAACGCGCATGTAACACCTCTGGAGTTGCAGGCGTCCATAGGCTACGGTGACTGCTTACCATCAGGCGGCCCGTATGCTTGTTTGCCACCTATGTGGTATAAAAAAAAAAAAAAAAAACACAGTGTTGCAAACCCGCGATTTTTCAAATTTGCCGCCTTTTACTACTGACAAGATTTGGTTGACGGACTTTAGCAACTATATACATAAACGCAATATTTCACCGACAAAAACGCAATTTTCTTGTTTTGTCCATACTACAAGATGGGCGATGACGTCACGGCCTCTGGCCGTTTTGTATAAGGCGTTTCGCGAGTGAAGTGCGACTGTCGGACTTTGACTACAATTTCTGACTTTTGTGTTACTTTAATGCAATGGGTCCCATATAGACATTTTGATCCTAAAAACAAACCCGATCGATTGATACCATAAAAAAAATTAGTCATGTAGCCTATTCAAATATGTTTTTGACAAAATAGTTATTTACGATACAAATGCGGAAAAGAGGAAATTCGAAACGAGTGGCGATAAATTAAAAGGCGACCGAAGGGAGTGTTTTAAATCGACACGAGTTGCGAATTACCTATTCGCACGTGTATCGAACAACGTTTTACAGTACCCTTCGGTCGTGTTTTAATTTATCGCCACTCGTTTCGAATTTCCTCTTTTTCGCACTTGTATCGAAAATAACTATTTTGGCACAAACTTTTATCGCTACCTGTCCGTTTTTTTCACCGGTACCTAGTAGCTACTCACCCAGACTACTCTAAATAATCATTACCTAAGAGTTACGGAAATAGGTTTTCCAATTTTATTTATAGAGCAACGTAAGCCCTCTATTTAGTGTGCCATACTATCATTATTAATTAATCCGGGCGCCTGGCAGCTGTTCTGCGATGGATGTGACAGTGGTTGAGCAACAAAGGGGTTGTAAAATCAATTGAAAGTGTGCAATTTATAAAACGGTGTGTTTGGCGTGATATTATAGCTAATTATGTATTTAATTCAAATATAACAATGCCAGGCATTTTATTTGGGAGAAAAGTAGTGCCGGTTTTTATTTTGATTACTTATGTGAATTATAGATATTATAGGAACACTCTAATTTGTATTGTTACCTCAACATCCTGATGCAACGTGGCGAAGCACTCGTGTAGAATCTGGGCGAGTAGTGGTGGCAAACGAGGCAACGGCACAAGTCCCAGAAGAGTACGTTGCTCGTGTCGCGCGAGCTTAGCCAGGGCCGCCGCCACGGAGCCCGCTAGCATCGCTTCCCATTCTTCTAGGGCTTCGTAGGACTCTTCAGTGTCTGAAAATACGTGGTAGTCGTTTTCGAGGTTTTCAACATTTCTTTAATACTACGTCGGTGAAAAGAAGGATTGTAATAGAAATTTACAGAAGTATACCGTATTGCCGATCCTTTAAAAATATGAACAGTTTTTAAACACCCTATACAAGTTCTGTAGCTGTGAAACCCGGGGGCACGATCATTTTTAGACTACACATTTTATAGTCAATCAATTAAGATACGACACTTCTCTAAACAACATCTCTTCATAAAAAACGCTGAAAGAATAGGGAGTATTACTGCAATGTTTTGCCGCCAGAGTGCCGCACTAGCGCCTTTAGTAAACCATAGAGTAACTTATACATGCTATACCTTAAACTGTTTTTTGAAAAGTTTTCACAGACAATCAAAAATGACATTGATACATCAAGGCGGTTTGTTTACAAAGGGCCTACTGGGAAACGCGAAATCGAAACTCGGCTATCAGCCTCTTAATCGCTCGAATGTGCAAGAGTGTTAGAGAGGTTAGCTAGATAACAAAATTTCGACTCTCTCGTTTGCGGTAGACCCTTAGATTGTGACTTATTGTGAGAGTGGCGCCCCCTACGCAGAGTTTCGCGTAATATTCCCTATTCACGCCTAGAACTGATGAAAAAGTGACATGTAAAAAAACAACGGGTTGCACTCAGGGAGTGCCGGTAGAAGTGAAAACTCAATGACTAGTGCAAAATGCACTATGCATAATTCAGGTTAACGCCATCTAGCGTTATTTCGTCGCATTACTTGAAACCCCTAAGCACATCACTGTTAGTACTCGAGTTATATTAATACCAGTTAGAGCGAAACTCACTAGATGGCATTTAAATCAATAAAGAAAAACTCAATGACATTACATGTAACAGTTTTTCGATCAGGTCACGTGTCCGTCTTACGGTCACGTGATCTCTCGCGAGTTTAACATTTTTTCCCCACCTCAAAAAGTGCACAGCGCCGCTAAAGAAGTTTTCACTTCAAAAACTCACAAGACTCGCTGACGGAGCGGCGAGGTCCTAACGCCAGCCCGGTAGAATTCTCGAGTGTCTGTGAAGCCCTCTGGATTATTTTGTTCGCTCGCTTCTCTATCCTGTAAAACAAAATAAGTTAGGTACTTACATAACCATTACATCTAACGAACCCGACAGAAACAGGAATTAAAACAGGTCCCTAAGGCATACTAACACTTTTTGTATCTTGCTTGTTTTTTTCGTAGTGCTGTCTGAACGGTGCAGTAGGTTTTTAGCTCTCTGGAACACATATATTTACTAAGTAAATAAAGGGATCACACAAAAACATTATTGCGTAGATATTTTAGAAAATTAACAAAGATAGTGGTGCCATCTAGTGAATAATTGAGTAACTAATCTCATAATGCCAATACCAATTACGCCATCTACCGACAAATCTGTCACACCATGATAGGATCATGTGATACAGGGGGCCGATTTTTGAATTTCGATCGCTCGATTTCGTCACTCGAAAATCGGTGGAAAACGGCGAAATGCTAATTTTTGAAATACGAGCGATCGAAATTTGGAATCTATTGGTATTGACCACTCGATTTCAATTCTATTAGTAGAATTTAAATGCCTATTAGTGGAGATATTAATTAACGAAATACACGAAATCGAGTGGTCGAAATTCAAAAATCGGCCCCCAGAACGCGCTTTCAAGTGATCTTCAAACGCGTTCAATGCCTGACTTGCCGATGTAAGTAGAGCCTGCTCGGAAGCTTCGGCTGCTTTAAGACACTCTCTGATAAAGTTTTCGCTTGCTTTATTACAGTGCCATCTAGCGATTAAACTAAACCGGCCAAGTGCGAGTCGGACTCGCGCACAGAGGGTTCCGCACCATCAACAAAAATAGAGCAAAACAAACAAGCAAAAAAACGGTCACCCATACAAGTACTGACCCCGCCCGACGTTGTTTAACTTCGGTCAAAAATCACGTTTGTTGTACGGGAGCCCCACTTAAATCTTTATTTTATTCTGTTTTTAGTATTTGTTGTTATAGCGGCAACAGAAATACATCATCTGTGAAAATTTCAACTGTCTAGCTATCACGGTTCGTGAGATACAGCCAGGTGACAGACGGACGGACGGACAGCGGAGTCTTAGTAATAGGGTCCCGGTTATTACCCTTTGGGTACGGAACCCTAAAAACTACTTCACTCACCATAATAGGATCATGCGGCACGGACCGCGCCTTCAGATGATCTTTAAACGCGTTCAATGCCTGTCTCGCGGCCGGAGCCCTAGCAGTGAGTAGGGCCTGCACGGGAGGCCTGCCGGCGGCGCTGAGCCACGCCGCGGCCGCGCGGAGAGTCTCCGTGGCCTGCGCGGCGCCGCACGAGCTCGGCCCCGACCCGGACACGCTCACGCTGTCCACACTTGAGTCTGGCGATCATGGTAACAAACACATTTTACAACAACTACATAAAGGTCTCTAGTTGATGACATACATATGGGCATAGAGAAAAAAATACATAGAGTGCTCACTCCATACATCAGTTATAGTACCAAAAAGACTATTAGCATCTAGCATCGAGTAGCGGAACTATCAGTACTGCTACTTGACAATAGATGTAGCACCGACCGGAAAGTCTTATCTCAACAGCATAAGACTTTCCGGTCGGTGCTACATCTATTGTCAAGTAGCAGTACTGATAGTTCCGCTACTCGATGCTAGATGTAGACACTGAAATTAATAGTCTGAACTGATGTATGGAGTGAGCACTCTTGTCTTACTATATTTCTCTATGATATGGGTGAATCAACTTTTTCTTGTCACTCGTTGCCATGGTTTCGTTCTCCTGGGTCACTACTTAAACATGATTTTTAAGCATTTAAATTCACCAAACACGCTTTTTTGTGATACTTACAAACCCTTTCCATTGAGGGTCGTCTACCAAGCGTATCAGAAGAAGGTGGGGTAAAATGTCTTATAACAAACTATGCTACTGTTGTCGCTTGGCTCACTGGACAGAAATTGACAGAATAACAACAAGAAATAGTTGATCCACCCACATATACTCAGTCTTCTTCCTCCCATTATCCCAGCATCTTGCCACGGCTTATGGGTCCGCTTGACAACTACCGTTACCTTGATTATTCTTAAAAAAATATTGAAACAACTTGGAAGTAGCAATGCATTATTTTACAAATAGGTACTACGCCAAGTATGGCAACTTGTCAAAAAACTTTCCTAAGCTGAACTCTATTTCAAGGTTTATACATTATTATTTATATCTGGTGAGGTACCTCCGTCTATAATTATAGTTGTTTTAAAATACCTTCTTCCAAAGCGATCATGTCCATCAGAGTGGTGGGTGAGAGCGGCCGCGTGTTCCGGTTCAGCAGCTCTTCAAAAGCTGTCTCCAATTTCAATACACCTGTGTTGTACAGCTGATTCTACGGGAAACAAGTTTCACAAAAGTTTTATAACGGGTTTGAATTAGCAGTATAGGCCTGCCCAGAATCTAATACAATAGGGTATGTGACTCTATCACTACATAGTATAAAACAAAGTCGCTTCCCGCCGTCTGACTGTCCCTATGTATGCTTAGATCTTTAAAACCTCGCAACGGATTTTTGTGTTTTTTTTAATAGAGTGATTCAAGAGGACGGTTTATGTATAATTTGTTAACCCGTGCGAAGCCGGGGCGGGTCGCTAGTTTAAAATAAATTATTTTACACCATGCAAGAATTAAAGCACATTAGGAGAAACGTAGACAGCAGTTATTTTTAGACACAATTTCTATTTTAAAACCCGTATAAAAATATAAAGAGTAGGTAATATGATTTAGACACAATTTATATTTTATAACCCGTATAAAACTATAAAGAGTAGGTAATTTGATTGTGACGTCACAGTCACATGCTAGTGTTTCATATAAATTCCATAGTAACAAAATCGTTTTGACAGTCCCAAAAAAAAGCTGAATTGACTAGTAGTCAAATACCGTATTATTACACCATACCACTGATAACTCCTAATGCTTTTAAATCATATTCAGTTGGTAATACCAACTTGGTATAGTGTTGCAATTTTTTTTGTTTAATTGATTTCCGAACAAAACAATTAACACTATAGGTTGAAATTTCTTTATACATTGGTAAATTTCGGATACTTTATTTGTATGGCTGTGTCTTAAAGCTAATTTTATGCTATTCTTTCCAAGACAATACTTACAATTTAAAAGTAGAAAAATTACTGTCTTGGGTGAGACTTGAACTAACGGCCTCTGGATCGATACTCCAGCGCTCTGACATCTGAGCCACCAAGACTTTAATACTTACAATGTTTTCTAGTTCAACACTCTGCGGGTTGTTTTTGTTGAAATAATTCTGTGCTTCAGCCAACTTATCCAATGCCTGAAATGAAAAGCAATATTAGCATCAATAACGCATGAGGTTGAATCACCTGAATCCATCTATATTTTATTAGAAAACCATTGGCGAATGCCACCTGACCATGTTTTTTTTTCTTTTTTTTTAATTATTTCCTCATGATATTATCCAACACAGAAAAGGGAAGGGTAAATATCACAAAAATATACTTAGTACATTCCAAGGTAATCATTGGTTCATGCTGGGGTTTGAACCTGTGACCTTCGTTTTTAAAATCACAGGCCTGATGCCTTGTTTTACACCTTACTATAATCAGTGATCCTAAGTAGAATACTCACTAGAATCCCAAAAATCCCGTTTAGAATACTGAATAAGGAAGGTGTAACTTCATGCGTTGTAATAACAAAGACAGTGGTAGGCTAGTTGAAATACCTCTAAGTAAATGTTGAGTGTGTCAGTGCTGGACGTATGCGGGCCAGCCTGCACGAGATCTGCCAGCTCACGAGACACCATGTAGTAGTTGATCACGTGGTCCAAGGCTTTCACGGTGCGCTCCATGTCTGCAATAATGAGGTTGATTAAGGGAAGCTTTGGAAGACTTCAGGAACAAGATAAAATGGGGTGTGTAAATGTCAGCTTTATCACACAGATATTAGAGTGTAAACTGTTGGAAACATGAATTTAATTAATAATAAAAGTGTACTAACTGCTAACCAGTTAGTGAAACTTCAAAATGATTACTTGCTATGAAAGTGTAACAAACAAAGATGACATAACAACAAAAATCATAGGGCTGATTTTAAAATAATTGAATGATTTTATCTTATTTTTTCTGTTAATTTCTGTAATTTGATTTCATTACTGCTGTGAAACTATTTGCCTATAGGATACAACGCAAGTTGCATTGCCTTGATAGTAAGCTTTTGGCTAAATATAGTATAGACAATAGGTTTAGGTACTTAACACATTCAGTGCTGAAATCCCGACTATCGGGTATCTTATTGTTATTTTTCTGTATAAACTACGAGCATTTATTGTAATAAGATTTTAGTATAAGATTAAAACTAATTGCTATACCCTGTCCGGGGTCATGTTCACATATGTGTACCTTGTATACTTATAATGTTGTACATGATTGCAATGATTAAATGATAAATGATTATGATTTCGTTCCCAGGCCGGACAACCCGATAGTCGGAATTATGGTAATACAGCTTTATATGACGAAATTGTGCGCGGATGTCTTGTTTGGCTGTCTGTCTGGCATGTAATCTCGGAGTCTCAAGGGAGTTTGTAATGACATACTGTGGTGTATCTGCTGCAGGCGCGCCGTGTCGCCGTACAGCGGCAGCACCGCAGTCTCCAGCTGCTGCAGGCGCTGCTCGCACGCACCCAGCACGTTACAAACGTCCCCGGCCAGCGCCGAGCTGCGGCTAGCTGCCGCCTTCAGCTCCGCCATGTTGCTCATCTCCTGAAGCCGTTCACATAGTAATATGTACAAATTAACATTTCTATATATGTAACTAGCGATTTCTTCAATGTAGATGTAGGTCATTAAAAAATTTCAACCCCTTTTTACCCCCTCGTTATAAATAAAACGTTTCTTAGCGCAGTTCTACACCTTTTGATGAATAAATGTCATTCAACGGTTTAGGCTTTGCGTTGACTGTCAGTATCTAATTAACGGAACTGTTTCATATGTAATGATTGAAGTGCTGTATATAAATACGTTTTTTATACGCCCACTTTGCACTCGTAAACAATTTCAAAGTTATATTAACTCTGCAACTGTGCTTTATTGCGTTGGAAATAGAGCACAGTATTTAAAATGTAAGAGAGTAATTAAAGTAGAAAATCAAGTGGGCAAAGGAAGTGAAAACCAACCTTCTTGAGTTTCATTTCAATCTCAAATTTCTTTTCTATCGCGTACATGATTAGGTATTACGAGCTATTATATTATGTGTAGCACCATATACAACTGTAAGCTTAAACTTAATATGTTTTTTACTCTATGAACTAATTGATAACAAATAGAAATTATTATTTTATATTTTTTTTTATACAAAATATTTTCACTTTTGTGACTTGTCCCTAGTTTTGACATTCAGTTGGAGTCCGGTTAATGCTCAACCCAGGAATGTACAGCCCAATAATTGGCGTCCACTTTTTTGGACGCGAATTATTGGGTTGTACATTATTGCCCTGTCCAAACAGTGGCTTCATATTATTGGCACGGACCAAGCTTGTACACCCTGATAACGCTCAACCCAATAATACACGACCCAATAATACGAATCCATTTAGTGAACGCCGAATATTGGTCGCATATTATTGGCCCGTACCGATAATGCTCGACCTGGGATTGCTCAACCCAGGAATGTACAGCCCAATAATTGGCGTCCACTTTTCGCTGCAAACCACAGACTATAAATATTTGACACATAGAGTGATATTCTAGGGATGGGACGACGGTTTTTAAGTTTACGATTCAATAATGTTGTCATGCGCAAAAAATAAAGCAAATACTGTACTGGTATTATGATGTATTATAGCTGGTCAACCAAGTGTTGTCAGTCAAAAAAGGCGCGAAATTCAAATTTTCTATGGGACGTACCTTCGTACGTATACCTTCGCGCCTACATTTTTCAAATTTGCCGCCTTTTTCTACTGTCAAGATCTGGTTGACCAAGTATATAAATTATAGTTTGTCAAAGGACTGTCTCATTTCAAACATAGACAGAGAGAATTATACTGTCTTTGTCTTACACTAGTACTAGCACCCAAAAGAAAAGGATGAGTATAGTTTATAGGATGAGTATTTTTTTGTGGTAACACACTATCGCACCGCCCGCGACCTTGGTGCGTGGCACCCATAAGTGAGAGCGAGAAAGAGATATCTGTCTCTCGCTCTTATTTATGGGTGCGACGCACCAAAGTCGCGTTGCGGTGCGATAGTGTGTTATCACTTTTATGTACTTACAATTTGGTTTGACCAACTATATATTCCTTTGTCATAAGCCCCCTCCACACTCATGCGCGAATCGAGGCGCGAAGCCGCGAACGCGAGTGCGGAGTCGATTTCGCAGAGTGTGGAGGGGGCTTAAGGTGGAAGTTGGTGGAAGGATATTATGGTCTTGTTACGGAGCTCCTGGATGTGGTGGTGCAATTTAGGAGGATGTCGTCGGCGTATTACATGATTGTGGTTCCCATTTTGGTTGTTTTAAGCCCCCTCCAGACTATGTGCGTGAATCGCGGCGGGAAAACGCGAACGCGAGTGTGGAGGGGGCTTTAGAGGCGGTCCAGGTTTTAAGGCCCCAGTACACAATGGGCCATCGCCGGCCACTCCAAGGGACGCAGCCATGCGGTAGAATGAGATAGCAATATCACTTGCTCCCTCTAACGCATAAATGCGTCCCTTGGAGTGGCCGGCGATGGCCCATTGTGTACTAGGGCCTTTACATTATTGGTCCCAGCACTGAGCCAAAGTCGTAACACACTACAGCACCGCACCGATTTTTGCGCGCCCATAAGTGAGACCGAGAAACATATATCTCTTTCTCGCTCTCACATATTGTTGCGGCGCAACGTGGCCTTGGTGCGGTGAGGTAGTGTGTTATGGCTATTATGTTTGCCGGCAAAGATTTCAAGGATAATTATGATAGCCTGGCCTTACAAGCACGGAATTTTCATTCGGTTTCGGTACGGAATATCAGGTGGGAACGGGACGTCCCTCTACAAATGCATAGCGCTGTCTCGCTTGCACATGTAAATTCCTAGGCAAATTAGACTCTCGCGCGAGCCACGAGACGAGCCGCGAGCCGCGCCACGAGACGCGAGTGTAAGCGGTGGGCTCGCGGCTCGTCTCGTGGCTCGCAAGCTCGTCGAGCTAATATAATTTAAACACTAACGGCACGGCATAAGGTTTATAACCGAATGACAAGCCGAACGCGAGTATAAGCGGTGGGCTCGCGTCTCGTGGCGCGGCTCGCGGCTCGTCTCGTGGCTCGCGCGAGAGTCTAATCCGCGTAGTAGGTGTGCGGCCAACCTATAGCCCCCTCCAGACTCCAGAGTATGGAGGTGGCTTAGCAAAGGAAGTAAGCCCCCATTCGCACGGCAGCTTTTTCAACGCGCGTTAAAAAGGCGTTTGAATGACAAAAATGGATACATGTGTATTTATTGACACGACAGCGGTGGCGCTTTTTATCAAGCGTTATTGGATTTTCGACTTTAAGCCTTGGTTGTTAAATCGAATTTAGAGTGCGGACAGATTCAACCGCTTTTTTAACGCGCGTTGAAAAAGCTGCTGTGCGAATGGGGACTAAGGCCATTGGTCTCACGAGCGCTTTTAAAACGCGCGTTAAAAAAGCGTTTTAATGACACAAATGGATACATGTGTATGAAGGATATGGTCTTGTTTCGGAGCTCCTGGATGTGGTGGTGCAATTTAGGAGGATGTCGTCGGCGTATGCATGAATGTGGTTCCCATTTTGCTTGTTTTAAGCCCCATCCAGACTTATGTGCGTGAATCGCGCTGCGAAGCCACGAACGCGAGTGTCGAGGGGGCTTTAGAGGCGTTCCATGATGACATTCAGATATAGCTGGTCAACCAAATCTTGTCAGTAAAAAAAGGCGCGAAATTCAAATTTTCTATGGGACGATATCCCTTCGCACCTACATTTTTCAAATTTGCCGCCTTTTTCTACTGTCAAGATCTGGTTGACCAAGTATACATTACATTATTGGTCTCAGCTAGGGTTGCCAGATCAAAAGGCGCTATTATCGGGAAAACATATATTTTTTTCGGGATTTTGAGACTTAAGCCGGGAAAAAGAAAACATTCAAATTAAAGTACCTAATTGTATTTAAAACAACGATATTTTACATTATTGGCACTACGTAAACTGCTCTGCCCATAGACGTTATTATAACGCTGACGCGCTCGACACGGGTCGCTCGCTCGCACGACGAAAGTTCGGAACTTGAAATTATTGTTTTATAACGTGCAGCTGTTTTTCGGGACATTAATTTCCACTTTGTCGGGAATCGGGAACACATGCTAAAAATCGGGAGAATCCCGCGAAATCCCGACCATGTGGCAACCATAGGCTCCACAGACCTTGCAATAAATCGTACGCGATTTTCAATCCTTTGACGACTGCATTCAATTGATATTTTTGGCGAACCGCGAGTTCTCAGTTCGGGGCGAACTACTAGTATAGCTGGTCAAGCAAATCTTGACAGTAAAAAAAAGCGCGAAATTCAAATTTTCTATGGGACGATATCCCTTCGCGCCTACATTTTTCAAATTTGTCGCCTTTTTCTACTGACAAGATCTGCTTGACCAGCTATAAATGTATTGCTGTATGTTTATTTTCAAGTTTTTTTTTTTATCTGGTCAATTGCCATATACACTCGTACCGACGGTAAACGGCCTGATGGCTTGACTTTGGTACCATGGGAAAGGGGGCGGTGTTTGGTATGGGACGCTACGTGCGTCAGTACCTTCGCCGCCTCCCATGTCAGCCGTACCTCACGCGTGGCCGGAGCGGCAGCGGAAACAGAAGCGGATGTGAAGCGTCGAAAATATGATCCTCTCTCCCCTGCCTACATAATCGTCCCTTTCGCAGTTGAAACGGCGGGTAGCTGGGGAGCCGATGCGGAGCGCTTCACACGCGACTTAGGACGTCGACTCAGACAGAAAGGGGAAGGCCCCCGCTCCGAGTCGTTCTCGTTCCTCGTGCAAAGGCTGTCCGTCCGTGGTAGGGTTGCCAGATGGTCGGGATTTGGCGGGATTCTCCCGATTTTTAGCATAAGTTCCCGATTCCCGACAAAGTGGAAATTAATGTCCCGAAAAACAGCTGCACGTTCTTCTTCTTCTACCTAGCGTTATCCCGGCCTTTGCCAGGGTCCGCTTCCCTACTTGCTTTCCTCCACTTTGCGCGATCCTGGGCGTCATCTCGTGTGAGCCAGTTCACGCTCATATCTGCTTTCACGACATCGAGCCATCACTTTTTTGGTCTGCCCTTGGGTCGGGGGCCGTCAAGGGCTAGTTTAAGGCATATGTTTCCTACGTAGTCAGCTGGCCTGCGACAAACGTGGCCGAACCACCGGAGGCGACATTCTTGGAGCTTCTCTGCTACGTCACGGACTGCGAGGCTGCCGCGGATGTACTCGTTACGGATGCGGTCAGCGCGCGCTGCGCAGCGCACGTTATAAAACAATAATTTCAAGTTCCGAACTGTCGTCGAGCGAGCGAGCGATCCGTGTCGAGCGCATCAGCGTTATAAAAACGTCTATGGGCAGAGCAGTTTACGTAGTGCCAATAATGTAAAATATCGTTGTTTTTAATACAATTTGGCACTTAAATTTGAATGTTTTCTTTTTCCCGAATTAAGTCTCAAAATCCCGAAAAATTTATATTTTTTCCCGATAAATTTTCTGCCTTTCGATCTGGCAACCCTAGTCCGTGGTGATCCATCCAGCGTGGTAATGCTGCGAGCATCATGGGCACCTTTGCACCAGGAACGACTTGAAGCATTTTGTTTTTTTTTTTTTTTTTAATTTATAATTTTTATTTGTAATTTTAGATCTTGCAACTAAAATTTGAAGAACTTCCCAGTATCTGATTCAGTTGTAATTCTGGTGCCAATGCAATAATATGCTAGCAGGGTGGTGATCTGATGATGCAGTCCGTAGGCAGCCAAAAAGAAACTCCTCGATGGAAAACACAAACACAACGAGTTAGGCTCATTAGAAAGGTCTTAAGCAAGAAGTACTCGCTAGATAGACATCCAAATAAGAATAAGTACAGTCAGAAATAAAAGTGTGTCACAATTTTTGAAGTGAAAACTTCTTTAGCGGCGCTGGGCACTTTTTGAGGTGGCGAAAAAATGATAAACTCGAGACAGCGTAAGGCGATCACGTGACCGTAAGATTTAGATGGAAACATTTAGATGGCATTTAAAACAATAAAGAAAAACTCAATGACATTACATGGATACGAGGACAATACGAGGATCTCACAGTTACATTCTAAATTTATATCACTCAAATATAATTCAATAAAGCTAGGTACATCTCGATGAAATCGCTAATAAAATGAACTCTAGTACTGGTGAATAAAACTCAAA
Organism: Cydia amplana; assembly: GCF_948474715.1. Taxonomy (NCBI): domain Eukaryota; kingdom Metazoa; phylum Arthropoda; class Insecta; order Lepidoptera; family Tortricidae; genus Cydia; species Cydia amplana. The sequence goes on from NC_086071.1 coordinate 19,643,572, forward strand.
ATATCATGACCAAATATATTTAGTTGCGATGTCTGCAAGGTAACTTTGCAATTTCTATTCAAATTTTAAACAATTAACGCTACAAATTTGAATTTCGAATTTTAAACAAGCTCACTGACCAGCAATTTCGGAACTAAAGGTTTTCAATAGAAATTATACATACCGTAAAATGGGGTGAGTAGGTTTCGCGGTGAGAGTTGGGTTATGAATGGGGAGAGAAGGTTTGAAAGGGGGGTGAGATGGTTTTTTAAGGCTACTGCCACAAAAACAATGCATTCCAATTTAAATTGGAGCTATAGTAATACTCATAATAAAAAAAAAAATCGATCCAACAATCTTCCAAAATCACCTTTGTATGAAAACCCAACTCACCCCAAATACGCGGGACTACGGGGTGAGGTGGGTTTTCCTGTTTATCGTCAAAGTTATGAAATGGAACTACCCAAAATAAAATAAAAACGAAAATACAAACTTCCGGAACACTTATTATATACACCATTCAGTTTGCATATGTAAAAATAAAATGTTATCGAGGTTTGAATGTCAGTTTGGCACCTACTCACCCCATTTTACGGTAGTGCTGCAGACATTTTGGACTAGTCATTGAGTTTTCACTTCTGTCGGCACTCCCGGAGTGCAACCCGTTGTTGTTTTTTTTTGGCATAATTGTGTTAAAATCCGAAATTCTTTTTCGCCAGTATCTGATCCCAATTGATGATTCCTTCTATATCGAGTGGTTTGGAAATCCAAGGAAAAATTGAACTTCCAAGGCTCACAAAATTTATGCACACCTCCTGAAATTGAGCAAACTCTGATTACACGCATTTATTTTAGGACCAAATGAAGGTATTAAAACGATTTCCAGCTTGCTGAGAATTAATTCCTCAAAATGCTGTTTTAGGTAGGAACACAAATAAACCGTATACTCAGGTATAAATCTATTTGTATTATCTAATATTTTAGTTTTTTTTTTCACTTGCGGAAGCGCCCCCCTGGGCAGCATGAACGCCCCCCAATCGCTTCCGCGACCCTTACCGCCCCCCTGAAACTCTTCAGAGCCCACTGGGGGGCGGTATTGACCACTTTGGGAAACTATGGACTAAGTCAATATTGAGGTAATCAATTTAACTTTAATAGTTTGTAGCTTTCTAATAGACCCCGAAGGCTAATCCTATTGTCTATTGTTCAGTAAAACCGCACGTGCCTGCCTGCAAAAAAGGGTCTAGTTATTCTATTTGGCACCTGAGCGCGGGCTAGTCCAACGCTCAAAAAACCAGTGTAGGTGCGCTCTCCGATAACGCGCCTTTGTTACGCATCTCGATGACACATTTTAGACTGGTTCTGTAGCTTTCGACTCGCCGGCACTCAGTAACCGAGGTACCGATTTTTTATGCAGGTGGTTGTGGCACGTGGCACGAGCGGTTTTTCTTAACAATAGACAATAGGATTAGCCTTCGGGGTCTATTAGAAAGCTACAAAATATTATATTATACATTATACATGTAATGTTTTTGATGAGCTCTCATCTCTTTTTGTAGGCAGTCCTTCTTTTCGGGTACTCATACCCATACTATGTATACACTTCATAACTAAACACATCTTCATTCATACTCACATCGTACATCGTAGTTTACCTTTACTTTACCTACTATTTGTAGGAACTGCAACAGTAATTTTGTAATAGCATATATTTATATGGGATTACAAACTTACTTATGCAGTTCTTAGATCTTTAAAACGTGACTGATATAGCAATATTTTTAGGTTTTCTATGGCTTGATAAGCTGAAAACTACTTTAACTACTTATGTTTAAAATGTGAAGCTTGTGGGTATGCTCGAAGTACCTTAGAATTATGATGATCGTGAGCGAGTGAATCAGTGTCGAAATTAAGGAACTTTGACATACAATAATTCTTAAACTACAAATTCAAATTGAATGTTTTTGAGAATATATCTTAAGCTTGTTAAGCCCTATAGATTACTGAAAATTTAGGGTTCTAGCTTCAGCCATTCAGCCAGCACAAAATTACAGGACGTCGAAAACGGCCTGAAATCCTGAATCGCTTCGAGAAAAGAATGGTACGGCCGTGCCTCTTTGTTTTGCTCGACTTGGCGAGATAACATTTAATTTGGAGAACATTATTTTTTGTTAATATAAAATATTTTTTCACCTTTTCCAACTGTTAAACAGTATGCAATAATTATAGTAGAAACTTTTTATCGCTGGAATCCAATCTTTACACATTATACATTATACATGTAATGTTTTTGATGAGCTCTCATCTCTTTTTGTAGGCAGTCCTTCTTTTCGGGTACTCATACCCATACTATGTATACACTTCATAACTAAACACATCTTCATTCATACTCACATCGTACATCGTAGTTTACCTTTACTTTACCTACTATTTGTAGGAACTGCAACAGTAATTTTGTAATAGCATATATTTATATGGGATTACAAACTTACTTATGCAGTTCTTAGATCTTTAAAACGTGACTGATATAGCAATATTTTTAGGTTTTCTATGGCTTGATAAGCTGAAAACTACTTTAACTACTTATGTTTAAAATGTGAAGCTTGTGGGTATGCTCGAAGTACCTTAGAATTATGATGATCGTGAGCGAGTGAATCAGTGTCGAAATTAAGGAACTTTGACATACAATAATTCTTAAACTACAAATTCAAATTGAATGTTTTTGAGAATATATCTTAAGCTTGTTAAGCCCTATAGATTACTGAAAATTTAGGGTTCTAGCTTCAGCCATTCAGCCAGCACAAAATTACAGGACGTCGAAAACGGCCTGAAATCCTGAATCGCTTCGAGAAAAGAATGGTACGGCCGTGCCTCTTTGTTTTGCTCGACTTGGCGAGATAACATTTAATTTGGAGAACATTATTTTTTGTTAATATAAAATATTTTTTCACCTTTTCCAACTGTTAAACAGTATGCAATAATTATAGTAGAAACTTTTTATCGCTGGAATCCAATCTTTACAGTATTTAAAAAAAGGTTTAAATTATAATAGCACACCATAACAGAATAGGATTGTCTGCCTCCGGCTTGCCTTAGCCGGCTGTCCAGAGTGGAGTCGTGAAATCTACGTTCTCGAGGCTACCCTACATGTGAAAACATAAGTGGCAAGTTGGCTACAGGCTACAGGTATGTTTAAAGTCCAGTGACACCTCTCTAGTTCTCTACCCTCAGCCCTCGCACCGGGGCGTTTTTTTGTTGTTGTCCCAAACACTTTTTTTCAAATTTGGGATTTTTTATGTTATTTCTACTCAGAATCACGAACTCTTTCTATCCTAATAGGAGAAAAAAAGTGTCCCAAAATTTTAAATATTGTCTATGTTCTCTGGTGACTTACGTATAGACAAAATTTTAAATTTATTCATCAACACATTGAATCATACAGATTCGTATTCTTAATATCAGTACGTTCGTGTATAACAGGCGTTAACACGGATATTTTGGTGCGATAATCATTCATTCACAAAAAATATTTAAAATATATATATAATTCGGCTGTTTAGCCTGTTCATGGACAAAGACCCCATGTTTACATTAGAATTAAAAAAAAAAATTACTTCCCGGCCTAGGCCTTCAATTTCGTATGAAATTACTTTACAGTTCTCTGGAGTTGCTCCGCCCTAAACGTGATACTTCGAAGCCTGATATAACGCCCGGAGCGACGACATTTCATTGCATGTTTGAGAAAATTGTATTACCTATACCATCTTATTAGGCAGGCGTCTAGTTTACAATCCCATAGCATAGCGGTAGCCCAGTAGGCCCAGTAAGTCCATTGCTCTCACCCAATAGCCTAGCTTAGTCCATTTTAGATTCCATCAACTCTCAATAGTCTTTATTAGAGATGCCCCGAGTAATGGTTTTGGCCGAATACCGAATATTCGGCCACTCTCTCGGCCGAATACCGAATATTCGGCGACCGAATATTCGGCATGAGATGCGAACATTGTGAGTCACAATATTATGAAAACTGTTCGCCAACAAAGCACAATAACGTTTGCTAAGATATACTTTTTGTAAAACAGGACTAATGAATGTAGGGCTAGAGTCAATGAAATCAGACCCATGATAAAAATAAAATATTTCATAATCAACAAATGCTTAAATAACGGGTCTTCCTATTTAACAACTTTCCAATAATACTTTTTAAATAATAAATACTTATACCTAAATTTGGTATTTTTTTGTGTAATTTTTCTTTTTAGTTAAGAGGCAAGAGATATTCAGTATTCGGCCGAATAGTAGACAACATTTGGCCGAATACCAAATATTCGGCAAAAAGGCCGAATACCGAATAGTTACCGAATATTCGTGGCATCTCAGTCTTTATACACCTTGGCGGGTGCTGCTTCCACGTGCGTCCCATGAAGGGCAAGGGCAGCATCCACTCGGTGTAGCCCCTACAGTCATTAAAATGTCAAAAGGCTATATGTTGTCTTCGGCTCGGCAAACGCCTCCCACAGGTCCGGAACATCATTGTTTCGTGATAGGAAAGACATATTAATATTAATACTAGAGATGCCCCGAATAGTGGTTTTGGCCGAATACCGAATATTCGGCATGACACAAATGTTTTTTAATCAACAAATGCTCAAAAAAGGGTCTTCGTATTTAACAACTTTCCAAGAACACATTCTAAATATACCTTACCTACATAGTTTTTGGTTATTTTTATTGTGAAATTCTTCTTTTTAAGTAGGTGCAACAGATATTCGATATTCGGCCGAATAGTAGGCAACATTCGGTCGAATACCGAATATTCGGCAAAGTGGCCGAATAGGCCGAATGCCGAATAGTTGCCGAATATTCGTGGCATCAAACTTGCCACTTACCCATTTAACAACACAATACAGTAAATAACTAAGCTAACATAAGCTTTAAAGAATAGTGGCATACGACCACGGCTATCCTCTGAATATCTATAATTTAAAAGATAATAGGTACATAAATATAAAATATTTTCTAAATGCGATTTCAAGATGATTTTTTTTCTTGTTTCATACTTTAAGAGCGCAATTTTTCAGTAGTCGGGTTTTAGTTTCTAAACTTATTTTTGAAGTTTAAATGAAAACTTCTTTAGCGGCGCTGGGCACTTTTTGAGGTGGGGAAAAAATGATAAACTCGAGACAGCGTAAGGCGATTACGTGACCGTAAGGGGCGTAATTTATGGTCATATGGTGGCCACTCATAATTTAAATGGCATTTAAATCAATAAAGAAAAACTCAATGTTATTTGACATTTATGTTGCGGACTCCTTTTCAAGACTCTTTACCTATGTTCAAATAATTTGACGTTGTCATGGCAGTATGTAAATAAACATGTCAATAAAAAAGTGTGATCTTATTTGAGAATGATAATAATATATAATAAATAAATATAATACCTCCGCTAAACGTATGTATCGTGTTACCGGGCGTCGGTAACATAGTGAGGTGAGTTTTCACTTCTATCGGCACTCCCGGAGTGCAACCGTTGCTGCTTGTTTTTATTTAATTCATTTTGGGGTTATGCTATCGTAAGTTACTATTTGAAGTCAGATTATATTCTTTTTGTGTGAGAACGTCTTGAGTCAGTGGCGGATTAACCTAACAGCATAAAAAGCATATTCTACGGGCCCCGCGCCTAGAGGGGCCCCGCGTTCGACCCTGACCCCCTGACCAAGCGATTTTGAAATTGATTTGTATGAAAAACAAAAAAAATACACTAAATAACGAAGAGGCGCGTGACTAAATCAAAATCATCTATCGCCTTCAAAAACTTTCGCCATAATCGCGATTCGCTCCTATATTTTTAATGTGAAACTTTTATTCTATCGCCCCAAATTTTTGGACTGTCTATCAGCATGTCGCATTACATAATTACAGCATTAGTAAAATTCTACTTTATTTATCTAATACTTAGAGTTCATAGACTTTAAAATAAGCATAAGACTTTTTGTTTTCGAACATCACGGATACAATACAATACTTACAAATATCACGAAGGCTGATATTTGCTTGTAATATTATACAAAATTTTAAAGCAATTCTTGTATGTATACCTATTTAGTGATTTATATATATTTTTTGAGGATCTCGGAAATGGCTCTAACGATTTAGATAAAATTTGCTATATGGGGGTTTTCTGTGGCGAAAAATCGATCTAGTGAGGTCTTATCTCTGGGAAAACGCGCATTTTTGAGTTTTTGTATGATGTCTGAGCAAAACCCGGTCTCCCAGATATTTAAACTTAAACGGTAACAAACTTTCTTTATTTCTACGGTGAATGGTAAATAGTCATGTCATAATAGGAAGTTAATAGTCAAAAACGACCTTTTGTTTTCCAACGTCACGGTCAACGTCCCAACGGTTGGCTAAAAGAATTTAAAAAATCGGCCAAGAGCATGTCGGGCCATGCTCAGTGTAGGGTTTCGTAGTTACCATTCTGTCAGAATAGGCCAAACAGGAGCTATTAGTAAGTACATAACTACATATCATGTACATTACAAGATTTACAAGCATAAGGGAGTACCTTCGCAGCGCTTTTTGTACGTCTTTTTACTAAGAAGAGGAGATTTTTTACAATAGCTCAAAAACGGCTGGACCGATCATATTCGCTATAGTTTTAATTGACAGTATTTATTATGCTTTTGTTTAACGATTCTTCCATATTTTTTGGAGCCATGGTTCAAAAGTTAGAGGGGGCATATATTTATTTCTTTCGGAGCGATTATTTCCGAAAATATTAACCTCATCAAAAAATGGTTTTTGGATACCCTTATTCATTTTGAAAGACCTATCCCACACTATACGATCGAAGCAAAAAAAAAAAATTATGGAGGCACCGAAAAAATTTTTTTTGTAGTTTTCTAGCGCTAACGATCACGGAGCAAAGCCGTGGACAGACATACGGACATGGCGAAACTATAAGGGTTTCTAGGTGACTACGAAACCCTAAAAATGAATTGAGGAACACAATGGGGCAAGTACGTCTGGATCATCTGTCTGATCTGTCGTTGATGAACATAGAATATGACCTCCTTGAAGAAATTGACACAGACCCCATAATACATCAATTTGCAAATATATAAAATCACGAAAAGTGAATGGCTGACAACCTTGTTTCTTTTATCCTCTTAACCTAAGAAACTAAATGAAACCATCAGGGGGCCCCGTGGACGAATGTGCTACGGGCCCCGCACCAGCTTAATACGCCCCTGTCTTGAGTGCAGGATCGCAGGTGGGCACCCGGCATTAGAGCGCACCCCGTACCTACGTTGGGCTACGCCCGACTCTTTTAGTATGGATGGAGGCACCATCGGTGCCCGGCATTATAGCGTGCTTCGTACATCGGGCTATGTCCGACGCTTTTGGTACTTTGGGTACCTTCAGTATCCGCCAATGTAGAACAGCCCATACGTCAGGCTACGCCCGACGCATTTAGTATGAGGGCACCTGCATTGTAGTGTGCCACGTACGTCGGGCTGCGCCTGACGCATTTAGTATGAGGGCACCTTCGGTGCCGGGCATTGTAGTGCGCCACGTATGTCGGGCTGCGCCCGACGCATTTAGTATGAGGGTGCCCTGCCGGCAATGCCTTGTTGTGCGCCCGACGCATTTAGTATGAGGGCAACTTCGGTGCCCGGCATTGTAGTACGCCACGTACGTCGGGCTGCGCCCGACGCCTTTGGTATGATGCGGTGCCCGGCATTGTAGTGCGCCACGTACGTCGGGCTGGGCCCGACGCATTTAATTAATTAACAAGCTTTTATTAGGTCGACCTGTATGTAACTAACTATGTAATGAAATCTTGCAAGTTAAATTTGATCCACTTCCCGGTTTCCGATTGAGCTGAAATTTTGCATACACATGTAAGTCGGGTGACAATGCAATATTATGGTACCATCGAGCTGATCTGATGATGGAGACAGGAGGTGGCCATAGGAACTCTGTGATGAAACAACGCAACCTAATTGTGTTAGGGGTTTTTAGAATTGTCTCGATGAGTATTAGTTGTCTGTCGTAAGAAAAGTACAGTCAGCGAAAGTAAAAGCTTGTACCAAAAATGAAATTTTTGCCAATAACTTATTTACTTTAGTATGAGTACGGCATTGTAGTGCGCCACGGACGTTGGGCTGCGCCCGACGCATTTAGTATGAGAGCACCTTCGGTGCCCGGCATTGTAGTGCGCCACAAACGTGGGGCGACGCCCGACACATTTAGTATGAGGTCACCTTCGGTGCCCGGTATTGTAGTGCGCCACGTATGTCGAGCTACGCCCGCAGCATTTATAGAATCCTGAGCGCTAGCGGATCCGAAATTCGTTTTACCCGCAATATTACCTGTTTTATCGGGTAGGTACATGCAAGCAAAGCCGGGAGCAAAAGCTTATAATATGTACATATTTGAAATGTGCTAATAATTACGCTCTTTCAAATGATATATGACACGGCATCATAACCTTAAGGAATACTATCTTTCCCTATCTTAGTTTTTATTTTTATAATAATTGACACTATTGTTTCTTTATTTAATATATATTATAGTTTTTATGTATGTATGTATGTCTAGATGTATGTTTATGGTTATATGTATTTAAGTATGTTTATCTTTATTAATGTTTTGTGTTGTTTGGTTATATTCAATTCGACTTTTCATATTTTTTATTTGCGCCACCTACCGTATATTCTAATTCTTTTGTCTCCGATACCTTTAGGTTGTCTGGAAGATATCGCTCTTAAGCGATAAGACCGCCTGTTGTTACCTCTATTGTCTTTGTTTATGTTATTGCACATTTATTGTAAACTACGTGTATGTGAGGTGTGCAATAAAGAGTATTGTATTGTACTTCATTTAATTTTTTTGTTCCTGACTTTATGACCTCTAGAGGGCGCCATGATCAATTTAATGTGTCGTTATAAGCCTATAACCAGCGGACAATCAAGACAATTCGAATGACACATCATTTGTCAAGTTATAATGCGTACTTTTGAAGTTATGAGGGAACAGATGAACATACACACATACATACCCACATACATAACGGTCAAAATCATAACCCTCCTTTTGCTTTGCCGTAGTCGGGTAATAACATCATGAAAAAAAAAACATGTATTCATAGCATAATTTTTATAAGTGAATAACAAGTAAATTAATAAGTGCATAACCTAATATGTAACAAGTAAATTAATAAGTGCATAGCCTAAAAACAAGTAAATTGATAAGTACATAGCCTAAAAACTAGTGTTGAGTCGCTCACTCGTGAGGCACCTCATTTGTACCACTCATTTTGTTAATTTGTCGCAGTACTTCGTACCGCAAAAATGTCTTACTTCACTCCTCTATTCATTTTACTTGATTCTAAAATTATCTTTCTCCTAAAAGTTCTATTCTTAACCTCCAGAATTGCACTCCAATTAAATGTTACTATTTATTTATTTATAAAGGAAGTGATGAATACATAAATATGTATATACATTAAATATTTTTGTCGTCGTTGGAATTAATGGAATAGTCGACGCTGAAAATATGCTAGTACCTCACCTCATATGAAGTAAGACATTGTAACACCTCATTTTAGAAAATGAGGTACTCATACAAACTCATTTTAAATTGATGTCCTACCCATCACTACTAAAAACAAGTAAATTAATAAGTACATAGGCTAATAACAAGTAAATCCTAATAACAAGTATATTCTACAATATCGAGATACAATTCTATTGGCTATATTCTACAATATCATACAAATAAATTCTATTAGCTATAATATTCGATCTATGCCCATGTTTCCTGGGACGGCACATAGTTGAATATGGGGTAGCCATAGTGATAATTATAATACATTTCATTAATGCTAGTCTTACTAAAATCTACATATGTTTCTAAAAATGTATTATACTTATCGCCAATTAGCAAACACAACATTAAGTTTAGCTTATTAACTATCAGTGTATCCTTAATTTTTTCTAAATTTACTTCTAATCCTAATTGATTAGTTGTTAAGTGAGTAGTCGGTGATGTCAAGTCTGGTGAATAATCATAGACTATGGCTCTTAATTCTAATAACCACTGTTCTAATAACTCACGATCATTGTCTTTGTTTTTCACTTCACTTTTTGTTATAATGTTTTTCAAGTGGTCTTCCCACATGTCATGATTGTTGTCTTTAGTAATGCAGAATCTCTGTGTGTAATGTTTTCTCATTGCTAAATCTACCCTGGCCAATTCTGCGACGTCATCTGCTGGTGCTGGTTGGGTGATCTGCATGTAGTGTAAGCATTCTTCTATTTGTACCTTCAAATCCTGGAGGTCTGCGATGTACTTGGGCTCTAGTTGTGGCTCTTCTAACTTGCGTGTGATTGATGCGTCTTGAAGTTTTCTGAGTCTTTCTTCGTAGACACGGCGTATCAAGACTGCTCGGTCGTAGAAGTGGTACTGCCGACACGACAACTTGAGCAACTTGTAATGTTCTTCACAATATTTCATTGACACATTTTTTACATGGTTTGTCCCAAGTATAGGCTGAACATATCAGTCCCACAAAATTCCCAAAGTTACCATCTTTTCAAATGCCAAAAACTACCTGCAAGTCGTATCAGGTAACAGTTGCAAAGGAAAATGAGTTCCCCTTTCATCCTGAAACTCAAATAACTACTGTACAGATGTGAAGAAATAGGTAACACTAGTCTGGGTTCCAAGTCACTGTGGGATTGATTGATGTTATCGAGGATGCCGACACGTGGCCTAAGGCCTAAGCAGGCCACACTTATGGATCAGAGACTCAGAACAGGGTTCTTGCATCTGTACTGATATGATTGAAGCTCGCCGTGGGTTATGTGATTCTTCCAGACGCCATTGGTTATTCTGATTTCGCTCAGCAAGTAAATGGGCCACGTCTACACTTAGCCGTCTTCGTTCGAGTCACGTCCGTACTTCTGTATTCCTCGATTTCCTCGCAAAAATACATGAAAAATAAAAATTGATACAGAAATTGTAAAGCAACTTAAGCAACAAGTGTCAATACTGTCAATGTCACTGATAGATGTCACTGGAAAAACCGATTATTTTTGAGCTGTCAAGAGCTCATGTCAGAACGTCACTACTAATTTTGACAGCTCCCTTAAAAAAAAGAATGTCTCTGGTTTTTGGCTTCCAATTATTGGGTCGTACATTATTGGGTCGGGCTTTCTCGACCTGTACCAATAATGTTCAGCCCAATAATTGAAAGCCAAGGGACTCAAATTAGTGGACGCGAATTATGGGGTCGTACATTATTGCCCTGTGAAAATAGTGGCTTCGTATTATCGCCCCGGACCAAACTTGCGCGGACCGAGAATGCTCAACCCAGGAATGTACAGCCCAATAATCCGCGTCCATCATGGACGCCAATTATTGGGCTGTACATTCTTGGGTTGAGCATTATTTGGTTGTGTATTAGTGGCTCCCGATATACTGACAGTGACAGTTAACAAACGTTTTCCAAACATCACACGACTTTATCAACTACATATTAATAAAATACAATAAAAATATTAACATTGATAAGGCAAAAATAAAGCATGTATTATAATGATAATTTTCATCGTGATATAATTTATTTTCAATATTTCTTCTATTTTGATATTTATGTAAAAGTGGCTAGGCGGGGTGGCTTATTAATCCGTAGTCAGTGCCCATTGCCACTGCCACTGAAAAAAAAACCACAATAGTGATGTATAAACCACAAACATTGTATGAATTTCTCGATTTGTACAATAATCGACATAAAATTATTATTATATTATTATTATTGATTTTATTCATTTTTATAACACGTGTTATCGCTAACAGAATAGCTTTAATACTCTATCATATAATCTCAATTCTTAATGTAATTGTAAATAGTAATTGATTAACCAAACCAATCTTTAACAGTTTTGTTTTCGTTAACATGTTTTTTTCCTTAGCGCTGCCCGAACGAAGACGGGATACCTTAATAATATGATACACCAGAAAATTGCAATAAAATAAAGATTACCTTAAGCTAATTACATATACCTACGGTTTGACTCACGTAATATATTATACTATCCTGTGGAATCTATCAACCTATCAATGTATAGTAGTAGTAAGTAAGTAGCTAATGAATACTACCATAGTAAGTAATGAATTGATGATGCTTGACAAAGCAATGGCTTAGAATCAAAGTCAAAGTCAAATATACTTTATTCATGTAGGCAACAAGCACTTATGAATCGTAACATATACATATATAATCTTAAGCTAATTATCAGAGCAATTTATTGATATTATTATTCCATAATAATATTGGATTATTATACAAATCAAATTTAACACAAATTTAAGAATTTCACAAAAGGATCGTCAAACATGAAAAAAAATAAAAATCTTCAATGTTGTCAAATTTCTCAATGAATTAATTAGCAGTAAGCACAGACAGTATCACACCCGCGAGAAAGACTACCCGTCTTATTCAAACTGTATTAATTAGAGAGAGATGGGTAGTCCATATCGCGGGAGAGATTGTACTGTCGTGGCGATTCTGTGCTAAACAAATTTTCAATTTTGTTAAAATTAGCAGGACCTGACGATATTTAATATTCTTTTAATTCATACCAAATATCTATTATTAAAATATATTAATTGTAATGATCGATAGTTAAAGACAATCGATCACGAGCAACTAAACTGTCATGTCGTCGCATCACTAATTCGGTGACGTGCGTGAAACTTCTCGATACGTGGCTGGTTGACGTCTAGTGTTTCGCTACGTTCACTCACGCAAGCTTGCATTTACCTCAGGAATTGGGTGCTTCAACGCAGTTTGTTAACTAGAACTCTGTTAAATCTAATTACTTAACAAGTAAGTTTTTATTTAAAAGTGATATTATCTCAGTGGCCGTTCTCCTGAGTGTAAATATGTTCTAAATTGGTGTACTAATTTTCAGAAAATGGATCAGATCGCTAAATTTGTGGAGCCAGGCAAGCAGTTCGCTAAGGATTCCCTCAGACTGGTCAGGAGATGCACTAAGCCCGACAGGAAAGGTACGTGTCATGATAATTCATGTGTTACGCAATTTCCGCCATAGAAGGTAGATTGGAAAGTGAGACATATAACTGTAAAATGTAACACAACACACAACGGCTGTGGAATAGGCAACGCTGCCAATTTCGAAAGAAAGTGCATTCAAGTCTGCAAAGATTATTCACAAACAAGTATAAATTTGGCATTTGTCCATAATAATTGTAAATAACAGTTAAGATTAGTTTTTATACAGTATTCATTTGTACATGTATTTTGTATGAGAGAAATAAGTATGACATCTGTTTGCTTCCACAAAACAAAGAAGTAATAGAAGCGAAACGTAGGTGTATGGCGTGTGGCAGCATTATGATTAGGTGATCTCACTTTCATCACAGGCTACTGTCAGTCGTTGTCAGTTCAGTATGGCGCTTATGAAATGTCAGATGTGAAAACGATTCCAGTTAAAATTACAAATATGCCGTGCTGCTCCATTTTGGAGTGTAAAAACACTAGCCGGACAAAAAATATTAGACATGGAGGCATTTCATATCATCGGTAAGTATTATTTCATGTAATATTTCAATATTTTTTACATTTTCGGTTTCCGCAAGGATTTTTGGATTGTTTAGTACAAAAATCAAATTTATGTAAATGAGATAAGGTTAATATCTACTTAGCGTAAAAGTCACGTACGGGTGCGCTATTCGGCCACAGTGCGAGGACCATATCAAAAAAGTTATCGATGTCGATGTTTGTATAAATACACAGTTCGTTTTGTTTAGGTTCATACATGTTCATGATAATTTACTTTTGTTTTTCCTCTAGCTAGATGATCATATCGAAAAAGTCGTCGCTTATGCACATTTTATATTATGTACAAAATATGTTCTCACTTATTTATTGTTATTCAATGGATTATTTGATTTAAAGTCTTTCTTATAATATTGTACCCAACTACCCATACATTTTGGCCCGCGGGCCGGGGTTTGGAGAGCCCTGATATAGCTGGTCAAGCAAATCTTGTCAGTAAAAAAAGGCGCGAAATTCAAATTTTCTATGGGACGATATCCCTTCGCGCGTACATTTTTCAAATTTGCCGCCTTTTTCTATTGACAAGATCTGCTTGACCTTGCTTGCTTGCTTGCTTGATCTTGCTTGATTTGCTTGCTTGATTTCCATTGTTTTTAATTAGCGTTTTTAGGGTTCCGTAGCCAAATGGCAAAAAACGGAACCTTTATGGATTCGTCATGTCTGTCTGTCTGTCCGTCTGTCTGTCCGTATGTCACAGCCTCACAGCCACTTTTTTCCGAAACTATAAGAACTATACCGTTGAAACTTGGTAATTAAGTAGATGTATTCTGTGAACCGCATTAAGATTTTCACACAAAAATATAAAAAAAAAACAATAAATTTTGGGGGTTCCCCATACTTATTTAGAACTGAAACTCAAATAAAATTTGTTCATCAAACCTTTACGTGTGGGGTATCTATGGATAGGTCTTCAAAAATGATATTGAGGTTTCTATTGTCCTAAGTGTCCCCCCCCCCTGTAACTTCTAAAATAAGAGAATGATAAAACTAAAAAAAATATATGATGTACATTACCATGGAAACTTCCACCGAAAATTGGTTTGAACGAGATCTAGTAAGTAGTTTTATTTTAATACGTCATAAATCCCCTAAATACGGAACCCTTCATGGGCGAGTCCGACTCGCACTTGGCCGCTTTTTATTAAAAAGTAAGTAAGTAACCTAATCTTCGCCAGAAAATATAGTATACATATGTATAAAAAACTGAGTAGTTTACGTGTACTTAAACTAATTATTAATAAGCGTTTATCGATATCACACCGAATCATGCACATCCCTATCGCATATGTCAACGTCATAGTCGAATATTTTATCCTATCGCATTCACTCTTGGAAAAGCCATGCAAGTGTAAAAGGGATAGATAGAGCATAAATGACTATTTACAATAAATAAAAATCGTAGTGCAATTTCGACATAATTTTCTTTACTGTAAGGTTCAAATTATTGTGATGGGTGAGGGTTCATAATCCCTTTCGAAATAAGAAAATATGGCCAATTTTTGTGACAGCGTGTTGGCGACATAGGTTCCCATACTAATGCAGGCACATGCCGCTTCCCCTTAGAGCGCGGCGCGCTCTTTCTTTCTTCCGTGGTTTGCTTCGCATATTTTTTGGCATAAAACTTACAAGAATAATAGTCAATTTTATATATTGATCCTATTTCATGTATGTGTTGTGTTTATCTCAAATATTTGTTCCTGAGTTATGGATCTGTATTATTGTCTAGTACCCACAAAACAAGCCTTATTGGGATTTACTGTGCTGACTGATGCGCACGGCTACAGCCCAATATCAACCTTCATGCATTCTGACAAGGTTCACAATGAGGCGCTGCGCACACAATAGGCGTAGCGTTCAAAGGATTAATGATTGAAAACAGAATGCAGGCAGCCAATAAAAAATCCTTGTAATATTGTTGGTAACTTTTATTAACCTTTTGAACGCCACAGACGGCAATTGACGTCAATGCAAAATCGTGACAATGACGCCAAAGACGGCATTTGATGACGTTGATCGTTTTTTGATGAAAATCTACAGAAAACACCCCACTTTTAGGTTGGCATTATTTATTCACAAAACTAAATTTTACCCCCGTGGCATCAGTGGCACGGCAAATGGATGCGCCGTTTGGTGTTCCAAAGGTTAACATTCCATATTTTGTCTTTCCAGAATTCCAGAAGATTGCCATCGCGACAGCCATCGGTTTCTGCATCATGGGCTTCATCGGGTTCTTCGTGAAGCTCATACACATCCCCATTAACAACATCATTGTCGGATCATAAACCCCTAGTTCTAGTTTAGACGTAATTCTCATTCGGAGGTGGGCGGGACTTACTCCTGGTGTAACGGTGAGGCCAAGGGGGAGCAGGGGGGCTGCAGCATTACATACAATGTTTGGTATGCCCCTCCTCCCCTTTGGCGAAATGAACTTGCCCTACAGTTAGTCCATCAACCTCTTAACCCTTTCAGGCTCAAAAATCACAATCAAATTTCAGTCTTACTGATCGAAAATAGGACACATGTTTGAAATGCTGTATGTGGGAAATATGTATCCCTTAGCCTGGTAAAGGGATAAGTTTGTCTTAATGATGTTGCGAAAGCACTCTCAATGTTTCCTATTATACTACTAAATGAGTGCTTTCAGCTAGCGGTGCCCGAATGTGGACTGTGCTCCTTAAAAATCATGTTTATTGTTGTCTTTTACACCATAAAATACAAATTATTTGAAATCATACACTTTAAAAATAATCATCTACATTACAATCAAGGCAGCATTCTTTAAATTGTAACTAAATGTCAATTAGACTAATTCTGTCCATCTCCACTCTTACATTAAGGCCCGGACACTAAGTTAACACATCCCATTATTTTCATTTTATAATTTAAATTGAATGAATAAATTATTCAACTTCTTATATTGGCTTTTACTTATTTTTTGTCATTATTCAAAGAATGACTATTTACCTACTCTAGTCTTTGTTGGATTGGCTATTTTAAAAAGGATCTCTTCAGTAGTAGTAGTTCAAATCTAGTCAGTAGAAAAAGGCGGCAAAGGGTATAGCCGGGTAAGCATGGCCAAACTGCCCTTAGCGAAAAAAACAATTTCCTTTTACTGGATTATTAACCTATGTATATGTAGTGCTTTCACCAAATATTAAGCCTGAAATGCTTCAGATTTAAAAAAAAAATGCAAAAAAAGAAAAATCATTTTTATTTTATTACAGCCAAAGTACTAATCCGATTTCTTTGTAATTTGGGTATGTTGTATATACAATTAAGGTCGCTTTCTGACAAAAATAATATTGAATTATCTCTTAAAATAATAGTAAAAAATTGAGATGAAAATTTTCAGAAAAATAAAAAAAATACATGCGAGATAGCGACAGTTACCAAATTTACATATTTTATGTAGAATTTAATAATGTTTAACATATTTTTTTTTCAAAAATTAAAATCGGGATTAACAGTGTGAAAAACTCGAATTTGTAACATCCCATAATACTCTCTCTTCATACAAGCAAAGCTAAGTAGTCATAAACGAATGAAGTATATTGTGAACGCAGTCTTTACGAATTTGAATTTAGAATGTGACGTATTTTATTCATCAAAGGAACAGACATTTTTCAATCATTAACGCTCTGTATAAAATTCGTGCCTATTTTCCTGTTCCCGCGCTTTTTTTAGGGTTCCGTAGCCAAATGGCAAAAAACGGAACCCTTATAGATTCGTCATGTCTGTCTGTCTGTCCGTCTGTCTGTCCGTCCGTATGTCACAGCCACTTTTCTCCGAAACTATAAGAACTATACTGTTGAAACTTGGTAAGTAGATGTATTCTGTGAACCGCATTAAGATTTTCACACAAAAATAGAAAAAAAAAACAATTAATTTTTGGGGTTCCCCATACTTCGAACTGAAACTCAAAAATTTTTTTTTCATCAAACCCATACGTGTATCTATGGATAGGTCTTCAAAAATGATATTGAGGTTTCTAATATCATTTTTTTCTAAACTGAATAGTTCGCGCGAGAGACACTTCCAGTGGTAAAATGTGTGTCCCCCCCCCCCCCCCCTGTAACTTCTAAAATAAGAGAATGATAAAACTAAAAAAAATATATGATGTACATTACCATGTAAACTTCAACCGAAAATTGGTTTGAACGAGATCTAGTAAGTAGTTTTTTTTTTATACGTCATAAATCGCCTAAATACGGAACCCTTCATGTCCGACTCGCACTTGGCCGCTTTTTAAATCTCTGAATGCCGTTCGCCCTAGCCGCATACAGCCACGGAGTTTAAGGTCCGCGCTCAGCGAAATAAGTCGCGTTCTAAATTCAAATTGCGTTGGGAATATAACTTTCTAGTATAACGTACAAGTTATTTTGTATGAAGAGAAGGTATTATGGGATGTTACAAATTCGAGTTTTTAACACTGTTAATCCCGATTTTAATTTTTGAAAAAAATATATGTTAAACATTATTAAATTCTACATGAAATATGTAAATTTGATAACTGTCGCTATCTCGCATGTATTTTTTTTATTTTTCTGAAAATTTTCATCTAAATTTTTTACTATTATTTTAAGAGATAATTCAATATTAATTTTTTCAGAAAGCGACCTTAATTGTATATACAACATACCCAAATTACAAAGAAATCGGATTAGTACTTTGGCTGTAATAAAATAAAAATGATTTTTCTTTTTTTGCATTTTTTTTTTAAATCTGAAGCATTTGAGGCTTAATATTTGGTGAAAGCACTACATATACATAGGTTAATAATCCAGTAAAAGGAAATTGTTTTTTTCGCTAAGGGCAGTTTGGCCATGCTTACCCGGCTATACCCTTTGAAAAATGTAGGTGCGAAGGGATATCGTCCCATAGAAAATTTGAATTTCGCGCCTTTTTCTACTGACAAGATCTGCTTGACCATCTATAGAAGGGAAAGTTTAAAAAAAGCTTTAATTAATATGCATATTGAAAACAGAACAACTTTATTAAATAAAAACAATACATTTAACTATCAACATTAAAAATATCCAATTCAGATAAATATTATTGTAGGTCCCAAAGTCCCAACTGCACTTGTTCTGGCTGGCGGCTGGCACATCCACTGCCAGCGACCGTCTAGGCGGGTTCTTAATTAGTAGGCACTTTTCGCTACATATGGTCCCGTACGGTACGTACGGTCTCGTAGCTCGCGCTGACACCGAATGTGTTAAGTTATTCTACTAATATACTGAAACACACCCAACTTGTCAATCGAAAAAGGCGCGAAATTCAAATTACTTATACTTTTTTTTTCCCGCTTTTTCAACTGACAAGGGCGCTGTGCCAGAGTATAGTTATCCTATACATAACAAAATATTATTGAATAATTTTACGGTTTAGACTCACTTGTTTTAAGTCACTCGCGCGACATGTTTCGGAGAGCCTAGGTCTCCTTTGAGGAGGTTTGGAGGTGAGTCTAAACCGTAAAATTATTCAATGTTAGCATGTCTCACAACAGTTTAAATTCAAAATATTTTTATTGTGTTTTTTTAATAACGTGTATGTAGAAGCCAGGCACGGGAACTTCGGATAGAGGTTTGAAGTCGGCGTATAAGCTGTGCGTGTTGCCGGGGCCGAACGCGTCCTTGAGTATTTGCGTGAACTTTTCTAGCTTGTGCGGGTAGTAGCAGAGGCGGAAGTCGCTGAAAAATAATAATAATTTGGTAAGTACTTTTTGAAAAGCTCGACGGTTGAAAACCAGCATCGTGTGCTGAGGAGGCTGTGGATACATATTAACTCACATTTATAGACGCTATGATATTGCGACGTAACTGATGTCCCAGCAAAATGTGACCAGTGAAACCTGTGTCGAAACGTCGGTAAATAAAGGTGATAAAATGAATTCGCGATAGACCCGTCTATAAATGTGAGTTAATGTGTTCAAAACGTGGAAGTTTTAAATATTACTTACGAGGTTATGGATGCTTGCAGTTGGAAATTTACCGACCCCTATTTATAAAATTGGGGTTTAAGTATTTGCGTGTATAAAGTGCCTTCAAGTGTTAGTGTACAAAATGCGCACCATTAGGTAGTTATCATTTTATCAATGATTTTAGGAACATTCATTGCCACCCAGCCAAACAAGTCAACCGCGCCAGGCCACAACAATTTCGTCATATAAAGCTGTAATACCACGATCCCGACTATCGGGTCGTCCGGCCTGGGAACGAAATCATAATATACCCGATAGTCGGGGTTTCGGCAATGAATGTGTTAACCACTAGTGGTTGACTGGTAGAAACAGTGCCCCCTTGATCAGGGTAGAGCGAAATCGGGTTTTGGCGTCCTTCGTTGAAGTTTTCAAGCGTATTTCCCCCCCCCCCCTTGCCACACTCGCGTCTTTTAAAACTTTTTTTTTCTCATTTGCCATTTTGGCGCCCCCCTTGCCATCCGGCGCCTAGAGTAGATCGGCCGCTCCACTCGCTCTACCCTAGATCCGGCCCTGGGTAGAGAATCCTTGTATAACTTTGTGCAATAAAGTTAAAATAAATAAATCCGTGTAATCCAGCGAATGCAAGCTTAGGGCTTACCTCCGGTCCTCTCCGCCTTGGGAGCCCCCGATGCAGTAATCCAGAGTGACCAGCTGCGGCTTGCCTCCCACCACCAGCACCGATGTTTTGATGTCCACTGGGTACTTGCACTGAAAACATAAATAATAGTTATTCTGCACTGAAAACACATAATAGTTACCTACATAAATAATAGGTAACAAAATTTGCCCCCGAGTGAAACACAAAATTGTTCACCACACCAACCCGAAGAAAATGTTAACTGTAAGATATCAAACAAAATCAGACCAAATCAAATCCAAAAATGTTATTAAATATTTCTCATTCAAAATCATCATTTAAAAGTCAATTATACCAACAAACATAAGAAAACAACTGAAACTGATTAGCAATGGATTATATAAGCACATTACGCAACTAAGTATGTATGTCGAAAATTTAAAGGGCCATGTTATATACATATGCGAATATGTAATTCGCAACTCGTGTCGATTTAAAACTCCCTTCGTTCGTGTTTTAATTTATCGCCAATACACCACTCGTTTCGAATATCCTATTTTTCGTACTTGTATCGTAATGTACTACTATAACAGGGCCCTACGCAACATAATGAGCTGATAACAAAAAAAGGTGCATTAACCTACTTACATTAGACTACAAATAAACTAATCAAAAAGACCTCCGCGAGCTGTACCGGGTGCAAAGGTGCTCATCACACTGGCCACGTTGAAACCGCCTTTAAATTTGCTGAATAAATTATCTATAAATGGTCAAGCAAATCTTGTCAGTAGAAAAAGGCGCGAAATTCAAATTTTCTATGGGACGATATTTTTCAAATTTGCCGCCTTTTTCTACTGACAAGATCTGCTTGACCAGCTATATTTTTTTTACTTACATTATAATAAATGGAATGCCCCGGCGTGGCCCCGCTATCGATCATAGCGTCGTAATTCCTATGGTCGATAAACAGCAGTCCCCCCGGCTTGAGACACTTGGCGAAGTTTTCTAGCGCTCGCTTCTGGACGCGCTGGTCGCCGTACTCGTCCAGCAAGTGGGCGAACGAGTTCCCGAGGCAGATGACGGCGTCGAACGAGGCTCCGGGCAGGAAGGCCTGCACGTCTGAGTGGAGGGTCGCCCAGTTGGCTTCCTCGATTACTGGAAATATAAAGTATTTCTAATGAGAACAGGCTTTAGGTTACTTTAGGTAAAGCGCTGGTGGCCTAGCGGTAAGAGCGTGCGACTTGCAATCCGGAGGTCGCGGGTTTAAACCCCGGCTCGTACCAATCTGTTTTTCGGAATTTATGTACGAAATATCGTTTGATATTTTACCAGTCGCTTTTCGGTGAAGGAAAACATCGTGAGGAAACCGGACTAATCCCAATAAGGCCTAGTTTACCCTCTGGGTTGGTAGGTCAGATGGCAGTCGCTTTCGTAAAAACTAGTGCCTACGCCAATTCCTGGGATTAGTTGCCAAGCGGACCCCAGGCTCAATGAGCCGTGGCCAAAATGCCGGGACAACGCGAGGAAGAAGAGGCTTTAGGTTACTTTTCGTTCATGTCGTCTCGGATACGGGTGAATATGGTATCGATGCATTCAGTGTAATGCCCTGACGACAAGTATATGAGATGACAAGCACGAAAGTGGTGGGGGTAGTTGCTGTGACGTCATAAAGTCGGCAGTAGGTACAAACTTTTTTTTTCTTTTAAACATACCATGTAGGGTACCAAATGAAAGGGCTTTGTGAGTAGATCACAAATATATAACATACTGTAACATGTTCAACACTTGGTCTAACAAATTATTAGAAAACGTTCAAAAATTTCACTTTGTTGACTGACAGACACAAAAGTTAACTTTAAACTGCTCTAAATTGAAAATGGTTAATACTTAGATTAGCCCAAAAAACATAACAAAGTGACTGTGAATATCCTCTATTATAATATTAAAATATAATTAACCAGATATATCGAAAAATAAGGATTTTTTTATAATGAATGGGCTTACTCATGGCCACAGACTAGCCGAGGCGAAGACGTGGCTTACGATGGAGCGAGCCTACCCAGAAGGTGCCTGTGTGGATTTTCTAGAGACTTTGACACTAAAGAGTTTTAATAATAAAACAAAGTACTTACTCCATCGATCGAA
Organism: Cydia amplana; assembly: GCF_948474715.1. Taxonomy (NCBI): domain Eukaryota; kingdom Metazoa; phylum Arthropoda; class Insecta; order Lepidoptera; family Tortricidae; genus Cydia; species Cydia amplana. The sequence continues at coordinate 19,665,907 of NC_086071.1, forward strand.
CTGAGGGTCCTTTCTCTTCTCCCAGCGCGCCTTGAGCGCGTGCTTCAGCATCTTGTCGGACGCGTCCACGGAGACCACCTCGAAACCCTCGTTTACCAGCATCATGGAGTCGATCCTGAAAACAATACCACATAATAAATAATAGTACTAGGTACAGACGGTTCACTCCAATAGGGAATATTACGCGAAAGTCTGCGTAGGGGGTGCCACTCCCACAATAAGTGACAAAGGGTCTACCGCAAATGAAAGAGTCAAAATTTTGTTATCTAACCTCTCTATCACTCTTGCATATTCGAGCGATAAAGAGGCAGATAGCTGAGTTTCGATTTCGCGTGTCCAGGTAGCCCGTTTGTAAACAAACCGCCTTGATGTATCAATGTCATATTTTATTGTCTGATTTGTCTGTGAAAACTTGTCAAAAAACAGTTTAAGGTAAGTACAGTGTGTAATAAGTTACTCTATATACTTACGTCACTAGTGCTGCACTCTGGCGGCAAAACATTGCAGTAATAGTCCCTATTATACTTACTTTAGGTACTCTTTGGTTCACTCTCTTACAAAACGCGTCTATTACGACAGATAAGAAAGGACGCTAGGTGGCCGAGGAGACATAATCACTACACGCTCTAACTTGATTTTTAATTTGCTTCAGAGTTGCTTACCTCCAGACATACCGTACCCCTATTTGTCGCCACGATATATACAAACGTAAAATCTATAATATATTGACCTACATTCATTTTTTCTATAAAATATACGAAAAGTCATACATGTATGCACGTGTTATGATGAATAATGATTGACCTGTGATCCGATAGGGTTATCTATTTATGTACCTACATCATATTAATAATATTTGTGAGGTTTTATCTCGTGTTATTAACATTTTGGATCGACGTCTATCTTATTGCCATGCTGATGCTGTTATCTAGGAATTCTACCCACGTAAGTACTTGGATGCAAATATATCAATATATTTTTACCTAATTCTCTTATATTTCTCTACATTCGTGTATTGAACTACTGAACTGAACATGCGGTCTTTTGATCTATGGACCGATCGAAAATAGTGTGTTATGATTATTAATAAAATACATTGAAAAAATTAGTTGCCAAGTGGACCCCAGGCTCCCATGAGCCGTGGCAAAATGCCGGGACAACGCGAAGAAGAAGAGAAAAAATAATCGACTCGGCCAAGACTTGTACCCATCAATACGCCTTATAAAGGGCCGAGGGGCTATCGCGAAAACTGAATTTCGTAAAATGCGGGAATCTTTCTCTTTTACTCCAATGAAGGCTTAATTAGAGTGACAGAGAAAGATGCCAGCAATTTGCGAGATTCGGTTTTGCGGTAGCCCCTCTGGTGCCTAGTACGTGATAGAGCACGAGGCGCGCACTAAATGTAGGGCTCCATCTGATTTATTAGTAACTTAGTACTTCGATGTACTTACATCGAATATTTACCTACATCCTACATCGAAAATGAAGTCCTTAGAAAGTGACCTACATCGAACGGGACGTGCTAAAAGAATGTGAAAATATGCTAAAAAACTTACTCCGCCTAAAGGGTTTGAAATATAATATACTCAACCTAATGTCGTCACAGAGTAAATAATAGTGCAAGGTACAGAAGATTCACTCTCTAACCATAAGCTCTAACAAAACGCGTTTATTACGACAGATATGACCGCTAGGTGGCGCAACCGCGAGCAGGCGTCCATTCTGTAGCGGCGCGCGGCAACTACAACACCAAAATTAGTGTCGGCCGCATGTACTTGTAGGTACTTTTAGCGACGCGACGAAATCGCGGAGTGAGCCACGCCTGCTGTCGTTATTATGAAAGGGTTTTGATCTCAGATCAGGCGGCCTAGCCAAGGTAACGATTTCTATCGCTTCGTTATTGAATCCCTTTGTGTCTCTCTATCACTCTTCCATATTAGTGTGACAGTGACAGTTGCGTTTCGTTCGTTACGTAGGTAGCGTTACATAGTAAATAGACTTACCCAGTGCCGCAAGCGGCATCCAATATTTTCTTGCATCCGTTAGCTCGCAGCAGTCCAATCAGGAAGTCCTTATAGTTCTGGGTCCTCTGGTTGCTGTCTCCCACGAACTTCTTCCAGACCCTGGCTGCCTTGCCGTCGGCGTACTGGTCCATCACACCCTCGGAGGGGATCCCCTCCGAGCGGGGGTGGAATACCTTGTCGGCCATTGTTGTTCCCTGAAAAATACAATTTTATTAAAGGTTGATGCCGAATTTTTTTGCATAGTGGGTGGTAGGAGTACTGATGTGCTGTAGGAGTTTCCAAAATGGTGATATTCCACATTGAAAAACTTTGGAAATTTCTGATATTTTTGTATGGAGATCCAAATTATCTATTCCCAAAATTAACGTTTCCTTAATTTTCTATGAAATTCTCGAGAACTTTTCAAACTTGTTTGAAACTTTCCGTAACTTACAGTGGTGGGGTAAGGGTTGAAAAAAAAACGGCCTGTCAATTATTATGAAATACTTTCGCGCACAATGTCAATATTATAAATAAACAATTAAATAATATAATTATAAGTAGTCTTCATAATTTCTAACTAACCTTAAGCTCGTCTGGGTTTCAAATACAATGTTTACTATCTATCGCTATCTTCCGGCTCTACTTATAGACTAGTTGATATTATACCTACGAATAAGTAGGTTACTACTAATAATTCGTGGTCATTTGATTGTTTTGCTCTTGCTTATCAGCTCTAATTTATCATTGTCAGTTTGTTATTCAAGATCTACGTCGCTTTAAAAAATTTGAAAATGGCTTTGAAAAATACACATGAGGTCTCGTTATTCCAAACCACCCCTTACCCCACGGTGACCTGTCGTGATTTTTTCGTGACCCCCCACCCTCTATCGATCCTCGCGTGATTTGTGCACAGCCCCTATTAGGTAGGTAATTTATTAATTGTTAATTTTATTTAAAATAATTTAGCAAGACTGGAAGTACCAAACTTATTAAATTTTAACTCACTAAGTCCACTAAAACATCTCAAACAATCAATTAATATCGTAACACTTCAATTTTCACAAAACCAATGTTCGTTAAACCAACAAAAATAAACCTACTGAAATGGGAAGAGTTATATTTCTTAAATTAGCAGGCCACGCGTTAACCACTTACCGTATGATGCAATATCAGTCAACGAACGCCGTCACCTCGGGACTGCCGCGACCACAATGATGCCTGTGCTCGGTTCAACCATGGTTCAACCTTGTTTTTCTTACGTGCTGCATAGTGACTTTTACCGTGGCTTTGCTTATAAAAAAACCGTGAGCCATCTGCAAGGAGATTTCGCATTACATTTTAGTATATTTTTTTTTTAAATAATGTAATCTAATTATTTAACACTTTATAAAGCACCTTTCTTAAAAGGGTACATGTAGAAATATTTACACAACATTTTAAGTGTTTTTTAGGGTTCCGTAGACAAAGGGTAAAAACGGGACCCTAGCTATTACTAAGACTCCGCTGTCCGTCCGTCCGTCCGTCTGTCACCAGGCTGTATCTCACGAACCGTGATAGCTAGACAGTTGAAATTTTCACAGATGATGTATTTCTGTTGCCGCTATAACAACAAATACTAAAAACAGAATAAAATAAAGATTTAAATGGGGCTCCCATACAACAAACGTGATTTTTGACCGAAGTTAAGCAACGTCGGGCGGGGTCAGTACTTGGATGGGTGACCGTTTTTTGCTTCTTTTGCTCTATTTTTTGTTGATGGTGCGGAACCCTCCGTGCGCGAGTCCGACTCGCACTTGGCCGGTTTTTTACACATCAGAGTTGAACAGACATAATTTAATATAATACTCGTATTAGCTAAACATAGATGACTTGCGAGTTTAGTCTTTATCATCATAAATGTCCTCATTTGATCAGTTTGCAATCAATCAGTATGCCATAGTTTAGTAAATAAAGGAAATTTTCATGTTGGAAATGCAAAATTTCGAGTCATATTCAAAAATATGTGAAGTTTCCAAAAGTTTTCTAAATGGGGATCTCGCAATTACGGAAACTTTTCGACGGAACTCCACTTATTTTCAGGAGCCTATGAGATAAGAAGCAAAATTTAAGATGGGTAGGTATTTTAAAATAAGAGTAACATTTGTGTACCAAATCCGTGGAGCCAGTGAAACGGTATAAGTACCACTTTGTCGCTTACCTACCATAAGGACGAGATTTGCGTGTATCTTTAAGCCCCGTCTCCATATCGCGCGACAAACCATCAAACATTGGCTCGCGCGGCAGCCGCGCGCAATGGATACCGGGCTGCCGCGCGAGTCAACTCGATGCGCACGGCTGCCGCGCGAGCCAATGTTCGATGGTTTGCCGCGCGATATGGAGACGGGGCTTTGTACGAATAATACGTTTTTGTGGCATACGACCCCAGGCTCCCATGAGCCGTGGCAAAAAAATGCCGGGATAACGCGAGGAAGAAGAAGAGACGACAAAGTGGGACATTTTGCATGTCCTTATCTATGACAAAGTTTTTATCACTTGTTCTTATCTAAAGTATCATATGCCACAAACTCTAATGGTAATGAATGGCATATCCCTTTGATCGCCACGGTCGGCCATAGCCGTAGAGTATCTGTTCTGTTTTGGCACGAATCAAGGATTTGACGAGTGTCTGCGAAATCCGACAAAGGGTAAAAATTAAAATGAACCTTAACACATTGTAATAGTGTCTCGTAATAAAAGACGCGACGTTCTTGTTTCCCCGCGTCTACGCGTTGATGAAGATTCACCAAACGGGAAAAAGTAAAAAATGCAAAATGTGAATACCCATTTGGCGTTGAAGCTTCCTTCCTGTATCATAGTGAGTATTATACCTAATTATTGTAATGCAGTTAAACGGTAATCAACTCTCAGTTAAATATCCAGTACAACTGAGCCGTGACATAAGTTTACTTGGCTATCGCTACGCACACTATCACGTTTAATAAAATGAGACGAACAAACTTACATTTGCCACCCAGCTAGACTCTAATTCGTCGCAATAGAGTTCATTCTTTGAACTATTTCAGCTACATCTTCACCAGATTATTGTTGGAACGTGCGGTTCTCTATAAACTGCTGATGCTAAATGCGATAAAAAACCGGTATCGGCCGGTTTTAATTTATAAGTTTTCTAAGTGATGCCTATATAGGCTTATTTCGTTTTGCTTAATTGAACAATTTGAACAATACGAAATTTGGGTGCAAATAAGAATGAAATAGTAATTTACGATACAAGTGCGGAAAAGAGGAAATTCCAGACGCGTGGTGATAAATTAAAACATTCCCTTCAGTCGTTCGGTGTGTTTTAAATCGACACGAGTAGCGAACTACCTATTCGCACGTGTCACGTGTATCATACGTTTTACAGTACAACCTACATATGGCCCTTTAAATTTTCGACATAGGCACGGAAAGTGCTTATTTCCGCACTAGTGCGGAAAAGTAGCACCATATGTACTGTAAAGTATATTCTTAAAAGTTGGAGCTACGTCTTCAGAATTAACCTTTTACCCTTTGTACTGATATAAGAGACATATTGGTTGATGTTCTCTTGGGGAGACCCAATTTTTTTACGCGATTTCGGGGTTGGTCCCATAGTAAAAGTTGCTCCTGTATATTGTGAACAAAAAAAATGAATTATTTCCGATGAGGCTATAAAATAAAACGACGAGTTTCGATAATGACGATATTAATATCACGATACAAAAATACAGTCAAATTATTTATACATACATTATAATGACAACTTAGACAACAATTACATACCTAGGTTACTAGATAAGCTTTACAATATACAAATATGAAATCTATCGATCTATGGAAATATAGTTTTAAAAGGTATATGTGATAGCTGATAAGCCACCTCTTGGTTTCATACTGTAAAACTTATCTAGTGACCTATGGTACTTATATTATGACTGCATATATTACAGAATAGCCTGTACTGTCCGTCCAGTGAGTCGTGTCACAAGCTTTTAAAATTCTTTTTCTACTCCAGCACTTAAATGTGTCAATTAAATGACTGACAGTGATATCTAAAGCAATGTCATTTGAATGCTTTGTCTAATAGGCTCATAAGATGACTGCTAGCAGTCATCTTATGAGTATAATACAACTGCTTTATTTTTTTTAAAGATTCAAGTTCCGATCATCTTGATTGAAAGAGGTATGTTTTCATTTACAATAATAACTCTTTTTTTTTTTTAAATAATAACTCAATTTTTTTTTTTTTTTTTTTTTTTTTTTTTTTTTTTTTTTTTTTTTTTTTTTTTTGCTGCAGCTGTCATAGAAAAAGTAATGTATGCAACAGCTCATAATTGGTTCTTAAAATTCTCGGGTCTTTTTTTACAAAACTCGACTACGTCTCGTTTTGTAACTTCGACCCTTGAATTTTAAGAACCCTTATTATATCACTGTTGCATAAACTACTATTATATGGCAACTTTTTTCCTATCAAATAAGCTGTCAGTTTCAAGCTGTCATTTAATTTCATAGTAATTGTATTGCTAGGTGCGGTTTTTACTGAAATTCCCGCGTTTTTTTTTGTGACACGACCTACTGGTCGGACTCTAAAAAAAACAATTTCAATGCAGTCAGAGTAACGGTTAACATTTCTTAGAAGACGATTTATATCTTTATCTACGCGCATATCACACACACTCAATGATACGTTCAAAAACCGCAAACTACAGCCACCATAAACACAACTGTTTTGGTAGAACAAATTATCATCTGTGAATGCTATGATAGCGCAATATTAACATCAAATATAGAGCTAATACTATGTGTGTAGATAAACAAGTAACACTCTTGTGATCCTATTATGAAACTAGCTTCGCTCGTTTCATAAGCCCGCGCTCTTTTTAGCTTTCATTATGTACCAGTATTATTGAACGTCACGCCTATCGTACGCGGCGCGTCATCGTGAACCTTATCGGAATGCACGAAGGTTGATATTGGCCTGTAGCCGCGCGCGTCAGTTGACGTATTTGCCAACAAATCTTGAACCTTATTCCGAAGCTATAAGCTCCACTAATGATCAGTTGAGTGTTACTGTCAGTACGCCTTGCATTAAAATTTTACTTCCATTCGAAGTTGTAAATAATACATAAAATAGAAATTATATGACTCTACCTAATGTATGGGTCAAAAAACTAATTAGGTTGTATAAGAATGACACAATTTCATACACTTCCGATTTTTTCAATTTCAAAATAGCCAAAACTTTATACTTTTATTAAACGTCACAAAAACTCGCATCGTTAACTACTAAAGTCACAAATGTAAAGATTTTTCTTTAAATTATTTACAGATACGTATAGTTATTTTAAACAATGTTGCATAGTGATTTAAAATAAAAGTGGAATGATTTAATCATATCAATTTCAATCAGATTGACAAGTTCATGATTAAATTCGTAATCAAGTAAGTTTAATTGAAACTGTTTATGTTTTAACTCACATTTATAGACGGGTCTATCGCGAATTTATTTTATTACCTTTATTTACCCGTCTATACCTAAATGTGAGTTAATAGAAATATAAATTATTTATTGTTGTAATATGTGTTTAAAACGCGAAAGTTTTAATTGTTTATGTTTTTTTAAACTATTTTACGTCTTTGATATATTATACATTTAAGTCTTAGTTATAAAAGCCATGTATTAAGTTGTGTACTTGGCTACTTGGGTACTCAATTTGTCAAAGAGTAATATTATTTAACAATTTACATGTATTGGCGCGACAGTTATCTGTCATGACCTCATGACACGATCTGTTTATATTTATTTGTAATAGTTATTTACGATACAAGTGCGGAAAAGTGGAAATTCGAAACGAGTGGCGATAAATTAAAACACGACCGAAGGGAGTGTTTTAAATCGACACGAGTTGCGAATTACCTATTCGCACGTGTATCGTACAACGTTTTACAGTACATATGGACCTTTAAACTTTTGAAATACACACGAAAAGTGCTATTTTACGATTTTTTCAATTTCAAATTAGTCAAAACTTTATACTTTTTTTTGATACGTCACAAAAACTCGCTTCGTTAACGACTAAAGTCACAAATGTAAAGATTTTTCTTTAAATTATTTACAGATACATAGTTATTTTAAACTATGATGCAAAGTGATTTAAAATAAAAACGGAATGATTTAATCATATCAATTTCAATGAGATTGACAAGTTCATGATTAAATTCGTAATCAAGTAAGTTTAATTGAAACTGTTTATGTTTTAACTCACATTTATAGACGGGTCTATCGCGAATTTATTTTATTACCTTTATTTACCCGTCTATACCTAAATGTGAGTTAATATGTGTTTAAAACGCGAAAGTTTTAAATGTTTGTTTTTTTAAACTATTTTACGTCTTTGATACATTATACATTTAAGTCTTAGTTATAAAAGCCATGTATTAAGTTGTACTCGGCTACTCAATTTGTCAAAGAGTAATATTTTTTAACAATTTACATGTATTGGCGCGACAGAGCCCGTACCATGAGTCACTGACAGTGTCAAAACTGACATATACGCTATCGAGAATGTAGGTAATTTACTTTTTATACATCTCGTTCGCATTAATATGCGAGTACGAGTGAGATGCATAGAAACTACATTACGTTTACGATGGCGTTTATGTCAGTGCAAAACTGATGGTAGCCGTACAGGTATCTGTCATAACATGACACGATGTGTAAACATATTTGTAAAATTGATTTTCCTCTACATCCCAGCGACGTCGCCAGCATCGATGCCTAACATGGCCAAGTCATCCAATTCTTCTTTCTTCCTGGCCACGCTTCCATTTTCCTCTTTCGGCTTCTCTGCCGGCTTCTGGCTCTGCTGATTCTTCTGTTGGGTCTGATTCTGAGGCTTATTTTGATTCTGATTATTCTGATTATTAGGTTTGTTATTATGCTTATTCATAGGTCTCTTATTCTGCTGTCGCGGTTTCGGGCTGGGTACTAGGGGAACATGGTTGTCGTACAGCTGCGGTCGAGGAGGAAAAAGGTTAGGGTTGAGGGGGGGAGGGTTCATTTCGAAGCCCATCATCATGCCGGGGGGCATCTGCGGGGGCATGAGGCCTAGGGGGGGGAAGGGGGGCATGACGCCGCCTAGGGGGCCGAAGGGCATGGCGGCGGCGAAGAGTTCCTGTTGGGCTTGGAGTGCGTCAGCTTGTTTCTTCACTTCGGAGGGGAAGATGATGTCGAGAGCGTCCTGGAAGTCTTTGGAGAGGTTGCTAGGCGTCGGAGGTGGCGGCGTTCTGTAACAATTATGTGTTGAATGTTAGACTGATCAATATACTAGTTGACAATATTCAAGAACGAGTGCTTCTGCAATTTGGTGCTACTGATAACTAATCAAGTCTCGTCAGTAATGTTACAGTTCACAGAAGCGTCAGGCTTAGCCAGTGGGAAGACACTCCTGACTTCGGGCAAACTCGGCTCCGTTCGGCTCTGTATCGCTCCGAGTAATTATTAGCGTTGACACAACTTGACGTCCCATTACGTGCGCGACCACAGATGAGATAATGTCTCGAATTTTGACAACCCTAAATAGCAGAAAGGGATATCATGATTCGACCCTGAATCGTTGTCAAACTTCGGTTTTAAGGAAGTGTCCTTTCTGTACGGTAGTACTTATTCTGTAGCTTAGCGTATAGTTCGTTGCTTTAGCATTAGAAAGAAGGTAAGCGATCTTGAGTATATTAGTATTTTAATTGAAAAACGCTTTTTAAAGTTCAGTAACTATTACTTATGAAAGCAGAAGAATATAAATTATCGTATTAGATTCATAATTGTTACATATTTGCCATTATTTATTTTTAAAACGTGTTTTTCAATAAAAAGACACGTCAAGATTGTTGTTAAAAAAAACGAACTATAGGAGGGTGGCGTGGTTCAATGCTATATGTTGGATCTGTGGGGGGGTGATCAAGAAGCTACGACTCACGGCAGCAGGGCGGCAGGCTGCGGTGCTGGAGCCGGAGCGGGCGCGGGCGGCGCGGGGAGGAAGGCGACGGGCGCGCCGAGCGAGGTGGGCAGCGCCACGGCCGGCGGGCCCAGCTCCTGCTGGATCTGCGCGCGGGCTATCTTCTACAAGCTACGACTCACGGCAGCAGGGCGGCAGGCTGCGGTGCTGGAGCCGGAGCGGGCGCGGGCGGCGCGGGGAGGAAGGCGACGGGCGCGCCGAGCGAGGTGGGCAGCGCCACGGCCGGCGGGCCCAGCTCCTGCTGGATCTGCGCGCGGGCTATCTTCTCCTTGAACTCCGCCACCTGCGACCAAACATACACCGGTGAATCTACTTTTTCTTGTCACTCGTTGGCACGGTTACGTTCTCCCGGGGAGTCTCTATTGTTTCCCAAATAATTTTAAGCCATAATGTATTGTTTGCCCGCATTTTCGTTAGTCATAAATGTCATAATTCATTTGGTTTAGAAACGCGTCGCTTTTCAGGATTGGCATAAAACTAACCTAACCTAACCTATCTATAGGATAACCTAATGAAAATCCCAAAATGTTAACGGTTTCAGTTTTATGACTAAAGATAATATGACAAACAATACATTATGACTTAAAACTTTATGGGAAACGACGGGACCCCTCTCCTGGGTCACTCTTTAAAACCTGATTTTTAGGCATTTAAATTCACCAAACACGCTTCTTTGTAATACTTATAAACCCTTTCCATTGAGGGTCGTCTACCAAGCGTGTCAGAAGGTGGCGTACAATATCTTCTAACAAACTATGCTACTATTATCTCTTGGCTTAGCTAACCGGACAGAATAACAACAAGAAATAGTTGATCCACCCCGCATCAGATAATCACCTGCGGTCAAAATTATCGAGTGTCCCTCCTGTTCCTCATTTTATTTAAGGGGTCATCCATTAATTACGTCACACGTTTAGGGGGTGGGAGGGAGTCAAGAAAATGTGACATGTTGTAACATGGGGGAGGGGGGAGTCACAAACATTGTGATGTCACTAATTTCATCAGTAACCGAAAATTAATTTATATTTTTTTATTCGCTGTACAATTAAATAATGAGATTTTATTTAGAGAATGAAAATATATATCAAAAATATTTTTTTATTAAAAAAATAATGCCGAATTAATATTGTCGATTTCGTTGAAAACAAAATTGCCTAAAATGTGACGTCACACCAGGAGGGTAGGGATTTGCAAAATATGACCAAGTGTGACAAGGAGGGGGGGAGAGGCAAAAGAATCTAGAAATTCATGTGACGTAATTAATGGATCATCCCTAACTTGTAATGTTTGCGCCTGACAAACCAATTTTGTCAGTCGCGGTTACAACAAAAAACCGGCCAAGTGCGAGTCGGACTCGCGCACGGAGGGTTCCGCACCATCAACAAAAAATAGAGCAAAACAAGCAAAAAAACGGTCACCCATCCAAGTAATGACCCCGCCCGACGTTGCTTAACTTCAGTCAAAAATCACGTTTGTTGTATGGGAGCCCCACTTAAATCTTTATTTTATTCTGTTTTTAGTATTTGTTGTTATAGCGGCAACAGAAATACATCATCTGTGAAAATTTCAACTGTCTAGCTATCACGGTTCGTGAGATACAGCCTGGTGACAGGAACCCTAAAAACTTTGGGTACGGAACCCTAAAAACTACACTCATCCCTGTTTTCGGAGTTCCTAACAAAAGAAATAAATCAATATAATTATCTCCGCCTCCGCTTCCCTGACGAGCAGCTCTGACCAACCTATATCTATGTATCAAAATAAGTGTACCTTATGATGGCGATACCCTATTGTGCGTGATGAATGTTTGAGGTTTTGTGAGAAGATGGATGCACGTTCTTCTACAGTTTAAAATGGTACATTATCTTATGTTAATATCGTGTAATTTGTGACTAATTGTATACTGTTTTCTTTATCTTTTAATATTCTGTGTGAGGTAGCAGTGGTTTGGTATTCATACTGTTATGCTGTTTAACTTGTTTTGAAAAAAAAAAGTACAATAATTACGCTCCACAAAGTAGGCACCAACCCATTAGATGTTACGAATTAACTTTAATATTTGCAAACCATTCTTTTAATCAAATGTTCAGAAATATAAAACCCAATGACTATGCAATATCATATCGACGATCTGATTAATTCATCCTTAAGGATGAAAATTAGCCATAGTAACACTGTCACAAAACAACACAAACTCGTCGATATGAAATGTTATAGAACATAAATTATTTATAATTTATTATTACACAAAAATAAAAATAAAAACAACATAATAACACTTACTAAACCTACTATCCTCTTACTATGCTTCAGGTAAAAAAAATTGCCCTAAATCGCCGTCAACGGGCAGGGTGCCCAGAAAGCTGGCCGCGCTTTCTCGCTGTATAGCGATACTAATTCGCCGTGCGAAATAGTGGCCAGCCCTCTGGTCGCTCGAGGCCTCTATTAGGCGCGTCGACAATTCAAATAATTTGGAAATCTCTGATTTAAGAAATACTCTACCTTCTTTTGTATTTCTGCGTCCATTTCGTCTCTTCTCTTCTTGGTGGCTTCCTCTTCTTCCTTCTTTTTTACCTCTTCTTTCTTCTGTTCCTCAGTTTTAGTAGCTTTGCTTAGGTTTTTGTACACGGGCATTTTACCTAATAACAAAAAAAATATCTTTATTTAATAGTTTTAAAACACAATGGCCGACCGCTCTCAAAGCATAGAATAATTAATAGTACTACCGTACAGAACGGACCCTACAAAACCGAAGTTTGACAGCGATTCAGGGTCGAATCATCATATCCCTTTCAGTTATTTAGGGTTGTCAAAATTCAAGCCATTATCTTATCTGTGGTCGTGCACGCAAAGGGACGTCAAGTTGTGTCAACCCCAATAATTGCTCGGGGCGATGCTGAGCCGAACGGAGCCGAGTTTGCCCGAAGTCAGGAGTGTCTCCACACTGCCCAAAGCATTGAGTCCAGCAGGCCGCTGCCATATTTATCTAATACCTTTAAACGAGCAATTCTTGTTTATATATATATATATATATATTTCGGCGATCTCGGAAACGGCTCTAACGATTTCGATGAAATTTGCTATATGGGGGTTTTTGGGGGCGAAAAATCGATCTAGCTAGGTCTTATCTCTGGGAAAACGCGCATTTTCGAGTTTTTTTTTATGTTTTCGTCACCCAGATATTTAACTTTAACTGCGAGCAGACGCTGAGAATGTTGAAACGTTGTGTTACTCACCGATGAAGGGCATCTTCCTGATCTCTGGTTTCCTGGCGGGGCTGCGCCCCCGGGACCCGGAGCGGCGCTCCCGGCCCCGGGACTCCCCGCGCTCCCGGCCGCGGGACTCCCCGCGCTCCCGCGACGAGCGTGACCGGGACGGACGCCGCTCCGGCTCTCTGCGAGGGAAAAACTATACTTTTAATAGGCGATTTAGTGACCGACGTTCAAATGACGTTCAAATTAAGTTAAGTTTCATTTTCGGTACAAGCTTTTATCGCTGACTGTACTTTTCTTTCCACAGACAACATACTCATCGAGACAATTCTCCAGACATCCGGCTCTTCAGTGAGTCCAGAAGCTGCCGGTCGCTCTCGTTGAATCTGATAATAAAACTGAACTAACCTCTTTCTAGAAGCGCCTCTGTCCCTGCTGTCTCTGGGGTCCCTGGAGTCCCTCGTGTTCCGGACGGGCGCGTCACGGTTCCTGGTCATTCGGCTCTTCAGTGAGTTCAGAAGCTGCCGGTCGCTCTCGTTGAATTTCATAATAAAACTGAACTAACCTCTTTCTAGAAGCGCCTCTGTCCCTGCTGTCTCTGGGGTCCCTGGAGTCCCTCGTGTTCCGGACGGGCGCGTCACGGTTCCTGGTCATTCGGCTCTTCAGTGAGTTCAGAAGCTGCCGGTCGCTCTCGTTGAATTTCATAATAAAACTGAACTAACCTCTTTCTAGAAGCGCCTCTGTCCCTGCTGTCTCTGGGGTCCCTGGAGTCCCTCGTGTTCCGGACGGGCGCGTCACGGTTCCTGGTCATTCGGCTCTTCAGCGAGTCCAGAAGCTGCCGGTCGCTCTCGTTGAATCTGATAATAAAACTGAACTAACCTCTTTCTAGAAGCGCCTCTGTCCCTGCTGTCTCTGGGGTCCCTGGAGTCCCTCGTGTTCCGGACGGGCGCGTCACGGTTCCTGGTCATTCGGCTCTTCAGTGAGTTCAGAAGCTGCCGGTCGCTCTCGTTGAATTTCATAATAAAACTGAACTAACCTCTTTCTAGAAGCGCCTCTGTCCCTGCTGTCTCTGGGGTCCCTGGAGTCCCTCGTGTTCCGGACGGGCGCGTCACGGTTCCTGGTCATTCGGCTCTTCAGTGAGTTCAGAAGCTGCCGGTCGCTCTCGTTGAATTTCATAATAAAACTGAACTAACCTCTTTCTAGAAGCGCCTCTGTCCCTGCTGTCTCTGGGGTCCCTGGAGTCCCTCGTGTTCCGGACGGGCGCGTCACGGTTCCTGGTCATTCGGCTCTTCAGTGAGTTCAGAAGCTGCCGGTCGCTCTCGTTGAATTTCATAATAAAACTGAACTAACCTCTTTCTAGAAGCGCCTCTGTCCCTGCTGTCTCTGGGGTCCCTGGAGTCCCTCGTGTTCCGGACGGGCGCGTCACGGTTCCTGGTCATTCGGCTCTTCAGCGAGTCCAGAAGCTGCCGGTCGCTCTCGTTGAATTTCATAATAAAACTGAACTAACCTCTTTCTAGAAGCGCCTCTGTCCCTGCTGTCTCTGGGGTCCCTGGAGTCCCTCGTGTTCCGGACGGGCGCGTCACGGTTCCTGGTCATTCGGCTCTTCAGCGAGTCCAGAAGCTGCCGGTCGCTCTCGTTGAATCTGATAATAAAACTGAACTAACCTCTTTCTAGAAGCGCCTCTGTCCCTGCTGTCTCTGGGGTCCCTGGAGTCCCTCGTGTTCCGGACGGGCGCGTCACGGTTCCTGGTCATTCGGCTCTTCAGTGAGTTCAGAAGCTGCCGGTCGCTCTCGTTGAATTTCATAATAAAACTGAACTAACCTCTTTCTAGAAGCGCCTCTGTCCCTGCTGTCTCTGGGGTCCCTGGAGTCCCTCGTGTTCCGGACGGGCGCGTCACGGTTCCTGGTCATTCGGCTCTTCAGTGAGTTCAGAAGCTGCCGGTCGCTCTCGTTGAATTTCATAATAAAACTGAACTAACCTCTTTCTAGAAGCGCCTCTGTCCCTGCTGTCTCTGGGGTCCCTGGAGTCCCTCGTGTTCCGGACGGGCGCGTCCCGGTTCCTGGTCATTCGGCTCTTCAGTGAGTCCAGAAGCTGCCGGTCGCTCTCGTTCAATCGCGCCTCTGCGTTCGCCAGCCACTCTTTAAAAACAAATAATTAATAGGGAATATTACGCGAAACTCTGCGTAGGGGGCGCCACTTCCACAATCCGTCACAAGCTACACCTACCCGCAAACGAGAGACTCGAAATTTTGTTACCTCTCTATCACTCTTGGTTCGAGCGATAAAGAGACAGCACAAAATAGATACAGTACAGAAATCAATCTACATACAAAGTGCGCTCGAGCAACGCACACATAGACACTGCTCACGGACACGATATCTCGGACCGGTTGGGACCAGTGCGAGCGCGAGTGCCAACCGCTTGAGACACGCTTCTGTGAACTTTTTTGTGCAATAATGGAGAAACAAAAAAAAAGTTATTATAACTGTTCAGTGGACGGTTGTTTAAATTCAACATTAAACGGTGAATTGTCGTTTTTTAAGCTACCAGTGGTTTCAGAGAGGTAAGTAGGTATCTGCTTGTATTTCGATGGTTCGTTTTAACGTTAAACAGAACAGTTAGGTAGGTAGGTAAGCACCCCGCCCCGGCCACTACTAGATACGAGTGCCACTATCACGATAGTTTTTTGTGCATAAATCATAGTTGACAACCCTAGAGCGACCGCCGAGCGTAGGTATGAAAAGTGAAGTACATACATGTGATTGACTTCTGTACTGTATCTATTTTGTGCAGATAGCTGAGTTACGATTTCGCGTTTTCCGGTAGGACCTTTGTAAACAAACCGCCTTGATGTATCAATGTCATATTTTATTGTCTGTGAAAACTTGTCAAAAAAACAGTTTAAGGCACAGTATGTATAAGTTACTCTATGGTTTACGAAAGGCGCTAGTGCTGCACTCTGGCGGCAGAACATTGCAGTAATACTCCCTATATATTGTTAGTCAACTACATACCTACATATATATTATTACATCATCGTGAATCAGTACATAGTACTCGCATAAAACAAAGTCGCTTCCCGCTGTCTGTCTGTCCCTATCTACGCTTAGATCTTTAAAACTACGCAACAGATTTTGATGCGGTATTTTTTAATAGATAGAGTTATTCAAGGGGAAGGTTTATGTATAATTAGTTAACCCGCGCGAAGCCGGGGCGAGTCGCTAGTCCAAGAATAACTTACTCTTTTTCTTCTTGTTGGCCGCAGAGTCGCTCTCCGAGCTGCTGGAGGAGCTGGACGAGCTGCTGCTGGAGCTCTTGCCTTTCTTCTTTTTGCTTTTCTTCTTTTCTTTCCTTTTCTTCTTCTGCTTCTCTTCTTTGACTTCGGGCGGCGGCTGCGGGCTGTCCTTGCGTTTTGTGTGGAAACCGTCTGTTGCATGATATGATATATGATATGATTTATTTATCTCACAATATACAATTTCACTTAAAATTACACATGGTAGATTGTCAGGGATTTATATTGTGATTGTCAGTTTTTTTACATTACGAAATAATTGAATAAGTATGAAGAATAAGTCACAATCAAAATTTCATTCAAAATTTAGGTATTAAATTACAAATCGTATGTCAGTAGTATCACAATAAATTAAAAACAAATATTTAAAAAATAATTAAGGTCACAATGAGAGGATCGTCATTAAAGTAATAAATAATAAATTATAATAAACCTTACAATTCAGATGTCAACAATCTAAGTAAATCTAATTAGTGATTTCATAAAACTCTTTTACAGAATACAGTGGTTTATCCAATAAAAAGTTTCTCAAACGGCTCTTAAATATTTTGTCAGAGGGCTCGTCTTTCAAGTCTTGGGGTAGTCGCTCGTAATAAGTAGGGCCGATGACACGCGGGTTTTTCCCTGCAAGTGCCATGCAACGCGGGACAGTTCTAAGGCGCCCTGTTGAGCGAATCACCTTGCCAGAGACGTTTACTTTAGAAAATGACGATAAGTTATTTCTGACAAACATCAAAACCTCAAACATATGTAGTGAGTAGTGCGTCAATATTCGGTAGTCTACGAAAATACCCCTACACGAATGTCTTGTTTTAACGCCAGCCATGAAAAAGTTTTTTGTCAATTTTTTTATTTTTGATACAAAATTTCATCGAGACAACTCTAACCCAAACAAAATTAGGTGGCATTATTAAATTATACAACGGGACTTAATCGCGTATCTAAGTTTTAAGATTTACTACACACACACACACACATCCACATGGAATCCAGTCATTAGTAAATGTAAGCGTAAACGAATATCGACAGTCGATAAATCGAATATCGTTAGTGTTGTGTGTCGACAGAGTGACATCCCTAGTGCGCAAAACGTTCAAGCGGATAAACAAGACCAAGTGCGTATAGTTCGAAAAACTCGCGCGGTTAGACGATGCTGATGTCAACTTAAGCCAGTCTTCTCCGAGACCACGGGGACAACGCCGTCCTCGAAACGTCGGAGGTAAATCTTAAAACTTAGATACGCGATTAAGTCCCGTTGTATAATTTAATAATGTGTAAAAATCGTGAAAGTTTAAATCAGTGTTAAAATTAGGTGGCGTTGTTTTATCACAGAGTTTTTATGGCGATCTCCTGTGTGTATCATCACATCAGCTCGATGGCACCATAATATTGCATTGTCATCCGACTTATGTATGCATCTAGTCTCTTACCAAAAGAGTAGACTTTATGACTGTTACCACAAGGTTGATAATCAAACGGATAGACTCTGCAGTGCAGCTTGCCCGTCAATGCAACCTCTTAGCGAGTGACGTTCGCCTGGTAGTTTTGAATCGGAACAAGTGTTTTTGCCTAATTTCCTATTTTATTTAAACTTTATTGCACAAAATATATACAACAATGTACAAATGGCGGACTTAATGCCAAATGGCATTCTCTACCAGTCAACCATAGGGCCAAACAGAGATACCTTCAATTGGTGCAGAGAGAGAAAATATATTGAGTGAGTTAAAAAAAGCAAACTATACTTATAAATTACATAAATAAATAAAATATATATAAACTACCACATATTTATAAAATACATACTATAAATATAATAATGATGGATATTATTCGAACTCTTGCTTTAGCAAATGCTCCTCAATGACTACGTAAGATGTGTGTTACCTTTGTTGAATGTGATGGTGTGCGCGGCGTATCTGCTCGCGGCTGCCGCTGCCGCTAGCTGCGCGGCCTTGGCGGGGTCTTCCTTCACCTTGGAGCCGCGGGCCTTTTCGAACGCCTTCTGACGGTCCGACATCCAGTCGGTCTCCCAGTGTGGGTTCTGCTCGACGAAGTTCTGCAAAACAATGTTTATTAACGGCCTTGTAGCCTAGTGGATAGTGCCTGCCTACGAAGCATGAGATTCCGGGTTCGAATCCTGGTAAGAGCATTTATTTGTGTGTAGTTGTATGTTTAGAGTTCCCGAGTTATATTCTAGCCTTTAATTAAATAAAGGATATTAATGGCATTTAACCCTTTATAGGGCATAAGGGCGTCAGAAATTATGCAATATTGAACCCTATCTCTTTGAAATAAAGTTAAAAATTAGGTAGAAAATATATTCCCTCCTTATAAAGGCTTAACCTTTTGAACGCCAAGAACACCTAAAGGCGTCGTAACTAGTCGTGCCCACAGCGCCATGAATAACTATAAGTGTTATGGCGTACGCTGTCAAAGTAACCTTTACACTTTCAAATACGGTTTACATTAGCTCGCTTGCGCCCGTGACCTTGGCGTGTGAGTGACGTTTTAGTTTATAACGTGAAAGGTTCAAAGGGTTTTTTAAACACTTTTCCTGAACTTTATTAAATGAAAAAAGCGTAAACAACTATGTACGTTACTTACGGTCATACCTCGCAACCGAGCTAGCAAATCTGTAGCAGTTGTACGTCAGGGTTATCACTACTACGCATAAACTAAAGTAAGAAAAATATTTTACAGTACATATGGTGTCATACCAGAAGGTTAAGGAGTTGGCAGAGGACCGGATGAGTTGGAGATTGCTCCACCGACAAGAGCACAGCTCTTAAATAAGAAGAAGAAGAAGATGGGGCTACTTTTTCGCACTAGTGCGTAAAATAGCACTTTTCGTGCGGATGTCGAAACTTGTGCCATATGTACTGTAAAACGTTGTTCGATACATGTGCGAATAGGTAATTCGCAACTCGTATCGATTTAAAACACTCCGAAGTCGTGTTTTAATTTATCGCCACTCGTTTCGAATTTCCTCTTTTTCGCACTTGTATCGAAAATAACTATTCTTTGTTTTCAAATACACCAATATTTTCAAGCAATGAAAATTCCATGTTAATATTTGAAAGAAATGCGAAAAAAACGTGATTTTATAAACAAAATAACAGATACATTGAAGCGCATCTAATATTCATTGACCTGTTAATTTATATTATTTTACAGTAAATTAAACCGGGTTATATCGGAAGAGGGCCAACAACGATCAATTTTATTAATCTTACATACAATAAAGTTAAAGCAAAATGGTTCATCATAATCGCCAACCCTGACACAAAACTGTCATATGCTACGATTTTGCTAGCTCCGTTGCGGGGTATGCTTACGGTATAGTTTTTGGAATGCACGATAGACTTGAGATGCGCAGAAGCGCAGTGCAGGTCCCCAATGAATTGATCGCACAGCTTGCAGTACCACGCCGTCGACGGTACGAAGAATTGTAAACCTTTAAACAAACAAGATACGGTTCATAATGGCATACATATTTTACGGCATGAGCCTTTCTTTGATTTCCGATTAATTATAACTTCTGGTCGCATTAATCAAATTATACAACCGAAATTAAAATGTAGGCGACATTCCCGCAAATGTAGCTAGTCTCTGCAATAGCAACCTGAAAGACAGTTTACAACTTATGAGATACATATTATTTAGCTGTAAAATCCATAGGACAGCGGTGCCAGAGAGCATGTAATCTCTCGTCATAATCACAACTAAGGCGCTTTACTAGGGGCGTGTACACTGTACCTATTACAAACCGATTTGTTAGTAGAAAAAGGCGCGCAATCAAAGTTGGGAGATCGAACCTTCACGCCTATTGCGCCGCCATTTCTACTGACATAATCATGGTATAATAATATACTCCGCCTGGTACTCTTTTCCGACTTGACCTTGACCACGTGACTGACACAAGCCTACGTCATCATGCGACAGCGCTATATGATAATATGCGATAGCGCTATATAAAGTGGCAATGTTATTGTGACGTCTGTCCTCTTGTGTCACTCTGGGAAGAGAAGACCATGTTTTATTAGACTATGGACATAATGGGTTCGCCAGACTATAGTTATTAGAGTGATGTGATACCTCTGATAGGGGTCCGCTTGGTGGGTGCCGAGGGAAAGCTTGGGAACCCCTCGTTGGCCGTCGTCACGCTGTGCCACGGTGCTTCCATGTGTGCGGCCGCCATTCTGCAGACAATCATTGTTATCATCATTTTGTCAGCCTAATAAAGGTTCCGTCACACAGGCGCTTTTTCCGGGCGGGGCGTGAGCGTTTTATATGTAAAAGCGGCGCGGCCCGCTCACGCCCCGCCCGGAAAACGCGCCTGTGTGACGGAACTTTAAACAGACTTTACAGAGTGCAAGTGCTAAAACCCCGAACACGTACATATTTTAAGTTTAGTTGGAATGGAACTTAGTCTCTTTGAGCATTATAGATTTTAGAATATCAACGAATTAATAAATCGGCACCAACATGGTGTATATCTCAACTAATATTATACCTAAATGCGAAAGTAATTCCGCCTGTTACCTCTTCCACAGAATAAATAATAGTACAGAAGATTCACTCTCCAACAAAACGCACCTATTACGACAGATGTGACCGCTAGGTGGCGCAAGCGCGGCCAGGCGTCCGTTCCTTAGCGGTGCGCGGTAACTATTATGGCTAGACACTAAAATTGGTGTGGGCCGCATGTACTTGTAGGTACTTGTAGCAACGCGACGAAATCGCGGAGTGAGCCACGCCTTTAGAGTTCCGTGCCTCAAAAGGAAAAAAACGGAACCATTATAGGATCACTCGTGCGTCTGTCTGTCTATCCGTCTGTTATGAACTCGTTGCACACGCGACACCAATGCATTTCCGGGTCGTAGTACACATATTCTTATTCGTTGGTCTGTGGGTAGATGAGGACTTACTTCTGATGAGCCGGCGAGTGTAGATGGTTCAAGTAATCCTTGGCCGTGGGTGGGAACTCGTTGCACACGCGACACCAATGCATCTCCGGGTCGTAGTACACATAGTTGAACTTCTTGTTCGTTGGCGACCTGTGGGCAGATGGAAAGGTTAGCATAGGTCACTATAGTGATGTCATGATATATCTGAACCATATTCAAATTGTCCAATCGAAATGTAATTTTAGTATCTAGGATATAAAAGAAAAGAAATTAAATGCTGCGAAATTAGCAATTTCAATATAGATAGCGCTTTCAGTATGGTTGTCTATGCTTTTAAATTTGATAGGGTAGCATGTGGCTTGTATTAACAAAATGACTAAGGAAACAACAACTGTACTTATTATTTTTAGACCTCTAGCAATAATTATCTGTAATTCTGTATCTACATAATGTATTCAAAATGTAAATTTTATGTAGCGTCTGAAATTAATGATTTCAATTGCTATTTTCACAGTACGGTACCGTATTAATATAAACTTAAATTAGCTTATCTAGCAAGCACCAAACAGCAGTATTAAGACATTTGATAGCCGCAATCTAGTTGCAGTCGCAAGTCTTATTTTAACATTTCCAAAGGGATACGGACGTCAGAATAAATAGGAACTATTTCATCAAAGAAATCTTTCTTCAAATAAAAAAACGGTTATAAATATATACCGATATATTTGAACGATCATTGCCACTTTTATTATGAGGCGATAAGTTTTACATAACTGTATAAAAAGAGGACCTTAACCTTTTGAACGCCACAGACGGCAATTGACGTCAACGCAAAATCGTGACGACGCCAAAGACGGCATTTGCCTTCGATCGTTTTTTGATGAAAATCTACTGAAAAACACCCCACTTTTAGGTTGGCATTAATTATTCACAAAACTAAATTTTACCCCCGTGGCGTCAGTGGCACGGCAAATGGGTGCGCCGTTTGGCGTTCAAAAGGTTAAATAAATGATCACAAGAAATTAAAAAGTAGTGCAATAAATATAACAAAAGGAATCGGCAGGTTAGCGCGAGATTTTTCTTTTCCAGTGTCCAGGGAGTCCTGAAAACACATTGGTCCGATGACCCGGTTGTTACTAGAATATAGGTAATAGTATGGAAAACACCATTTTCCTTCCTGAAGTAAAGCAAAATTATATAAGCAGTTAACAACTTTTTGGTTATTTCACTTGAAGTGTTAAAGCTCCCATGTAGTTTTTTTTTACAAAAACAAATAATATTGATCTGCTTGT
The DNA here is from genome assembly GCF_948474715.1 of Cydia amplana. Lineage (NCBI taxonomy): Eukaryota > Metazoa > Arthropoda > Insecta > Lepidoptera > Tortricidae > Cydia > Cydia amplana. The sequence goes on from NC_086071.1 coordinate 19,688,656, forward strand.
TAAATTTTTCATTTTACCGCAATTGTTGTGTTTAAAACACTTTTCTTTTGGTGTTTATACAATATTCTTTCCAATGTTACATTACCGTGTTTTTGTTTAATTTTAATTAAACGTGAATAATATAATTGCTGAAAAACGCAAAAACAAGGTAAAGAAAACAAAGCAATTGTGCAGATTAATATTTATTTCAGTCCACTTGCAATTTTGGTCCATCAAGTCACGTGAAGATTCACATCAGTCACTATGAAACAATATTATCTTAATTTAAGATACAAAAATAATACAAATACAATACATAATATGTGTCACTTAACTTAAAACTCGGGTAAATCCATTCAACCTTCTCAGCAAACATCTACCCTATTACCTTTTCTTAATACCAAAATCACATAATCTGACAGATGGATTTACCCGAGTTTGAAGTTAAGCGTCACATATAATATTATAATACAAAACGATTAATATTATAATAATCACAACAGCACACAGCAATTTAATAAAAGCTACAATAATTCTTATAAATAACGAATTAAACCATACCAAAATCCTCATGATATATAAAGTATGTCCATTCCTTGTGCTATCTTCAAGTAAATATTCTTCAAACTTCAAACTGAAAGCAATCGAATTACCGCGAAAGCCTCTCTCATTCCTGCTTCGGGATACATTTCATCTAATTTAAAATAACCTTAAGTCTTGTTTAACTAAAATTTAAAGGCATTAGATATCAAAGCATGTTCAGAAATATCCCTCACCGTTAAAGTTTGGTGTGTATATTTCTAATCAAGCTTTACGTGCAAAAAAATTAATAAATATGATAAATTTCAGCTCAACAAGACAAATAGAAACATGTAACATGTGGCACACCTGGATTTCCTCTTAGTCTTCTGGTCGGGGCTCGAGTCTCCGGAGTCCAGGGCCGCTTCCGCTTCCTCTCCGATTATGCCGTTCAGCATGTCCACCACGTTGTTGATGGTCTTCAGTTTGTTCTGAATCTCCAACTAGACAACAGGCAAGCATAAATGCAACGGATTCCCAGTTGTGTACGTAACGCAAGCAAAGCTACACAACTAAGAGTCAGAGTAAAATGTTCAAAAATATTAATGTTCACTTAAATATTTTGTTCAAACCTGTAGTTTGGTATTCTCTTTTAAAAACCGTTTAGTGTCCGGCGAGGGCGATCGCTTCGGGTCGCCACGGAGCTCGTTGCGTTGGTCTTTAAGCGTTTCGAGTTCCTTTTTCAAAATTCCCGCCTTTTTCATGTACTCCTCGCGCTGCTTGGACAGTGCTGCCTTCTGGTGGCGCATTTCCGACTCAATCGCCGCTGTGTGAGAAATAGCACTGTAAGCTGATTGGTTACTTTGAAAAAGTGTGACGTCACGTAACGATTGGCTAAATGCGCGTGAGTTTTTTTTCTATGTAGCGAATGACATAAATTGACAGATAACGTGTTATGTGAGGTCACACTCAAAATAGCAAAATATAAAGATACTTATGTACAATTCGTAACGGTGGAAAAAAGCAGTGTTTCTGACTGATATTTGCAAGAGCCACCGCCAAAGGCTCAAATCAGATAATAAGCAATAATATCAGAACCTGTATCGGACTTATTCGTTTTAAGACATCAAAGAATCACCAAAATCAACATGACGACGAAATCAAGATGGTGTTGAATCCTAAATATATATCCCTGAAAACATATATCACCACAAACAACACACATTTCAAAAAACATTATAAAATAATATTAGTCATATTCGAAAATTTGAATAAATAAAATAGTAAAGAGATATTATAATTAAGTATATTGATTCCCTGTGATGATTAGCTTCTTTCTTCAAGCTAAGAACTATGTTCCTTTTCTTTCTTTTTCTTCTATTGTCATCATAGCTATGCCAGCTCATTGATAAGGTCAACTATTTTGTGATGTAAATATTTTGGTCATTTTGTTAATTTCAAATATGCATTTGACAATATAAAAGGGCATTACTGAATTTACAGAATTAATGTCTTACATATGATGATTTGTTAGGAACACCAGGCATGCAATAGATTACATTTGAACATATCTATGATGATTGAATATCACCAATAATACAGTCATGCAGTATAATGGTTCCATTGCCAGTATATGTAGATTTCAATAACCAATAACATAACATTTAATCTTTTTGTCAATATTGTATTATAGAATAGACTGCTGATTTTTCTTGTAGGTGGTAGGTTAGAATTGAATTTGTTTTGTTTTAAAATTGAACAAAACAAAACAAATTCAACTCTGTTCTATTTAATAATGATTATAATTTCATTGTAAGTAATTTGTACAAGTGAGTATTAGGAGGACTGTGGGATGCTAGAGGTTACTTAAATTTGCTAAACTCAGATGGTTTCATCTACAAATGGTTGACTGATATTTGACGCTAAATATAGTTTTTTCTTTATATTTATATTTCTATTATAGGGTGACTGCTATAGTTATTGACCCCTACATAATAATTGGCCTTTCCTAACAAATCAGAGAAACAAGAAAATTGAGACCTTATTGTTATGAGTGGCCAATAACTATGTATAGCATCACCCTACAAGACTATCCAAAAAACCTTGAAAAAGAATGCTTGAAGATTTACCTGAATTAAGCAAAAACATACCTGGGGACTTAAACCACAATTTAAATAGACAAGCTTTTTATTATAACTTCATAAAACACTTATTTTTATGCCATGCATTTATTTGTGCATCAAACAACACTGAATATAAAATACCTACATGGAATTTATGTGTTGGTTGGTAAATAATTTAAATCCTAGACAGAGAAATACATAAGAGAATGGGCAAAAAGTGGTTAGAATCAGATCAAGTTAACTGTAAAGAAATCAATACTCTATTTCATTGATAATAATGTCAGTGTCAAGATATTTTTTTCAGTTGCCGTAACTTAATATATTTAATGCTAATGTAAAAGCAGAAAAAAGAAATGCATCATACCTTCTTTCTTGATCTGATCTTCTACATTAAATTGTGGAAGTGCTGTTGGTGGTGGTGGCAGTGACAGCTGGTTCCAGTTGCCAATCTCCGGTGGGTGCGGGGTCGGAGGCACCGTAGCAACGGGAGGGAAGTCGTCGTAGATGCCAGAATAAGAAGGTGGTGGGTAGTTGCTGAATGAAGGATTTGACTGCCAACAAGGGATTTGCTTTTAATTTCAACACAGGATTGCAAATAGATGTGTAAGTTCTTTAAGTAGATCTTTGCAATTTTTTCAAGAAAAAGAATAAGTCTGGTGTAGAAATAGTTTCAACTTTTCAAGTGAATGTTGTAAATCTGGTCTTTTCTTATTTTCGTCTTTAAGAGCTTTGTCTAATAACTGTATTGTTAAAACAAAAATGCATGTTTTTGCATTTAGAAGTGGAAAAATATCATGCAAGTACAACAGATTGAAACATTCCTTTGGTAAACAATGAATTCTATACCTCCGATTGTTGGAAGGACGGCGGCGGGGGCGCAAAGCCAGGGTCTGGAAACTGATTCGCCTCCCACAATTCACTCGGTTCAGGCAGCTTGGCGATCTCACTCAAAATGTTCTCATCTAGGTCCTTGTCGAGTTTAATTCTTGGGGAGCGGCTACGCCGCTTCTCGTCCCTCAGAGGGCTGCGGCTTCGCTTCGGAATTGGATGCCGGTATTCCCGATCACGGTTTCGATCTCGCGGATCACGATCTCTATCCCAATCCCGGTTGTAATAACCCTTCCTAGGGTCGCGAGACTCGCGAGGATCACGCGACATGTTTCACAAATTAAAGTACGCACTAAATACTGCAGTAATTATAGCTCTCGCTACACTAGATACCAATATTAACACTTAAGTTATGAGTTCATTTACGTTCACTTAAAATAAAGTTGCTTTTATTGAGAATATTATCAACAAAAGTCAAAGTTGTCGATAATAAATGCGTCGGTCGCGAACAACGAACCGACGCCATTTGTAATATTTTTATTTTTTATAATTTAGTCTATGGTTTCATATCACATTGTATCACACTCGTACCGCATTAAAAGTGATAACACACTATCGCACCTTGGTGCGTTGCACCCATAAGTAAGAGCGAGAAACAGATATCTCTTTCTCGCTTTATAGTTTGTCAAAGGACTGTCTCTTTTAAAACATAGACAGAGATTCAGACTAGCACCCAAAAGAAAGTTCAAACTGTTCAAAGTTAAAAAAAAAGGATGAGTATATTTTTTTTCTTCTTATTTACTGACAATTTGGTTTGACCAACTATATATTGCAAACGTTTGTAGAGACTTTAAAACAAATTAGTTATATCTATGGTTTTATTTTGCATTTTGATGTTTTGACCATTGACTTCACCGGTCCGAATTGAAGTTTGGTGACTAGTGGTAAGTTTTTTTAACTCCACCTCAATGCATAAAAAATTCCATTTTAAATAGTATACAAAAAGTTAAAATAAATATTTGTTTTTCAAAGAGTAAGTACTGAATATAACGATTCTTGGGATTCTTTGATATAACGTCTTGGTTTTTTTATTTTTTTTTATTTAGTCCAAAAACATAATGTACATATCGGACTTTTAAAGAAAGTTGTATGCGTGTTGGCGGGAAAATAAATAAATTTTCCACAAATTGGTGAAACTGGCGGGAAGAAGACTGACCAAAGCGTGTCTTTAGTTTAGTTAGGCTTTACCTTTTCTTCTTTAACGGTAGTAAGAAGAAAAGAGTGTGGTTTAAATAATAGTTTGCTAAAATAAACTAATTAAAGGTGATAATTTAAAACTATAGCTTTATTATACGCATTCAGGTAACAGAGTAATCGGCCGAATTATAGCGGCTGATTTTAAACATTCCGATCGTACATAACCAACCGAGCATTTCTTTACTCATTCTTCAATTAGCTTTATGTTGTATTTTTACTAAATTATCGTATCATTGCACTACAATCTACATGTACCTAATGTACTTAAATCTCTTTGATCAGGATTAAATTTGTAACGTTTTGTAACTAATTAATAGTTCTGTTCTGTGACTAATATTGTTTTAGTTTAGAAGATGAGCGGTTTCAGCCTGAGGAAGCGCGCTCGCGTATGCTACTTCGAGCCGGAGGAGCCGCCCTTCGATGAATTTATCTGTAAGTAAATGTCGCAAAGTGTCGTGTCACATATTAGGGGAAATCTTACACAGACCGGTTACGTGATTTTTTGTAAACTGTTTCATCAAAATTGTTTCAAAACAAACAAATAATATTTACCAATTTCAACATACGTCATGGGGCCGATTGCATAACAAACTACAACTAATATTACAAGCGGAACTCCTTATTTAATAAGTGAAATTAGAAAAGGAGTTGTAGTTTGTTATGCAATCGGCCCCTGGTCTTTATAAGAATTATAAGTTAATCAGTCATTAAACATAATTACATATATATTATTACAGACTGCTCTGAGTGCCGGGACTATGTGTATGAGTACTGTGCAATACATGGGCCGTTGCTAGTTATACCCGATGACAAGGTAAGGTTTTTCTAAAATATGTTATTGCATTTTAACAGCAGTTGTACTGGTATAATACAAAATACTTTCAGTTTAAATGTTATATATTTAAAATTATGTCAAGTTTGTGATATTTCATGGATAACTCCCCACTAATGAGCTAAAAATCCAACATATATCAAATACCTATAGAAGAATAAAATATGCTTAACTTACACTTACTGTAGGTCTTACAGCATTACTAGATAAAAAATATGTAATGGTATACATATGTGTCTAGGACTAGGTACTATATACATATATTGTTATATCCAGGTATGAATGAAGATTGATGTTTCTTTACAAGTTTTTGAATGCAATTGGGTACCTACACCTACTTGACACATGTTGAATATTTTTACAATACAATACAATACAATACACAATACAAATCCTCTTTATTGCACAACCTCAGAATAAATGTACATGGAAACACAAATAATACACGAAGACAGAGGTAAACAACAGGCGACCTTATCGCTAAAGAGCGATCTCTTCCAGACAACCTACAATAAATAATAATACAATATTTAGCTAAATAGATACAAAATGAACCATTCATTATAAAAAAGTGGAATTGAAAAAGATATATTTAGATTATATAAAATACAAGACTTTTTCTTTACTTTTTATATCGTTGGCTTGTTTTTTATACATCCAAATATCACTTCTTTTATACACCTACTTTTCCGAACTTTTATTTACTCTTCCATTATTCCTGCTCCCTTCTTCTTTCTGAGATATCGTAGGTAAAATACAACCGAATAAAAAAAAACCGGCCAAGTGCGAGTCGGACTCGCGTTCCAAGGGTTCCGTACATTACACAATTTTTAACAAAGTATTTTTTCATGTGAAACGTGAGTGTAATAACTATAAAAAACCCGTAGGGGTAGCATCAAAAACTAAGTAATTAAGTCCGACTCACGCTTGACTGCACATTTCTAATATTAGGTTTTCCTGTCATCGATAGGTAAAGAACTATTTTGTGTTTTTTTCAAAATTTTAGCACAGTAGTTTCGGAGATAAATTTTCCATGTGTTTAAATGACTATTCATTGACCAATCAAGCTACCATGTAGATTCACAGGGTCAACCAGCAAAAAACGCGAGCGCAGCGAGCGCGAAATTTTTTGTGAAAAAATTGTGCGTGTTAAAAAGGCCGGGCCGGGCCTAAAAATTTCCGGGAAAATGCGAGGTCGAAGCCGTGCTTCAGGATAAGCTCAGCTAGAGCATAGACGCCAACCAATGTCCATTGTATTAAAAAGCGAGACCGCGGGCCGAGCTTGGCGCAGCGAGGTCAAAGGCTAAGCTGAAGAAGAGGAGATTTGGAAGACAAACCAAAAATTTAGGTAAAAAGTGAGGCTGAAGGTCGAGCTCAGAAATCTCCACATTACTGAACAAGCCCGAAACGTACTTATAACCAGCGCGGTGAGCTTTCATGCGAGGCAAATGCCAAGCTTCTGAAACAAATGTTTATATTTGTTAAAAATTAAGTGACGCCGAAGGTCGAGCTGTAAGAAAGCAGCGCTTTAACACGAACCAATCGTCAAATGTTACTCAACAATAATATGTGTCATATGTACAAGAGTTACTCGGAGGGCCGAAGTTCCATTGATGAGGTTTTAGGCCCTCGGGAGCCTGAAATTCAAGCTCTACATTACAGACTTTAAAAGCTATAAAATAACATAATTTACATAATCATCTAATGATTTAACGGCCTCGTAGCCTAGTCGGTAGTGACCCTGCTACGAAGCTGGAGGTCCCGGGTTCGAATCCCGGTAAGGGCATTTATTTGTGTGTTCATCACAAATATTTGTTCCTTAGTTATGGATGTTTTCTATGTATTTAAGTACTTATATGTATCTATATTATTATATATATATCGTCGTCTAGTACCCACAACACAAGCCTTATGAGCTTACCGTGGGACTAGGCCGATTTGTGTAAGATTGTCCCATAATATTTATTTATATTTATTTATTTATTTATTTATTGTGTGTCTGAGAAACTGATATTGGACATAAGGTAAAAGTAGGTACCATAAAACATTTTTTTTTAATTTTGGCCATATGACACGTAGAAATGTAGGTATTATATTATTATTTACCAAGTCCAGCCCCCTACTAAATAACTATGATTTTTAAACCGGGACAATTTTCTTAGCGGCCAGGACGCCGGGACACCGTGCTTCAAACCGGGACATGTCCCGGCGTACCGGGACGTATAGCCCTACGTTAGGTTCATCTTCATACCATACACTACATACTCGTATCTGGGGGCACGGTAGTGCCCCCGCCAAGACAAGCAAAGCGAAGCGCAAGGGCACTACCTACCTTTTCTCGAAACGCTTCGTCGCTTTGTCCTAACTATTTATCCTAAAACTACCAAAAAAAACATTGAGTTACTCACAATGAGCTCTTTCATCTGATATGTAACAAGATAATATATAGTTTGAAAAGCTTTATTTTTTAAGTTTCCCATTTACCCCCCAAAAGTGGCTTACGTTTAAAATTCATTTGTTTGCGTTACATGTCCGTCTTTCAGTCACAAACTTGCATATGTGTACCAATTTTCACCTTAATTGATCCAGTAGTTTCGTAGGAAACATTATTCTTTATTCTTTATTCTTTATTATATTGCAGTCATGTTCATGTTACATTAGGTGTTACGATTTGAGAATGGTAGGTACATGACACCCTGTAAGGGCACTCAATATTTCTTAAGTCTAGGTAAGTATATGCATGCATCTTATATCAATAGCAATAAAATCTATTCATAATTTTGTACTTTATCGACCTTTATGTAGTATTCAATGTCACTCCTTTTATGAGAATAGTAAGAAATTATGAATTATCATGCTAATTAATATTAAATATAGATGTCCAGGTTAATATATAAATAAATTCAAACAATAAGCAATATGGTCACATTAATTAGTTATTATGTCGTTTTTAGAGTGCATAAATGTCGATAAATGTTTACAATAATATTTTAATAGAACTTAATTAGTTTAATATGGGTAAGTACATAGCATAGCATTATTACAATGTTTGGTCATTTAAAAATTCGTCTATTGTATAGTATGATTTTTCTAGAAGAAGCTTTTTAAGCGTATTTTTAAACTTTTTGTCGCACGGTTCCTGTTTTATACTGTTGGGGAGTTTATTTGTAATTATAATACATTGGTACAAGGGCCCCTTTCTGCACATAGTTAATTTGGTATTTGGTATGGCTAGCTGATTTTTAGACCTACTATTAGTTTTACATACTTCTCCTTTGGTTTTAAACAATTCCGAGTGGTTTCTAACAAAAAGTGCAGACTCAAGTATATATATACACGGTAACGTAAGTAATCTGTGTTTTACGAAATGCGGACGACTGCTGTTTGGTATACGTGTGTTTGTCATAATACGGACGCACTTCTTTTGCATTATAAACAAATCATTGGCGTCAGTGCTTGGGTACCACAAGACCACACCATATCGGAGCCACGCATACGCATATGCAAAATATGCTGTAAGCGCAGTTTCAAAATTTGTGTTTCTTTTTAAAATACTTAGCGCATAGACAAATCGTGATAGTTTAGTTTTTACATTTTGAATATGGCTTTTCCAGTTAACGCTACTATCTACAGTTATCCCTAATAATTTAAATTCACTAACTTCTTCAATAGTCTGTCCGTTAATTTCTAGTTTGATATCCAAGGGTTGCTTCTGAATTGGTTTAAATTGAATAATTTTAGTTTTTTTGAGATTTATCTGTAAATTGTGGTCTGTTAGCCAATCAGTGACGTCTCCAAGAGTTTTCCGTAGGCGGTCGGTACATTCCGTGCTATCTGTAGTCTTTAAAAGTAGTGACACATCATCAGCGAACATAATACATGTTGTATCTATTGTTTTTGGTAGGTCATTGATATATGCGATAAATAGCAGACAAGAGATTACTGACCCTTGAGGGACAGAACAGGTAGCTAGGCGCATTTCCGATTTTACTATTCTAATTTCGTTCGATTCTCTATGGTAGTGTTCGATCTGCACTTGCTGGTACCGGTTTTGCAAGTACGATTTTATCCACTGGTATGCTAAACCCCTGATTCCCATAGCGTATAATTTATTTAGTAGGATGGAGTGGGACACCCTATCGTATGCCTTGGACATATCCAAAAACCCGTAGGGGTAGGGTCAAAGACTAAGTAATTAAGTTCGACTCACGCTTGACTGCACGTTTCTAATAGGTTTTCCTGTCATCTATAGGTAAAGAACTATTTTGTGTATTTTTTTCATAATTTTAGACCCAGTAGTTTCGGAGATAAGGGGGGGGGGGGAATGGTAATTTTTTGCCTATTTTCTTGAATAACCGCTAAACTATTTATCCTAAAATTATAAAAAAATTATATTTGAGATTCTTACAATGAGCTCTTTCATTTGATATGTAACACGATATAGTTAGAAAAACTTTATTTTTTAATTTTCTCATTAACCCCCCAAAAATGGCCTCCATATTTAAAATTCATTTATTTACGTTACACGTCTATCTTTGGGTCACAAACCTACATATTTGTACCAAATTTCAACTTAATTGGTCCAGTAGTTTCGGAGAAAATAGGCTGTGACAGACGGACGGACGGACAGACAGACAGACAGACAGACGAGTGATCCTATTAGGGTTCCGTTTTTTCCTTTTGAGGTACGGAACCCTAAAAACGTCCCCTGTCCGGCTTACGGTACGGGACTACTTCGTGTCCGGTGCTGAGGGTTAGGAAATCATTGTGTTACCTCAACTATTTCAACTGTGTAAAAACTGTAGACTACGAAATGTACCTAAGTGAATAGTTAGTATTTTAAAAATGGACATGGATATGTCACAGCTGGATAGCTGTACACTGAAAACAGGCCAAAATACTCAATCACATCTTATGCGACGCCGTGCGGTCCCTACAAAAACACCACACAAACTCTCCAGCAATCGCTGCGCGCGTCACAAGAAATGCGCGTCCCGTGCACGACTGCACGTTACAGTCGCCATCAAATATATCGGAGCGACCTAGGTGTTCACAAATATCTGAAGACACCTCTATTGTCAAGGCGTTAGAGTGCGTGTTCAGACAATTTTGAGCACTTCGGTCGCTCCAATATATATCGATTGGCGACTGTACGTCCCCCTTGAATTGCTCGTGTTGTTAGCTGCCGAGATAAACGTGTGTCCGGCACTACATGCCGTCCGGCGATACGTCCCCTAAACGGTGTAGTTCTTCTTCTTTTGTTACTTGTCTCCGGTACAAGTACAACTTAGGTGTCTAAGTTGTACCAGAGACAAGTAACAAAAGAAGACGTGCAGCCTCTACGTTGAATCGAGAACCGACAACGTTTTCTTAACAGAACTTAAGATGTCACTACGCATCACTTAAATGGAATGTAACTAGTAGTTCGCCCCGAACTGAGAACTCGCGGTTCGTCAAAAAGATCAATTGAATGCAGTGCTACTTAGTCCGAGATGGGCATGTCGTAATTGAATCCTGATTCCACGATTACTTGAAATTACTTTTTAATCTGATTACTGATTCCCAGATTAGCTACTTTGTAATGTAACAATACCGAATTACTAAGTACAATTCCATTTGAGGAATCAGGAATCAATTTCTCGAATATTACAATTACTAGTAATTGGAATCAATGTCGATTCCTCATTACAGGAATGCATTACTTGATTCCTTTCAGATGACATTTCGTACTACTACTATCAAAAGTACATTTCGATAGTAGATATAGATGTTGTTGACTTACTAGGATGCATCTATATCTTATTTGAAACAGGTGCGCAGATTTCGAAAATGATGACCATGACCTATAAAACGACACCCATGACGACTTTTATGACATACTGCATGGCCGCCATCTTGGAATCCAAAATAGTCATCATTTTCGAAATTTGCGCCCCCTAAAACCTATAAAACGACATCCATGACGACTTTTATGACATAGTGCATGGCCGCCATCTTGGATTCCAAAATAGTCATCATTTTCGAAATCTGAGCCCCCTATAACCTATAAAACGACATCCATGACGACTGTTATGACATACTGCATGGCAGCAATCTTGGAATTCAAAATGGTCATCATTTTCGAAATCTGCGCCCCCTAAAACCTATAAAACGACATCCATGACGACTTTTATGACATACTGCATGGCCGTCATTTTGGATTCTAAAATGGTCATCATTTTCGGAATCTGCGCCTCCTAAAACCTATAAAACGACATCCATGACGACTTTTGTCATAGTGCAAGTCCGCCATTTTGGAATCCAAAATGGTCATCATTTTCGAAATCTGCGCCCCCTATAATCTATAAAACGACATCCATGACGACTTTTATGAAATACTGCATGGCCGCCATCTTGGATTCCAAAATGGTCATCATTTTCGAAACCTGCGCCCCCTAAAACCTATAAAACGACATCCATGACGACTTTTATGACATACTGCATGGCCGCCATTTTGGATTCCAAAATGGTCATCATTTTCGAAACCTGCGCCCCCTAAAACCTATAAAACGACATCCATGACGACTTTTATGACATACTGCATGGCCGCCATTTTGGATTCCAAAATGGTCATCATTTTCGAAATCTGCGCCCCCTAAAACCTTTAAAACGACATCCATGACGACTTTTATGACATAGTGCATGGCCGATATATTGGAATCCAAAATGGTCATAATTTTCGAAATCTGCGCTCCCCAAAATCTATAAAACGACATCCATGACGACTTTTATAACACAGTGCATTGCCGCCATCTTGGATTCCAAAATAGTCATCATTTTCGAAATCTGCGCCCCCTAAAACCTATAAAACGACATCCATGACGACTTTTATGACATACTGCATGGCCGTCAATTTGGATTCTAAAATGATCATCATTTTCGAAATCGGGGCCCCCTAAAACCTATAAAACGACATCCATGACGACTTTTGTCATAGTGCAAGTCCGCCATTTTGGAATCCAAAATGGTCATCATTTTCGAAATCTGCGCCCCCTATAATCTATAAAACGACATCCATGACGACTTTTATGAAATACTGCATGGCCGCCATCTTGGATTCCAAAATGGTCATCATTTTCGAAACCTGCGCCCCCTAAAACCTATAAAACGACATCCATGACGACTTTTATGACATACTGCATGGCCGCCATTTTGGATTCCAAAATGGTCATCATTTTCGAAATCTGCGCCCCCTAAAACCTATAAAACGACATCCATGACGACTTTTATGACATACTGCATGGCCGCCATTTTGGATTCCAAAATGGTCATCATTTTCGAAATCTGCGCCCCCTAAAACCTATAAAACGACATCCATGACGACTTTTATGACATAGTGCATGGCTGCCATCTTGGATTCCAAAATAGTCATCATTTTCGAAATCTGAGCCCCCTATAACGTATAAAACGACATCCATGACGACTTTTATGACATACTGCATGGCCGCCATCTTGGAATCTAAAATGGCAATCATCATTTTCGAAATCTGCGCCCCCTAAAACCTATAATACGACATCCATGACGACTTTTATGACATAGTGCATGGCCGCCATCTTGGAATCTAAAATGGTCATCATTTTCGAAATCTGTGCCCCCTAAAACATATAAAACGACATCCATGACGACTTTTATGACATAGTGCATGGCCGCCATTTTGGAATCGAAAATGGTCATCATTTTCGAAATCTGCGCCCCCCAAAACCTATAAAACGACATCCATGACGACTTTTATGACATACTGCATGGCCGCCATTTTGGAATCCAAAATGGTCATCATTTTCGGAATCTGCGCCCCCTAATACCTATAAAACGACATCCATGACGACTTTTATGACATATTGGATGGCCGCCATCTTGGAATCCAAAATGGTCATCATTTTCGAAATCTGCGCCTCCTAAAACCTATAAATGATATCCATGACGACTTTTATGACATACTGCATGGAGTGCATGGCCGCCATTTTGGAATCCAAAATGATCATCATTTTCGAAATCTGCGCCTCCTAAAACCTATAAAATGATATCCATTACGATTTAATGACAGTGCATGGCCGCCATCTTGGATTCCAAAATTGTCATAATATTCAAAAAACAACTTTAAAAAAACAATATATTATTATAAATGTGTAAACCGAGCACTTTCATTTGATACCAATTACCAAACTCGACCATACTTTCTTGCAATTAAAATGACCAGAATAGCAAGACCCCTCACAAATGGCTTTTTAGCATTTTAAGCTCTTCTAGCTCAATAACCTCTTGTTCAAGCCAGCTCAAAATTTAATGACTAAAATATAATGCCCTCGACTATACGTTCACCCAATTTCATTTAAATTAGAACAAATTTACTTAAGTTATTGAGTATCAAACTATCCTCTGAAAGTTCAGCTTAAAAACATTGAAATGCCGGGACGTGCCCCTAGCCAGCCGTGTGTTCAAAGTCGAATGTAAGAACTTCGCTTCGCTTCGCTCGCTCGTTCGATTAATTATAGTCTAATAATCGAACGAGCGAGCGAAGCGAAGCGAAGTTCTTACATTCAACTTTGAACACGCGGCTGGCTAGCGGCACGTCCCGGCATTTCGATGTTTTTAAGCTGAACTGGCAGAAGATAGTTTGATACACAATAATTTAAGTAAATTTGTTCTAATTTAAATGAAATTGGGTAAACGTGTAGTCGAGGGCATTATATTTTAGTCATTAAATTATGAGCAGACTCGATCAAGGGGTTATTGAGCTAGAAGAGCTTAGAAGGCCAAAAAGCTGTTTGTGAAGTGTCTTGCTATTCTGGTCATTTTATTTGCAAGAAAGTATGGTCGAGTTTGGTATCAAATGAAAGTGCTCGGCTTACACTTTAATAATATTGTTTTTAAATTTACCATTTTGAAATAATTAGCAAGATAAAAATAAAATAAAATAAACATAATATAGGTATTTGACATTTGACAGGAAATATTTCGGCTTACCACAGATACAGTATCAGTTAAGGGCTCCACAGACCTTGCAATAAATCGTACGCGGTTTTCGATCCTTTGACAACTGCATTCAATTGATATTTTTGGCGAACCGCGAGTTCAGTTCGGGGCGAACTACTAGTGTTATATGAAGCCTACTTACGTGGCGGGTGGCGGACCCGTGCCGTCTCGCTCTTGACTGAATTTATTTAAATTTGAGAATGTTATTTGCTGAAAGAGGCGAATGTTGGCTGACATTACCTAGTACTGCTAGCTAGTAGGTGCCTTGTGCATGTGTCAGGTGCCCGCCGAGACGGGGCTTCCCGCGTTCGTGCCGCGCGCCGCGCTCACCGTCCCAAGAATCTTCCTGCATCTTGCCTACTCGAATATCCCAGGTTTCCTACACGATGATTAGATCATTATGTATTTTAGCAGTTGATATAGAGTATCTAGAGCCCCCTCCACACTCGTGCGCGAATCGCGGCTTCGAAGTCTGGAGGGGCCTTAGGTAAGTTACATATGCGTTCAAACTAGACTAATATCTCAGTGAAAAGTAAATCTTATTTGGGTAGGTACGGTAGATATAGGTACGTAGTTATTGTAGATGTGACCAAACTTCGCAGTAAGAATGCATACATATCCTCCATGCTTGACATAGAACTTGGCATGATAACTGCGTGGTTCTACCCCAGGGGTCTGGCCGACAAAAGTGTTAAGGTAATGAAAAGTAAAATCAAAAGCATGCCAATTGTGTAATACGTGCCTACTGAAGTTTGTTTTTCTTGCTGTCAGAGCCATGTAGGTACTATGAAATAGTATATATTATGGTAGGTACTTACTTACCTACTTCATCCAGCCGCAAAATTGCACGGTGATTTTAATGAGTGTATTCATTCAATAATGTGTCTATGCAATTTTACAGCTCGATGTACCGACCTACTATACGATTATGTTAGATCTTTAGCTTTATTAGGTTGGTTAGGTTTATCATTTAGCAACAGATTCCATTACTGTAGTTAGGTACTTCGTCTAGTCTACTGTTTTCTTCTCATAATACTTAAGTAGCGAGATTTAAAGTATTTCATTAGTGATTCTGATTACCTACAGATAAATCTCAAACTAATTTCTTAACTTTTAGCAATAGAAGTAAATACGCATGCCGTTTTTAAATTAATTAGGTATCTTTTGTAGATTGTAGATAGATACCTACGGAAAGTACCTAGTACAATTGGCAGCTAAAGTTAAGGCTCCGTTAACGATTTTAGAGCCAAAATGTAAAATTGATAGATTTCGTTGTTGAAATTGTACACATTTTGTTACGTAATATCTAAATAACAAGTATTGGTTTCTATTAGCACGTCTTCTCATCTTGCCTTTTAATAATGAGGTCTCGAGCGTGCCTCACCGGCAATATATGACGAGAAGGGGCAGTTTTTAAAAATTCATCAAAAAATTATAGTGGTAAATTATACAAAATGATATATAAGAACAGTTTCAGGAAATGTTGTAGATTGTTTAAGTATCAAAATTACGTTGAAATTAAGTCGATTTTCACGAAAAAAAAAATCACTTGTTTTGAAGTAATTTCTGGTGAAAATTGATTTCGTCTAACTTTCATTTACTCTTGTTCAATATCATATAACAAAAATGTAGTCTATGAAAGTTAGAGTATAGGATATGTGTAATACAAAATTATCATTTTTAGCAGTCCAAACTTTACGAAATTTCCAAATAAGATAGACTAAATCAGTGCTTTGCGCGCGTTTACCTAAACGTCCATCAGAAAAAAAATCATTACTAATTTAGTGAGTCTGTTTTCAAAAAAATGATCTGTACAAGTGCAAGATAAGAAGACGTGCGAATAGATACCAGTACTTGTTATTTCTATTACGTAACAAAAGGTGTACAATTTCATCGACTAAATCTATCAATTTTACATTTTTGCGACTAAAATCGATACCGGCCTCTTAAGCTTAGCGAACGAAGTATTTAAAATTATCTGCGTTGCGCTCTTTCTGTCTTAACGTCTTGGTTTTAAACCAAGCTCTCCTTAGCTTTTCGCTATTTTGCTGCTGACTGTAGGTTTAGTTAAAGTAAGTATATGACATTGATAATATCTACCACAAAACTCCAAGAATACCTATAGTTGTTGTATATGTCAGGGGCGGGGATAGGCGTGTTCAGTACGCTGACGCTGCCCAGCGGCGTGCGCTTCGGGCCCTACCGCGGCCGCCGCCTCAAGACCTCGCTCGACTCCGGCTACGAGTGGCAGGTCAGTCCTCACTACCACTACCTACGTGTACAATAGGTTACCTATATATAGACTATAATCTGAAGCAAAACAGTTTACCTGCCTACTTGGAAACCACCACTGCAGACGTTGGTACTATATGTGTGTTTTCGTTATGACTGGTTTCGTTTAGCGAACCGTGAAAGGCAGTAAGTACTTAGTAGTAGGCCGCTGGACGAAAATGTTAGTTATTATATGGTATTTTTTAAGAGCCTTGGTGGTCGTTATCTTGCTATTAAAAGAAATTTCTGAGTTAGTCCGTCTGTAGTCCGTTGTCTATAAAGATTGTTAGAAATCAAGCCAATCCGTCTTTTTCTGAACTGCGAGGCTGAACCAAACTCGCGATTTAAGTATCTGAGGGGCTACCGCGAAAACCGAAATTCGCAAATTGCGGGGAATTACAATAAAGGTGTAATTAGAGAGACGGAGACAGATGCCCGCAATTTGCGAACTTCGATTTTCACGGTTATAGCCCTGAGGAGATTCGTTAGTATCTCCGCACCTACTGTATTATATTTATAAATCTATGCCATTGATACTTTGATCATCAGTATAGAATGTTGTGTTAAAATGTATTAGTATTGTAGGTGTACGACCGCAACAACAAGCCTTGCCACGTGGTGGACGCGAGCGACGGCGACCACTCCAACTGGATGCGCTACGTGAACTGCTCGCGGCGCTCCTCCGAGCAGAACCTGCTCGCCTTCCAGTACCAGGGCGAGCTCTACTACAGGCGAGTGCGACCTAATATTTACCAAATTACCAACTAACTATTGCTAAAAAATATCCCAACGAATTTAGAGGCACATTAGGTTATTGACAAAACACAGTTCCTCCTTTTGAGATGTTAATCCCTGTAGGACGGTGAAGATCGTGCCGCGCTTCACGGAGCTGCTGGTGTTCTGCGGCAGCGAGTTCGCCGCCCGGCTCGGCGTCGACCTGCGCCGCTACACCAAGCCCTGCGACTGCAAACACTGTGAGACACTAACTATGCTTATTTATTACAATACACAAAGGTAAAATATGTATGTAAAAAATCTAACATTTGATGTTTTTTCTTTTTCATTTAAGGTCGAGCTAAACTTGGTGCCAAAAAAGAACCAGAGAAAATAAACAAAGGAACAACGTCTAATGAAAAGAAGAATGAAACAAAAATTAAGGATGATAGTTCAGCTCAAGCTAAACTTGTCACCGAAAAAGAACCTGCGAAGACTAACAACCGTAAAACACGTAATGCAAAGAAAAAAGAAACAGAAATTAAGGATGTTAGTTCAGCTCAAGGCAAACTTGTCACCAAAAAAGGACCTGCGAAAACAAACAAACGTAAAATGCGCAATGAAGATAAGAACGAAACACAGATAAAGGATAATGTCACAAAAGGTAGTCAAGTCGAAAAGCTACAGGAGCCTTCTTCGTCTCAAGCGGAATCACCAATGAACATGGATGTACAAGAGATTCCTCCTACAAGACCTGCTGCTGATGGATCTAACACAACGGTATCGAATGCGAATAACTACAAATGCGACCAGTGTGGCAAAACATTCGATGTAAAGTCACACTTAGAGAAACACCTACAGTCTCACATTGCACTAAAAAAGGCTAAAACCAGCACAGGGAAGGAATTCACGTGTAATAAATGCAGTAGCACATTTGATACTCGGCTGCTTCTACTGGAGCATGCGAAGAGCCGGCATGGCGTGGAGTACTTCACTTGCTCTGCATGTGAGTATGCAACTAGTCATAAAGGATATCTACAGACACATCTGAGGACTCATACTGGCGTGCGGCCATTCAAATGTGATCAATGTAGCGCGGCCTTTACCCAAAGCAGTGATTTACAAAATCACAAGAGAATACACACAGGTGAGAAACCGTTCAAATGTGGCCAGTGTAATGCCGCCTTTACCCAAAGCGGTCATTTACAAAGTCACAAGAGAACACACACGGTAGACAAACCGTTCAAGTGTGGACAGTGTAATTCCGCCTTTGCCCAAAGCAGTGCTTTACAAATTCACAAGAGGACACACACAGGAGATAAACCGTTCAAATGTGGCCAGTGTAATGCCGCCTTTACCCAAAGCGGTCATTTACAAATTCACAAGAGAACACACACGGGTGAGAAACCGTTCAAATGTGACCAGTGTAATGCCACCTTTACCCAAAGCGGTCATTTACAAAGTCACACGAGAACACACACAGGAGATAAACCGTTCAAATGTGGCCAGTGTAATGCCGCCTTTACCCAAAGCGGTCATTTACAAAGTCACAAGAGAACACACACGGGAGACAAACCGTTCAAGTGTGGACAGTGTAATTCCGCCTTTGCCCAAAGCAGTGCTTTACAAATTCACAAGAGGACACACACAGGAGATAAACCGTTCAAATGTGGCCAGTGTAATGCCGCCTTTACCCAAAGCGGTCATTTACAAATTCACAAGAGAACACACACGGGTGAGAAACCGTTCAAATGTGGCCAGTGTAATGCCACCTTTACCCAAAGCGGTCATTTACAAAGTCACACGAGAACACACACAGGAGATAAACCGTTCAAATGTGGACAGTGTAATACCGCCTTTACCCGAAGCGGTACTTTACAAAGTCACGAGAGAACGCATACTGGCCAGAAACCCTTTGAGTGCAATATCTGTGACTACAGGGCTAGTCGGTCAAGTCATCTAAAGAGACATCTAATGGGCCGGCACTCGGGCCTAAAGCCGTACGGCTGCGAGTCGTGCACTTACAGGGGTGCTACTAGAAATCATTTAACAAACCATATGAGAACCCATCGTAAGCCGGCTTAATTTTCTTGCATTTAGTGATAAGTAGGTTTAAACCGAAACATAATACTTAGTATTGCGTCTCACATTTTGCTTAATGAGAGAGTGAGACGCAATGACATTGGGCAAAGAAATTGGACAGATGGAATACCACCCTTAGGTGTGCCCACCGTGTTTTTCTGATGATAGAAAAACAGATTATACTATTAGGATTGCCTTATTCTAGAAAATTTAGTTTTTTTTTTAGAATTTTAGAAAACTAAGTATAAAATTATCTGGTACCTATAAAGCGCCCTTCAACCCGATGCGGATTCCACAGTGCGAGTGGGACATAGCTATGGACATGCATAGCGTTGTCTCACTCGCACACCGGCGGAGCGAGCGGAAAACGTATCGGTGTGATGAAAACTTAATAAAAATGTGACAAATATCCTACTAGTTGCCTTGCTGTATTTTTTTGTTATTTTATTGAAGACGTTTTATTAGTTATTTTAGTGAAACTAGTCTAGTTACTTATTATTAATGCGTACATAGGTACCTAATCTTAGGGATTGTCTCAATATACTTAAGTAGGTTTAGGTATTAATATATTGAATAGGTATTTTTTATGTATAATGGCTTTCATTCGGCGATTTGGCTGTGCATTGCTAAAGCGAGAGAGCAGTAGTAGAGACATGTAAACAATAAAGACTGTTAATTTTAAGATTTAGGATACGACTTTGTACGAAGATTTGGTATCGTCTTGGGTCGTCCCATTCGTTTTTCGTCAAGTTCTTAAATTAGTCCTATTCTGCTTTCGTCACGCATTCTACATTCGTCACAATCGTCGGTGTAGAATGCTTTCAATGTAGAATGTGTGACGAAAGCAGAATAGGACTAATTTAAGAACTTGACGAAAAACGAATGGGACGACCCAAGACGATACCGAAGATTTAAAAGTCCTAATTATTTAATATTTGGCTGTACGTACAGTTACCTGCAATAATATGTTACGAAGGCCGCAAATATATCTGACACAACCCTATTTGCAGAGCCATAAGTTTGCGTCTCTTTTTTTGCGGCCTCATATTATTGCAGGTGACTGTACACCGCCTCAGAAATAAAGGTACCTGAGGAGGGTTCAGATTACTATGCATATTTTAAAAAATTGAATGTTATAGTCTGTTATTTGTTTTTACCTTTACTGGGTCAACTTAACAATTTGTTCATTATTTTTTTATAACTAATAAAACACCTATTTAAACTGTTATAAAAGTATTTTTTTTAAATAAGTTTAAAAGTATTTTTTTAATATGTTTTTCGTCATGGTAATCGAATGTCTATACATTTATGTATGTGACAAACTAATCCAGTGACTACTTTAAGAGTGTGTTTGCGTAATCTACTTTAAACTTTAAATATGTCTGGATACTCTGGATTACGTAGGCTCATAGGGTGTGCATATCGGGTACTCTACCTTATATATGTCTGTGGATTACGCACTTATTTCCGCAATTGACTCGATCCGAGAAATTAAGAGTTGAGAAAACGTTGCCACAATGACCGAACTTGCGGAGCCTAACGTTGAAGGTCGTGATTTCGTGAAAGAGGCATTTCACTGTTTTAGCTTTATTCAATTATGATTCAAATAAACTTTCGTGAAACATATTTTAAAGTGTTTTAACAAACACACTGACACTGGAAACATGTTGCCAATCATAGAGAAATTATAAGTAAAGAAAGAGTGGTAACTACATACATTAGCTTTCTTACCAAAACGCGAGTTACTGCCGTATTCGAACTTCAAGATATTCACAAGAGACGACACGTACTAGATCCATTCTAGATACGTTATAGTTTAGATTTCAACTAGTTCTCTTTTGCAGCGCAATTCGGGCAACCAATGTCACTTTTACGATAGATCGTGTTAGATATCTTTAAATGTGAATTAGATTTTAGATTTTTGTGCTGTATTTATTTGTAGTTTTAGTATATAAGTTAGTTTATAGGTATTTATTGTAAATTATCTTAAAAGCTAAATTAGATTTGACATTTATTAGATCTCTAAGTAATATCTTGTGGAAATCGTTCAAGAGTATCTCCAGAAATGTCAAATTTGACAGGTTATATCTTAAACATATCGTTATCGTATCTTGGCGATGTATAAAAGATATCTAATAGATGTCTATTACAAAATCCGAATCGGGCCCTTATTTCGTAGTCGACATTTAACGTAGGAAACTATCGCGGTAACCGAAGACAGAATCTACTAAAGTTGTGCATCTGTTTTGATATCGTCAAAAAATACAAATTATTTGACTCATTTTGAAACGAGAATTTGAATGGACAGTGAAATAAAGTTTTAAATATCTACTAATACAGGGTGTTTGGTACATCGTTTGCCAAATTAAAACGGCAGATAGGTTGAGTCATTTGCTATCTTCTCATCTCCGTCATTTGCATAGAAAAAAAATAGCGCACGGTTTTTTCAGCTCTACGCCAGTTTTCCGTATATTACAAATTGTTACGTGCGTGGTAGTGAGAAAAACAGTGGGCATTTTTTCCTAGGTATGAGAAGATAGCAAATGATTCAACCTATTTGCCGTTTTATTTGGAAAACGATGTACCAAACACCCTGTATATTAAAACGGGTAACGTATTAGGTATTTTAAATCGAGATGACCACAAAGAGTGGAAGTGGACACGTGTGGATTTGCGTCATCCATTAAGCGTATTCTAATTAGCGCTACGTGCTTATGAGAATAGTCTCCGTAGCTTAACGTAATTAAATAATAGTATAGATGTACCCTTATGTAGGTACTATTCTTTACATCATTACAGTTTAACTTTTTTACAACATTTAGAAAACGGTTGTCCGATTATGTTTTGCGGAATCTAGCTAGATCACAATTTTCCGATTACAAATGTTATAAAACATTAATGAATGAGTATGCATTGTCATTCGATAGCGAATGCGTTACATAACTCAAAAGTGCATCTCGCTTGCACCAATTTCAGTACGAGGGAGAAGCAATGTGAGTTATTTTACGCATTCGCTAGCGTAAACGTCAAACTCACGGTAAGATTACTCGCAATTCACAAACGAATCTAGTGAGCAGGCCGGATAATAAAATCATAGAGATTTTCTTCGAAATTGATAAATTAATATTTATATGAGGACATCTTAGACAGATAAATTAAGCAAGCTGATGGGTGCTGATGCTGATATACATACTTAAGTAAATAGATAAACACATTTATATACACAGAAAACACCCATGACTCAGGAATAAATATTTGTGTTCATCACTCAAATAAATGCCCTTACCGGGATTCGAACCCAGGGCCATCGGCTTCACAGGCAGGGTCACAACCCGCTAGGCGAGATGGGTCGTCGTAAATGATAGACCCATGAGGGTTGGCGAAATCTACAACGCAGAGCTTTCAAAACAATGACGATTTCAGCAGAGGGGCTACCGCGTAAACCGAAATTCGCAAATTGCGGGGATCTTTCTTCTTTACTCCAATGAAGACGTAATTAGAGTGAAAGAGAAAAATGCCCGCAATTTGCGAACTTCGACTCCGGCGAGACATAGTGTTGTTTGATTTGTAAGGTGAAGGCGCAGGTCGATGTACGCAGTTGGCGGGAAGCAAAACTCGCGAGCGCCGCTGTCAAACGCCAATCGCCATTGCATCCGCCGCCGCAGCCGTACGCATGCGCGGCAATTTCGCGCGCGATCTTCACTTACGATACTTAAAAAAAGTTTGCAAAGAGTTTTCTGCACTCACGATATTTATTAAAGTTTTTTTTTATTCAAGTTTGTTTAGTGAGTTAGCATTTTGTGCGTGTGTTTTGAAAAATGAAATATAAGGTACGTGGGATTTATATGAAATTAAAATTAATTAAGTGATATTTTTGTATTACAAAATCGGGGACTAAGTTATAATAAAATCGAGATAATTTAGTTCGTGTGAAAGTTCGACTGCAATAACACACAATACAACGTTCCTAAAAAAGTGTAAATCAAATTCAGGATTTTTTATAGGTACCTCAATTTTATTTCTACTCATATTAAGTAGCTAGGTACTTTAGATAAAAAAAAACATCATTCAAACCTCATTCCTGTTTCAAAGTCCTAAAAATTTTACGCAAGAAAAAAAGTACAAATGTGTTTTTATCTTAGTCTATTTTTTTATTCGGTAGACTAAAATGACATTTCATAATATGAACATAAAATAACATTTCATAATATGAAATGTCATTTTAGTCTACCGAATAAAAAAAATAGACTTTACAATAGGTACAGATTTAGCCCTTAGGTGAACAATTAACAAAAGACTAAAAGACGGTCGTCTTTTAATGAAATAAATAATTTTATTAGACCTTGAACTGTTTATTGTGTCTCTCCAGACGTCGCCGATAATCGCTTGCGATTTGTAATACATTGCAGCATTCGGTTGATAAATTGTATTCGTCGCTCCTAATTAGCCAGCAATTATCTAAAATCGCGCATTTGTTGCAAGGTCCGTAGAAGCCTCAAGCCTTGGTGTCGGATTTGTCGGAAGCATGATCCGACAATGATTCCCATCAACCAACTGTGACGGCTGTTTTTACTAAATATTACGACCTCTATCAACGAGGATGCAGCTACTTAATTCTATTGTATTTTAATATCAGATAATGGTTTATTTTAATTAAAATCATTTATTTTTGCTTATGAACAACGAGAATATATATCGGCTCATAGGGGCTACCGCGAAAACCGAAATTCGCAACTTGCGGGGAACTTTCTCTTTTACTCCAATGAAGGCGTAATTAGAGTGACAGAGAAAGATGCCCGCAATTTACGAACTTCGATTTTCGCGGTTATAGCCTAGGTTAGCCAGTTATTTTTAATATCAGATAATGTTATTGTTTAAGCAGTGAAAATAGTTCTAGCCATTTTTCTCACCGATTATAGTGCTTAGGCATACGGGGGTTAAATATGTACACGCCCGCAAACGTAGGTAGATATATTTTTACTCTATAGTCTTTATTATTCTAAAAGGTAAGTAATAGGTATTCATATTTTATTAGCCTAAAATTCATTTTTAACGTAGGTATTTTATATAAGGACAATGTGGCTAATTCCGTCATAGGGACTATTCCGTCCACGAGCGTATATCTGCTTTTGATTGCTGAAACTATAAGCAAACGCTGCTTTGTCAATGAAATTATAAATTTTGTTCGTTATTCGAGAAAAACGCTAGTAGACGGAATAGTCCCTAAAGCAAGTAGGTACCTAAAAAAATTTTTTTGACAGGAGCCTGTTTATAATGCACCCGGTTTCAACAGGGCTGTAATGATAACAAGTCAAATTCAATCACGCAGTTATTAAAGAAGGCCATTGTCACTGCCGGTTATTATTATGTCATATCATAAACATATTGCACTCTTCGTCGGTGGTTATGTCACTTGACCGAAAAATTTAATAACTAATAAGTTACAGGTACCTATCTACTTACCTATTAATTGAATTAAATTAATTGGCTATGGGTCTTACAGAACTGACAAAAAAGGTAGTTATCAGTCGTAAGGTGACTAACGCAAAATAATAGTTTCTATATTAAGCTTAGAATAAGTTTAAAAGACAGTAATTCTTCCACTTTTAAATTTAGGTGAGACTTGAACTCACGGCCTCGGATCGATACTCTAGCGCTCTGCCATCAGAGCCACCAAGACCTCATCCATAGCCAGCAAATCTTTCCACCATATGGTGGGTGGTGTTTCTATATTTATTAATGGGTTTGGGATTGTCCCATCGCAAAATTTTATGATGGAAATAAGCCATAATTTTGAAACGTTCGCCTTAAAATCGCTACATAAATAAACCCTAACTTATCTCTGTTTGGCCCTATGGTTGACTGGTAGAGAATATCATTTGGCATAAAGTCCACCATTTGCACATGTTCTTTGTGATTTTGTGCAATAATGTTTAAATAAATAAATAATTGTAATACTTGAATTAAATTACAAAATTACCAAAATTCGACAGTTGAATAAAAGAGAACATGTTATGTGGTCGTCATCGTCAATCGTCATGTCACGAGTTGCCGTTAAAACATGTTAAATTCTCCAGTTCATCGAACTGTGAATAAAGGTTTTGGTCGCGAGCCACAGATCCTATCTGATGTCTGATATTGATCGATGGATGTGCATTCTAAATTCTAAAGCCCCCTCCACACTCGTGCGCGAATCGCGGCGCGAAGCCGCGAACGCGAGTGTGGATGGGGCTTAAGAGCGTTTTCACATTTCCGACCCGATATCGGATGTCCGATACGACGTCAAAGAAGTCAAATGTTTCTACATTTGACTTCTTCCGCGACTTCATCTGCGTAAAATTAGCATTTCGATTTACCAATTCCATAGTTAATATCCCCCCCCCCTTTTCACCCCCAAGGTGATATTGGTAAAAGGAAAACATAAATGCAAAAATAAAAGGTAGTAGTTGTAGCGTAGTAGTTTTATTCCTCAGAGCGGCTACCGCGAAAACCGAAATTCGCAAATTGCGGGATCTTACTCTTTTACTCCAATGAAGGCGTAATTAGAGTGACACAGAAATATGCCCTCAATTTGCGAACTTCGATTTTCGCTGTTATAGCCCTGTTTGCTTTATTCCAAGCCCTGTCAGCGTCCGTTACATCCTTTGGTTTCCGTTACATCCATCCGTTTTAATGCTCTCAGATTAAGGCCGGCCCGTTAACACTGACGTGCTTTTCCGACAGTTGGGGCATGACGTACCCTAATTAAAAATTCATTGTTCAAATACATTGAAATCAATGAACTACAATAAATATTGAAGACTGACTAGAGCTCAAAAATTACCCGACTTACGGCCACGTGTACCTACCTTAGGGCTGCCAACTATTTTTTGGTGGAATATAAGTAGTATTTTCCAGAATAAGGCATCAAAAATATTATATAGTACATTTCAAAAAAATATAGTACTTTTAGATAAAATACTAAACATAAGTGTAATATATACGTTTAATCGGAAATATAGTATTTTAGCGTAGGTACTATATATTTTTCCAAAAGTATATCAGAGAGCCAAAATATAGTACAATACTATATAATATAGTACGGTTGGCAACCCTAATAATCTACCTATCTACCTCGGCGCGACAGAATCTCGCGCCGAGGTAGACTACCCGTCTTTTACTATGTTAATTATAAATAAAAAAGGACAGGTTTTTAGGGTTCCGTAGCCAAATGGCAAAAAACGGAACCCTTATAGATTCGTCATGTCTGTCTGTCTGTCTGTCTGTCCGTCTGTCCGACTGTCTGTCCGTCCGTATGTCACAGCCACTTTTCTCCGAAACTATAAGAACTATACTGTTGAAACTTGGTAAGTAGATGTATTCTGTGAACCGCATTAAGATTTTCACACAAAAATAGAAAAAAAAACAATAAATTTTTGGGGTTCCCCATACTTCGAACTGAAACTCAAAAATTTTTTTTTCGTCAAACCCATACGTGTGGGGTATCTATGGATAGGTCTTCAAAAATGATATTGAGGTTTCTAATATCATTTTTTTCTAAACTGAATAGTTTGCGCGAGAGACACTTCCAAAGTGGTAAAATGTGTGTCCTCCCCCCTGTAACTTCTAAAATAAGAGAATGATAAAACTAAAAAAAATATATGATGTACATTACCATGTAAACTTCCACCGAAAATTGGTTTGAACGAGATCTAGTAAGTAGTTTTTTTGTATACGTCATAAATCGCCTAAATACGGAACCTTTCATGGGCGAGTCCGACTCGCACTTGGCCGCTTTTTTAGGGTTTATCATGGTAAAGAAGTTGTGCGGTCGTCGGCCGAAAACAATCAGATTTGGCGTGGGCAGATCCTTTAAAAAAACCGGCCAAGTGAGAGTCGGACGAAGGGTTTCGTACTATTACGCTATAAATAACAAAAAAATCACGTTTGTTGTATGGGAGCCCCAAGCCCCACTTAAATATTTATTTATTTTATTAGGTTTTTAGTATTTGTTATTATAGCGGCAACAGAAATACATCATCTGTGAAAATTTCAACTGCCTAGCTGTCACGGTTCATGAGATACAGTCTGGTGACGACAGACAGATAGACGGACAGTGGAGTCTTAGTAATAGGGTCCCGTTAATACCCTTTGGGTACGGAACCCTAAAAATTATCCTACTAAAGGGCCACGTGTATTGTGTCGCGAGTGACTCAACTCAACTGTACAGTCAGCAGCAGAAGTTACTATTAAAGCGGGCGAGGTGTTCAAAATGATCTTGACGCGACTTTATTTTTAAGAGAATAAGAGCGCGTCAAGGTAATTTTGAACACCTCGTCCGCTTAGCAAGTTCTGCTGCTGATTGTACAGTAGGCCTAGCATATGATTGGGGCGACAGTATCTCGCGGCGAGGTAGACTACCATATTTTTTTTCTAACTATGTTAATCAAAGAGGGACCGGTTTTTTTTGGGATTATCATGGTAAAGAAGTTGTGCGGTCGTCGGTCGAAAACAATCAGTTTTGGCATGGGCAGATCTTTAAAAAAAAACCGGCCAAGTGCGAGTCGGACGAAGGGTTTCCTACTATTAAGGATGACTCACGTTAGACCGAGCCGTGTCCGGGCCGGAGCTTCCGGCACTTACTTTTCTATGACAGATGACAGGTTATCACGTGATGCTTTCCATAGAAAACGAAGCTCCGGAAGCTCCGACCCGGACACGGCCCGGTCTAACGTGAGTCGTCCTTTACGCTATAAATAACAAAAAATCACGTTTGTTGTATGGGAGCCCCACTTAAATATTTATTTTATTATGTTTTTAGTATTTGTTGTTATAGCGGCAACAGAAATACATCATCTGTGAAAATTTCAACTGTCACGGTTCCTGAGTTACAGCCTGGTAACATACAGACAGGTAGACGGATAGACAGACGGACAGCGAAGTCTTAGTAATAGGGTCCCTTTTTTACCCTTTGGATACTGAACCTTAAAAAGAGCGATCACCTTATCCAAATATTTAAATAATATAATATATATTTTATAATATTTTATATTTGTATTTTCTTTTAATTTTCCAAGCTTTATCATCGTACCGACAATGGCTGCAAGTCATGTCATGTGTCAAAAGAAACCGTAAGCGATTGTTGTCCAATTGAATATATATGAGATCAAAGTAACTGTATGTTTGTCCATTGTTCATTGTCACGTGACACGTTCTTGATGCCAATTCGACGATTTGAACTCTCAGAATTGGTGTCAATTTGATCTTGTTTTGATAACACTCGCTACCGTTATAACAATCATAGAGAAATATAAGTAAAGAAATAGCGGTAACTCCATGCATCAGTTTTCTTACCAAAACGCGAGTTATTTCGTAGTCGACATCTAGCGTCATTGACGCTAGATTAGCGTCAAGTAGCGGACAATATCTCAGTTCTGCTAGTTGACAATAGATGTCGCGGCAAACTCTAATGCTCAACAATTTTCACCTAATATTATAACCAGATGCACCGGAAGTCTATGTTCAACTCCTTCTGCTTATAATATTAATTGTAAATTGTTGGTACTTGACGTTAGATGGCGACTACGAAATAACTCGCGTTTTGCCAAGAAAACTGATGTATGGAATTACCACTCTTTCCAATCAATCAATCAAAATATATACTTTATTCATGTAGACCTAGCAACAAGGACTTATGAATAGTAGCTACTTATACATATAATTACTTTATCATAAGCTAATTTTCAGAGTAATTTATTGATGTAAATATAGATGATAATAGGTAGTATTGAATTATTATGCAGATCAAATTTAATACTAATAAATTCACAATAAGATCGTCAAAACATAGAAAAATTGTATAAGTAAAAGTAAGTTTACTTAAATTACTCTATGATAATAATAACACCACTCAACTATAGTATAGCGGCCTCCGCCTGTGGACAGAAGAAATTTACTATGCTGTATTTATCTAATCGTAATTGAAAGCTTTGGCGGAAATAATGTCGTACAATGATAGCCTCGGGCCCCTAGGGCTCTACATTATCATATTATACAATACAAACTGTAGCATGAAGCATGACTCGACCTATGAGGTACCTTGGTCGACAAACGCCAAACGAAAAGATATATTGTATTGGCAGTGAGGTGACACTCCTCCTTTCGGGCTTTCTCGGCTCCGTTCGGCTCAGCATTGCTCTGAGCAATTATTAGGGTTGGCACAACTTGACGTACCTTTATGTGCACGACCACAGGTAAGATAGTGACTTGACTTTTGACAACCCTAAATGGCCATAGGGATAGTGCCATACATTAGAAAGGGACTGCATGATTCGATCCTTAATCGCTGTCAAACTTCGGTTTTGTAAGAAGTGTCCTCTCTGTACGGTAGTACTATTATTGCTACGAAAAGTCCCTTACTTACCAATACATAAGTCAAAATGACAGATAAGGACAAACGATTATTAGCTAATAGAGGTTTGTAGCGCGTTTATGAATAAGGGGGTAAGTTTCGATTAAGTAGCATTTTCTATCAATGATTGTCATCTTTGCTAAGCCCCCTGCACCCCTAGCACATGATTGACGCGACAGTGTCGCGCGGCGAGATAGACTACCCGTCCCTCTTATATTTTAACACAGAAAAAGACAGGTGATGCATCCTATGATTGCCTCATTCATTAGGGTTGTCACTTTAAACCAAAAGTGATATAGCAGTAAAAGCAATGGGCTTGCCGGTAAAAGCTCGCGTCCTTGCATAACTGATGCGCCTGCGTCCTACAATTGCTTCATTTTGTAGGGTTGCCGACACGCCACATTATTTTACACATTACGAAGTGTTTTTAAACGAGTAGCAACTGGGTATTTCCGAAATGATTTTTTTAGTATAAAGTCGTCTGAAAGCCAATTTTTACCAAATGTCTTCATCGTTTGCCAAATTTTCAATTTACTATGAGGTATTTTTATTTTACTTAAGGTTAATTAATTTCAGTTTTACAAAAAAGGCTTAAATAGTCAATTTGGGTCCATCTACATATTACGTCATAACATTAGGGTTGGGGGGAGGGGGGGGCTTAGGGGTCATGTGACAGTACGTATTAACGACTTTTCTTTTTCCTATAAAAAGTGTGACAAGGGGGGAGGGAAGGTCTAAAAAAATTGAAATTTTGTCTGATGTAATAATTAATCTAATTATAATTATATTTGTATCTATTTTTACAACATGTTTGCCATACGATTAAATAAATAATGGATGACCCCTTTGTGTCAGAATGTCCTATAAATTAGTAAATTTATTATTTATACATTAGTGCCAACCCTAAATGCACGCCTTGACTCATCCTCGGTCGGCACTAACCCACCGAGTTTATTGACACGATTATATTGGAATAGCTAAATGTCAACGATATTGAAAAGGATGTACATAATTCTAAAACATATAATATAATATATATATATATATATGTCTTATACCTTTAAACGAGCAATTCTTGTTTATTTATTTATTTATATGTATATATATTTCGGTGATCTCGGAAACGGCTCTAACGATTTTGATGAAATTTGCTATATGGGGGTTTTGGGGGGCGAAAAATCGATCTAGCTAGGTCTTATCTCTGGGAAAACGCGCATATTTGAGTTTTTGTTTGTTTTCCGAGCAAAGCTCGGTCGCCAAGATATTATATATTATATATCTAATAATGCGGCCAAGGACGAGTGCCGAAACCCGAAAAAGCATAAAAATAATCTGCCGTCTCCTAGATTTTGGAGAATGCATAAATGGCGAATTCAGTACCTATAGTATATAACCAAAGATATATGTCAACTGCGTATAAGATAAGTAAAGTCTAAGGAAAAAACGTGCCTCGGAAATCAAGGAAAACAATACTCGAATAGATGGCGCCACACCTTTGCCTATACTCGTGTAGATGGCGTTGGCGGCACCGTTTGCTATTTAACAGTGAAAAATAATGGGTCAAAGAGCTTTCTAAAAAAATAATCAAGTACACTGATCTCTTTGGTGTAACCTACATATACACCCCTCAGAGTATATGCTCAGAGTCAGACATAACAAAAAAAAATATAAACCACAGACTGCAGTCTTTTCGGGGTCGTGACACTTGGAACCATTTATAATCTGCGGGTTTATAACCTCATTAGGTTTGCGCTCGCGCAGCTAATAGAATGCACAGATAATGGCATATTAGTTGCACAAGAATTACGTCGGTGACACTCCGCTGCGCCGGAGACTATTGTTAGTCTGACTTCCTAGGAACTGGTGGCGAATTCAATGAACTTTTTTAATCGGCAGTTTATTACAATGTGTGGGGTGAAAATAGTCTAGATTCTAATAAAGACTAACCCTTTTTTTATAATTCTTTGTTTGTGCATTTTAGTCTACGTATTATTATCAATTAAATAATTATAACATCCAAAATATTACAATATAATTATACTCGTAAATAGGTACCTAGCTGTTTTTTACATGTTGGGCGTTCATTCTTTACCCGTGATTACCCGTGACTAGATACCTATCTATCTATCTAATACCTTTAAACGAGCAATTCTTGTTTATTTATATATTTATTTATTTATATATATATATATATATATTTCGGGGATCTCGGAAACGGCTCTAACGATTTCGATGAAATTTGCTATATGAGGGTTTTCGGGGGCGAAAAATCGATCTAGCTAGGTCTTATCTCTGGGAAAACGCGCATTTTCGAGTATTTATATGTTTTCCGAGCGAACCTCGGTCACCCAGATATTACGTTTTTGAATACAAATAAATGTCATCATTTACAATCAATGAATGTATACCTATCCAAAATGGATCGACAGATTTAGTTTTATAATTTATTTATCTATCACATATTCATGCGTGCATATATCCATGCTCGATTGACGTAAAGGACAAAGTGACTTACGCTATGTTATCGATATTAGTTTCGTCACTATTATTGTATACCTATAATACATGCTTACCATATTTCAACATAAAAGCATTCTACTCTAAATCTCCCAATGAAAAATACCTACCATTGCTAATGTAGCAAGTTTTTTCTTTGAAACCTGCGAAAGAGATGCTCAATTGTCTCAAACTAGGCCACCCTGAGATAATCGAGTTCTATTCTATGGATGCTCCGCCACTGATAGACCTATACCAAGGTATAAGTAGGTTTCCATTTCGTAAGCAATCACAGTCACAATGTGTATTGCTCGTAACGTTCGTGCTAAAGGTAGGTAAATACTTATCTAAAGAACTAACCGCAAAAATACCGAGGAACTTTGTCGTGACGGAGCCAAGATTCCTGGCGAGATTATCGATTTGTTTACTATGGAAATAAACACGGATGGGTTATAGCCTATAACCTTATTGGCATAGATAGAGGATGACTCACGCTAGACCGGGCCGGGGCCGGGCCGGAGCTTCCGGCGCTTCGTTTTATATGGAAAGCACCACGTGATCACCGATAAGCCGTTATAGAAAATGACATGTCGGAAGCATCGTCCTGGTCTAGCGTGAGTCATCCTTTATTTATTCTTAAAATCATGACATGTAGATTACGTTTCGTTTACTGTACTTCATTAAAAATATCTAGGTACAAGTTGCTCATTCATTGCAGACGTAAGTCTATCCTAATTACAGTTGTTTAGATTATAATCAAGTATGTATAATTATGTTAAGAGCCAACAGGAGCTAAGATTTAAATATTTTAGGTAAATATACCCGTCTCGCTAACGGAAGCGGCTCCTAAAACTAGTGCGATAAGGACAAGGCGAAAAATCCTGCGTAAAAATATCAAAAATCGAGGTTTCGTACTCGACTGTTTCCTCCTCCAAAACTTAACCAATCGTAACCAAATTTGGAAATCTAAATGATTATGACATTATCTGTGTCGGACCGTTTTGCTTTTTTGACTAATTGATGTCAGTTTTGAATAGCACGCCTCTCATTGCGGTATAGTCAATTAGGCCATTTTGGCCATTTTTGAAGGGCTCTAGCGCCTTAAAAAACTAAAATATCAAAAAAAGCAAAACGGTCCGACACAGATATTGACAATATTAATCTGTGTTGAAAAAATCATTGCTCTAGCTTCAAAACCCACGGTGGAAACAGTCGAGTACGTTTGTATGGAGAAATGACCACTCCTGTTGGCTCTTAAGAGCCTTTAAACTAAGCCGCTGACAGACGGGTTGGACGGAAAGATAGCTGGGTAAAAAACTTTCGGGAAACCCGGCGTCTTTTCTGTGTACATTAAAAAAGTTAACGAATTGGATATACATATTTTTCTTCATACAGATGGTACAGGTATAGGTACAGTATGAAAATAAGGCTTTGTAGTCCGTTTATTTTATGATGTCCACAAAGTTGCATAACCATTTAGGTTGTAGGGTGTAAGGAATTGAGGATGACCACCACCGCAAGCGATGCGATGATATAAAACGGCCGTTGGCACCATGTCAAATAATTCTTCAGAGCACACAGCCAAAAAAGTTATTATTGGTAAGCATTTAAGTAAACCGTTAATCGGTTCACTGCACCCGAGTCACCCGACCGCAGGTGAAACGCCGGTTTTCCAAAAGAAACCTCAAGTTCAAGTTAAACGCAAATGCAATATCGGTTAACCAACGAAAGCGAGCCCTTTATCTTAATCCGAACGAAATATTGTTTATTATATAACATAATTGTTAGATAGTTGCCGTAAAAAATGGAACATGAGCTACGTCATTCACTGTTTTATTGGTCAAAAAAGTTGCTTTGTTATGCAAATATATAATGCATTATAAGTGTCTTTCTATGGGATTTTTAACAATTGTATGGTCAAACGTAATTTGTAAGCCCGATTGGGACACCGAATAGAGATCTATTGCATTTTGCAAGTAAGCCTATATAATAATACAATAAAGTAAATTCATTCGATTGTCTACTTTTACTACATTTACCCGAACGCCAGCTCGCAGACAGAGACTTAAAAAAAAAGTAAACTTTATGTATAACGACCCGCCTCGCATTGGTTAACAAATTATATACATAAACCTTCTTGAATCACTCTATCTATTAATAAAACCGCATGAAAATCCGTTGCGTAATTTTAAAGATCTAAGCATACATAGGGACAGACAGACAGCGGGAAGCGACTTTGTTTTATACTATGTAGTGATTAGTGATGACAGTGATACGTACGCCTGAAAATAGTTTTAACTGCTCGTACCTACTTATGTCTACATGGAGATGCATTCATGTTGTTATCCACATAACGCCTGTATGGTAGGTTAATACACTATTTTTTTTTATCTTTAAGACCAAGTAACTTTCTGTTCGTTGGCTTTAAAACTGAAAAATTTACTTATTAATTTACAACCAACAGAAACGCACATAATAAAACTCACTATACATGCTTGAAAAAACATACAACTGAAAATATCGACCTTTGGCTGAAATGGCGTAAAGGACATTTTTCTATGTCCCTTACGTCGTTTTACTTTGTAACGTAAATCGATATGTTTAGAGAAAAGCACGTGCGGGCAAGCGTGTTTCTATTTCCCACGACCGCTTTAGTCTATTGTCTAATGATTCAATGAAGGTAGTTGAGTTTTTAAGGTGGGTATTTACGCAGTTCGATGCTCACGCAACATACTTACATACCTCTCCTATATCTTGGATGTAGAAATAATTGTTTGTTATAAACTGAAATAGATGTCATTTACTGAAGAAAAAGGTACGTACAAAGCCCTCCGGGCAGATGCCGGATTCGAACTGGCGTCTTCAGTTGGTTAATGTCCAATTTCTATGAAAAAGATGTCCCAAAATTTCCATTCCATTACGTCACGTTTTTAGTATGAGAAAATTTTTCACTTGTATGTAACGTCGGACATCTTTTTTTAATGGTGGGATGGAGAGTGCTGTCGATTCTGAGTAGAATGAGCCCAAGAACGTCCAGATTTGAAAGAATCGGGTTTTCGATATTTATTTTAGAAAAAGCCCATGACGTTTATAATAACACCCTCACTTTGTCACTTAGGCCACTTAGCTTAAATGGCCTCTACGTTATGCATACTGCTGGGGAGATTATTTTTACGAAGGGTATAAAACTTATGATTAATGAGTTTAATGACTAATATTCGTATTTTTACGTGCACATCGACTGAAGTAAATAACAATTTAATTTAATTCATTAATGATGACATTTTATCATTGCAAATGTCATGCAGAGTTGGCTTTGTCCAACTCTAGGTATACCTATTATAATAAAAAAAACACCTTAAGAGTCCTTAAAACTGATCACTATAACAAACTTATTCACGCCTCATAAACATGCATTCCTCACTCCTCACCCTGCATTTTCGTTCATGCGTCGTGCGTACATCTATAATTTATTTAATTATTTACAGAATTAATTCACCCTTTTTAAACCCTATGTCAAAGCTATAAGATCTACAACAGTCAGATGTGTTAAGTCTATAATTTGTGTACATAATGCGTCTGAAGACGTGTTATTTGAATCACAGTCATTAGCAAAGCGACACTTCCCAGGGAATGAAGACGTCGCTTGAATAATACATTCGCCATGTTTTATGTAGCTGTTAATTGCTGTCATTACGGATGCATCTGCATTTCTGGTTCGTATTTATAACAATAAAACGTACAGTGAAGGGAGTCGTAGTGAAGATTGTAAGCTTGAGAGGCCGAAAGGGGCCTTCATTTATCGCTTAAAAGTTACACAAACCGCCGCCAAAAGCTGCTCTCATAATACAATCGAAATTAAGCTTTCATTTTGAATTAAAAAGTTAAAATTACATGAAACTTACCATGAACATTAACGTAACATATATCTATGTCTACTTTTCGTTGCTAAAAATAAGCGAGAAAAGTAAGCGAGAAGAAGTTTTTGTAAAACTTTATTACAAAGAGAGGAGCCGTAGTTGCGGCTAGCCAGGGCTAGGATATCAGCTCATACGTCATTAGGCGGGTACAATAAAGTAAAAGATCGATATAAAGGACCTATGTTTTATGTAGATCTAATTGCCGTCTCGGATACCATCCGACATTTGCATTTCTGGTTCGTATCCGTATAGACGGTGACGGTGGAGGAAACTGGTGGTGTAGGTTATCTTACCTTAACGTGGTGCATTCCGCCAGAACTACCACTTTTGTCGATGGCATTACATGTATGGCAGCTACAAACAAAGGCACTTTAATTTAAATTACCAAAATCTCATATAGAAAGAAAGAAAGAAAATACATTTATTTAACGCCACAACATATTACATAAAGGGAATGAAATTATACGAAGAGGATTTATCACAATTCTATCATGATTACGTCATATTAAAAATAATATTTTTAATAAGAGTAGATGCCTAAGTAATGATTTGGCCCGTTCCCGTCACCAAAATAGTAGGTATATTGCAAATCTCTTAAATTAAACCTGAATCCGTGCAACAAAATAAAAATGAAAGGCTTATAATTTGTGTTTTAAACGGTGTAAGTACTAAGTACCTAATTGGTTATAGGTGTAATTTACGTCAGTTACGCCTACTCATACTCAATCACATGTGTTTCATATTATTCATAATTGAATTAAAGTGCACTAAAAACCACAAAGACACTTTTGCGACATATCGTTCGTTACTGTAAAAGGCAAAAAGTCTGTTGAGCAAATTGGGGCATATTTAGGGTTGTCAATTGCAAATGGTTTAATCAATGACTAGTTCTGTAATGTTTTTTTTAGCAAAAAATGGTGTTAACCGTGTCGGAACCTGTAAACAGTGAATTGTTTATACCTATAAAATATAGCAGCGCGCTCGTGAGCTCGTGACACCTATGGATTTGAAAACGTCCATAATCTACGCTACGTTAAGTACACGTTAACCATTGGATTGGAGAACTATTATTTTATTTGCCAACGTCAACGCCGTCATTGTATAAAAACACCAAGACCACCAAGCTTACATTCATACATGGCATGATAATGACCAAAGTAATTACTTAATGAATTTTGAGCGATTAGTTAAAGTTTTTCTAGTAAGACTTTTTGAACCAAGTACAATGAAAACCAAAGGTCTTCCCCGCGACATTACGCCGTTTATCTCCAGCAATATTTTAATTGCAGATAAAAACTGTAAACAAGTTCATTTTCTCAATTAACAGACTATTATGACGATTCTCATTGTCTATTACTGGCTTGAATGGAGTAATTGTCTTTACTGAGACGTCATGATTTGATATTATTTTCATATTTAGTGCAATAAAACTTAAATAAATAGCAATACAATTTTAGAATAGTTATAACATTAAGTTTAAGATTTTGATGTCACGACAAGATGACATTCAATTAAAATTAATTCATTATGACTACAAAGGACGACTCAAATAAAATTAAAATAACATATAAATAAACTAAAAACTGTTAGTTGACAACCCTAACGATAGCGCCGGTGTAAATGTAACGTTACATAATGGCCGTCGATAGTACACGAATAATGTGCATTTACTGTTCTCACCGCACAACGGAAAAAAGGCACTCTCATCTTAGGCAAGCCTTGTCGATATCGATACAACACATACAAAGAGGCCTATTCTGACTGTAAAAGCATGTTGTGAATTTGATCTGCATTTGTGTCTGAAATGAGTTTGATCTGAAAGTGACGTTTCTATTTAAAGAAATATCACTTCTGACAGATCATATCCATAACAAATCCAGATCAAAATGTTTTTGTGGCGACAATTGTACTTACTTACTGATATATACGTTCGAGACAAAGAGAATACAAATTACAAATGTATCTATATACTCGTAGGTACCTAATGTTTAGCTATTTTACCCTCACCTGCCCTTACGCATTGACGTACAGTATATCTCAGGACGGGGCTTACGGGCACCAAAAATGGTACTAGTTCAGCGGTGTCACTCACGTATTCGAGCCAACCATGCAGTTGCAAACAATCGCGCGCGTGATACGAACTCATCAAGCAATCGCGTTGTAGCGCTGTCACACCGCTGTACTTACTGGTCCCATTCATATTGCCCGTAAGGCCAGTCCTGAGATATACGTCAATGCCCTTAAGTACGTGTGTGCTAATAAATGGTTTATCTATCTATCTATCAAAATGGTATGCAGTAACGTTAAGGCCATACATTATTTAAAGATAGGTCATAACGATAACGAGGTAAGGGACATGAATTAGTAACTATTTAAATAGATGACAAAGCATAACTTACAATAGTGAAATCATATAGCATACTATGTCATTACTCATTATTTAATATTGAAAGATAATACGCTGTATAAGAACTTCACTTACCTAAGGTAAAACAAGAAAAACCTTCAGAATGAAAAATACTAGTAAGTTCATTAAACATTAATGATAATGTATCATTACTATTTTATTTTAAAAAGCTATTGTATAGTTTCTCAATAACAAGACAAGATAACAAGAAAATAGGTAGTGAAAAAAACACATTTAACCGATTTGCAAGACCGAAGTGATCCCAAGTGTTCCGTGAACAAAGTTTTGGACGGAACACTAAAAATTTAACCGTAAATTATTTATTGGTACAAAACTCATTGAGACATGAAGTCAGCCATTTATACTTAAGTTTTTTTTTGTGTATAGTTTGTCAAAGGACTGTCTCAATAAAACATAGACATAAGAGAAGCATACTATCTTTGTCTTACACTAGTACTAGCACCCAAAAGAAAAATATATAAGGATGAGTATAGTTCTTTTGTTCTTATTTACTGACAAGTGACAAATTTGGTTTAACCAACTATAGTAAAATTGAAACTAAGCTAACTCTACATATATGTATTTGCAACTATAGTGTGGCGATGTCATTACATTATTGATGTCACTATGAAAATATGAACTTTATAATGACACTGCCTCACTTTGCAAAGTTACCGTAGACTAGACAGACTCTAAATAGATGCTGAAGAGATTTTCATCACTAATTACTTGGATTAGG
The DNA here is from genome assembly GCF_948474715.1 of Cydia amplana. Classification (NCBI taxonomy): domain Eukaryota; kingdom Metazoa; phylum Arthropoda; class Insecta; order Lepidoptera; family Tortricidae; genus Cydia; species Cydia amplana. The sequence continues at coordinate 19,728,226 of NC_086071.1, forward strand.
CCACCGTTGCAAATCCGATCGGTGGCGCAAATAGTGTGGAGTAAAAATATTGCACACTTATTTCACTTTCAAATTACTTCTTTAGTTGTTTTATGTTTTTACGCAAAGATTGGTTCCTTGTTGAAGATTAAGAAATACTGTAGAGTCAGACCGAGAAAAGTCTGCAGCGATTTTGATAGCCCACGCAGTGCAAGTGTCATTTTAAACGTCAAACTTCTATGAATTTATGACGTGTAAATAACACTTGCACTGCGTGGGCTATCAAAATCGCTGCAGACTTTTCTTGGTCTAACTCTACATTGTTTTCTGTAAGGTAAACGTACTAGTACTCGACATGCTAATGCCCAATAGATGACACCCTGCTGTCACCTCTATTGACAATGACTTAAGTTTCAAGATGAAATGTACTGGGACCGCGTAGAGCACCAGTATCTTTACCTTAAATGTTTTTAAGTCGCTTGATAGCTTAAATTAAGATGAATTAATAAAGCAAAACAAACTACATTTATTAAGAAAATGTGAATCACGTCGCCGGAATATATTTATACTTAACCGTTGTGTAAATTAGTTGCTACGAGTAAGGTAATCGTACTAATGCTCGACATACTAATGCCCAATAGATGACAATAACCTACTGTCACCTCTATTGACAATGACTTAAGTTTCAAGATGACATGACCAGTACGTTTACCTTATTATGTATTTTTCACTAAATCATGCCACTGTAAATGCTGTATTTAGTTATTTACTTGTAAAAGAACCCTGTTTGCATTTTTTTTTAAATTTTGAATTCGATTTTTTTTATTGGTTCAGCTGTCAATATACTCGACTACTAGTATTAGGCCGGTTACTAAACTTTAAATTGTTCGAGAGCATCACATTATATCCTACAGTATATTTGTGTTTGGAATATAATAGAACACTATTTTGTGAATGTATGTGTAAAGTAATCTCTAAAAAATATATTGAGATTTTTGGGAAAAAAAAATTAAAAATTTAGTTTTTAAAAAGATGTAAACATCAAATTCTACAGTAGCGATTTTTTGTTCAAAAGGCATAACTACATATTTTACACTGTAAGTAAAATATGCACCACTGTTTTAGTGGTGCATACGTCACGAGCAATAAAAATGTTTGAAATAAATAATTACAATACAACATTAATTAAACACTTGGTGATTTTCCACTATATTGTTACGCCAATTATTCTACTCAATCTAATAAAATAAAAAACCAGGGGATTTTATTTTTACTATTTTTTAAACAATTATAACGTATTTTACCCCACGCGCATTAATTCTACAGTATATTTTTTTAATGCACCATACAGCCTGTAATTAATGTTATCACAACGTCAAAGAATCTCCTATTAATACAATGAGCTTTTGTCACAATTGTAAAAATGGCTATCGTTAAATTATTTAAATGATCGGCGCGGGGCGGGAGGGGAAGCGATGGCGATACCTCAAGGCCGCACGGCCGCAAAGCAACGGATTGGATAGGATGAAGGTATCTTAGGGCGGTTACAGAGTAGCGTTTTATACGAGCGTACGCGTACAGTCACCAGCAATTAAATGTCTGCTAGTGCACGAAAATATTAACGACCTTTTTTCCTACGTCCAGTTGACCTAAGTTTAAAATGTATAAATTGCGAAACTTGTAACGACATGTGTCCCACGTTTAGCTGACCTAAGTTTAAAAAGTCTACCGTACCGCGAAGAAATTCAAAGGTATATGTGAAGTCCCCAATCCGCATTGGGCTAGCGTGGGGACTACCGTACGAAACTGATAATAATATTTAACATCACGATTTTTGGTCGTTCATGAACTGTCAAAAGTGACGTTTCTTCAAATAAAAACGTCACTTTTGACACTTGTATGGATGGGATATGTCAGTGTCAAACAAGTGACTAAAGTGACGTTTTTTTTTAGAAACGTCACTTGACACTTGTATGGATGGGATATGTCAGGGTCAAACAAGTGAGAAAGGTGACGTGTTTTTAAGAAACGTCACTCTTGACACTTGTATGGATGGGATATGTCAGTGTCAAACAAGTGACAAAAGTGACTTTTTTTTAAAGAAACGTCACTTTTGACAAGTATGGATGGGCTATGTCAGTGTCAAACAAGTGACAAAAGTGACGTTTTTTTATGAAACGCCACTATTGACACTTGTATGGATGGGATATATCGGTGTCAAACAAGTGACAAAAGTGACTTTTTTTTTTAAAGAAACGTCACTTTTACATGTATGGATGGGATATGTCAGTGTCAAAAAGTGACAAAAGTGACTTTTTTTAAAGAAACGTCACTTTTGACATGTATGGATGGGCTATGTCAGTGTCAAACAAGTGACAAAAGTGACGTTTTTGAAGAAACGTCACTCTTGACACTTGTATGGATGGGATATGTCAGGGTCAAACAAGTGAGAAAAGTGACGTTTTTTTATGAAACGCCACTATTGACACTTGTATGGATGGGATATATCGGTGTCAAACAAGTGACAAAAGTGACTTTTTTTTTAAAGAAACGTCACTTTTACATGTATGGATGGGATATGTCAGTGTCAAAAAGTGACAAAAGTGACTTTTTTTAAAGAAACGTCACTTTTGACATGTATGGATGGGCTATGTCAGTGTCAAACAAGTGACAAAAGTGACGTTTTTGAAGAAACGTCACTCTTGACACTTGTATGGATGGGATATGTCAGGGTCAAACAAGTGAGAAAAGTGACGTTTGTTTTTAAGAAACGTCACTTTTGACACTTGTATGGATGGGATATGTCGGTGTCAAACAAGTGACAAAATTGACTTTTTTTAAAGAAACGTCACTTTTGACATGTATGGATGAAATATGTCAGTGTCAAACAAGTGACAAAAGTGACTTTTTTATTTAAAGAAACGTCACTTTTGACATGTATGGATGGGCTATGTCAGTGTCAAACAAGTGGCAAAAGTGACGTTTTTTTTAAGAATCGTCACTTTTGACACTTGTTGACACTGATATATCCGATCCATATCGTTTCTATAACTAATATTTGACGTATCTCAACTGATCATCACTATCACGATTTTTGGTCGTTCATGAACTGTCAAAAGTGACGTTTCTTCAAACATAAACGTCACTTTTGACACTTGTATGGATGGGATATGTCAGTGTCAAATAAGTAACTAAAGTGACGTTTCTTCAAAAACGTTACTTTTGACATGTATGGATGGGCTATGTCAGTGTCAAACAAGTGACAAAAGTGACGTTTTTTTAAGAAACGTCACTCTTGACACTTGTATGGATGGGATATGTCAGGGTCAAACAAGTGAGAAAGCTGAAAGTTTTTTAAGAAACGTCACTAATACACTTGTATGGATGGGATTGTCGGTGTCAAACAAGTGACAAAAGTGACGTTTTTTTATGAAACGTCACTATTGACACTTGTATTGATGGGATATGTCAGTGTCAAACAAGTGACTATAGTGACGTTTTTTTTAGAAACGTTACTCTTGACACTTGTATGGATGGGCTATGTCAGTGTCAAACAAGTGACAAAAGTGACGTTTTTGTAGGAACGTCACTCTTGGCACTTGTATGGATGGGATATGTCAGTGACAAAAGTGACTTTTTTTAAAGAAACGTTACTTTTGACATATATGGATGGGCTATGTCAGTGTCAAACAAGTGACAAGAGTGACGTTTTTTATGAAACGTCACTATTGACACTTGTATAGATGGGATATGTCAGGGTCAAACATGTGAAAATGTGACGTTTTTTTAAGAAACGTCACTCTTGACACTTGTATGGATGGGATATGTCAGTGTCAACTAAGTGACAAAAGTGACTTTTTTTTAAAGAAACGTCACTTTTGACATATATGGATGGGTTATGTTAGTGTCAAACAAGTGACAAAAGTGACGTTTTTGAAGAAACGTCACTCTTGACACTTGTATGGATGGGATATGTCAGGGTCAAACAAGTGAAAATGTGACGTTTTTTTAAGAAACGTCACTCTTGACACTTGTATGGATGGGATATGTCAGGGTCAAACAAGTGAGAAAGCTGAATTTTTTTTAAGAAACGTCACTAATACACTTGTATGTATGGGATTGTCGGTGTCAAACAAGTGACAAAAGTGACGTTTTTTATGAAACGTCACTATTGACACTTGTATGGATGGGATATGTCAGTGTCAAACAAGTGACTAAAGTGACGTTTTTTTTAGAAACGTTACTCTTGACACTTGTATGGATGGGCTATGTCAGTGTCAAACAAGTGACAAAAGTGACGTTTTTGTAGGAACGTCACTCTTGGCACTTGTATGGATGGGATATGTCAGTGACAAAAGTGACTTTTTTTAAAGAAACGTCACTTTTGACATATATGGATGGGCTATGTCAGTGTCAAACAAGTGACAAGAGTGACGTATTGAAGAAACGTGACTCTTGACACTTGTATGGATGGGATATGTCAGGGTCAAACAAGTGAGAAATGTGACTTTTTTTAAGAAACGTCACTTTTGACACTTGTATGGATGGGATATATGTCGTTGTCCAACAAGTGACAAAAGTGACGTTTTTTATGAAATTTCACTATTGACACTTGTATGGATGGAATATGTCAGTGTCAAACAAGTGACTAAAGTGACGTTTTTTTAGAAACGTCACTCTTGACACTTGTATGGATGGGCTATGTCAGTGTAAAACAAGTGACAAAAGTGACGTTTTTTTAGAAACGTCACTCTTGACACTTGTATGGATGGGCTATGTCAGTGTCAAGTCAAACAAGTGACAAAAGTGACGTTTTTGAAGAAACGTCACTTTTGACATGTATGGATGGGCTATGGCAGTGTCAAACAAGTGACAAAAGTGACGTTTTTGAAGGAACGTCACTCTTGACACTTGTATGGATGGGATATGTCAGGGTCAAACAAGTGAGAAAGGTGACGTTTTTTTATAAATGTTGACTTTCAAAGTATTGTCATTAGGCTTTTTGAACGTAGCTATTTTGAGCGTAGCAATTTTAAAAGTATTGGTCTCAAATTATTTGTTATTTATTTTGATTTCTCGCAAAGCACTTGTTATTATTCCAATATTTTTTGATAACACGTGTTAAATAAACAGATAATTGTAGAAATATAAAATTTTCGAGTGTAGGATGAATAAACATATTTTTTAAGCATAAAATAAAAAATAAAAAATCATAATAAATAGATCTCACGGTATCCGAGTGGTGCAAATTTCCATATCAATTGAGATTAATATTATGACCTAATCATCAAATTTTCGAATTGTGTAGGAATTTTTAAGTTACATTTATATCGATTATTTAAAAAAAAACTATAGATTGAGCTTACTGTACACAGCTCACAGGAAACTCTCGGGATTTCTTTGTTATTAATCATGAACTAACTTAAGACATATAATTGATACATTATCCCGACTGTATGACTTAGTCTGTATAGTGTTCTAGATATTGACCCTAGGGTCATTAATTTCATGAAGAGCTCAATTACGGTACTGGAGATAATCGTATCGTGGGCATCTGTAAATCCTAAATATTGATTAGAAAAAGCTTTCGAAACTGTACGAATTAATGCAAGCAAAATTTTTTCTTCCCCCGCCTATATATAATCTACCCGTTTTATCTATGCATCCTCTAACTAACATGGTAAGCCGATACCTTATCTCAAGCAAGGATACACAAAGTCGATGTTAATTTGCTGTGTCACTAGTGTCACTACCTATTGACGTCTTTACTTTACAACTGGGTTGTAAAGCTTAGAATACATACATTTTAAAGTCGAATAAAACCGGCCAAGTGCGAGTCGGACTCGAGCACGGAGGGTTCCGCACCATCAACAAAGAATAAAGCAAAACAAGCAAAAAAACGGTCACCCATCCAAGTACTGACCCCGCCCGACGTTGCTTAACTTCGGTCAAAAATCACGTTTGTTGTATGGGAGCCCAACTTAAATCTTTATTTTATTCTGTTTTTAGTATTTGTTGTTATAGCGGCAAAAGAAATACATCATCTGTGAAAATTTCAACTGTCTAGCTATCATGCACGGTTCGGGAGATACAGCCTGGTGACAGACGGACGGACGGACAGTGGAGTCTTAGTAATAGGGTCCCGTTTTTACCCTTTGGGTACGGAACCCTAAAAATTACTGCCTTGGCTGAGACTTGAACTCACGGCCTCTGGATTGATACTCCAGCGCTCTGCCAATTGAGGCACCAAGATCTCGTACATAGCCAGCGAATCTTTCTCTAAAACGCTGCATTGTGAAATTTTTGAATGTTTTCTTCTAGAGTCTGTGCGGAAAGAGAAGAGTCGTGAAATGTATTGGGCCCCATACATTCCACGACTCTTCTCTTTCCGCACAGACTCTATGTAAATTGTTTGGTTAGTGAATAGTAGCTAGGTATGTATATTGCTAAATAATAATATAATAATAATAATAATTCAGCTTTTATACGTCCCACTGCTGGGCACAGGCCTCTTCTCATTGCTAAATAGTGATGGAAAATTAGGTCTGAACACAATTTAAACGAATTATTTATTGTTTTAATAGTTTCATTGACTTGATACAGTTCTAATTTGCAATCTATCGCAATTAGGTGCCTATTTAGCACTCAATCGGAACTAACGCAACGTAACGCAGGCCAAGGTCCGCGGAGAGATTCAAGTTCGATATCCATTATTAGCAACTGCACAAGTATTCTCAAAATTGTGGAAAAAATACTGCCCCAGAGGCCGTGAGTTCAAGTCTCAAAAAGTTCATGTTTAGATTAGGGACTAGCTAGGCCAAAGCCTTTATTAAGCATATAGGGCGACGTTTAAGGGATAGGGACTGCGACCCTCGCTCTGGTTCTTTCCTTGTTCAACAGATATCACTGGCCATTCAGCGGGATAATGCGGACAGTATTTTTGGCACATTTGGTCCGGGGGATAATCAGAGTGGGGGCAATATTGTATTTATTATTAAATTATACAACGGGACTTAATCGCGTATCTAAGTTTTAAGATTTACCTCCGACGTTTCGAGGACGGCGTTGTCCCCGTGGTCTCGGAGAAGACTGGCTTAAGTTGACATCAGCATCGTCTAACCGCGCGAGTTTTTCGAACTACCCGCACTTGGTCTTGTTTATCCGCTTGAACGTTTTGCGCACTAGGGATAAACACCACCAACCACCAAGTGCGACCAAGGGACCAAGTGCGGGTAGTTCGAAAAACTCGCGCGGTTAGACGATGCTGATGTCAACTTAAGCCAGTCTTCTCCGAGACCACGGGGAAAACGCCGTCCTCGAAACGTCGGAGGTAAATCTTAAAACTTAGATACGCGATTAAGTCCCGTTGTATAATTTAATAATGTGTAAAAATCGTGAAAGTTTAAATCAGTGTAATATTGTATTTGTTACGTTAGTTAGTTTTACTCATTCTTAGGTTTATTTAGGATTAGGGATTAAATATATTAGGTTACTTACTCATTTTCTTAACTGTTGACTTGATAACATAGAATCTAACTGAAATGTTACTGTTTCAGATTAAAGACATGGACGCGGAGGCGCCGGCGGCGGCCAAACTGGCTGAGAAACTGTAAGTTTACAAACTTTCTAGTGGGCTTATGATGGTCGCTATTATATTATATTACATTTTTTTGAAGCAGAAACGTCTGCAAATCGTACCTACCACAATACTCAGGAATAAAGGAAAAGTGGAAAACTTACTGTTTCGGGCAAAACTTGAACTAGCTACCCCGGGATACCAGCCCGCCACTCTACCAACTAAGCTACCGAGACTTACCCGTATCCCGGAGTCGCGAGTTAGAGTTCCGCCCGAGCCGCCTAAGGAGGTAAGTAAATGAACTGTCTAAAAAAGTACAATCGGTAATAAAAGTTTGTACTAACATTTTTCGACATAAATATTATATAGAAAGGTGTCTTACGTGATTTATCACAGTTCGGGGACTGACGCTTACGAGTAATAAAATAAACGAAGTACAATAAAAATGAGTACAACAATAGGCTCACAAATGTAACTCATTCACACTTACCATAAGTTTACATTCCTAGCGATAAACCTAGATAAACCTAAAGTTAGTTTAACACGTTTCTGTTAGGTTCCATTGTTAGAAACAGGGACCGGAACCGGTTACCTTAACCGGGGTTTTTCATAGGGTTATTTTAGAAGTGGTTATAAAAACCCCTACCATAACGGTAACCGTCTGATAAGGTAACACTTTGATTCGGTAACCGTATCAGATCGAGTTAACCCCTGTTACCGGTAACCGAAATAAAAACCCCGTCTATGCTGTTACCTCATAATAAGGTTTTGAACCAGTTCAAACGATTGTAAACTTTACGCAGACTTAAATTCAACTTATTATTGAATAACCGTGGTTGGCATGGGCGGTCTATGAAGCCTCCAGCACAAACAAGTTTTTTTGCCGGTAACTTCGCTTATTGTCAATTCAAACAATATTGCACTTTGAGTCCTTAAGCTAAAATTGAAAACAAGTGAGCGATTACAGTATTATTTTTAGAGCGACAGCCGCGGCGCAGCGCGGCCATTCCTTTGTTTATCTTTATACCTGTGTGTTCCTATTGTTTTTGTCAATTCTAGTTTAGAAATTTTTAGAAAAGGGGTTGCAAGTAAACAACATCCTATCCTAGTAATATCTGCTATTATTTAGATATATTTTATGCTACTTAGATTATTATTTTTATTTTCGGGTTCACACTTGACCTGTACCTACAGATTAAAGACTGATTTAAAGAAAAATTTTCACCTAACTAGTAATTTTACTGGTACCTAGTTAGGTATAATTTATCTAAAGGGATTTAAAAAAAAACACTTTGTGATAAAGATACATGCGCTAGCGGATTGTGGTAGATATTTTACCATTGTTAACAAATGACATATGTACTAGTTATTATGAGCTTATTTTATAATAAGCAATTAAAGTCTATTTTTTTATTCGGTAGACTAAAATGACATTTCATAGTATGAAATGAAATGACACATGATGTTCATACTACGAAATGTCATTTTAGTCTACCGAATAAAAAATAGACTTTAGTTTAAAATGTTTTCAGATGCGGTGAGTTGTATGAGCTAAGTCGTAATTTACCTTGTACCGCTTAATGCAGCGATCAGAAAATATATATCTATAGCAGTTATAAACTTATTTTAATACTACAAATCTTTCATTAATACCAGGGGGCTCAGCACGGTTCCATTTTTATCGACTATCACTATGCCCGTCACTTTCGCACTTACATACTTGTTAGAACGTGACAGGCATGGTGATAAACGATAAAAATGCGACCGTGCTACTAGGGCAGAATTCATTATACATATTCATTGGGTATCTATAACATTGGTAGGTGAAATAGTTTTGATTAAATTAAATAGATACATAATTACATACATACTTAGTAAGCAGTGTTGGGCATTCAAGAATAAAATCATTATTTAAATAAGAATTCCTAAGAATAAAATCATGTTGATTTTATTCCCGTCAAAATTATTCAAATAATTTTGATCGGAAATAATTCGTATGTGAAAAAATTGAATAAGAATAATCTCATTCTTAATCAAATAAATATAATCATGATTTTATATTCTAAATAATATTCCTGGATTAAACATGTAGTATGGGTGCCGTATAGGCGTTACGTATAGATAGAAGTAAATTAGACAAGAAACTATTATGTTTCTTGACTAATTTATACCTGATTTTATGCAATAAAATCTTACAAATTTAATTTACTGCCGCATAGTGCATTGGACGATACCCGTATTTATTTTAATGTGATAACTAAATCATCAGGTACAATTCAGCTGCTCTGAACGGATGGTGGATAGCGAAACTCTTCAATGGCTGTGCCTAAATTAATGTAAAAAATAAAAAACCGGCCAAGTGCGAGTCTGACTCGCGCAGGAAGGGTTCCGCACCATTATGCAAAAATTAGCAAATAAATCACGTTTGTTGTATGGGAGCCCCACTTAGATATTTATTATATGCTGTTTTTAGTATTTGTTGTAATAGCAGCAACAGAAATTAATTATTTGTGAAAATTTCAACTGCCTAGCTATCACGGTTCATGAGATACAGCCTGGTGACAGACAGACGGATAGAGGAGTCTTAGTAATAGGGTCCCGTTTATACCCTTTGGGTACGGAACCCTGAAAAAGATGTTTTTAAAGGTAGGATAAGGAATGGCTTGATATGGTGTATTCCTATTTCTCCCCGCCGGGCACAGATGGGAATAGGCGCTTCATTTAAATCATTCCCATATGTCCCCGCCTCATGTATCGCGGCGATCACGTTGGGCAGGAACAAATGGGGAAAATACTCATGATTTTTTTCTGTTTTCGAATTATGTTTATAATTCATTTTTTTTAGCATTAGAAAGAACTTGAAAGAAGGTAAGCGATTTTGACATGTCTTTTAATTGAAAAACACTTTTTAAAAACCATAACTATTACTTATGAAAGCAGAAGACTATAAAAGATCGTATTAGATTCATAATTGTTACATATTTACCGTAACTTATTTTTAAAATGTGCTTTTCAATTAAAAGAGACATCAAGATTGTTTACCTTATTTCTAATGCTAAAAAAAAACGAACTATAATATGTGGTTTCAGTATCCGAGTTACTACCAAGACTTATGGTGTTTTTAAAAGCTCTTCTGATATTTAAAATTTGCATTTATTATTTAGACGGAAATTAACAGGTATATCGTTTGACACAACGCTTGCCGCACGTGTTTAGCAAATGCTGACAAAGAATTCACCACGCCACGACTTAATCCTATTGTTATTGCCAATGAGTAATAAATGACGGTCTCAAGTGCAAACACGCCTGCAACTTTCTGCAAATCTATTTAATTATAGTGATAAGCGTAGGACTCTTTTCTTACCTGCAGTAATTTACTATCTCATTCACTTTCCGTAGGTGTGAAAGAGATAGCATACGTAAGACCTCAAGGCTGGTAGGAATAATAAACAAAATACATACTTAATACGCAAAGAAATATACATTGAACCATCATAATTATAATTTCGCAGTTTACTTTCTATGTAGCTTCATTATAAAATTATCATCACCGTTTCGAAGGCTTCAAAAAATTCAAATCAATCCAACCATTGAAAAGAGGGGTGAAATTCATTTTACTATCTATATACATTGTACTACATATAATATGACGTATAATATGACCAAATAAATGCCATTTAACCTTGTTACCACTAACTCATGTATCTACAATTACATCAATTAGTCATGACACGGCAGAGTACTGATAACAATACTGTAGTGTAGTACAATAATAAGGCTTTATTGTTGTCACTATGACTCTCACCGCATTCTGCTTAATCCTAAATATCCTAATACAATAGAAAATACCACGACCTTTAAACATTCGGTGCACTTGCGTTGTATGTAGCGCGTGCCAGCGGAGCGCAGCGTTTCGATTTAAATACGCATGTTGCTTCGCCTGTGTAGGTATATTTATTATCTTCATGTTATTAGGTACTAGGAAGTGCAAATAATTGACTTCATACATGAAAGATATTTTGCAGATTTTGTTCAATAGTCACCTTCAACAACACGAGAGTAATCTAGAGCAGAGTTGGGCAAAAAATAACTTGAATAAGAATAAGAATAAAAACAGAAATTTCATTCTTATTCCAATCGATTTGAATAAGAATAATTCTTGCACTCGTTATTTTAGAATAAATAGAAAGTGAATAAATCATGACACTTTTATTTTAAATGAAAAAGACAAAACGGAATATTTATTCCAGATGTAGGATTACCTATACTAAATAACGTTTTATTCAATTAGAATGTTATTCTGAACTAATTTAACTTTTGTAGTTACATACTACTACTTTTAATTTTGTAAGTTTCTAAAATAAATAAAACAAATAAAATAGATAAAACAAATAAAATAAATGAAATAAATAAAAAAAAACAAATAAATTATATTATTTACATCTATTTTATTAGTATTGCATTTTAGTTTTTATATAATATTATAAGTATTAGTTTAGTTTTTAAGTAGGTTTATTTTAATTTTAGTTTAGGTTTTAAATTTTTTATTCACAATTTCATAGTTAGTTGTAACTTTTTTTATTATTACCTTTAAGTTAAATAAATGAACTTTATCCTAATAAAATAAATAAGATAAATAAAATAAACAAAATAAAAAAATAAATAAAATAAATAAGATAAATAAAATAAATAAAATAAATAAAATAAAATAAATAAAATAAATAAAATAAATAAAATAAATAAAATAAATAAAATAAATAAAATAAATAAAATAAATAAAATAAATAAAATAAATAAAATAAATAAAATAAATAAAATAAATAAAATAAATAAAATAAATAAAATAAATAAAATAAATAAAATAAATAAAATAAATAAAATAAATAAAATAAATAAAATAAATAAAATAAATAAAATAAATAAAATAAATAAAATAAATAAAATAAATAAAATAAATAAAATAAATAAAATAAATAAAATAAATAAAATAAATAAAATAAATAAAATAAATAAAATAAATAAAATAAATAAAATAAATAAAATAAATAAAATAAATAAAATAAATAAAATAAATAAAATAAATAAATAAAATAAAATAAATAAAATAAATAAAATAAATAAAATAAATAAAATAAATAAAATAAATAAAGTAAATAAAGTAAATAAAGTAAATAAAGTAAATAAAGTAAATAAAGTAAATAAAGTAAATAAAGTAAATAAAGTAAATAAAGTAAATAAAGTAAATAAAGTAAATAAAGTAAATAAAGTAAATAAAGTAAATAAAGTAAATAAAGTAAATAAAGTAAATAAAGTAAATAAAGTAAATAAAGTAAATAAAGTAAATAAAGTAAATAAAGTAAATAAAGTAAATAAAGTAAATAAAGTAAATAAAGTAAATAAAGTAAATAAAGTAAATCAAATACATAAAATACATAAAATAAAAAATAAAAAAAAATAAACAAAATAAATAAAATAATCAAAATAAATTATATAAATAAAATTAACAAAATTAATGACAAATAAAATAAATGAAATAAGTAAAATAAACAAAATAAAAAAATAGACAAAGTAAGTAAAATAAACAAAAACATTAAAATAAACAAAAACATTAAAATAAGGGTTGGGTTACCGAATGGATAGGATTAAGCGTAAAGAGGGGTTTTCCGGTCCTTGGTTAGAAAACATCTTTATCTTTACACAGACGTAATCATAAAAATAATGTTGCATTCAAAAACCGCAAATTACGGCAAACATACAGGTAAAATATTTTGCTTTATTCACGATATGCCTAGGAATTTCATGATCTGCCTGATTTTACGATCGGCCGCCGACATATAAAAAGAATAACAAGCCAGATTTTACGGTCCCCGGCGTTACGCAACGCTGCAAGTGAATCTGCAGAACGGCCGTATAAATTATAATAACCGGGTTATGCTGGCTCCACACTGCGTGAGAATAAATCATTCATTATATAGTTGGTCAAACCAAATTTGTCAGCAAATAGGAACAAAGTGCTAGTACTAGTGTAAGACAAATATAGTATGGTTCTCTCTGTCTATGTTTGAAACGAGACAGTCCTTTGACAAACTGTACTTGACGCGGCGAATAATGATCCCTTGATCTGTATGACAGTTCATTTTTGTATGAAGTAACAGTCAATGTCAAATGTTTCATACATTTCTTTATTTAGAAAATGTAATTATTACTTAAGTAATAAAAATGGTCTAAGATATAAATAAAGCTATTTGGTGGAACTGTCATATACGGATCATCATTCGGCGCGTCACATAAAAATCATGAGTAGCATTAATTTTTAATTATTCAGTTATTTTTTATCATGGAAATTGACAGTGACTTACACCGCCCACGTCAACGTTTCTACATCCAAATGCCACCTTTATCTCGGTAGGTTTGGATTTTCGATTTTCTAAATTTCAAATACGCGACGGAACCCCTAAAAAGTCTACAGATAAAAGGTTTTCTTTAACAAAAACTCAGGCGATTGTAACCCCAGCCTTAGGTAGTGGGCCAAGGCGTATCTTTTGATTTTAATATTTTCTCATGGAGATGAATCGACAATAATAAAACATACATTTTGACAAGTTCATTACACATAAATGTTAGGTATTTTTGAAATGATAAAAAAATTAAACCGACCGCAGGTATTGTTTCGCCCATTTTTACTCATTCTACGTCAAAGCAAAATCATAATTCCACTTACGTTGCAGAATTCTTAACCATTACCTACTGCTAAAATAGTTTTGATAAGCCTTTGTCTTATGAAAACAACATTATACGACCTAATTACCTACTGTAGGATCCTCTATGACCCATTATTACCTACGTGTATTATTTTATTTTTTAATAAGTCGTATACTTGAGTGCGTGTTTTCCGTCATTTAAAGCGATGTTGTTATGATTATATCTATTTACACAACAAGGGCGTGATTCCGCAATATTTTTTTTCAGCTCGTGATATCACCAATCTTGTGATATTTACGGTAGATAAATGGAAAATGGCGATAACGTAACAATCCCCTTAATTCATGAATATTAGCAACCTCTGACAAACATTTGTTTAATAATTTTGCCTTAAGTCAAAAAGAAACACAACCTTCAGACTCAGATTTTTAATGTCGGCGGCCGAACGTAAGATCAGGCAGATCATGAAATTCCTAGGCATATCGTGAAAAGTAATACTACCCCTTTAGTAAGTCGCCATCAGATATACGGGAACGGCCACGTGCCCACAAATCTGAACACGCCTCTGTCAAGGCGTTAGAGTGCGTGTTCAGATATTCTTGAGCACCTCGGCCGTTTCGAAATATCTGATGGCGACTGGCGTTGATGACTGTACTTTGGAGTTATAGCGATCGCATCTAAATCTTTATCTAAGTATACAAAGCCGAAATATAAAAAAATCCATACCTAATATATAATCTAAATCGATTCAGCGGTTTAAGCATGGAGAGGTAACAGACAGAGAGACAGATAGAGTTATCATCTAACTTTATGAAAGTTGTAAATATTAAGTACAATATGTATTCCGAGTTCCTACAATGAAATGTAAATAAAAGTGTACACATCACAAAAGCCATGAAACTTTACCGTAAAGTCAATAACAGATTTAGCACGAGCCAGACAATTGTTACAACGCTGAAACTAGTTTGAACGTTTTATTAGTTGCAGCTAACGGTTGGACTTAATGAGTAGTGGTTATTGTTTAACCCTTTGACCGCCGTTGGCATGTATACAAGACAACGGTAGAACGATACACTGGCGCCGCTGTCTTGTATGCAAGACAAAAATTCAACCGCTCGGTAAATGTGGAAAAAATATCAATTATAATTTCTTTTACAGTCATGTTAATGTTTTAGGACCTTGTTTAAAAAAAAATTGCATTTATTGCATCTATAGAAATCCATTCTTTTATAATAAGGCTCTCAAAAAAATTGCTCCAGATTTCAACGTTTTTCTTGTTCCTCGTCGCCGTTGTCTTGTATACAAGACAGCTAGGGATGGGAATGTT
Source organism: Cydia amplana (assembly GCF_948474715.1). Lineage (NCBI taxonomy): Eukaryota > Metazoa > Arthropoda > Insecta > Lepidoptera > Tortricidae > Cydia > Cydia amplana. Next base: position 19,743,810 of record NC_086071.1, read on the forward strand.
AACTCGATATGAGAATATTCAAAATAAATATCAAATCGCAAATCTGGTTTTATTTAAGCATTTGAACACTTGTTAAATGCCAATTGGTGGTAACTAGTAACTAGAATACGTAAAACGAGACGAAAGAGACGGGCATTAACTATAGCTGAAGTTCAGGGAGCTTCTTCAGCTGTTGATAGTAGAGTCAGACAAGTAAATCTGTCCTTGTGGTTTATTTGCAGAACAAAAGATTCATTTTAAGATGATAGTGTAGTGGGGAGTGATACCCTGCAGTGACCGCTTCGCACAAGAATGGTACAGGCGGACGCTAGGACTATATAGTCAGTGTCGCCTAACTATGAGAATGTTATATATTTGAAATTGACGAAAAATTGTCATGGTAGGGAGGATGTAATACGGGAACTGAGAAGCTCATCTATCTAATTTTCCCCAATGCAGTTCCGGTACTTACATTTATATTATCGACACACGATGCGCGGCTCTAACGTTACGCTTATAAAGTTTACGTACCGATAAGCGCTTACGCCGTTGACCTAGAGACTATTATTACTTAATCCGCGCGGAAACAGTCCTTGTCGGTCAGCACTGCGGACAGTCCATGCGCGCCGTTGTCTTGTATAAACGACTTCTTGTACAGCCTAGTGCAGTGATATTACGTCATGAATCGATATTGTTTAGTGGTTGTTTTTAATGATAAAGACCTTTATTTTTAACATTGTCGTGTGTAAAAAATATGTTAATTTTTGGCATTTTCGAAATAAATTAAAGTTGGATAAGAACAAAGCCAAATTGAGAATTTTTTTACCATAAATTGTAAATATCGATATCACTATTTGCAATCCCTAAACTTTTTATTAGTTGTTTATTTAATATTTGCTCTGGCGTGTGAATGAGCGTCTTTGCGGACTGGGTCCGGCGTTAGATAACGAAGAAGAGGTCGTGTTTACCATTCCTAAAGACATAATACGAGAGTTTAGTTCATTTATTTGGTTCGAGATAGAACCCACTGATAGACTGATGTAAAAAAACACCAAAGTTCACTAAGATCGATGTAGGGAAAATCAACATATGAAATTTTGGCTTGAGAAGACCGTTATAGGGTTACTTTGCTCAAACATAGTCAGAAAGGAAGAGCTTTACTCCTTCTGCTGTACCGACCTTCTATAAGTAGAGTATGAGTGCAAATACAAGAGTTACAAGCGACGAAAGAGCTTGTAGACGGTTTAACCTGATAAATAATCTTCTCCACATTGACCCGTAAAACCCCCCAACTGTAGTCACAAAAGCTCCCAACTACGGTCCAAAACAACCTCGAACATATCTTCGTTCAGTGTGAATATTGTTTGTATGTGTTTTTGTGTGTTTTTTTAATACAAAACATATTCACAAAACTCGGGCAACATCAAAAAGAAGATGAAACAAGATTTAGTGCATACTCTTTTAGGTACCATCGTATTTTCGTATTTGTCGTGGCACTTCAGTCAACCTCACTACATTTTGTACTGAGAGTGAGACTGACTGACATAGCATAACACGCAAATTATGCACTAATTATCCGTTGCCACTGCGGCACTGACGTGTCAAAGTTTGGCACTCACGGCCTCTCTTGCACCAACAGCGCCGGCCGCATGTCACGCCACGCCAGTCTTAATGACATACTGCGCCGGGCCTTCGTCTCTGCCGGAGCGCCGTCGGTTCTAGAACCGACGGGGCTAGCGCGTGACGACGGGAAGAGACCAGATGGCATGACGCTGGTTCCCTGGAGGCTGGGTCGACCACTCGTCTGGGACGCCACGTGCGTGGATACCCTCGCGCCGTCCCATCTTCCAGGGACCTCTTCTAGGGCTGGCGCTGCTGCCGATGCGGCAGAGCATCTCAAGCGGCGCAAATATGCAGCCATAGACAGCGGCTGCATGTTTGAGCCGTTTGCGGTGGAGACGCCTGGGCCGTGGGGTCAAGGCGCGCACAGCGTTTATAGGGAGTTGGCCAAGCGCCTTATCGACGCAACGGGTGACCGGAAGGCTGGAGCATACCTCGTCCAACGCATTGGCGTTGCCGTTCAGCGCGGCAACGCCGCCAGCCTTCTGGGCACCCTACCGGTCGGCACAGACTTGGGGCCAATTTTTTATTTGTAGGTTTTTACTTTTTAGGTAGTTTTAGTTTAGTATATGTTTAGTTATTAGTTTATTTTATTTTTGTTAGTTGTAATTAATTACTTTTATTTGTAGCATAATTATTTGATAAATAAAGTTTTTATTCAAGTTAATTTTTAAACCATGCACTACATATGTATTTACCTACTTAATTAAGTACTACTCAAGCTGTCAACAAGGCGTAAAAAAGTATAACTTACAAGTGCAGAAAACGTAATTTTATGCAAGCGCAACTTAATGTTTATAATCATAACACATCATAAACACTTTTATTAGTGCAATTACATCTATTATGTGCATGCAACGTGATATAATAGTGTGCTAACATATTAGAACTCTGAAATAGAGTACGTAACTCAATCAGTTCCGGATCGTTAGACAGTAGATAATAGTTTGGAGTTGTCCAGAGGAAATGAAAGGTTGTGATCTACACTCAGGGCCGGATTAGCCCTAAGGCAGAGTAGGCAACTGCCTATGGGCCCCGCCTCGGCTAGGGGGCCCCGCCTCGGCTAGGGGGCCCCGGCGGCCCCGCGCGCGCCAAATAAAATGTGTTTATTATGGCCAAAATTCATAAATAATTGTTTATGGTACCTACTTATACCTAATGTCCAATATCAGTTTCTCAGACACACAATCATCAAATGATTATGTAAATTATGTTATTTTATAGCTTTTAAAGTCTGTAAATCGAGCTCGAATTTCAGGCTCCCGAGGGCCTAAAACCTCATTTATGAAACTTCGGCCCTCCGAGTAACTCTTGTATGACACATATATTATTGTTGAGTAACATTTGACGATTGGTTCGTATCAGAGCGCTGCTTTCTTACAACTCGACCATCGGCGTCGCTTTTTAACAAATATAAACATTGATTTCAGAAGCTTAGCCTTTTGCCTCGCATGAAAGCTCACCTCGCTGGTTATAAGTACGCTTCGCGGGCTTGTTAAGTATGTGGAGATTGCTGAGCTCGACCTTCAGCCTCACTTTTTACCTCAATTATTGGTTCGTCTACCAAATCTCTTCTTCAGCTTAGCCTTTGGCCTCGCTGCGCCAAGCTCGGCCTGCGGTCTCGCTTTTTAATACAATGGACATTGGTTGGCGTCTGTGATCTAGCTGAGCTTATCCTGAAGCACGGCTTTGACCTCACATGAAAGCTCGCCTCACTGGGTAACTTCGGATTTTTAGGCTTTTTTAACACGCTTTCACAATTTTTTCACAAAAAATTTCGCGCTCGCTGCGCTCGCGATTTTTATTGCTTTTCCGATTAACCCTGTACTTACATGCTAGTTTAACTGGTTAATGAATAATCATTTAAACACATGTAAAATATTTTTTCTACTCCAGCACTTAAATGTGTCAATTAAATGACTGACAGTGATATCTAAAGCAATGTCATTTGAATGCTTTGTCTATAGGCTCATAAGATTACTGCTAGCAGTCATCTTATGAGTATAATACAACTGCTTTATTTTTTTTAAAGATACAATTTCCGATCATCTTGATTGAAAGAGGTATGTTTTCATTTACAATAATAACTCTTTTTTTTTTTAAATAATAACTCAATTTTTTTTAAATAATAACTCTTTTTTTTTAAATAATAACTCTTTTTTTTAATAATAACTCTTTTTTTTTAATCTGCAGCTGTCATAGAAAAAGTAATGTATGCAACAGCTCATAATTGGTTCTTAAAATTCTCGGGTCTTTTTTTACAAAACTCGACTACGTCTCGTTTTGTAACTTCGACCCTTGAATTTTAAGAACCCTTATTATATCACTGTTGCATAAACTACTATATTATTAGGTTAATTTTAATCATGTGGCTCGTATGGTCGGACAATCGCTGTTCAGCCTCGCAAAATATTTAACTACTTATTGAGAAAAAAAGAGCTTTCCCCACACTGGACGCAAGGAGGAATCGGCAAAAACTAATATAAAAAACCTTTATGTCCACGCAAGAGCGAAAAAGACATCGTTCGGCATGTTCGGATCGGCTCAACCGACACCTGAAGGTAGAAATTAAAACCGCAAACTTACTTCCCTGTACTGAACAACTGAACTTGTGTATGCAGAATTAACTGTAAGGGGGCCCCGAGCATTGCAATGCCTAGGGGCCCCGACATGCTTAATCCGGCCTTGTTTACACTATTGTGTAGCTAGATCACCTTATTCTTGACCAAAACGAGTGCTTATAAATATATGTATAAATAGTGCTTAAAAAATGAATTTTCACGGTAACATACCTTAGTTACAAAATCAATGAATCATTGGAAAAGTTAGAGGTCATGAACTCCATATTCACTGACCTCCAACTCGTATACAAAAAAATAGACGAAAATTTATAAGAGTAGGTAAACATATTCATTAATTTATATAAATAGACGAGCTTCTTAAGGAAGGTCAAGAAATGTTGTTTAGTTTAAGTGAGTTACATTTTATAGGTGCTTACGTTACAAAAAACTGTCATCATAAGTTTATAAATAAAATATATTTTTGAAAACAAAAATATCTCGTTTTAGATGCGTCACACGTCCGAGGCTTTGGTTATTTTTTAGAAAAAAAAGAGAGGAAAACTCTGAATATTAAGTAAACCTGACATTGTTGTGTGTATGAGGGTTCTGTAGTTTTTTATGTCGGCAATACGCATTGTGAGAGTTGCAAGCGTCCATTGGCTACGGTTAATTCTTACAATTTAGCGGGCTGTGTGCTTTTTGTGACCACTGAGGCATATCTGCTAGATAAGTATGTATATCTAACGGTAACTTAAAGTGGAAACTTGCAACAGTCGGCCCTTCGTAGTTTAGTACACTTTACTCTGTCAAAAAAGTCACAATTTCAGGCACCAATAGTTTTTATGCTATAATGATTGACCATTATTTTAAAACAAAATAATAGAGCATGCGAAAAGCGGCATTCGAGTCAGAAATAGATATCTTTATAAACTAAAAGTTGATTGAAGGATGGTTGTATTACTTATTACTGGCTTGATTTACCACCCGCCAGGCAAGAAAGTCCAGCTTCCTGGCCGGCGAGAAATACTGCTGTTGATGAAATACTAGATCTATTATGGATGAAATCATTTCGAAAATTTATATTTTTGTGTAAGTATCGATATTTTCTATCTGAAAGTTTCCTTTGTTTCCTGTGAAAATTTCCTAAAATTTACGAGTAGCTATTACTTTATCAAGTTTTTGGATAATTTCCGCACATCTGCAAATGCAATACCTACTCGTACATAAAGGTTCGATATTCGAATTTTCTTCGCTACTATACTTTTTTAAGTCTCCTTTTTCAACTGACAAATTGGTTTGCTATGCTTACTTTAAGAGTTAGACCAATAATAAGTCCAAATATAAGTCTTTTAACGATTCTGATAGCACACGCATTGCAAGTGTTATTTTAAACGTCAAACTTCTATGAAATTAAGTAATTGACGTATACTTACTTACTTACTTGCAGTCTTGCACTGCGTATTATGCTATCAAAATCGTTGCAGACTTTGCTTCATCAGAGTTAGAGGTTAGATAGACTTATATTTTTTTGAACATTCTTACCTCATTTTAATGGGGCTGAAGGGAGAATTTATTGGCCCCATTGTCAGGCCAGGATCTGATGATGATGGGAGGATGAAATAAAAGGATCTCGTGCTACAGAACCCTAAATAACTTCAAACGGAGTATTTCACGTCCCTTTTTTTACGGCTCCATAAATTCGCGCACGGGACGATGCGACTTCAAAAATTAACCGAGGTTGACCCGAGGTCGTTCAACCTGGTCAGTGAGTGACTCATGCCACGAGGTGTACACATCACAGTACTTGCTTACGAATATAAAAAAAAATCTGTAACCTACAAATCGAAAAGGTCCCATCGTAATGAGTAAAAGGGGGTTTCATTAAAATTTTAAAAATTGTTCACTACTCGAGTTGCGTTTTTGTGGTTGATGTGGTTTATCCAAGCTGAAATAGATACCTTCGCTTCGCTAACGCTCGGTCAATTACATCGGTAGTAACAGATAGCACCACGTTCACGATGAGTAAACCTCACATTTCTCCTTCATAACAAAGCCGACGTAAACCAGACAATTCATTCACCATTCTTTTAGTAATTTCCTATTTCCTGGCGCGAGACAATCTGCCGGGAGATGCGGTATTGTGTGCATTATCCATCTAATATTATTATTATATTGTTTTTCCGTGTTTTGGTTTTACGGTAATAATTATTTATTTTTATTTTATTTATTGTCACTTAGCAACTATCCTTACAGGTTAACCCTAATACAATAGTGCCTTACTAGGTAGGTAATTTATATTAACTTATATTAATTATAATAACAACATATAACATTTGAACAGATTCTTACAAATTCGGACATATTAAATGAAAACAAGTCAGTTTGATCAGCCACCAGATTTAGTGTACGGATGGTGCGACTGAGAGGCGCCTTACGAAGCAGGTTGGTTCTGCCGATAGGCTCCACCAGCAGACGCGGTCGCCGCCTCCGCTCCACGTACCCCTCGGGTACACATAAATACATTTGTTGTAGGATCCCCGGGTTGTAAATGCTACCGCGAAGGATCTGCACTAAGTAGCATGCGAGTGCTAGATCCCTACGTGTTTCTAGTTTATTATAACCCACGACGCCTATTACGAACAGTGTGGGATGCATCAGCGGATAGAAAGTTAGCTTAGGTTAAAGACATCTATGAATTCTCTAAATACCTCCTCCAGTCCTCCGTTCGACGTTCGAGTTCCGTATCTGATCAGCCAATTTGAAAAGACAATAGTTTCACCCCACCAGCTCGTAAAGGCTATCTTTATTCTTCAAAAACTGATGAGAAATTTGCATTTTAGCCACAAGCGTGGCAAAGTAATGCGATGCAAATTTTGAGCTGTTTCTATGTGTTCTACTTTTAAATTATGAAGCTAGTAGTGATATAGAGATCAGCTATTTAATATCGAACTGCTAATATTATACCTATTTATGGACGTAAATATCAGATACGTTTTTACCCCAGTTGCATCTTGCGAACATGTTTCATCCCTTAAATAATTGTTAGTTACTTAGGTATGGGTTACGACAACTCAATTTATTAATTAGGAAGGTACCTACTTGATAATCTTGATTACTCTTCATTAGTGGCATGGGTTTGACAGGCATGGGTAGAGCAGTAAGGAGTATGCTGATTTAATTATTACGCATTTATAAAATATTTATAATAAACTTCTACCTACTTATGAATCTTTATTACCCAACCCAACCAATCAAATTGCATCCAATGCATATACATAAATGCATATGACCTTTGACCAGGAAAAAACATTGGCGTCAGTTTCACCTAGTGTCCTATAGAGTCTGTGTGAAAAGAGAAGAGTCGTGGAATGTATTGGGCCTCATACATTCCACGACTTTTCTCTTTTCGCACAGACTCTACACAACAAAATCACCAATTTTAGATTTGTGGTGACATTCGAACATTCGAAATTTAAAAAAACTGGCCAAGTGCGAGTCGGACTCGCGCACGGAGGGTTCCGCACCATCAACAAAAAATAGAGCAAAACAAGCAAAAACAACAAGCAAAAAAACGGTCACCCATCCAAGTTATACTGACCCCGCCCGACGTTGCTTAAATTCGGTCAAAAATCACGTTTGATGTATGGGAGCCCCACTTAAATCTTTATTTTATTCTGTTTTTAGTATTTGTTGTTATAGCGGCAACAGAAATACATCACGGTTCGTGAGATACAGCCTGGTGACAGACGGACGGACGGACGGACGGACAGCGGAGTCTTAGTAATAGGGTCCCGTTTTTACCCTTTGGGTACGGAATCCTAAAAATACCCGAACGCGCATTGTAGCGTCGAAAATTAGCATTTTTGCGTCCGCACCTCCATTTGATCGGTCATAACATAATCTTCAAGTGGGTATGGGGCGGTGGCTTCGCGTGACTCTTCATTGCTAAAAAACCCAAGAAACAAAGTAGCCCTTGGCACCAATCATTACCATCTTCACAAAGCCCTCAAAGAAAGCTCCGATGAATAATCGCATAATCGATTCGTCACAACACATAATTTGCGTTCTTTGTCGAGATGTCCTTACCCGTACTTCCTTCATGAATAACTTATGGGTGGTCGTGGATTTTGGTGAAATATGTGCATAAAACAATTTTATGATGCTTCCTTATGAGTGGCCGTGTTGGTAAGATTGATGGGTCATTGATTTTTTAGCCAGTACTTTACTTGAGACTTCTTTTTAGGGTTTCGTATGAAAAAGGTAAATAGGAACCCTTATAGTGCGACTCTGTCCGAGCTGTCCGTCTGTCATATCGCTAAATATCTTGAGAACTACTGACGCGAAATTAAATTTGAAATAGGTGGTTATGGACAAGGCTTATTTATTCAAAAATCTATCGCTTTTATCGTTGCATGGTATAATTGAAAGTTTGTACGGAACCCGGTGTGCGAGTTAAATGAACTCGCACTTGACCGGATACTTTACATTTTCTTTTTTGGTTGTTCAGCGGGCTATATCTCATTGCCCATAATAGATGGATAAATGTACATAATATCTGCCTATACAACAAGCGTGAGTCGGTCTCAAGAAAAAATAATTAAAACAGTAATAAGTAAGAAAAGAGTAGCATGGCAAAGTGTTAAACTTTGCGTAACTAGACATTAGTAGGGGTGTCTATTGTTTCCCAACTCCTTAGTTTTAAGTCATAATGTATTGTTTGCCCGCATTTTCGTTAGTCATAATTCATTTGGTTCAGAAACGGATATCTATAGGATAACCTTACGAAAATCTTGAAAAGTTAACGGTTTCAGTTTATGACTAATGAAAATATGACAAACAATACATAATGACTTAAAACTTTATGGGAAATAAAGGGATCCATTAGTAGACATATAACAAACGCCATAAAAGGGCAAGTACCTACCTACTTATTATTCTATAATCTTTGATTCATGGTCTCACCGCTAATTAGCTTATACGCATTCTTCGACGCATCACTATCGCAAAACAAAAGGTCGTATGTCACCATGAAACTCTATAGAGATACGTCGTTTTTTATGGAAACGCGAGTCCAAGGGTGGGTATTTATGTGTGTTTCCTTGTTGTAGACAATGCGTTGGGTCATTGTCATAATTTTGTTCTTAATGCTTGAGTCATCGAACCTATACTTTAATATTTTTGTTTATGTTTGAAAATATTTAATTTGTTTAATTTAAAAGCCGTTTAAAACATTTTCACACAATTTTCAGTCATCGCTGAATGTCGAATGGGTTATTTTCCTTCGATTCCTTCAAAAAATTACAATAGGCGGACGAATGTTTGAAATGTCAACGTATTTAAGAATTAATTCGCTTAAAATTTGCAAACTCGATCCTTTAATTCACTCCAGCTTGTCGCTGCCATGAATTAACACCCACTTTTCCAATATTTCACTTGCCCCCTTCGTTGCACAATGTATGTACTAAAAAAAGTAATCGATTACTATGAAGACTTTTAAGTAGTATAACTCGTAACCTCAAATCGAATAATTCTTCTACATTAAGGAACTCAAAAGGCTGGAGTCCTTACTAATTCTGCTAATAAAATAACTCTTGACTGCACTTTGCATGACAAAGTGTGGTTTTGTCAACGTAAAAAACTAATTTCTACGAAAATACGACGTCTCTTGTGGCACTCCCCCACTTAGTCACATCAAAGCCGGTGTTGAGTTTAGTCGGACTTTATTCACTCGGAAAACAATTCGAGTTGTATCATTAAATATGCGGTACACATCGCGGCTTTCGCGGCTTTAAACCTACCTACCTATATAATATGATTGACCTGCGAGCGGTGGAATTCCACCCAATTTTGAGCGAGTTAACATTTTGTGAAATTTTGTGACGTGATAACGTCTTATAAATCGATGAACACCGGTAGCATGCACGAAAAAGTGTCACGTTGTGGACAGATCTCCATGGTAACGTTGTGGACAGATCTCCATGGTAACGTACAAAAGTATGCAGTTTTTCATCAATGTTTTCTTATGACGTTATCACGCAAAATTATCGTCCATAAACCGACTTTATAGACAACCATATTTTTTTAATCCGGGCCGTAAAAGGGCTAACCCATTGAGGATTTTGGCCTTACACTTAGACCCTATCCCTCTTATTCATAAAACTTTACGGGCCTGATTTAGTTAAATTATGTTTTATCCCTTACTTACAAATACATAAGTCAAAATGATAGATAAGGACAAACGATTACCTATTAGCTAATTGAGGTTTGTAGCGCGTTTATGAATAAGATAGATAGATAAAATCTTTATTCAACCACAACTTACATGTTTTGTGACACAATAAATAAATAACAAGAGGCAAAAAGAAAGTTGACAAGAGACAAAAAGAAGAAAGCAACATACAATTTGACACTAATAGCAGTAATAGCAATTTACATATTTATTTTACCTAAGTAGAGGGTCATGTGTTGTGGTAAAGAATAGGCGCTGACTCAGCATAGATACTGCGGAGACCGCAGAGCTGATCTTCCGTCAGAACCTTAAATAAATTTTTTGTATAAATAAAAATTTATTGTAATAAGACTTTAGTATAAGATTAAAACTAATTGCTATACCCTGTCCGGGTTCATGTTCACATATGTGTACCTTGTATACTTATAATGTTGTACATGATTGCAATGATTAAATGATTAAATGATTAAATGATGATTAAACCTACAGTAATGAACGACCAGTGCAGCGCCAGTCGATGTATGTATGAAATACGTATATATTTATATATATATGTATTTATATGTATTTATATATTTGTATTTGTATATTTGTATTTGTAGATACTATAAATATTTGAAAAAATAGAATTTACTTACATAATATGTGTCGCGTAACGGTGTGGGTACAAACAAAGTATGACGCATAAGTTAGTACTTACTTGTTAATAAGGGGGTAAGGCTTTACAAGACTTTTGATTTGAAATGAAATCTACGTATCATCGTCCACAAGTTAATTAACAATTCCTAAATGAAAGTCTAATAGGTATAGTCTTACCACAGACGAAAAATTAATTTTCCGTTTAGGGATTGTGGTGTTCACTGCACAACCCCTAAACGTGACCGTTATACCTAATAACTTACAAAATTGTCAAGTATGAGTTTATTAAATCGATCTAGTTACCTAATATTTTGGGGGCCTATTCTCAATTTAGACTAAACGGTTTGAACGATCGAATAACGATCTACCTTTTGTGTATTATTGTAAATATTATTGTTTCGTTATCTAATACATTTTTAACAACTGGGAGGTTGATTCTAATTTAACAAATTGTTACGGTTTTAACTGGTTTTGATACGACTATGACGATACACGACTTTCACTTAATTTCACGTGTACCAATCAGCGTAAGTCATCTTCAAGGTTTTATCAAAACCAGTTCAAACCGTAACAAGTTCTTAAATCTGAACCGGGCTCCGGGTTTCGAACATCCGATAGTTCCAAGTCCATATCCGACACCTCATATCCCCGCTAGAATCACGCGCACGTCTTTCAACCTCTATAAATTCATGACCACCCATAGACCTTATGTCGACGCAATACAGTTCATAAAGGATTAAAAATCACTTCGTAATAGACCCTGAATAGGGTTCACTGTATTTATAAATTCATGACCACACATATCCCTTATGTGGACGCAATACAGTTCATAAATCGTTAAAAATTACTCGTCGTAATAGTCCCCTAATAGGGTTGTCACTTTCGCAGGTAATCGATAGTTATATTGCATCACACGTATTGAATTAACGGTTAAGTAATTGGTTTATAAATAATACGTGAGGGTATTGTGTTCGGATCCTTTTGTTGTAGGTCCGTCGACGTCAAAGACTAGAGTTTGTTAGATTTTTCACGATTTTGCGCATTATTTAAAGGATGCAAAAGCGCAAATATATCTTTGGCGTTGACTGTACCTAACGGGATTAACTACTCTAAGCCTGTCAGTTGTTCGGTGTCGCCTTTTGCGTTTATCGGACAGGCTAATAACGTCCAGCGAACTGGTAATCAGTAAGCCCCTTAAGAGTACCTAGGTACCTACAGTAATTACCGTAAAATGGCACTCTCTTTCATTTTCTAACTGTGTACCTACCACTTACACGAAAAATCATGCTGAATTTAGTGAATTTTCACTCAAAATGGATAACAAATCCTTTGTTATCCATTTTGAACTCGATTTTCTTAAAAAAAAAGATTTATGTTATCGTGACAACGTGGATTGGTTTGTCAAAAGTTCAGACACAAAATACGTGAGATGTCACTCGCTAATGAGGGTCGTGGAAAGTGTAGCGAATGTCCAGTGTATGAACTGTGTCGTGCAACATACAATACAATAACCCATACACATACTTCACTTATCCGCAAGATGAAGTAACCTAACAAGTTGCAAGTTAACAACAACGAAACGCAACTGTCACTGTCGCACTAATATGGAAGAGTGATAGAGAGACATATAGCGTTTCGTTGTCGTAGCGCAAGCGATTATCATCTTGGCTAGGCACCCTGAAGTAGGTACTTTTAATAATAAAGGTTTGTTCACTGTTTGTGACTCGTCCTGTTCTGAGTAAGTATTAAGTACCTATTCCAAAATATTCTATTTTATTCAAAAATTCAACACTTATTAAAGTCAGACCAAGAAAAGTATGCAGCGGATTTGATAGCCCACGCAGTGCAAGTGTTATTTTAAACGTCAAACTTCTATGAAATTATGACGTATAAATAACACTTGCATTGCGTGGGCTATCAAATCCGCTGCAGACTTTTATTGGTCCGACTCTAGTATTACTGAAAACCCCCACTCATGGATTTCAAAAACTTCACAAGCGACTCTGTCGACTACCTACTAATTCATTAATTAATAATTATTAGGTAATTTTGAACACCTCGCTTCTTCGCAACTTCTGCCGCTGACTGTATCATGTGAGAGTTTGGCGACGGTCAGCCTATTGGTATGTTGGTAGTGGAATAATGAAAACGAAGTAGAGCAGTGAAATTGCGGTTTGCGTGCAAAATGCTGACAAACTGCGAGCGAATGTCAACGGTTGTGACATTCCACGTATAAAGGTACCTTATGGCGGTTGGCGCTTACGTCACCTCCTAGCACCGCATTGCGGTTGGCCGCCTGGTACCTTTTGACGTGGAACGCCACAATTGGTGGACACTTACCACCTTATTCATTTAAACGCGCTACCAACCTCAATTAGTTAATAATCGTTTGTTCTTATCTGTCATTTTGACTTATGTATTTGTGAGAAAGGGATAACACATAATTTAACTAAATCAGCCCCGTAAAGTTTTATGAATAAGGGGGTTAACTGCGTAGTAACAATCAATCAATCATTAAACAAAGGCCAGGCAGGCTGATAAATTCCATTTGTAAAACAAAAGAAAAACCGGCCAAGTGCGAGTCGGACTCGCGCACGGAGGGTTCCGCACCACCAACAAAAAATAGAGCAAAACAAGCAAAAAAACGGTCACCCATCCAAGTACTGACCCCGCCCGACGTTGCTTAACTTCGGTCAAAAATCACGTTTGTTGTATGGGAGTCTCACTTAAATCTTTATTTTATTCTATTTTTAGTATTTGTTGTTATAGCGGCAACAGAAATACATCATCTGTGAAAATTTCAACTGTCTAGCTATCACGGTTCGTGAGATACAGCCTGGTGACAGACGGACGGACGGACAGCGGAGTCTTAGTAATAGGGTCCCGTTTTTACCCTTTGGGTACGGAACCCTAAAAAAAGAAGAAAATTATACTAAGCTTAGTTTTTGTTTTGAAATATTTTTTTACTAATACTTTATTTTAGTACATAAAGAAACTGATTTGACTAGTCTGTGCGGAAAGAGAAGAGTCGTGAAATGTATGGGATTCAACACATTCCATGACTCTTCTCTTTCCGCACAGTCTCTAGTAGTCAAATACCCTACAAAAACAGCCTGTATTTTTACAGCATACATATTTCAAAATAGGCTCACACTCACACGACACAATGTCAGTATAGTTAGGAAGTTACATAACGTGCCTACTATCCATAAAGTACAGATAAAGCCTAGGCAACGTGATTTCTCTTGGGACATTGACCGTAGTACTGTTTCCGGTAACGAGATGGTAGCCCAGTAAATTAAATACGGTTGCGCAAAAAAAACTTTTGACGTGATAACGTATTATAAATAGATGAAAACCGGTAGCATGCTCGAAAAAGTGTCACGTTGTGGACAGATCTCCATGGCAACGTATAAAAGTATGCAATTTTTCATCAATGTTTTCTTATGACGTTATCACGGAAAATTATCGTCCGTAAACCGACTTTACAGACAACCATATTTTTTTCTTGTAACTTGATATTGAACTTTTTTCAATATATTATTTCTTCTTCGCGTTATCCAGGCATTTTTGCCACACCTCATGGAAGCCTGGCGTCCACTTGTTTGAATGTAAAAGTTTTTTTTTAATTGTAACATTTTTAACTATATAACAGGATGACCCAAAAATACGTTGACAAAGATTTTGACTGCAGCGTATTGGTGAAATTTTATCACACACAAGTATACAAATTTGCATTTATTTATTTTATTAAAATTCACACACAGGTTAACAGTATTACACCAAAACAGTTGTGTGTTATTATATTAAAATAATAGATACCACAAAACTACGTATTAATATTAAATTACATTGTAATTACAAAAATCTATAAAAAGTTAAACTAAAAAAGAGCATGTATATTTGTGCCGAAGCACTAGACAATCATATTACTATGTATGTACTTTTATTAAAACGCATACTCGTACCTATATATATCCATTACACTAAAATAAATGGTTGCTTATAGATATTTAAAGTTTTTTCCAATTTGCCATACTTGCGGCCCATGTAATGACTGGACTAATAGTGCAAAATAATAACATGCGAATAAAGATTGTTATAGTTTCACTTCCACATCTAGTTTAGATTACGAGTATTATGGACTAGGCACTATAAGGTAGGTTAGAGACCTAGAGACGGTAGGGTAAGTTTTATATATGGATGCATAGGGGATGGGACATATTTTTGAGTAAGTTGTATCAAAGAAAAAACGTGCCTCGGAAATAAGAAAAAGTCCTATGCTCGGCTAGATGGCGTTGAGGACACCGTTTCATATTTAACAATTTTAACAGAGGTATCAGTGAAAGAACATGGGTCGAAATGATATAAAAATAATAAAATTATTTATCCATATAATATATAGGTATGCATTTAATAAATAGTTTTATACATTTTCATTTTGAGTTTTAATCGTGTGTCGATAGATGGTAGTAAATTTACTGTGACTACAAAATTACTATCTATCTACTATATACTATCTAAGTATTCTCTTCGGTTGTACACTATATACTTACATGCACTTGTGAAGGTTCTATTTGTGAAGTAGGTACATATCTCCAAATATAATTTTACAAATGCGGGCCATAAACTTTTTTAGTAAGTGAGTAAAGGAGGACTTACGCTAATAGACCGGGCCGGGCCTGGGCCGAGGCGTCCGACATATCATTTTCTATGACGTGACGGCTGATCGGTGATCACGTGGTGCTTTCCATAGAAAACGAAGCGCCGGAAGCTCCGGCCCGGCCCCGGCCCGGTCTAGCGTGAGTCATCTTTATGTGTTATGCGACTTTCCTGTGAACATCATAAAAAAGGACTTTAAAACCTTTATCCTTCCTCCTTATAGGCAACCTTCTACTTCTTAAAATGAGTACGTTGCAAATCTTAGAAACTTTACGTAACGCCGTTTTTTCCAAAGGTTTTTGATCCATGCACACGATGGTTTACCCTCAAATATCCGGGAAGCGGGGTATTCTGGCAACACCGGCCGTATGGCACTCTCCCTTGAACTCGGACGTGCGCTGCATGCGCGTGCGCACCGTTACTCACGTGCGCGAGCGCCGAAACAACACAGCGCAGCTCATCGCAGCGGCTCCGGTTTAAACAATGCTTTATTTATTTAAACTTTATTGCATAGTAAAAGTTGCACAAAAGGCGAACTTAATGCCAGAAGGCATTCTCTACCAGTTAACCTTTGGGCCAAACCGAGATCAAATAGTGATAGATGTGGGAAATATTTACAATAGGTATTAAGAGAAATTGAATACTAAATATAAAAAATATGCCATGTGTTTAACTAGTATTGAATAACTTATTAAGAGGAAAGGGGACGATGTCACGTGACCGCTTCTGCATACAAGGATAGGTATCGACAGATAAAGAATTGAAAGTAATAAGTTTATCCTCAAATATCCGGAAATCGGGGTGTTCTGTTCTGGCAACACCGGGAATTCTAAAATAAACATGCTAAAGGTTTGTTGTTACGAATATTTGACAACAATACAATTTTATATTTAACATTACACATACAATATTTAACACATATAACCCTATTAAAAATAAATTTGTTAAAGGCCGGCAACGTACCTACTTGCAAACCCTCTAGTGTAGTAGATGTCTATGGACTGCGGTAATTGCTTACTATCAGGCGATACGTCCGCTCGTTTGCCTCCTATATCATATATATTTTAAAAAAAGTACCTAATATCCCAAAAAAGATCTCGAGAATTTTTCGCAAATGACGCGTGCGCGTGCCTCCTAAACCTATCATAAAAAAAGTTTTTCGCAAAGGACACCAAAGTATCTGATCAAAATATTCGCATATCGTTTTATATGTAGTGGTCCCTCTGTACCGTATTCTGTGCTAACGATATACATATAGATAACAATTACTTTCTGCCGTTAGCGGTCGCCGGTCGTGCCGAATGCGACCGAGCCCGATTCAGTTAATAACTTCTTACGGTTTTGATATGACCGTGAATATAGTTCACTCTGATTGGTATGCGAAATGAGGACTACCGCGTTTAATTTCGCCGCTAGGGGCGCTAGTGTAGATGGAGGTTCAAAATGTCAAATGCATAGAAGTTTTGGGGATTTCAAGATTACTTATTCATAATTTTGGTAAAGCTTTTTATACATCTTTGATTATAAGCATGGCAAACAATAGAAATAGCTCAGACAGTGGTTTAAAAAAGTTAATATATATTCAAAACAGGTTGAAAACACGGCAAATTTAGACGTTATAATACCTTTGTGTAGTTAGAACGCTTGGAGGATACAACTAAACGGAGTAGCCATTGACAGGCTTTCCCCTCTGTCGAAAATAGGCGGCCAACGGTCATACACAATGTATGGACTGACGTTTATCTGACATGGCTATTTTTACGTTACGCATACATTTGACGTTCCCCTCCCCCGCAAAAATCAGCAGACTGTTTTGTACAGAAAATTACAGATATGGCGTCTCCGTTTGATTATATCCTCCAAGTTAGAACGTATTGATTTTATAAAAATAAGCGTAGAAGAATTTTGAGATCTGTTTTTCTGGACCTCCATCTACAGTGGCGCCAACTCGTGAGCACAAAAACGGTAGCCCTTATTAAGTGAAAATCGTGCGTAAGATTCACACCAATCACCAAGACCATGGGTCTCCAAACTTTTTTACCTGAGGGCTATATTGCGCCTCAGAATTTTCGCGCGGGCCACCTTCGGCGTCGAGGGGGGGGGGTGTGTATCTGGTTGCTGCTGTTAGGGCTGAACATCTGGAGCCTGGCTCCCGCGGGCCGGATTGGAACGCTGTCGGCGGGCCAGATTGGAACGCTCCGCGGGCCGGGGTTTGGAGAGCCCTGACCAAGACGATTGTCAAAACCGAGAGAAGTTGTTGAATCTAAATCGGCCTCCGGGAATTCTATTGAGTCCTTGTTTTCGGAAGAATGAGTTGCGCGATGACTGTCGGAGATTTGTGAGTGAAGATATGCGTAATGACACGATAATTTGCGAAAATTCTGGGAACGTTAGCGGTCAAAGTAAGCATAAAGGATAAAATTAGGTACAAGGTACCTAATACAAACATACTGGAATACCTTTGATTTACCGAAAACCCGACTATCGGGTATCTTATGATTTCGTTCCCAGGCCGGACGACCCGATAGTCGGGATCGTGGTACTATTGACAGCTTTATATGACGAAATATTTGTGGCCTGGCGCGGATGTCTTGTTTGGCTGGGTGGCAAAGTTACAGTCGCTATCAGATATATCTGAGCGGTCAAGGCGCTCACAAATATCTGAACACGCCTCTATTGTCAAGGCGTTAGAGTGCGTGTTCAGATATATCTGGTGGCGACTGTACTAGTGTACAATAAGGGTGACCGGCCGGTCCGGGTCGCGGCGTCCGAAACTCCGTTTTCTATAGACCACCGATCACCCGTCATAGAAAACGAAGTGTCGGACGCCTCGGCTCGGACCCGGACCGTTCTAGCATGAGTCATCGTTCAAGGATGAGGAGGGTGCTCTATTTTCAATGTGTTTATTTATATACCTAATTATTTAGACGTATGGCATGTATAACAATAATTATATTACGTGAATGATTATTTAATTTAATGCCACAAGTTCCATGTTATAGTATGTCGTTGATTGTATGAGAGCGGTTTTCTGGCGGCTAGATTAATCTGACTATATTTTATTTAAATTGGAAAATGTTTGTTTCAGAGAACGCACAGTACGGTGCTCATCGGTCCTAATCGGAGCCCTAGGAGTATCCCTGATCACCCTCGCAGTGTACACGGCTGTGTTAGTGCTGACGGAGCACTGGAGCCCTAGGCCTTGCGTCAGCGAAGAGTGCGTTGGGACCGGTAAGTACTATTCACCCTTCAATCATCCTTCATCAAACACCCTTCTGCAGGGGACAGAATAAATAATAGTAAAGTCGCCATCAGATATATCGCAGCGGCCAAGGTGTTTACAATATCTGAACAAGCACTCTAACGCCCCCTGACAATAGAGGCGTGCTCAGATATTTGTGAACACCTTGGCTGCTCCGATATATCTGATGGCAACTGTACTACGACGAGTTCACCATACAATAAATGTATAGTCATAGGTATATCATCATGCAACGCATCTGAATAATTAAGAAAACTGCACGCATAATTATCACAAGAATAACAAATTAAATATCCATTAAAATATCCCGCCGGCATTAATAGTGACAGTTTTACAATTATTTCTGACGTAATAATATTCATTTATGCGTTTTTTTCATACCGACGCATCGATCTCCTTTCATTTGAATAATTGATTCCTTTTAAAGCAAAATGATGAGAATAATGCATATACTTGTGTCATCACCAACATAGTTTAATATGAGGCAAAGGCATGGCATCCGAACATCGTCATTTGAACTAGTTTATAATTATTTTAATTCTCAGATTAAATCCACACGCATAGAGAAACTGCGCCATTTTCGCGAGTAAATGATACAATTACATTAATTACAAAAGGATTTTAATATTGCCGGGTCGGAGTTTAATGTAAATATGCATAATTACAGAAATAATGCCACGTGGTTGAATATACTTATCTAGGTGATTCAAAATTGTGACGCCGTACTTATTATGTAAATTAAATCATGTGTTAGGTCCCTAAGTATCTACGTAGTAATATCTACTGCATGCATAAGTAATATTTTTTAAATATTACTACGTAATTAAATAGGTAATGTGAATAATAATAATTCTAAAACTACTACAGATATAGTGCATAATTGTCGTCTATCGTATTTTCTCGGAAACGTTAATATTTGTCGTGCTAATTCTTCAGTCAACCTCAGTACTTTTTGTACCGAGACTGACTTAAATAGCAAGACACGTGCGTACGTCTCCGTGAAAATACGATGGAAAATAATTATGTACTACATCTGTACATAGACATATAGGTTACTTGAAGTAAATAAGTAAACAACACAACAATAATATTTTGTTATATTTTTACCAATTTTTTTTTGTTGTTGCTTAAATGTAATATTTTATAAAAAAAAAGGAATGTGCTAAACTTCCAAAAACAAAACTAAAAATATAATTAACCGTCATTGGGACCATCATTCGACGAAACATGTATAATTCTTCAGCATTATTATTGCAATCGCAATCCAGCGCGGGAACGCTGCCTGCGTATTGGGCACCCTCCCGAGGGCACCAAATTTTGATAGGTATTTTTAATTTTTTAATAATCATTTATTTACAAACAAGATATATACAATGTATTACTAAAATAAATAAAAAACTAGCTTAAATCTAAAATAGGCCCTTTTAATTTTTAGTTTTAGTTATTTTAATTGTAGTTAGTTTTAGTTTTATATTCCTGTCTATGTATTTTAGTAATTTATATTAATAAATCTTTATTCTTCAGCAACATTAATCATCACCTCTTTCCCCAGCATCCCGCGTCATCGCAGCCCTGAACAAAGACGTGGACCCCTGTACAGACTTCTATGAGTTCGCATGCGGTGGCTGGATCAAGAAGAACCCTGTGCCGGAATGGTCCACATCTTGGGACCAGCTAGCAAGGTACGTTCATTGAGAGACCCCCTACAGCTACACTAGCATCTCCCGAGCGTCGGCGTCTAGTCAACTCTGGCTGCAGCTCCACGCAACTGCGCAGCGACGCCGTTTTCCATAGCGCTGACTAGACGCCGACGCTCAAAAGAGGCTTGTGTGGGTGATCTATATAGGCGCTGTATAAGTCTTGTCTTGTTGTTCGCGTGTGGCGGCTGGATCAAGAAGAACCCTGTGCCGGAATGGTCCACATCTTGGGACCAGCTAGCAAGGTACGTTCATTGAGAGACCCCCTACAGCTACACTAGCGTCTCCCGAGCGTCAGCATCTAGTCAACTCTGGCTGCAGCTCGACGCAACTGCGCAGCGACGCCATTTTCCATAGCGCTGAACAAGTCTTGCTTTGTCTTGTCGATCAAGCAGAACCTGTGCCGAAATTGGCAACTTCATGGGACCAGCTGAATTCTCCAAACTCTTACATGCAAGGGCAATGGCTTAAGGATGACTCACGCTAGAACGGTGCGGGTCCAGGCCAAGGCTTCCGACACTTCGCTCTATTCCCAACGGTTAATCGGTGATCGCGTGATGCTTTCTATGCAGCGTTCTATGTTTCGCGTTTAGGTCCATTTAATTTAATTTCCGGAATTTTTTGTAGCACTATAGGCAGAAAAAGAGTTTAACAGGATCAGATCGATTTATAATCAACTGACCTTCTTGACATCTCTGACGGTATTTATAAAGCTCTGGTTTGCAGGTTACGAGAGCGACTAGTGGCAGACCTGCGGGATCTGCTGGAGATGGAAGACGATCCAAACCTACCGCAGAGCGTCCTTAAAGCCAAGGCTTTATACAGAACTTGCATTAATATTGGTGAGTGCTGAGATATACTTATCGTAACTCTAGTTAAGTGCTATGTTATACTTATCGTAACCTTTAGATTTGTTATCCATCTCTTACCTACTTAAGGATGCCTCGCGCTAGGAAGACAGTCTGGGTCCGGGCCGATGTAACGAGTGGTCCTTTAATTTGAGTCGTTTCTGATATGATTTACATACATGATATGAGGTAGGTAGGTTAAATAATTAACCTTTATTTTCCTCTTAATCGGTCTCGTGTGGAAGAATGTATCTCCACTGGAGCACCGGCCGCTGCCAATTTGAAACAAATTATATTCCGTACAACCCCCAAAAGCAAAAAAAAAACTCCCCAAATTAATTTTATTATCCTCGTTCAGGTGTGACCATTGTTTAAATACCTATTGAAGTTATAAGGCTAAATAGTTTCACATATGGAAGAAAAAACTCAGACAAAACCATAATTAATATTGATTCCTATTA
Organism: Cydia amplana; assembly: GCF_948474715.1. Classification (NCBI taxonomy): domain Eukaryota; kingdom Metazoa; phylum Arthropoda; class Insecta; order Lepidoptera; family Tortricidae; genus Cydia; species Cydia amplana. The sequence continues at coordinate 19,765,768 of NC_086071.1, forward strand.
TATTTGTGGATCATAACTGCATGGACTAGAGTTAGATGGTTTTACGGTTCTTCAAATGCTATAAGTATATAGAGCTTGGACAGGGAAGGACCTATTGAAATTCATCCTCCGTTGAAAGCCCCAATTTTACAGGCCGAAGCTACTAATGTCACATTTCCATTCCCAGATAAACTAGAGGCAGAAGGAATCAAACCAATTCAGAAGATTCTAGAAGAGTTGACCCTCCCTCCACGTCCGCCGAGCGACGCCTCCGCTAATTTCAGCTGGGAGTTAGTGGCGGGGCGGGGGAGAAGAGAAATGGGTCTGAGTGTACTGTTGAGCGTCCAAGTGGCTGAGGACGTCAGGAATACCAGCAGGAACCGGGTCGTGGTGAGTCAAGCTAAGCTTGTTAAGAGCCACCCCACACTAGCGTCTTCCGAGCATCGGCCTCTAGTCAACTCTACTAGCTCGACGCAACGTTGTTGGCGCAACTGCGCAGCGACGCGATTTTCCATAGAGGACTAGAAGCCGACGCTCGGAAGACGCAGGTGTGGGGTGGCCATTAATTGAAAAGGAATTCTTAGATAAAAGTAAAGTAGGTACTTAGTTAACAGAACCGTTACTCAGCGATAAGGGGTATATTATAGACGAAACTCTTAGTACGTTTTTGACTAGTTCGTTGCTATGATATATACAATATATATAATTAGGTACCAATTCGAAAAATGTATCCACTGTATCCTGTTTTTTTTTTACCTTAAAGTAGTTTTTTACGTAAGTAGGCTGTCGTAGACATGATGTGAAATTGGCATGACGGAGTGCTTTCCGAATTAAGTACACGTCACGAAGTATCTTCTGATAAAGATCACTATCAAGAAGTTCTGATTTTTAAACCGCTTTTGAAGTTACCTATACTATAGCAAGCGTCTTGTTACCTAATAATGCCGTAAGAATAAAGATGATAATTTGATATTTTTATCCTATACATTGGAATTAAATTTGGAACGTGGCTAAAGTTTTTTACTGTGGATTTATGGAATAACCCACTTTTAATTAATCCCATCGATGACTCAATTGTTTTTATACCTATATCATATTGTTTCATCCGCAGTGGAAAAATATAGGTATTATATAAGCAGAATAATATTTCCGATCGGCAAGTTTGATAAGGACAATCGGGTTCTGGGAAAACACTGGCTTAGATTTTTTTTGCGGAAATGTTCCCTATAGTAGGTACCTATTACCTACCTTACTAAGTCGATTGAGGATGATCTTTTATAAGACAACTAGCGACCCGCCCCGGCTTCGCACGGGTTAACAAATTATACATAAACCTTCCTCTTTAATCACTCTATCTATTACAAAAAACCGCATCAAAATCCGATGCGTAGTTTTAAAGATCTAAGCATACATAGGGACAGGCAGACAGCGGGAAGCGACTTTGTTTTATACTATGTAGTGATGAAACACACATAGTCACACATAGTTTTGGGGGAGCCCAAAAATTGTAAGTAACATAACTACGTTCGTATTGCGGGTTACAACATTATTGCTTTCCAGCGACGATTATAATCCTTATACAGTCGACGTCAAAGATATGTTAACACTTTTGCACCTTACTCCTTTGTAATATCACGTCACAATTTCTGCTGCTGCGTGTCATGCGTGTGGTATTTCATTCGTTGCAGACTTATCTTGGTCTAACTCTGTCTATTCGTAATAATCTTTTGTATATCAATAGGTATTATTTAACTGCATCAACAATACCTTAGTTCAGCGGTTCTCAATCTTTTTTTTTGACGGAACCCTTTTGGAAAGCGAAATACTTGATGGAACCCTACAATAAAACAATAGTTTTTAGAAGTGTATTTTTTTATTAATAAGCATAATAATTATGCTTATTTTATTATTCTAAATTATTCTAAATTCTTGCGGAACCCCTGCAGGGGTGTCGCGAAACCCTAGGGTTCCGCGGAACACACTTTGAGAATGGCTGCCTTAGTTCATTTCTTAAAAATGTAATTTCAGGTGGAGCAAGTATCTCCAGGCTTCAGCGAGCGCTATCTCCTAGCCCCTGAGCAGTTCGCACACGAGTTAGAACAGTACCACACCTACATCAAGGATATGATCTCCCTGGCTGACCCGCCTACCAACGCGACGGAGTTCGCTGACGATATCGTGGCTTTCAGCAAGAGTTTAGCTAAGGTTAGTGTTCCTGAGCAGTTCGGCCGAGAGTTAGAGCAGTACCACACTTACAGCAGGGAGATGATCTCCCTGGCTGACCCGTCTACCAACGCGACGGAATTCGCTGACGATATCGTGGCTTTCAGCAAGAGTTTAGCTAAGGTTAGTGCTCCTGAGCAGTTCGGCCGAGAGTTAGAGCAGTACCACACTTACATCAAGGAGATGGTCGCGCTAGCTGACCCGCCTACCAACGCGACGTAGTTCGCTGACGATATCGTGGCTTTCAGCAGGAGTTTAGCTAAGATTAGTGTTCCCGCGCAGTCGCTTTTCGGTGAAGGAAAACATTGTGAGGAAACCGGGCTAATCCCAATAAAGTCTAGTTTCCCCTCTGGGTTGGAAGGTCAGATGGCAGTCGCTTTCGTAAAAACTAGTGCCCACGCCAATTCCTGGGATTAGTTGCCAAGCGGACCCCAGGCTTCCACGAGCCGTGGTAAAATGCCGGGACAACGCGAGGAAGGACGATGGAAGAGAGGAACCTTTAGCTGGGGAAGACCCCACATTGACCTTAATGTTGTCTAACCGTTCATAGAAGATTGACTGAATGATCATTGTAATTTCAGATCATGACCCCAGTGGAGGTCCGTAGAAGCGGCACACACTTGTTCCACGAGGTCAGCGTGAAGCAGCTCGTCGAGGGGTCCTCGGGCGGCCCGGCGCAGTGGAAAGATGTAGGTTCTTTAGTCTTTTATATCTTGTAATAAAAAACTAACTCATTTTGTCTGTCAAATTTCATCCAAATCTCATCATTCGCTTGCCCATCGGGGTCGTCACAGCATGTCTTCTTCCTCCATACCTCTCTGTTCTTCGTCTCATTATTCACCTGCTTTCATTTCATATCATCTCTCACACAGTCCATCCAACTTTTCCTTGGTTTTCGTTTCCTCTTTCATCCCCACATCCGTTCCTAATACCTTTCGCACATGACTTTCATAGTTCTGGACTGCATTAGGTACAGTCGATGTTCAACCAATCTCTGGTTTCAGCACGACTGGGAGAAGTACCTAGAGCTGGTATTCACCAACACAAGCGTGGTGTTAGACCAGGACGCGGACCGGGTCATCGTCATGGACCTGCCGTATCTGCAGAAACTGGCCGTGCTTCTGACGGACACCAAACCTGTTATCATTGGTAAGTATTTTACTGAGTAACTATGTATATGCTGACAAACACTCATTGACGTAGAAATAGCGACATGGAAAAGAAATGGAGATGGATAAGACATAGCTACTACTTATTCGAAGAGTAGCTCCGGGCGCCCTGAGGGCCTACCGCGAACCACGTTCGACGTGTTGCCTCCCTGTCCCACTTACGTACGAGTTTACAAGTGCGACAGAGAGGCAACACGTCGAACGTGGTTCGCGGTAGGCCCTCTGTCTCTGTACGTGTACCTACACTCTTGACGACGGTCCGACGAGTGAGCTACTACGAGTTAGCGGTTGTTCGCACTGATGTGATACGACGCCAGAAGGGTCGCTGAAGATAGGAAGGCTTGGCGCGAGCTTTTGAAGGCCCTCTGCACATCTATTAGGGTGTCTTAGGTTAGGTTTTTCATTTTTATGTTCAAATTGGTCGGCAAGTAAGCACCTCTTGCGCATATAAGCAATGACCCTCTACAAACCTAATTATTACCTATACCGTAAAATGGAGTGAGTAGGGTTCGCGGGGAGAGTTGGGTTATGAATGGGGAGAGAAGGGATGAAAGGGGGGTGAGATGGAATTTTAAGGCTACTGCTATAGTTCGTTTTTTTTAGCATTAGAAAGAACTTGAAAGAAGGTAAGCGATTTTGACATGTCTTTTAATTGAAAAACACTTTTTAAATAGTATTTTATGCAACCGTTGTTTAAGAGAGGTCAAAAAAGGCGAGTGGCGTGAGTAACAATTTGAGGCGAAGCCGAAAATTGTTAATAAAGACGCCACGAGTATTTTTTGACTCAGTTAAACAACGTTGTATACAATACTTTTTCTACGACCAAGCACTTACTTACTTTGAAATAAAATCGTAAATTAAACAAATATTTTTAATTCAAGAAGTAGCAAAAATGGAGGGTACGGGCGGGAAAAGAATGAATGAATGAAATTAAAAAAGAAACATGTTTATGGTTCACTTATTTGTCAGAGATGACATTTAAAATAAGGTTGGCAACACAGTATTTCATTCAATATTTTTTAAGTGGTCATTACACGAAGTATTGTAAAATCGCCAAAAAGATACTGCGTGTATGCACAAATTCTTTTTTGGGGCATAGACTAAAGAAGTAAAGACTTGTCTTGACAACTATAAGGTAGGGTTTTAAAGGTGTGTGCACGACCCTTTAAATGACAAATAAAAGTAGTAAAAGTACGGGAGTAGAAAAAATCAATAACTATTACTTATGAAAGCAGAAGACTATAAAAGATCGTATTAGATTCATAACTGTTACATATCTACCGTAACTTATTTATAAAATGTGTTTTTCAATTAAAAGACACATCAAGATTGTTAACCTTATTTCTAATGCTAAAAAACGAACTATACAAAAATAATGTATTCCAATTTAAAATGGAGCTATAGTAATACTCATAATTTAAAAAAATCGATCCAACAGTCTTCCAAAATCACCTTTGTATGAAATTCCATCTTACCCCAATTACGAGGGACTACGGGGTGAGGTGGGATTTCCTGTTTAAAAAGTCCTGTCCTGTTGTCAAAGTTATGAAATGGAACTACCCAAAATAAAATAAAAACTAAAATACAAACGTCCGGAACACTTATTATAATTATACACCATTCAGTTTGCATATGTAAAAATAAAATGTTATCGAGGTTTGAATTTTAGTTTTGCCCCTACTCACTTTAGGTTAGAGAGTGATAAACTAAACAGGTTAAAATTAGTATGAAAATTTCATATTCAATTCAAGTTCCATGAAACGCATTGGTAGGAGCCGGAGTTTAAACCTAGTTTGCTGCACCCCCGGTTTGCTGCACGCCATACCGCTAGGCCATCAGCCTACGAGTTTGACCTAGTATTTGTATTAAAATGTAATAAAATAATTTCACAAAGCGAAGCGAAACGAAATTACCCAATCTACTGTGATCAAATCATATTTTTGTATAGGCATTTGTCAATGGTGCATTGTGTTGAACGCTTCAACATGAAAATCTCGTCATGCACTGTTTGCTGACGGCTATCTCAATTCAGGAGCGGTGCTGACCTGAAAGGTCATCTGACATGTGTGTATTGATGTTACATATGTATTTATTTACCACCATGAATTGAACGTTTTGATGGCTATTAATTTTAAATAAGCTTCATTTTCAATTATAATTTCAACTAAATTGAAGAGGGTGCTTGAAATAAAACCTATCTGACAGACTGCTGTCTTAGTTAAAAATAAATTGGTAATTTTTTTTCACGATACCAGCTAACCTGCAGAAATCTGTATTACCTACAGATACAGGGTGGTCCAAACCATGACGTCCAAAAATTTTTTTTAGATTCCTCACGTCGTGGGCTATCAGAATATACCCCATGTATGTTAGCCGATTTTTCGTAGTTTTCGAGTTATGATTTTTTAAACTTTTAACTTTTGTTATGAAATTCCGGGGTTCCCATACAGGGTGGCTAAAAAACAACTACATTTCCGTTGCCAGGGATGTTTTTGGGATTATAGTGAGAAAATTTTACTATGGGACCAACCCGGAAATCGCGAAAAAAAATTTACCCTTCCATAGAAAATGGACCACAGCCAAAATGTATGAAAGCCAAATTTTTTTTTTCGCGATTTCGGATATTCTGATAGCCCACGACGTGAGGAATCTAAAAAAAATTTTTGGACGTCAAGGTTTGGACCACCCTGTATATTTAAAGGTAAGTCATCAAACATATTTGGCAAGCCAAATATCGACTTCTTAGCTTTATCAGAAGTGTTAAAAAAATAGCGTCACGTCTTCTTCTTCCTCGATTCCTCGTGTCTGAGGGTCGCGGCCACATGAGGTCGTTATTTCGTGCACCAAGGCTCTCCATTCTGCACGATTTTCCGCCTTCCTGATAATAAGCCCCTTTGTGGATCCCTGGCAGGCCTTCTTTACAGTGTCCACCCAGCGGGTTGGTGCATGTCCACTACCCCGTCCTCCATCCACCATGCCAACCATAATGCGCTTTTCAAGGTTGTCCGGCTCCCGTCTGGTAACTTGTCCAAATTAGTTCAGGATCCGCTCAGGATAGCGTCACGTTCACACACTTTTCTGGCCCTCATTAAAAATGTAATACTTAATTTCAGAACGTTTCCTCTGGTGGAGCGTCTTCTCCACCGTGGCCCCGATGACCCTCAGCGCCTTCCGTGACCTTGGCTTCGCGTTCAGCAAAGCCGTGTTCGGGCTGCAGCAGAGAACACCGAGGTGGAAGAGCTGTACGGCTAATGTCAACGCCAACTTTGGAGTGGCGTTGAGCTATCTGTATGTGAAGAGGCATTTTGACCAGACTTCTAGACAGAAGGTAAGGACTATCTTTAGTAACAAAGGTCCTAAATCTTTCTATGTAAGAAGAAACCTTTAAAATAGTAGGAACGTTCAAAAATTTAGAGATTTAAGTATTTGCTGGGGTGGTGACTGTTTGGCTTCAAGTGCAACTTACACAGACGCTTCTCCCAGCTATGGATTAGAATTACCTATCCAAAACAAGAGTCTAATAAGTATCTTGGTTATCTCTCTCAGCCAAAAACTAATCCATAGTATAGTCTACTGGGAATTCTATTTTACGATTATTAATAATAGAGACCCGCCCCGGCTTATACATCCTTCCTCTTGGATCACTCTATCTATTAAAAAAGCGGCCAAGTGCGAGTCGGACTCGCCCATGAAGGGTTCCGTATTTAGGCGATTTATGACGTATAAAAAAAAACTACTTACTAGATCTCGTTCAAACCAATTTTTGGTGGAAGTTTACATGGTAATGTACATCATATATTTTTTTTAGTTTTATCATTCTCTTATTTTAGAAGTTACAGGGGGGGGGACACACATTTTACCACTTTGGAAGTGTCTCTCGCGCAAACTATTCAGTTTAGAAAAAAATGATATTAGAAACCTCAATATCATTTTTGAAGACCTATCCATAGATACCCCACACGTATGGGTTTGATGAAAAAAAAATTTTTGAGTTTCAGTTCGAAGTATGGGGAACCCCAAAAATTTATTGTTTTTTTTCTATTTTTGTGTGAAAATCTTAATGCGGTTCACAGAATACATCTACTTACCAAGTTTTAACAGTATAGTTCTTATAGTTTCGGAGAAAAGTGGCTGTGACATACGGACGGACAGACAGACGGACAGACGGACAGACAGACAGACAGACATGACGAATCTATAAGGGTTCCGTTTTTTGCCATTTGGCTACGGAACCCTAAAAACTGCATCAAAATTCGTTGCGTAGTTTTAAAGATCTAAGCATGCGAGTATATAGGGACAGACAGACAGCGGGAAGCGACTTTGTTTTATACTATGTGATGATAATGATGATTATTCTATGTGTTCCAGGCCATAGAGATGGTAGAAGACGTGCGCTCCGCGTTCGCCGCGGCCGTCAAGGAACTGGACTGGATGGACTCCACCACCAGACTGAAGACCCTCAACAAGCTGAGTGCCATCAGGAATTTTGTGGGCTTCCCGGCCTGGTTGCTCACACACGAGCAGCTAGACAAACATTACAAACATGTGAGTAAAAGAACAGACCTTTAGCCAACTAGGAGCTGCTGGATGGACATCATCAGACAAGATCCTGAAGCTCAGTGTCATCAGGAACTTCGTTCCTTGCCTGGTTGCTCACACATGAGCAACTAGACAAACACTATAAACATATATGTGAGTAAAAGAACAGACCTTTAGCCAACTTCCTAGTTCCCAGCTCCTGCTGGTGGATGGACATGATCAGACTGAAGATCCTGAAGCTCAGTGTCATCAGGAACTTCGTTCCCTGCCTGGTTGCTCACACATGAGCAACTAGACAAATACTACAAACATGTGAGTAAAAGAACAGACCTTTAGCCAACTGTAATGGCCGCCGCTTTCGTAAAAACTGGTGCCTACGTCAATTCTAGGGATTAGGTGTCAAGCGAATGTCAGGCTCCCATGAGCTGTGGACAGAAGGAAGAAGATGATGAGGCCGCCACCACAAGATGCATTTGGCAGCCCGCGAACGATTGAGAACGACGTTTGGCCAAGATCGTAGGGAATTTTTGGTAGCGAGCAGCCTTTGAACGATTAATGGATAAATACTATTGATAGTCAAAAGATGGTCGTCTTTCGACTGAAATGAAGACTATTAAAGCCCCCACTCCCGACACTTTCCCGGCAATTTTTTATATTACCCCAATTTTATAGGGTTTGTATAATACTTATACTACGAATATATTTTTCAGGCGGAAGTGGTACCAGACAACCTTTTTGAGACCTACTTGAAGCTGACGAGGGCTGCCGTCAAGAAATCCTTGGAATCCCTGCGAGAGACGCCCGACAGAGACAGGTATAAAGCGAGCTATGTACGCTTGAATTAGCCAATAGAATAGGTGTGTTTACCATTCTACATTCAGCCGTAATGAAAATAGGTTTGCCATGTCATTTTGCGTTCCTTCATGTTCATACACAGCAAGCATCAACTTGTTGCCTCTTCTTTATTTCGCAAAAAAGTAACCTGTTTTTTTTGTAGATGGGTCGCCACAGCCACAACAGTCAACGCTTTCTACTCGGCCACTCTTAACTCAGTCAGTAAGTGACCTTGAAGCTATTACCATGTACCTACCAACTAAACAGAACGAAATGATATTCTATGAAATAAAGAAAAAAACACTGTCTCGTTTCCAAGAATACGTTCTACAAAATATGTCACTAATTAAAACTACAATCATTTACAGTTGTAGGGCATAATAATTATTTTCCATCGTATTTTCACGGAAACGCACGAACATGTTTTGCTATTTCAGTCAGTCTCGGTACAAAAAGTTCTGAGGTTAACTGAAGTAGCATGATAACGAACGTTGCCGAGAAAGTACGATGGAAAACAATTATGCACTACACCTGTAACTGAAAAGCTTTCTTTGATACACTCAAACGTTTGTTATACCTAATTATGAATATTTTATATTGCAGTAAAATATTTTTTTTTAATATAAATTAACAAGCTTTATTTCCGTTTCAGCGTTCCCTGCTGGAATATTACAACCGCCTTTCTATGGGAATGGAATTGAGTAAGTAAAACGGAAATTAGTTAACCGTGCAGGAGCCCCTGGGCATGCATTATTTAAAGAATCTTGACGTGAAAAAAGAAGTATAACTAGTACAATTGTTTTCCATCGTATTTTCTCTGAAATGTTCGTATTTATCATGCTACTTCAGTCAATGTCAGTATATACTTTTTGTATCGAGACTGACTGAACTAGCAAGCCACGTTTGAACGTTTCCGTGAAAACATGAGGGAAAATAATTATGCACTACATCTGTATCCCTTAGTTAAAATGTGTAATTCTTTTTAGGGCCATCAACTACGGATCGATCGGCGCGATTATGGGTCACGAGGTGACACACGGCTTTGATGATCAAGGTATGGTCCAACACAATTGTCCCATAATACTGGTTCTACTATAAAGTAGGTATGCTTCTATCCGGCAGCACTTTTATCACGTGCCTAAAAAGTGAACACCATCCTCGAAAGTTCTACTCGCATTTGGGTTTTTCATAATTTTCTATTTGTGGTTAAAGCTACGACAAAATTGCTAATGAACAAATTCTTTATCAGTACTCTTTGAATAAAGTTGGTAGCACTTTTAGTTTTAGAACTATACGCAGAGATATATCAATACAACAGAGAAATATCGTTGTACTCTGACGGTTGACATTGCAGGCCGACGCTACGACGAAATGGGCAACCTCAAGCAGTGGTGGTCCGCGGCAACCCTGGAGCACTACCATGGAAGAGTATCCTGTATCATTGACCAGTACAGCAAGTATCATCTGCCGCAGCTGCCTAACTATACGGTAACTTTCTTCCCAGACGGCAAAGGTGACAATCGCTTGAGCTTCGCCATCGAATCGCTTTGTGTCTCTCTATCACTTTTCCATATTGTGACGGTGATAGTTGCGTTTCGTACGCTCCGTAGCGTTAGCGATTGGCATGTTGTCTACGGGGCCTGTACTTCTTCGAAACGGGAGAAGGTTTCATGTCATTTCAATAACAAGTAGGTATTTTCGCTGCTGAGTCATTTTCAGATTAAGTTCTTCCTTTGACTACTAAGTCTTTTAAAGATGTAGATGTTCCAAAAGGCTGCCGTTTTGCCAACTATTGGTTTTGATACTAAACCATTCTGAGATGAGGACGTTCTGCTCGGTGGTTGTTTTACCACCATGTCATTTTGAGACCCCTACGAGTATAGGCTTTCTGCGTTTGTGGTCGTTTTGAGATCTAGTCCTTTAAGTAATTTTAGTGATTCAGTCGTTTTGATAACCCATATTGTTTGTACGGCTTGTAAATAATAAGGGCGCGTGTACACGGTGCCGCCTCCACGCCGCCGCCGCACCTTAGCGCTATGTACACGAGAGGCGTAAAGCCCGCCGCACCTTCGCGCTATGTACACGAGACGCGTGAAACCCGCGGCGGCGGCGCGGCGGCGGGCTATACGAGTCTCGTGTACATAGCGCTAAGGTGCGGCGGCGGCGCGGAGGCGGCACCGTGTACACGCGCCCTAATAGAAGAAACTATCGTAATAATAATCGAGGGTGACATGTCGTTTCACATTTTAGTTCTGCACCTCTAACCTAAGTTATACCCAGGTGCACGGGTTCAACACGCAAGGCGAGAACATCGCCGACAACGGCGGCCTGCGCGCCGCGCTCAACGCCTACCAGCTGTTCACCCGGCGCGAGCCGGCCGCGCGGCGCGACACGCTGCCGGGACTACCGCAGTATAAGCCTGAACAACTCTTCTTTTTAGGGTTCGCACAGGTAAGGACCGCCTTTCAAGACCTGCATTCAAGTGTTCATCAAGAGGGTACCAGGCGTACGAAGGGATACCCTACCCGAATAACCGAAATATAAACCTGAACAGCTCTTCTTTTTAGGGTTTGCACAGGTAAAGACCGCCTTTCAAGACCTGCATTCGTATAGGTAGACTGTTTATGTGTTCATCAAGGTACCAAACGTACGAAGGGATACCCTACCCGAATTACCGAAATATAACCCTGAACAGCTCTTCTTAGAGTTTGCACAGGTTAAGATCTAGACTCAATGCTACTCTACTCACGTAAAGGTAATCTACCGCACAATGAGACACCCTGCATGGTCTAAATATCGCAGTACCTGAACAGACCTGGGGCCGATTGCATAACAAACTACAAGTAATATTACAAGCGGAACTCCTTATTTAATAAGTGAAATTAGAAAAGGAGTTGCGCTTGTAATATTAGTTATAGTTTGTTATGCAATCGGCTCCTGGTCTGCCGCATTATAAACATAAGCAGCTCTTCTTAGGGTTTGTTATTGAATTTTCCCTTGCCCCGAATGTGGGCCCTGTCGGCAAATGAAACCGAGCCTTATAGTAAGAATGATTGCAAAGAGAAGACAGGGAGGGACAAAATAGAACGATTAAAGACTATTCGGCAATACCTTCAATAAGTTAATACTAAACCATTTTTTACAGATCTGGTGCGGGAACTCCACAATAGGCGCCCTAAAATCCAAAATGGTGGAAGGCGTGCACAGTCCCAACAAGATCCGAGTGATAGGGACATTAAGCAACTCTAAAGAGTTCGCGGACGCGTGGCAGTGTCCGCTGGGGTCGCCTATGAACCCGGAACATAAGTGTGTGCTGTGGTGAAACTGTGATGTGGTGCCAAATGGGGTCAATGGGGCGTGGTTTAGTGAAATAGATCCAGTGCTCTACGCTTATTCATAAAATCTGCGTTGCGGAGTTTTAAAAAGTTGGAGAAGTTCTCGGAAACATTCATTTCGGAAATGGAACATTTCTATTTTTATAGAAAAAAACGAGAAGTTTCCGAAATTTTAAAAACGTTCATAATATATCATATTCATAACTATTAGGTACTTATGCTGCTGACAATAATACTTAATCCAGAAATCCATTGTCTAAATATGGCAAGAGCCGCAACGACTTTACAAACTGTATCAATTTACTAAACTTTCGTCTTTACATAATTCGTAAGTTACCGGGAAGTTACCGCCTTAAGCTACGACGCGTATACCTAGTTATGTAGGTTGAAGTCATTTGTACTTATTTTAGGTTATTTTAGTTTTATTATGAAAGTGGGCAGTTGCCTATGTAGATAATCTAGGCAGAAGTACGAGTAAGTTTTGTTACTCAAGAATTTGATACGCAGATAACGTTTCAAATACCTATCAATCATTTGTGAAGTTTTCAAGGACAAAACATTATTTATCTGTTGTGAAAAAGATCGATTATTAATTTCGACAAGATCATGTTTCGGCCGAAGGTTCGGTTTCGGCCAAAATACTGCCGAACCTTTCGTTCGCGCCAAAACTGTTTTTTCGAAGTCATGTTCGACCGAAATTTCGGTTTCGCAATGGAATTCAGGGTTCGGCTACGGCCGAAACTAGAGCAAAACCGAACCTTCCGTTTCGGTTTCGGCAGAAAAACCGGTTTCTTTCTGACACTATTGATAATGTTTAAACTATTTCAATTTCAACTTTTATCACTCTGCGTATCGGACAAGACAATAATATGTGTGATGTTCTGAGCAAATGATTTAATGTAGAAATTATAGAACATATGAATGTGATAATGTTTTATAAGAACCAATAGTTATAAGATTTAGATTGGCACAAATTCTAAGGCTGGAAATATTTTTAAAATGAGATTAAACCTACATTTAATGTATTCGATATTTTAGGAAAAATGTTTATCGAGATAATTTGTAAAAGATTTATTTTGTTGTGTATAAGAGATTTTATACAGATGTGACTAATATTCGAGTTAAAAAAAAACTATCAATAGTGTAGATATTTTTGAACTTGAATTTATGCATATTTGCTGCTGGACTGTAATTAAGTCGAATCAAAAGAAACTTAATTTGACATGGATGTAATATATTGGTCAAATAGGCCTTAGCCAAATTCAGTATTATTAAAAAAGTAGTCTAGTGAAAAGGGTCCAAACTATACTGAGACATGTTTTTGTTGGTCTTTTTTACTAAACTAAGGTGTATTGGGTATTGGGATAACTTCATAAACGGGTATATTTTGGAAATTACAAATAAAACTAGAAGCATTTTCTGATATAGCAACATTATTAAAAATGCCTTGGTAAGCATTGCAGTAGCGTTGGTGCCGCCAAAGTATGAAGTGATCTTTCATTTCACACATAGACAGAGATAATCATACTATCTTTGTCTTACACTTAGCACCCAAAAGAAAAGGATGAGTATAGTTTTCCTGTTTCTTACTATCTGACAAATTGGTTTGACCAACTATATTCATGACTTCCAAAATGATCCCGTTTTCGAAGTAACCCTAATGCTTACTTATATTGTTTATAATAAACAAATACCATGCATTTGAATGACAATTACTATTTATTAAAAAATAAAGACAAAGTTTCGTACATACAGTTTCATTTTTTCCTCACATAAGTAAACTCATACACCGGGGCCGTCTGCTTGGACCCCTGCTGTACCCTCTTGGGCTTGACTTTGCCGGCCGCTAGCACGTGTTTCTTCATCTCCATTTTCTGCTGTATCACTGTCAGCTCTTTCTCTCTGTCTATTCTTTTAGACAGCTCCTTGTATACTTTCTCTTTGTTTCTCTTTAGTTTCACAATTGCCTGAAAAAGGATTTAATATTTTTTTTTTGTCCCGGCATTTTGGCCACGGCTCATGGGAGCCTAGGGACCGCTTGGCAACTAATCCCAGGAATTGGCGTAGGCACTAGTTTTTGCGAAAGCGACTGCCATCTGACCTTCCAACCCAGAGGGTAAACTAGGCCTTATTGGGATTAGTCCGGTTTCCTCACGATGTTTTCCATCACCGAAAAGCGACTGGTAAATATCAAATGATATTTCGTACGTAAGTTCCGAAAAACTTATTGGTACGAGCCGGGGTTTGAACCCGCGACCTCCGGATTGCAAGTCGCACGCTTTTACCGCTAGGCCACCAGCGCTTCCATATCATAATAATAATCGTAATTTACCTAGAGAACTGTTGTATTATGTATGTCGCTCAGTCAGGAAGGAAGAGCTTAACATCTACTCTACCGGCCTTCAAGTAAAGTACAGTCAGCAGCAGAAGTTGCTAAGCGGGCCAGGTGTTCAAAATGATCTTGACGCGATTTTATTGTTAAGGGAATAAGAGCGTGTCTGTTTTGCTGCTGACTGTATGTACTAAGGCAGTTGAAAGCAATTAAAGAACTGGTATGGTCTTCCCGAATAGACGATCTACGCCCCCCGGATCCCTTTGACGTAATTATTGAAAGTCATTATTTAATGATTGTCAGATTATCATTAGTCATTATTATACCTTTAAACGAGCAATTCTTGGTTATTTATTTATTTATATATATATATATATATATATATATATATATATATTTCGGCGATCTTGGAAACGGCTCTAACGATTTCGATGAAATTTGGTATATGGGGGTTTTCGGGGGCGAAAAATCGATCTAGCTAGGTCTTATCTTTGGGAAAACGCTGGTATTTGAGTTTTTATAAGTTTACCGAGCAAAGCTCGGTCTCCCAGATATTTAGTCATAATTGTTAAACCATTAACTTTTCAGGATTTTCGTAAGGTTAGCCTATGGATAGGTTAGATTAGGTTAGGTTAGGCAATCCTGAAAAGTTACGCGTTTCTGAGTTTTACAAACCAAATTATGACTAAAGAAAATGCGGACAAACGATATTATGACTCAAAACTTTATGGGAAATAATAGACTCGCCCCACATTGACCTTATACCAAGATTACCCACCTCCTCATCCACATCCGGCAGCTGTATTTTATCCAGGTCCGCCAGCCGGGGCCGGTTGGTCTTACGACCTAGCAGGGCTGGGTGTGTATCTAACCGCTTGGCTAAGTCGAAGTCTTTCTCCTCATCGGACTCTATGAAGAATGTGTGCGTGTTGTTTGTGGCCTCGGCTATGTCGGTCATGTGGAGTTCTGACTGAAAAGTATAATAGTAGATTGTTAACCAAGGGATAAAATACACTCATTTCAGTTGAGGTCATTTGTGAGGAGTTGTAGGTGAGAGTGCCAATAGTCCTAGACTCAAATGGTGTTTTTCACCTTTTTGTACTTTTCATTACAGAAATGTACTCGCAAATGTGTCTTGCTATTTCAGTCAGTCTCGGTACAAAAAGTACTGGTACCGGTTGACTGAAGTAGCATGACAAATAGGAACATTTCCGAGATAATAAGATGGAAAACAATTAAGCGCTACATCTGTAAACATGTCTGGTATTTAAACTTTATGTACCTATTGGAACTATTAACAATAGTTCCTAATTTAAATAATGAAAAGTACAGTGTAAACACTGTACTTAAAACGGTGAATAACACCATTTGAGTCTAGGACTATACCCTTGTGGAGTGCCCTAGGGTTACACGTGTGATGATAACTCAATTTGGTTTGTAGTGACTCAGTATCAGACGTCTGTACTTCTGCTTCTTCTTGTTATTAGGGACTATATAAGGCTCCACAGCCTATGTTACTACAAATTAATATGGGTCAAATTGCTTTGAATTAATTTGTTGTAAGGTGGGCGTTTGACAGGTTAAATATTCACCTGCATATAAAATTGAACCTTATTTCGTAAACAACAAGCATACCTGCAAGCGGGCAATCCTGCGAGTCTCCATGGTGCGTTTCATGTTGATGTACTTCACATCTTGGCTCTGCATTAGCTTCTCCTGCTCGGCTGTATGCTCTTCTTCCTTCTTCAGCTCATGGTGCTCCTACAAATAAATATATAAAGTTGTAAAAAAATGTTAATACGAATTTTAAATCAAAACAAAACTTAAATTAACCCTTATATTAAAATTATTTTAAACGGGTTTATCACATATTATTAAGTTGAATAAATGCTCGACATGTTGTAATCCAATTTTCGAGGATCTTCTTCATGGAGCACCACCTTGACTGGTTAAGAGTGCGACGTAATATGTAAGTGCTGTATTTTTTTCCTTATTTTCTCGTAATGCATGTTAATTATAAGATGTAATTTTTTTTTTAAAGATGTGTCCCGCTGGGTTTGTTGGCCGTCCCATATTGGGATACCCTCCTCCAATTGAGGGGGGATTTAAATCTTCTCGAGGCAGAGGTGCAGGGTTGGAGCCGGTGTAGCTTTATTTGACGTTCATAAGACTTATGATTTTAGATCACATATGAATTGGGCCAAAAATCTAAGAAGTCTACTTTTATTTACTTTGGTGACTGTATTCAGGCTGTGTTAGTGCATTTTAGTGTAACTGTTCTACAAAACAGTAGCAACAACTCATTAAACTATAAAATGTTCACAAAAATAACCTCATGAAACTAGTCATAATTTTAAACGTACACTTACCCCATTTTTGATCCTAGAATTAATCATATGAAAGTAGAACTCATCAGGATTCTTATCCAACGTCCTTTTTCGGAGCAATTTAAGCGTTTTGCCCTTGTCATGATAATCTTTAGCTCGTTTCTTGTAGTCTGTTTTCTTCTCGAGAAGACCTAGGTGCTTCCTAGCCTCCGGCTGATGACGCTCTCTGTGGGTCTTCTGGTGGGCCTTAGAGGCCTTTTTCCAAGATGACATGTTAAATAATGTATTTTTTATTTAAATAAATACATACAAAGTAAAATAAACACCACGATACACGTGAGTGGCGTGGTGGAGTTGACAATTTCAACTGTCAATGTCAAACGCTAAAACGTCACTGTCAGTCTCTCTCTACGGTCCGGATTGTACAAAAAGAAAAGCAAAACCGCTCACTAATTAGTTTTGCACACGGTGCGTAAGCAGTACACTATTTGCGCAACTTACTTGTAAATAGCGCCCTTATTTGGACTGAAATATGCTCAAGTCACTGTACCCACATTATCCTTTGTTATTTATACTATGTTTTATAGACTTTAACCAGTGATCGTGAGTTCAAGTCTCACCCAAGACTACTTTTAAATTTATTTTAAGCTTAATAGCATCGTTTTCAGACGTTTCTGCTTGGTGCAAAATTTATTTACGCAAGTCCTCAACTTGCCTAACTGCAACGCTTAACTGTGACGCCAATTTTGCTTATTATTGCTACAGTAGGTAGTGCTTGTAGTTTATTGCACCTTAGTATTTTTTTAGGCACCGTAATATTTGACGTTAACGAATAAAAAAACAAGGTAAATTGTTCATTCAGTTTATTAGTCGTGTCAAAACTTATTCAACGAAATACATTAAATAATAAATAGTCGAGTTGTACAGTGTTGTACGCGGTGGAGCTTTGCCCCTTCAGGGAGCGGTGCCCCCAAAAAGGGGCATTGCCCCACTTGTTCCTTCATACATATAAAAATAGATTCCTTAAGTTAAATTCGCTAGCCTAGAAGGAGAATGTTCAATAAATGCATAGTTTAGTTTAGAGTTATGATATGAAACTATACTGAGAGCACCATTTCAATATCGCTATCATGTAAATAGCGAGCCATCGATAAGTCTTATATCGTGCGCAACTTCATGTTTTCTTATAAAATTCAACATACGTTACAGACAAGAAGTCGTACCTACTTATTTCTGTCGCTCTAAAAATCGTATTCCTCTCCCACTTTTTTAGAGTTTAGAATATCTTAAATTTTAATAAATATAATACCTTCTTCCCTTTTGCCCCGGTAGTATTTCTCCGCCTGGGGCCCGTTTCTCGAACGGTAATTAGTCTAATATTATTTATCAGTGTGTTGCCATGGTAACTCATACGATTTGCCTGCGGCTCATTTCTCGAACGGTATTAGTCTAAATATTATTAGTATGTTGCCATGGTAACCATAGTGCCATGCCATGGTAAAGCTTTGGTTTCCTCCGAAAGCGGTGCCGTCATATAACGGCCGTCTCCATACAAATACTACGACATAGCCGTGTTATTTAGTATGGAGACGGCCGCTATATGACGGCACCACTGACTTAATATAAAAGAAATAGACACACAAAGCAGAACAAAAACGTCAAGAAATGTGGATCCCAATGACGTTTCGCACCATTTGCATTGATGATAAAAACGCTTACGTAAATTTTGAGTCAAGATAAATGTTTCGTACAGAAAAGAGCTTAATGTCGTAAGCATTAAGTGTCAAATTTGCAAACATAAGTACCAACACTGTTAAAAAATTTAGTCCGATGGCACTAAACGTAACGTATTTACGTCAAACAACGTCAAACGAGAATAATGAACGAATGGAGTCACTTTGGTACACTTTAATATGTATTACTGTACAGGAAGACCAATTGAAGTAAGAAAACAAATTTAATTTAATCGGGAGCTCAAATAAAATTAATTCGTGGTTCAAATTCAAACAAATTAAATTTTTAATTCGTAAGTATACGTCTTTAAATACTAATTTCCTTGAAATAAATTCTACTTATTAAATAACTGTGTATTTAAGATCTACATTTACTCATAACACGGGTGCACGGGGACATTTAGATACTGATTGGTTTTTTTTTATAAAGTCTACCTATACTTTATAAAAAAAATCCTGTGGTTGTCACTGTGTTCAGACAGGTTTAGCATTTACAGTTAGTCGATAGAAGCCCTTATTGGTGGTGTATATGTCGGAAACAGGGAAATGGGCCGAACACACAAGTGCCGTTTTGCCTTGTTTAAAACTGCATCACCCCTATCTCTTGCTATAATTAAATAGCAGTCCACTTTGCACGTCGCATAGGTTTTCTTGGAAATCTTGAATTTAAACATAATATTATTTCTTATGAATTCCATATAAAAATATAAAAAAATATTGACCTCACATCGACTCATTAGATTTTTGTTCCTTGACATCCCTTCTTTGGTACTAACAAATTAATTTATTCAAAACCATAAAATTACCACCAGATTACATAAATTATGTAATGCTATCCAAAGAACTAACTGAAAGAAATACATTCCATCCTTTTTCCTTGTTTTATCATTGTTATTTTTACATATTTTAACGGCACATTTCGTAATTGTTGACAACTTCACATTTGAGCGTTTCAAACAAGACTAAACGAAAAAGTAATGCATGATCTGTTTTGACATCACTTTTGTGGGGCCATTTTTGGCGGCTGATTGGGTATCCAGTTCTTTATACTATATCAATGGACGGCACCGCTATCCTAGGAAAACCGATCTTAACCATGGTGGACATAGGTGGTCGTATGACTTGACATTTCGTGGACTAAATAATATTAGTCTATAGGTGAACCAGGATCTATTGAGGGTGCGCCATGTTGCGGAATTTCACTGGAACTAATTTTTTCATACTACACTGAATTGTCACCCTATACATGAGAATAACAGCACCCTCTTGACAATTATCATATATTACTGGTCAGGCTATAATACCGTTCGAGAAATGAGTCCCAGATCTTACGGAAAGAAAAGAAAAATTGAAGTACGAAAACAGTACATATATATAAATATTGGAACATGTTTTTCTTCCATTAGGATCGAAAAGTTCGTAGTTATGATGAATAATCTTAATTCCAAGTTCTGAAAAAGAGGGGATACGATTTTTTACGACTCATAATTATATTTACAGTTAATTACAGCGTGCACACACACGCACTCACACATGTACATCACACACATACGCTCCGTGTACATAATACATATCTTACAATAATATACTTAAATATGTTTGTTTAATTGTTTATACACTCAGGAACGGTAGTAAATGTTTTAACGTAACATTCAACGGAAGTCTATTTGATTCTAAAATTTATAGTTTAATACAAAACGGTTTCGTAAAAATATTTAAAACGGTAATGAGTCTTATTCTAGCTTAGAATAAGGTGCTTCCTGCACTGACACAATAAATACATACAGTCAAGTTTTAAGAGTCTACACCACCCTCCGCCTAAAAGCCGAAGTTATGCTCGAGTGTATGATGAGACTCTTAAGTGATTTTTGATCTTTTGTGTGTTTAGAATACAATAGTAATGGTCTAAACTTAAGTTAGTACAACAGAGTTTAAGCTGCCATTAAATTAATTACTATTCTACATTTAAGTTGTTGTAAAAAATTATATAAATAAATATCACTCCCAGTCTTAAAAAGTTAAATTAGTTAAAAGGAATACAATGTTATTTAAGCTGCCGCAATAGGAAAACAATGGCATTAGGTACTGTAGGTGCCCGGTAATCCGGCAGATGAAATTTGCGGCTAATTGCCGGATTACTGAGCGCGCCGGATTACCGAGTGCCTACTGTATTCCAAAGTTAAGCTGCCACTGCTAATACTTTATTTCCAAGATCAGTTGTAGTGGGTCTTAAAATCACTACGACTAAAACGTGAAGGTTTCTTACGTAGTCAGTGCAAAAAGACACGTATACGCCCGAAGAGCAAACTGCCTTTTTACACCTTACTGGATTTAGTTAGGTATTGTAAATTGGAGTTTCTTATTATGTATATTGGTTTTTTATTATTATGTCTTTACTTCAATTATTAGGTCAGCATTTTTTCATTATTGTTCTCAACAGAAAATATTGTTATAAAATGATGCTTAGCACTAACTTGTGTAAACAAAATATGGCACTAATCCTGAGTCAACATAAAATAGTTTAAATTAAACGGGTCAACATAGACCAATACGCCTCGCTAGGTAATTGCCGCGCGAAGCACCTCGCTCTGTAAAATGCCTCGCGAGGCATCTTGGCTGCTTGCTTTAGTTTATCGCGGCTATTTCCTTGCGAGGCTGATCGTTTTGTGTAAACTCGATTGGGACAATATTTTTATGAGAATAATAACGGTAAAACGCTTCAATATGGCTTTTACATGTAGTCCTACCACGGCTACGACTAAGTTCAGGCAGATGTAATAAGGCGATGTTCTGTTGACGCTTCGTACAGCATTATATTACATAGTCTCCCTACACAATGTGAGACTGTACGCAGCATAAGTCCACCGGAGACCAAAATCTAATGCCGATATTCATAAACTTACAAGCCTCAACGCATCTGTTAATTTTATAGTCTTTGTAAGTATAAGAGCGTTTTGACATTTTCCGACCGTATCGGATAGAAGTAAAATGAACAACATATGTTTTTTCTATATTTATTTAGTCATTTAAGAAACCTGCATGGCAAGACAAATGTTAACCCAGAAAAGGCAAACTTCATGCCACAGGGCACTCTCTATCATCAGCCTTTCCCATATACGCCACCCGACATCCAGTACACTCTTCGGCCTGACATTGTGAATGTAGAATCCTACAACCTATATCGGAATGAACAATATAAAAACGCTCTTAAAAGACAAACAAACTAAACGAGCCAACTCGCGAGGAAATTGCCGCAACTCTGCGATACGTAGATGCCTCGCACTACGCTTCGCGCGAGGCATACGCACCGAGCTGCCTCGCGCGGCATGCCTCGCTAGGTTCTGTCCCGCTTGTAAGTGAATAAAGGCGTGTACACTAATCAGTCAGCGGCTAGAGGCCGCGCGGCCGGCGTCACACGTCGGTGTGCCGCGCGGGCGGGGCCGGGGGCGGGGGCGGGGGCGGGGCCTCGTCGTCGCTCTCCTCTATTTCGCACAAGTGCGCCGACATGTCCGAGCAGGAACCGCCGCCTAGCAGCGAGTGACGCTCCTCTGTAACAAAAAAAAAACACGCTACTAACTCGGAAATGTGTCAATAGGGAATATTACGCGAAACTCTGCGAAGAGGGCGCCACTCCCACAATAAGTCACAATCTAAGGGCCTGCCGCAAACGAGAGAGTCGAAATTTTCGAGCGATAAAGAGGCAGACAGCTAAGTTTCGATTTCGCGTTTCCCTGTAGGCCATTTTTAAACAAACCGCCTTGATGTATCAATATCATATTGATTGTCTGTGAAAACTTGTCAAAAAACAGTTTAAGGTACAGAATGTATAAGTTACTCTATGGTTTACTAAAGGCGCTAGAGTGCTGCACTCTGGCGGCGAAACATTGCAGTAATACAGCCATGGTCTAAATCTTGATTTGAATGTATATCGATTGTGGAAGTAGGTATAGCTGGTCAAGCAGATCTTGTCAGGCGCGAAATTCAAATTTTCTATGGGACGATATCCCTTCGCGCCTACATTTTTCAAATTTGCCTTTTTCTACTGACAAGATCTGCTTGATCAGTTATATGTAGATTTATTTATATTTATTTTATTGAACCTACCAAGCATGGTGATGAGACTAGCGGCGTCTGGGTCCCGACGCACCCTCGCTTCCCGCCGAGGGGAGACCGGGGAGGGTGGTGCCTCCGTCGTGTCGCCCGCGCATGGCGGCAGATACGTATCTGGATGGAGTAGGTATGACGACGCTGCGAAATTAAATAATAAACTAAATAAAAATATGCAAAATAAAAAATGGACACGTATCTAAGGATGGTATTCCACCTGTTTCCTGGTCCAATGTGTATTTGCGTCTCACATTTTGCTTAGTGAGAGAGTGAGACGCAATTCATATTGGACCAAGAAATTGGTCAGGTGAAATATCAACTTAAGCGGGGAAAATAAGCGAGAGAATGGTATAGTTTGTAGCTTTCTAATAGACCCCGAAGGCTAATCCTATTGTCTATTGTTAAGAAAAACCGCTCGTGCCACGTGCCACAACCACCTGCATAAAAAATTGGTACTTCGGTTACTGAGTGCCGGCGAGTCGAACGCTACAGAACCAGTCTAAAATGTGTCATCGAGATGCGTAACAAAGGCGCGTTATCGGAGAGCGCACCTACACTGGTTTTTTGAGCGTCTGACTAGCTCGCGCTCAGGTGCCAAATAGAATAATTAGGACCCTTTTTTGCAGGTAAGTAGCACGTGCGGTTTTACTGAACAATAGACAATAGGATAAGCCTTCGGGGTCTACTAGAAAGCTACAAACTATAACATTGCGCTAACTTACCTGTGTTTATATTTTCGTGTCAGCGTTTCTTCATCTCTCTTGTCTTTAGAATGAGAGATGTATTTTTCGCGGTTCGCGCTGAGTTAGTCGGAAGTCGCGAGAAACAGATATATAGTTAGAGAGAGATAGAAACACTTACCATTTGTAATCTGGTGCGGTTCGCGGCGGCGGTGGCGGGGGGGTGAAGGCAGCGAGGGGAGCGAGCGAGAAACAGATAGATAGTTAGACAGAAATAGAAACACTTACCATCAGTAAACTGGTGCGGGTCGTGATCCATGTCCAAGTCGTCCGGCGCAGAGTCCGTGTCGAAGGGTGCGGGGGGCGGCGGGTGCGGCGCGGGGGGCGCGCGGGGGGCGCGGCGCGCGGCGCGGGGCGAGGGGAGCGAGGGGAGGGAGGGGGGGCTCGGCTCGGACGAGTCCGGCCGCTCGGACCCGGCCACCTAAGGGTTGGAATAATTAATATTTAATATTTGGTTGCAGGTTTTAGGATATAACATGGTGGGGCTGGTGTCACACAACTAGGAGGCTTACACACAGTACACACGTGTCAATTTTTACCTATTATCTAAGTATTTTATCAAAAATTATCACACGACATGCACAAATACTCACACTTACACTGTACGATTGTTTCCGACGTACGTAAATACTTCTTCGTAAATATATTCTTTGTTGTGACCTGGGTCCCAGCAGAAAATCAGTGCTTTGCTCGAAAGAGCGAAGCGTATCACTGAGCCGTGACCCTTTTGTCCTGCTGCAACGCACACAGTTTGTACTTTAGAAGTAGTTGTTCTACTTCTATATATAATAGCTGGGTGACCTATTTGGTATGGAATGATAATCACTTTAAGAATTATTAACTCCGTATATTAAAGCAATCAAGTTGATCGTACAAAGGTTCGAGCGGGACTGGCGTCCCGAGTTCCTTAAAGCTATACCTAAGCTTTTGGCTAGTCAGCTCATATCGCGGTGCACGCGCACTTGAATATGAGCTGACCTAGCTAAACTGTTCCTATATTACTTCCCCCCTTAAGGGAAAAAAAAAATTAAATTAATTAATACAATGATCTCTCTTTTGGGATCTGATAATACTTACATCCTGTGTGTTCCTAACCTTACAATGTTATGGCTTCTCTGATATCGCACAGGCGCGCGTTTCGCTGACATAGCGCTACGCGTAACTGTGTGACACGAGTACCTACGGTATCGGAATACAATGTTAATGCTTTACATTTATAATTAGATATAAGAATTGAATTTATTACAAAAACTCTGGAATATTTAAACGAACATGTTAGTTTGACATACCGAAATACACTATATGGATTTGATAAACACATTATTTGTTTTATTTAAGAACACTTCACTTCACTCAATAAATTACAGGTTGTTGTTTAGGTTGGGGCTGGGCCGGCTCCCGGTGTACAACGACGGTTGTTGGTTGCACTTTAGCAACCGCTTTCTGTAGCCAACTTCGAATGCATTGTCGACACTTAGTGTATATGAAATGTATCAAAAACAGCACTAATACAACGGAGATAACGAGGAGGATAATTCCGAAGTAGTTGAGCTTTGCGTCAACCTGTCCAGTGACACTATGGACCTCTGCAATTGCGATGTTATTGTGGGACTTGTCCTCCTTGCTCTGTCCGTAGCCCATTGTAGTTAGTGTGATGACCAGTTAGACAATTAAATAAGTAAAAAAATGTATATGACACGCGCTGCGTGTTGACTGCACACAAAGTCAAGATTCTCAATATTGCATAATAAATGACAAATGATGGTCTTATAAAACATTAAATTCATGACACGATAATTAGTAAAAAAAATTGCATCAACAGATTTCTTATAGTCTAAAGTACATTTTTACAATTTGTATATCAGCAATTTCTATCGCTAATGTTAGTCAGCCAGTACCGTTGCGATTATCGCTTAGCGATGTTGTACTATAAACATTGCATCATTGACCTACCATGATAGATAAGAAAAATAATGCTTGTTTCGACCGAAGAATAAATAAATGTGTAAACCTCGTTAATAATGTAAAATTTCGCCATTATAACGCATTTTACGACTTAAAAGTATATGATACCTAACTAGGGTGCGGAACATCATGTTTCAGAGTCCGGCTTTAAACTGATTATACTAGTTAATAACTTTGAATGTAGTCTTCCACCCTTTGTGAAATGACTACTGATGCTACTTTTCGGAAGCAGAAAGTTTCTACCCCCGGGGTCCAGGCTCCTTCCAGGAGATACTAAATTAAGCAAGGTAGCGAACCCGTATTTCATGTTTTCCTAGAAATCTCATAACTATGACACACAACAAAGATGTGTCCTACGCGAACTAAGTATATCCAGCTAATCTGCGAATCTATTCGTCTATTAAAAATCTGACCGGCCTATTAATAACTCTGCCACTTCTAGTGGTGCGCGGTCTCGTGTTAGCTTCGCTTTCGCTTTGCGCTGTAGTGGAGTCGCCTACTTTAGTATTAGTATTCGCGGTATCGTCGGCGTTATTGTTCCATACGTAAGCTGGCTTCAACCTATCAATTGAAATGCGAGCTTGCCTGTTTGGAAATTGGATGAGAAATACTTTATCGTTTCTTTCTAAAACTTTGTAGGGTCCCGTATAGGGTGGTTGTAAAGATCTCCTCACGGTGTCATCCCTGACGAAAACGTATCGACATGATGCTAATTCCTTATGTACAAATAAAATGCGGTTGTTACGTGATCCCGCAGATACCGGTTTGTACTGAGATATTGTTTCTCGGATTTTATCTACTAAATTACCCGGATCGCTGGGTTCCGTGGGGCTTGTGTCAAAGAAATCCCCAGGTAAACGTAGCGTACGTCCGAACAACATCTCTGCAGCACTTACGTCATTATCGCTTCGTCCTGCCGCGCGCAGGCCTAGCATGACGGTCGGCAATTCGTCCTCCCACGAGGTATTGTTCATTCTGGCCATTAGTGCTGCTTTCAAACTCCTGTGGAAACGCTCTACCTTCGAATTGCTCTGAGGGTGGAAAGGGGTGGTTCTAACTCTATTTATACCTAACAAATTCGATAGCTCTCTAAATAGGTTACTTTCAAATTGACGTCCTTGATCTGTTGTGAGCTGTGACGGACAACCGTAACGCGCGATCCACCCGCTAAACACCGTCTTAGCTACTACTTCGGCTGTCATGTCCGCTATTGGAAAAGCTTCCGGCCAGCTAGTACGCCTATCTATTATTGTCACTAGGTAACGATTTCCATGTGGAGATGTCGGGAGCGGCCCGACCAGGTCTACATGGATATGCGACAGCCTATCAGCGTTTTCAAAGGTACCCAACTCAGAAACAGTGTGTCGGGTGACTTTCGCCTTTTGACAAGGTATACACGCTCTGGCCCAACGACTTACGTCTTTATTCATGCCAGGCCAAAAGAACTTTCGACACACCATTTTGCGAGTAGTGCGTACTCCAGGGTGACTTAGACAATGGACGCTTTCGAACGCGGTGCGTCTAAACTTTTCGGGCAAATACGGCCTTACTTCCTTCGACGATATTTCGCAATATACAGCCTTTTGACAATTCGGTATTGCGAGTAATTTTATGTTTATAGTATCGTTTCCGTCGCGCCGGTCTGATTGCGTCATGCTCGCTAGGTAGTCGTCTAGTGCTTGCTCGTCGGCGAGTTCCGTGTAATTGATAGCGGTTGGGCAAACAATGGTCTCTATGCGGGATAGCGTATCCGCCACAACGTTATCCTTCCCGCTTATGTGACGAATATCCGTAGTGAACTCGCTGATGAACATTAAATGTCTCGTACGTCGCGGCGTTTCACTACTACTTTTCCCTATATTTTCGAACGCATGACACAAAGGTTTGTGGTCTGTATAAACTATCAGTGGCCTGCCCTCGAATGACTTGCGAAAATGTTTCATTGATAAATAAATGCCTAACAGTTCTAAGTCATATGCGGAATAACTTTTCTGGGCCTTCGTTAGTTTTTTTGAAAAGAATCCTAACGGTTCCCATTTTCCATGTACTAACTGATGTAACGCAGAACCCGCACAGTTAGATGACGCGTCGGACATTAAAGCTAAAACTGCGTCAGACCTAGGGTGGGACAGCGTAACGGCTTTTTTAAGGCCCACTTTACACTGTTCGAACGCCTCTTCGGTCTCGCTTGTCCAAATTATAGGTGTCCTATCTCGCTTTTTTGTGTTGACTAAGTATTGGTCGAGTTTAGCCTGCATTGTCGCTGCTCCAGGGACGTGAGAGCGATAAAAGTTAAGCATTCCCAAAAACCTACGTAATTGTTCTACGTTTTGTGGTTTTGGGTAGTCGGCTATAGCTTGTACTTTTTCTTCTAAGGGCCTAATGCCCGTGGTAGTTACTTCATGTCCAAGGAACTCTAGTTTCGATTGCCCAAAACTACACTTGGCTAAATTAATCGTTATGCCGTATTTGTCGAAACGCTCGAAAACTAGTCTAAGATGATCCCTATGCTGCGCCTCATTATCGCTCGCGATAAGAATGTCATCTAAGTAGTTAAACAAGAAGTCGAGACCTTCCAGGACTGAACTGTTCATGAACCGCTGGAATGTTTGTGCAGCACAACGAAGACCAAATGACATAACCGGAAATTCGAATAACCCGAAAGGGGTAATTATGGCGGTTTTCTCAACATCCTGCTTAGCTACTGGGATGCAGTGGTACGCCCTATTTATGTCTAATTTGGAAAATATTTTTTTGCCTGCCAATATAAATGTAAAATCATGCAATCTAGGTATCGGGTATCTGTCAGGTTTTGTTTGTGCATTTAACGCACGGTAATCCCCGCAAGGGCGAATTTCGCCGTTTTTCTTAGTCACTACTGTTAAAGGACTGGCCCATTGACTTTTGCTAGGCCTGCAAATGCCTAATTCCTGCATACGACGAAATTCCTCCTTGACTTTTTTATACCTGTCAGGTGGCAGTGGTCTAGACCGGGCAAATGTTGGTGAACCGGTCGTTTCGATATGGTGCACAACACTATGCGTGGGCGTTTCCTTGTATGTCGGTGGCTTAGTTATGCTAGGAAACCGCAATAACAAATCACAATACGGATGATTACCGTTGACAGTGTTAATAGTCGGTTGATTGCTACGCACGGTGGGTGCAGTTATATTAAGAAATGTCACAAGGTCATGCAATTTATGTTCTGATAAATTTACTACTAATTTATGATAACTCAGAAAATCGGCTCCTAGTATTGGCTGTCTAACATCGGCTACGACAAATTCCCATCGATATGGCCTACGTAATTTTAGATCTAAAGTTAAAACTTTCACACCATATGTTCTAATCTCCGAGCCGTTTGCTGCAAACAGTTTAAGATCAGAGCACTCACCCGCGCGATGTTTGTTATGAGCTGGTAGTAGTGAAATGTCAGCACCTGTGTCCACCAAAAATCGTAGTCCACTGTTCAAGTCTGTTACACATAAACGACGGCTTGGTGTGATAGTACAGATCTCCGTCTTTGTTGCGCTCTGTACTATCCCTACTGGTTTTCCGACTGCCTCTCGGTCCATGCGCAAGGTTGACGACACTTGGTGGCGGCGGTCCCGAAGCGGAAGTGGTAGTAACAAAGCCAATCTGGTTTTCTGGCCTTGCTGTGATGGCGCGAAATGCTCCTTGGCCTGGATGCTGACCGGCCTCCACGGCCTCTCCTTCCGAAGTTGCGGATCCTTGGCCTTGACCGTTCAAGGTCCATCATTCTAACGCTTAACTTGGCAATCTCTGCCAGTATCACAGCTGTGTCGCCTGCTCCGGAACCCCTTGGCGAAGTTCTGCGTGCTGCGCTATGTGTAGGTGTCTCTACCACCGCAACGTGGGTCTTGGTTGCTTCTGCTACCTCGTCAGCTATGTTAGCTAATGTGTCTAGGTCTGTCTCTCTGGAAGCAACTAATACCGCCCGCACTGTTGTGGGTAGATGGTTCTGCCACATTATGCGTAGAGTGTCGTCTGGGAAACTACCCTTCGCTAGGTTTCGCATCTTAACTAACAGGTGTGATGGTTTCTGGTCCCCTAAATCCATTTCACTAAGTACCTTCTCAATCTGCCTGTTCTTGGAGTCCTCTAATGTCGTTAGCAGCTTGCTCTTCAAGGCCTGGTACTTATTCGTCTCGGGTGGTTTGGTGAGGAAGTCCGTCAGACGCAAAATAACTTCCTTTGGTAGTTTTGAGACTACCATGTCGAATTTTGCGTCGTCGCCTATCTTCTGTGGCGTCAAAACGGCCTCCGTGCGTATAAACCATACTCTGGGCTGATCGACCCAGAAGTCTGGAATACGGCTCGACACCGAGATCGCCATGACCTCAGTTGCTGGCGCTGTTAACTCGGCCGCGTCGGTTTTCGTCTCGTCGGCTCCACCCATTGTTGGTCACTACACTTTGCACGATAAAGTCTACAAGTCTAAATCAAATTGTCTTTGTATAACTTTCACTTTTTAGTTCAATCTATCACACGTCGGAAGGTCACCAGTTTAGAAGTAGTTGTTCTACTTCTATATATAATAGCTGGGTGACCTATTTGGTATGGAATGATAATCACTTTAAGAATTATTAACTCCGTATATTAAAGCAATCAAGTTGATCGTACAAAGGTTCGAGCGGGACTGGCGTCCCGAGTTCCTTAAAGCTATACCTAAGCTTTTGGCTAGTCAGCTCATATCGCGGTGCACGCGCACTTGAATATGAGCTGACCTAGCTAAACTGTTCCTATAGTACCTACCTACCTACCTACTTTTATTAAATTTTACTTTTGTACCTACTCATTTCTATGTTATTTTCTTTGTTAGTGTAATAATTATTTTGTTTTTTTTTTCCTTTTCTTCTGTTATGATGATTGTGTGTCATTGCAGCTGTCAAATAAATAATTTATCTATATATCTATCTAATAAGTTAATAAAAAACGGCAAAATGTTAGACCTCTTGTCCACGACACGGTTTGACCGCGTCACGGCGTGTTAGCGGCGCCGTGTTCAAACCCTAGCCGTGTACAAACATCCACGGTAGCCCATACGACATTGGAGACCATGTCTAGACGCGGTTTAAAAACCGCGGATTACGGTAAAAAAACGCGTGTGTACAATCTAGCCTACTCGCTGTTTTCTAAAACACAGTTTGTGGGCACAAGGACTTTATAACGCAATCAGGCTTTATTCGACTTTCAGGCACCATTTGCACCATTCCACTAACTCGGGGTTAACCGGTTAAACCTCCTGGTTACCAGTACAATTTGACACTAGGTTAATGGTTTAACCGCTTAACCCCGGGTTACTAGGATGGTGCAAGTGGGCCTTAATGTCTTTAGCATATTTACAAACTTAGCAACTTTACAGCACCCACCTCAGAGATACCGGGCAAGCCCTGCCCGCCGCACCAGTCCCAGTGGTATCCGCACACTAGCGCTCCGGCGCCGTCGCCACTCAACGCCGGCAGGCGGCGCGCGCTCACTGGGGAAGTAACTTCCATTCCTAACATTACAGCACCCACCTCAGAGATACCGGGCAAGCCCTGCCCGCCGCACCAGTCGGAGCAGTCCCAGTGGTACCCGCCCACTAGCGCTCCAGCACCGTCGCCGCTCAACGCCGGCAGGCGGCGCGCGCTCACTGGGGAAGTAACTTCCATTCCTAACATTACAGCACCCACCTCAGAGATACCGGGCAAGCCCTGCCCGCCGCACCAGTCGGAGCAGTCCCAGTGGTACCCGCCCACTAGCGCTCCAGCACCGTCGCCGCTCAACGCCGGCAGGCGGCGCGCGCTCACTGGGGAAGTAACTTCCATTCCTAACATTACAGCACCCACCTCAGAGATACCGGGCAAGCCCTGCCCGCCGCACCAGTCGGAGCAGTCCCAGTGGTACCCGCCCACTAGCGCGCCGGCGCCGTCGCCGCTCAACGCCGGCAGGCGGCGCGCGCTCACCGGAGACGTTGCGCGGAGACGGTTCTTACAACCCTTTAGGTCTGTGAACGAAATGAGGACGATGAAAAAAAAAGTTTCTTTTTCATTCAGACACTTGGAGGATACAAATAAACGGAGTAGTCATTAACAGGCTTTCCCCTCTGTCAAAAATAGGCGGCCAACGGTCATACACAATGTATGGACTGACGTTTATCTGACATGGCTATTTTTACGTTACGCATACATTTGACGTTCCCCTCCCCCGCAAAAATCGGCAGACTGTTTTGTACAGAAAATTACAGACATGGCGTCTCCGTTTGATTATATCCTCCAAGTTCAGACATGTTGTCAGAAAGATACAAAATTAAACTGAGGTTTGCTAAGTTTAATAACTTAATAATTGCCACTTGCACAACTGCACTAATCCGAGGTTACCCGGATAAACTGCTACCCCACTATCAAATTGTACCGGTAAATATAGCAACTCCAGGTTTAACCGGTTAACCCCGGGTTAGTAGAATGGTGCAAGTGGCGCTTCGACAATCAGTGTTTGTTAAAACTTAAAAGAGACAAAAGGAAACGGTGATTTAGCAAACTAGGAGTCTATTACCTACAGTTACTTAATAAATAAATAATAAAAAAGAAATATTATAGGACATTCTTACACAGATTGCCTAAGTCCCACAGTAAGCTCAAGAAGGCTTGTGTTGTGGGTACTCAGACAACGATATATATAATATACAAATACATAGAAAACACCCAAGACTCAGGAACAAATATCTGTGCTCGTCACACAAATAATTGCGCTTACCGGGATTCGAAACCAGGACCGCGGCCTCACAGGCAGGGTCACTACCCACTAGTCCAGACCAGTCGTCAGTTACTTACCGTTATAAATCTTATTGTCGACGAACGAATGTAAATGCATCTGCTCGGACCAGGGCTTGCGTTCTGCTGGCTCGACGTTAAGGTTCCTTCTTATGTCCGGCGGCAAGCCTTCCAGTTCATCGCCTGCTGAACCTGATGTGCAAACAAATTTGGTAAGTTGTCTGTTTATTAAGTAATATCCGGGAGACCGAGCTTTGCTCGGAAAACATATAAAAACTCAAAAATGCGCGTTTTCCCAGAGATATGACCTGGCTAGATCGATTTTTCGCTTCCGAAACCCGAACCCGAACAGAATATAGCAAAGCAAAAGTTTCCGAGATTCCCTATTTATATATATACAAGAATTGGTCGTTTAAAGGTAAAAAAAAGGTAAAAAAAATAAAGGCGGGTTTATCGGGTTAAAGGTAATAAAATAAATTCTGTTTATTATTTAATGTGGAGAACCAATAGCTGTGACCCTTACTTGACTTACCGTAAGATCGCAGCGTATCCAAATTATTGAGCGTAGCGGTAGCACTAGCGCAAGACGCCGGTCGCGCCGCCGCCAAATTAGACATTTTAGTCCGCGGCGGCGCTTTAGCGCTATTCAGCGGCGCGCCCTCCGCACTACGATGGCTCGTCCTTCTCTTTAACAACGCTAGTGGTAGTAGCGCTAGTAGTAGGAGTAGTAGTAGCGCGGCGGCGGCGGCGGCGAGCGGCCATTTTGATTCGACGGCCCAGCGCCATGCGTCGCGTAGAGAGCGTGTGTTGGTCGCGCCGATACCGCCAGCCATTACGGCGTCGGAGTAGAGAGGGTTGCCGCAGTTCATTCCTGGGGAAAGATCATAGATTAGAATACGTTTTATTTAACGTTAATGGGCTCATTAAATAACAAAATGGCAGCACTGGATGTTATGTACATGGCCACTTCTTGCATGAATTCCGTATGTAAAATAAAAAAATATGTAATGTGTTTATTTGCAGGACAAATGCCCGGACAAGCCTGGTGTTCCTTGAGGCATGTTTCACAGGATAAAGGGCCCGTTAATACGTATATGCTCCATAGCGTAGTTAAGTATATACCAGTCTTATCCGGGGGGCACAGACATCTGAACGAGCCCGGTTCGTTAAGGCACGTGGCCCCGTTAAGGCACGGCTCGCCGGCACACTCGTCGGCGTCGTACTCGCAGCGGGGGCCGTAGTAGCCCAGGCAGCGGCACGATGGGCCCCATTCACCCTGGATACAGAAGGTTATATGTAGTTGGAATTTATAAGTAGTTATTATTTTAAAGAAATAATAACGATAAACATATACCTATTTATAAGAATGCAAGGATATAACAAAATTTTAAATTAAAATAAAATATTTTATTACATGACATGCTAGAATTTGTAATTTTTTTTAAAGTTTATTATTACATATTATTCCTAAGATACTTATTGTAAACTAACCGCGTGGAAGAGCGGTGTTCTCTTAGCACAAGTGTATTCTCACTTAAAAAGAGGCACCAGTGCAGATACTGTAATTTGTTTTTTTTTTAAGCTACTGAATAAATATTTTTCATTTTCATTTTCATGACATGATATGTAGAGATATTACATAGGTACGTAAGAAGTTGTTAAACGGGTGTTGTTAACTGTCAAACGCACTTATTTTCTCAACAATCAATTGTAACAGTCCTAATTTGTTTAAAACAATAAAGATATGTATGTAATTTATGTGAATGTGAATTATTTTTGTCTGAATAAATCTAAGCAGTTGTTCAATACGCCAAACATCACATGGCGACCCCTCCAGGATTGATTGTACTTTCACTATGGCTTGTAAAAGGTACAAATATCGTTACCTCTTCACAGGCGCCTCCGTGCTGGCATACGGGCGCGCCTTCCGCCCCGCACCACCTCCCCAGCTCACATCTCGCCCCTCTGAGCCCCGCACCACACGCGCACACGAAGGGGAGAGCCGAGCCTGCCGGCGCCGCGCTGCACACTCCCCCGTGTAGGCAGGGCTGGGCCGCGCATGGATCGCCGTCTACTTCGCAGCGACGGCCTAGGAAACGCGCGTGACACGTACACCTATTAGAAAAAACACATGTTTTTTTAACCATAGAGTAATTCGAAATATTTCTTATTATTTTCTAGACTCTCAGTTTATAGACACATACATATATATAATCACGCCTATTTCCCGAAGAGGTAGGCAGAGACCACGGATTTCCAGTTTATAGATGTCACCGTAACATCGTACACACTCGTCAGTTTATAATCTCGCTAATTAAATTATAAACTGACGAGATTTTAAAGTAACCTAATCTACGTTAGATTCTAAACTAACGGGTTCATAATCTTACAATGTCATAGATATTTAGAATATAATAGAATAGTTTATTTTCTAAAAGTGTTACAAGTAAGTTTACTTGGTTAAATGTATGAGGGACAGAGCCCGTTACAAGTAGCTTATGTGAAAGTTTATATCAGTGTTTTTAAAATGTTTTATCCGCACGTAACACATGCAAATCAGCATCAGCTGAATAGAGTGGTGATTCTAAATGTTGCAACATGAATAAGGGCCCCTTGCCCCATTCACTAACCCGAGGTTAACTGGTTAAACCTAGAGTTACCATGGTTTCCAATATAATTTGGCACTGGGTTAACGGTTTAACCCCGAGTTAGTGGGATGGTGCAAGTAAACGTACCTATATCCCTCCTCGCCTTCCGCCCCCTCTTCCAACAGATTAGCCAGCTCATGACACGTCCCGCCATTGAGGCACGGGTACCCCGAGCACGCGGTAGGCGGGGCGAGCGGAGCGCAGGCGGCCGCGAGTCGCGCGCGCACCCGCCTGACGAGTTGGACCCGAGGTCCCGCCGCTTCCTCGGCCCCGGCTCCTTCTTCTAGAGGGACCAGCGTGCCCCCGAGGGTCACGTCTGTGATACAGCCGACGAAGCCGCGTGTCACCTGAATGAAACAGAGGGTCAATGTAGTCTGTATGTCAGTAGTAAAACCACGTTAGTACTTTCGAAAGCCACGTTTGTCAGTAGTAAAACGCGGTAAATTTTAAAAATGTAGTCGCTAAGGATTTATATCCCATACAAATTTTGAATATCGCGTCTTTTGTACTAACAAAGTTGGTTTGCCAGAGTAAACTTTAGTATTTAAAAATGTTGTAGAAAAAAAATGCATAGCTGAAGAATTGACCAATGACTATTCACATTTTGAAACGTAAAATTCACTTTGATTTGATTTTTACCTATTACAGCTATTACAGCATCTAAGCTTCATGCAGAGGAGTTTTAGTTTAGCTCAGGAGGTCATTAAATGGCGGACCGCGGTCCCCACCCGGACCGCCAACCTAACTACATTACATTTGCTTTTGATTGGTCAAACCAATTTGTCAGTAAATAAGAACAAAAAAAAACTATACCCATCCTTTTCTTTTGGGTGCTAGTACTACTGTAAGTCAAAGATAGTATGATTCTCTCTGTCTATGTTTGAAGTGAGACAGTCCTTTGACAAATTATATTTAAAAACTGAAGTAGAACCGGACCGCGATGGTGATGGATGAAGTTTCATTGTATTGATTAGAAAGTGGCGGAGCCATAGTGGTTCGGCAGGTCCATACTACAGCTCACAAAGCCATCAGTGAAAAAGGGTTATGGTGTACCTGTTCAGGTGCCAGCGCATGCGCATGGCGAGCTAAAGCCGCTCCGAGTAGGAGGCGATCCGCGCGCGCGTCGAGCAACGCGGCGGGGGGCGGAGCGGCGCCGCGGACTGCGCGACGGTCCACCTGATACAACAAGATATTATTCAAATTAAAAAGTTTATTAGGTTAAGTTAGGTTATTACTCATTTGATTTGGGTCCTTCTTGTAAGTAAAAAAAAGAGCGCGATTGTTTTATTCGATAAACGCAGCGCAGTTATACGAACATTTGTACATTTGGGTGGATCAACTGTTTCTTGTTGTTATTCTGTCCGGTCAGCCAAGAGACAATAGTAGCATAGTTTGTTAGAAGACATTGTACACCACCTTCTTTTGACACGCTTGGTAAACGACCCTCAATGGAAAGGGTTTATAAGTATCACAAAAAAGCGTGTTTGGTGAATTTAAATGCCTAAAAATCAGGTTTTAAAGAGTGACCCAGGAGAACGTAACCATGGCAACGAGTGACAAGAAAAAGTTGATTCACCCATTTACAGTATTTAAGTACTATTTAAGCGTATTATGATTATGATTGTTTTAATTTTTGGATATTTTTCAATGAAATAAAATTTTATCTTAGCTATCCGTTATACGTTATATTGCGTAATACAGCCATTTGATCAATGCCATCTTAACGTTTTTTAAGAGACAGCCAATTTTTATATAGCTGACCAACCGGTCCTATGGTATATGTCCTACATGTTTATTTGTGTAGGTAATGACAGACCGTCCAATAGATTAGCCATGAGGGTATTCATGGAAAATTAGGACAAGTTGTCACTTTTTTTTTTTGTGAGTTATGTAAACTTAGTTACCGTGAGCCTGGCGCCAGCTCCACGTCGCTCCAGCCGCAGCTCGTGCCACTCGCCATCAGCTACGGGTACTGCTGAGCGCACGGACACGGGCCCGGAGCCGAGCTCCATACGGAACTGCACGAAGCCTTCCACGACCTGTGGACGTACACAATTATTAGGAAATGTTCCAAATAGATCAAAGGTAGATTTTAAAATAGGTAAGTTTTATTAAATATATTAAAAACAGGTCACTCACGTATTTTAAATCGAAAACGCTCAACATGTTTCACTCCGTACCGAGGAACATCATCAGGGGCTTGCGTTAGTGACGGACTGGCGCAGAAGCGCGGCGTAGGTAAGTTTTATGCAATAATTTAATTTTTGGTACAAGTTTTTATCGTCGACTGTACTTTTCTCACAGACAACTAATACTCATAGATAGAGACATTTCTAAAAACCCCAAAACAATTAGGTTGCGTTGTTTTATCACAGAGTTCCCATGGCCACCTCCTGTCTCCATCATCATCAGCTCGATGGTACCATAATATTGTCATCACCCGACTTACACATGTATGCAAATTTTGAGCTTCATCGGAAACCGGGAAGTGAGTCAAATTTAAGTTGCAACCTTTACACTGCGTCCTTTACACTGAGTAACTACCTCACCTACCTTAGAATCTTAGAACCTACCTCAAGAATAGCGTAGTCCACCTTCCCGGCCAGCCAGAGCAGCGTGCCGGCGGCGCGTCTAGTGCGGAAAC
Organism: Cydia amplana; assembly: GCF_948474715.1. Classification (NCBI taxonomy): domain Eukaryota; kingdom Metazoa; phylum Arthropoda; class Insecta; order Lepidoptera; family Tortricidae; genus Cydia; species Cydia amplana. The sequence goes on from NC_086071.1 coordinate 19,803,119, forward strand.
GCAGCGTTAACGCTAGCTCGTCTTCTGGTATACGCTCGCCCGCTACCGCGCCGCGCTCGACACGCAGCCACGCGTAGCCGTCGCCCGCCAGCTGTAGGACCCTAGGACCTGTACAAATGACACTTGTAAGTAACATCACCAGGGGCCTATCCCACGAAACATTACAAGTATGTAGTTGTAGATTGGTTGCGACAATTTACATATTTGTACAAATTCTCCATTACAATTTTGCCATTTGTAAATTTTGTAATATGCCCAGTTGTACTAAATACATATTTGTAACTTGTCACTTGTTAATTGTAATTGTAAGTTACGTGGGACAGGCCCCAGGCTTATTACACAACTGCAAAACTGATTGATAAGAAAGTTGCATTTTATTCACATGTGAGGCAAAGTAATCAAATGCAAATTTTGAGCTGTTTTCTTATGTTTGCTGGTAGAATTGACTTTTTTAAATGAAGATTTTGAATGATAAATATTTAATAACATTCATGTTTAGGGTTCCGTACCCAAAGGGTAAAAACGGGACCCTATTACTAAGACTCCGCTGTCCGTCCGTCTGTTTGTCTGTCTGTCACCAGGCTGTTTATCATGAACCGTTATAGCTACAGTAGAAATTTACACATATGATGTATTTCTGTTACCGCTTTAACAACTTGTTAAAGCGGTAACAGAAATACATCATACTTGTACTAAAAAGTACGGAACCCTCGGTGGGCGAGTCTGACTCGCACCTGTCCCATTTTTCTTACTACGTAAAATATCGCACTACGCATAGCATAAGTGGTGAAGGTGAAAATGTTGTCGCGTAAAGCGAAAGAAGATTCATAAGGGCCACTTGCACCACCCCACTAACCCGGGGTTAAGCAGTTAAAGCGTTAACCAAGTGTCAAATTGTACTGGTAACCATGGTAACTCCGGGTTTAACCGGGTAACTCCGGGTTAGTGGAATGGTGCAAGTGGCGCTAAGTGAAGTAAATATGAACACTTACCAGCGGCCGCACACTCCACCCCGCTGCACTCGGCTTCGTGCTCGCACCGTGGCCCCGCCCAGCCAGGTTCACAAGCACAAGACCCGCGCAACCTAAAAAGAAAAATATATAGTTAAGGGACATTTCTTAAGGCGACAAATTCACACAAAGTACAGCAAAGGAATGCAGAAAAAAAAACAAAATAGTTTATTGTTTAACAGTACAATTTTTACATAAAAGAAATGTCTGGCGGAACCCAAACTAGGCTGAGCCTGTATCATGGGGCCCTAGAGTGCAAAGCAAGTTTGACTAACGTCAAAAGTGTAAGTATAGCATAATAATCTTAATAGATTATTATGCTATTAACTATAAAATTTAAACGAATCATTTTTGGAGTAAAGTTATCGTAAATTTCGTCTATTCACAAATAAAACTATAAAATAATATGTTTTAGTGTTATACTCTATTTTTAACATTTGTAACTGAACTGAAATAACCATTATAACCATTTTTCTCCTTGCACCAATTTTACATGTCTCTGTTTGACCCGATGGTTGACTGGTAGAGAATGCCATTAGGCATTAAGTCCGCCATTTGTACATTATTTTTGTGTATTGTGCAATAAAGTTTAAATAAATAAATAAATAAATTATACCACAAACACGACTAACCTCAAAGGTGGCGCCACCAGCGCAAAAACATCGCTCATAACCGCTCTAGACCGCTCCGCTCTCAACTCCACCCGCTCCGCGCACGCCCCGTGCACGCAGCCGCCGCACGCCGCGCGCACGAGCTCCTCGACGACTAGTCGTGCACTAACAAATACAACTAACCTCAAAGGTGGCGCCACAAGCGCAAAAACATCGCTCATAACCGCTCTAGACCGCTCCGCCCTCAACTCCACCCGCTCCGCGCACGCCCCGTGCACGCAGCCGCCGCACGCCGCGCGCACGAGCTCCTCGACGACTAGTCGTGCACTAACAAATACAACTAACCTCAAAGGTGGCGCCACAAGCGCAAAAACATCGCTCATAACCGCTCCGCTCTCAGCTCCACCCGCTCCGCGCACGCCCCGTGCACGCACCCGCCGCACGCCGCGCACACGTGCTCTTCGACGACTAGTCGTGCACTAACAAATACAACTAACCTCAAAGGTGGCGCCACAAGCGCAAAAACATCGCTCATAACCGCTCTAGACCGCTCCGCCCTCAACTCCACCCGCTCCGCGCACGCCCCGTGCACGCAGCCGCCGCACGCCGCGCGCACGAGCTCCTCGACGACTAGTCGTGCACTAACAAATACAACTAACCTCAAAGGTGGCGCCACAAGCGCAAAAACATCGCTCATAACCGCTCTAGACCGCTCCGCCCTCAACTCCACCCGCTCCGCGCACGCCCCGTGCACGCAGCCGCCGCACGCCGCGCGCACGAGCTCCTCGACGACTAGTCGTGCACTAACAAATACAACTAACCTCAAAGGTGGCGCCACAAGCGCAAAAACATCGCTCATAACCGCTCTAGACCGCTCCGCCCTCAACTCCACCCGCTCCGCGCACGCCCCGTGCACGCAGCCGCCGCACGCCGCGCGCACGAGCTCCTCGACGACTAGTCGTGCACTAACAAATACAACTAACCTCAAAGGTGGCGCCACAAGCGCAAAAACATCGCTCATAACCGCTCTAGACCGCTCCGCTCTCAACTCCACCCGCTCCGCGCACGCCCCGTGCACGCAGCCGCCGCACGCCGCGCGCACGAGCTCCTCGACGACTAGTCGTGCACTAACAAATACAACTAACCTCAAAGGTGGCGCCACAAGCGCAAAAACATCGCTCATAACCGCTCTAGACCGCTCCGCTCTCAACTCCACCCGCTCCGCGCACGCCCCGTGCACGCAGCCGCCGCACGCCGCGCGCACGAGCTCCTCGACGACTAGTCGTGCACTAACAAATACAACTAACCTCAAAGGTGGCGCCACAAGCGCAAAAACATCGCTCATAACCGCTCTAGACCGCTCCGCTCTCAACTCCACCCGCTCCGCGCACGCCCCGTGCACGCAGCCGCCGCACGCCGCCCGCACGAACTCTTCGACGACTAGTCGTGCACTAACAAATACAACTAACCTCAAAGGCGGTGCGACTAAAGCGAAGACATCGCTCATAACCGCTCTAGACCGCTCCGCTCTCAGCTCCACCCGCTCCGCGCACGCCCCGTGCACGCAGCCGCCGCACGCCGCGCGCACGAGCTCCTCGACGACTAGTCGTGCACTAACAAATACAACTAACCTCAAAGGTGGCGCCACAAGCGCAAAAACATCGCTCATAACCACTCTAGACCGTTCCGCTCTCAGCTCCACCCGCTCCGCGCACGCCCCGTGCACGCAGCCGCCGCACGCCGCGCACACGTGCTCTTCGACGACTAGTCGTGCACTAACAAATACAACTAACCTCAAAGGCGGTGCGACTAAAGCGAAGACATCGCTCATAACCGCTCTAGACCGCTCCGCTCTCAGCTCCACCCGCTCCGCGCACGCCCCGTGCACGCAGCCGCCGCACGCCGCGCGCACGAGCTCCTCGACGACTAGTCGTGCACTAACAAATACAACTAACCTCAAAGGTGGCGCCACAAGCGCAAAAACATCGCTCATAACCGCTCTAGACCGCTCCGCCCTCAACTCCACCCGCTCCGCGCACGCCCCGTGCACGCAGCCGCCGCACGCCGCGCGCACGAGCTCCTCGACGACTAGTCGTGCACTAACAAATACAACTAACCTCAAAGGTGGCGCCACAAGCGCAAAAACATCGCTCATAACCGCTCTAGACCGCTCCGCTCTCAACTCCACCCGCTCCGCGCACGCCCCGTGCACGCAGCCGCCGCACGCCGCGCGCACGAGCTCCTCGACGACTAGTCGTGCACTAACAAATACAACTAACCTCAAAGGTGGCGCCACAAGCGCAAAAACATCGCTCATAACCGCTCTAGACCGCTCCGCTCTCAACTCCACCCGCTCCGCGCACGCCCCGTGCACGCAGCCGCCGCACGCCGCGCGCACGAGCTCCTCGACGACTAGTCGTGCACTAACAAATACAACTAACCTCAAAGGTGGCGCCACAAGCGCAAAAACATCGCTCATAACCGCTCTAGACCGCTCCGCTCTCAACTCCACCCGCTCCGCGCACGCCCCGTGCACGCAGCCGCCGCACGCCGCCCGCACGAACTCTTCGACGACTAGTCGTGCACTAACAAATACAACTAACCTCAAAGGCGGTGCGACTAAAGCGAAGACATCGCTCATAACCGCTCTAGACCGCTCCGCTCTCAGCTCCACCCGCTCCGCGCACGCCCCGTGCACGCAGCCGCCGCACGCCGCGCGCACGAGCTCCTCGACGACTAGTCGTGCACTAACAAATACAACTAACCTCAAAGGTGGCGCCACAAGCGCAAAAACATCGCTCATAACCACTCTAGACCGTTCCGCTCTCAGCTCCACCCGCTCCGCGCACGCCCCGTGCACGCAGCCGCCGCACGCCGCGCACACGTGCTCTTCGACGACTAGTCGTGCACTAACAAATACAACTAACCTCAAAGGCGGTGCGACTAAAGCGAAAACATCGCTCATAACCGCTCTAGACCGCTCCGCCCTCAGCTCCACCCGCTCCGCGCACGCCCCGTGCACGCAGCCGCCGCACGCCGCGCGCACGAGCTCCTCCACGACGAGGCGCGCACGTTCCTCCAAGCGTTCGAGGTGCGCGTGCAAGCGGCGGCGCAGCGCGTCGGCGGCTAGCCAACCGCCGTTCGCGCGCACGGCTAGAGCCACGTCGAGGTCGCGGGCCACCTGGGCGTAAAAACAATGTAGCTACGGCACTTTGGCTTCAAATATGAAAGCAACCGAAAGCATGTCAGTGAAGAGAGAGGGAAAAATTAAGTTGGCATATTTTCCTACATTTATTAACTTTAAAAGCGGATCGAATAAAGGAGTCGAGGCACACTCTTCAAATATTATAATCACACGTATTTTTAGGGTTTGTACCCAAAGGGTAAAAACGGGACCCTATTACTAAGATTTCTCTGTCGTCTGTCTGACCGTCAATCTGTCACCAGGCCCTGTATCTCATGAACCGAGATAGCTAGGCAGTTGAAATTTTCACAGATGTCATTTCTGTTGCCGCTATAACAACAAATCTAACAGAATACAACAAATATTTAAATGGGGCTCCTATACAACAAACGTGATTTTTTGCCGTTTTTTGCATAATGGTACGGAACCCTTCGTGCGCGAGTCCGACTCGCACTTGGCCGGTTTTTTATTTATTTAATAATAATAATATTCTCGTGCTCTTATAAAGCATCAGATGGTAAAGTGAAACTTCGGATTAAAACATAAAAAATATTTCGTGCAAAACGAATTAGTGAAGTCGGCTCTTTTTTTTAGCGCAATCTACTGCATCATACATTGTCCACAAAAACTATTCACAATATTATTTAAGCCTTTATAAGGCACATGGACTATATTTTCACCAGTTATTTTACTTAACTTTGTGTCAAAGTGATAAGGTTCAATTTTGCATAAATCTGGCACCCATATGCCTCATAAAGGGTTACTTAAGTTGAAATGACTACTGTGTACTAACCTGCCGTCTCGCTCTGGTCCCTTCCTCCCAATCTTCCGTCTCGCCCTCAGGCTGCGCGCCCAGCAACACCACGTCCCCCACCTCACAGTCCGCTGCCTCACGCACCGCACGTATAAACCCTTTCCTGTGACTCAACACAAAGTCCTCTGCACTCACGGCTCGGAATCGCACTACCACCGCTTGAGCTAGCAACGCATCTGATACTAGGAGTACTGTGACTCGAACTGTAGCGTGTGATATGAATTTCCCATCAGCAACTGTCACATTCAGTTTGTATTCTCCGACATCTAAACGCGGCGCCGCTCTTAGCGTGCCATCTGTCGAATCAATTTCAAAAAGACCAAGCGGCGGTTTGGGAGCTGCTATAGCATATGTCAAAGTATCGTAAGCGTCTCTGTCCGACGCTACAACTCGACCAAGTACACCACCAGGGAATTCGTCTAAGTAGGAGTTAACTTGAATTTCCAAAGGCGTTACTACAGGCGGGTATTGAGATTCTTCTATAACTCGTACGTGTATCCACGCGTCGGAATATAAAGGCGGTGCACCATTATCGAACACACGGACTTGTAACGCGTAGCGTTCTTTAACGCGATGGTTGAAGCGTGCAGCGGTTCGTAAAGTACCGTCTTGTTCTAACCGGAACGCGCCCGCTTCGTTGCCCGCTTGGAAATCAAATGTATACGGCATTGCGTTGGGTGCCGCATCGGCATCTGTCACTCCTAGTTTCAACAATGCATGCCCTAATGGTCTATCTTCTTGGACCACTACAGAGTAATTTGCGCGTTCGAATAAAGGCGGGTTATCGTTAGCATCTAATACTTCAACTGCGACGCGTACGGAAGCTTCAAGCGCTGGTAACCCTCTATCCCTCGCACGAACTTCAAGAGAATAAGTCGAAACAGTTTCTCTATCTAAAGGAGCCGCTACAGATATATAACCGGTGTCTTCATCTATACTGAATCGCCCATCGCGATCACCCCTTGCGATTGTATAAGTGACTCTCCCGTTAGCACCATCATCAGCATCGTCAGCTATAAGTTGTAGTATCCTTGTGTTTATAGCCGCGTCTTCTCGAACGCGAGCGTTATAAGACGCTTGAGCGAATACAGGAGCGTTGTCATTAGCGTCTATAACGGAGATATTCAAAGTTGCGAGATCGCCTAGCGGCGGTGAGCCGCCGTCTAGAGCTTGTATTGTTAGTAAATAAGAGCGTCGTCGTTCGTAATCGAGCGGTCGTGCTATGCTGACCGCTCCGGATGCACGATCTATAGTGAAATCCTCCCGATCATCGCCAGCTACTAGTGAGTATGCCACTTCGGCGTTGACACCGGTGTCTCGCGAGGTGGCGCGGACGCGGAGTATCTCAGTGCCGGGGGCGTCGAGCTCAGGGGCCGCGGCGCGGTACTCGCGGAACTCGAATTCTGGAGGGTTGTCGTTGACGTCGGCGACTGGTGAGAAATTAATTGTGTGAGAATTAGAATCACCGTCAAATATGTCTGTCTAAATGCGGGGCACGGGCATCTTCTTACCCCCTTATTCATAAAGAGAAAAAAAAAAAAAACTTAGCAAACTTTTGTTATTTTTTATCTCTCTAACAAACACAAATGTCAAAATGACAGATAAAGACAAACAAGGGCTTGGACTTGGCAAGTGTTTATGAATAACGCCATTGAAATTTAATGTAACTTAGTCCACAAATATAAGAGATTGTATTTAAAAGATTGAAGGTGCATACTATGAACTATACAAAGCGTGAATTTGATCATAACACGGTTACACTACGACGGATTTTCCAATTAACACACTGATTCTATGTGTACCGTTGGCTCACTGTTAACCACCTTACACGAACCTGTCAGTCGCAGAGCAGCCGTAGAAGATTTCGGTGGGGTTCCCCCATCAGTAGCCCTCAGTAAAACACGATGTGACGCGGCAGCTTCTCTGTCAAGCGGCGCTCGTAGCGTAAGGACACCGCTGTCCGGTGAGAGAGAGAATACGCCGCCGTCGCCGCCCTCTTCCTCCACGAACGAGTAGGTGATGAGCCGGTTGGAGCCTAGATCGGGGTCTGTGGCGTGAACCTGTAAGAAAATAGGGGTTAGAACTGGGGGTCAAAGAAAATGTAGGTGTAAATTTACATTTCTATAGGGACGCGCAACACACCTGAAGTTGCAGGCGTCCATAGGCTACGGTGACTGCTTCATCAGGTAGGTCGTATGCGTGTTTGCCACCGACGTGGTATTAAAAAAAGGGAACACGTAAACTGTAAGCGCCAAAGGAACTATGTTGGTGCTATGAAGGTTAGAGTGGAAGACCCTACAATCTGACGAATAGCGTTGGCATAATATGAAGTTCATTAAAAATGTAATAGTAATGAAATGTAATGTCTAGTATTTTTAGTTTAGTCTTGCGAGAATTTAATGATGAACTCAATTAAAAAGAAATTGGACTTTTTTAAGAGCGAAAAGTGCGATCTGCGTAAACATTGTCTCTAATTTGGTTATTGTAAGACAGATTTTAAAAGAAAGTTACCTTGGCGACCAGAGTACCCAACTCCGCATCCTCAGGCAGAGTAACAGAATACAGCTCAGCAGAGAATCTCGGCGCATTGTCATTGACATCTGTCAACGTCACCAGCAATTCTGACGCGCACCGCCACGCTGCTCGCGCTCGGTCTTGCGCGTGCATAGCTAGCGCGTAGGAAGAGCGCGTTTCGCGGTCGAGTGCGCGCGCTACGCGCACCTCGCCTGTTTCCTGTGGATCAAATAGATTGGTTAGTTTTGTACCTAATATGAAGAAAGTGCGGATTGATATATTGATTGTAAAAAAACAGAAAAAACCAGTGAAAATAAATACCATCTGAACTTTTGAGCAATTTGTAGGTACTTTACGCATTCACTGCCAGCAACCCGCCAGGCGGGTGCTTAGTCCGTAGTCGCTTTCCGCTACATATGGTTTTTCCCACGTCATCGGCTAAGTTCGTAGCGCGTACTAACGCTGCCACTGAATGTTTTATAAAGGCAATCGTCTATTTCCGATAAAAATGAAAAAAAAAAATCGATTAGAGCAACAAATGTTAGCTATGGATTGCTATTCTGCACCTGATTCTTTGGACACAATAAAAAAAAAATTTAACAAATGGCACGCTACCTTGTCAATTGTAAAGTCCTCGTTCGCCTCGCCCTCCAGGAAGTATCTCAGTGCGTCGTGCGGCGGCAGGTCCGCGTCGGTCGTTTCCAGCGCGGCGACGCGCGTTCCGACCGCCGCGTTTTCGGGCAGTGACGCGCGGTAGCGGTGCCGCACGCAGTAGGGCGGGTTGTCGTTCACATCTGGTAAAATGACAACCAAGATTATTATTTATACACTACCAGCCCTTAAGACCAGAAACGGGAAATTCTTTCAACGCCTAGCAACTCTGCGGATTAGATACTAGGGTAATTCGCCAGTAACTGGCCACCCTAAACTAAAAATGAATTCTATTCACCTATAATCAGAATTCATTTTAGTATAAGGTGACTAGTTATTGAAGGCTGGCCAGTTATTGAAATCTTATACTAAAATGAATTCTGTTTATAGGTGAACAAAATTCATTTTTAGTTTAGGGTGGCCAGTTATTGGCCGGTGGCCAGTGAAGTGGTGACACGCTCAACATAGTTCTAACAAATTATGATACAAATCAGAATACGATAAAATTTTCACCTTGATGATTCAAGATTCCATTTTTCGGGTTCCGTACCCAAAGGGTAAAAACGGGACCCTATTACTAAGACTCCGCTGTCCGTCCGTCCGTCCGTCCGTCCGCCTGTCACCAGGCTGTATGTCACGAACCGTGATAGCTAGACAATTGAAATTTTCACAGATGATGTATTTGTGTTGCCGCTATAACAACAAATACTAAAAACAGAATAAAATAAAGATTTAAGTGGGGCTCCCACAACAAACGTGATTTTTGACCGAAGTTAAGCAACGTCGGGCGGGGGCAGTACTTGGATGGGTGACCGTTTTTTTGCTTGTTTTGCTCTATTTTTGTTGATGGTGCGGAACCCTCCGTACGCGAGTCCGACTTGCACTTGGCCGGTTTTTCTTAAACTAATAAAGGTTCAATGAAGTACTTAATTATATCAATACATACCAGTAACAGTGACTTGCACCGTCGCTCGCGCATCAAACTTCCCATCCGTCGCTATAACACTAAGCTCATAGCTTTCCTCCAACTCTCTATCTAACGGCCTCGCGACCAGCAACTCTCCCGACGGCCTCAACTGGAACCTCGCTCTAGGGTCCCCCGAGGCCACAAGGAAGGCGAGCGGGGAAGTGGTAGCGTCAGCGTCGGTGATGGTGTGTATAGCTGGTTAAAAAGGTAAAATAAAACTATATACCAATACATACCAGTAACAGTAACTTGCACCGTCGCTCGCGCATCAAACTTCCCATCCGTCGCTATAACACTAAGCTCATAGCTCTCCTCCAACTCTCTATCTAACGGTCTCGCGACCAGCAACTCTCCCGAAGGCCTCAACTGGAACCTCGCTCTAGGGTCCCCCGAGGCCACAAGGAAGGCGAGCGGGGAAGTGGTAGCGTCAGCGTCGGTGATGGTGTGTATAGCTGGTTAAAAAGGTAAAATAAAACTATATACCAATACATACCAGTAACAGTAACTTGCACCGTCGCTCGCACATCAAACTTCCCATCCGTCGCTATAACACTAAGCTCATAGCTTTCCTCCAACTCTCTATCTAACGGCCTCGCGACCAGCAACTCTCCCGACGGCCTCAACTGGAACCTCGCTCTAGGGTCCCCCGAGGCCACAAGGAAGGCGAGCGGGGAAGTGGCAGCGTCAGCGTCGGTGATGGTGTGTATAGCTGGTTAAAAAGGTAAAATAAAACTATATACCAATACATACCAGTAACAGTAACTTGCACCGTCGCTCGCGCATCAAACTTCCCATCGGTCGCTATAACACTAAGCTCATAGCTTTCCTCCAACTCTCTATCCAACGGCCTCGCAACCAGCAACTCTCCCGAAGGCCTCAACTGGAACCGTGCTATTGGGTCCCCCGAGGCCACAAGGAAGGCGAGCGGGGAAGTGGCAGCGTCAGCGTCGGTGATGGTGTGTATAGCTAGTTAAAAAGGTAAAATAAAACTATATACCAATACATACCAGTAACAGTAACTTGCACCGTCGCTCGCGCATCAAACTTCCCATCCGTCGCTATAACACTAAGCTCATAGCTCTCCTCCAACTCTCTATCTAACGGCCTCGCGACCAGCAACTCTCCCGAAGGCCTCAACTGGAACCTCGCTCTAGGGTCCCCCGAGGCCACAAGGAAGGCGAGCGGGGAAGTGGTAGCGTCAGCGTCGGTGATGGTGTGTATAGCTGGTTAAAAAGGTAAAATAAAACTATATACCAATACATACCAGTAACAGTAACTTGCACCGTCGCTCGCACATCAAACTTCCCATCCGTCGCTATAACACTAAGCTCATAGCTTTCCTCCAACTCTCTATCTAACGGCCTCGCGACCAGCAACTCTCCCGACGGCCTCAACTGGAACCTCGCTCTAGGGTCCCCCGAGGCCACAAGGAAGGCGAGCGGGGAAGTGGCAGCGTCAGCGTCGGTGATGGTGTGTATAGCTGGTTAAAAAGGTAAAATAAAACTATATACCAATACATACCAGTAACAGTAACTTGCACCGTCGCTCGCGCATCAAACTTCCCATCGGTCGCTATAACACTAAGCTCATAGCTTTCCTCCAACTCTCTATCCAACGGCCTCGCAACCAGCAACTCTCCCGACGGCCTCAACTGGAACCTCGCTCTAGGGTCCCCCGAGGCCACAAGGAAGGCGAGCGGGGAAGTGGTAGCGTCACCGTCGGTGATGGTGTGTATAGCTAGTTAAAAAGGTAAAATAAAACAATATACCAATACATACCAGTAACAGTAACTTGCACCGTCGCTCGCGCATCAAACTTCCCATCCGTCGCTATAACACTAAGCTCATAGCTTTCCTCCAACTCTCTATCCAACGGCCTCGCAACCAGCAACTCTCCCGACGGCCTCAACTGGAACCTCGCTCTTGGGTCCCCCGAGGCCACAAGGAAGGCGAGTGGGGAAGTGGTAGCGTCAGCGTCGGTGATGGTGTGTATAGCTGGTTAAAAAGGTAAAATAAAACTATATACCAATACATACCAGTAACAGTAACTTGCACCGTCGCTCGCGCATCAAACTTCCCATCCGTCGCTATAACACTCAGCTCGTAACTTTCTTCCAACTCTCTATCTAACGGCCTCGCGACCAGCAACTCTCCCGACGGCCTCAACTGGAACCTCGCTCTAGGGTCCCCCGAGGCCACAAGGAAGGCGAGCGGGGAAGTGGCAGCGTCAGCGTCGGTGATGGTGTGTATAGCTGGTTAAAAAGGTAAAATAAAACTATATACCAATACATACCAGTAACAGTAACTTGCACCGTCGCTCGCACATCAAACTTCCCATCCGTCGCTATAACACTAAGCTCATAGCTTTCCTCCAACTCTCTATCTAACGGCCTCGCGACCAGCAACTCTCCCGACGGCCTCAACTGGAACCTCGCTCTAGGGTCCCCCGAGGCCACAAGGAAGGCGAGCGGGGAAGTGGCAGCGTCAGCGTCGGTGATGGTGTGTATAGCTGGTTAAAAAGGTAAAATAAAACTATATACCAATACATACCAGTAACAGTAACTTGCACCGTCGCTCGCGCATCAAACTTCCCATCGGTCGCTATAACACTAAGCTCATAGCTTTCCTCCAACTCTCTATCCAACGGCCTCGCAACCAGCAACTCTCCCGACGGCCTCAACTGGAACCTCGCTCTAGGGTCCCCCGAGGCCACAAGGAAGGCGAGCGGGGAAGTGGTAGCGTCAGCGTCGGTGATGGTGTGTATAGCTAGTTAAAAAGGTAAAATAAAACAATATACCAATACATACCAGTAACAGTAACTTGCACCGTCGCTCGCGCATCAAACTTCCCATCCGTCGCTATAACACTAAGCTCATAGCTTTCCTCCAACTCTCTATCCAACGGCCTCGCAACCAGCAACTCTCCCGACGGCCTCAACTGGAACCTCGCTCTTGGGTCCCCCGAGGCCACAAGGAAGGCGAGCGGGGAAGTGGTAGCGTCAGCGTCGGTGATGGTGTGTATAGCTGGTTAAAAAGGTAAAATAAAACTATATACCAATACATACCAGTAACAGTAACTTGCACCGTCGCTCGCGCATCAAACTTCCCATCCGTCGCTATAACACTCAGCTCGTAACTTTCTTCCAACTCTCTATCTAACGGCCTCGCGACCAGCAACTCTCCCGACGGCCTCAACTGGAACCTCGCTCTAGGGTCCCCCGAGGCCACAAGGAAGGCGAGCGGGGAAGTGGTAGCGTCAGCGTCGGTGATGGTTAGCTTGGCGACCACGGTGCCGGCCGCGGCGTCTTCGGGCACGGAGGCGGAGTATGTGGCCGGCTCGAAACGGGGCGGGCAGTCGTTGTAGTCCTAGAAACAGAAGTTATTAAAGATCCGGTCGGAGTCTTTGGTAGTTTTAGTTTTATTTATAATACACGTGATGACCTTGTCCCCACGATACAGGCCATGCCTAGTTCGGGGTTCACTGCAATGTGCCCCTGTTAAACTTTTACTGTTAAATAAAGATATTGTTATTGTTACAAGAGGCAAACGAGCAGACTAATCGCCTGCTGGTAAGCGATTACCATCGCCTAAGGACACCCAAATGGTTGTGATCTTTTCTTAGTGACCGAAATATTTAGCGACTTTGTAGTTAAGACTGTGGCCTAAAATCTACTTTTGACTTTGAATGAAATGAATGAAAAAAATGTTGAAATCTGTCAGCTCCCAGCGGCTCATATTTGAGCCAGAACGCTTATGGGTGACGTCATATCGTGGGAAACGACAGGTTAAGTATTAATTGAATTTGGAAGAGCACCTGTAATCGTACGACGAGCGTGCCGCGACTAGATCTCTTCTGCGGCGCCTGATCACTCGCTATCAGCGGCACGCGTAACTCCGCTTTCGTCTCTCGGTCTAGAGGCGCGCGGGTCGTCACCCAGCCAGTGCGAGCGTCGACAGCGAATAGGGCCGAGTCGCCGCCTTCGCCTAGTGAGAATTGTACTTCGCCGTTAGAGCCAGCGTCGGGATCTGTTGCCATTACTGTGGAGAGAAACATTCAATAGAAAAGTATTTAGTCAAACATTTAATTTTTGACTATACTTTTCTTTCAACAGGCAAGGCAGGCACGGAGCTCGCGCAATGACTCACGGTCGAGGGGCGCCTAAATACCAAGCTTTTAAAGTCAATTTTGCAATGAACTTACATCTGACGACTGTAGAATGAGGAGGAGTGTTCTCCGCCAAATGGACAACGTATGGCTGCGAGTGGAACGTAGGCGCATGCTCATTGACATCCAATACGTGTAAAGTGGTCAACAGTAGGGTGGCCGGGGCCGGAGACCCGGGGCCTTCGCAGAGGATCCCGATGGGGAGTTCTCGTGCCGATTCGCGGTCCAGGGGCGCCGAGAGGACGAGGCGGCCTTGCTCGTCGAGGCCGAACTAGGGAATGAAGATATTGTGTTCATTATAATATTAACAATCAGTTTCACCTTCGGGATGGGGAACCTACCAATTGCACGCATAAAGTGAATTACCTGATGTTTTCCATGGTTGACAGGCGCTAGCCGATATCTCGGTATATCTCAGGACTGGCCTTACGGGCAATAAGTATGGAGCATGAATGGGGCCAGTACAGCGGTATGACACCGCTACAACGTGATTGGTTGATGAGTTCGCATCACGCGCGCGATTGGTCGCAACTAGTTGCATTAGATGTGGCGTTAGACTGCACGATTGGAGATTCGTGAGTTCCTGGAGCTGCATCTTCCATAAGGAACAGATTGGGAGATGGGAGCTGGACCTTTGGAGCCCGTTCCCCAGTTCCAAAGACGTAGATGAAGACGCTAGAGGGTATAGTCTAAGTCTAAGATACGACAATGCCTAAAAGAAAGAGTTACCTGATCTTTTCCATAGTTAACCGGCGCCAGTCTATATCTTGGCACTGGTTCCGTCGGATCAGCCCTTAATTCCGCCAGCAAGGTCCCAGGAGCTGCGTCTTCCCTCAAGAACAGTGCTGGTGGCGGTGGCTGGACCCTCGGGGCCCGTTCTCCAGGTCCAAGAACATAGACTGAGACGCCAGCAGAGCCCGCGCGGTTGCCGCCGTCGCGGGCTCTGGCCCACACTACTACTGAGCGGGACGCTGTAAAAGAGAATTTTTAGAATTTGGTAAAGGTCAATTTAAGATAAAAGAATGATATGTGGATGACATTTAAAGTATCCCAGATTTATCCGCTGAACGACCCTGATCTACCCCAGTTTATGACCTTTAGACATGATCCTAATTCATTTTAAAGTTTGTAAGCTGCTAAGACTCGAGTTTAGCGCTACCTACTTTATAGAATTACAGATCATAACCGCCGAATTTAAAATCATAAACGTCGTATAAGTATATGTGTATTATTATATACATCTTTTTACACCGGCTGACTTCGAATACGTTTTCTAAAATATTTTAATTGTTTTAACCCTTGGGCCTTGGTAGTGGTAGGCCTTCGGCTGCTAACCGATTGCATCATTTAAATTTGAAATTTGATTAATTGAAATAAAATCAAAATTCCAACAACTGATAAACGACGTATGTCACTTGAAAAGTTGAAAAAAAAAGGTTAATAGGAGCGTGAATTTGCTATCAAAATAAATACAGAAAACTTACAAAAAGCTGAGGCATTCTTCGCAAAAGCCAACGCGCCAGTCACCGCATCTATCTCAAACAATCCCGACGCATCAGAACTCAACTCCCCATCGTACAGCTCATATCTAATCCTCGCATGTTCCCCGATATCCGCGTCATGAGCAGTTAGAGTCAGGAACGGCTTGTGTGGTTGTAGATTATAAGGGGCGGAAGCTCGGTACTCTCGGAGAGGGAATTCAGGCGCGTGGTCGTTGGCGTCGAGGACCCGGACCCGGACGGTGGTGTGGCGGATGCGGCCGCCCCCGTCGCGCGCTGCCACTGGTACCTGGGGAATTAAGATAGATTTAGGGTCGGTTGCACTTCCACCAAACTGTTTGTCATCGTTAAAGAATTCGCTAAATTATATTCCATGGAAAGTTTCATAGTAAATTGCGGCGCGCCGGGTGCCGTTGATCAGTCCGATGAAGTGCGGATGGTGCAATTGGCATTTATAAGGTATACTCTGGCAAACACAGTTTGTCAGTAAAAAAAGGCGCGTAATTCAAATTTTCTATGGGAGGACACTGACAGTCCTTCCTGCATACAGTACAAAGTACAAGTGTACAGGATTAAAGTGAAATTACCTCCCACTCGACTTTGGCATCGCGATCTAAAGCCACTCTTGTAGTCAAAGCGCCGGTTGCAGCGTCCAGTGAGAACGTTTCTCGGAGCAACGCCGAGTCGATAGAGTAGGTCACCGTGCCATACTTGCCGCCGTCAAGCCTGCTCTTATCTAGTTCAGTGTGTAACTAATTACCTCCCACTCAGCTTTGGCCTCGCGATCTAAAGCCACGCGCGTGGTCAAAGCGCCGGTAGCAGCGTCCAGTGAGAACGTTTCTCGGAGCAACGCCGAGTCGATGGAGTAGGTCACCGTGCCATACTTGCCGCCGTCAAGCCTGCTCTTATCTAGTTCAGTGTGTAACTAATTACCTCCCACTCGGCTTTGGCCTCGCGATCTAAAGCCACGCGCGTGGTCAAAGCGCCGGTAGCAGCGTCCAGTGAGAACGTTTCTCGGAGCAACGCCGAGTCGATGGAGTAGGTCACCGTGCCGTACTCGCCGCCATCTTCGTCATCGGCCTGGAATAAAAATATTGTTCAATCTTAGGATCACTCAGGGTGTCTAATCACTACATAGTATAAAACAAAGTCGCTTCCCGCTGTCTGTTCCTATGTACGCTTAGATCTTTAAAATTACGCAACGGATTTTGATGCGGTTTTTTTATAGATGGAGTGATTCAAGAGGAAGGTTTATGTATAATTCGTTAACCCGTGCGAAGCCGGGGCGGGTCACTAGTGAGAACATAAGTATTTCATGTTCCTTCCACTCAAACTGGACGTTTCGTCTAAGCCGCTGGAGGTTTTTTTATTCTATTATGATCTTATATGATCTTGAATGATGTCACGATGATATTTTCATCTGTTTCTGCAAAGTGATTCTATTGAAAGTAGCTCAATCCAGCTCTAAAAAATGTTATATCGATAATTCGCGCTTTAACGAAATAGCTTTAACTCTAAATGGAACGCCAAGTTTATATGTACAAAATGGGAACTAAAATACCGTTTAAAATTAAACTAACCTTTACAGTAGTCAACAGCACAGGCGGTGGAAGATTCTCCATAACTCTCGCCTCATACACTAGATGCGGGAACCTCGGCGCATGTCTATTCGCGGGCACCACAGTAAGCTTCACCCTCGCGAACGCCGCGTGAGCGCCATCAGAGACAGACACGTTCAGCGATCTTGAGGAGTCTTTCGGCCATCCTCTGGGGGCTGATAGGGTGACCAGGCCCGTGGTTTCGTCGACGGATAGTAAGGGGGTGGGTAAGGCGTCGACGGTGGCGTAGCGGAGGCGTGTGGCGTCGCCCGCGTCGGGGTCCCAAGCCGCGACGCGGGCGAGCACGGTGCCGCGCGCTGCTTCTTCGCTTACTAGGGCGCTGGGGACAAGAATAATGATAAGACGCTGTAATATGTTTCATTTCTTAGTAAGTGACACGGAATCAGAGTAGTAGCAACCCCAAACACTTCCCATCTAACCGCGTAGTGAGTGTGGAACGGTTTACCCGAGTCAGTGCTCAGTGCACCCTCGATAAACTCTTTTAAAAACAAACTCGATGCACACTTTCGCAGACTACAAAACACAAGAGGACGTTGATGTGCACGTATCAGCTTTAAGCTGCCTGTGTATTCACATATAATAATATAATAAGTACCTTGCTATAGCTATACCACAGTACACTAAGAACAGTAGTGAATCTAAGGCCGCTCGGCAAGTTATTTACCTACTCTTGCGTTGGCGCTTAGAGTTGTCACTTTTATTTTTAGTTAAATATTATTTGCGTATTATGAGTAGCACTAGGTTTCTATTTATATAATATAATGAAATGTTCTATCAATTCATAAATGAGGTATAAATTAAGGCCGGTAAGAGCAGGCAAATGCGAGCGTACTCGAATGCGCGCGATCACAGTCGCGGTACGGCCCACACTGCCGCCACCGTATTTCCCCGTATATTATGCGAATGTGTGCGTGGCAGCGCGTGCGTACAAGGCGCCCGGCGCGCACGCACACATTCAAGCCGGCAGCGGCACATTTCTATGAAGATTCACTACTGTTCTTGTACTGTGGCTATACCTACAGAATTGATTTTTAAATAGGGTAGGACATCACTGAAATCCTTCATTCGTAATCTCATGCGCTGCGCCGGACTGCCTCTATCCTTCGCTATTACTAACAAGCAACGGTCAGCGCTAGCTTCACCTAATATGGCTGCAGTTACAACGTTGCTTGGTGCTAAAACCAACATAACTGACTATTGCTGGAACATAATTATGCTTTTGTTTGTTGGTATCTATCCTAACCCCAGTTTTCTGCTTGGTTTTCTCTATTTTCCTAGTTTAGTACTAAAATGGCAATGGGTTTGATGAGATTGGGTGGTAGACAGTAAGTACCTGACAACTGGTCGTTCTAATTTCGGCGGCGCGTCGTTTACATCCTTGACTCGTAATCTCAAATGCGCTGTATCCGCCAACGCCGGTCTGCCTCCATCCTTCGCTGTTACTAGCAGACGATGTTCCGCGCTAGTTTCAGCGTCCAATGGGGCTGCTAGTACTAAAGCGCCACTGGTAGCGTCGAGAGAGAAGACAGCGAGAGATGAGTTACCTGACAACTGGTCGTTCTAATTTCGGCGGCGCGTCGTTTACATCCTTGACTCTCAGTCTCAAATGCGCTGTATCCGCCAACGCCGGTCTGCCTCCATCCTTCGCTGTTACTAGCAGACGATGTTCCGCGCTAGTTTCAGCGTCCAATGGGGCTGCTAGTACTAAAGCACCACTGGTAGCGTCGAGAGAGAAGACAGCGAGAGATGAGTTACCTGACAACTGGTCGTTCTAATTTCGGCGGCGCGTCGTTTACATCCTTGACTCGTAATCTCAAATGCGCTGTATCCGCCAACGCCGGTCTGCCTCCATCCTTCGCCGTCACTAACAGGCGATGTTCCGCGCTAGTTTCAGCGTCCAATGGGGCTGCTAGTACTAAATCACCACTGGTAGCGTCGAGAGAGAAGACAGCGAGAGATGAGTTACCTGACAACTGGTCGTTCTAATTTCGGTGGCGCGTCGTTTACATCCTTGACTCTCAGTCTCAAATGCGCTGTATCCGCCAACGCCGGTCTGCCTCCATCCTTCGCTGTTACTAGCAGACGATGTTCCGCGCTAGTTTCAGCGTCCAATGGGGCTGCTAGTACTAAAGCGCCACTGGTAGCGTCGAGACAGAAGACAGCGAGAGATGAGTTACCTGACAACTGGTCGTTCTAATTTCGGCGGCGCGTCGTTTACATCCTTGACTCGTAATCTCAAATGCGCTGTATCCGCCAACGCCGGTCTGCCTCCATCCTTCGCTGTTACTAGCAGACGATGTTCCGCGCTAGTTTCAGCGTCCAATGGGGCTGCTAGTACTAAAGCGCCACTGGTAGCGTCGAGACAGAAGACAGCGAGAGATGAGTTACCTGACAACTGGTCGTTCTAATTTCGGCGGCGCGTCGTTTACATCCTTGACTCGTAATCTCAAATGCGCTGTATCCGCCAACGCCGGTCTGCCTCCATCCTTCGCTGTTACTAGCAGACGATGTTCCGCGCTAGTTTCAGCGTCCAATGGGGCTGCTAGTACTAAAGCACCACTGGTAGCGTCGAGAGAGAAGAGAGCGAGAGATGAGTTCTCGCCAGAAAGCGAGTAGGTAATCTCGCCGTTTACACCTGCAAATAGAAGACATTAGAGTAACCTAACCAATGACAGGTCTAAACTTCACGTTTAACAATAACGAAACATAATTTGCACCGATTCGACATATAACATAGGCTGAGTCAAACTCGGAGGAAGGATTTTTTATTAGCCTTTCTACATTTTATACAATCAAAGATTTTTTTCTTGAAAAAAGTGCTAAATGGCGCATACATTGACATCAAAATTACTTTCGGCCAAAGCTTTCGGCAGGATAAGGTGTCAATCAATTCACAAGACCTGGCACGAATGAGACGAATGAGTGAATGAAAATATCTATGTGTACGAGTATAACCAATAAAATGGCGGCTATGACTGTATACCGATACATGTGTCACTCATACAATGGCACGAATGAAAGTTTCGTTCATTCCATTCGTGCCAGCTTTCGTGACAGACTGTTGAATTACAAATGGCAACCATTTTTGCCCTTGAATGAACAAGGTTTACCGGTGTCATTATCTCTGGCGTGGAAGGTAATGATGGTAGTCCCAACGGCAGCCGCCTCGCTAACCTCCACGTCATATAAGTCCTGAAAGAAAGAATTATTTGTAAATTATAATTATGTGAATGTGTTATCCTTACACCATTTGTTTGTTGCCTAAATATTCGTTTCAGCTTGCAATCTTGAATTATGAATAAAAATATTGTTATTGTTATTTCCTTTATTCATTTAATTTCTCAGATTAGGTTATTTATAATATGGATATAAAAATAAAATGTAATTGTTATTATCTAGTGATAGAGCGAATTTTATAATAACAATTTAGATTTTGCCTACACAATTTGAATGAAGTTTGTTTAGTTTTGACATCCCAAGAAGTCACGACTTATAGGTTAATAAATATCGTTCTATTGAACTACTACTTCGACTAACCTAACTCTGCACCAGGTAAGTGTCTCGGCACCTTTATAAACGTCATCTTTCCGTCAAATTGACATTTATAGTGGCTCTTCCACACTCTGTCGCTTGCCAAGACGTAGTAGAGTTAGCTTAGTGTAAGGCCTGAGTGGACGCTCGAGTTGGGCGTGCAGCGGGGCGGGGCGTGCGGCGTGCATGTTAAAAAAATGCAAGCGTATAGAAGCGGCCTTAGTGCACGCTGCTCAAGTCACTTGTGAGCCCGACGCCACGCTGCACGCCCCGCCGAACGCTCCGCTTCGAGCGTCCACTCAGGCCTTACAGTTAGACTTTATTTCATTATAATGTACTTTAGAAAACCATATACCTGCGATAATTCCGGCGGGCAATCATTGACATCTATTATGTGTAGTGTCACTAGAGCGTCCGCCGACGCGCCCGTCACGCCATCTGTGGCCCGGACGACTAGCTCCAGCTCCCGGGTTTGCTCGTAGTCCAGTGGTAGAGCCGGGACTAGCGAACCTGTGTAATAAAACGCGTAGAATAATTTTGAATGTGCTTACGGAATAGTGTTGAGTAGGACTCGAGTCCTTTGAGTCCTCTGCTTTAAGACTCGACTTCGTTATTCAGACTCTTATAATGGAGCCTAAACTCTAGGTCTTTTCAACTTGATGGAGACCCGAGTCTTTCGTAGAGATTTGAGTTCTTTTCAGAGAACCCTCGATTTTTTTTACAAATTATTTCTGAATGCATTGTCTTTACGTATAATTTGTGGATTAGGTACACAAATTATACAATAACGCCTAATTTCTTTATTGTTATTTAGGAAAAACCTACAAAATTTTCACGAAGTCTTTATTCAAAGGTTCATGTCCTCTTAAGTTGCTCTTAAAAAATACTCAACAAAGTACTCGACTCGGGACTTAAAAGACTCTAAGTTTTTTAAGCGCAAAGTCTCGTAAAAACGAGCCGAGTTCTTCAAATTCAGACTCAAAGGACTTGAGTTCCTGCCAACACTAGTACGGAATGATGGAGATATTGTGCAAGTTGCGAAAATTATCCAAAACAGGAAAATTCTCGGTAATTTCGGGACCATTTCATGAGAAATACAAAATGTGCGATATTTCCGATTTTTTTTTTCAGTTTTGGAAATTTTTCTTCAGCACAACAGTAAATGATATCCGCCGCTCCGCTGAGCGTTAATCCGTTTTTTTTTTCATTCTGATTTGTTCAACGGAACGACGGATAATAAGCGCAACCGGCATAGGCAATGCGTGAGTCGTCGAGTCAGACATGAAGTATATGAAGGTATATGAAAGAAAACATTCTCATACAAAACAAAGAGTCATTACGATGTAGTGCATAATTGTTTTCCAGAGGCGTGTTCAGATATTTGGGAGCGCCTTGACCGCTCCGATATTTCTGATGGCAACTGTACAATCAGCTTCTACTCTTTGAGATTAATGAGGCTGAAATGTGAACGATGACAATGTTTGTGGCTAACACAGAGAACGACATTAAACATGCGGAATGTTAGGTGAGACGTGAGAAGCATGACATCCCGTTACCCGAGGGCCCTGTAACGGACGCTCCGAGCGTGCACGCCTTAGGCCCACTAGCACCATCCCGCTAACCCGGGGTTAAGCTGTTAAACCGTTAACCCCAGTGTCAAATTGTACTGGTAACCGCGGTAAGTCCTGGTTTAACCGGTTAACCTCGGGTTAGTGGAATGGTGCAAGTGGGCCTTAGAGCGTTTTCACATTGTCCGATCCGATATCGGACGTGGGATCCTATATACATGCGCGTATACTTAGTCAAGCTCGGGCGCTCGGATCGGGCAATGTGAAAACGTACTTCGCTGACGCCGATCGCCATTCATTTGTTTTATGCGATGTATGGCAGTTGGTGTCCTCAGCGTTGAGGGTGCACGCTCGGAAAGCACGTTTTAGAGAATGCATTATATGACGAGTCCCGGGAATTCCCGGTTCCGGGACTGATTTACTAATAACCAGTACCGGTATACCCTAGTGCGTTTGGTAGCCTATAGGCGCTAGGCCTACATCACCGATATGAATAAAATTAGATGCGCGCTTAAAGCGTGTAGCTGATACGCGCTAGCCACGACATTGCGTGACTGGCTAAGGCTAAGACGACAACCATAGGTTGGAGCGAGACACAGCGATCGGACCTTTCGTTCCCACCTATGGTTTTCGCCGAAGCCAGTCGCGCAATGTCGTGGCCAGGCTGTTAGTGCGACAAATTCGGCCATTTTTTAATGAACATTGAAGGATATTGCGGTGACAAAGGCGGGGGTGGGAGGGGTGGGGATAGTACTCACATGGGTTATTGCCTCTGTCGGGTGCTGTGGGACAAAACCAACCGTTAGTCGCGCTCTACTGCCTAGTTACGCATCTATGCACCTTATTTATTTTGACATAAGGTCGAAAATGGTATGTTAGTAAAATGGTTGGTTGGTTAAATAAATAATAATAAATATTGAGGGACATGTTACACAGATCAACCTAGCCCCAAACTAAGCAAAGCTTGTACTATGGGTGCTAGGCGACGATATACATACTTATATAGATAAATACATACTTATATACATAGAAAACACCCATGACTCTGGAACAAATATTAAATGCCCTTACCGGGATTCGAACCCAGGACCATCGGCTTAGCAGGCAGGGTCACTACCCACTAGGCCAGACCGGTCGTCGGTTGTACGGTCTGAATGGATTGAGCGTAAACTGGGTTGTTTCACTAAACGACCACCATTTTTTTACATTCCATTCCAGTGCATAGATACGCAAAGTATGTCGCCCTGTTTTCTTACCGGTCCCCAATATCTATTTTCCATACATGCGAGTTTTATTATACATAATATTTTCTATTAAATCCATTTGAACCCCCTAAATAACTATTCTGTTTGTCATGCGATTGTCAAAAAGACACCCGTTTTTACCGTGTTAACTTTATAAATTAAGGTTTTCATGTTTAATGTTAAGTTAATGTGAAAACAGCGACTGACTTATTAAGAACCTGTTTAGTCGCTCAATACATGCATTCCCATTTCTTTTCAAATCTTATTAGCTTAATCGCTTTTATAAAAAGCTTTACTTTGGCGGTCCCTTTTCGAGGCTAAAATCGCCTTTAAGAGCTCGTGTCGAGTGTACCTATAATCAAAGAGAGGCGCTTCCGAATAATCCAAAAGCGAGTCGACGAGCATATCAGCGGGTAGCAATTTTGGTAGTCTTCTGTAAGGGCTTATTAAGACCTGTTAAGGCTTGATGAGGTTAAGGGCCAGTTGCACCAACCACATTTGACAGACTGATGATCAACGTCAGCCGGCGCGCCCCGGCGTTTTAGATGAAACTTTCCATACATAAACATTTAGCGAACTCTTTATCGATACGAACAGTTTGGTGCAACCGACCTTTAATAAGACTTAAATGGACATACCTGTGTCGAAGTGTATTTCCGACCGCGTCGTCCCAGAAGCGTCTGGAGGGCGTCGGAGCGGCGAGCGAGCGATCTCGGACGTAGTAATACGTCCTACACTACTTCGTGAGGCTTTAGAGATTAAAGTACCTGTGTCGAAGTGTATTTCAAACAGCGGTGCTCCAGAACCGTCCGTAGGCGGATCAACGAGCGAGTATATGAGCGGGCGCTGTAGCGGGGAGCGAGCGACTAAAGGCCCGCTAACTGCGGCTCTTTACTTTAATAAAAGTAGTACTTTGATCACCTACCTGTGTCAAAATGTATTTCAAGGAGCGGAGCTCCAGAACTGTCCGTAGGTGGATCAACGAGCGAGTATATGAGCGGGCGCTGTAGCGGGGAGCGAGCGACTAAAGGCCCGCTAACTGCGTCTCTTTACTTTATTAATAGTAGTACTTTGATCACCTACCTGTGTCAAAATGTATTTCAAAGAGCGGTGCTTCAGAACTGTCCGTAGGTGGATCAACGAGCGAGTATATGAGCGGGCGTTGTAGCGGGGAGCGAGCGACTAAAGGCCCGCTAACTGCGTCTCTTTACTTTAATAATAGTAGTACTTTGATCACCTACCTGTGTCAAAATGTATTTCAAAGAGCGGTGCTCCAGAACTGTCCGTAGGTGGATCAACGAGCGAGTATATGAGCGGGCGTTGTAGCGGGGAGCGAGCGACTAAAGGCCCGCTAACTGCGGCTCTTTACTTTAATAATAGTAGTACTTTGATCACCTACCTGTGTCAAAATGTATTTCAAAGAGCGGTGCTTCAGAACTGTCCGTAGGTGGATCAACGAGCGAGTATATGAGCGGGCGCTGTAGCGGCGAGCGAGCGACTAAAGGCCCGCTAACTGCGTCTCTTTACTTTAATAATAGTAGTACTTTGATCACCTACCTGTGTCAAAATGTATTTCAAAGAGCGGTGCTCCAGAACCGTCCGTAGGCGGATCAACGAGCGAGTATATGAGCGGGCGCTGTAGCGGGGAGCGAGCGACTAAAGGCCCGCTAACTGCGGCTCTTTACTTTAATAAAAGTAGTACTTTGATCACCTACCTGTGTCAAAATGTATTTCAAGGAGCGGAGCTCCAGAACTGTCCGTAGGTGGATCAACGAGCGAGTATATGAGCGGGCGCTGTAGCGGGGAGCGAGCGACTAAAGGCCCGCTAACTGCGTCTCTTTACTTTAATAATAGTAGTACTTTGATCACCTACCTGTGTCAAAATGTATTTCAAAGAGCGGTGCTCCAGAACCGTCCGTAGGCGGATCAACGAGCGAGTATATGAGCGGGCGCTGTAGCGGGGAGCGAGCGACTAAAGGCCCGCTAACTGCGGCTCTTTACTTTAATAAAAGTAGTACTTTGATCACCTACCTGTGTCAAAATGTATTTCAAGGAGCGGAGCTCCAGAACTGTCCGTAGGTGGATCAACGAGCGAGTATATGAGCGGGCGCTGTAGCGGGGAGCGAGCGACTAAAGGCCCGCTAACTGCGTCTCTTTACTTTAATAATAGTAGTACTTTGATCACCTACCTGTGTCAAAATGTATTTCAAACAGCGGTGCTTCAGAACCGTCCGTAGGCGGATCAACAAGCGAGTATATGAGCGGGCGCTGTAGCGGCGAGCGAGCGATGAGCGGGCCGGCGAGCGGGACGCCCGGTGGGGCGTCTTCACGCGCTTCCCGGACGTAGTGTGCGGCGTCCCAGCGCGGGGCGGCGCCGCCCGCCCACACGCGGACCTGCGGGGCGGAATCATGTGTTATATATACAACTAGCGCCCCGCCCCGACTTCGCGCGGGTTAACAAATTATACATAAACCTTCCTCTTGAATCACTCTATCTATTTAAAACGCAACCGTAGCCTTTGCGTAGTTTTAAAGATCTTAAGCATACATAGGGACAGATAGCGGGAAGCGACTTTGTTTTATACTATGTAGTGATAATATCACAAGTCAATAGGGTATTACACAGTTTTTTATGAATGGTATCAGTCGATCAGGTTTTTTTGAGGATCAAATGTCTGTTTAGGACCCATTGTCTTAAAGCAATGCAAAAGTAACAAATGATGGTCAAAGTCAGACTTTACTGACTCGCACTTTACTGACGAAACGCTTCATAGAAAATGGCAATACATCATGACGTCACCATGTAACGCCGTTTCAATGTATGGAATACAAGGAAGTTGCCCTTTTTTTCGGTGATATGTTGCGTTTACCATGTGTATTGTTGCTATACAATATTTTTTTAAATTAAATTTAAGGAAACGAATGGTACCATTATTTTTTTCCTATTTGGAAGTTAAACTTTTTTTTTAAACATTAAGGTCTTTTATGTTATTATTATTCCCATACATTTCTTGTTTCAAATGTATTGTGATAAATAGCTCATTTTCTATCTATTTAACTAGTGGCTCTGTGAGCTGTAGACCTCGCGAGCAGAGCTTAAAACTGAATAAATGGCAAAAATATTTATTAAAATATAGGTATAGTACATGTAATATAAACAAAAAATTAAAAACTACATAAAGCTACAAACAAAAATTAAACGATTACGCTTAACCCGCGCTTGATAAATAAAAAATACGAAATTTTTAATTTTTTCAAAATAAAAAAATAAAATTTGGCCATTTAATCTATAACCATATCTCAAAAAGAAAAAACTCTTATGATACCGATACGACTATTTGTGTAGGCGGGAGCTATCACGACTCCGCCATTTTGAAAAAATTCCAAAAACCGGATCGACAAAAAATTTTTATTTAGTCATAGAATTCGGTCACAAAATTTCACGAAAATCGGTTAAAAATTGCGACCTGTAGAGGAGAACATCCGGACATACAAAAGCAAAATGCCCGAGTCAAAACGTAGACCTTCGCTACGCTTCGGTCAACTAGATTTACTTATAAAATTCAACATGTATCAACAACCCTGTTATGTTGGTGAAAAAAATAGCATATTGTAAAGATGTGGAAGCAAGCACGGTGAAGGGTCTAGCCTAGAAGGTCTACCGAAATGTTTAGTTACCGTAAGCGTGGCCTCAGCCCCGCATGGCGGTGAGCCTCCGTCGAACGCAGCTATGACTAGTTCATATACGGAGGCGTGCGCGTCGAGGGTCTGCTTTAGAGTGACTTGACCGGTTCTACGGTCTACGCGGAAGAGCTCGCCGTGACCGCGTTTCATCTCGTATCGGACCTGGAAATAATATGCTGTTTAATGTACTGGAAAAACATTGCTAAACTTAAAATAGGAACACCCCTGGTTGAGCCTAAGACGTCAAAAATCTTTATCTTTACCTTTGGCTAAAATTACTACATTGTCGACTGAAACAGGGTCAGTTCAGGACCTAATTTATGATAGTAACACCTTGTAAACTATCGCTAATAACTCATGTTTTGATTTTTATTACACTTTAAAGTTTATTCTAAGACGCAATGTATTGCAAATTTTGTTATGTTTAAAGCGTGACAAGCAACGTCAAACACACTGATGTCAGCGTACATTGAAGGCAATATTTATTTTGTATGAAAAAGAGGAAGTCTAAAGGATTCATAATTTTTAAAAGTTGCTGAACAAATGTTGGTCAGTTTGAGGAGTACAGCCTTTAGTTTAATTTATTGCTCCTGTTACAGAAAGCATCCTGTATACACCTGTACAGCTGATTCAACACGGAATGTTATCGACTACGTCACGCTCACGGCTCGGACGTCCGTGCCTCGAATCAGTCTCGACAAAGTACCTCGCCGTTGTCAACGTCTCGTTAATGGCTCGGTCCATATCGGCTAAGTGTGTTGTAGTGAGACGGAGATAGGAGCTAGAGTAAGACAGAGAGTGTCGGAGTACCTCGCCGTTGTCGTTAGCGTCTCTATCATCAGCGCGGACGGTGAACACGGGTGCTTGCGGCTCGGTGCCGGTCGGCACGGCGGCGGCGTACGGGCGGCCGACGAACAAGGGCAGTTGTGGTGTGACGGAGATAACAGTTAGAGTAAGACAGAGATAGTGTCAGAGTACCTCGCCATTGTCATTAGCGTCTCTATCATCAGCGCGGACGGTGAACACGGGCGCTTGCGGCTCGGCGCCGGCCGGCACGGCGGCGGCGTACGGACGGCCGACAAACACGGGGCAGTTGTCGTTCACGTCCGTCACGGATACGGCGAGACGGGCTAGGGCTATGCGGGCGTCTGCTCCGGTACCTAAAAATAAAGATTTATTCATATTAATTTATGGGAAACTGACACATGATAAAAATTACGAGATTACGCCAGGCAAATGATAATACCACTTCGAGCTTGTATGAGAAGCACATATGAGTCCCGTTCTTCTCGGTCGAGTGCCAGCCCTGTGCTGCGTACTGCTCCCGATGTAACACCAATCTAAAACAAGAACGCAATATAATTACCCTTTTGTTCATAATTTTTTTGACATATCTATTAAATTTTGTCTCTTCCTGTCAACTCAAAATAACATGTTAAATTACAGATTGACAGAAGTCTTATGAACGCTTCTAACTGGAAATGTAATGAAAGCAGTTACTTGTCTTTACGTTCTTAAAACAAGTTAAGGTGACATTTGAATTGTCACTGTTGCACCGTTTATGCTCCTCAAATTCCTTAACTGGGTTGAGTACAGAAAATTCAACGTGTTCATTCAGTGTCACACTGAGCACGGACAAGAATACCTCAGTTGCTGGTCTTCTCATAAATTTAACTGACCAAATTTAACCTTATTTCAAGAAAATGGCCGGTTTATACGACTCACCTCAAAACCTTCAACCGGGTTTAGTATAGAGAACTCAACGTGTTCATTCAGTGCCGCTCCGAGTACGGACAGTACCGCTACCGTTGCCGGCCGCGTACTGTTCTCCGCTACAGCCCCGTAATACTCCGGCTGAGCGAACGCTAATCCGGCCGGTTCTGCCGGATGCGCGCGTACGGTTAGCCGTGCCGTGCCGGACCAGCGGCCGTCCGACGCACGGACGCGGAGACGGGCGAGGTCGGGTAGTAAGTCGGGTTGGGATACGGTTACCAAGCCGGTTGGGGAGACCGTGAACGCGCCGGCTGCGTCGCCTGTAAATATAACAAATAATGAGAAATACAAATCGAATTTAAACTGTTGTGAGACATACTAACGTTGAATAATTTTATTTTATTTTTATTTTATTTTATTTTAAACCGTAAAATTATTCAGACAAATACAAATCATACGAAAAATTGATGCAAAGCAATTTGACCCACATTGATCTGTAGTAACACACGTTTGATACTAAGTCGCTACGAGACAAATTGAGTTAGCATCACACGTGTGACACTAGGGCGCTCCACGGGTTAGCAGTAAAAATTAAAAAAATCATATATAATCGGGACATTGCTTAATACTGTGCAACGGTTTGGAGTTTGATAAATAAATAAATAATAATCTTTTAAATTTATTAATGTGCCCTAGAGATCTTATGTAGCTATAAGAATAAATCACCAAGCAAAAGCAAATAATACCTTCAATAATATCATATTTCAGCGTCCCATTCGTCGGCAGATCTGCATCCGTAGCCTTCAACGCTTGTACCAAAACGCCGGCCGCCGTCGGAAGCAATACGGTGGCGTCGTACGACGATCGTTCGAAAACCGGAGCGCAGTCGTTAACGTCTTCGACGTCTACGATTACTGTTGCCGTGCTGTCGGACGGGAGGCGCGGAGAGCCCATGTCCATCACCTAATGTTAATTTGACACGTTAATACTTTTTTCGGCAAAATATGGACTATCGCAATCTTCTTAGTGCTAGGCGAAATGTTTATCGACGATACTAAAATTACCGTACATTATGTGAGATGTATAGTTGCTATATTTTTCGTACCGATAGCGACATGAGGGAAATGATACTCACTACCGTGTTTGCAATTGTGTCACTGTTCGTCTTTCACCCCAGCTTTCCTGTCGACGCCTATGTAAGATGATGACACACAGGTCGCATCATGAATTTTTCCATTGCCACAACTTTTATTTTTGGAAATTCGACAACAGCTCATTTCTTAACTGAAAATTTAATTTTATATTTACCTTGACAGTAAATTCGTGTCTCTTCGCCGTTTCATAATCCAAAGGCGCTTTAATAAGCAGCGCGCCCGTCGTCGGATGGACTGCAAACAACGCCGCCGCGGCCGGCTGTAATATCTCAAACGCCCTCTGCTGGTGCGCCGGAGAGTCCGCGTCGGCGGTCGCGAGCACGAGCGGCGCGTCGGCGTCGGCGCGCGACACTAACGCGCCGCGTGACGCCGACTCCGATACGCGTCCGTGGTAACGCCGGGAGATGAGGACGGGAGGGAATTCGTTGCGGTCCAGTACGTGTACGGCGACGTGGGCGATTGCTGAGCCCCCACCCTGTATAAAAGAATACGTATTTGGTTTTTGAAGCCCATGAATACCAGCGTAATTTTTGAGCGCTTTTAAGTCCTTGAGTAACAGGGATTCAATTTTACTAGCCAGAAAATGACCTTGCGGCGTTTGCGTCCGTAGTAAAAAAACATACTATTGCAAACACTGTAAAAGTGAAAAACCATACCATTGCGAACACTGTAACAGTGAGATTGTAGAAGCTTGTCTCTTCGTAATCTAACTCTGCAGCAGTGGCCAATAACCCAGCGGCCGGGTTTAAGGCGAAGCGTCCCTCGCCGCCTTGTAGGGAGTATCGTAGGGCTGCGCCGCGGGCTTCAATGGCGCCTAGGACTACGCCGGGAGGCTCGTTCTCGGCTACTTCGAATACGTATGAGTCTGTTACCAACCTGAAACAAAAAGGTGATTAATTCAAAGACCTGTAAAATGTCATGTATTCGTTACAGATACGTACATTCATTCTGAAATTCTACAGCTATGTACAAAGAGATAAGGAACCACTGAATATTTTATAACTAACGATTGATAATAAAAAATAAATCATTTGAATATCCTGGTCACGGCACCAAAATGTAACACTTTATATAGTATTTTTAAAACTCAATGGGTACGCTGACAGAATGTCATTAGTTCATTACAATACAATTTTGCTAAATTAATAAAATTTTGTGGTATAAGGAAACTAGCGACCCGCCCCGGCTTCGCACGGGTGACAAATTATACATAAACCTTCCTCTTGAATCACTCTATCTATTAAACCGCATCAAAACCCGTTGCGTAGTTTTAAAGATCTAAGCATACATAGGGACAGACAGCGGGAAGCGACTCTGTTTTATACAATGTAGTGATGTAGGAACGTACTGTGGCGGCGCCACGTCGGGCTCGACGATGGTGATGTGCAGCGGCAGCGTGTTGGCGCGCGCGTGCGGCGGCGGGTTGGCGGCGCGCACGGCCAGCGTGTACTCGCGCGGCGCGGGCGGCGCGGGCAGCGCGCACGACAGGTACACGTCGCCGAGCGAGGGGTCCACGGTGAATAGGCCTGCGTCGCCACCGGCTAGAGGGAATGGGAATATTAACAACATCCATATATGTACAAAAAGAACACTTTTGTAACACAACTTTGGGAACAAATCAAATTATTTTGTTCAATATTTTGATTTGTGTTTTTTATGTAGTCACAGTACTAAGTATATATAAATAATAAACTGGACATATATTTCAGTTACATTTGTAACACTTATTCG
The DNA here is from genome assembly GCF_948474715.1 of Cydia amplana. NCBI lineage: Eukaryota > Metazoa > Arthropoda > Insecta > Lepidoptera > Tortricidae > Cydia > Cydia amplana. The sequence goes on from NC_086071.1 coordinate 19,834,776, forward strand.
AGTATTTAATCACCTTCTGGCTGATATTAAGGCTCTTGATGATAACCGATTCAGGATGAGATTGAAAACTGGCTTCTAGATAAATATTTTCTTAGTTTTAGAGAATTTTATAAACATTTATGGGAACGATATTATCTTTGCACGTTATTTAAGTTTAGTTCATAAGTTAATTCAGCATTGCATACCCGAAACAGATACTAAACCTTGTATTAGGATTACCATCTACAAATGTGCACAGTATTCCAATAAATCGTTCTTATTCTTATTCTAAACATAATCATAAATAACAGTCAGCAGCAAAAGTAGCTAAACAGACGAAATATTCAAAATGTTCTGTTTAGATCTTTATCGTTTAGATCAGCGGTCGGCAACCTTAAGCAACCAAGGGCCACATAGTAGTTAACGAAGATGACGCGGGCCGTACTTTGTTAATATTTATGACTTTATCAGACATTGTCGTTTGTCAATATTACATACAAAATAGCCAGGGAGGCTCGCGGGCCGCAAGTGACAGGTTCACGGGCCGTAGGTTGCCGACCGCTGGTTTAGATATTAAGATCCTGATCCTAGTATCTGTTAAAAACAAACTTACCTAGCGAGTATTCTATCCTTGCCGCATCACCCGCATCTCTATCCGCTGCCCTCAGCGCCGCTACTAACGTCCCAACAGCAGCATTCCTCGGTAACCTCGCCTCCGCCAATCGTCTCCGCCATTCTGGGGCGTGTTCATCATCATCGTGTACGCGTATTGTGACGCGGGCGAAAGCGCGGGACGCGCGAGGGGCCTGATCGCGCGCCCAGACGGTTAGCTCGTGAATGTGGGCTGTTTCTCTGTGGATTAGAGTCTAATTTTAACCAAAATTGTTGTTCCGGGTACGAGAACAATGGAAAGGTTAAGTTGACCACTTAGGTTTGATTTTCTTCTACGCTGACATCGACTACTGCCGACAATTCGTTTACTAGTGCCCACGCCAATTACTGGGATTAGTTGCCAAGCGGACCCCAGGCTTCCATGAGCCGTGGCAAAATGCCGGGATAACGCGAGGAAGATGATGACTACTGCCGACAATGGTTGGACCAACACGTAGGTATACTACAGTTTGCGATTGAAACAAAAATTTTAGGAAAGGAAATAAGACTTTGTATTACGATATTTGCAATTTTTTCGAGGTTGATTATCTTCTAAGTAGGCTAAAGTAGCAAATATTTATTTCAGTTAAATCAACTTTAAGAAACAAACAGAGCATATGACATAGATGATTAAACCTGGTTTATAACATTACCTGTCTAATAGTTGAGCTAATTCCAAAACCCCCGTAAGTTCGTGAACTCTGAACAGCCTCGCGGAAGCCGGCGCGCGCGCTGCGAGCAGTCCGTATAGCAGTCTCTCTCCCTCCTTCTCGTGTTCTCTTTCCCCCGTATGGGCACGCAAGGCGGCTAGCGCCTCGCCCGCACGCGCGGATTCGGACACGTCGACGGTGTATTCTTCGCGGGAGAAGGTCACGCCAGCTTCGTTTGCGTCGTTGATTACTGTGATGTTTACCTGAGAACAACAAAGTGGGTCAAATACATTTCAGAAAAAACGTCACATCTGTGGACTACTGTGGAGTAGGTACTGAAAAAAAAAACAACGGGTTGCACTCAGGGAGTGCCGGCAGAAGTGAAAACTCAATGACTAGTGCAAAATGCACTATGTATAATTGAGGTTAACGCCATCTAGCGTTAGCGTTAATTACTTGAAACCCCTAAGCACATCACTGTTAGTACTCGAGTTATATTAATACCAGTTAGAGCGAAACTCAGTACATGGCATTTAAATCAATAAAGAAAAACTCAATGACAATACATGAAAAACTGTTAAGGTGGAGGTTCGGGCCGCGACAGAGACAAGCGACCGAGACAGAAGACCGCGACCGTCACTTGACGATAGGCAACATATAAGCGACAGTTCGCGGCGAGACAGTGACAGGAGACAGAAAGACGCGTTTCTGTCTCCTGTCTCTGTCTCGCCGCGAACTGTCGCTTATAATTATGTTGCCTATCGTCAAGTGACGGTCGCGGTCTTCTGTCTCGGTCGCTTGTCTCTGTCGCGGCCCGAACCTCCACCTTTACATGTAATGTCATTGAGTTTTTCTTTATTGATTTAAATGCCATCTAAATCTTACGGTCACGTGATCGTCTTACGCTGTCTCGAGTTTAACATTTTTTAGAAGTTTTCACTTCAAAAAAATGTAAGGGTGCAGTGTGCAGTCTAAAAATTGTCTTTTGATTCTCTTAACTTTGCGATGTCTACATGAAAGACATGAACTAGTTAAGTAGGTATACAATAAAATGTGTATGTCCCAAGTATAATAAGTATATGTATCAACTGTTGCTAAATAGAAGATATTATACAAAATAATGTAAAGTGCAAAAGCACTACTTTACGATACAATAGTGAATTTATTGTAGAGGTAGGAAATAGGTGGATACTTCCAATGTTTGCTTGCTATATAAGGGAAAAGAGAACCGAGCAAAAGCTGGTAAAAGAGTGGTAAAAGCGAATGAACCCTCCAAAACGCCTCAAGGTATTTGCTCCTCCTCAAAGCAGTGAAAATATAATACAATACTTACAATAACTGTGGCAGTGTTAGTCCCATCGCTAGCAGATACGGTGAGCGCATAACGATCTCGTCGTTCGTGTAGTAATCGTTTCGTTAGAACCAGCGAGCCGTCCTCACGGCCCACTAGGAACTCGTTCCATTCGTCGCCATCTGTGGAAAAAGGCGTCATTTATAATTTACATATTAAATGGTTTCAATGAAATCGTCATCTAACTTTTGTGTTATAAATCACCAGAAGCAACTTAGACATAACAGTATTTTTGAAAAAAAATAAGTCTATTCAGGTGACGAATCACGAAACAAGTCACACAAAATGGCGATTGTGTCTAAACGCCTCGCTTCAAATGTCGAGCGAATCCATAGTTCAACCCAAATTTATGGAGTAGGGGCGCCAAAGATTACCTATTTAATATGCCCAAATGGCCAGGTCAATCACCCTAGATCTTGTTTTTTAGGGTTCCGTACCCAAAGGGTAAAAACGGGACCCTATTACTAAGACTCCGCTGTCCGTCCGTCCGTCCGTCCGTCTGTCACCAGGCTGTATCTCACGAACCGTGATAGCTAGACAGTTGAAATTTTCACAGATGATGTATTTCTGTTGCCGCTATAACAACAAATACTAAAAACAGAATAAAATAAAGATTTAAGTGGGGCTCCCATACAACAAACGTGATTTTTGACCGAAGTTAAGCAACGTCGGGCGGGGTCAATACTTGGATGGGTGACCGTTTTTTTGCTTGTTTTGCTCTATTTTTTGTTGATGGTGCGGAACCCTCCGTGCGCGAGGCCGACTCACACTTGGCCGGTTTTTGTTATCATTGTAAATTACAATAATAGTGCCATTTAACATATGCTGAACCAAAACATCCAACTTACCAACAATATCGTAATAAACCCGGTCCCCATCCGGATCGGTCGCCTGCAGAACATGCAACAGGAAGCCAGGGGCGTCCAACTCCGCGACCTGCAGGGGAGATGGGGCCGAGAGTACGGGCGCTCCGCCCCCGCCCCGCGGGGCTCCGCGGACGGATACTCGGGCCACGCCGCAGCGGGCTGGGGTGCCGCCGTCGCATGCGCGGACCTGTGGATAATGTAAATCGTGAACTTTTTGTGATATGTATATGCTAACTTCTGTGTACAGTTTTTTTTGCGTTAGAAAAAGACTACGCGATCTTGACTTGTCTTTTAAATGAAAAACGCTTTTTAAAAATCAGTACCTAACTATTACTTATGAACGCAAAATAATGTAAAAAATCGTATATTCATAATTGTTACCTACATATTTGCCGTATTTTCAAGTGTTTTTCAATAAAAAGACCTTTTTTCTAATTCTAAAAAAACGAACTATATAAAAAAAACCTGTAAAACCGAATGCAGTAATAGTTAAGAAGTTGTTAAATCAACCTGAACACGCTCTTGCCGAACAAGCTATCTAACAGTGCCGTTGGCGCCGTAGTCGTCGTCCAGTGCCGCGACGGTAGCGACGTAAGTGCCAGTGGAATCTATCCTCGTTCAATATTACTACAGGTAAAATACAGAAAAATCTGCTCACCGTAATATCGAAAGCGTCATGTCTTCTAAGCACCCTAGTAGCGAAGATCTTTCCGGATTTAGCTTGCACTCTCAACACGCCGCGCGCCGCCCCCCTCGCCCGCCAGCTGTATCTAACAGTGCCATTGGCGCCGTAATCGTCGTCCAGCGCCGCGACGGTAGCGACGTAAGCGCCGGTCGAGTCGTTATCCTCGTCCCAGGCCGGACGCGCGCCGGAACCGTCGTCCTCGTCGTCGCTGTCCCATTCGGCGCTGCTGCCTTCACCCTGAATTAGAAAAGAAAACATTTATTTTAAGAATTGGTAAGTTCGGACTAATTTAATTTTTCTTAGATAGAGGGATAGAAATTTGCCTGTTTTAGACTTTTTGCATCTACAAGTAAATGTTCCTAAAGATAAACATAAAATAGACGACAGTTCTTTCTCTGCGAATACACCAGGACACCAGAAGGACACAAGTAACATTATCAATTTAACAGATTACCTCAGCCGCTCTCATAGAATCTCTGCGTTAACTCTGATCGTTAACGTGTAACAACGTCACTAGAACGCGGTTTAGGTACTTTGTCACACTTCACACATATTTAAACGTCTATATCTCCAACATGAGGAATATCCTCCTAAGGCCTAAGGTCCTACCTATGCCACCTATTCAGTTCGATGTAATTTAATCCATGTTCAATTGGAACAGAGTCGTATTTGCTGTTTCATTCAATTTTAAAACAACGCAAAATCAACTCTATTTCCTAGAGTTTAGGTTCAAATTTCAGTGGCAGATTTTGGATGTTTCGTTTGTATGGCTGGGTCTTCGAAGGCTACTTATATAGATTTAATTATTCCTACCTCTTCAGCCTGGTCAGCTTGCATAGCCGCAGCCGCTGGTACTCTGATCTCGTAGAAACGCTGCGTAAACGCCGGTGCGTGATCGTTCACATCCAATAACGTGACAAGGACACGGACGGTTGTTGCCAGCTCTCCGTCTGAACAGGACACTTCCAGCGCGTGCCGGGGAGTCGCTTCACGGTCGAGCGTGCGGCCAGTTGTTACGATCTCGCCTGCGAAAAACGAAACTTAAATTAACACCTGATTTCAGAAAAAAAGCATTCTTCTGGGCCAGAGGATATTGCTTCCCAATCTCAATGAAGTTAAATAAGAATTTATCGAAATAAGTATATACTTATTTCGATAAATTCTTATTTAATTTCATCCAGCTATCATTTCATTTCCAGCTATATAGCTGGATGAAGAATCTCATCTTAGCAGGCAGATTGAGGTATGATTTTCGATTAAAAAGGAAATTTACAATGACATCGCCTCTTTCTCGCCACCTCAATGATGCACCAAAAACTGCAGACGTGAACCGAATGTCAACATAAAACTGAAGTCGTCTTCCTATCGGAATTTGTCTTAATTCATACCTGTATGTTCATCAATAGAGAACAGCCCATCCGGATTGCCAGCGACGATCGTATACGTTATATTAGACGGAGTCGGCGTGTCGTCGGCGTCGTCGGCGTGAACGACGGCCACTCGTGTACCGGCGACGCAGTGTTCGGGTACGGATGAGGCGTACGAAGCGCGTTCAGGCCACGGCGCCATGTCGTTCACGTTTTCTACCTCGATGTAGACCTGCAATATCACAAATTTTCGGTTCACTATCGGGTGTATAATACCGAAAAACTTATGCTGTTCAATCATCAGATCATCACCTCTGACAGCAAAGGAAGCCATTGTTAGGGTTCCGTACCTCAAAAGGAAAAAAAAACGGAACACTTATAGGAACACTCGTGCGTCTGTCTGTCTGACTATCCCCCCCTCCCCCTGTTTATCTCCGAAACGAATGTGTTTAAAATTTTTAAAAAAATACACAAAATAGTTCTTTACCCATACATGACAGGAAAACCTATTATAAATGTGCAGTCAAGCGTGAGTCGGACTTAATGTACGGAACCCTTGGAACGCGAGTTCGATTCGCACTTGGCCGGTTTTTTCTACTCTGCACCACTGTATCTTTCTGACGATTGGGTTTCGAAATGAGCCCGCTCGAATTTACTGAATTTACTCTGTCAATTTGACAAAGAATCAAAACTTGATTAGGGTCTATGTTCTACGGGTAGGACGCCGGTCGTCAGAAGTATAGGTTACCTATACTAGTATACTAACTAGTTTATGAGACCCTTTCCATCTCGGTCAGTAGATTACAAATCTTTGAGAGCTCTCCCAGAGATATCAAGAGGTCAACTAAAAGGAATGAGAACTTACCTCAACGCAGGTATGTTGCGGCACAAGTCCGTGGTCCTGAGCGCACACCGTGAGCCAGTAGTGTGGTGTGTTCTCACGGTCCAGAGGGGACAGCGTTCGTATTACTCCTACAAACAGAACGGGACTATATTGTTTTATTCTATGATTAATTTTTACACAAATCATGAAATATCATTAGAGCTGAGATCAAAAACCAGCTTCCTAGCATTTTCAGCCGAGATAACGACTCCATAGAGCGACTGGTCGTACAGGGAAGAGTGGAACCAGATCGCGCGGCAATCACCTATGCTGGACTGACCAAATCAAATCCGCAGTTGGAAACAGCGTATCTGACTGTGCCAGATGTGTGTGACTGTGTATGTGGCTGTGTCTGCCAACAGGGAGAGATGGCGAGAGATCGTGCGAAGAGCTGTGTCCGCCTCTACTACCGATGCGGACGTAATATCTGTACATCTGTAACTTTATTAAGTGGGGTGAGGGAGGCCTACACCTCACAGAATCTTCTACTTCTATCTACGTACCAGTATCATCTATGGAGAAATGCGCCATCCCAGATCCTCCAACAATGTAGTAAGCTAGTCTTGAATCCCTTCCCGGCGGATCAGCATCCGTAGCTAAAGCGTGCAACGCCTTAGTCCCAATCGGCGCGTCTTCTCGGACAGATCCAGTCAAAACGCGTTCAGCGAATGTTGGAGCGTGTGCGTTCTCGTCCACGTCGAGGACTTCCACGATCAGGGTGGCTTCAGACCAGAGCGCGGGCTGCCCGCCGTCGGTCGCGCGGACTGTTACGCCGTACACCTGGAAACACGAATTCTGTAGAAACCACATTCATTTTATGCACTTTTTAACCCACTGCAGTGCTTGATGTCTTAAAAGAATTAGCTTCACTGACATCATGTCACTTTGTCAAGTAGAAAGGAGTACTTAGCTCGATTATTAAACTCTGGACAAAAACAACGTTAAGATGTGCAACTTATAATTGAATTTTGATTGTCATTTTGGACGCAATATCGCGCGAGAAAGTGCGGAAAGAGAAGCGTCGTAGAGTGTATTGGATCCCTTACCTTTCACGACTCTTTCCGCACAGACTCTATTTAACGATAATTCGATAAACTTGTTAAAATGACGTCATGTCACTTAATACGTTTTGTAATTTACTTTGATTAGAACTAACCTGCTTCTCCTCAAAATCCAGTCGTTTGTTCGTCCTCAGCACGCCCGAGCGTTCGTCCACAACGAACACAGCGTCATCACCCTGATCTGGCAGCGAGTACGTGACCTGGCCACCGGCACCCAGGTCCGGATCAAACGCATCCAGCACTGCTACTAATGTACCACGAGGTACATCCTCAGGTATGCGAGCGGAGTAGGACGAGAGTCCAAAACGTGGTGGACAGTCGTTGACGTCATCTACCGCTACTCGGACTAATGCTTCCGCGGAACGACCACCACCGTCTGTTGCTCGAAGGGTAAGTTCGTATAACGCTCTTCTTTCTCTGTCTAAAGCTGCACAAACGCGTAGCATTCCTGTGTCACGTTCAACGCAGAATTCACCATCAGCACCGCCCGCTAAACTATATGTGATCTTTGCGAATTCGCCTGCGTCGCGATCTGTTGCGTTTGCGCGGAAAATCGCTGTACCATTAATCGCGTTCTCGGTCACTCTGAAGGATGCTAAGGTTTTCTCGAAGCGAGGAGCATTATCGTTGACATCTAGAACTGTGACTGGTAGTAAACGGGAAGCGGAGCGGCGTGGCTTCCCACTATCCCAAACAGAGACATTAAGATAGTATTCGCTTTCTCGCTCGCGGTCCAAATACCCAATAACTTGCAGCTCGCCCGTGTCAGGTTCTATTCTAAAGGCGGAATCAGGATCACCACCAGAAATACCGAATGTCAACAGTCCATTATAGCCAAGGTCCCTATCTCTGGCTGTTAATTTTACTAGTGTCGTCCCAAGCGCCACTGACTCGTTCACTTTTACTTCTACAGGGAAATCTATAAATTCAGGTGCGTGTAAATTCTCGCCGTATCGTGAGGGTGCTAGCGGGAATTCATCAGCATCTAAAGGTGCGTTGCTACGTTCTGCGGCTGCTAGTAGTTCTGTTAGGCGTCGTGCTACGCCAGTGTCACGGCATTCTAAAGCACCTGACGCTGGCCCTGCTCCTGCTCCTGTCAGATGGAGTACAAGTGATGTTGGATCCGCGAAATGTGTTCCGTCAGTAGCAGTTACATTAAGGACTCTACTATCAGCGCGTACTGATGCTAGATCACAAGCTAAACTCAACACGCCTGTACCGGAATCTAATGCGAAACAATTGTCGTCATTCCCGCCGATTATGCGGTATGATACGACGTCTCCAGCGTCAAAGTCGATAGCCGATAGTGTCACAATCTCTGCCCCGGCTGACAGGCGGCGTGGTAAATAACCAACGCAATCCACTCTTTCGAATTGCGGTCTATTATCGTTCACATCAAGCAGCCTTACGCGAAGTCTTAACTCTGCTTGCCGCCGATACGGCAGACCCCAGTCGCTAGCGCGCACTCTTAACATATAATCGCGTCGCATGCTCTCATAGTCTAGTACTCTAGCGGTGCGTATTGCACCAGAAAAGTGGTCAACGTCGAAGGGTACAGGCTGTAAATTAGCTAAGCTGTACGAAATATAGGCATTTTCTCCGGAATCTGCGTCCCTGGCGGTTACTCTGGCTACCACAGCGCCTGCAGGGCCGTTCTCGGGTACAGCGACATCTAGTTCATCCTGCTCGAAGACAGGGTCGTTATCGTTCGCATCTAGAACCGCCACTTGCACTTTAGCTGAGCTTTGTTTACGTGTGCCAGCATTTCCGTGGTCTACGGCAGCTACTGTTAGCGTGTGTAGCGCTCGAAGCTCTGCGTCCAACTCTTTCGCTGTATATAAAACTCCTGTATCAGGATTAATCCTGAACTCTCCACCTTCATTCCCACCTACTATTTCTATGTAGACTCGTGCGTTTCGTCCCTCATCTCTATCTGATACTTTTAGCCTTATTACGGGTGTGTCTGGAGGTGCTGTTTCTGAAACTGTACACTCGTATAATTCTCGACTGAAAACCGGAGCGTTGTCATTGGCATCCGTTATAGTTACAGGTAAAGTTAAGTAGGAAGAGCGCGGAGGACGGCCAGCATCTTTAGCGCGTAAAGTTAAATTGTATCCTCTCGGCGTCCGCTCACGGTCTAATAAAGCATGAGCCAGCACATCCCACTCTCCAGGCTGCGCTGAAGGGCGAACGCGAAAATGTCCATCAGGGTCACCCCCAACGATTTCCACTGACGCGATCCGTCCGTGTTCGCCGGAATCGCGATCCGTTACAGCTACGATAGCGTAGACTTCTGCTGAGGAGTTCTCAACAAGTTCAGGTAAACGCCGAGCGCGTAGTTCAGGCGCGTGGAGATTCGCTCGTGCTACTCTTACGACTAACGAAGCGCGTGCTGCTGTTGCTTCATCACCGCGCACTAGTAAAGACTGTCTATCACGCGCTAACACTGTAAGTTCATGTCGAGCGCGTTCGGACGCTGATAACGCCCTAGTAATAGTCACCACACCACTAGTAGGGTGTACTGCGAACTGATCAGTATTCTCTTCGATACTGTAATAAATTTCCCCATTTAATCCTAAGTCAGCGTCTTCGGCAGACACTCTCGCGACGCTGGCGTGTGCTGGCGTGTCCTCTGGGACCAGAACGTCGTACTCTGTGGGGTAGAAGAGTGGACTCAGGTCGTTCACGTCGGTGATGGTGATGGCGACTATCGTATCCGCTTCTAACTGCTTTCCGGAAGGCAGTTGAGCGGTCGCACGGATCTGAAAAATTGTGAAATTTAATTAGTCTTTAAAAGTCAAGGATTTAGAGTTTTGTGAAGTTACGGGACAAACGATCCCGGCGCTCACTAGGCATCTTTGGGAATTTTGGTACCTTTCACACTAGCTAAAATTAAGCTCTTGCTCTGACAAATGTCCCTGTCGGCGTGCCGGATCCGATACGGACGTCCGTATTGGAACAATGTGACTGACATACATACTTGGGAGAAGAGAGTTCTCCCGGTACTGAGTTTGTATGGCGAGAACCGGAAATTCCCGGTTCCGGAACTGTATTTGTATAGAAAATCAGTACCGGGAGCACTCCCTAGTTGGGAGGGACTTACTTCGAGTTTATAAAAGTCCTTCCGCTCCCTATTAAGCACGTCAGCGTGCCCCGCCCGTGTCCTGATGAAGCAGAACGCGAAGTCGCCCACAGCACGCTCTTCCGCCTTGAAGAACTTGTCCTTGTCGCCGTGCCGGATCCGAAAACGGACGTGCGCGCCGGACGGGAGTCGGACGCCGAGCGGAGGCGAGGCGGGTGGCGGGAGCGCCGCTGTGCGTGGAGCGCTGAGGAATAAAAAAAATATATATTATAAAACATAAACAATTATCCACTTTATTCAAAATAAGCTATTTTTATTATCCTCAACGTCTCCTGGAACAAACTGACGAATGAGTTCCAGCAGCGTTCTACAAAACATTTTCAGTTAACGGCCCGGACACGGCCCGGTCTAACGTGAGTCATCCTTAATTGTGTATGTGCGTATACCTTATAAATGACCGGGCTCGAAAAGCCCGTGAACGGCGTAAAGTGTAAACCACTGGTGTAAACCCATAACATAAGAATATAAAACTTTATTGTAATTATTGTGCACTAGACAAGGAAACATAATTATGTATATTGGCCATTGAGTAGACTTCAAATGAAGCAAGGTGGAATGATAAGGATTTATTTGACTGAGCTAAGTTGGCGTATGTAAATACAACTCAACAACGTTTTCACCTTTCACCGACGTGCTGGCTTTGAGAATTGTGTTAACTAGAGCTAATCTAGGTGGCAGCACATAGTGCTTAGGTGTAAGAAAGCTAGCTTTAAACGCCTTCAAGCCCCTTTTTTACACTGTTAAGCTTTTGACGCTTTAAGTTTGATTCAAGGCTCGCTGTATGAAAGGGCTTCAAGGCCTAAAAGCTTGAGCTCTTTAGAACAAGCTTTGAAGCTCACCTACATACCTGAGGCCCATTTATTCTAAAAGTAGTTAGAAAGGACCTTCCACTTTAATTGCAAGAGGTACTCATATGCTTTACAGAAACGTTTCTCGGTATAGCTACCGCGGTTGTACAATGCATTGAGCTAAGGCAAGCGCGAATGCTGAAGCGGACGCGAAGACGTTCGCTGGTTGACCAGGGCCACTTATAAACACTCACCAGTCCCCTGTACCTAATAAGTGGATGACCGGATGACCTGACAATGAAGGGGCCCACTCATTAACAGTCCGCCGGACGGTATCGGCCTGTCAGTTGTTCGGAACTGTCAAATTTTTGTTCTAACTTAAACTGACAGGCCGATACAGTCCGGCAGACTGTTAATCAGTGGGCCCCTTTGAATGAGATATTCAGCATGCAGAGATCGCTCGATGGGTTCGACTGTAATCAGTAATCACTATATCATCTCTAGTAAGTATAATTACCTACTCAGGTTGTACAGCGCAGCACGAGCCAGTACCGATACACTATACCTAAAAAGCACTCACCTGTTCTCCGGTATACTGAGGTTGTAGAGCGCATGGGCGAAGGCGAGCGCGGGCGCACGCTCGGGTGCGGGGGGCGGGCCGGGGCCGGCGCGCGCGCACCACGCGACGGCCGCGAGCACGAGCCACGCGCGCGCACCCCACATGGTGCTCCTTCGCACACTCTGGAAACAAAATGGATTTTTGAAGTGAAAACTTCTTTTTTACAGTACATATGGGGCTACTTTTCCGCACTAGTGCGTAAAATAGCACTTTTCGTGCGTATGTCGAAACTTTAAAGTGCCATATGTACTCTAAAACGTTGTTCGATACACGTGCGAATAGGTAATTCGCAACTCGTGTCGATTTAAAACACTCCCTTCGGTCGTGTTTTAATTTATTGCCACTCGTTTCGAATTTCCTCTTTTTCGCACTTGTATCGAGAATAACTATTAGCGGCGCTGTGCACTTTTTGAGGTGGGGAAAAAATTTTAAACTCGCGACAGATCACGTGACCGTAAGACGGACACGTGACCTGATCGAAAAACTGTTAAGTACATGTAATGTCATTGAGTTTTTCTTTATTGATTTAAATGCCATCTAGTGAGTTTCCCTCTAACTGGTATTTATATAACTCGAGTACTAACAGTGAGTGCTTAGGGGTTTCAAGTAATGCGACGAAATAACGCTTAATGGCGTTAACCTCAATTATAAATAGTGCTGCAGACACTTATGCACAACGTTAATATTCTAGTTTTCACTTCTGCCGGCACTCCCGGAGTGCAACTCGTTGTTTTTTGTATAATCGGTTCTTTTGAGTTGTTTTTTATCAATGTAGGGACATATTTTTCATTTCTCATGCTCTGAAAGAGGGTCATTGTTGTTCTAAAAGGTGTGCAGAAAATGATACGTTTCTGCACTAGAGCATTTTAGATTACGAGTACGATTTTATAAATTTTTTCGTATAGCCGTTTCTGATATTTTAGCATCCAACCAAACATCTAAATCGAGACAAACTTTCCTATTCATACGAGTATTATTAGGATATTTTTATTTGCTTGGTCTATTTTCTTTCCTATTTTCCTGTCTCGTCTTTCCTCATAATATTATCAATATCAATGCTTCATTATCACAAACATCGATAACGATTTTCCGCGTATGTATGACAACTGTAAGGTTATTGGGGACGCAACTTTTGCACTTATATAAAATTTGTACCTTAGCGTGTAGTTGCGCTCTCTCGGAAGGGTTTCCACGGAAGACCAGCGTCGAGATCCTTAGATGGTATCTTGACATTACGCTGAATGGAGACCTTTTCAGTGACGCTTAATAATAAATTAGTTCTGTTGTCTCATGTAATTCCTAAATTTAAGCGTTTTCTGAATAAATTTCTTCTATTCTATTCTATTAATAGAACAATTATGATTCATTAATACTATCGGATAAGTTTTCAAAGAAACATAGACATGAATAATTTCGTATATAAAAATAGTATTAGGAACTTTGAATATTTACCCGCTGTTAAAAAAGTTTTGGCTACAATTCTATACCTCTTAAGCGGTATCACAATATATAGCGTAGCTGCAGGCGTTTTATGGTTGATTTTATCCACGTGATAAAATATCTGTCACTTTTTAACACCGCGGGATAGAAAGGTACCTAACGGACACCGTTTTATCACGCTGTCGCGTAGACAAGAACGACCATCATATCCGTACTCTATACGGTCATAGCCAGGATTATTTAACCTCGTAAGACCCACCGTACTAAGTTTCCCTATTTTGAATTTGAACCTTGGTTTATAGTAGATTAGGGTGACTTTCATTGGTTATAGAAAACAATTAAACAAAAGAAATTGTACTTTATTCAGTTTTTGAATATCTACCTCATAAAGCAGACGCGCGGAACGCGCAGGCGCGGACGCTCACCGCACGCGCATGGCTTCTGAAACAAATAAACATAATAATTAAGCTGAGTTGTTGTCTCTTTCTCTCTTATCATATCGTATACCGATTGCTTTGGGGTTCGGAGTGTGCTGCTAGAAAATCCAACTTACTCAAAAATCTATCCCATAGTTCTTAATTCGCTGACATAAGAGCTATGGGACATATTTTTGAGTATGATGATTGCACCCATATTTTTTACACTTGAATGTATCTACCATGTATTTATTACACAGAAAATATACCAATTTTTTTTAAAGTTATTATTAAGGATGACGATGTCTTATAAAATACATTACATTTCTATCAAAAATTTTAAGTGGTACTATAAACTGCCCTGAGCTATTGTCAAAATTTAAATTTAGAGTACCGTTTAGATATCCTAGAAACCCTATTAACCTTTTATCTCCGCCTTTCCGAAGGACTGTCCTAGGCTCTAATTCCCCCATCCCAAGACTATGTAAGTTGCATAACAAATATAACAAAATTGATATGTTTTGCACTCCTTTAAACAAGCTTAAACGTCAGCTTCACAAAAATAGTAGTTAAGTAAGTAGTACGTAATTAAACTTAGTTGGTAATACATTTAAATTTGCATGCAGTGTTTACCTAAATTTTATTGTACACTAAGCTCTTAGTTATTATGGATTTAATACATTTATGTATGCGTCAGTGTAACAGTTACTGGTAAACTAATAAAATAAAATAAAATGTTTATTGTTCAAAAAATAACCTTAAACCAAACAAGACTTGATGCCATAACTCACTCTCTAGCAGCTTTCTCCAAGGATCATTCCGTCATCCGATATCTGATTCTGTTCTGACAATTTGAAAACGCTCGTATCGGCAACAAGGCTTACAAATTGGCAATTTAATTGCCAGTCTTTGATAGCTATCGATTTCACGCCAACTAGCTCGAAACACCTGAATTGTCAAAGCTTTTGGACGTGTTCGGATAGGTGTCATGTCTTTGACGTGTATAGGATTAATTTAGTGCACTGGATTTTGGGTTTGACCTAGTTCTAAACCTAAAGCTCCATTTAGACGGTTCAAGAACGTTGTATGCAATATTCTATACATTGCTAACTATTGAGTACAATGCCCATGACTTCATCTGCTTGGGATGATGATGATTGATAAAAAAACTGGCCAAGTGCGAGTCGGACTCGCGCACGAAGGGTTCCGTACCATTAGGTACGCTAAAAACGACAAAAATTCGCACATAGCCAATTGGAATTTTTGTGTGCAATGGATTTTGGTTTCGAATAAACAGTTTTATAAGTTCCTTCTAAAGGAACCCACAGATTACCAGTTCGCCGGACGATATCGGCCTGTCAGTTGTTCGGAACTGTAACCTTGTGCGTTTCACTGACAGGCTGATCACGTCCGGCGGACTGCTTAAATTACAGTTCAATGAAAACAAATTTAACTTGAACGCTAACTGGCTCACGAATTAAAGGGCTTTTTCTAAAATAAATACCGAAAACCTGATTCTTTCAGATCTGGACATTCTTGGGCTCATTCTACTCAGAATCGACAGCATTCTCCATCCCGCCATTAAAAAAAGATGTCCCAAAATGTCCATTCCATTATGTCACGTTATAGTATGAGAAAAATGTTCACTTGTATGGACGTGACATTAGTCACTAACGGTTAGTGGAATGTACAATTCTCATACAAATTTTTGGGACATTTTTTTTTATCATCAGGATTGAATATGCTAGTGATTCTGAGTTGAAAGAACCCAAAAACACCAAGATCTGTGAGAATCAGGTTTTCAATATTTATTTTAGTCAGTAACCTTAACGGACAAACAAAATTCCTCCTTTGTACATGCACGAATGTTGGCACGGAGACTTTTCGAGCTGTACTGTTAAGTTGCCGTGATCCCGTGGAAAAGCCAGCAAGATTAGATTACATAGAGGTTGAGTGTAGCTTACGATCGGAGATAGCAAAAAGCAACATTAGGAACGTCGTATCTCCATACCAGTCCCAAAGACGATAAGACCTTTTGAAATGACTGGGAAAGCAGAGACAAATGTCCTATAACCATAGAAGTCTCGTGGACATAACACCTTTTGGTTCGGGAGAGGAAAAGCAGTAAGAAGATGCTATGTCCATAATATTCTCATGGACATAAGATCTTTTAGTTCAGGATAGAACAAGCCACGTTCATACTATCGAGTGCAAATGTTCACTTCGGGCGTCCAGTATAAGAGTGGTATAAGAGGTGCTAAGATGCTAGCGTTTTCCTGGTTGTAGGTACAGCCGCCATCAGTTGCTCAAAAATATCTGAACACGCATCTATTGTCATGTCAAGGCGTTAGAGCAGGGGGGTTTCACTCCGCAGTTTAGGTACATTTGGCCGGCGCGCCCACCGTACAGGCGTATAGCAGTGGGCTAGCGATGTGACGAGTCCACTTTTTTTCAATTCGAATCATTCGAATTGATTCGGCCGCTGATTCGAATTCAAAATCGAGTCGACTCGACTCGACGATTCGCGTGGTTCGCGACAAGGTCACAGGCATAGGCGCGGAGCGAGTTGAGACGGCGAGTTACGCGGCAGTTGTTGTAAAAAGAACCTTCAGGGCACGGAATTAAGGTTTATTTTTGAATGGCCATACTAGCAGTGAACTCGAGTTGGGATACTTGGAATGGCGAATCAAGCGGCAGTTGTTGTAAAATGAACCTTCGGGTCACGGAATTAAGGTTTATTTTTGAATGGTCATAGTACCAACTCGAGTTGAGACGGCGAATCGAGCGGCAGTTGTTGTAAAAAGAGCCTTCGGGCTACAGTATTAAGGTTTATTTTTGAATGGCCTTAGTAGCAGTGTGATAGCGTTGACTCGGCTCGGCGAGTTGTTCGCCGAGTTAGCTAGTGGTCGAGTTGATTCGAATTGCCCATAGTCTTGATTCGAATTAACTCATCTGTAGGCTGATTCGAATTATTCGAATCAGATAACTCGACTCGCCCATCGCTACAGTGGGCTGCCGCTCGGCGCGCACGATAGTCGTGTCACATGGCGCTCGCGCAAAATTGAAAATACACAATGGCTTCGAAACTTACTTCCGCGAGAATCAGACATGCTATATTCGGATAAAAAATGTATGTTTACATAATCAACGTTTGTAATTCCTACATATTTATCTTAAAAACAATAAATCAGTGGGTATAGGTATAAAAACTTGTCAAGTGATAACCCCGTGCCGACACTCACAGCTCGGTCATAAAACTGCGGCGCGCAAAGGAGATTCACGGTTCGTGCGCGGTTATAAGTTTCAATTTTGCTTGCAGGCGGCGATATAGGTGTAATTTTATACCTAAACCTGACTTTTGTGAAGGAGTGAATTTTCTGTACGGTAGTACTATTAGTTATTCTGTGGTTAGAGTGCGTGTTCAGAGATTGTGAACACCTTGGCCGCTCCGATATATCTGATGGCGACTGTACCTACATATTTGTATTTATTGAATTTCTAATATTTTTGTTAGCAAACTGTATACTGGCCACCAGTTAAACGATATCAGAATAGCAAGACGAAACACCGTTCTCGTGAATAGGTATGCAGATCAGATACGGATAGAGGTAGGTGCTCGTAACATTGCACATTTTCGTTCCGAGGTGTCAAATAGCACCGAAACGGACGGGCTTTTACTATCGAGCTCCTTTTAAAAGAATTTACGGGATAAAACTGAGTTTTATCCGATTATTTCTACTGAATATCTATATATATAAATGCAAGTGTCCTGACTGACTGACTGACTGACTGACTGACTGATTCATCAACGCAGAGCCGAAACTACGAAAGATAGAAAGTTGAAATTTGCACACTAGGTTGCATTTATAAAGTGTACAAGAGATAAGAAGCGATTTTGAAAAATTCAACCCCTAAGGGGGTTAAAAAGGGGATGAAAGGTTGTATGGGGTACAAGATTTATTTTAAGCTAGGAATTTTAAACTTTGTAAAAATGTATTATATTAAAAAACAAGAAAACTAATTTCAGCGTTTTTGAAAATTCATCCCCCAAGGTGGTGAAAAAGGGGTTGAAAGTTTGTATGGAGATCAAATATTTTTGTGAGTGTGGGACTTGAAACTTTGTATATGGGGATATTATTATAAGACAAGAAAAGTAATTTCAGCGTTTTTGAAAATTCATCCCCTAACAGGGTTAAAAAGGGGTTGAAAGATTGAATCCATTACAAATGCTTTGAAACTTCTTAGAAAGGCATAATAGCCGATTACAAAATAAAGTAATTACGACGTTTTTGGAAATTCAACCCCTAAGGGGGTTAAAAAGGGGATGTAAGTTCGTCTTGGGGTGCAAATTTCATTTTAAGCTAGGAACTTGAAACTTTGCAAATAGATATTAAATTTAAATACAAGAAAACTAATTTCAGCGTTTTTGAAAATTCATCCCCTAAGGTGGTGAAAAAAGGGTTGAAAGTTTGTATGGATATCAAACATTTTTTCGAGTGCGGGACTTGAATCTTTGTATTTGGGGATATTATTAAAAGACAGGAAAAGTAATTTCAGCGTTTTGTAAAATTCATCCCCTAACAGGGTTAAAAACAGGTTGAAAGTTTGAATCCATAACAAATGCTTTGAAACTTTTTAGAAAGGCATAATAGGCGATTACAAAATAAAGTAATTGCAACGTTTTTGGAAATTCAACCCCTAAGGGATTTAAAAAGGGGATGAAAGTTCGTCTTGGGGTGCAAATTTTATTTTAAGGTAGGAACTTGAAAATTTGCAAAAAGATATTAAATTTAAACACAAGAAAACTAATTTCAGCGTTTTTGAAAATTCATCCCCTAAGGTGACGAGAAAGGGGTTGAAAGTTTGTATGGATATCAAAAATTTTTTTGAGCGCGGGACTTGAATCTTTGTATTTGGGGATATTATTAGAAGACAATACAATTAATTTCAGCGTTTTGTAAAATTCATCCCCTAACAGGTTTAAAAAGGGGTTGAAAATTTGTACAGGGTACAAATTTTATTTTAAGCTAGGAACTTGAAACTTCATAAAAAGGTATTATTTTAAAACGGAAAAAAAATAATTTCAGCGTTTTTGAAAATTTATATCTCAAGGTGGTGAAAAAGGGGTTGAAAGTTTGTATGGAGTTCAAACATTTTTGTGAGAACGGGCTTGAATCTTTGTACAGAGGCATATTATTAGAATACAAGAAAAGTAATTTCAGCGTTTTTTAAAATTCATCCCCTAAAATGGTTTAAAAGGGGTTGAAAGTTTATATTCAGTTCACAATATCAACATTAAATATATTATGTTATAGACGTAATGGCTTACTTTAGATATGTATGGTTAGTAGTTACACTATTGTCTTAGGTTTACCTGTAAAGATAGTTGTAAGTATGAAAAAAAAATATATATAGGGTTCAAATTTTATTTACTTCAAACTTCGTAACTAGGTAGTTAGGTAAATAGAGGACATGAAAATCTTCTAAGGGGTTTGAGAGGGATTATGTCGAGAACAATTTTATTCAGTTAGGGGCTAGAAACTTCGTAGGTTGTGAAAGACAAGTCTCATGCGTTGTATAATATTAATAATTAACAAATGATTAACCGTCCTACTGCAATATTTTGCTGCATAATGTTCTAAGCTAATGTAGAATATATAACCACCAATATACAAATCCACGCGTACGAAGTCGCGGGCAACAGCTAGTTGAACATAAATGCCGGACCTCTTAGTCGTACAGGATTTAAATACTAATGTACATTCTCACGTATCATTATATGCTTACATATTGCGTACATAAGCTCCAAGCTTAGAGCATTTATGCTCCAAGAAATGATGGTTGGAATATTTATAGTCCGAATCCTTGATTTTGATTTAGCTGATGGACAAAGGAGGTTAGCTTGTCTTTGCCCCAATGCCATTGCTGGCCTGTAGTCCGAATATTACTCTTCCTAAAATTCCGACATGTTACAAAATTGTAAGTAACTGTAGGTTACAGTCGCCATCAGATAGATCGGAGCGGCCAAGGTATTCACAATATCTGAACAAGTACTCTAACGACTTGACAATAGAGGCGTGCTCAGATATTTGCGAGCACCTTGGCCGCTCTGATATATCTGATGGCGACTGTACGAGCCGGGGTTTGGAGCGTGTCTTATTTTTACCGTAGTTTTGACTTTAGAACGCATATCGAGCTTAAACATCAACAAAGCCCAAATATTTCACCACGTACCTCGTTATCTAAAGTTAAACGTGCGAGTGGGGTCACACGTGCTAGTTTGGTAACTTTGGAATGCATGCAGTGCGTGTGACCAAGCATTACTCTATATACAAATGCTATAACCGTGTGTGGGGGTTTGAAGACTTATTACGTTTTGGTTGTGACTTGAGACTACCCCATTGCATGTAGCACTTGACATAGGGTTTTTGATGAGAGACATGCCGCCGGATGCATATTTGTCTAATCTATAAATAATGGCTGAGAATAGCCGTCTACATTGTACATACTAGGATTCGAAGTGGTCGCCATGGTCCCATCGGCCGGAAAGATCATCATTCATCATACTCAAGTAAATTGCACATATGATGTCGAATCAAGAATAATACATAAATCAATATTTTCAGAATAAAATGGACAAGTTGACATAGTGTTTTTGTTTGTTTGATAATTATTATGGTCAATTTCTCGCGTTCCTTTATTGATAAGAATCGTAACCACACTAAATATTATGAATGAAAGTCTAAAAGGTAACTTTCGTGTTAATTATGTTTAATACCCTATGTATATACTAAAATATCTGTACAACTTGCATATTGGAAGCACGAAAGTCCCGTTTTGAAACAAGATACCACTGCGGCGCCATCTATATAGAACCACCAATCACCACCTGTCACACAATTTAATGGTGCATCCCCAACTGACGAAAAACATATGGTCCCGCGTTCCTTTCACTTTAGTTGCGTTCCATAAATAACGTTTAAGAATAATTAACGGTTGCTTTTGATATAGTCCGGCAAGATATGGGATTGGCAACTGTCAAAGGTTTGCATAGATGGCGCCATCATAGCTATTGTCCCTTTTTCCATGAGATTTAATACAAGAAAAAGTTTGAAGCGAACCTATCAGCTCTTTTCCAAAATGATGGCATTTTTAGCATAAACAAATTTTGTTGGCTATATGCCAGGGGGTTTTTTAAATTTTAAATTTAGGAGTTATTTTTGTGTATGCTCCCCATTTGATATGGACTATAATTATCATATGCTTCCATTGTCCCCAGGTCATGATTGTTGATGGGATCCAGAAGAAACTGTGGATACTCTTCAAATATTAGGCACACATATACCTATTAATTCTGAAGATTCGGAAGCTTATGAAGCATAATGTATGTATATAAATATTTTATGATCCATTTAAGGTCTAATTGTCGTTATCGTAACTTCTCTTAAGCAATATCTCGTAAAATATGAGATATCTATCTATTAAAGCTTCTTATCGCGCCGTCGCCACACACATTCAAATTCAACGATACTTATTTGATCGGATATGAACCTTATATCCTTGCCAATAAGGTTTACGTCAGAAGCGACGATGATACTTCCAAGCGAAGACAAGAAGTAGCCCAAAATACGACCTTAATAAGTGGCAATAAAGATTAATATTGTTCACTTGTGTCTCGAATCGTGACTCACATGACGATGACGTAATAATGATAACCTGGACGATGACTAATAAATGATTATTAGCTAGCACAAAAACTGGACTGTGCTCGTGCCTTCCACAGTTAACTGACTTTAAACCTTATTGGTAAGGCATAAGGTATACGACTGGTCAGTGTTGCTGATAGCTACTAGTGGCCAATTAAAATGAAGTTACTAGAGCGTAAAAAAGTTCGATCGGTAATAGAGATGGGTTGCGAGGTGTCCGTGAAACGAAACGTAACCGTTTATTTTTCTTAAAAAACTATTTGAAAAAGTTTCTGAAGTAACAACTAGTGAATCTAATACTAATAAATTATAGAAATATTTTTCGTTGTAATTCATGCATCTTTTCATAATGACAATCGGTGAGACGGTAACGCGCTTGTGATACGCTGAAATTGCAAGCGTTCCTGTTCCTATATGTACCGGTTTCCACCATTTGGGAACGACCACACAAAATAGACGTCACAATAAAGATTTGATAAAGTTATGCATATATTTATGATACACGAGGAAAATGCCTGATGATAAGCAATTGCCGTTGCCCATGGACACCTGCAACACCAGAAGTACTTATTATATGCGCGTTGCCGTTATGATGGGATTGTCGTATCGGATCGGAAATACTATGGGCGACAGTCCATTCCACAGTTTAGCTGTGCGAAGGATCTTTCTCTTTCTCTTTTTTAATGAAGGCGTAATTAGAGTGAGAGAGATGCCCGCAATTTGCGAACTTCGATTTTCGCGATTATAGCCCTGTTTTTCATATTGTTATACAAAACGTACGCACATATATTAATCTATTCTATATTAAGCTATGTCGCCGGTACGTCAAAAGAACAGGGCTAGGAACCGGTTTTTGCAAAACACAATATTTTTAATTATTTTATGCTCTTTATGTAGGTACTTATTTAGGTAACAACTTCGTATTATTAGATTGTCCCGTTAAAATTGAAATAATAAACCAAATACCTAACGAAAAAGAACGTAATAATACCGGTATTTTTCTAATGAAAAAAAAAACCGGTTCCGAGCTTGCAAAAGAAACGGTTATAAAAAACGCTCAGCTCCACCCTATACTTCAGTAGGTACACTCAGTTCGACATTATTACATCATTGTCAAAGGTACACTCCGCTTTGATGCTCGCTCTCACGTAATTCCATTTGGGCACTTTGTTTCCTTTAATATTGGCTGACTGTACTTTTTTATGTGTATTTTTGCAGAAATACTATTTGGGCACTTCGCTTTGCTGAGTGTACTTTTGTATGTTTTTTTTTTGCGTTGAGACCAGTCCTTTAGCCTTGATATTTAAAAGCGAGGTATATATTTACCAATTGAAACAGGTACGTAGATACTTACGCGTGATTAGGTAATTAAATAGATAATAGCTATCAATATTTACTCGTCTAATGCCCACTTGCACCATCCCACTGTAGTATTCGGGATTAAGGAATCTAAGTAAAACCAGGAAGATAGCTAGACAATGACTGATTTATTTTTATTCTCAACCTACCGCACATTCCTCAGCTACCCACATCTATAATTATGATGATATACCTATGTATATATACAACATCTTCCCCCTTATGAATAAACATGCATATTTTCATATTAGGTATATCAATCAAGCTTAAAACACAGTTAACCTAGCCAAGCAAAATCAAACTAGAACCTTATCTTATTAAATACATAACAAGACCATATATATATTTATATATATTTTTTAATATCTAAGATTATATATTTATTTAACTATCACTATAGCAACACTACTTTTATCTTATAATATTACTTCTACACCTTTTTCTTATTAAGGTTACAAAAAGAAACATTAACATGCAGCGATACTTGCACTAGGCCATTGTAAACCCTATTACATTGCATTAAGGTTCATCACAAGCTTATTTACTGTAATTAGTATATGAATACAATGCAGTTGAGATCGTTTACTTTTGCTTTGTACATTATTTATTTACGAGTAACCTATAACAATATCTTATTACTATTTATGATATCCTTATATACTAGTTGACATTTTAAACTTGATAAGTAAGTAAGTTATGTATAGACAATATTTTTAGATATGTATTAGGTAATACCTAAGTGTTTTTTTTTATATATATACCTATACTTATACCATACCTATCTACTTCAGTTTTATAACTAAAACCTATCCGGCGTGCGTATTCGCCGGCCTGAACGAGTGTAGCGGAAAGCGGAATCTTGATCAGCTGTGGCCTGCGGCCCACGGGGACTCTGTGGTCCCGGTGTTTGACCTCCGCCACACTCCTCCAAGTCATCGTAATAGTATTTTGGAATATTTGCATCTGAACTGCCACTATTGCCAGGAGTGTCAGTAGGCGGCGCCGGCGCCGCCGGTATGATCTGCTGCCTGTTGCGGCGGTATCGGCGGCCGTCCGGCGTGCGCACCCAGTAGGAGCGCGGCTCGGCGGCGGCGCGCTCCACCTGCGCGCGCACCCAGCGCCCTCTGCCGTTTATCTCGGTCGGGTCTCGAATACGCACCTGCTCATTATCTTTTAATGGTTTTAATGACCTAGTTCCTCTATTGTAATATTGCTTCGCTTTGTCATTCTTAATATCGCGTCTGATTGATATTTCTTTTCTCACCGGAGTCTTAGGGTTCAATAGGCTACTTTTTACCGGTAACTTTGTATTTAATCTCCTACCAAACAATAACTGAGCAGGTGAGTATTTTTCACCCGATATTGGTGTGTTGCGAAAATTCAATAGTGCCACGTAAAAATCAGTTTTAGTTTCTTGTGATTTTATGATCATATTCTTGACCGTTTGCACATTACGCTCCGCAAGACCGTTCGAGCGAGGATAATGCGGTGAACTAGTAACCTGTTCGAAATCCCAATCCCTAGCGAACTCTCTAAACTCCTGCGACACAAATTGACAACCGTTATCTGATACCAATCTTTGCGGTATCCCGTGACGTGCAAACATAGGCTTCAAAATACCTATCACTGTCGCGCTTCTCAAATCCACTATAGTGGCCACCTCCACGTACTTGGAGTAATAGTCGACCACGAGTAAATAATGTTTGTCCTTTACCTGAAAAATATCAGCTGCGAGCACCTGCCAAGGCCTATCGGGGTCGGCGTGCGGCGCAAGCGGCTCGCGCGGCGGCGAGGCGCGCCGCTGCGCGCACGTCTCGCACTCGCGCACCGCGCGCTCCACGGCGGCCGCCATGCCCGGCCACCACATCACGTCGCGCGCTCGTCTCTTGCACTTTTCGATGCCGAGATGACCTTCATGTACCTTCTTGATCATTTCGGCCCGTAAACCACTAGGGATAATCACCAAGTCGTTCCGAAACACTACGTCCTCCACGACATGGATCTCATCTCTGACCTCCCAGTAAGACTTAGCTTTTTCAGTTACAATACTTTTGGTATGCGGCCATCCCTTTCTGTAATACCCCATTACTTCGCATAAACTCTGGTCTATTCTCGTTGCCTCTCGTATTGCCTGCATTTTAGTGCTACTAAATGGTAGGTTACTCACCAGAGTATTTACGTGTAAATTTACCTCCTCTTGTACTCGGTGATCGCTCCTACCGCCTAAATCCGTGGTCGCCCTTGACAACGTGTCAGCCACGTACATCAGTCGCCCTGGTACATAACAAATGCTTAAACAATATATTTGCAGTTTTAATAACATACGTTGTAGTCTTATCGGTGTCTCGTTCAGCGGCTTTTTGAAAATAGCCTCCAATGGCTTATGATCCGTTTCTACCGTTACCTGAGAGTGCCCATAGATGAATTGGTGAAACTTACTGCAGCCAAACAGGATAGCGAGGAGCTCCTTCTCTATTTGAGCCCATCTCGACTCGGTGGGAGTGAGCGTGCGCGCGGCGTAGGCCACGGGCCGCCCGCCCTGCAGCAGCACGGCGCCCAGCCCGCGCGAGCTCGAGTCCACCGACACCGTCACCGGCTCGTTGGGCGAGTAGTACCTAAGTGTCGGCGTCTGTGCTAATTGACGCTTAAGATCATTGAATGCTTTCGTGTGCCCCGCATGCCAGTCGAAACTTACATCTTTTTTTAATAGCTCCCTTAACGGCTCCACCTTATCTGCATAATTATGAATAAAACGAGACACATAATTTGTCATGCCTATAAAGCGTTCTAACCCTTTTTTGTCTTCCGGAATAGGCATATTCTCGATACACTTCACCCTATCTGGATCAATCCGAATTCCATTTCTATCAAGTATGTGGCCCAAAAATTTTACAGTATCCTGACCAAACACACACTTGTTCTTATTGAACTTAACCCCATACTCAGCCGCTACACGCATTACCTCCCCCAACCTCTGATCGTGTTCATCTCGCGTCTTTCCGTAAACTAATATATCGTCAATAAATACCTCCACACCCTGCCTTGCAAATAATTTATACATTATACTGTGAAAAACTTCTGACGCACAACTGACCCCGAACGGTAACCTGAGGAAGCGGAAGCGCCCAAAAGGAGTCGCGAATGTGCAAAGTTTTGAGCTAGGTTCATCTAGAACACACATATAAAACCCTTTACTCGCATCTAACACCGAAAAATACATGGCACCCGAGATATTAGCCGTTATTTCATCAAGAGTGGGGAGTTGGAAATGGCTTCGCTTTATCGCTTTATTTAAATGCTGAGGATCCAGACACAGTCGAATATTTCCATCCGCTTTTTCTACTATCACAATATTGGAGACCCAGTCAGTCGGTTCACTAACCGGCACTATTATATTTAACTGCTGAAGCCTTTGCAACTCCTCCTCTAATTTTGGCCGTAATTTAATTGGTATTTTTCGAGACCCTCTAACAACAGGCGGGACAGTTTCATCAATTGTTAACTTATGTAACCCCGGTAACTGCCCAATTCCCTCAAAAATGTGCTTATGCGACGCTATCATCTTACTAATGCAAGAGTCTTTAATTTCATAAATACGCTTTATCAACCTTAATTGTACGCAAGCATCTCGCGATAACAAATTGTCACAGTCGGCGTCTAGCACATATATTTTTTGTCTAATTATAGCATCATTAAAACTCAAGTCCGCTTCAAAACAACCTACAACTGGTAAAATATGTTTACTAACCTCTTTCAATATTGAACTCGTCTTACATAATGATTGCTTATCAAACCCGGCAGCCACATAATTGTTTATCGAGATAACTGTCACGTCCGCACCGCTGTCCAATTTAAACTGCACCCGTGCTCCGTTTACCACTATCCACTCGTACCAGTCCTTTCTGTCAACGCTTCCGATTTCAATTCCCCTTATCATAAACTCCTCCTCTTCGCTCATTTCCTCCGTCGATTGACACGATAACTCACGCATCGTATGACTCACAAATCCGAACGACCGACAACATCTCGCGAAATGCCCTCTCCTATTACACCTAAAGCATGTCACTTGCACAGCTGGGCATCTGTTGTCGTCGTGCGTGTAGCTACAATTCCAACATCGGCGCTCCCTCCGGCCGGCACCGGCACCGGCAGCGGTCGCGGCGCGGAGCCGGGCGGGCGGCGGCGGGCCCGGGCGGCCGGCGGCCCGCGGGCGCGTCACGACGGGCTCGATGGCGGCGCTCGGCGCGGGCGCAGGCGGCTCCGCGGCGCGCACGGCCCCGGCCTGCTCGCTCGCCACCTCGGCCGCCCTGCACCATGCTGCGGCGTCTTTTAACTCCAAGTCCGACTTTCTGAGCATCCTTTCCCTCAGCTGGCCATCTTTTATCCCCCTTATCATTTGAGTCAAAATCAAGCTATCCCTTAGATCCCCAAATTTACACGATTTACTTTTCACTTTCAATGTGGCATAATATTTCTCAAACTTGTCACTTCCCTGCGAACACTCAAAAAACAGATGTCTCTCAAAGTTAATGTTTTTGGTTGGGTCACATCTCGATTCAAACTTTTCGCACAACACATCAAAATCGTCCTTTTCGGCCTCTTCAAAGTCCAATTCTTCATATATTTCGCGCCCGATTTTACCAATGATATGTAAGAATAACGCACACTTTTCCTTCCCCGATGCCCCATCACGCCCCGAAGCTACTAAGTACCAATCGAATGTCTTTTTCCAATCACGCCAATTGTCCGCCATATTACCGTTGCTGCCGTCGCATAACGGCGGCGGCTGTTGTAAACTTGCATAGCCACTATTCTGAGCGGCCGACCCCGCAACTTCATTTCCCGTCATCACTAAACAACCGAGACGTTCGATTTACGATTAATACACTGAGTTATTTACACCTGACACCATGTAGTATTCGGGATTAAGGAATCTAAGTAAAACCAGGAAGATAGCTAGACAATGACTGATTTATTTTTATTCTCAACCTACCGCACATTCCTCAGCTACCCACATCTATAATTATGATGATATACCTATGTATATATACAACACCCACTAACCCGGGGTTAAACGGTTAAACCGTTAGCCCAGTGTCAAATTGTACTGATAACCATGGTAACTTCAGGTTTAACCGGTTAACCCTGGGTTAGGGGAATGGTGCAAGTGGGCCTAACTAATAGTTCTACTTTTGGTACCTACACAAAAGCGGCTTACAGATACTCGAGTATCTGTATTTATTTAACAAAATGGTAAGCCAGTTGTAACATTTATTAATTCATTTTCACCCAAGACAGTGAATTTTCCGCTTTAGGGTTCCGTATCTAAGGGTACAAATAGAAAGGGAGGGACCCTATTACTAAGACTCCGCTGTCCGTCTACTCATCTACTGTCGGTCGGTGTATTTCTGTTGCCGCTATAGCAACAAATACTAAAAAGTACGGAACCCTCGGTGGGCGACTCCGACTCGCACTTGTCCGGTTTTTATTTAAATTATAATGTTAAACATACTAAAATCCTACGGTTTTCTGATACGGTTTAAATATGTACAAATTAGCTAACATAGCATATATTGTAAAGCTAGTCTAAAATAGAGCAGATTTAACGTTAAATGTGCTCTAAACGAAACTTATTTCACATTTAAATCCCGGCTGAACTCCGCTCAATCCCGACTCTCTATTATCCAGAATGGCGGTTTCGCGAACAGCGGATTCGGGCTAATTATGGTTCTATTGAGATAATTACTCGTACCTAATACTCGTATGCACTTACCCTCTATGAGGCTCGCGCGTGCGTGCGTGCGTGCGTGCGTGCGTGCGTGCGTGCGTGCGTGCGTGCGTGCGTGCGTGCGTGCGTGCGTGCGTGCGTGCGTGCGTGCGTGCGTGTGTGTGTGTGTGTGTGTGTGTGTGTGGTAATTAATAATAATAGCTATCGAGGTATTGCATTATGTAGGTAGTGCATCATTATTTTCCGTCATATTTTCACGGAAACGTACGAACGTGTCTCGCTATTTCAGTCGGTATCGGTACAAAAAGAACTGAGGTTGATTGAGGTAGCATGACAAATAGGAACGTTTCGGACAACAATGTAGGGTGCCCCAGATAAGGCAGATTGTAGTAAGCAAACTTTACTACACGTGTGGCTTAAATTTGGCTCTTAAGGGGCCCAGTGATTACCAGTCCGCCGGACGGTATCGGCCTGTCAGTTGTTCGGAGCTGTCAACTTTTTGTTCTAAATGACAGGCCGATATCGTCCGGCGGACTGTTAATCAGTGGGCCCCTTTACTCTAATTTTTGTATTAAACACAGCTTAGTCGTATGCATTTGAAGTGTGTAAACGGTGTTGGGCACGTAGCTCTGGATTAGACGGATAACATACGAGTAAGTAGGGATGTAACGATACATGATCTCGCCGATACGATACCGAATTACCGCTACCAATTTTTGAGGTAAATAATCGGCGATACCGATTCCGATATTGATGGCTTAGTAGTTACTTACTTAATATGCAAAGAACTTATGTTTAATAGACATATTAGACACTCTATCTTGTGAAGTGTGAAAAACTGAAAAATTTAAATAAAAGAAAAATGCAAAATTGAAGCAAAAGTAAATCAAAGTCAGAAATTAAAGTTCACTTTAGGACCTTTAGGTAAATTTTTGTTGAAACAAAGTTTATTACAATTTTGTCATTTTGTATTTGCACTTTTCGTGATATCGGGATATGAACTGTGATATCGGGTAGGTATGTTTAAATCGACCGATATATCGGCCTGCCGCTTGTAACGGCCGATATATCCGTATCGGTATCATTACATCCCTAAACATACCTAAGCAAACAGTGACACGTGTGTCTTGCTTAACCCCGCCGAGTCTGAGTCACCGCGCCCAGAATACTGGCCTGGCCGTGATTTGCTTAGATTTAAACACGATTTATTTGTGAGTTAATCACGTACAAACAGCAATACTTAACTGTCTATATGTGGACCTTATGCCTTTTGTAATAAGATTTACGAACTGTCAGTTAACCGTGTGGATGGTGCTGGCAACGCGAACGCAGGCGGTCAGTATTTGGGTAAAGTAGTGTAACGTAGTACAGTACATGGACCTGGAATTAATAAAAAAATATTTAAAAATCTTAAAATAGAACAACGTAGAAACGTGGAGGTAAGTAACCCTTTTACGCTAGGTGTAGGTTACAATAACTAATTAGTACAATACGCGCTTTGAGAAAACTGCCGACTTTTGCTCTCATTTCAGTAATTTCTAAGTTAAATAGATATTTTTAATTGTATGCAGTTGGTGCAGTATTATTTATTTATTTAACCTTTAATGCACAAAAGAAAACCTTACAGTACCAAAGGACTTAATGCCATGAGGCATTCTCTACCAGTCAACCTTTTGGCAAAGCAGAGAGATAGCAGTACCTATAGGCAGTATCAAAATTAAATGTGAATTCGTAAACATTATTGTAATAATTATAAAGAACCCTCAAATATAAGTTCGCATTTTTATCCGAACAAAAAACATGATATATTGAGGCCATACGCCAAGTCACAAAAAAAAAATTAAATTTAAATCTATTTATTTCGCTAAAAAAGTACTTAAATCTACATACATTTGTGTGCAAAATTTCTTGTATGAGATTATGTGCGCGGTCACTAAATCTCGCGTTTTGATGTTACCTAATAATACTAAAGGCTTGTTGTGCGTACGTTATTGTAGGCTTCTTTGTTACGATCGTTGATAAAAACCACAATTATAGTTCTATCGTCATTTGTATGAGTAAGGGTTTACACACAAAGGCAGCTGACATTAAATAAATATTACGTGACATTACCCAAGAACTTGACATAAACATTACGTCATACCGCACCTGGCTTATTAACCATCATGCGTTACAGTTACACCATACATTGATGAGTGTCCATTGACTTGTACAATACCTAAACCTATGTACCTTTAAAATAAATTGAACTGGCAAAAGCTAAAAAACTTGTAAATTGCAGCCCTGTTAATTTATATAAGTAATCACAAACTTAGTACGAGTATGTTTATTAAAATCTATTGACTAGTGGCTCTGTGAGCTGTAGACCTCGCGAGCATAGCTTATTGGGACCGTGCACGAGGACAGCGCCACACAGCGGTTTGATCAATCAACAATACAAAGATTTTAATTTATTTACAAAAAAAATACGAAGTTTAAGTGAAAAAAAAAATACAAAAGTTGTGTCTTACTGGGGATCGAACCCAGACTTTCTGTGTGCAAACAAAAAAGCGCTTGTTTACAAAATGCGCCATGATAGTTCTTAGCTAAGCTGACGAAATTCGGCTACTCATTCTCGAGTACAAACTAAATATCTAAATACCGCCTAAACCAGCAATACAATTTTTCTGCATTTTTTGCCATTTACTATGTAAATATGTCTCAAAAAGAAAATACTCTTATGATATCGATACGACTCTTTGTTTAAGCGCGAGGTATCACAACTCCCATTTTTAAAAAATTCCAAAAACGGGATCGACAAAAAAAAATATTTACTCATAGAATCTGGTCACAAAATTTCACAAGAATCGGTTGAGAATTGTGACCTGTAGAGGAGAACATCCGGACATACAAAAGCAAAATGCCCGAGTCAAAACGTAGACCTTCGCTACGCTTCGGTCAAAAAGCTTCGAAATAAATTAAAAGTGGAAAAATTCACTGTCTTGGGTGGGACTTGAACCGACGACCACTGGATCACTAGTACAGTGCTCTTCCATCTGAGCTACCAAGACCGTACCCAATTCAGCTAATATTTCCACCATAGTCCATATATGAGCCCTAGGGAGGCTCATAGCGACATCTACCGTAAGAGTACTACACTTCTTAAACGGCTACTAGTAGGGTTACCATCAGTTTGTCACTGACATAAACGCCGTCGAGAACGTAATTTACTTTCTATACATCTCGCTCGCACTCGCATATTAGTGCAAACGGGATGTATAGAAAATAAATTACGTTCTCGACGGCGTTTATGTCAGTGACAAACTGATGGTAACCGTACAGAGTTCCAAATCATATTGGAAATTCACCAGTAATGATGCGCTATCCCATACTAAATTAATTTTGTATTAATTTCGATTTTTTTCGAATTTATTTCGAAGCTTAATACTCGTAGCATCGTTCGCAGACGTTTCTGCTTAATACAAAATTAAAATCTAAAGGCCCGTCTCCATATTGCGCGGCAAACTATCGAACATTGGCTCGCGAGGCAGCCGCGCGCAATGGATACCGGGTTGGCTCGCGAGCCAACGCGATCTGATCGGCCCTTCTCTCACGAGGCTACTCTCAAGCGATTTGTGTTTCGTACGCGTATCCTACGCGTCGCTTGTGAGTACCCGCCATATTTATTTCCTACTTTTCGCACACGACGAGACGCGTCGACGGCGCGTTTGATAACAGTCGCACGCTACTCTCTTGCTGGTCGCACGCGATTCGAGTCGTATACGCGTTGTATACTCAAGATGGCGGCGGAACAAGTTTTTAATATAAATTTCGTTCAAGAGGTGGAAAATAACCATGTTTATATAATTATAAGCTGCCTGATTAAGTGATTATGTAAGAAAAGATGTGACAGAAAAGGCGTGGCTTGAGATTGGAAAAAAAAAATCAATTTGACAGGTCAGGAATTATATTTTTATTTCAATTAAATACACAATAATTGGACGAATAAAGAATTGAGAATAGAGAAGAAGATTGTCTTCATCGCTGGAGTCACTAGACATTGTCGTACGAATGTTGTTCCGCAAATGATACAAAATAGTCTCATTTGCGTAGCACCGTGTGCGGTAACGAGTAGCATACCAGTAGGCGATCATGGTTTGCATCTCAGTCGCGTAGCTTTTGAATAGTCTCGTGAGAGAAGGGCCATCGAGTTGGCTCGTGAGCCAACCCGGTAACCATTGCGCGCGGCTGCCTCGCGAGCCAATGTTCGATGTTTGCCGCGCAATATGGAGACAGGCCTTAATGGTAAGAAAAACCGGTCAATTGCGAGTCATACTCGCGTTCCAAGGGACATTACCCAATTTTTAATAATGTATTTTTTATGTGGAACTTGAAAGAAATGTCTTTACAAAACCCGTAGTGGTCGGATCAAAAACTAAGTAATTAAGTCCGACTCACGCGTGACTGTGCATTTTCTAATAGGTTTTCCTGTCATCTATATTCTATAGGTAAAAAACTATATTATGGTGTATTTTTTTTCAAAATTGGGAGGAATGGTCGGACAGACAGACAGACGCACGAGTGATCCTATAAGGGTTCCGTTTTTTTCCTTTTGAGGTACGGAACCTAAAAAGCGAGAACTAGATAATTAAAACGTGTGGTATTTCGGGAACGAGCACGCCACTTGATGTTGGCCTCGACACTCTAACCGGTCTCGTTGAAGCTCGCCCTCCAACGTCTCGCTAATTGGAGGCTCGCTCCGTGGCTTTCATGACCCTGTCTGATGAGCGACAACGACAAATAACTGCTAGAGATGCGCAAAACGCTTCACTGAGTTGAAAAGATTGATTGAAGATCTTTTGCTCACGGTGATATGTAGCACTCACTTCGCTCAGAGGATCTGTAAGCTATATTATTCACGAGTGAGTAGAGAGAGATGTCAGTCAATCAGACACCCAAAGCCAAGATGGCGAATCACGCGATACGATCCCGCCATGTTTTCCCGACACCCTCCGAATTCTTCCGAACCGCTCCGAAACCTATTCGCATTGTCTCACTCGCTCGTCACGCTCGGCCGGCTCATTCGAATCATGAGTGGGAAAGAGCGAGCAAGGAACACTGAGACAGCAACTGCAGCTGTATTACTATTGCGACATCTGCAGCGGCGTTGTTGATGCCGCCTGTATCTGTCAATTTCCTTGATAAAATGGGTGATGTTCGCCGCCGCATTACTGCAGCGATATGACATTGAATCCGTCACTCATCATGAGGTTTTGGAAAAAGGGATTATTTATCGGGCAGATTTTTGAATTTTTTATACCGTCGGAAATGTCAGGATTTTTAGGGGATGTACCTAGAGAAGATCCTTTTTTGCTAGGCCAAATTTAAACCAGGACAAGTACAGACTTGTCCAGCCTGGATAAAGCTTAGTCCTACATGAATGTTACCTCATGCTCGCTCGCAGGCGGCTAACTGCAAGATGCAGTACGAAGAGTTTCCTAATGGTTAAGTGAGGTTTTATATACTCTGACACTCGAAAAGTCCCCGCAATCCTGACAAACGACTAAAATCCTGACGTTGGTATGGCAAAAAACTGCCAAGCCATACATGTCCAGATTTGTTCAATCTGTATAAAGATCCAGACAAAGCTTAGTCCCACAGGAATGTGACCTTAGCTCGCAGGCGGCTAAGTGCATGGAATGCGGTCTGGCGAGGTTTATATACATTTTGCACTAGATTGTTCCTTGGTTAGGATAACTACTATAACTAGACCTTTGTGTTCGTGATGCTTATGGGTAGTTAGAGGATTAAATAATGGAATTGGGCGTTGAATAAAATGTGGAAAGAGACTTAAGTTAGAAGACATATCATTTAATAATGGCCATACCTTTTTGGTTGCTTCCTTTCAACCTGTATCCATCATCAGATCAGCTCGATGGTACCATAATAATAATATTGCATTGTCACCAAACTTACATCATATTATGTTTATGGAGTTACAGCTCAATCGAATAATGGGAAGTGGATCTAATTTAGCTTGCAAGATGTGGCCTTGATTAACATTACATACATACAAAACATTGCAAGTTAAATAAAAGCTTGTAATTTCAAATCAGGATCAGATGTTTAAATCTCGAATGCCGCCCGGCCATCAGTGTCGGATATCAATAGACCAATAAACGGCAGGGCTTTAACGGCGTTTTTGCTTCGTCGCCTCAAGGGCCTCGCCTCCCTCTTATCCAAAGTGTTGCCAGATTCAAAGTTAAAATATTAGTAGAAAAGCTTAAGAATTTATCAAAAACATTACAGAAGGGAAAGTTGAAGCAAAGAGGAAGAAGGGGAGGCCAAGGAGAGCGTACATGAATCTAATAACCTCTAGCCGCCCATACGTCAAACCTTGCCAAGCAAAATTAAATTTTATTTTCACCTCAGCAGCTCAACAAGGGTAATTTGCTACTTAAAAAGAGTGAGCAAAATCGCATTTTGCTCACTGGGTGTGACAAAATGAGCAAAATGCGATTTTGCTCACTGTTTTTAAGTAGCAAAGTACCTACCCTTGTTCGAGCTCCTGAGGCGAAAACTTAATTGTTGGTATATTTTAAGAAAACATGAGTGAACAGAGGTAAGTGATGAAGAAGGAGTACATTTTTCGGGTTCTCTAATATGTTCTCACTGCTGAGGTGAAAAGTTTTGTGAACTACACGAGATCAAAGTTATTTACATCTCATGCGCTTTTGAGTCCCTTACTACGCTCATAATATAGAATCTTTCGCTTGCACGGGACTCAAAATAAGCACTCGAAAAAATATCAAACTTTGATCTCTTGTTGTACAAATAACTATTGTCAACACAAAGTTCAAATTAGAATGGAACGCTCCTGGCGTTGCTGCTGCAGTCACCAAATGGCACTAGCAAAAGGCAAATGCTTGATAGTTTGCCTAACTAAATACAATAAGTACAGGTTGTTTATTCACGCTTCATGGCCGCTAGATTGCTTGGCGAAATAAAATAGAAACGAGATATTTTTACAAAAAGCAATTACATATTCATATTACTAAGACATTTGATGCCAAAATGCAAAAATAGTTGCCTAAATTGTGCTTCGAAAGCTGCTAAAATTAGCACCATAGTTGTCCATTGGCAATACAGTTCGCGGCCCCCTCTGGTAAACATTCACTGAGAGTACCTACTGTATACTGAGACACCATTTCCACTACGCTTCGTTGCCGCTAGATTGCTTGGCGAAATAAAATAGAAACGAGCTAGTTTTTACTAAGACATTACACAAAAAGCAATAACATATTACAAAGACATTTCATGCCAAAATGCAAAAAGGTTTCAAAAATGGCATAAATTGTGCTTCGAAAGCTGCTAAACTTAGCACGTTAGTTGTCTATTGGCAATACATTTCGCTATTTTCGCGGCCCCCTCTGGTAAACATTTTCCACTACGCTCCGTCGCCGGTACGCTAGATATTGCTCGGCGAAATAAAATAGAAATAGGATAGTTTTTAGGGTTCCGTAGCCAAATGGCAAAAGACGGAACCCTTATAGATTCGTCATGTCTGTCTGTCTGTCCGTCCGTCTGTCCGTCTGTCTGTCCGTCCGTATGTCACAGCCACTTTTTTCCGAAACTATAAGAACTATACTGTTGAAACTTGGTAAGTAGATGTATTCTGTGAACCGCATTAAGATTTTCACACAAAAATAGAAAAAAAAACAATAAATTTTGGGGGTTCCCCATACTGTGAACTGAAACTCAAAAAATTTTTTTTCATCAAACCCATACGTGTGACCCATGATATTGAGGTTTCTAATATCATTTTTTTCTAAACTGAATAGTTTGCGCGAGAGACACTTCCAAAATGGTAAAATGTGTGTCCCCCCCCCCTGTAACTTTTAAATAAGAGAATGATAAAACTAAAAAAAATATATGATGTACATTACCATGCAAACTTCCACCGAAAATTGGTTTGAACGAGATCTAGTAAGTAGTTTTTTTTTAATACGTCATAAATCCCCTGAATACGGAACCCTTCATGGGCGAGTCCGACTCGCACTTGGCCGCTTTTCTTTCATTGGCACTGCGATTGATCGAGCCGAATGGAGGGAAAAAATCTTAGCTCAGTGGGACGATCGGTTAGAGATAGATAAGTACCAATTTTTTTTATCATTCATTCAGTCGCCGCTTCGATTACTTCGGTGAAATAAAAGTGAAATAGTTATTTTGTTATCTCTTTCAAACTCATTGAATTCTGAGGACTGCGATGGTTACCAGCGTAGAGTTTGATTTCTCGAGTCTATGTCTATCTTTTTTTTTATACCACAACGGTGGCAAACAAGCATAATCTAAATACTAGCACTACCTATCTGTTCTTAAAGGGTGTGTTTTCATCCCTTGGGGCCTTAGCAATATTGTGTGAGTTGATTAATGATTATACGTATTATTGTAGGGGGGGCTTTTACAAAAAGGTCTACTTTGTCAGGAACATGATAACATGCTATATTGTAGGCATATGCATATTAAAAGAATGTAAGTTGTGTGTCTCTAAGTCTCTAATGACATAATCCTCCGTGAAAATACGATGGAAAGTAATTATGCACCACGTCTACATAATTATTTTCCATCGTATTTTCACGGAAACGTACGAACGTGTCTTGCTACTCTTGCAATTTCAGTCAGTCTCGGTACAAAAAATACTGAGGTTGACTCAACTAGCATGACAAATGCGAACGTTTCTGCGAAAATACGATGGAAAACAATTATGCACTACATCTGTAGAAGCAAGATGATATTCCTTCAGCCAAACGACTGAATCAAAGGGTTTTGTTTCTTTACATTATTTTAAGGTCATATTAAACTGAAATAGAAGTCATATACTAAAGAAAAAGAGACCAAGTGCCCCAGGAATCGAACCAGCGTCCTCTGCGGCAGATGCCTACACCACTCGGCCACCGACCACGGCGGCATGATTAATTTTATTAGCCCTTCGCTATGAAAGGCATGTCACCAACTTCAATAAATACAAGTAGAGAATAAATAATAGTACTAGGTACAAAACATTCACTCTTCTAACAAAACGCGTCTATTACGACAGATATGACCGCTAGGTGGCGCAAGCGCCAGTCCGTTCCGTAGCGGTGCGCGGCAACCACTATGGCTAGACACCACAATTGGTGTGGGCCGCATGTACATGTAGCGACGCGACGCAATCGCGAAGTGAGCCACGCGGTACAAGTGGAACTTTCTGTAGGGTCGCTAATAGCTCGTTTAATTTATAATTTATGCGTTGAAGTTAGGAAACCAATATCCAGCGAGCGGCGGCGAGCGCGAGAAAACGAGGTTAGTTTTCTGCTTTAAATTGCAAAAACATTTTAACAACGTTTATAGTTTTAGCGATTTTCTAAAACATCAATTTGTTACTAAAGACTTCGTCAAAAACGCTCACGCCCCGCTCACGCCCCGCCAGGAAAACGCGCCTGTGTGACGGAACCTTAAAAGTAGATTAAATTAAAGGATTAATCACGTTAAACCGGGCCGCAGGCACGAAATCATCCCGCACCAAAAACCCCGGGTGTATCTTATACCTACCTTTAAACAAGCAATTCTTGTATAGGTATACTGTATATTTTGGAGATCTCGGAAACAGCTCTAAAGGTGGAGGTTCGCGCCACGACAGAGACAAGCGACCGAGACAGAAGACCGCGACCGTCGCTTGTCTCTGTCGTGGCGCGAACCTATGAAATTTGCTATATTTCGGGGGCGCAAAAATCGATCTAGTTAGGTCTTCCCAGGTATCTATGATATTGCTCCCAGATATTGCTAATTATACAACTCACCACTAACCTTTAAGTCTAGTTTCAATAATAATGATAAAGGTGATTTCTGAATCAAATCCCGCTTCACCTACTTATCATGAATTTGCAGTCAAATCTGATCCCGATCCCGATTTCCCGATACCCGGCTCGCTATAGTCGCTATATTAAATTCATATCGAATCGTTTCCTGCGAGTACCGAGTACAGATTGGTATTGAACACTGATTGCCTTCAGGCATCATCGAAATTTAAAATATTGATTTGATATCGATGTGATCCGAACATGATATTACCTAATATGATACGGATATGTATGTATGACATATAAGATAAATAGTAAGGGACCAAGATGCGATCCTTGGGGTACTCCGGAAGGTATAGGAAGAAAGCAAGAAGTATAACCCTTCAAGGCAACCGCCTGACTGCGATTGGACAGGTAAGACTTTATCCATCTAAGGAGGTCGCCGTGTATACCGAGCTCAAAGAGTTTCTTGGTTAAGTTATTATGGTTAATTTTGTCATAACATTTCGAAAAATCAGTATACACGACGTCCAGCCAGAAGATATCCTATTGATAATAAAATCGGTAAAGGTCAGGAGATTTGTATCCACGCTACGACCTTGACAAAAACCGTGTTGGCTAGGCTAGGGGCAATGTGCTGACAGAAAGCAGAAGTAATCTTGTTGTAAGTAAACGATCTTGTCAAAGATTTTAGCAAATAATTATTTTTAATTTACTAATGGGCCTGTAATTAGTAACTACGAGTAGGTTCGCATCACCACTTTTGTAATTTGGTGTTATCAAGGCTTACCCCTTAAACTTAACTTATCCCTTTAAGGAGTTTAAGGGATTTCTTAAAGTACATATACTACATATGCGCTAGGGAGATGCGGGTTTTCAGTAACAGATAATACGTATGTAGTACATGTCGAGCCGAATGACCCACGGCCCGATTCAAACTTTAAGACGAAACAGGAGCTGAGATTTAAGTATTTTAGGTAAATATACCCGTCTCGCTAACGGAAGCGGCTCCTAAAACTAGTGCGATAAGGACAAGGCGAAAAACTGCGTAAAAATCTCAAAAATCGAGGTTTCGTACTCGACTGCTTCCTCCTCCAAAACTTAACCAATCGTAACCAAATTTGGAAATCTAAATGATTATGAAATTATCTGTGTCGGACCGTTTTGCTTTTTTGGCTAATTGATATCAGTTTTGAATAGCACGCCTCTCTTTGCGGCATAGTCAATTAGGCCATTTTGGACATTTTTGAAGGGCTCTAGCGCCTTAAAAAACAAAAATATCAAAAAAAGCAAAACGGTCCCACACAGATATTGACAATATTAATCTGTGTTGAAAAAATCATTGCTCTAGCTTCAAAATCCACGGAGGAAACAGTCGAGTACGTTTGTATGGAGAAATGACCACTCCTGTTGGCTCTTAAGATACGTCAAATATTACGTCTAGGTACGATGTACCTAGACGATGTACGTGTGTGATTCTGTATTTCTAGTTTTTTTCCCTGTTTGTTTTGTAAGGTGTGGCAATAAAGATTTTTTTATTTTATTTATTTATTTTATTTATGTAGGTAGGTACATCGTATCTTAAAGTTCGAATCGGGCCTACATTCAACCAATCTGTTTATTAGGGCACTATAGAACCTTGTCGCTTTAATTACTAGATACATGAACCATGACATACCAACCTTCATCGCTCAATAAGCACTGTCGTATTAGAAGGTAACGAATTGATTTATTATGACAAGGTTCTATAATGGCCTAGCTGTACTTTGGTAAACTAGACTACATAGTGGCAAAACTGCAATCAAAAATGAATTTCACACAAAATTGAGTCGTAAAAAATATCTCGGAAAAATGGCGTTATCGGCAAACTAGGTCGAATTCAGTTAACATCGTTATAATCCTTCGTTTTACGCCATGTATAATTTTATCTAGAATACGGAGTACCAAGTTAATATTCCACGTTACAAAATAAATTTTAATGTAGAAACTACTTTATAATTAAACTAAGGTTTTGTTATTAAAACAGATCATGTTTATTTTATACTTTATACTGCACCATTTTCATCACTTGCAAACCATTTCAAAATGACCTCCATCTGTATATTAGATGCTTGTAACGAAAAGTCAGACTAATAATGGTTACTCGATTCCTTCTATTCGTATAACCAAGTAAGCAAGAGCTCTGTCTCTATAACAAGTACTTGTAACCAACGGTCATCTTATGATGGTGTAGAAATAAATGCCAACCGGTTAAAGGTCAATGCAGTTTAAAGGCTGCCCACTCGCACGCCATATA
Organism: Cydia amplana; assembly: GCF_948474715.1. NCBI lineage: Eukaryota > Metazoa > Arthropoda > Insecta > Lepidoptera > Tortricidae > Cydia > Cydia amplana. Next base: position 19,875,581 of record NC_086071.1, read on the forward strand.
AAACCCAAATGGGGCCTTATCTATGAAAAGGGACCTTATTGTCGATGGCGCTAACGCCGCACAGCGTCACGCGACATTGTATTTCTATCGGATGATCGTTAATAATGGCATAAGCGCCATCGACAATAAGGTCCCTTTTCATAGATAATGCCCCAAATATATAAATCAGTGTGTTGAAATTGTTACCGATAACCTAAGTAAATAAAAGCGGCCAAGTGCGAGTCGGACTCGCCCATGAAGGGTTCCGTATTTAGGCGATTTAAGACGTATAAAAAAAAAACTACTTACTAGATCTCGTTCAAACCAATTTTCGGTGGAAGTTTACATGGTAATGTACATCATATATTTTTTTTAGTTTTATCATTCTCTTATTTTAGAAGTTACGGGGGGGGGGGACACACATTTTACCACTTTGGAAGTGTCTCTCGCGCAAACTATTCAGTTTAGAAAAAAATGATATTAGAAACCTCAATATCATTTTTGAAGACCTATCCATAGATACCCCACACGTATGGGTTTGATGAAAAAAATTTTTTTGAGTTTCAGTTCGAAGTATGGGGAACCCCAAAAATTTATTGTTTTTTTTTCTATTTTTGTGTGAAAATCTTAATGCGGTTCACAGAATACATCTACTTACCAAGTTTCAACAGTATAGTTCTTATAGTTTCGGAGAAAAGTGGCTGTGACATACGGACGGACAGACAGACGGACAGACAGACGGACAGACAGACAGACATGACGAATCTATAAGGGTTCCGTTTTTTGCCATTTGGCTACGGAACCCTAATAAGCTTTGGAAAAAAAACGACATAGGTAGTGTGGTATTTATTTGCCAACGAACTAAGATAACTATAGAAGTGCGAGTGGGACTCGCGCACGAAGGGTTCTGTGCCATTACGCAAAAAACGGCAAAAAATTGTATGGGAGCCCCACTTAAGTATTTATTTTATTCTGTTTTTAGTATTTGTTGTTATATCGGCAACAGAAATACATCATCTGTGAAAATTTCAACGGACGGACGGACAGACGGAATAAATCAATCAATCAATCCATCATCAATTAGAATCAATGTTTCTAAGCCAGGGGTAGGCAAGCTATGGCTCATGAGCCGCGGCTTTTTACAGTTAAGTTACAATGTGGCACTTGAACTCGCCGAAAAATTTTACACTCATAAGTTTTTACTTTTTACACCCACATTTAGCGTCATTTTATAACCAAATCCTTGCTATATTTATGCAAAACTACTTACTCGAACCAAAGAGAATTTGAAATAAAGGTGGATTGTCAAAGTAAGTAAGTTATGTAGACACAATAAATTTACTGCCATCTTTCGACAACAGATTAAAACTGTCAGAACGCTATTTGACTTTGACCCTTATTCTTTCACTGATATGTGTTAAATTGTTAAACATTAAAATTAACGCCATCTACCCGACAGTAGGCCAAAGGCATGGTGCAATCTTTTCGAGACATGGCGCCATAACCTTACATACAATAACTCTCTATACAATCTATTCTCTTTGCTCAAACCTATAAATCTAAGGTCCACAGACCAACCGAAATCACAATTGTCCACAATGTCCACTGTTTGCGGAACATGACTGTCCACCCTTGTCACCCCCCCTCATGTCAACCCCTTCCCCCCCGAACCGTGACAATACGAGACAAGGGACAACTCACTTGACTGACAGTTTGAATGAAGCCCCGATTCCCCTTTCGCTGTAGCAAAGTTATTTGCCATTTCTTGGTAAGCTAAGTAATTTGTGGAAAGTGACAGGTGACATTTGACCTCAATCTTATATGTAATATGACTAATATGTAATCAGTAATTCTGACTTAATATATCTTATAAGGTATATTATGTAATATTTAAATTCAAAATTTTAATTTTATTACATAATTTTAAGAGCGTTTCTTTTATTTTTAGCCATCTTTATATATTGTGACCTTTTTTGCCACTTTTGTGTTATTAGGGTTCCGTAGCCAAATGGCAAAAAACGGAACCCTTATAGATTCGTCATGTCTGTCTGTCTGTCCGTCTGTCTGTCCGTCCGTATGTCACAGCCACTTTTCTCCGAAACTATAAGAACTATACTGTTGAAACTTGGTAAGTAGATGTATTCTGTGAACCGCATTAAGATTTTCACACAAAAATAGAAAAAAAAACAATAAATTTTTGGGGTTCCCCATACTTCGAACTGAAACTCAAAATTTTTTTTTTCATCAAACCCATACGTGTGGGGTATCTATGGATAGGTCTTGAAAAATGATATTGAGGTTCCTAATATCATTTTTTTCTAAACTGAATAGTTTGCGCGAGAGACACTTCCAAAGTGGTAAAATGTGTGTCCCCCCCCCCTGTAACTTCTAAAATAAGAGAATGATAAAACTAAAAAAATATATGATGTACGTACATTACCATGTAAACTTCCACCGAAAATTGGTTTGAACGAGATCTAGTAAGTAGTTTTTTTTTATACGTCATAAATCGCCTAAATACGGAACCCTTCATGGGCGAGTCCGACTCGCACTTGGCCGCTTTTTTCTACTTAGAATCACGAGCTCTTTCGATCCTAATGGGTTGCAAAAGTGTCCAAGAGTTTTTTCCTATTGTGTTCCCCATACACTTTGTATGACGGTAGCAAAAAGGAAAGTCTGAAAAATGTATGGAAATTATTAGGACACTTCTTTTTCTCCTATAAAGATGAAAAGGGCTCGCGATCCTGAAATATAAAAATGGCAAAAAATAAAAGAAACGCTCTTAATATTATGTAATATTAAAGGTAATTTTTATGATTATAAGGATTTGTTATACTACAGTATATTACATACATTATATACCATCTACAAGTACCTACTACAACAACGACGTTCAATTCTTTATTATAGTTCAGTAGAAAAATAACGCGACTTTAATTACCGTTGCGTGTCGTTTGTTTGTGTTTCTCTGATTAATCTAATGACCTAGGTATGTAGGTAATATACATTAGTATACCTACGGGCTACGGCAGGGGTCGGTCAACCGTGGCTTCGAGAAAAAAATAATCGCGGCTCTTTAAGCCTTTTAAAAATGTACATTTTTTTTATTACTCTTGAATCTATTTCGCTTTTTAAAAAGTTTGCTGACCCCTGGTTTACCTAAGGTACTTTATTTTATGAATTTAGTTGATTTCATAATTTAGCATATTTAACAGTTGTAATATAGAGAGCGATTGAAATGATATGTAATATTAAGTAATATAAGCAAAAAATTATAAATTAATTTTAGTTTTTGTAGTTAGTTGTAGTCTTGCAGCAGCAGCAGCAGCAGCAGCAGGGGGGTCAGTTATCTCTGCAGCTTCACGATATGCACTACATTGACAGTCAGTTATAATAAAATTATAAGGCATCATGTAAAAACACTATGTTAAGGTTCCGTCACACAGGACAGGAGCGTTTTCCGGGCGGGGCGTGAGCGGGGCGCGCCGCTTTTACATATAAAACGCTCACGCCCCGCCCGGAAAACGCGCCGGTGTGACGGAACCTTTAGACAACAATAGCAGTATGTCAGTCGGGCTAGCGACAACTGGAGCGTGGAGACTCCTATATGACGTCATCGTTGCTCATTCGTCCGTGACCATATTCATCAGTTCATCACGTACAGCGAACGGAGACTGAAATGACTCACGATATACTCGTTATTTCTCCGAACGGTTACCATTTTTGTGCATTTGGTTGCATTTGCACATTCATTTGTTTACGTTAACCGCGTCGTTTTATGTCCCCAAAGACTAAAAAATGTACAGTGCGATTAAGTCAATCCAAATCTACTAACTAACATGTCTGGTTTTGTACAAAAGACAAACTGTCTAATTAGGTAGTAGATTGGCTAATAAAACTCATTTTGGTATAATATAAGTAGCGGGGTATAAAACGTAATTAATTATACAGTTTATCTTAAAAGATGCTAACCGACACTCGTAAAAAGTTACTTAAATGTATAGGACAAGGACAGTAGGTATCAATTGGGTGCTAAACATAGACGAGATATAGATAATAGATTTATGAATAGAAGAGCAGGTGCTAATGACAACACGATAACGCCCTACGGCCCTGATAACGACATTCCAGAGTCTTAACGACCAGTAGGGTTGCCAGATGGAAATGCGCTATTATCGGGAAGAAATATCAATTTTTCGGGATTTTGGGACTTAGTCGGAAAAAAAAACTATCGCTCCCTCATCGCACAATCTCTTGCCACGCATGCCCCGCGCGCGCTCGACGACAGTTCGGAACTTGAAATCATTGTCTTATAACGTGAACCTGTTTTTCGGGACAATTTGCACTTGGTCGGGAATCGGGAACACATGCTAAAAATCGGGAGAATCCCGCCAAATCCCGACCATCTGGCAACCCTAACGACCAGGAGGCCAATTCAAACTTACATTTTGATATCGAAATAATGTCGTTTTAGTATCATTCGCCCGACGGTCTCGCTTTCGCCAATACATTTACGGACAAGTGCGAGTCTTTTATATAATTTTGTTATCAAAATATAAGTTTAAACTGGCGTGCTTACTTTATAAGCTTTTTAGAATTCAATTTTTATAAAAAACTATTAAATTGCTAACAAATTTATTTAAGGGTCCGTAGAAAATAATCAAGAAGGTGTAACTATTTACAACGAGTCACTCACGTAATTTAACACATTCAGTGTCGAAAACCCGACTATCGGGTATTTTATGATTTCGTTCCCAGACCGGACGACCCGATAGTCGGGATCGCGGTACTACAGCTTTATATGACGAAATTTTTGTGGCCTGGCGCGGATGTGCGGTTTGGCTGGGTGGCAATGAATGTGTTAAGTCGAAATCGCTCGACAAGTCGACATGTTTCCCTCCGTTTTGAGACTCAAAACGCACCATTAAAATGTAGTTGCTACTCGTTAACAACAAAGTTGTATTCAGATCAACTTCGCCCGCTTATATCTGCTGCTGACAAACAACAATCCGTTTAATCTATGTATTTCAAAAGTGACCAGACGAGGGCCTATGGAAATAGTTGTTAGGTTGTTAGTTGTTACGTTACGTGCAGTGGCCCTGCTGTGCTGGAAACCAGTTTGTAACTTTGTAGCCCGTAACCATGAGTCACTGACAGTGTCAAAACGGACATATACGCTATCGAGAACGTAATTTACTTTCTATACAACTCGCTCGCACTAATATGCACTCGCATATTATATAAGTAGCTATACCAAAACCTTAGTCGCTACTGATTAGATTTCGATCGACAATGTACTGTTAGTTTAGCCCAGCAATTTGTAGTTCCGAAAGTGACCGCTAGATGATCTGTACAATTCTCGATACAAACCGTTTTCGTGATCGCTAGCGAGTTAAGTCACTACTAAGTGAGTAAGGTAAAGGTAACTCATGGTAAGGGTACAGCTTAATTGGACCTTGCTTTATTAATTTTATTATGTCGTTTGAACGTATATGGTATAAATGGTTAGGCCAGGAAAGGCTTGATACTGGTTTTCCGCGTTAAGTTATTTTTAACAGCTTTTTGTTACTTTGTAACTTATTAAAAATCCCTTTACTTTTATTGAACTTGAAACAGAGGTTACAAATCTGTTTAAAAAAATGTTGACTCTGTTGCACTTTGTCATAACTAAGTTAGCTTAGTCTGACTCCACCTGAGCAAATATAGAATTTTACAGTACATCTGGTGCTACATTACGATGCCAAGTGCTGTAATAAGCACATTGCGTAACTACGTCAACTACGACGAAAATTTAAAGGGTATATAACAAGGGTAGGGTAGTTGTACAATACACGTCGCTGTACGTGTATTGTACAACTGTAAAACGTTGTACAATACACGTGCGAACTGCGAATTTCCTATTTTTCGCACTTGTATCGTAAATCACTACATAGTATAAAACAAAGTCGCTTCCCGCTGTCTGTCCCTGTGTATGCTTAGATCTTTAAAACTACGCAACGGATTTTGATGCGGTTTTTTAATAGATATAGTGATTCAAGAGGAAGCCGTTCGAAGCCGGGGCGGGACGCTAGTACCTAATAATAATAGCAAGTTTATGTTTTAAATGGCTAGTAATTATAAAATAATATCCACTATATTTTTAAACACCTGCCATATTAAATTTAATCAGTTTCCCCACGGTTAAATGAGTTCCGACCGCAACATTAATTGGTTCGGATAAGCGGCGCTTGCGGTCGCCGCATCCACCGCATACTGTATCTGTATCTATATATGTATTTAAAAGATATAAGGTTAACACACTGATGGAACCGCACGCCGCTCCGGTGTGCGAGCGAAACAGCGCTATGCAAGTATATAGCGACTAGTGACACGGAGCACGGCGCCATCCGAATCCAATGTGAATACCGTCAGGTCAGGTAAAAATAAAATAAATAAAGTTTTAATTTCAGGCAAAACATACAGTAAATAGTACACCCATATCAAACTAAGTAGAAATACTTTAAATTAAAATAAAGGAAAATCGAGGAAATTCAAACCGAGTGGCGATAAATTAAAACACGACCGAAGGGTGTGTTTTAAATCGACACGAGTTGCGAATTTCCCATAGGTATGTACTGTAAAACGTTGTACGATACACTTGTGAAAAGGTAATTACCTATTCAGTTATTCACACGAGTATCGTATAACGTTTTACAGTACATATGGCACTTTAAACTTTCGACATACGCACGGAAAGGTCGGAAAGTGCTGTTTCCCGCACTAGTTCGGGAAAGTAGCACCATTATGTACTGTAAAAATAGTTAATTGTTACTATTTTTTGTTTCCATTTTGATGTAGGTACTGAAAGCCAGTGCCTAAACATGTTACACGTAATATTGCGGTACGAGTACACCGACATGAGGATTGCGGAGGGAGTTACTCGCCTGGCAGCTTGTAAATTGTCTCGTTAAGAGTTGTTCTAATATACCTACTTTAGTTGCACTAATTCTATTTCGATCCTAGGACACCTAGGTACTCTAGGTAGTGATAGTGACATCCAATCACGCGGCGACCGGACGGATGGATCAAACAGCAGTATTTACCTGTAACAAATACAATAAATAGAATAAGTATTTGACTGTACAGTTTACACACAGACAGACCCAACGATACCCCACACTGTAGGGTTGAAGCAAAACAAAATTACACGCCCACTTTACGTGTAGGGGAGGTACCCATGAGATTTTATTGTACGACTTTGTCGGATTTATTGATTTATATATATATATATGTATACCAAATTCCAGCTTTCTAGAACAAAAAATCACGGAGCAAAGCCGCGGACAGACGGACAGACAGACGGACGGACATGTTAACTACGGAACGTTAAAATTGAGCGACGGAATGGCCGTCATAATCGCAGCAGTAAAGTAATGCGGCGGAAAGCGTTTACAAATGTCTCGTACTAATTCTATTTCAAATTCAATGCCCAGTTGACTTAAGTAGTGATAGTGACGGAACTAATTACACGGCCCGACGGCACGGCGGACGGAACGGACAACAGGGACGGTAATGTCGGTATCTATCTACTTAATAGCCTGGTCGGATTACAATTAGTCGGTTCTGGCGCCTGTTCCACTACGCACACAATTAGTCGGTTTTGGCGCCTGTTCCACTACGCACACAATTGGCCTGACACTAACAATTTGCCGGACATTACCGGGTCGATAATTAAGGACAGTACCCATGTCCTAAGTACTCAAAGTAGCGTAAATGACTAAGGGTCGAAAGTATCTACCGTCCTCTAATAAGCTTAAATTAACAAAAAGATATGTTGAATAATTAGATTGTGACATACTTTTCAACGCTATACGTATATGTCTAAATTAATGTTGTATCTAAGCAGAAACGTATTCCAGATACTTTTGGTACGTTGTTTCGTAAGCTAACATTACTGACAAAGCCAGCAACTATCATCATCATATCAGCCTTTTATCGCCCACTGCTGAGCATAGGCCTCTCCTCGAGTACGCCACTTATCCCGGCCCTGAGCCAGCAATATACATTTAAACAAGGCCCTGGACGACAATGTTGGACTAAAATGAACGATGCAGTAGAAAAGGTGTATATTATTGACCGAAGCGTAGCGAAGGTCTACGTTTTGACTCGGGCATTTTGCTTTTGTATGTCCGGATGTTCTCCTCTACAGGTTGCAATTCTTAACCGATTTTCGTGAAATTTTGTGACCGAATTCTATGACTAAATAAAAAATTTTTGTCGATCCGGTTTTTGGAAATTTTTCAAAATGGCGGAGTCGTGATAGCTCCCGCCTAAACAAATAGTCGTATCGGTATCATAAGAGTTTTTTCTTTTGCGATATGTTTATAGATTAAATGGCCAAAAATTCAGAAAATTTGTATCGCTGGTTTTGGCGGTATTTAGATATTTAGTTTTTACTTGAGAATGAGTAGCTAAATTTCGTCACCTTTAGTAAGAACTAGAATGGCGTATTTTGCAAACATTCGCTTTTTTTGTTTGCATCGGCAGGTCCCTGGTTCCATCCCCAGTAATTGTATACCGCTACATAACTTTTTGTATTTTTTTTATACTTAAATTTCGTATAGTTGCTTTTTATTTTATTTTTTAATTTGAAAAAACGAAACATTTCGTATTTTTTATTTATAAAGCGCGGGTTAAGCGTATTCGTTTAATTTTTGCCATACATTTATTCAGTTTTAAGCTCTGCTCGCGAGGTCTACAGCTCACAGAGCCACTAGTAAAGTATATTCAATTATTCAAGAGAATCATGCCTGCAGACTAGAAAACATTCAAACGTGGTGTTATTCACGGTCATATAGAATGTATAGAATAGAATAGAATACATTTATTCGTAAGCACACAAACGAGACAATACATAATATAAAGGAAAACATAAAATAAGATTGAAGTGCCACGAAATGGCCTCATCTCAGCATGTTGCTGGTGGCTTCCAGCTCTGATCTTCCGATGAGACCATATATATAATGATATGGTTGATGATATATATGATGATATGGATTTGATGTTTATTATAATTTTCGGTTTCAACTTCACTATACGCTGACTTAAATTAGATTTTTCAAGTAGATAACCGCTATAAATCAGTTCATCTATGAAAGCGTTACGTGCCTATACTTTTTATTTGACGCTCGACTGGTAAATAATAGGTATAACGGATGCTCGTGAAGTTGACCACCCCATATCGTTTGCCCGCAAATGGCATATCTATATCGTTAGTTCATCGTTAGTTCACGTTTGTTCAGTAGGTAAAATCGTAAGGACCCGATTCCAACATCGATTTTTTTTAAAAACAAAATGGGGGTGGCTGTCTTCACGCTAGCCACCCCATACCACTTTTTCCAAGTTTTTTTGGTCTAGATAGCAAGATATTCGTTAGTTCATGATTGTTCAGGCATTGGAATCGTTTGGACCCGATTCCTTCATTTTTTTATTTTTTTTTAAAGTGGGGTGGCTGTCTTCACGCTAACCACCCCACCCCGAAATCAGTCAAACTAACTATGTGAAGTCATCGGGCGACGTTAGTTCACGTTTGTTCAGGCATTTAAATCGTTAGGATCTCATTAGATTTGCTATAAAAAAATAAAATCGAAAAATTCATATATATGGGCCAGCCGAGGCAAGTAATGTGTCTAAGTCGACGGCTGAAAAAAATAGTCAGAATCGGGTCCTTACGATGCCACTTGCAGAACGATGTCAGCAGACCATGCTTATTCGAGATAGATAGGTCATTTGCGGGCGTTCAAAACAGTTTTGTCGGAAAAAAATAAAACTTGAAAATCTGAATAACTCAACTTATGCTCCTAAGTCGACGGCAGAAAAAAATAGTCAGAATCGGGTCCTTACGAAGCCACTTGCAGAACGATGTCAGCAGACCATGCTTATTCGAGACAGATAGGTAATTTGCGGGCGTTCGAAACAGATTCACCGAAAAAAAAAAAAAACTTGAAAATCTGAATAATTCAACTTATGCTCCTAAGTCGACGGCAGAAAAAAATAGTCAGAATCGGGTCCTTACGATGCCACTTGCAGGACTACGTCAGAAGATCATGCTTATTCGAGATAGATAGGTCATTTGCGGGCGATCAAAAGAGATTTTCCGGAAAAAAATAAAACTGGAAAATCTGAATAACTCAACTTATGCTCCTAAGGCGACGGCTGAAAAAAATAGTCCGAATCGGGTCCTTACGATGCCACTTGCAGGACGACGTCAGAAAACCATACTGATTCAAGATAAATAGGTCATTTGCGGGCGTTCCAAACAGATTTACCGGAAAAAAATTAAACTTGAAAATATGAATTACTCAACTTATGCTCCCTAAGTCGACGGCTAAAAAAATAGTCCGAATCGGGTCCTTACGATGCCACTTGCAGGACGAAGTCAGAAGACTATACTGATTCAATATAGATAGGTCATTTGCGGGCGTTCGAAATAGATTCACCGGAAAAAAATAAAACTTGAAAATCTGAATTACTCAACTTATGCTCCTAAGTCGACGGCAGAAAAAAATAGTCAGAATCGGGTCCTTACGATGCCACTTGCAGAACGATGTCAGCAGACCATGGTTATTCGAGATAGATAGGTCATTTGCGGGCGTTCAAAACAGTTTTGTCGGAAAAAAATAAAACTTGAAAATCTGAATAACTCAACTTATGCTCCTAAGTCGACGGCAGAAAAAAATAGTCAGAATCGGGTCCTTACGAAGCCACTTGCAGAACGATGTCAGCAGACCATGCTTATTCGAGATAGATAGGTAATTTGCGGGCGTTCGAAACAGATTCACCGGAAAAAAATAAAACTTGAAAATCAGAATAACTCAACTTACGCCCCTAAGTCGACGGCTGAAAAAAATAGTCAGAATCGGGTCCTTACGATGCCACTTACAGAACGATGTCAGCAGACCATGCCTATTCGAGATAGATAGGCCATTTGCGGGCGTTCGAAATAGATTCACCGGAAAAAAATAAAACTTGAAAATCTGAATAACTCAACTTATGCTCCTAAGTCGACGGCTGAAAAAAATAGTCAGAATCAGGTCCTTACGACGCCACTTGCAGGACGACGTCAGAAGACTATAATAATTCAAGATGGATAGGTCATTTGCGGGCGATCATAACAGATTTTCTAGAAAAAAATAAAACTTAAATATTATATTAACTGAACTTATGCTCCTAAGTCGACGGCTGAAAAAAATAGTCAGAATCGGGTCCTTACGACGCCACTTGCAGAACGATGTCAGAAAACCATGCTTATTCGAGATATATAGGTCATTTGCGGGCGATCAAAAGAGATTTTCCGGAAAAAAATAAAACTGGAAAATCTGAATAACTCAACTTATGCTCCTAAGGCGACGGCTGAAAAAAATAGTCCGAATCGGGACCTTACGATGCCACTTGCAGAACTACGTCAGAAGACCATGCTTATTCGAGATAGATAGGTCATTTGCGGGCGATCAAAAGAGATTTTCCGGAAATAAAATAAAACTGGAAAATCGGAATAACTCAACTTATGCTCCTAAGTCGACGGCTGAAAAAAATAGTCAGAATCGGGTCCTTACGATGCCACTTGCAGAACGATGCCAGCAGACCATGCTTATTCAAGACACATAGTTCATTTGCGGGCGTTCTAAACAGATTTACCGGAAAAAAATAAAACTTGAAAATCGGAATAACTCAACTTATGCTCCTAAGTCGACGGCTGAAAAAAATAGTCAGAATCGGGTCCTTACGATGCCACTTGCAGGACGATGTCAGCAGACCATACTGATTCAAGATTGATAGGTCATTTGCGGGCATTCTAAACAGATTTACCGGAAAAAAATAAAATTTCAAAATCTGAATTACTCAACTTATGCTCCTAAGTCGACGGCTGAAAAAAATAGTCAGAATCGGGTCCTTACGATGCCACTTGCAGGACTACGTCAGAAGACCATGCTTATTCGAGATAGATAGGTAATTTGCGGGCGATCAAAAGAGATTTCCCGGAAAAAAATAAAACTGGAAAATCTGAATAACTCAACTTATGCTCCTAAGGCGACGGCTGAAAAAAATAGTCCCAATCGGGTCCTTACGATGCCACTTGCAGGACGACGTCAGAAAACCATACTGATTCAAGATAAATAGGTCATTTGCAGGCGTTCGAAACAGATTTACCGGAAAAAAATAAAACTTGAAAATATGAATTACTCAACTTATGCTCCCTAAGTCGACGGCTAAAAAAAAAGTCCGAATCGGGTCCTTACGATGCCATTTGCAGGACGAAGTCAGAAGACTATACTGATTCAATATAGATAGGTCATTTGCGGGCGTTCTAAACAGATTTACCGGAAAAAAATAAAACTTGAAAATCTGAATAACTCAATTTATGCTCCCTAAGTCGACGGCAGAACAAAATAGTCAGAATCGGGTCCTTACGATGCCACTTGCAGAACGATGTCAGCAGACCATGCTTATTCGAGATAAATAGGTCATTTGCGGGCCTTCGAAACAGATTCACCGGAAAAAAATAAAACTTGAAAATCAGAATAACTCAACTTCGCTCCTAAGTCGACGGCTGAAAAAAATAGTCAGAATCGGGTCCTTACGATGCCACTTGCAGAACGACGTCAGAAAACCATACTGATTCAAGATAAATAAGTAATTTGCGGGCGTTCGAAACAGATTTACCGGAAAAAAATAAAACTTGAAAATATGAATTACTCAACTTATGCTCCCTAAGTCGACGGCTAAAAAAAATAGTCCGAATCGGGTCCTTACGATGCCACTTGCAGGACAAAGTCAGAAGACTATACTGATTCAATATCTATAGGTCATTTGCGGGCGTTCGAAATAGATTCACCGGAAAAAAATAAAACTTGAAAATCTGAATTACTCAACTTATGCTCTTAAGTCGACGGCAGAAAAAAATAGTCAGAATCGGGTCCTTACGATGCCACTTGCAGAACGATGTCAGCAGACCATGGTTATTCGAGATAGATAGGTCATTTGCGGGCGTTCAAAACAGTTTTGTCGGAAAAAAAATAAAACTTTAAAATCGTAATAACTCAACTTATGCTCCTAAGTCGACGGCAGAAAAAAATAGTCAGAATCGGGTCCTTACGAAGCCACTAGCAGAACGATGTCAGCAGACCATGCTTATTTGAGAAAGATAGGTAATTTGCGGGCGTTCGAAACAGATTCACCGGAAAAAAATAAAACTTGAAAATCAGAATAACTCAACTTATGCTCCTAAGTCGACGGCAGAAAAAAATAGTCAGAATCGGGTCCTTACGATGCCACTTGCAGGACGATGTAAGCAGACCATACTGATTCAAGATTGATAGGTCATGTGCGGGCGTTCTAAACAGATTTACCGGAAAAAAATAAAATTTTAAAATCTGTATTACTCAACTTATGCTCCTAAGTCGACGGCTGAAAAAAATAGTCAGAATCGGGCCCTTACGATGCCACTTGCAGGACGATGTCAGCAGACCATACTGATTCAAGATTGATAGGTCATTTGCGGGCGTTCTAAACAGATTTGCCGAAAAAAAATAAAACTTGAAAATCTGAATAACTCAACTTACGCTCCTAAGTCGACGGCAGAAAAAAATAGTCAGAATCGGGTCCTTACGATGCCCCTTGCAGGACTACGTCAGAAGACCATGCTTATTCGAGATAGATAGGTCATTTGCGGGCGATCAAAAGACATTTTCCGGAAAACAATAAAACTGGAAAATCGGAATAACTCAACTTATGCTCCTAAGGCGACGGCTGAAAAAAATAGTCCGAATCGGGTCCTTACGATGCCACTTGCAAAACGACATCAGAAAACCATACTGATTCAAGATAAATAGGTCATTTGCGGGCGTTCGAAACAGATTTACCGGATAAAAATAAAACTTGAAAATATGAATTACTCAACTTATGCTCCCTAAGTCGACGGCTAAAAAAAATAGTCCGAATCGGGTCCTTACGATGCCACTTGCAGGACGTAGTCACAATACTATACGGATTCAACATGGATAGGTCATTTGCGGGTGTTCTAAACAGATTTACCGGAAAAAATTAAAACTTGAAAATCGGAATAACTCAACTTATGCTCCCTAAGTCGACGGCTAAAAAAAAAAGTCCGAATCGGGTCCTTACGATGCCACTTGCAGGACGATGTCAGCAGACCATACTGATTCAAGATTGATAGGTCACTTGCGGGCGTTCTAAACAGATTTACCGGAAAAAAATAAAATGTAAAAATCTGAATTACTCAACTTATGCTCCTAAGTCGACGGCTGAAAAAAATAGTCATAATCGGGTCCTTACGATGCCACTTGCAGAACGATGTCAGCAGACCATGCTTATTCGAGATAGATAAATCATTTGCGGGCGTTCGAAATAGATTCACCGGAAAAAAATAAAACTTGAAAATCTGAATAACTCAACTTATGCTCTAAGTCGACGGCTGAAAAAAATAGTCAGAATCGGGACCTTACGACGCCACTTGCAGGACGACGTCAGAAGACCATACTGATTCAAGATAGTTAGGTAATTTGCGGGCGTTCGAAACAGATTCACTGGAAAAAATAAAACTTGAAAATCTGAATAACTCACCTTATGCTCCTAAGTCGACGGCTGAAAAAAATAGTCAGAATCGGGTCATTACGACGCCACTTGCAGGACGACGTCAGAAGACCATACTGATTCAAGATAGTTAGGTAATTTGCGGGCGTTCAAAACAGATTTTCTAGAAAAAAATAAAACTTAAATATTAGAATAACTCAACTTATGCTCATAAGTCAACGGCTGAAAAAAATAGTCAGTATCGGGTCCTTACGATGCCACTTGCAGGACGACGTCAGAAGACCATACTGATTCAAGATAGATAGGTCATTTGCGGGCGATCAAAGCACATTTCAATAGTCAGAATCGGGTCCGATCCTGCTTATTTTTTTAGCCGTCGACTTAGGAGCATAAGTTGAGTTATTCCGATTTTCAAGTTTTATTTTTTTCCGGTAAATCTGTTTAGAATGCCCGCAAATGACCTATCTATATTGAATCAGTATAGACTTCTGACGTCGTGCTGCAAGTGGTATCGTAAGGACCCAATTCGGACTATTTTTTTAGCCGTCGACTTTGGGAGCATAAGTTGAGTAATTCAGATTCTCAAATTTTATTTTTTTCCGGTAAATCTGTTTCGAACGCCCGCAAATGACCTATCTATCTCGAATAAGCATGGTCTGCTGACATCTTTCTGCAAGTGGCATCGTAAGGACCCGATTCTGACTATTTGTTTCAGCCGTCGACTTAGGAGCATAAGTTGAGTTATTCCGATTTTCAAATATTATTTTTTTCCGGTAAATCTTTTTAGAACGCCCGCAAATGACCTATCTATCTTGAATAAGCATGGTCTGCTGGCATCGTTCTGCAAGTGGCATCGTAAGGACCCGATTCTGACTATTATTTTCAGCCGTCGACTTAGGAGCATAAGTTGAGTTATTCCGATTTTCAAGTTTTATTTTTTTCCGGTAAATCTGTTTAGAACGCCCGCAAATGACCTATCTATATTGAATCAGTATAGACTTCTGACGTCGTGCTGCAAGTGGTATCGTAAGGACCCAATTCGGACTATTTTTTTAGCCGTCGACTTTGGGAGCATAAGTTGAGTAATTCAGATTCTCAAATTTTATTTTTTTCCGGTAAATCTGTTTCGAACGCCCGCAAATGACCTATCTATCTCGAATAAGCATGGTCTGCTGACATCTTTCTGCAAGTGGCATCGTAAGGACCCGATTCTGACTATTTGTTTCAGCCGTCGACTTAGGAGCATAAGTTGAGTTATTCCGATTTTCAAATATTATTTTTTTCCGGTAAATCTTTTTAGAACGCCCGCAAATGACCTATCTATCTTGAATATGCATGGTCTGCTGGCATCGTTCTGCAAGTGGCATCGTAAGGACCCGATTCTGACTATTATTTTCAGCCGTCGACTTAGGAGCATAAGTTGAGTTATTCCGATTTTCAAGTTTTATTTTTTTCCGGTAAATCTGTTTAGAACGCCCGCAAATGACCTATCTATATTGAATCAGTATAGACTTCTGACGTCGTGCTGCAAGTGGTATCGTAAGGACCCAATTCGGACTATTTTTTTAGCCGTCGACTTTGGGAGCATAAGTTGAGTAATTCAGATTCTCAAATTTTATTCTTTTCCGGTAAATCTATTTCGAACGCCCGCAAATGACCTATCTATCTCGAATAAGCATGGTCTGCTGACATCTTTCTGCAAGTGGCATCGTAAGGACCCGATTCTGACTATTTGTTTCAGCCGTCGACTTAGGAGCATAAGTTGAGTTATTCCGATTTTCAAATTTTATTTCTTTCCGGTAAATCTGTTTAGAACGCCCGCAAATGACCTATCTATCTTGAATAAGCATGGTCTGCTGACATCGTTCTGCAAGTGGCATCGTAAGGACCCGATTCTGACTATTTTTTTCAGTCGACGACTTAGGGAGCATAAGTTGAGTAATTCATATTTTTAAGTTTTATCTTTTTCCGGTAAATCTGTTTTGAAAGCCCGCAAATGACCTATTTATCTTGAATCAGTATGGTTTTCTGACGTCGTCCTGCAAGTGGCATCGTAAGGACCCGATTCGGACTATTTTTTTACAGCCGTCGCCTTAGGAGCATAAGTTGAGTTATTCAGATTTTCCAGTTTTATTTTTTTCCGGAAAATCTCTTTTGATCCCCCGCAAATTAACTATCTATCTCGAATAAGCATGGTCTTCTGACGTAGTCCTGCAAGTGGCATCGTAAGGACCCGATTCTGACTATTTTTTTCTGCCGTCGACTTAGGAGCGTAAGTTGAGTTATTCAGATTTTCAAGATTTATTTTTTTCCGGCAAATCTGTTTCGAACGCCCGCAAATGACCTATCTATCTCGAATAAACATGGTCTGCTGACATCGTCCTGCAAGTGGCATCGTAAAGACCCGATTCTGACTACTTTTTTCAGCCGTCGACTTGGGAGCATAAGTTGAGTAATTCAGGTTTTCAAGTTTTATTTTTTTCCGACAAAACTGTTTTGAACGCCCGCAAATGACCTATCTATCTCGAATAAGCATGGTCTGCTGACATCGTTCTGCAAGTGGCATCGTAAGGACCCGATTCTGACTATTTTTTTCTGCCGTCGACTTAGGAGCATAAGTTGAGTTATTCAGATTTTCAAGTATTATTTTTTTCCGACAAAACTGTTTTGAACGCCCGCAAATGACCTATCTATCTCGAATAAGCATGGTCTGCTGACATCGTTCTGAAAGTGGCATCGTAAGGACCCGATTCTGACTATTTTTTTCTGCCGTCGACTTAGGAGCATAAGTTGAGTTATTCAGATTTTCAAGATTTATTTTTTTCCGGCAAATTTGTTTCGAACGCCCGCAAATGACCTATCTATCTCGAATAAGTATGGTCTGCTGACATCGTCTTGCAAGTGGCATCGTAAGGACCCGATTCTGACTATTTTTTTCAGCCGTCGACTTAGGAGCATAAGTTGAGTAATTCAGGTTTTCAAGTTTTATTTTTTTCCGGTGAATCTGTTTCGAACGCCCGCAAATGACCTATCTATCTCGAATTAGCATGGTCTGCTGACATCGTTCTGCAAGTGGCATCGTAAGGACCCGATTCTGACTATTTTTTTCAGCCGTCGACTTAGGAGCATAAGTTGAGTAATTCAGGTTTTCAAGTTTTATTTTTTTCCGGTGAATCTGTTTCGAACGCCCGCAAATGACTTATCTATCTCGAATAAGCATGGTCTGCTGACATCGTTCTGCAAGTGGCATCGTAAGGACCCGATTCTGACTATTTTTTTCAGCCGTCGACTTAGGAGCATAAGTTGAGTTATTCAGATTTTCAAGTTTTATTTTTTTCCGACAAAACTGGTTTGAACGCCCGCAAATGACCTATCTATCTCGAATAAGCATGGTCTGCTGACATCGTTCTGCAAGTGGCATCGTAAGGACCCGATTCTGACTATTTTTTTCTGCCGTCGACTTAGGAGCATAAGTTGAGTTATTCAGATTTTCAAGTTTTAATTTTTTCCGACAAAACTGTTTTGAACGCCCGCAAATGACCAATCTATCTCGAATAAGCATGGTCTGCTGACATCGTTCTGCAAGTGGCATCGTAAGGACCCGATTCTG
Source organism: Cydia amplana (assembly GCF_948474715.1). Taxonomy (NCBI): domain Eukaryota; kingdom Metazoa; phylum Arthropoda; class Insecta; order Lepidoptera; family Tortricidae; genus Cydia; species Cydia amplana. Next base: position 19,893,762 of record NC_086071.1, read on the forward strand.
ACTTTTTTTTCAGCCGTCGACTTAGGAGCATAAGTTGAGTAATTCATGTTTTCAAGTTTTATTTTTTTCCGGTGAATCTGTTTTGAACGCCCGCAAATGACCTATCTATCTCGAATAAGCATGGTCTGCTGACATCGTTCTGCAAGTGGCATCGTAAGGACCCGATTCTGACTATTTTTTTGAGCCGTCGACTTAGGAGCATAAGTTGAGTAATTCAGGTTTTCAAGATTTATTTTTTTCCGACAAAACTGTTTTGAACGCCCGCAAATAACCAATCTATCTCGAATAAGCATGGTCTGCTGACATCGTTCTGCAAGTGGCATCGTAAGGACCCGATTCTGACTTTTTTTTTCAGCCGTCGACTTAGACACATTACTTGCCTCGGCTGGCCCATATGAATTTTTCGATTTTATTTTTTTATAGCAAATCTAATGAGATCCTAACGATTTCAATGCCTGAACAAACGTGAACTAACGTCGCCCGATGATTTCACATAGTTAGTTTGACTGATTTCGGGGTGGGGTGGTTAGCGTGTAGACAGCCACCCCACTTTAAAAAAAAAAAATGAAGGAATCGGGTACAAACGATTCCAATGCATGAACAATCATGAACTAATGAATATCTTGCTATCTAGACCAAAAGAACTTGCAAAAGGACCTGATTCTGACTATTTTTTTCAGCCGTCGACTTAGGAGCACAAGTTGAGTTATTCTAATATTTAAGTTTAATTTTTTTCTATAAAATCTGTCCTGAACGCCCGCAAATGACCTATCTATCTTGAATCAGTATGGTCTTCTGACGTCGTCCTGCAAGTGGCGTCGTAAGGACCCGATTCTGACTATTTTTTTCAGCCGTAGACCTAGGAGCATAAGTTGAGTAATTCAAGATTTTAAAGTTTTATTTTTTTCCGGTGAATCTGTTTCGAACGCCCGCAAATGACCTATCTATCTCGAATAAGCATGGTCTGCTGACATCGTTCTGCAAGTGGCATCGTAAGGACCCGATTGTGACTATTTTTTTCAGCCGTCGACTTAGGAGCATAAGTTGAGTAATTCAGGTTTTCAAGTTTTATTTTTTTCCGGTGAATCTGTTTCGAACGCCCGCAAATGACCTATCTATCTCGAATAAGCATGGTCTGCTGACATCGTTCTGCAAGTGGCATCGTAAGGACCCGATTGTAACTATTTTTTTCAGCCGTCGACTTAGGAGCATAAATTGAGTAATTCAGGTTTTCAAGTTTAATTTTTTTCCGGTGAATCTGTTTTGAACGCCCGCAAATGACCTGTCTATCTCGAATAAGCATGGTCTGCTGACATCGTTCTGCAAGTGGCATCGTAAGGACCCGATTCTGACTATTTTTTTCAGCCGTCGACTTAGGAGCATAAGTTGAGTAATTCAGGTTTTCAAGTTTTATTTTTTTCCGGTGAATCTGTTTCGAACGCCCGCAAATGACCAATCTATCTCGAATAAGCATGGTCTGCTGACATCGTTCTGCAAATGGCATCGTAAGGACCCGATTCTGACTATTTTTTTCAGCCGTCGACTTAGGAGCATAAGTTGAGTAATTCAGGTTTTCAAGTTTTATTTTTTTCCGGTGAATCTGTTTCGAATGCCCGCAAATGACCAATCTATCTCGAATAAGCATGGTCTTCTGACATCGTTCTGCAAGTGGCATCGTAAGGACCCGATTCTGACTATTTTTTTCAGCCGTCGACTTAGGAGCATAAGTTGAGTAATTCAGGTTTTCAAGTTTAATTTTTTTCCGGTGAATCTGTTTTGAACGCCCGCAAATGACCTGTCTATCTCGAATAAGCATGGTCTGCTGACATCGTTCTGCAAGTGGCATCGTAAGGACCCGATTCTGACTATTTTTTTCAGCCGTCGACTTAGGAGCATAAGTTGAGTAATTCAGGTTTTCAAGTTTAATTTTTTTCCGGTGAATCTGTTTTGAACGCCCGCAAATAACCTGTCTATCTCGAATAAGCATGGTCTGCTGACATCGTTCTGCAAGTGGCATCGTAAGGACCCGATTCTGACTATTTTTTTGAGCCGTCGACTTAGGAGCATAAGTTGAGTAATTCAGGTTTTCAAGTTTTATTTTTTTCCGGTGAATCTGTTTCGAACGCCCGCAAATGACCAATCTATCTCGAATAAGCATGGTCTGCTGACATCGTTCTGCAAATGGCATCGTAAGGACCCGATTCTGACTATTTTTTTCAGCCGTCGACTTAGGAGCATAAGTTGAGTTATTCAGATTTTCAAGTTTTATTTTTTTCCGACAAAACTGTTTTGAACGCCCGCAAATGACCTATCTATCTCGAATAAGCATGGTCTGCTGACATCGTTCTGCAAGTGGCATCGTAAGGACCCGATTCTGACTATTTTTTTCTGCCGTCGACTTAGGAGCATAAGTTGAGTTATTCAGATTTTCAAGTTTTATTTTTTTCCGACAAAACTGTTTTGAACGCCCGCAAATGACCTATCTATCTCGAATAAGCATGGTCTGCTGACATCGTTCTGCAAGTGGCATCGTAAGGACCCGATTCTGACTATTTTTTTCTGCCGTCGACTTAGGAGCATAAGTTGAGTTATTCAGATTTTCAAGTTTTATTTTTTTCCGACAAAACTGTTTTGAACGCCCGCAAATGACTAATCTATCTCGAATAAACATGGTCTGCTGACATCGATCTGCAAGTGGCATCGTAAGGACCCGATTTTGACTTTTTTTTCAGCCGTCGACTTAGACACATTACTTGCCTCGGCTGGCCCATATGAATTTTTCGATTTTATTTTTTTATAGCAAATGTAATGAGATCCTAACGATTTCAATGCCTGAACAAACGTGAACTAACGTCGCCCGATGACTTCACATAGTTAGTTTGACTGATTTCGGGGTGGGGTGGTTAGCGTGAAGACAGCCACCCCACTTTAAAAAAAAAAAAAAATGAAGGAATCGGGTACAAACGATTCCAATGCATGAACAATCATGAACTAATGAATATCTTGCTATCTAGACCTAAAAAACTTGCAAAAGGACCTGATTCTGACTATTTTTTTCAGCCGTCGACTTAGGAGCATAAGTTGAGTAATTCAGGTTTTCAAGTTTTATTTTTTTCCGGTGAATCTGTTTCGAATGCCCGCAAATGACCAATCTATCTCGAATAAGCATGGTCTTCTGACATCGTTCTGCAAGTGGCATCGTAAGGACCCGATTCTGACTATTTTTTTCAGCCGTCGACTTAGGAGCATAAGTTGAGTAATTCAGGTTTTCAAGTTTAATTTTTTTCCGGTGAATCTGTTTTGAACGCCCGCAAATGACCTGTCTATCTCGAATAAGCATGGTCTGCTGACATCGTTCTGCAAGTGGCATCGTAAGGACCCGATTCTGACTATTTTTTTCAGCCGTCGACTTAGGAGCATAAGTTGAGTAATTCAGGTTTTCAAGTTTAATTTTTTTCCGGTGAATCTGTTTTGAACGCCCGCAAATAACCTGTCTATCTCGAATAAGCATGGTCTGCTGACATCGTTCTGCAAGTGGCATCGTAAGGACCCGATTCTGACTATTTTTTTGAGCCGTCGACTTAGGAGCATAAGTTGAGTAATTCAGGTTTTCAAGTTTTATTTTTTTCCGGTGAATCTGTTTCGAACGCCCGCAAATGACCAATCTATCTCGAATAAGCATGGTCTGCTGACATCGTTCTGCAAATGGCATCGTAAGGACCCGATTCTGACTATTTTTTTCAGCCGTCGACTTAGGAGCATAAGTTGAGTTATTCAGATTTTCAAGTTTTATTTTTTTCCGACAAAACTGTTTTGAACGCCCGCAAATGACCTATCTATCTCGAATAAGCATGGTCTGCTGACATCGTTCTGCAAGTGGCATCGTAAGGACCCGATTCTGACTATTTTTTTCTGCCGTCGACTTAGGAGCATAAGTTGAGTTATTCAGATTTTCAAGTTTTATTTTTTTCCGACAAAACTGTTTTGAACGCCCGCAAATGACCTATCTATCTCGAATAAGCATGGTCTGCTGACATCGTTCTGCAAGTGGCATCGTAAGGACCCGATTCTGACTATTTTTTTCTGCCGTCGACTTAGGAGCATAAGTTGAGTTATTCAGATTTTCAAGTATTATTTTTTTCCGACAAAACTGTTTTGAACGCCCGCAAATGACCTATCTATCTCGAATAAGCATGGTCTGCTGACATCGTTCTGCAAGTGGCATCGTAAGGACCCGATTCTGCCTATTTTTTTCTGCCGTCGACTTAGGAGCATAAGTTGAGTTATTCAGATTTTCAAGTTTTATTTTTTTCCGACAAAACTGTTTTGAACGCCCGCAAATGACCTATCTATCTCGAATAAGCATGGTCTGCTGACATCGTTCTACAAGTGGCATCGTAAGGACCCGATTCTGACTATTTTTTTCTGCCGTCGACTTAGGAGCATAAGTTGAGTTATTCAGATTTTCAAGTTTTATTTTTTTCCGACAAAACTGTTTTGAACGCCCGCAAATGACTAATCTATCTCGAATAAGCATGGTCTGCTGACATCGATCTGCAAGTGGCATCGTAAGGACCCGATTTTGACTTTTTTTTTCAGCCGTCGACTTAGACACATTACTTGCCTCGGCTGGCCCATATGAATTTTTCGATTTTATTTTTTTATAGCAAATGTAATGAGATCCTAACGATTTCAATGCCTGAACAAACGTGAACTAACGTCGCCCGATGACTTCACATAGTTAGTTTGACTGATTTCGGGGTTCGGGGTGGGGTGGTTAGCGTGAAGACAGCCACCCCACTTTAAAAAAAAAAAAAATGAAGGAATCGGGTACAAACGATTCCAATGCATGAACAATCATGAACTAATGAATATCTTGCTATCTAGACCAAAAAAACTTGCAAAAGGACCTGATTCTGACTATTTTTTTCAGCCGTCGACTTAGGAGCACAAGTTGAGTTATTCTAATATTTAAGTTTAATTTTTTTCTATAAAATCTGTCCTGAACGCCCGCAAATGACCTATCTATCTTGAATCAGTATGGTCTTCTGACGTGGTCCTGCAAGTGGCGTCGTAAGGACCCGATTCTGACTATTTTTTTCAGCCGTAGACCTAGGAGCATAAGTTGAGTAATTCAAGATTTTAAAGTTTTATTTTTTTCCGGTGAATCTGTTTCGAACGCCCGCAAATGACCTATCTATCTCGAATAAGCATGGTCTGCTGACATCGTTCTGCAAGTGGCATCGTAAGGACCCGATTCTGACTATTTTTTTCTGCCGTCGACTTAGGAGCATAAGTTGAGTTATTCAGATTTTCAAGATTTATTTTTTTCCGGCAAATCTGTTTTGAACGCCCGCAAATGACCAATCTATCTGGAATAAGCATGGTCTGCTGACATTGTTCTGCAAGTGGCATCGTAAGGACCCGATTCTGACTATTTTTTTCAGCCGTCGACTTAGGAGCTTAAGTTGAGTAATTCAGGTTTTCAAGTTTTATTTTTTTCCGGTGAATCTGTTTCGAACGCCCGCAAATGACCTATCTATCTCGAATAAGCATGGTCTGCTGACATCGTTCTGCAAGTGGCATCGTAAGGACCCGATTCTGACTATTTTTTTCTGCCGTCGACTTAGGAGCATAAGTTGAATTATTCAGATTTTCAAGATTTATTTTTTTCCGGCAAATCTGTTTCGAACGCCCGCAAATGACCTATCTATCTCGAATAAACATGGTCTGCTGACATCGTCCTGCAAGTGGCATCGTAAAGACCCGATTCTGACTACTTTTTTCAGCCGTCGACTTGGGAGCATAAGTTGAGTAATTCAGGTTTTCAAGTTTTATTTTTTTCCGACAAAACTGTTTTGAACGCCCGCAAATGACCTATTTATCTCGAATAAGCATGGTCTGCTGACATCGTTCTGCAAGTGGCATCGTAAGGACCCGATTCTGACTATTTTTTTCTGCCGTCGACTTAGGAGCATAAGTTGAGTTATTCAGATTTTCAAGTATTATTTTTTTCCGACAAAACTGTTTTGAACGCCCGCAAATGACCTATCTATCTCGAATAAGCATGGTCTGCTGACATCGTTCTGCAAGTGGCATCGTAAGGACCCGATTCTGACTATTTTTTTCTGCCGTCGACTTAGGAGCATAAGTTGAGTTATTCAGATTTTCAAGTTTTATTTTTTTCCGACAAAACTGTTTTGAACGCCCGCAAATGACCTATCTATCTCGAATAAGCATGGTCTGCTGACATCGTTCTACAAGTGGCATCGTAAGGACCCGATTCTGACTATTTTTTTCTGCCGTCGACTTAGGAGCATAAGTTGAATTATTCAGATTTTCAAGATTTATTTTTTTCCGGCAAATCTGTTTCGAACGCCCGCAAATGACCTATCTATCTCGAATAAACATGGTCTGCTGACATCGTCCTGCAAGTGGCATCGTAAAGACCCGATTCTGACTACTTTTTTCAGCCGTCGACTTGGGAGCATAAGTTGAGTAATTCAGGTTTTCAAGTTTTATTTTTTTCCGACAAAACTGTTTTGAACGCCCGCAAATGACCTATTTATCTCGAATAAGCATGGTCTGCTGACATCGTTCTGCAAGTGGCATCGTAAGGACCCGATTCTGACTATTTTTTTCTGCCGTCGACTTAGGAGCATAAGTTGAGTTATTCAGATTTTCAAGTATTATTTTTTTCCGACAAAACTGTTTTGAACGCCCGCAAATGACCTATCTATCTCGAATAAGCATGGTCTGCTGACATCGTTCTGCAAGTGGCATCGTAAGGACCCGATTCTGACTATTTTTTTCTGCCGTCGACTTAGGAGCATAAGTTGAGTTATTCAGATTTTCAAGTTTTATTTTTTTCCGACAAAACTGTTTTGAACGCCCGCAAATGACCTATCTATCTCGAATAAGCATGGTCTGTTGACATCGTTCTACAAGTGGCATCGTAAGGACCCGATTCTGACTATTTTTTTCTGCCGTCGACTTAGGAGCATAAGTTGAGTTATTCAGATTTTCAAGTTTTATTTTTTTCCGACAAAACTGTTTTGAACGCCCGCAAATGACTAATCTATCTCGAATAAGCATGGTCTGCTGACATCGTTCTGCAAGTGGCATCGTAAGGACCCGATTTTGACTTTTTTTTTCAGCCGTCGACTTAGACACATTACTTGCTTCGGCTGGCCCATATGAATTTTTCGATTTTATTTTTTTATAGCAAATGTAATGAGATCCTAACGATTTCAATGCCTGAACAAACGTGAACTAACGTCGCCCGATGACTTCACATAGTTAGTTTGACTGATTTCGGGGTGGGGTGGTTAGCGTGAAGACAGCCACCCCACTTGAAAAAAAAAAAAAATGAAGGAATCGGGTACAAACGATTCCAATGCATGAACAATCATGAACTAATGAATATCTTGCTATCTAGACCAAAAAAACTTGCAAAAGGACCTGATTCTGACTATTTTTTTCAGCCGTCGACTTAGGAGCACAAGTTGAGTTATTCTAATATTTAAGTTTAATTTTTTTCTATAAAATCTGTCCTGAACGCCCGCAAATGACCTATCTATCTTGAATCAGTATGGTCTTCTGACGTGGTCCTGCAAGTGGCGTCGTAAGGACCCGATTCTGACTATTTTTTTCAGCCGTAGACCTAGGAGCATAAGTTGAGTAATTCAAGATTTTAAAGTTTTATTTTTTTCCGGTGAATCTGTTTCGAACGCCCGCAAATGACCTATCTATCTCGAATAAGCATGGTCTGCTGACATCGTTCTGCAAGTGGCATCGTAAGGACCCGATTCTGACTATTTTTTTCTGCCGTCGACTTAGGAGCGTAAGTTGAGTTATTCTGATTTTCAAGTTTTATTTTTTTCCGGTGAATCTGTTTCGAACGCCCGCAAATAACCTATCTATCTCGAATAACCATGGTTTGCTGACAACGTTCGGCAAGTGGCGTCGTAAGGACCCGATTCTGACTATTTTTTTCAGCCGTCGACTTAGGAGCATAAGTTGAGTTATTCTAATATTTAAGTTTTATTTTTTTCTAGAAAATCTGTTTTGAACGGCCGCAAATGATCTATCCATCTTGAATCAGTATAGTCTTCTGACGTCGTCCTGTAAGTGGCGTCGTAAGAACCCGATTCTGACTATTTTTTTCAGCCGTCGACTTAGGAGCATAAGTTGAGTTATTCAGATTTTCAAGTTTTATTTTTTTCCGGTGAATCTATTTCGAACGCCCGCAAATGACCTATCTATCTCGAATAGGCATGGTCTGCTGACATCGTTCTGCAAGTGACATCGTAAGGACCCGATTCTGACTTATTTTTTCAGCCGTCGACTTAGGAGCGTAAGTTGAGTTATTCTGATTTTCAAGTTTTATTTTTTTCCGGTGAATCTGATTCGAACGCCCGCAAATTACCTATCTATCTCGAATAAGCATGGTCTGCTGACATCGTTCTGCTAGTGGCTTCGTAAGGACCCGATTCTGACTATTTTTTTCTGCCGTCGACTTAGGAGCATAAGTTGAGTTATTGAGATTTTCAAGTTTTATTTTTTTCCGACAAAACTGTTTTGAACGCCCGCAAATGACCTATCTATCTCGAATAACCATGGTCTGCTGACATCGTTCTGCAAGTGGCATCGTAAGGACCCGATTCTGACTATTTTTTTCTGCCGTCGACTTAGGAGCATAAGTTGAGTAATTCAGATTTTCAAGTTTTATTTTTTTCCGGTGAATCTATTTCGAACGCCCGCAAATGACCTATCGATATTGAATCAGTATAGTCTTCTGATTTCGTCCTGCAAGTGGCATCGTAAGGACCCGATTCGGACTATTTTTTTTAACCGTCGACTTAGGGAGCATAAGTTGAGTAATTCATATTTTCAAGTTTTATTTTTTTCCGGTAAATCTGTTTCGAACGCCCGCAAATGACTTATTTATCTTGAATCATTATGGTTTTCTGACGTCTTTCTGCAAGTGGCATCGTAAGGACCCGATTCGGACTATTTTTTTCAGCCGTCGCCTTAGGAGCATAAGTTGAGTTATTCAAATTTTCCAGTTTTATTTTTTTCCGGAAAATCTCTTTTGTTAGCCCGCAAATGACCTATCTATCTCGAATAAGCATGGTCTTCTGACGTAGTCCTGCAAGTGGCATCGTAAGGACCCGATTCTGACTATTTTTTTCTGCCGTCGACTTAGGAGCATAAGTTGAGTTATTCAGATTTTCAAGTTTTATTTTTTTCCGACAAAACTGTTTTGAACGCCCGCAAATGACCTATCTATCTCGAATAACCATGGTCTGCTGACATCGTTCTGCAAGTGGCATCGTAAGGACCCGATTCTGACTATTTTATTCTGCCGTCGACTTAGGAGCATAAGTTGAGTAATTCAGATTTTCAAGTTTTATTTTTTTCCGGTGAATCTATTTCGAACGCCCGCAAATGACCTATCGATATTGAATCAGTATAGTCTTCTGATTTCGTCCTGCAAGTGGCATCGTAAGGACCCGATTCGGACTATTTTTTTTAGCCGTCGACTTAGGGAGCATAAGTTGAGTAATTCATATTTTCAAGTTTTATTTTTTTCCGGTAAATCTGTTTCGAACGCCCGCAAATGACTTATTTATCTTGAATCATTATGGTTTTCTGACGTCGTTCTGCAAGTGGCATCGTAAGGACCCGATTCGGACTATTTTTTTCAGCCGTCGCCTTAGGAGCATAAGTTGAGTTATTCAGATTTTCCAGTTTTATTTTTTTCCGGAAAATCTCGTTTGATCGCCCGCAAATGACCTATCTATCTCGAATAAGCATGGTCTTCTGACGTAGTCCTGCAAGTGGCATCGTAAGGACCCGATTCTGACTATTTTTTTCTGCCGTCGACTTAGGAGTGTAAGTTGAGTTATACAGATTTTCAAGTTTTATTTTTTTCCGCCAAATCTGTTTCGAACGCCCACAAATGACCTATCTACCTCGAATCAGTATGGTCTGCTGACATCGTTCTGCAAGTGGCATCGTAAGGACCCGATTTTGACTATTTTTTTCAGCCGTCGACTTAGGAGTATAAGTTGAGTTATTCCGATTTTCAAGTTTTATGTTTTTTCGGTAAATCTGTTTAGAACGCCCGCAAACGAACTATCTGTCTTGAATAAGCATGGTCTGCTGGCATCGTTCTGCAAGTGGCATCGTAAGGACCCGATTCTGACTATTTTCTTCAGCCGTCGACTTAGGAGCATAAGTTGAGTTATTCCGATTTTCCAGTATTATTTTTTTCCGGAAAATCTCTTTTGATCGCCCGCAAATGACCTATCTATCTCGAATAGGCATGATCTGCTGACATCGTTCTGCAAATCACATCGTAAGGACCCGATTCTGACTTTTTTTTTCAGCCGTCGACTTAGGAGCGTAAGTTGAGTTATTCTGATTTTCAAGTTTTATTTTTTTCCGGTGTATCTGTTTCGAACGCCCGCAAATTACCTATCTATCTCGAATAAGCATGGTCTGCTGACATCGTTCTGCTAGTGGCTTCGTAAGGACCCGATTCGGACTATTTTTTTCAGCCGTCGCCTTAGGAGCATAAGTTGAGTTATTCAGATTTTCCAGTTTTAATTTTTTCCGGAAAATCTCTTTTGATCGCCCGCAAATGACCTATCTATCTCGAATAAGCATGGTCTGCTGACATCGTTCTGCAAGTGGCATCGTAAGGAGCCGATTCTGACTATTTTTTTCAGCCGTCGACTTAGGAGTATAAGTTGAGTTATTCCGATTTTCAAGTTTTATTTTTTTCCGGTAAATCTGTTTAGAACGCCCGCAAACGAACTATCTGTCTTGAATAAGCATGGTCTGCTGGCATCGTTCTGCAAGTGGCATCGTAAGGACCCGATTCTGACTATTTTCTTCAGCCGTCGACTTAGGAGCATAAGTTGAGTTATTCCGATTTTCCAGTATTATTTTTTTCCGGAAAATCTCTTTTGATCGCCCGCAAATGACCTATCTATCTCGAATAAGCATGGTCTTCTGACGTAGTCCGGCAAGTGGCATCGTAAGGACCCGATTCTGACTATTTTTTTCTGCCGTCGACTTAGGAGCATAAGTTGAGTTATTCAGATTTACAAGTTTTATTTTTTTCCGGTGAATCTGTTTCGAACGCCCGCAAATGACCTATCTATCTCGAATAAGCATGGTTTGCTGACAACGTTCTGCAAGTGGCGTCGTAAGGACCCGATTCTGACTATTTTTTTCAGCCGTCGCCTTAGGAGCATAAGTTGAGTTATTGAGATTTTCAAGTTTTATTTTTTTCCGACAAAACTGTTTTGAACGCCCGCAAATGACCTATCTATCTCGAATAACCATGGTCTGCTGACATCGTTCTGCAAGTGGCATCGTAAGGACCCGATTCTGACTATTTTTTTCTGCCGTCGACTTAGGAGCATAAGTTGAGTAATTCTGATTTTCAAGTTTTATTTTTTTCCGGTGAATCTATTTCGAACGCCCGCAAATGATTTATCTATCTCGAATAGGCATGGTCTGCTGACATCGTTCTGCAAGTGACATCGTAAGGACCCGATTCTAACTTTTTTTTTCAGCCGTCGACTTAGGAGCGTAAGTTGAGTTATTCTGATTTTCAAGTTTTATTTTTTTCCGGTGAATCTGTTTCGAACGCCCGCAAATGACCTATCTATCTCGAATAGGCATGGTCTGCTGACATCGTTCTGCAAGTGACATCGTAAGGACCCGATTCTAACTTTTTTTTTCAGCCGTCGACTTAGGAGCGTAAGTTGAGTTATTCTGATTTTCAAGTTTTATTTTTTTCCGGTGAATCTGTTTCGAACGCCCGCAAATGACCTATCTATCTCGAATAGGCATGGTCTGCTGACATCGTTCTGCAAGTGACATCGTAAGGACCCGATTCTGACTTATTTTTTCAGCCGTCGACTTAGGAGCGTAAGTTGAGTTATTCTGATTTTCAAGTTTTATTTTTTTCCGGTGAATCTATTTCGAACGCCCGCAAATGACCTATCGATATTGAATCAGTATAGTCTTCTGATTTCGTCCTGCAAGTGGCATCGTAAGGACCCGATTCGGACTATTTTTTTTAGCCGTCGACTTAGGGAGCATAAGTTGAGTAATTCATATTTTCAAGTTTTATTTTTTTCCGGTAAATCTGTTTCGAACGCCCGCAAATGACTTATTTATCTTGAATCATTATGGTTTTCTGACGTCGTTCTGCAAGTGGCATCGTAAGGACCCGATTCGGACTATTTTTTTCAGCCGTCGCCTTAGGAGCATAAGTTGAGTTATTCAGATTTTCCAGTTTTATTTTTTTCCGGAAAATCTCGTTTGATCGCCCGCAAATGACCTATCTATCTCGAATAAGCATGGTCTTCTGACGTAGTCCTGCAAGTGGCATCGTAAGGACCCGATTCTGACTATTTTTTTCTGCCGTCGACTTAGGAGTGTAAGTTGAGTTATACAGATTTTCAAGTTTTATTTTTTTCCGCCAAATCTGTTTCGAACGCCCACAAATGACCTATCTACCTCGAATCAGTATGGTCTGCTGACATCGTTCTGCAAGTGGCATCGTAAGGACCCGATTTTGACTATTTTTTTCAGCCGTCGACTTAGGAGTATAAGTTGAGTTATTCCGATTTTCAAGTTTTATGTTTTTTCGGTAAATCTGTTTAGAACGCCCGCAAACGAACTATCTGTCTTGAATAAGCATGGTCTGCTGGCATCGTTCTGCAAGTGGCATCGTAAGGACCCGATTCTGACTATTTTCTTCAGCCGTCGACTTAGGAGCATAAGTTGAGTTATTCCGATTTTCCAGTATTATTTTTTTCCGGAAAATCTCTTTTGATCGCCCGCAAATGACCTATCTATCTCGAATAGGCATGATCTGCTGACATCGTTCTGCAAATCACATCGTAAGGACCCGATTCTGACTTTTTTTTTCAGCCGTCGACTTAGGAGCGTAAGTTGAGTTATTCTGATTTTCAAGTTTTATTTTTTTCCGGTGTATCTGTTTCGAACGCCCGCAAATTACCTATCTATCTCGAATAAGCATGGTCTGCTGACATCGTTCTGCTAGTGGCTTCGTAAGGACCCGATTCGGACTATTTTTTTCAGCCGTCGCCTTAGGAGCATAAGTTGAGTTATTCAGATTTTCCAGTTTTAATTTTTTCCGGAAAATCTCTTTTGATCGCCCGCAAATGACCTATCTATCTCGAATAAGCATGGTCTGCTGACATCGTTCTGCAAGTGGCATCGTAAGGAGCCGATTCTGACTATTTTTTTCAGCCGTCGACTTAGGAGTATAAGTTGAGTTATTCCGATTTTCAAGTTTTATTTTTTTCCGGTAAATCTGTTTAGAACGCCCGCAAACGAACTATCTGTCTTGAATAAGCATGGTCTGCTGGCATCGTTCTGCAAGTGGCATCGTAAGGACCCGATTCTGACTATTTTCTTCAGCCGTCGACTTAGGAGCATAAGTTGAGTTATTCCGATTTTCCAGTATTATTTTTTTCCGGAAAATCTCTTTTGATCGCCCGCAAATGACCTATCTATCTCGAATAAGCATGGTCTTCTGACGTAGTCCGGCAAGTGGCATCGTAAGGACCCGATTCTGACTATTTTTTTCTGCCGTCGACTTAGGAGCATAAGTTGAGTTATTCAGATTTACAAGTTTTATTTTTTTCCGGTGAATCTGTTTCGAACGCCCGCAAATGACCTATCTATCTCGAATAAGCATGGTTTGCTGACAACGTTCTGCAAGTGGCGTCGTAAGGACCCGATTCTGACTATTTTTTTCAGCCGTCGACTTAGGAGCATAAGTTGAGTTATTCTAATATTTAAGTTTTATTTTTTTCTAGAAAATCTGTTTTGAACGCCCGCAAATGACCTATCCATCTTGAATCAGTATAGTCTTCTGACATCGTCCTGTAAGTGGCGTCGTAAGGACCCGATTCTGACTATTTTTTTCAGCCGTCGACTTTGGAGCATAAGTTGAGTTATTCAGATTTTCAAGTTTTATTTTTTTCCGGTGAATCTATTTCGAACGCCCTCAAATGATTTATCTATCTCGAATAGGCATGGTCTGCTGACATCGTTCTGCAAGTGACATCGTAAGGACCCGATTCTAACTTTTTTTTTCAGCCGTCGACTTAGGAGCGTAAGTTGAGTTATTCTGATTTTCAAGTTTTATTTTTTTCCGGTGAATCTGTTTCGAACGCCGGCATATTACCTATCTATCTCGAATAAGCATGCTCTGCTGACATCGTTCTGCTAGTGGCTTCGTAAGGACCCGATTCTGACTATTTTTTTCTGCCGTCGACTTAGGAGCATAAGTTGAGTTATTCAGATTTTCAAGTTTTATTTTTTTCCGACAAAACTGTTTTGAACGCCCGCAAATGACCTATCTATCTCGAATAACCATGGTCTGCTGACATCTTTCTGCAAGTGGCATCGTAAGGACCCGATTCTGACTATTTTTTTCTGCCGTCGACTTAGGAGCATAAGTTGAGTAATTCTGATTTTCAAGTTTTATTTTTTTCCGGTGAATCTATTTCGAACGCCCGCAAATGACCTATCTATCTCGAATAGGCATGATCTGCTGACATCGTTCTGCAAATCACATCGTAAGGACCCGATTCTGACTTTTTTTTTCAGCCGTCGACTTAGGAGCGTAAGTTGAGTTATTCTGATTTTCAAGTTTTATTTTTTTCCGGTGTATCTGTTTCGAACACCCGCAAATTACCTATCTATCTCGAATAAGCATGGTCTGCTGACATCGTTCTGCTAGTGGCTTCGTAAGGACCCGATTCGGACTATTTTTTTCAGCCGTCGCCTTAGGAGCATAAGTTGAGTTATTCAGATTTTCCAGTTTTAATTTTTTCCGGAAAATCTCTTTTGATCGCCCGCAAATGACCTATCTATCTCGAATAAGCATGGTCTGCTGACATCGTTCTGCAAGTGGCATCGTAAGGACCCGATTCTGACTATTTTTTTCTGCCGTCGACTTAGGAGCATAAATTGAGTAATTCAGATTTTTTAATTTTATTTTTTTCCGTTAAATATGTTTAAAACGCCCGCAAATGACCTATCAATCTTGAATCAGTATGGTCTGCTGACATCGTCCTGCAAGTGGCATCGCAAGGAGCCGATTCTGACTATTTTTTTCAGCCGTCGACTTAGGAGCATAAGTTGAGTTATTCCGATTTTCAAGTTTTATTTTTTCCGGAAAATCTCTTTTGATCGCCCGCAAATGACCTATCTATCTCGAATAAGCATGTTCTTCTGACGTAGTCCTGCAAGTGGCATCGTAAGGACCCGATTCTGACTATTTTTTTCTGCCGTCGACTTAGGAGCGTAAGTTGAGTTATTCAGATTTTCAAGTTTTATTTTTTTCCGCCTAATCTATTTCGAACGCCCGCAAATGATTTATCTATCTCGAATCAGTATGGTCTGCTGACATGGTTCTGCAAGTGGCATCGTAAGGACCCGATTCTGACTATTTTTTTCAGCAGTCGACTTAGGAGCATAAGTTGAGTTATTCCGATTTTCAAGTTTTATTTTTTTCCGGTAAATCTGTTTAGAACGCCCGCAAAAGAACTATCTGTCTTGAATAAGCATGGTCTGCTGGCATCGTTTTGCAAGTGGCATCGTAAGGACCCGATTCTGACTATTTTCTTCAGCCGTCGACTTAGGAGCATAAGTTGAGTTATTCCGATTTTCCAGTATTATTTTTTTCCGGAAAATCTCTTTTGATCGCCCGCAAATGACCTATCTATCTCGAATAAGCATGGTCTTCTGACGTAGTCCTGCAAGTGGCATCGTAAGGACCCGATTCTGACTATTTTTTTCTGCCGTCGACTTAGGAGCATAAGTTGAGTTATTCTAATATTTAAGTTTTATTTTTTTCTAGAAAATCTGTTTTGAACGGCCGCAAATGACCTATCCATCTTGAATCAGTATAGTCTTCTGACGTCGTCCTGTAAGTGGCGTCGTAAGGACCCGATTCCGACTATTTTTTTCTGCCGTCGCCTTAGGAGCATAAGTTGAGTAATTCAGATTTTCCAGTTTTATTTTTTTCCGGAAAATCTCTTTTGATCGCCCGCAAATGACCTATCTATCTCGAATAAGCATGGTCTTCTGACGTAGTCCTGCAAGTGGCATCGTAAGGACCCGATTCTGACTATTTTTTTCTGCCGTCGACTTAGGAGCATAAGTTGAGTTATTCTAATATTTAAGTTTTATTTTTTTCTAGAAAATCTGTTTTGAACGGCCGCAAATGACCTATCTATCTCGAATAAGCATGGTCTGCTGACATCGTTCTGCTAGTGGCTTCGTAAGGACCCGATTCTGACTATTTTTTTCTGCCGTCGACTTAGGAGCATAAGTTGAGTTATTCAGATTTTCAAGTTTTATTTTTTTCCGACAAAACTGTTTTGAACGCCCGCAAATGACATATCTATCTCGAATAAGCATGGTCTTCTGACGTAGTCCTGCAAGTGGCATCGTAAGGACCCGATTCTGACTATTTTTTTCTGCCGTCGCCTTAGGAGCATAAGTTGAGTAATTCAGATTTTCCAGTTTTATTTTTTTCCGGAAAATCTCTTTTGATCGCCCGCAAATGACCTATCTATCTCGAATAAGCATGGTCTTCTGACGTAGTCCTGCAAGTGGCATCGTAAGGACCCGATTCTGACTATTTTTTTCTGCCGTTGACTTAGGAACGTAAGTTGAGTTATTCAGATTTTCAAGTTTTATTTTTTTCCGCCAAATCTATTTCGAACGCCCGCAAATGACCTATCTATCTCGAATCAGTATGGTCTGCTGACATCGTTCTGCAAGTGGCATCGTAAGGACCCGATTCTGACTATTTTTTTCAGCAGTCGACTTAGGAGCATAAGTTGAGTTATTCCGATTTTCAAGTTTTATTTTTTTCCGGTAAATCTATTTCGAACGCCCGCAAATGAACTATCTATCTCGAATAGGCATGGTCTGCTGACATCGTTCTGCAAGTGGCGTCGTAAGGACCCGATTCTGACTTATTTTTTCAGCCGTCGACTTAGGAGCGTAAGTTGAGTTATTCTGATTTTCAAGTTTTATTTTTTTCCGGTGAATCTGTTTCGAACGCCCGCAAATAACCTATCTATCTCGAATAACCATGGTTTGCTGACAACGTTCGGCAAGTGGCGTCGTAAGGACCCGATTCTGACTATTTTTTTCAGCCGTCGACTTAGGAGCATAAGTTGAGTTATTCTAATATTTAAGTTTTATTTTTTTCTAGAAAATCTGTTTTGAACGGCCGCAAATGATCTATCTATCTTGAATCAGTATAGTCTTCTGACGTCGTCCTGTAAGTGGAGTCGTAAGAACCCGATTCTGACTATTTTTTTCAGCCGTCGACTTAGGAGCATAAGTTGAGTTATTCAGATTTTCAAGTTTTATTTTTTTCCGGTGAATCTATTTCGAACGCCCGCAAATGACCTATCTATCTCGAATAGGCATGGTCTGCTGACATCGTTCTGCAAGTGACATCGTAAGGACCCGATTCTGACTTATTTTTTCAGCCGTCGACTTAGGAGCGTAAGTTGAGTTATTCTGATTTTCAAGTTTTATTTTTTTCCGGTGAATCTGATTCGAACGCCCGCAAATTACCTATCTATCTCGAATAAGCATGGTCTGCTGACATCGTTCTGCTAGTGGCTTCGTAAGGACCCGATTCTGACTATTTTTTTCTGCCGTCGACTTAGGAGCATAAGTTGAGTTATTGAGATTTTCAAGTTTTATTTTTTTCCGACAAAACTGTTTTGAACGCCCGCAAATGACCTATCTATCTCGAATAACCATGGTCTGCTGACATCGTTCTGCAAGTGGCATCGTAAGGACCCGATTCTGACTATTTTTTTCTGCCGTCGACTTAGGAGCATAAGTTGAGTAATTCAGATTTTCAAGTTTTATTTTTTTCCGGTGAATCTATTTCGAACGCCCGCAAATGACCTATCGATATTGAATCAGTATAGTCTTCTGATTTCGTCCTGCAAGTGGCATCGTAAGGACCCGATTCGGACTATTTTTTTTAACCGTCGACTTAGGGAGCATAAGTTGAGTAATTCATATTTTCAAGTTTTATTTTTTTCCGGTAAATCTGTTTCGAACGCCCGCAAATGACTTATTTATCTTGAATCATTATGGTTTTCTGACGTCTTTCTGCAAGTGGCATCGTAAGGACCCGATTCGGACTATTTTTTTCAGCCGTCGCCTTAGGAGCATAAGTTGAGTTATTCAAATTTTCCAGTTTTATTTTTTTCCGGAAAATCTCTTTTGTTAGCCCGCAAATGACCTATCTATCTCGAATAAGCATGGTCTTCTGACGTAGTCCTGCAAGTGGCATCGTAAGGACCCGATTCTGACTATTTTTTTCTGCCGTCGACTTAGGAGCATAAGTTGAGTTATTCAGATTTTCAAGTTTTATTTTTTTCCGACAAAACTGTTTTGAACGCCCGCAAATGACCTATCTATCTCGAATAACCATGGTCTGCTGACATCGTTCTGCAAGTGGCATCGTAAGGACCCGATTCTGACTATTTTATTCTGCCGTCGACTTAGGAGCATAAGTTGAGTAATTCAGATTTTCAAGTTTTATTTTTTTCCGGTGAATCTATTTCGAACGCCCGCAAATGACCTATCGATATTGAATCAGTATAGTCTTCTGATTTCGTCCTGCAAGTGGCATCGTAAGGACCCGATTCGGACTATTTTTTTTAGCCGTCGACTTAGGGAGCATAAGTTGAGTAATTCATATTTTCAAGTTTTATTTTTTTCCGGTAAATCTGTTTCGAACGCCCGCAAATGACTTATTTATCTTGAATCATTATGGTTTTCTGACGTCGTTCTGCAAGTGGCATCGTAAGGACCCGATTCGGACTATTTTTTTCAGCCGTCGCCTTAGGAGCATAAGTTGAGTTATTCAGATTTTCCAGTTTTATTTTTTTCCGGAAAATCTCGTTTGATCGCCCGCAAATGACCTATCTATCTCGAATAAGCATGGTCTTCTGACGTAGTCCTGCAAGTGGCATCGTAAGGACCCGATTCTGACTATTTTTTTCTGCCGTCGACTTAGGAGTGTAAGTTGAGTTATACAGATTTTCAAGTTTTATTTTTTTCCGCCAAATCTGTTTCGAACGCCCACAAATGACCTATCTACCTCGAATCAGTATGGTCTGCTGACATCGTTCTGCAAGTGGCATCGTAAGGACCCGATTTTGACTATTTTTTTCAGCCGTCGACTTAGGAGTATAAGTTGAGTTATTCCGATTTTCAAGTTTTATGTTTTTTCGGTAAATCTGTTTAGAACGCCCGCAAACGAACTATCTGTCTTGAATAAGCATGGTCTGCTGGCATCGTTCTGCAAGTGGCATCGTAAGGACCCGATTCTGACTATTTTCTTCAGCCGTCGACTTAGGAGCATAAGTTGAGTTATTCCGATTTTCCAGTATTATTTTTTTCCGGAAAATCTCTTTTGATCGCCCGCAAATGACCTATCTATCTCGAATAAGCATGGTCTTCTGACGTAGTCCGGTAAGTGGCATCGTAAGGACCCGATTCTGACTATTTTTTTCTGCCGTCGACTTAGGAGCATAAGTTGAGTTATTCAGATTTACAAGTTTTATTTTTTTCCGGTGAATCTGTTTCGAACGCCCGCAAATGACCTATCTATCTCGAATAAGCATGGTTTGCTGATAACGTTCTGCAAGTGGCGGCGTAAGGACCCGATTCTGACTATTTTTTTCAGCCGTCGACTTAGGAGCATAAGTTGAGTTATTCTAATATTTAAGTTTTATTTTTTTCTAGAAAATCTGTTTTGAACGCCCGCAAATGACCTATCCATCTTGAATCAGTATAGTCTTCTGACGTCGTCCTGTAAGTGGCGTCGTAAGGACCCGATTCTGACTATTTTTTTCAGCCGTCGACTTTGGAGCATAAGTTGAGTTATTCAGATTTTCAAGTTTTATTTTTTTCCGGTGAATCTATTTCGAACGCCCGCAAATGACCTATCTATCTCGAATAGGCATGGTCTGCTGACATCGTTCTGCAAGTGACATCGTAAGGACCCGATTCTGACTTTTTTTTTCAGCCGTCGACTTAGGAGCGTAAGTTGAGTTATTCTGATTTTCAAGTTTTATTTTTTTCCGGTGAACCTGTTTCGAACGCCCGCAAATTACCTATCTATCTCGAATAAGCATGCTCTGCTGACATCGTTCTGCTAGTGGCTTCGTAAGGACCCGATTCTGACTATTTTTTTCTGCCGTCGACTTAGGAGCATAAGTTGAGTTATTCAGATTTTCAAGTTTTATATCTATCTCGAATAAGCATGGTTTGCTGACAACGTTCTGCAAGTGGCGTCGTAAGGTCCCGCATCTGACTATTTTTTCCAGCCGTCGACTTAGGAGCATAAGTTGAGTTATTCTAATATTTAAGTTTTATTTTTTTCTAGAAAATCTGTTTTGAACGCCCGCAAATGACCTATCCATCTTGAATCAGTATAGTCTTCTGACGTCTTCCTGTAAGTGGCGTCGTAAGGACCCGATTCTGACTATTTTTTTCAGCCGTCGACTTTGGAGCATAAGTTGAGTTATTCAGATTTTCAAGTTTTATTTTTTTCCGGTGAATCTATTTCGAACGCCCGCAAATGACCTATCTATCTCGAATAGGCATGGTCTGCTGACATCGTTCTGCAAGTGACATCGTAAGGACCCGATTCTGACTTTTTTTTTCAGCCGTCGACTTAGGAGCGTAAGTTGAGTTATTCTGATTTTCAAGTTTTATTTTTTTCCGGTGAATCTGTTTCGAACGCCCGCAAATTACCTATCTATCTCGAATAAGCATGCTCTGCTGACATCGTTCTGCTAGTGGCTTCGTAAGGACCCGATTCTGACTATTTTTTTCTGCCGTCGACTTAGGAGCATAAGTTGAGTTATTCAGATTTTCAAGTTTTATTTTTTTCCGACAAAACTGTTTTGAACGCCCGCAAATGACCTATCTATCTCGAATAACCATGGTCTGCTGACATCTTTCTGCAAGTGGCATCATAAGGACCCGATTCTGACTATTTTTTTCTGCCGTCGACTTAGGAGCATAAGTTGAGTAATTCAGATTTTCAAGTTTTATTTTTTCCGGTGAATCTATTTCGAACGCCCGCAAATGACCTAACGATATTGAATCAGTATAGTCCCCTGATATCGTCCTGCAAGTGGCATCGTAAGGACCCGATTCGGACTATTTTTTTAGCCGTCGACTTAGGGAGCATAAGTTGAGTAATTCATATTTTCAAGTTTTATTTTTTTCCGGTAAATCTGTTTCGAACGCCCGCAAATGACCTATTTATCTTGAATCAGCATGGGTTTCTAACGTCGTCCTGCAAGTGGCATCGTAAGGACCCGATTCGGACTATTTTTTTCAGCCGTCGCCTTAGGAGCATAAGTTGAGTTATTCAGATTTTCCAGTTTTATTTTTTTCCGGGAAATCTCTTTTGATCGCCCGCAAATGACCTATCTATCTCGAATAAGCATGGTCTTCTGACGTAGTCCTGCAAGTGGCATCGTAAGGACCCGATTCTGACTATTTTTTTCAGCCGTCGACTTAGGAGCATAAGTTGAGTAATTCAGATTTTTAAATTTTATTTTTTTCCGGTAAATCTGTTTAGAACGCCCGCAAATGACCTATCAGTATGGTCTGCTGACGTCGTCCTGCAAGTGGCATCGTAAGGACCCGATTCTGACTATTTTTTTCAGCCGTCGACTTAGGAGCGTAAGTTGAGTTATTCCGATTTTCAAGTTTTACTTTTTTCCGGTAAATCGGTTTAGAACGCCCGCAAATGAACTATGTGTCTTGAATAAGCATGGTCTGCTGGTATCGTTCTGCAAGTGGCATCGTTAGGACCCGATTCTGACTATTTTTTTCAGCCGTCGACTTAGGAGCATAAGTTGAGTTATTCCGATTTTCCAGTTTTATTTTTTTCCGGAAAATCTCTTTTGATCGCCCGCAAATGACCTATCTATCTCAAATAAGCATGGTCTTCTGACGTAGTCCTGCAAGTGGCATCGTAAGGACCCTATTCGGATTATTTTTTTTAGCCGTCGCCTTAGGAGCATAAGTTGAGTTATTCAGATTTTCCAGTTTTATTTTTTTCCGAAAAATCTCTTTTAATCGCCCGCAAATGACCTATCTATCTCGAATAAGCATGGTTTTCTGACATCGTTCTGCAAGTGGCGTCGTAAGGACCCGATTCTGACTATTTTTTTCAGCCGTCGACTTAGGAGCATAAGTTGAGTAATTCAGATTTTCAAGTTTTATTTTTTTCCGGTGAATCTATTTCGAACGCCCGCAAATGACCTATCTATATTGAATCAGTATAGTCTTCTGACTTCGTCCTGCAAGTGGCATCGTAAGGACCCGATTCGGACTATTTTTTTTAGCCGTCGACTTAGGGAGCATAAGTTGAGTAATTCATATTTTCAAGTTTTATTTTTTTCCGGTAAATCTGTTTCGAACGCCCGCAAATGACCTATTTATCTTGAATCAGTATGGTTTTCTGACGTCGTCCTGCAAGTGGCATCGTAAGGACCCGATTCGGACTATTTTTTTCAGCCGTCGCCTTAGGAGCATAAGTTGAGTTATTCAGATTTTCCAGTTTTATTTTTTTCCGACAAAACTGTTTTGAACGCCCGCAAATGACCTATCTATCTCGAATAACCATGGTCTGCTGACATCGTTCTGCAAGTGGCATCGTAAGGACCCGATTCTGACTATTTTTTTTAGCCGTCGACTTAGGGAGCATAAGTTGAGTAATTCATATTTTCAAGTTTTATTTTTTTCCGGTAAATCTGTTTTGAACGCCCGCAAATGACCTATCTATCTCGAATAAGCATGGTCTGGTGACATCGTTCTGCAAGTTGCATCGTAAGTACCCGATTCTGACTATTTTTTTCTGCCGTCGACTTAGGAGCATAAGTTGAGTAATTCAGATTTTCAAGTTTTATTTTTTTCCGGTGAATCTATTTCGAACGTCCGCAAATGACCTATCGATATTGAATCAGTATAGTCTTCTGATTTCGTCCTGCAAGTGGCATCGTAAGGACCCGATTCGGACTATTTTTTTTAGCCGTCGACTTAGGGAGCATAAGTTGAGTAATTCATATTTTCAAGTTTTATTTTTTCCGACAAAACTGTTTTGAACGCCCGCAAATGACCTATCTATCTCGAATAAGCATGGTCTGCTGACATCGTTCTGCAAGTGGCATCGTAAGGACCCGATTCTGACTATTTTTTTCAGCCGTCGACTTAGGAGCATAAGTTTAGTTATTCAGATTTTCAAGTTTTATTTTTTTCCGGTGAATCTATTTCGAACGCCCGCAAATGACCTATCTATATTGAATCAGTATAGTCTTCTGACTTCGTCCTGCAAGTGGCATCGTAAGGACCCGATTCGGACTATTTTTTTTAGCCGTCGACTTAGGGAGCATAAGTTGAGTAATTCATATTTTCAAGTTTTATTTTTTCCGACAAAACTGTTTTGAACGCCCGCAAATGACCTATCTATCTCGAATAAGCATGGTCTGCTGACATCGTTCTGCAAGTGGCATCGTAAGGACCCGATTCTGACTATTTTTTTCAGCCGTCGACTTAGGAGCATAAGTTGAGTAATTCAGATTTTAAAGTTTTATTTTTTTCCGGTGAATCTATTTCGAACGCCCGCAAATGACCTATCTATATTGAATCAGTATAGTCTTCTGACTTCTTCCTGCAAGTGGCATCGTAAGGACCCGATTCGGACTATTTTTTTTAGCCGTCGACTTAGGGAGCATAAGTTGAGTAATTCATATTTTCAAGTTTTATTTTTTCCGACAAAACTGTTTTGAACGCCCGCAAATGACCTATCTATCTCGAATAAGCATGGTCTGCTGACATCGTTCTGCAAGTGGCTTCGTAAGGACCCGATTCTGACTATTTTTTTCTGCCGTCGACTTAGGAGCATAAGTTGAGTTATTCAGATTTTCAAGTTTTATTTTTTTCCGACAAAACTGTTTTGAACGCCCGCAAATGACCTATCTATCTCGAATAAGCATGGTCTGCTGACATCGTTCTGCAAGTGGCATCGTAAGGACCCGATTCTGACTATTTTTTTCAGCCGTCGACTTAGACACATTACTTGCCTCGGCTGGCCCATATATATGAATTTTTCGATTTTATTTTTTTATAGCAAATCTAATGAGATCCTAACGATTTTAATGCCTGAACAAACGTGAACTAACGTCGCCCGATGACTTCACATAGTTAGTTTGACTGATTTCGGGGTGGGGTGGTTAGCGTGAAGACAGCCACCCCACTTTAAAAAAAAATAAAAAAATGAAGGAATCGGGTCCAAACGATTCCAATGCCTGAACAATCATGAACTAACGAATATCTTGCTATCTAGACCAAAAAAACTTGGAAAAAGTGGTATGGGGTGGCTAGCGTGAAGACAGCCACCCCCATTTTGTTTTTAAAAAAAATCGATGTTGGAATCGGGTCCTTACGATTTTACCTACTGAACAAACGTGAACTAACGATGAACTAACGATATAGATATGCCATTTGCGGGCAAACGATATGGGGTGGTCAACTTCACGAGCATGTATAACGGCGTTATTATTCATTTACCGTAGCGGCGCCTTCTTCCTATTCAATATCGCCATTTATAACATAACACTCGGCATCGGCATTCATTGATTGTTTTCAAGAAACTAGAACAGATAAGGAATATGGTGCCGACCGATATCGGAATGGTATTACGATGTGACAATGCGTTCGTTCGTACTTAATGTACCTAGTGAAACGTACTATTTAATGTGGAAAACAGAATGATAAAGCACCGGCTTGTTCTAGAAAGAAGTTACTACGTTACTAATGTACTACGTTACAGTAGTGTAGTTCACAATATATGTTATATTTAACTTTGCCGCCATGCCAAGCGAGTTTGCACCTACATAAATCGATCAAAATTATGATTTGGAGTTTTAGCTTAGACGGGAAGTTCAATAATGCACATTAAAGTATTGAAGTCGGTCAGCTTTGTGAAAATTGTGAAGCTTTGTGAATCAGCTGTGATAGGAACAAAACCAAGGGCCCTTCTGTTTTTAGCTGTCAATAAGGCCCTACCGTCATAAAGATGTCACTTAAAATCGCTCTTATGGACAACCAAACTAGACCGTTTGCTTTTACACAGAACACGAATGAAGATGAAAGTATAGATAACGCAACCGAAGCCTGTTATGTTTGTTTGTTTATAATCTGGGTTAAGCCGGGCTTGCTTTGAAATGTTTATCGTTCAAAAAGTGACATAAAACATTGTGATTTGTGGTAACGATACCTTTGTTTTGTCTTTGCTATCTATAGGTACATAATTGACATTGTTATTTTTAACAGCTTACCAGCTTTTACAGTTAAGTATCGAAAAAAACCGGCCAAGTGCGAGTCGGACTCGCGCACGGACGGTTCCGCACAAAACAAAAGAAAAAAAAACAAGCAAACAAACGGTCACCCATCCAAGTACTGACCCCGCCCGACGTTGCTTAACTTCGCCCACGATCAACTGAGGCCTGCGCAGGCGAACGCCACACACGCTCAGTTTTAACTGTACAGTTCAAGAGCACACAGGTAAAAAATATCTATTTTCATATTCGCGCAGGTCAACTGTGCGGTCGTAGAAAACTGCACAGTCGAATGCCACACACGCTCCTTTTTACCTGCACAGTTGAACTGTACAGGTAAAACTGCGCAGGCGTACCCTAGTGTGTATGGCCAGCTTTACATAGGTAACTTGAGGTAAGTACTATCTACTACATTATTATTTACAAGTATAAATATCTTAAGACAATAATAACCTTACAGGCTATAAACTATTCAACTAATCTTAACTAACTACAGTAAGTAAGCGATAATACATTTTCCGAATACAAATAAAGTGCCATACTGTATTAACAAAAAACCATCTTAGAGATATTCTGTGTGTGTGTGTGTGTGTGTGTGTGTGTGTGTGTGTGTACGTGTGGTATTTGTTGTTATAGCGGCAACAGAAATACATCATCTGTGAAAATTTCAACTGTCTAGCCATCACGGTTCGTGAGATACAGCTTGGTGACAGACGGACGGACGGACGGACGGACGGACAGCGGAATCTTAGTAATAGGGTCCCGTTTTTACCCTTTGGGTACGGAACCCTAAAAAAGGACGGACGACCCGATTCGAACAATGCTTATAAGAAGTCGCAGCGGTACGATAACGATCTGTTAGTGTCAAAAGTGACGTTTTTTGGTTGAAGAAATATCACTTTTGATACTGACAGATCGAAATCACCTCAAGCCACCTCCAAGCCACGCACATAGTCTTAACATGTCACAGACGGGCCAAAAATCACAAAAAAATGTCACTTATGTGACCACCTGGCCACACTGAATGATTCATCTTTACATGGAGAACTGATACCGAGTAAATGTCGCGACAAACAAGTTTAAACACGTTTATCTGGCGCAGACACTCGTTGTAAAATATGGCCACATTTTCGCGAGTCTGGCGATAATTCGCGGCTATTACTCGGGCCTTATTCTCAGATATACCTTTGACATATAAAATTATACTGAGAGCGAATTAGGGTGGTAATCTGTCCAATATCTTTATCGAATGTCATTGCATCTCACTCTCTCATTAAGCAAAATGTGAGACAAAATACACATTGGACAAAGAAATTGGACAGATTTCTCAAAATACTCTCCTCCATCAGGTTACGTTTCCCGTTGTCATTAAAGCAATGAATTGATGAGACATGTTGAACCCATAGGATGTTTTGATTATTTTGAGGTGTAGAAAATTTATGGCTTACCTTTAGAGAAGGGTCCTTATGTTTCTGGCGGAAATGTCCTTATTGAACTTGAAGCATAAAGGACCCTTCTCCGCTGGAAAGCCACATTTGTTTGCGAGTTACTCTGTATTTGACCTAGGTATCGGTTTCTAGGGAATGGCTTAGGAAGTTGATTATGTAATTGAAACAATTTCAAATGGTTTATTAGAATGTTACAGATTAACCTAATATCTCGGCCGAATATTTAGTTCAGTAAGATCAGCGAAAACCGAATTTCGCAAATTGCGGGGATCTTTCTCTTTTATTCCAATGAAGGCCTAATTAGTGACAGTTTTCGCGGTAGCCCCTCTGAACCGAACATTCGGCCGAATATTCGTATTCGGCAAATTCTATTCGACCCACCTCTAAACGTTATCAAAATTGTGTCCGAATACGGTCCTGTGATCCTGTCAGATAGTCACACCAAGTTAATGAAGAAAACCTGTTAATAAGTCTCAGGTTACCTTTAATTTAATCAAAAGTCTGGCATAATTGCCTGCTCTGATCTAATTAGGATGAATTTAATTTAATTTTTCATTTCTTTCTGTGGATCCATTTGGTTCAGTGGGGTTCGGCGTTTATATTTATAATTCTTTATCATTTCTTTGTTTCTAAGTTTAGTTTTGGATTGAGTCTTATCTCTTTCATGTTTGCAATGTGTGTGTGTGTGTGTGTATGTGATGCGTGTTACTTAAGTATATGTTTTTATTACATATCTATTTGTGAGTTCCTGTAATTGGCTCTATATATCTATAGTTAGGGAGGCGAATAGGGGAATTTTCGGCAATACTCGAGCGTGGCAGTTTAAGATATGAGAGATACCTTAGACCTAATAGAACAACCTT
This sequence comes from Cydia amplana, assembly GCF_948474715.1. Lineage (NCBI taxonomy): Eukaryota > Metazoa > Arthropoda > Insecta > Lepidoptera > Tortricidae > Cydia > Cydia amplana. The sequence goes on from NC_086071.1 coordinate 19,921,551, forward strand.
GTAAAGTATTTAGCTCTATATGTAGTGACGCGCGCCTAGGATAGACGATCAGATTAGTAAAAAAAAATGGATAGTCTGAAATACTCGAGCGCGTCAGATTAAGATATTGGGGGTTGATTTTAGTGTTTAAAGACTAAATTTAACTAATCTGACGATAAGTCCTTGACGCCGCCGAGTTATAGGGTCGCGAACTTGTAAAAAAAAAAACTTTAATCCGGCATTCTCGAGCGCGATTTTTTTATTTTTTATTTTGAAGAATATAATCTAAAACTTACTAAAAATACAAAATCTGCCGGTTTCCGCATGACCGGAAGTGTGGAGGAGCCATTTCGTCTTCCTAAGAACGCGTTGCGGCATATAAGTCGCGAACGATACATTTTACAAAAAAAAGTTTAAATAAACAAAAAAGGTAATTTTATTTTACACAAAAAAAGGTCTCTTTACATTTTTGTCCAAATAAAAAGCGCGGCCACGGAATTTTTTGAACCAAAAAACCTTTTTCGGTCAGATTAAGAGAACCCACCAACATTTTTGTCAGATTAAAAAAAATATGCTTTCAGGATACCGAGATAAACCTCCCCTATGAAAATCTGACGCGCTCGAGTATTTCAAAAAAACTTTTTTTTTTTGCATTTTCAAAAATTCATCGTAACTTATCGTCACGCCGAAATCGTCAGTTTTTTTAAAGGAAGCTTCCTTGGGGCCTACTTAACACCCCTTCCGAAAATCTGACGCGCTCGAGTAAATTTTTTTTTTTGCATTTTTGACTACTTTATATGCCTACCCCCACCACGCAAACCGGCAGATTAGTATACCGTTGTTGGTTATGCATTTTCACTTGCCTCACGACGCGCTGCCTTCATATCGAGATAGCGACGGAATTGAGTACCGCTAACTTCTTGGCTGCTTTAAAGCGCTTCTTGGCGCGGCGTGGCCCCGTCCAATGCATATATTCGGATAATGGGACTAATTTTACTGGCGCCAATTCTTATATGCGAGACCTCTATAAGTTTTTGGACGAACAACGTCCACATCTTGAGATGGAGCTCGCGGAGAACCGTATTGATTGGAAGTTTATTCCTCCCGCTTCTCCACACTTTGGAGGCGCATGGGAAAGTATGGTGAAAATAGTCAAAAATCACCTTTTCAAGGTAATCGGTACGCAAATACTGTCATACGAGGAACTTCTGACCTCGCTTGCGCAGATAGAGGCTCTGGTAAATTCACGACCACTGACAGCCCTGAGCAGTGATCCCGCTGAACCGTCAGCTCTCACCCCGGCTCATTTTCTCAACACTGCTCCGCTGTTGTCTTTACCTGTTCCATTGGTGGAGTCAGGAAATTTACGTGACCGACATGCCCTCCTGGATAAGATAGTGCAGTCTTTCTGGCAGCGATGGCGTGCAGAGTATCTGCATCAGTTGCAGTCTCGAGCTAAATGGACCACGTCATCAGTTCCTATCGTAATTGGCACTGTGGTTGTTATAAAGGTAGATAATGCGCCGCCATTTTCGTGGCCTTTAGGCGTTGTAGAGGCAGAACATCCTTCAAAGGACGGCTCAACCCGCGTTGTCACTGTCAGGACAAATAAGGGAAGTTTTGTACGGCCTGTCGTGCGATTGTGCCCATTGCCTAACCAATAATATGTACATAGTATAATTCGTTAGGATAATATTTTTCTTTAGTTTGTTATTTCGCTATTGTTGTGAATGTTCGTTTCTTAGTTTGATGAGAAGGGTTATCTCTTACTTTATTCAGTTTTGTTTCCTTTAAAGGAACCCTTTAAAGCCGGGGGAGAATGTTCGCGCCCCTTTTCATTCATTATCATTCACATTCATCCATATCGCTCACTCTTTCTTTCATAAATATATTCGACCTCATTTTTCACATCACCCGCCTTTTCTGCCGACCTATCAAACCGCAAATAAAAAGTAAACAATTTAAATATTGGCTTTGCTGTCATTGAGCAAAAAAAAACATGTCAATCAATATAAACTATTATGAAAATACGTTTCGCGTGTGAATAATATAGAGGTTAAAAGAGAACGGAGAAGGAAGAAGGAATAACGAACCACATTTCTGGCGGCCGCCGAATCCAATGAAAATTACATGCAGGTAAGGTCGGCCCATTAATCCCATAATTTATTCATACATAGCCATAGCCCCATCTTATCTTCGGGCTGCGCTTCCTTCCGCTGGTCCTTCGTCATCTATTAGCCGCTCCATTTCTGGTCTTCGAACCGGATTCTCTTCTCTTCTTTTCCCTTTTCTCTCCTCATACATTCATTGCGAATCGTTCTCCTCCCGCTCCGCCCGTATAAATATTACCTAAATTATTCTTTATTAATCGCTCCCGCAGTTTAGGTATTTATTTATATGAGTATTATTATTCTCCGCGCCGCCCTTATAAACTAGTTACCTAAATATAATTTCTTAACCGCACCCGCAATTTAGGTATACTTACGTTTATAAGAGTTTATCCTTATTTATAGGAACATAAATTGTTTTACCGCATACTTAACCCGTCTCCTGCACTATGGCGAAAGATACAAAAAAAATCGAAAGCGTCGACAGCGCGTATTATGAAGATGAGTTGTTGATGCTTGAAGCAAAACGCAATATCTTCTTTGAACTCGTCCAGGGCATTTACAATAAGTCGCTAGTCGTTGATACAGATGCAGACAGTCGCGAGAGTTTCCTTGCCGCTGCGGAAAATATCGACGAACTTCGCTCGGAGTTCAAAGAGGTTGTTAATGAGTATAATCGCACGTTGCTTAGGGCTAAGGCGGCTGCCGTCCCTAATTATCAGCCGATCATAGCCTTCGAAGATTTGTACTGCCGCATCAGGAGAGCGGTTAAGCGGCTGCAACCAGCCGCACCGCCGGCCTCTTCGCCACCTTCTATAGTGGAGAGAGCCAGACCTTCTTTGCCAACGATGGAACTGATAGCGTTCGATGGAGACATACGTAACTGGCCGCTGTTCTACGCTAGTTTTAAATCTAGAGTGCACGACAATCTGTCGCTTACCGACGAAGAGAAGCTTTTCTATCTTATTGGGAAATTGTCACCAAAAGCTCAAACTGTCTTCGCGGGTATAACTCCGAGCGCTGAAAATTATCAGCTTATCCTCGATAGTTTAATTGACAGATTTCAAGACAAGCGCACTCTTGCCTCGACCTACATGGATCAAATGCTCAATTTAAAGGTTAATTCTAACTTTCAGACATTCATCGATAAATTCGTCACAGCTGCGAATGCGCTTAAAGCGCTTAAGCTTGATGACTTAAGCGACTTTATGCTTCTGCATATAGCATTAAAAAAGTTAGACCAGGAATCTCTACGAGCATTTGAAATGCTGCACCGCAATACGAAGTTGCCTACCTTTCGTGATCTGTCAGATTTTATGAAGAGTCAGTTTAGGATTTGTCAAAATGTGCAACCATGTACCGCCGTCTCCGCCGCCGTAAATCCATCGCGCGAAAAGGGTGTTAAGTCGTCTCAACCGCGTAGTGCCGCACCAAAACTACAAAGTTATGTCGCTTGCGCGAGCACTACTAAATGTTTGTGTGACAATATTGTCCATGAACATTTATTTAAATGTCCGTCCCTCAACAACTTAACGCCTTCCGAACGCTTCAAACGCGCTAAAGAGCTTAAGGCATGTGTTAACTGCCTTAGTATCAAACACCGCACCCGCGAGTGCAATTCCGAGGTGAAATGTCGAGTTTGCCGTCAAAAGCATCATACTCTGTTGCATTTTGACAACGACAAGGATGAAAAGGCTACGACGTCTGATGTGTCAAATACATCTGCGAGCGCCGCGGCTGAGTCGTCTTCACCGCCGGAGAGCACATCTTGTAACACGTCTATCGTGACTCAAGCACTAGCGGCCTCTAACAATAAGATGTCAAATCAAAACTCAACATCTTCGTGTGATACGGTTTTGCTGTCCACCGCAAAGGTTATCGTCCGCGATAATAAGGGTGGCACACAAGTCATCAAATGTTTACTTGACACCGCGTCACAAAGTAACTTCATTACTGAGGAGTGTTGTAAGCGATTAGGTTTGAATTTTAATAAAAAACCAAGCGCTGTATTTGGCATTGGGAAAACTAAAAAAATTGTTAAAGGGAACGCAAACATTAAAGTATTTTCGCGGTTTGACGAAAACGTCAACTTTGACGTTTCGAGTCTTGTGGTAGATCGCATTACCGACGACTTGCCGTCAGTGCCCGTGGACATGTCAACACTCACGCATGTTCATGGACTCCCTTTAGCTGACGACACGTTAGATACGCCCGTCGCAATTGATGTGCTGGTGGGTGCAACTATATTCCCACATTTGTTGCTACCGCACATTGTTAAAAGCGACGTGAACCATATGCCACCGGCTATTCAGACGGTATTGGGGTATATTTTAATGGGTTCGGTCCCTGTTTTACAGGCACCGCGTAAATATACTTCGGCATGTTGTACTTCCGTTCAGGACTCCATGGACCACCTCCTCAAAAGGTTCTGGGAGCTTGAGGAAGTTTTCGCTCCGCCCGCTCAAAGTCAAGATGACCTTGAATGCGAGGATTACTTTCGTGTTACCACCACGCGCGACGCTAGTGGTAGATATACTGTCGCATTGCCTTTCCGAGATGACGTGTTCAAGCTTGGAGAGTCGCACTCTGCTGCTAAGAGGCGCTTTCTTTGCCTTGAAAGGAAGCTAGAGTTATCGAGTATCTTACGTGCCGCCTATGACGATATCATTCGTGAATACGTCAGTAAGGGTTACATATCGGAGGTAACTAACTCCATGAACGCCTCACTAGCCATCGCGTATATAATTCCTCACCATGCTGTCGTGCGCGAGGACAAAACGACGACAAAAGTTCGTATGGTCCTGGACTCGAGTAGCAAAACAAGCACAGGCCTGTCGCTGAATGATGTTTTGCACTCAGGGCCCAACCTTCAAGGGGATTTGTTTTCAATCCTTCTAAACTTTCGCTTATTCAAAATAGCGCTTTCGGCCGATTGTCGTCAAATGTTTCTACAGATTGGTATTCGCGAAGCGGACCGCCAGTTTCAACGAATCTTATATAGATTCCGCCCGGCAGATCCCATTACTACATACGAGTTTAATCGTGTGTGTTTTGGCATGAAGTCGAGTCCCTATCACGCGCTCCGCGTCGTCCGTCAGCTGATTGCAGACGACGGGCATAAGTTTCCCAAGGCTGCAGCGATTGCGTCCTCCTGTACTTACATGGATGACGTATGCTTTAGCATTATGTCAGATGACTCGCAACAGCAGGATGAGTTTGTTGCTATTGCCGCGGCTAAGGAGCTGATTGATCTATTCAAATGCGGTCAATTTGATCTTGTGAAATGGACCTGCAATTCAGACGCCGTGCTACGTGAAATACCTGCTTCGCATCGGGCTTCCGTAGACATTGAAATTGACCCAGGGGTCTCGCAAAAGGTTCTTGGCTTATGTTGGAATAAATCTGGGGATTACTTCCATTTCAAAGTGAAAGAACCAGACTCAACGTGCACTAAAAGGACGATCTTGTCCGCAGTGGCACGTCTATGGGATAATGTGGGCTTAGTAGCTCCAGTGGTCTTATATGCAAAACTCCTCATCCAGGAGCTTTGGTTGATCAAATGCGACTGGGATGAGACTCCCCCACCCCATATTGTGGATTTATGGGAACGATTCCGTTCGGAGTTGCCTAAACTCAATGAAATCCACATACCGCGCCATCTTGGAGTAGTACAGGGTTGTACTATAAACCTTTTAGGCTTCGGTGATGCATCTGAGCGTGCATATGGAGGTGTAGTATATCTTCAGGTTCTAAAGGGAGACGAAGTGACTGTCCGGCTGGTGTGTTCCAAGTCGAAGGTCTGTCCCCTTAAAACAGTCTCCGTCGCGAGGTTAGAACTGTGTGCTGCGGTCCTCCTGGCAAATCTCATGCGGAAGGTGCAAGATAACTTCGAATCCCGTTATAACATTAACGAGATCTACGCGTTTACTGATTCGAAGGTTGCCCTCTGCTGGATTCAGTCATCACCACACCGCTGGCAAACGTTTGTTGCCAACCGGGTAGTTAAGATTATCGAAGCTATTCCGGCCAGCTGCTTCTATCATGTGGCGGGCTTGGAAAATCCCGCGGATTGCCTGTCCCGTGAACTGACGCCTGCTAAGCTAGTGGATCATCCTTTGTGGTTCACGGGACCAGCTTGGGCTTCCAAGCATCCATCAGAGTGGCCTTTAAGGGAGCTCGATCGAGAGTCCATCGGTGAAGTGCCAGAGCTTAAACCTCTTACACACGCTACAACTACGGATGTGTCAGAGTCGCCACTTTATTCGCTCGCTCAGCGGATATCGTCGTGGTCTCGATTATTGCGCATCATCGTATACGTGTATCGCATTCTTAAACCGAAACCGCGCTCTACGGCACTTACTCGATCTGACTTAGAGTTCGCTGAAGGTAAAATTCTTTCATCGTTACAAAGTCAACACTTTAGTGACGATATTGACAAAATTAAGAGCAAGAAGTATTGCTCACCGGCCTTACAAAAGCTAAAACCGTTCATAGATAAAGACGGTCTGATTCGTGTTGGAGGCCGACTATCAAATGCTGACTTAGAATATTCGCAGAAACACCCAATTGTGCTTCCGCGACGTGATCATGTAGTTAATATGATTGTTGATTACTTCCACAGAAAGCATTTGCATGCTGGTCCTGAGTCATTGATGTCTATACTTAGGCTTCAGTATTGGATACTGTCGGCTCGTCGTGTCATTCGTGACCGCGTTTCCAAATGCAACACGTGTTTCAGAGCGAATCCACAATCGTCTTTCCCACTCATGGCAGACTTGCCGAGCTGTCGCGTGAATCAGGTAGATAAACCTTTTACGCATACGGGGTGTGATTATGCAGGTCCTTTGCAATACACACCTACTCGTGGCAGAGGAGTCAAGAGTCGCAAGGCTTGGTTATGCATTTTCACTTGCCTCACGACGCGCTGCCTTCATATCGAGATAGCGACGGAATTGAGTACCGCTAACTTCTTGGCTGCTTTAAAGCGCTTCTTGGCGCGGCGTGGCCCCGTCCAATGCATATATTCGGATAATGGGACTAATTTTACTGGCGCCAATTCTTATATGCGAGACCTCTACAAGTTTTTGGACGAACAACGTCCACATCTTGAGATGGAGCTCGCGGAGAACCGTATTGATTGGAAGTTTATTCCTCCCGCTTCTCCACACTTTGGAGGCGCATGGGAAAGTATGGTGAAAATAGTCAAAAATCACCTTTTCAAGGTAATCGGTACGCAAATACTGTCATACGAGGAACTTCTGACCACGCTTGCGCAGATAGAGGCTCTGGTGAATTCACGACCACTGACAGCCCTGAGCAGTGATCCCGCTGAACCGTCAGCTCTCACCCCGGCTCATTTTCTCAACACTGCTCCGCTGTTGTCTTTACCTGTTCCATTGGTGGAGTCAGGAAATTTACGTGACCGACATGCCCTCCTGGATAAGATAGTGCAGTCTTTCTGGCAGCGATGGCGTGCAGAGTATCTGCATCAGTTGCAGTCTCGAGCTAAATGGACCACGTCATCAGTTCCTATCGTAATTGGCACTGTGGTTGTTATAAAGGTAGATAATGCGCCGCCATTTTCGTGGCCTTTAGGCGTTGTAGAGGCAGAACATCCTTCAAAGGACGGCTCAACCCGCGTTGTCACTGTCAGGACAAATAAGGGAAGTTTTGTACGGCCTGTCGTGCGATTGTGCCCATTGCCTAACCAATAATATGTACATAGTATAATTCGTTAGGATAATATTTTTCTTTAGTTTGTTATTTCGCTATTGTTGTGAATGTTCGTTTCTTAGTTTGATGAGAAGGGTTATCTCTTACTTTATTCAGTTTGGTTTCCTTTAAAGGAACCCTTTAAAGCCGGGGGAGAATGTTCGCGCCCCTTTTCATTCATTATCATTCACATTCATCCATATCGCTCACTCTTTCTTTCATAAATATATTCGACCTCATTTTTCACATCACCCGCCTTTTCTGCCGACCTATCAAACCGCAAATAAAAAGTAAACAATTTAAATATTGGCTTTGCTGTCATTGAGCAAAAAAAAACATGTCAATCAATATAAACTATTATGAAAATACGTTTCGCGTGTGAATAATATAGAGGTTAAAAGAGAACGGAGAAGGAAGAAGGAATAACGAACCACATTTCTGGCGGCCGCCGAATCCAATGAAAATTACATGCAGGTAAGGTCGGCCCATTAATCCCATAATTTATTCATACATAGCCATAGCCCCATCTTATCTTCGGGCTGCGCTTCCTTCCGCTGGTCCTTCGTCATCTATTAGCCGCTCCAGTTGTTATCAGAGGCACTCGGGGCATACGTAGTATGAATATCTGACGCGCTCGAGAATGCCCAAAGTAACTGTTTTTTTTAACATTTTTGAAAAACCGTACACGCCAAACCCACCGCTAAAATGGTTTTTGCCATACGAGCTTTTCTTTTCGAAATTATTTTATCTTTCGATTTTGATAGGTCTCGACGGCGCCGTTGAATTACGCCATTTAGCTACCTCGCCTCCCTAACTATATACTATTTAAGATTCCATTGTCATTTAGTTAGCTGTTCGATCTCCTTATGTAAATAAATAAATAAATTCTGATGGTTTTCATTATTGTTAAGCTGAAACCATTATGACAAACTGTCATATTCGGGCAATATAAGTATGCGTCAAAAACTACGCCTTATTACTTCGGATCTATAAATAATCACAATAAACTGTTACTTTTTTTTAACCGAGCACAGCGAGACTAACAAAACTGTCCCAAAAGTATTAATCCCAAGAATTGTGACGCTTAAAGAAGTGGCCATATTTATTTATCCCCAAGTGACGTTGCCATATTGTCAAATGAAGTCGTTAATGGGTAATTCTACCTCTCATTCCCCTGGCTATACCGGGAATATGGATTGCGCTTAGCTGTTTTGGTTATACATGGAACTTGGCACGAGTTACTCAGTCACCAAAAATGAGGTAAGGAGGTGTGGCCAGGGGAATGAGATTTTTGCAGAATGATCTTAATCCGAACATAAGGCAATTCTGTACATTTACTTCGGTAGCATTTTTTAGCCGTAGAGCTCTGCCAGCCTATTATGGATAGCTTTATCCATCTTTATCCACGTGATAAAATAACTGTCACTGTTTAACACCGTGGGAAAGAAAGTGACGGACACCGTTTTATCACGCTGTCACGTAGACAAGAACGACCATCATATCCGTACTGACCTGTATACGTGCGTTTTAACACATGGGGGGTAAAGAGGGGGTGAGAGCAAAAACTAAAGTGTAGCTCCGTCTCTGTCAAGCACAGAACGCATTAGCCGAAAACTATGTTGATGGCTGCGCATTTACACTTTGTATTGTAAAGAAATGTGAAAAGAAACGCATTAGACCAGGGAAAATGTGACGAAGTTCAGTAAAAGGTTCCACTTTGTCGGTTCTAGTTCTGGAACTGGCAAAATCAACCGAAAAGTGAGGTGATAAATCCGTGATTCTGAATATTTTGATTGCACCACTTAATTTGCTTAAACCACGTTGTATAAAAAAATTTCTTGGCAAGTTAAGTATTGTGTGCATGAGCAGCTAGGCTAGAGGATAACGTTTTTTATGGATTCATATAGATAAGGTATACATTTGTACTCAACGCAATGCCCCACACAATGCAAGTGAAGAGGTAAGTAGCCGGTCGAGTAGCCAAGTACTTGGCTGCAACAATGCGTTCGTTGACAAAGGGACCTGGGAGTTCGTTACCTTGTGGCATATTCGAAATTTAAAAACTTATCTTGTTTTTACATTGTTTTCTCATTCGACTACTGTACGTAGCTAGACTCATTCAATAAGTGACGTCACACGGGTAAAGCTACCTTATGGCGGTTGGCGATTACGCTATTATTAACGCCGCTCCAATACTATAGCCGCCATAAGGTACCTTTTCCCATGCAACGTCAGATTTTATTTTTCGACAAAACATCCATTCCGTTCTAAATTCGGTATGTTTTTATCATGTCCTCTAAAATAAATCCCACCTCAATCCGTGCAAAACATGACGTAATGTGAAAATTAGGTCAACGTTTTTCAGCACGCGATTAATCCTTGTAAATCAGGAGTGGTCTGGTTTGGATCAGTAAAGATTGACCACACATGCACCGTATTACAAGGGCATAAGAGTCACATGGACCGCCCCCATCGAAGTTATGACAGGCGTAGGCGTGGCTCACTCCGCGATTGCGTCGCGTCGCTGCAAGTACCTACAAGTATATGCGGCCCACACCAATTTTGGTGTTTAGCCCTAGTAGGTAGTTGCCGCGCACCGCTACGGAAGGGACGCCTGCTTGCGCTTGCGCCACCTAGCGGTCATATCTGTCGTAATAGACGCGTTTTGTTGGAGAGTGAACCTTCTGTACCTAGTACTATTATTTATTCTGTGCGTGTATTCTATAAATAATACATTTGATTGATAATGTACATACATATTTATAAATGACATACACATGTGATATTCGGTTGAAGGAATCAGAGGTAATAATCGTAAATAACGTTATAACATCGATTTTTACCCATTTCTCATCGGTCGAATGGACTTAGTTTTACGTATCCGATGACAACGCAATAATACAGTTCCGTTAGCAAATAACATTGAAATATACATTACAATACGTATGTACAGTTAAATTCAATTTACGATACTTCGATGTAGCATGAGGCAGCGTATTTCTTTTTTTAAGTAGTACCTACAAAACAGCTATTGAATTGACTGTAGATTATTGTAGAAAAGTCGTAAAAAATCGTGACCGCGAGTTTATCAGCTGAAGTAGATGGCGCTGTCTTATAGTACCTACTTAACTGGATGTCAAACGTCAACTTTTTATAACTAGAGTTACCACATACGATGCTCGCGCTTGCGCCACATAGCGGTCATATCTGTCGTAATAGAGGCGTTTTGTTAGAGAGTGAATCTTCTGTACCTAGTACTATTTTTTATTCTGTGACAATGTGTTACGGTGGTACATTTCTTTTTTAATCCCAAGCGTGCAAGAATAAAACATTCACGTCGACCTTTCCTTTCGAGTACGTTTCTCGGAATAACATGTCTATTTAAAGCTGAAGATTTTATTCTTGCATTAAGTAGGTACCTACTCAACTCCTACTCAAAGTGAATTTATATATATTAATAATGAGTAGATTATAATAAAATAGTACATTGTGCAAGGGGGGAATGCATGAAATATTGGAAACGAGTGTGTTAATCCACGACAGTCGCACACATGTTCAGATATTATCAAGCAGTTTGGCCGCTACGATGTAGGTAAGTAGCTGATGGCGACTGTAAGTATTGGACAGTGGACAGGATTCAAATCCAGGACCATCAACTTCACATGGGGCTGTTCATAAATTACGTCATCTATTTTTTGACGATTTTTGACCCCCCCCCCCCTAAAATCATGCTTCGAATGACCCCGTTTCCTCCTACGTCATGCTACCATCATCCGATGTAGAGACCTAAATTTGAAATGACGTAATTTATGAATAGGGTGTCACTATTTACTGTCAATAGAAATTATAAATTAGGCTAAAATGGTTACGATAAGGTAGGTAATGTCATTTGAATACCTACATATAAACTATGAATCGTTTTTTTTAGAATTAGAAAGAAGATAAGCGATCTTGAGGTCTTTTAATTGAAAACCGCTTTTTAAAAATCAGTAACAAACTTATGAAAGCAAAAGAATGTAAATAATCGTACCTATATGATTCATAATCGTTACATATGTGCCGTGACTTATTTTTCAGTGTTTTTCAATAAAGAGATTGTTTACCGTTTGTCTAATAAAAAGAACGATCTTATAAATCAGAAAACGTATTCTAAATAGAGATAACAACACGAAACGCTCGCTATAAGTTTATCTGCATACTTATGTGATGTCAGCGGTTGTCGACCCCTGCCTGCGCCCGCGACTACGCTTCACCAATACGATCATAACGCTTAAATGTGGCCTTCCAACTCAGAAGGGTCCTTATGCTTCAAGTCAAATAAGTTCCCTTTTATAGGAAATTCTGATAGAAAGGTCCTTATTGGACATGAAGTATAAGGACCCTTCTCTGATGGAAAGCCACATTAATCAGTATAAGGGCCATTTGCGCCAAACTAAACCGTCTATGTTAAAAATTTAATAATATATGTATTTCGCTAATTTCTCATTCCTCCCATCTGTGCAAGTTTACCGGTCCATCACCCCTACTATTTCACCGTACCTATTATCTGACTCGGACATACATACAGCAAAACAGGAAGTGTTAATTAGTAAATATCCGATCCGATTGTGAAATCGGCACGTGTTTCGAGTAATCGAAATCGGATACATTCGGTCATATTACCGCAAGGCGTGAGTCACACATGGCAGTAATAGCGTTGAATTCGGTATTAGCAGGGTATTAGGTAGCCTGTAGCCTAATAGATAGATTACTCAATCAGTGTTAGTGAATTAATAAACATGTAATCGGGTCTACAGAGAAATTCGTACGTCAATGATATCAGAATGCCATCGATGATCAAATATCGTGCATTTCATTCGTATAGGTACTTGTCCGTACAAAAGTATTAGCGCGGTCGAGAGTGTCGAGACGCACGATAACTAAATAACATGATTCAATTATCATTGTTAATATAAAAAAAAGAAAGAAAAGAAAAAAGCAGAAAGATAAGAGTCGTGGAATGTATGGGGCCTAATACATATATTCCAATTTCCACGACTCTTCTCTTTTCGAACAGACTATTGTAGGTATCAGGACGACAGACGCTTTTGAAAATAGTCATACCTATTTTCATTACATATAATTTATTATTCTAATTCCGAATGTCGTTTTGTATACAAGATAACTCATTGTTCATTAAGTTAATGCATTCATAAAATCAGACCAATTCAAAATTCAGTAGCACATAAAATTCAAGATACATTTATCGCTAAATGTTCTTACTTTGTCAGTAGTAGTAGCAGCAGAAGTAGTTGTTTTGTTTTTTAATTTCGAACTCTTAGTTAAGTACACAATAAAAGTTCAAAATAAATTGTGGTATATGTACAAAAAATTATACGCAGGGTCTTACGAGGTTAAGAATTGAGGATTTTTCATAAAAGGTCTACAACAGATCAAACCATGTTGGATCGAAACCAGTATCCAAGGAATAATTACCAATCCAGCCTTTTTATGGCAGGAACCAGTTGTTGGTCGAGTTTTACTGTTCTTATGCTGAACCAATTATTTTTTTTAGCCCCAGAGAGCTGAGCGAGCACTGCGCTGCGGGCGTCACGCGGAACAGTCGGCAAATAGGGATATACGGGGCCTAGCAAATATGACAATCATACATCGACAAACACCAAATTAACGAAAAGAATATAGTTTCGAGATAGGTATCTACATATATACCTGCCCTAGTAGCACGGTCGCATTTTTATCGTTTATCACCATGCCTGTCACGTTCTAACAAGTATGTAAGTGCGAAAGTGACGGGCATAGTGATAGTCGATAATAATGGAACCGTGCTGAGCCGTGGCCCCTGTTTCACTACTGTGACAATTGTAACTTGACAATGTCAATTTTCCGTATAATGCTGGTCCAACAAGTGAATCTGACTGTCTTTGTTTGATATAAGTACTGTCCATACTTATTGACTCGTAAATGTACAGAAAATTGACAGTGTCAGGTGTTAATTGTCAGCATGGTGAAAAAGGCGCCTGGGAGATGCTTCTAGTCTAGATGACTCTAGAGTGTGTGCGGAAAGAGAAGTCTTCCTTTCCGAACAATCTCTAGCAGAAAAACCTTGGCAGTTTTTTTCGTAAATTGACATGTACGGCGGGAATGAACGCCGACATGTCTGCTGAAGATTGTCGGAGAGTTAGTTAATTGAGTTACACTAACTAAACCAATATCTATGTTCTGTTCTAATAATTTAGTGCACAACGTTACACTGAGTAATTATTTCCCTAACAATAAATAAACGTTTTTAAGATGACAGACGGTTTGCAACTGCCCCTAATACCCCTTAAATATACACCTACACGGCCGGCCTACACCGGCGAAAAGCATTAGCAACCGGTGTCTAAGTTTAATATTCCCAATGCCCGCAAAACGTATAAAATCAATACACCATAATAAACTATGACCTCGAGCTCACACAAGTATTCCCAATCATAACCAGCTTTTAAACTGGTTTATCTGAGCGTTCGAATCTGTAAGAGTTTGTAATAATTCCATCGAGTTCTTTTGCTTGTTTACAAGTGCCGGTGAAGGGACGCAGACGCAGGTATGCGCCAGCGCAGCGGGGCGAGGGTAGAGGGGAGAGGCAACAGCTGCGTGCTCGTGTTGCCAGGTTCATATGCAAAATTTGATAGAAAAATTTACAAAAATGCCAGCTAAAATTGTTTTTAAGTTTCCCTAACAAAATCAGACTAAGTACGTTAATTAATCAGAAGGTGATGTTATTTAGGTAATTATGACAGAAAAGAAATATAAATATTAAATTGTTTCAGTTTTTATAAAAAAATCCTAAGTAGAAATGGGGGAAACCATAGACACATATTTGTGACATATAGTGCGTCAAGCAAATCTTGTCAGTAGCAATGTACTGCAAATTAAAGTAGGGTAACACCATGTAACACTCAAAGAGCAGAATTGCGCTAAGAAAAGCAGCAATGTACATCGAACCAAAACGTGTTTATTTTTCGCCCTTCATACGTCAGTTCGAGTGAATTATCATAACCTCAAATTTTAGTAATGTTTACCGTCAACGAGCATGATTGTACATTGTAGGCACCTTAGCTTTGCTTGAGGTCATGCATAATCTTGGTATTTAATGGTGACAGCAGAAATTTCTCTTGAAATAGAAACGATTCAGAATTTAAACAATACGATGATGGCTGTCATTCACGATCCACATTCCACAGATAACACACAGATGACACGCGATTTTGGAATTATTCGAACACAGTGTTGCTAACCCGCGATTTTTCAAATTTGCCGCCTTTTACTACTGACAAGATTTGGTTGATCCAGTATAGCTTTAAAATAAGTGCTTATGAGAAAAGCTCTACAAGTTCTCGTTATTAAAGTCAATTAGGAATGTTGTTTTTTCGAATTATACTTTCATCGAATTTATGACAAGTAGATAAACTTTTATACATATAAATTAGGAAAATTACGGTTTTCACCAAATACTAGCAACACTGTGCGTTCGGCGTTGCGTACACGCACCGCCATGATTATATCTATGTTTACAAACTTCGAGGGATAAAGTTAAAGTTGAACTTGCAAGCTCATAAATATGTATACAAAATACATCTTATCCCATAGTCATAAGGAGAAAAAGTGTGTGCATATTAACGAATGCAGTTATGCGGGCTGGAAACGTGTTTCGTATGCCGGTGTCATTATAACTCGGCTTCGTTGAACCAGATGCAATTACCTCTTCTACTTCTTCAGCCAGGCTCATGGGAGCCTGGGGTCCACATGGCAGCTAATCCCAGGAATTGGCGTGGGCACTAGTTTTTACGAAAGCGACTACCTGCGACCAGATGCAATACATAAACTTTTGAAATCCATGATTATTCTACAGACAACCTGCGTATTATTCGAAGATCATTTTGCTCGTATTTAATAAAAATCAATATCTGATTTATACATTAAAAATAATGTCTCTTCTAGAAAAGAATAGCGTTCTTTTCTAGGAGCTATTTTACATAATTATTTACTAAGTAGTGTCCGTGTCCGACCTAAACCAGATTTTTTGCCGAAACCCAAACCAAAGGTTCGGTTTTGCTCTAGTTTCGGCCGGAATCGAACCTTGGGCCAAAACATGATTTCTATGCCGAAACCGATACTTCGGCCGGACACTACGAAAAATGCAGTTTCGTCGCGGCCAAACGGTTCGCCAATTTTTTGGCCGAAACATGATTATTCATGCCGAAATCTGCCGAAACTTCGGTCGAAAACTACTATTTACATAGGTAGGTACCTACATAAATGTACATAAGGTAGATACGAAAATCCATCAAGAGATAACCGGACAAATCCCAATAAGGCCTATAATTTCCCTACTGGTTTGGAAGTTGGAATTGGAAGGTCAGATTCAGATGGAAGCTTTCATAAAAAGTAGATACGGACCTCGAAAAGTTGGAAACACGTCCTAATACGTATCACTTCTACCTCAGAATCAGAGGGGCTACCGCGAAAACCAAAATTCACAAATTGCGGGGATCTTTCTGTTTTACTCCAATGACGGCGCAATTAGAGTGACAGAGAAAGACGCCCGCAATTTCCAAACTTCGATTTTCGCGGTTATAGCCCAGTTCCAAATTGTATGAAAGTTCCAGCACTTTCAACCGTCGGATTTTCTATAAAATTTTAATCCAGATTATACTGCAGCCATAAGGCATAAGGAGTCTTTGAATTCAGTGTATAAACACTGAATTCAAAGACTCTGCTCATCCGCGATTGCACAACTATTTGGATGTCCAGTAATCACCCTTATTACATAGGCAATAGGGTTTAAGTGAACACATAGACGGCTTGGTAGAACCGTTTGACTATTAGACCCGATATTGGCATCTAAATATGGCCGCCCGCGACCATTAGCCATGTAGGCGGATTGCAACAGACCACACACTTTCCCAACCTACGACTGATTGCTCACCGGATACATAAAGTTGTCGAACAATTTGTATTTTGACTGTGTTTGCCATGTAAGTACTAAGTAACGTAAAGGGATTCACGAAGAAATGACAACAGAGTGAAGGATGAGCGCTCGCCGCGAGCGGCTCGGCTTGCTGCAGTAATAATACGGTCATACTGTGACAAAAAGTCAGTCTCCACTAAGGTAGGATCCAATTCTCATTTTTGGGGATCTACCACACTACTTGGCAAAGTTATTCACCAAGGCCATTATTTTACCCAGCTTTTAGTAAACCGTATGGGCGAATCATCTGACTATCCAATTCAGCTGTCAGAACTCTATAGTAGTAACATACTTCTTAAATCTAGGTTAAAAATATTTTTATCTACTTGAATGAAACCTAATCCAGGAACATAATATAGGACAGTCGTAGGGCAGGGTAGGCGGAATATCATAATTTAATTACGAAATGTTATTATTTAGCAGTTTTAGCACAAAGCCACAGAAATAATATATAAATGTTTGTACAGTCAACTACAAAGAGATGTATCCATTGTGAAAAGGTGGATACATCTCTTAGTAGTCGACGGTACCATACGTCAAACTCATCTGTGGTGTGACTGGTGTGGTGGGCCGTAATATTACTCATACTCCGGAAATGCTCAAAATGTGCATCATAAATAAACTATCGGATTCCCATAAATTCGTTGTTGTACTGTAACGGAAACCCTAACAGATGTTAATGGTCTGAATGGATTAAATATTTGACGATGACTCGTTTCCATTTTATTTCGTTTAGTGGAATTAGAAGGGAGATCTTAAATAGTTTCTCTTACAAACAGCAAAACTAACTGACCATCGGTGGACCTTATGCCTTTAGTAATAAGGTTTACGAACTGTTACTTAACAGTGTGGGCGATGGTATTTTATAACGCATCTCATGCGCTGTGTAATAGTGCTAATCAGTAGATTTACAAAAGGGCTTCCAAAACACGTATGAATTTCCTTTCAATTCAACCTAACTGTATTTATAGAAAAAATATCAGGTAATAATGACAAAAATCTGTAAATTACCATACAAACTTAAACTCAAATGGCTTGACTAGACTAGACAGTTTGACCCCTTTGGTTGAAACTTATTTATTTAATCGTATAGCGTATATATGTCACCGTAAAATTGTAAACACTCGTCAGTTTATAATCTCGCTAGTTAAATTATAAACTGACGGCAGGAAGATTATAAACTAACCTAACCTAACCTACGTTAGATTATAAACTAACGGGTTCACAATCTTACGGTGTCATACATAAACATTCTCAAACAATATGTAAGTAGCTAAATAAAATAATTATATATCCACATTCAGGGTCACGAGCCACGAGGTTACGTCAGGCAGGTGTTAATTTATACAGATCTTCCGGGGGGCCTGGAAAAGAGTGCAGAGGGCAGCGTTGTATAATATGCTCAACGGTTTGAACCTCTTCACTACAGTCGCAGAGCGCAGGGTCCCGCCAGCTCCATTTATGGCGGAAATAGTTACAGCGTCCGTGACCTGAGGCCCGTTTCTCAAAAGCTTGTATTGTACTTAACTCGTAATACAAGTGGAAATCCCTTTCTAACAAATGCTGTTAAAAATCGACATCCGTTTGTATTAAAAGTTACAAGCTTTTGAGAAACGGGCCCCTGTCCTCAGTCTGGTCAGTCGGGCCAAAGCCGAAGCCGTCAGGTTTCGCTGTAACGACGGATTTTAAAAATGAATCTTATTTACCATGGATCCCAGCTAAAGGTTCCGTCACACAAGCGCGTTTTCCGGGCGGGGCGTGCTTTTACATATAAAACGCTCACGCTCCGCCCGGAAAAGCCGCCTGTGTGACGAAGCCTTTAAGCTTTTTGAATTGCTACTCCATAGTATAAACAGTTATGGCCGCGGCCGGCCCGTCCGCTCATTAAAACAACATTTCGCAGATTTTATAGCGATATGATATGAGTCCAGGTAAAAACGGGCTTTGAAATCTAGTTCATTTCATGAAAATATGAAATGAGTTTTCTGCTTTACCAATTTCACTGCGTGAGTAGAAGGGGAGAAAAATGTCTATGCTTCTTTAGTTATTGCTGTGGAAATATGTCTGTTTCACCACTAATTTGGCATAAAGACCGACTCACGCTAGACCGGGCCCGGCCAGGGCGTCCGACATGTCATTTTCTATAACGTCTGATCGGTGATCACGTGGTGCTTTCCATAGAAACCGAAGCGCCGGGAGCTCCGGCCCGACCCCGACCCGGTCTAGCGTGAGTTAACGTTAAAGTTGACATCAACATCTAGGTGCGCAAGTTTTTGAACTACACGCACTTGATTTTGTTAATTAGCATGAACGTTTTGCCCACTGGGGATGTCACTCGGTCGACACACAACACTAACGATAATATTCGATTTTTCAACCCGTAATATTCCTGCTTAAATTTACTGGATTCCATGTGGATGAGATCCTAAAACCATCGTCCCGATTGAAACTTAAAACGGGAGTATTAATGCTTCGTCACACAGGCGCGTTTTCCGGGCGGGGCGTGAGCGAGGCGCACATATAAAACGCTCACGACCCGCTCACGCCCCGCCCGGAAAACGTGCCTGTGTGACGGAACCTTTAAAGCTATAGTTTTTTATAGGCGATTGAGTTATTGGCATTTGTTTCGAAATTAGCTATAGCCTAAATCTGTTTATAAACTTCACTTCGTTGGCTAACCGTCTACCCGAAAGAATTCGGAATTCGGCTTCATTATGCCGCTGCAGAATGCGGGAAATTAATGGGCCTTTGATCCGCAGCTGTCTTGTCTGTTCGAGGGTGGATATGCGGATTCTAGGTACCTACCTTACCTACCTATAACGGGTCTCCATTGTTTCCCATAAAGTTTTAAGTCATAATGTATTGTTTGTCCGCATTTTCGTTTGTCATAATTTGGTTTTTCTCAGAAACGTGTAACTTTTCAGGATTGCCATAAAACAAACCTTTTTTTTGAGAGGGGAAATGCTTTACGCATACCACCCGGCGCGGGGACAGGCCGGGATGGTTATGTGGGACTCCCTGTTGTGGGCTAATGAGACCCCAGGTTTACCCACTAAAACCCCTGTGTTGCCGCCTCGCTGCTATACGGCGAGCTCCCGGGACGCCGAAGTAGGTACTCTTCCGCAACCTCGCCAGGCCATAAAACAAACCTAACCTAGCCTATCTATAGGATAACCTTAGAAAATTCCTGAAAAGTTAACGGTTTCTGTATTATGACTAATGATAATCTGACAATCATTACATTATGACTTTCAATCACTATGTCAAACAAAGGGATTCGACCTATAACGTTTAGATAGGTATATGTACAATATGTACATTAACGCTCCGTGATTGATAAGCCATTTAGGATTCTAGCTAAATTGGAAATTCCATAGCGTAAGTATGGAACAACCAATTTAGCTAGGACCCTAAATGGCGTAACAATCACGTGTGGTGACTGTACATATTAGAATCCGCATATAAAACATAGTACGTAAGGGAAGATAAATTTGATGAAAAGTTCTACTAGCTCTCTCGGCCTGATTCGAAATTTAACATACGCCAAAAATTTGCTAGCTGGAAGAGATCTCTATTAGGGATAAGTTCGCCTTACTTACATCTTTTACTTTGTTATGTCTATTTTATGTAAACTTGTACATGACATACATACAATTACATACTTTTAAACGTAGTACAGATTTAATTGACAATATACTCGTACTGGCCCTTTCATCGCCTCACATAAATCTTGTGTTCACAAGATACGTAAGCCTTTGCAATCACGCCTTGCTCCACTTTCTAAACGGGATATTAGCGAGTCTGTTCTGGCTTCTTATTGGTTGGGAAAGAGTGGTCGACAGTTCTAAATATACCTGCATAAAGTTATTTGATTAACAAGTGGTCCTAGAGACTGCAAGAATACAACCTATATAGAGAATCCACGAAAGCGCTGGTGGCCTAGCGGTAAGAGCGTGCGACTTGCAATCCGGAGGTCGCGGGTTCGAACCCCGGCTCGTACCAATGAGTTTTTCGGAACTTATGTACGAAATATCATTTGATATTTACCAGTCGCTTTTCGGTGAAGGAAAACATCGTGAGGAAACCGGACTAATCCCATTCCGGGCCTAGTTTACCCTCTGGGTTTGGAAGGTCAGATGGCAGTCGCTTTCGTAAAAACTAGTGCCCACGCCAATTACTGGGATTAGTTGCCAAGCGGACCCCAGGCTCCCATGAGCCGTGGCAAAATGCCGGGACAACG
This sequence comes from Cydia amplana, assembly GCF_948474715.1. Classification (NCBI taxonomy): domain Eukaryota; kingdom Metazoa; phylum Arthropoda; class Insecta; order Lepidoptera; family Tortricidae; genus Cydia; species Cydia amplana. Next base: position 19,942,603 of record NC_086071.1, read on the forward strand.
CGAGGAAGATGATGATAGAGAATCCACGATGTTGTACGAGTCAGCTTGCTTTTATCAGCCAAGGGTTACATAGTAGTTAACGAAGTTGACGCGGGCCGCACTTTGTTAATATTTATGACTTTATCAGACATCGTCGTTTGTCAATATTACATACAAAATAGCCAGGGAGGCTCGCGGGCCGCAAGTGACAGGTTCACGGGCCGCAGGTTGCGAACCGCTGCTATAGGCCAGCGGTTCTCAATCTTTTTTTTTGACGGAACCCTTTTGGAAAGCGAAATACTTGATGGAACCCTACAATACGGTGGCGGCATAGTAAAATTTTTGGAGGCGACTAAAGCATAGTGTTCTAAATTCTTGCGGAACCCCTGCAGGGGTGTCGCGTAGATATGAGCGCCGATAGGCATTTAGCCGGCGGCGGCGCGCCGGTCAAAATTGGTCGGCGGCGGCGGCGAATCGGCGGCGTGGCCTTGAACCACCTTCGATTAATGAAAAAAGAATTCAAACCAAAATTTTACCGAAAAGACACGTTTTTGCTGTAAGAAAGTTATGAAATAAATGCATTTTTTATTTTCAAACATAATTTATTGAATAATAATACGAAAAAAATTGATATCGTATAAACTGTGGATAAGCGGTATCGCGCGGCATCAGAGGCGGTCTTAATCTTGGCGAGGCTCTGGCCAGAAGATCTTAGCGAGGCCCTTATCTTTTGTGCTAAGTTAAAAATTGCGGATTGACTGTATCAGGGAAACGTCTTGTCGACAGTCCAAAGCAAATCGAGCTCCGTCATTAACCAATATCGACCCAAAACCGATTTAAATATGTCAAAAAGTGAGGCCCAACGCCGAGCTCCATGTAACACCGAATATTTGAAATCGACGCCTCCCAATGCGAGACCGGAGGATGAGCTGCAGGTAAGCATACAGCTAAGAATCGAACGCTAAGTGTAAGGTTGGCCGACGGCCGAACGCCTGGAGCGCCGATTGCGGCGCGCTTCTGTGCGAGGCCGAGCTGCAAGAGAGCAGAGCGAGGGCGCAGGCCGATAAACACCGAAGCCATAGTGTTAAAGATCTGGAGCTTTCCAGCGCGCGCATTCGTGCGACGCCAAAGGCTGAGCTGCAATGGAGCTAAGATCGTATAAGGACCAATGCTCAAGCGTTTTAAAGCGGGCCGAAAGTTGAGCTCCAAACAGGGCCAAAAACTTGCAGGTTCAGATAGCGGCTTAAGGCCCATTTACACGATACAAGATTCTTGAACAAGAATCGGCAATAATTGTATGCAAGTTTTGCCGTTCAATAATTGAATTCAAGAATTGAATCAAAATGTTTACACATGAGCAATAACCAAAATCTTGAATGCAATTATTGTATACAATTCTTGATAGGCAATATTCTTGACCGTATTTCGTTTACACCAAAGACATTTATTGAACGGCAATAATTGCATGCAAGTCTTGACAGGTCTAAACTTCAAGTTGAATCAAGTATGATGTATTGAAGCCATATTGAAGCAAGAATTGAACCGATTTGCATTGGCAGATTTTCATTCAATATTGAACGTAAAGAACGTTGTTGGGTGTTGTTGGGTGGTAAAACTGATAAAATGAGCAAAAATAATTTTAAATTAGGTAGTTCGGAGATAATTAAATTCATAGAAATTTATAGAATTCATCAATGTTCGTGGGACACAGAGAATAAAAATTATAAAAACCGCGAGGCTCGCGGGGTTGCCCTTGCAGCTTTTTCAAAAGAATTTGGGGTAGAAGGTTTTGGTCCCAAAGAAATAACGAAGAAACTTAAGGGCATAAGAACGCAATATCAAGCTCAAAAGAAGAAAGTGAAGGATTCAATGGGAACTGGATCTAGCAGTGCTGATGTTTATAAGCCATATTAATAACTTGTGTGGTACAATTTGATGGACGCATTTTTAACGCTTCTTTTGTTACGTTTTTCTAACAGTCTTTCTCGTAACTAGGGCTTGCAAATATTCGAAACTTTCAGATATTCGAATATTCGACTTTTTCTGACGACGTATTCGAATATTCGAATAATTATTCGAATATTATAAAAAATAAGAAAAGGAACGAGAAATCGGTTTATTATCGTTTTATTCAAAAGCTTTTTTCACATATTGCTAAAACTAAGGATATTTGTCAGAAATCCACTTAATTGACTAGATTTTATCATCCTACTATTTATAAGATGCCCACATTTATAAAAACAAGTAAAACGCCAAAATTAGACGTATTTAATATTTCTTGATAAAACTTATTATAAATGCGTCGTTGCGTGAAATAATATAACTTTAACCGTCCAAACACCTAGGTATGTAAGATATTTTTTTAGTAGGTAATTATTTTCCGATTTAAATTAACTTGTCACTCAGAGGCCTGTAAAAAGGCCTTTAATTTCATTGTATTTTGAATCTTTATTGACTTTATTTGTTTTGGCAAGTTATTATTCCTAATGGCCGGCTAATTATAATAATATTGGAATATTTAAGGGGAAAAGTTAGTTGAGTGAGTACTGGGTGGATTATTCGTCAGCTAAAGGTGCATGGTTAGATTACCAAGTTGGGCAGGTTTGGTATGATTAAATTTGAGAATTGCGATAAGTGGCAAGGTTTAGACTTCAAAAATTCGCTTAACGTACGCTTGTACTGAATATACAGAATGACTCTTTAACTTAAAACTTACGCACCGTAAAAATAACATACTTTTTGATTTCGTTTTCTTTTAAATTGAGTTAGGTTTCACTGTATTCACGAAGTCTATCGAGCGGAATACAGTAAAAATATTATTTCCTTCGTATTTGGGTACCTACCGTTCCTCATTCACTGTAAATACCCGTAAAACACACAGAAACTGTAACTACAGCGGATGACATAGATTTTTTTATAGTAATAAAAAATATTCGAATATTCGAAACCTGAGCGGCCGAATATTCGAATATCAAAACAGGTCGAATATTCGACAAATTCGAATATTCGAATATTCGAATTGCAAGCCCTACTCGTAACACAGTTGCTACTATAGCAGCGACAAGGAACACACCTTCGCGTACGGAATTCATGCCGAAAATAAAATATGGATTGGCACTTCTTGTATTCAATTAACTGCACTAGACTTCGTTTACACGTATGCCAGTATTGAATTCAAGTTGCTACTTGAATACAAGAATGTCACGTATGTTTAGATAGTGCAAGTTTTTTGTTGCCTCAATTTTATTGTATTGAATGTTCAAGAATCATGTATCGTGTAAATGGGCCTTTAATTCCATGCGAGCGATGCAAGGCCAAAGATTGAGCTGCGAGAGAGCAAAGCTTGAAATTTGAACAGCGGCCAAGTTTTTGAGACCCGATTCCGACGCCCTTCCGTGCGAAGCCAACGGCCGGACATTTGGACGTGGAAACGCTTAATATCTCAAAATTAACCCCATTTTATACCTTTTAAAGACGTTTAACCATGCTTGCAATGGTTAAATTCGCGGTAAATGACGGAGCTGGCAAAATTAGTTATGCATTGGATTGGTAATCCAAAGATGTGGGTTCGAGTCTCACGTTAGCCAGAGTTGATCACAGTTAATTTTTTCATTGTTATTGACATATGTCTAGTGTATATATACAATCTATAAATTGTAATGTGGAACTTTCCACAATAAAAATGGAAGGAAATCAGTATGTTTATTACAAGCATATTAGTGTTAAAATTGATATTAAATAATTTCGTTTCCCCAAGACTAGTAGCGCGGTTACTAGACAGGTAAGTTTGCATTTGCCTTCAATATTTTTGAATTATATGGGCCTAAAATACCTTTTGAATGCCTATAAACAGTATAAACTATTCGAAGTGGCGCCGTTAATGATCTAAACTCGATTAAAAATATATTATCTGATTCTGAAAGTAGTAGTAACTACCAAGGTCACGCCGATGCCACGCCGATAGCGCAGCGTCGGCGGCGGCGGTGCGAAAATTTTGTCGGCGGCGGCGGCGCGCCGGCGCGGCGCTCATATCTAGTGTCGCGGAACCCTAGGGTAGGGGGTATGGCTGCTATAGACCAAGCAATAAGAAGAGAAAAATACTTGGAAGTGGAACACAAATTTTGACTCCGTATCTTTGTTTGGTTTGGACTATTATAGTTAGGAGGTGAACATATCAAAAGTCCCCGGCCGTAGCCTTTGAGCCGGGGGGAGAGGGGGTAAGAAGGTCCAATTATTCGATAAAAAAGGTACCAAACACGGTCTCGCTTCACTGCTGTAGATATCAAGATAAAATTAAGAGCTCTAAATAAACTTTCAAGAGCGGATATCTCAGAAACTATTCAAGAATCGAGATATAAAACTTGTAACAAATAAAATAAAATAAACTTTCCTTTTGTAGAAGTGGCCATGACGGCCATGTCGCTAAGACGCATAGTTTCCGAGGTCGAAAAACTTAATTCATTATCACTGTCATTATCACGCTGTCAAGTAGATCATCATATCCGTAGGTCAGTATACAAATAACAAAAGGAATAAACAAGTTGTTTAGTGAATCAGCAAGGGAATAACCTAAACTCCACCTGTAGCCAAAGCCAACCGGTTCTGTTTACCTTTGTGCATACACAAACGTTCAACCACCCTAAATTGACCATTTGTAATCCTTATTGTAAAGAGACAAGGCTCAACTATGGTTATATACGCAGACCAAACTGCGACGTAGAATTTCTCATTCACACTCGCGTGGGCGTAGGTAGAGTGAGTGAGATAGTGATATGGGCTCGGTCAGTTTTGCGGTGGTCAGTTAATGCTTACACATAGGGCTTCGGTCAAAGCCTGGGTCGAACAGAGCCTACAAAGTAATCCTGTAACCGTACAAGTTTGCGTCGACATAGATACAAGCTAGAAATCATATTAAACATCCTTGTTCGTGTAATAACATCCTAGCAGGGTGCTTTAACAATGACAATATTACTATTATTTTTTCATTTCTCATGCTCTGAAAGATTTGTTGTTCTAAAAGTTGTGCAGAAAGTGATACGTTTCTGCACTAGAGCATTTAACTTTCAAAGTACGATTTATTTCGTTGTACGAAATTTTGTTTTAAATGGAGTTGTTATAATCATAATGATAATATATTTATTGTGACTATAGGTATATAATTTCCATTCTGATTTTTAACTCTCCATTCCATAAATAACGATTATTTTATCTAAATTGTTAATTGAAAGTACCCTCGAGAAACAGTATAAAGTATTATACTCAGTCATGTTTTTTAAAATCACATATATTTTACTTTCCTCGTATTCGAAATGAGTGGTTAACTCGGATGAAAGGCATCATTTCAGCCTCGGACTATTGGCGCTCTCTCTGCGTTCGAGCACCAAACTACCTCGGCAGAAATGAGTGCCTTTCACCCCTTGGTTAACAATCTACTATTGTTGGTTCATTCTAGAATAGTCACTTAGCTGCGTTAGACTATACTAGATTGCGTTAAAATTTATATTAGACCCGGCTGGATAAGAAGCAGTCTCCATGAATAATTCAAACGTTTACTCCAAACATAACGCACGCAAGTTATGTTATAGACTCCTTTATGATTTGAATGTAGTTTAGCTCCGCGCTGATTTCATTAACAACTTAAGCTTGTGTGAGTTGGTGTTTTGTATAATAATAAGTCACGTTCCACGGGAAAAGGTACCTTATGGCGGCTGGCGCTCACGTCGCATAGCACCGCAATAGTTATTGGAGCGGTGTTAATAATAGCGTAAGCGCCAACCGCCATAGGGTATCTTTACCCGTGGGACGTCACAATTATCTTAATTTTTTATAATTGTTTTATTTTGTGTAATACCTAATGTTATTTCTCTTACAAGCCTTACAACTTTAATCTCTCCATGTTTACCAACTGTTTTAGTGATAAACTGTTTCAGTCAGAGGTTGCATGGTAAATCATCATCCTCACGTTCGACCCGGCTTTTCGCCAAGGGAGCCTTGGTACGTAAAATGAAGTTTAATTTCGAATTTTGGACCAAAGTTATGTAGGCACATTTACGGTATTTAATTTAATTTATAATAATACAGTATTGACCGCGTTAAGATTGCGAAACGATCGTGCCGCAGGTGCGTGAGAGGAAGGGGGCAAAAGCGGGACCGGGGGGAGTTGGACTCATTAGTTATTTAGCGCGAGGCGGACGGGCTCGCTTTATAAATTGGCCTTAAAATGCCTGTTTGCTCTCGTCAGCGAGATCACAGAGTGCATAATGGTATAGAAGTCATACTTGAATTAAAATATAAATGAATAAGGACAATAGATATATGTTACTTGAATGTTCATGTCAAATATCATGTTATTTCAGAATGTCGTTTTAAAATGATAGCGTAACTTCGATTGTATGGCGGCGGCGGGAATAGGTACCGAAATTCGCAAATTGCGGGGATCTTTCTCTTTTACTCCAATGAAGGCGTAATTAATAGAGATGCCCCGAATAGTGGTTTTGGCCGAATACCGAATATTCGGCCCCTCTCTCGGCCGAATACCGAATATTCGGCATGACATGCGAAGATATAGAATATGCGGCATGACATTTTCAGTCACAATTATTATGAAAACTGATCGCTAACAAAGCTCAACGTTAGATGACGTTAGCTAAAATATATTTTTGTTGAACAGCATTAATGAATAGAGTCAAACAAAACAGACTCATGATTTTTTTTTTATAATTAATGGGCTTACTCATGGCCACAGACTAGCCGAGGCGAAGACGTGGCCTACGATGGAGCGAGCCTGCCCAGAAGGTGCCTGTTCACCCTTGATTTGAAGGTAAAAAAAAATAAAATAAAAATAAAAAATCAACAAATGCTCAAAAAAGGGTCTTCGTATTTAACAACTTTCCAAGAACACATTCTAAATATTCGTACATAGTTTTTGGTTATTTTTATTGTGCAATTTTTCTTTTTAAGTAGGTGCAACAGATATTCGGTTCGGCCGAATAGTAGGCAACATTCGGCCGAATACCGAATATTCGGCAAATTGGCCGAATAGACCGAATACCGAATAGTTGCCGAGTATAGTAATTAATTAGTGTGACAGAGAAAGATGCCCGCAATTTGCGAACTTCGATTTTCGCGGTTATAGCCCTGTGCGGTGTCTAGTGTTGGTTAAGACTTGAGTCCTTTGATTTCTCTGACTCGAGCGGTTTTTCAGACTATATATATTAAATCTAAACTCGAGTTTTTTTCAGCTTCTTAGAGACCCGAGCCTTTTGTAAAGACTTGAGTCCTTTTGACAGAACTCGCGATTTTTTTTAGATACAATTTCGAAATGGATTGTTTTTGTAAAATTCACGGATCCGGAGGCCTTGTAAAACAAATAATTATATGTATCAGTTGCTTCTTGCTAAAGATTTTTGAAAAGAAATACCTATACTGTGAAGAAAATTGCACAGTGCACATATCTACGAAGGAATTCTGGGAGTACGGTCCTCCTACGGGCCCGATTCCGATTTTGAACTAGATATCTATTAGATAACTACTAGACATCACCAAGATATGTCAGTGTCAAACAAGTGTCAAAAGTGACGTGTTTGTTAAAGAAACGTCACTATTGACACTTGTTTGACACTGACATATCCAATCTGTATCGTTTCAATATCTAGTATTTGACGTATCTTAAAGTTCGAATATGGCTGTATGTACCTACATGTACGTACATGTATATATCAGCCATCATACGCCCGAAACGGAACGTTACAAAACTGTAGCACGTATAAATAAGTAACTTACTTAGTCCCTTTCCCCGAAGGCCCCTAATGAGTGTAATTGTCCCCTATTTTCCCCTCCTTAATTATGTATGCCCTTCGTATCCAATTCTTGATGTTTATTTTCCCAAGTTTCTTACTTATTTTGTGTGTTTTGAAATGTCTTTGAGTTACCAATTTTTAGGTATTTTATATTAAAATACGTTGAAAAAGTATACTTACGGCCTCCTAGTCCTAACCTAATCTGTAGTGACACTTGTGACCCTGGCCCCTGCCTATGAAACAGGTGGTCCCGGGTTCGAATCCAGGTGAGGACATTTATTTGTGTGTTTATCACGAATATTTGTGACGTTTTCAACCAAAAGGATTGTCGGTTGTCGATAAGGTTAATTTCAAATTGATAGCGCCTTATTGACAACCGACAATAAGTACCCTTTTGGTTAAGAATGGCACATTTGTTCCTGAGTTATAGATGTTTTCTATGTACATATCTAAATATGTATGTATTTATAAATATAAGTACATATGTATATCGTCGCGTCGTTCGTCGCTTAGTACGCACAAGTACGCATAGTACGAGTACAAGTCTTGCTTAGTTTGGGGCTGGGTTGATTTGTGTAAGATTGTCCCCAAATTTACTTATTTTATTTATATTGTTAATCATTCTAACAAACGTTTTAGTTTATTTATCAAAGCTTAAGGAGAATATTTTGAATATGTGTGACGTTCCACGGGAAAAGGTACCTTATGGCACCTGGCGCTTACGTGGTATTGGGGCGAGCAATGGTATTGGAGCGGCGTTAATAATAGCGTAGGCGCCAACCGCCATAAGCCTTTACCCGTGGGACGTCACATTTTATAATTATCTTATTTTGTGTATAATGTCATTTCTCTTACAAGCCTTACAACTTTAATATCGACAGTTTTCGTTCCAACATATTTTCCACTTAATTGGTCAAAAGGTTAACATCGATTTCACGGACGAATTCGTTTTTGTAAGTACACCCATCTGCAATAATATAGTACGCTTCGTTTGCCCCTTTCGGCTCGGTCAGCAATCCCCTATTTCTCGGCCTTTATAGAAATGTATTAAGGTTCCGTCACACAGGCGCGTTTTCCGGGCGGGGCGTGAGCATTTTATATGTAAAAGCGGCGCGTCCCGCTCACGCCCAGCCCGGAAAACGCGCCTGTGTGACGGAACCTTTAAGGCCAAGCCACACCGGATGCGTGTGCGTGACGTGCACGTACACGTACGCGTCCCGCTGCGTTGTAGAATACGAAAACACATAAGAGAGGACACACCGCTTGCGTGACGTGTGCGTGACGTGCGCGTACGCGTGACTTGCACGCAACGCAGCTCCGACGAGACAAACCGGCTGCGTACTGCGTGCACGCGTCCACGCAGCGGAGCGGCAACGTCGCTTCGTTGCGTGCAGTGATGACGTTGTGTTTAACTGCGATCCCTATGAGAGGGCGAACCGAGCAGGTTCGGACACGCACAGCTCGGTGCTGCATAGGTGCTATGCGTGTACACGCGCAGCTCGCTTGTATTTATTTACAACTCGGTCGGTGCGCGTGCTGGTTTTTAATATGGATTCAGTGATAAAAGAAAAACTAATTAAAATCTTTAAAATATAAATATCTTATATCTTTATATTTTTTTTGTAAATGTATATTTACAACATAGCACAAAGATTACAAAAAAATACGTCTTATATAAATAATTTGGCCTGTGGGAACAAATCGATGTTAGGTATTAACCAGGCATGTTATATGTGTAATAATTGCAATGGCGGCATTAGGTGAGCTGCTTCCATTTGCAACGGGAGTCACATGATGTAGGTACTGTCGCAGGGGTATTTTATTTTACTGCACGCATGACTGAGCTGCAGCGTGCACCTGCGTGGCGTGTGCAGCACACTGCGTGGCGTGCGCTGCGTGACGTGCGCGTCACCCGGTGTGACAGGGGTGCTGCGCACGTCACGCAGCGCACGCCACGCAGTGTGCTGCACACGCAGCCGGTGTGGCTCGGCCTTTAGGTATAGGTACATGTATTAGAAAAAGAATTGGTAATCTTACCGAACTTTTTTTTAAGTTCTCTACTTTTATAGTCGATATACCAAAATCGACCCAGTAATTTCGACGCTACAGTAGAACACTCGACACAAGCATACATACTACATTATACTGCTAAAATTATCCGTAGCCGAGGCAATTTTATTTTTATAAAAAAAAACTATAACATATTATTGAACGATTTACATGAATATATAGGTACTATGATTACTATTTTACCATTTCAAACGAAACAAAAATGTCTGCGGATTGGATTCTAAAAAGCGTTCTTCATAAGTTTCACGACATTCTGATAGGAACTATAAATCATATCAGTATCGCGGTTATTTACTTGTTCGACGCCATTTTTCGGGCGACCAAGTTTGGCCATAAATCCTCGTTGGCGGTTGAAAGCCCGAATGATATTTCAAATGCTTACTACTTCCTCTTCCTCGATTCCTCATGACTGAGGGTCGCGACCACATAAGCTTACCTACATAAGCCAATCGAACCCTCTAGTCTAGCGAATCGCGGCCTAGCCAAGGTGACGATCGCTATCGATTCGCCATCGAATCGCTTTGTATTTCTCTATCAATCTTCCATATTGTCTACGGGGTCTAGCCAAGGTGACGATCGCTTGCGCTTCGCCATCGAATTGCTTTGTGTCTCTCTATCACTCTTCCTATTTGTGTGACAGTGACAGTTGCGTTTCGTTCGCTATGTAGCGTTAGCGATTGGCATGTTGTCTACGGGGGATTATCGACATTCGGTAAGGGTAATAGACCCAAGGCTGTATCTGTAAATTTTCTTGATAAAATACCTAAATGACGCCATTTTTCGGGCGGCCAAGTTTAGCCTTAAATAAAAGTAAATTCCGCCAGCCAATATGAGGAAACAACTCAATGCATCAAATTACTTTGCATTTCTCATGCTCTGAAAGAGGGTCATTGTTGTTCTAAAAGGCGTGCAGAAAGTGATACGTGACTGCACTAGAGCATACAAGTACGTACAATTTTTTTCATTTTTTTAAGATAAACAATTGAAATTTGGTTTTAAATGGATTTGTTATACAATTTCCATTCTGAGTTTTAACTCCCCGTTCAATAAATAACGATTGTTTTACCTAATTGAGAGTACCCACGAGAAACAGTAGGTATGTATAATCAGTTGTTTTTTAAAATCACATGCATTTTACTTTCCTAGTATTCGAAATGAAAACTAGAGTGTTTAACTCGGGTGAAAGTCATCATTTCAGCCTCGGAATATCGGCGCTCTCACTGCGTTCGAGCACCAAACTACCTCGGCAGAAATGAGTGCCTTTCACCCCTTGGTTAAAAATCTACTATTGCTACTCTTGTAGATAAATGCCTCATTTGTTTTTGAAGAATAAAGACAGCCTATACGGGCTGGTGTAGTAATAATAAACATACTTGTCCCAGGTAGGTAGCCGGGAAGACGGTCATTATTCCTATCCAAAAGGCAAGTTTGTTACCTGAGGGCCTATCGCGAACCACGTTACACGTGTTGCCTCTCTGTCGCACTTGTAAATTCGTACGTATGTGTGACAGGGAGGCAACACGTCGAACGTGGTTCGCGGTAGGCCCTCAGGCAGGGCCGGGATTCTCGTTACCGCGTTCTTTGCAACTTTTGAGAGTTTTATTACGAGAACAGGTACTTAGACGCTATTAGGGTCTTGTGAATGATGTTCCTGTAATTTTTACGGGGTTTTTACTTAGCCACACAGCGTATATATGTGACGTTCCACGGGAAAAGGTGTCTTATGGCGGCTGGCGCTTACGTTGGAGCGGCGTTAATAATAGCGTAGGCGCCAACCGCCTTAAGTTACCTATACCTGTGAAACGTCACATATGGGTGATAAGTTTTTAGTATGAGTCTTAAACTTAACTACTCTTAACTCATACTAAAAACTACGCTTACGTTAACGCGAGCGAGCAAAAATAATAAATAATCTTATACCTTCAAATATATATATAATTATTTTTTATTTATATATATATTTCGGAGGTCTCGGAAACGGCTAACGATTTCGATGAAATTTAATTGCTATACGGGGGTTTTCGGGGGCGAAAAATCGATCTAGCTAGGTCTTATCTCTGGCAAAACTCGCTTACTTAATACACACAGCAAAGTATGTTTGAAGTTTGAGCTATAAATAAGTAAGTATTGATTGATAATGTCAATGACGTTGTGAAGAATAGCTGTTACAAAGTTGACGATTGATTGTGAAAGTTTTTAAGGGAGGGAATAAATTTGCATTTCATGGACCGATTAAAGGTAGGAACAACGTATACAATGCATTATGAAATCTGGACCCAGAATTTGTACTTGTCATAAGCAACCCAACGGATGACAAGTATATATCAGCCATATTCGAACTTTAAGATACGTCAAATATTAGATATCTAAACGATATGGATCGGATATGTCAGTGTCAAACAAGTGTCAAAAGTGAAGTTTTTGTTTGAAGAAACGTAAGTTTCTAAGTATACAAATTTCAGGGTGCAGATTTCGTAATGCATTGCATACGTTGCGTTGCGTGGGCTCAGTTGGTTAATGCTAAATGAGAGTTTAGGTATAACCCTGTATGGAACTGTAAATTTTCCGAATATTGCAGTTAAAATCTTTTAGGTATAATTAATTGGTTAGCAACATAGTGACGTCCCACGGGTAAAGGCAGCTTATGGCGGTTGGCGCTTACGCTATTATTAACACCGCTCCAATACACTCTAAAAAAAATTTGGTTGGCCCTATCAATATCTTGATAGTCGTAATCAAGCATCTTGATTCCATACGAGCCTAACAAGAACTTAGACACATCAAATAAGGTAATTCTGATTGCTATTACTATATCTATGTAACTGAACCAATTAAGATCTTGTTCAATATTTACACGAAAAATAATTATGCTAACTAATTGATCCTAGCAAGATCAACTAAGGGCTTGATAATTATTATCATGATAAGTTACTGTACCAACTAATACAAACAAGTCAGTTTAACTAAGATGTAGGTCAATATTAACATGAAGAATTACTGTATTAACTATTTGACCCAAATAAGTTCAACTAAGAACATGATTACATCGACTAATGCACCTTATTAGCCTGAACTAAGATATTGTTAAATTTGAATCTCAATTGTTTAATCATTTCAACTAAGATGTAAATCAATGTTAACATGAAGAATTACTGTATCAACTATTTGACCCTAATAAGTTCAACTAAGAACATGATTGCATCGACTTATGCATCTTATTAGCCAGAACTAAGAAATTGTTAAATTTGAATCTCAATTGTTTAATCAGTTCAACTATGAAGCTTGTCTAGTACAATATACCATTCTTCATCAATTGTACTAGTACAATAAAACACAACAACAAGCTTCATAGTTGAACTGATTAAACAATTGAGATTCAAATTTAACAAAGTAAAGTTTTATGAAAAGGGGGTAAATGAATAAAACAAAAAATATATATAATAAGATGTTATTTATTCATCTAAACATTTAGAAAACTAAACGTTTTACATTTAAAAATCGAACTTTCTTTTACATACCTTACATATATATTATAATTAACATTTAAAACGGGCTACAAATATAATGACCGTTTGGCGTACAACCGTCGATTTCCCCCTTATGGGTACCCGTTGGCGGCAGGCTCGGGGACGTCTGTCGCCTACACGAGGGTCCCTGGGATGGCCAATGCGCAAAAAATGGCGCACTCTTAGAGAAGTAAAGGGAAACAGTTCCTCCGAAGTCGAGTCCGCAGTTCGGACAGCCGCTGGCGAGGTTTCGGAAGCATGGTCCCGATCGTTTCCCGTGCCTCGCCTTAAAGCCTTGAGGCGGCCAACAGGGGTTTTACTGGGTACACCTGGGGTCTCATTAGTCCACAACAGGGATTCCCACATAACCATCCCGGCCCGTCCCCGCGCCTTTTATTCCCGTCGCCGCGATTAGCACTTGCTCCATGTTGCACATACACTATTATACGTACATTAGGTACACAAAGCAAAGGTAACACGTTCACTGTTCCAGGCTTGCCGTGAAATAAAGGCACAAGTAAAGTTTATTTCGTTGACGCGTACTTGAATGACTAAGTAGTTGAATGTTGAACGTCGAGGCTGAGACTGACTCCCCACTCGCACGGTCACAGGCGCCGCAGGGGCGCGGGCGGGGAGGACCGCGGGTGCACCGGCGCCCCCCTACTTATCTCTTGATTGAACGGATTAACTGATTATTTAATTAAATTATGAAGGAAATCGATTTAACAAATAATTCTTAATAGAATGGAATATTAGTTTCGTAATTAATACAATAACTTGATCATAATGGGATTGAATGTTTTATCTTCGTTGTTCTAAATATTATATGTTTAGTTGATTAAAATACCAAGTCTTATGTAAATCAACAAAGAGAAAATAATCACATAAACTATTAAAATGTTCATAACTATTACCATATTTATCTGTTTTAATTAATTTGTTAAGGATTGAATCAACCTACGTTACATAATTATGCCAACAAGTTAATGATAGATGCAAAGTATACAATTGTTAGGATTAATAACATACCTACTTTATTAGTTCAATCACAGATACACTTATTGTTTTAAGTAATCAGGTTTCTTTGATTTATGTAAGATCGTTATTGTTATAATTAACTTAACGTCAACTAAGAGAAAACTGCTCTTAGTTGGTCTTCATTTTTTAGAGTGTACTATTGCCGTACAGTACAGCCGCCATAAGGTACCTTTTCTCGTGGAACGTCACATATACGCCAAGTAAGTAGGTATACCTATACTAAGCAATTTTTTATCAAGCAGATACGTCTTCAAACGATACTATAAGTACAAAGAAAAAGCGGCCAAGTGCGAGTCGGACTCGCCCATGAAGGGTTCCGTATTTAGGCGATTTATGACGTATAAAAAAAAACTACTTACTAGATCTCGTTCAAACCAATTTTCGGTGGAAGTTTACATGGTAATGTACATCATATATTTTTTTTAGTTTTATCATTCTCTTATTTTAGAAGTTACAGGGGGGGGGACACACATTTTACCACTTTGGAAGTGTCTCTCGCGCAAACTATTCAGTTTAGAAAAAAATGATATTAGAAACCTCAATATCATTTTTGAAGACCTATCCATAGATACCCCACACGTATGGGTTTGATGAAAAAAAAATTTTTGAGTTTCAGTTCGAAGTATGGGGAACCCCAAAAATTTATTGTTTTTTTTCTATTTTTGTGTGAAAATCTTAATGCGGTTCACATAATACATCTACTTACCAAGTTTCAACAGTATAGTTCTTATAGTTTCGGAGAAAAGTGGCTGTGACATACGGACGGACAGACAGACGGACAGACGGACAGACAGACAGACAGACATGACGAATCTATAAGGGTTCCGTTTTTTGCCATTTGGCTACGGAACCCTAAAAACGGAAAAAAAATCACCGCTTCGAGCTACGCGCCTCCCTAAGGCGTGTAAACAAAAGAAATGGAGAAATTCGCACACTTGGTAAGCTTCGGTAGCTCCGTTACTTAAAGAAGGCCTATACATATATTCACCTGGCAAAATATGGGTAAGTTGAAAAAACATCCCCTATATTCCCCCGTGAAGGCTAACAGCTTAAAAACACTCCCAATATTAAGTGACGTTCCCATAGAATTAGAATAGACAAGAACAACTGTCAATCTTCAAAAGTGCGACCAAAAATGAAATGCAAGTGTGTGCGTAAATTGTCTATGTGAGTTCAAAAATAGTGATGTCATGTTACAACATATTAATAATCTGTCGGTGTTTGGTTGCTTTATCGATAACTTTTTAAAATGTGTTATTTTAAACGTATTATCCAGCGTATTTCGCTAGCGGTGCAAAGAGGAAACGCCAGCAGCGTACTAGGTACATTTAGCCGGGTACCTATGGCCTAATAGCATATAATTATATACCTACCCTTAATTTTTATATTTACCTAGTTATAAGTTTGTTTTGTTTGTTTGTTTGTAAATTACCGTTTTTAGGGTCCCGTACCTCAAAAGGAAAAAACGGAACCCTAATAGGATCACTCGTGCGTCTGTCTATCTGTCTGTCCGTCCGTCTATCACAGCCTATTTTCTCCGAAACTACTGGACCAATTAAGTTGAAATTTGCACACATATGTCATAAGTTTATGACCCAAAGATGGACGTGTAACGTAAACAAATGAATTTTAAATATGGAGGCCATTTTTGGGAGGTAAATGAGAAAATTAAAAAATGAAGTTTTTTCAAACTATATCGTGTTACATATCAGATGAAAGAGCTCATTGTAAGAATCTCAAATATATATTTTTTATAATTTTAGGATTAATAGTTTCGCAGTTATTCAAGAAAATAGGCAAATAATGACCATCCCCCCCCCCCTTATCTTCGAAACTACTGGGTCTAAAATTTTGAAAAAAATACACAAAATAGTTCTTTACCTATAGATGACAGGAAAACCTATCAGAAATGTGGTCAAGCGTGAGTCGGACTTAATGTACGGAACCCTTGAAACGCGAGTCCGACTCGCACTTGGCCGGTTTTTTTTCAAACGTTAAAATTTACGACATTATGACGTATAAATAACACTTGAACTCCGTGTGCTATCAAAATCGTTACAGACTTATCTTAGTCTAACTCTTTCTCTGTGTTGGAAAGTGAAGTTTAAATTTACTGCTAAACATGTGCACCTTCAAAAAGGTATAATAATCGTTATTATTTGAAGTCGGTTATAAAGGTTAATATCTTAATGATGTCTTGTGAAGAAATTATTACATAGCTATTAATATACAGACAAGTTATCGATACTGTCATCTGAACATTTTGTCAAGCCCTAGCGTAAAGTAACAGTTTATGTTTTTACACAAAATATCTTAAATTATTGAGTAATATGATAAAATATTAGCACACAAAGGAAGAAAAACTTATAATTAACTGTATTAAACCGGCTTCTTACACATTTTATGCTGTTAATTTGACAAAATATCGTCAAGAAAATTTCGCTCGGAATATCATAATTCCTCTGAAATGAGTATTTGCTAGGTTTATTTGGCCCCGTGACACTGAAATCCGGTACACTACAAGACACTATCTTCATTGTATTACTTAATCAAATAGTCTTCTTCCGAATTTGTGTATATTTTTCAAATTGAAAATTACGGTGATACGCTCTTGGCCGTCCGCGGCCGTTGTCAAACTCCAAAATGGTCACGTTTTCTCATTTGTAGTCTGACTCTTTCGCACTCATGCAATGTTCATATACGCGAGGGCTTCCCTTTCGCACACTTCAGCTGTCTGTCAAGCGCGAGCGACAATTACAAGTCTGTGGACGTTCCACGGGTAAAGGCAGGCGTAGCTCACTCCGCGATTTCGTCGCGTCGCTACAAGTACTTACAAGTACATGCGGCCCACGCCAATTGTGGTGTCTAGTCTAACTATAGTAGTTGCCGCGCACCGCTACGGAACGGATGCCTGCTCGCGCTTGCGCCACCTAGCGGTCATATCTGTCGTAATAGACGAGTTTTGTTAGAGTGAATCTTCTGTACCTACTATTATTATTTATTCTGTGGTAAAGGTAACTTAAGGCGGTGGGCGCTTACGCTATTATTAACGCCGCTCCAATAACTATTGCGGTGCTATGCGACGTAAGCGCCAGCCGCCATAAGGTACCTTTTCTCGTAGAACGTCACATATTTCACTCATGAATACCCCGATATATGTGGCGTTATCTATGAAAAGGGACCTTATTGTCGATGGCGCTTACGCCATTATTAACGATGCTCCGATTTATATCGGATATGTATTTATATACAGCGACGCTATGCGGCGTAAGCGCCATCGAGAATAAGGTCCCTTTTCATAAATAATGCCCCATATAATGATAGGCAGGTAAAACACCACGCATGAGACAATAGTGGCAAATTGTCGCTGATGTAACTATGCTATGTGATTATAAACGTTTAGAGCAGACGAGTCGAAAAGTTACGCCAGTTAATAATATTAACCGATAGCATAGATAAATAAGTACCTACACAGTTGGTACTCGCGCCTTACATAGCTTTCCTTACGTATAATAAAAACTCGCTTAAAATATAAGACGTATATAAGTAAGTTTAAATCTTATTATGATACATATACATCAGTTTTCGGAAAGCTTTTTAATCTTTTTATAAATGAGTATTGCTCCACGTATGGAGTGCGCACTATAAGCGCTCTAACGTTATTTATTAGCTTAAAAGTAGATACACTTTCTGAAGAAAGTAACTACTTTTAAGTAATTTCGCCTTTTCTGAACTGTGCGCGGTGCGCAAATTTACGTTAAAGGGCAAAGTTTTAAGGTTCCGAAGCCTTAAATGTTCCGTCACACAGGCGCGTTTTCCGTGCGGGGCGTGAGCGTTTTATATGTATAAACGGCGCGCCCCGCTCACGCCCCGCCCGGACAACGCGCCTGTGTGACGAAGCCTTTATAATTTTACGGTATGTTTCTCTTTTATGTATTTAAATTTGGATTGGCCCATCCGAGCGTTCGCCTCATGTGATCCTGATCGCTAGTTATATGAATAGTTATTCGAAACGAAACACAGGGCCTGATTGCTAGTGTAATTTCAGCTCAAATTCATTCGGTTTCGAACAAATAGCGTGTGAGTTCGCGCCACGCACGCGTTTGGGGGAATTTAATCACGAAATGCATTGGGATCATACATATATGAACTTATGAAGCTGGTTTATAAATGTTTGTAAGCCTGTAGGCCTAGCACATGATTGGCGCGACAGTATCTCACGGCGAGATAGACTACCCGTGTCATATTATCATTAGTCATAAAACTGAAACCGTTCACTTTTCACGATTTTCGTAAGGCTATCCTGATAGGTTAGGTTTGTTTTATGGCAATCCTGAAAAGTGACGTGTTTGTAAACCAAATAAATTATGACTAACGAAAATGCGGGCAAACAATACTTATGACTTAAAGGCTTCGTCACACAGGCGCATTTCCGGGCGGGGCGTGAGCCGCTTTTACACATAAAACGCTCACGCCCCGCTGACGCCCCGCACGGAAAACGCGCCTGTGTGACGGAACCTTAAAACTTTTTGGGAAACTATAGAGACCCATTATTTTGTCGTATCCGGATACGTAACTCGGGTATGTCACTAATACCGGTGGGGTTCGGGTTAATTGACATCTCGGCCCAAGGTGTGAAATTGAATCTGCCGAGACGAAGGATTAGACCGGAATCACCGGCTGACAGCCAAGTTCATGAAACCTTTCCTTTGGCACTGACACACGACCAGTTTATAAGGCCAGCGGTGTTATAAGGCCCAAGATACAAGATATACATACAGTTATTTTTAGACACAATTTCTATTTTAAACCCGGTATAAAACTATAAAGAGTAGGTAATTTGATTGTGACGTCACATGCTAGCGTTTCATATAAATTCCATAGTAGCAAAATCGTTTTGACAGTTCGAAAAAAAAAAAACGGATTTGACTAGTAGTCAAATACCCTATTATGCGCGTGCGATAGAGATAGGAAATGGCGGGTAAATGTACGAAATTCCTCGTAATAAGCGTCCTTCCTTTAGCACTTACTCGTATAAAGGGTCAATTTATACTGGACACAATATCTAGTGAATAGCAAGGCTCGGACACACGTCAATTCACACATACGTACAGCATTATCCTCGATTGGACATTTTGTGAAGTGAAAAGCGGCCCGAGGGGCCTTACAAGAAATTGCGTTGCTCGATTAAGTGGGCTCTAATCAATTATAGGGCCCGAAGGGACGGGTGTATCGTCTGAGGTGTTTCCTTGTTTTAGTTAATTGTTTTTGATGTGAGGATGAAACATGTAGGTCTATTACTTTGTTAGTAAAAACAACCTAAACTATTGAATAGGGAATATTACGCGAAACTCTGCGTAGAGGGCGCCCTTCCACAATCCGTCACAATCTAGGGTCTACCGCAAACGAGAGAATCGAAATTTTGTTATCTACCCTCTATCACTCTTGCATATTCAAGCGATAAAGAGGCAGATAGCCGAGTTTCGATTTTCGCGTTTCCCGGTAGGCCCTTTGTAAACAAACCGCCTTGATGTATAAATGTCATATTTTATTGTCTGTGAAAACTTGTCAAAAAACAGTTTAAGGCGCGGTATGTATAAGTTACTCTAACGGCTCGGCCACGACATTGAGCGACTTGCGAGCTTGCGACGGCGGCAGCGATAACTGTAGGTTGGAGGTAGACACAGCGATCGGACTTTTCGTTCCCACCTATGGTTGTCGCTGCCGCCGTCGCCAGTCGCGTAATGTTGTGGCCGAGCCGTAATGGCTCCTCTACACGATGGGCCAACCCCGGCCACTCCAAGGGACGCATTTATGCGTTAGAGGGAGCAAGTGATATTGCTATCTCATTCTACCGCATGGCTGCGTCCCTTGGAGTGGCCGGCGTTGGCCCATCGTGTAGAGGAGCCATAAGATGGGTGGTAGTGCTTCACTCTGGCGGAACTTTGCAGTAATACCCCCTATTCCGAATAGATAGACACACGAGTTACTGCTTCGTTGGTTTTCCGGCCTTGTGCATCGAATGCATGTGCAGTGTGTGCAATTTGCTTGTGGTTTTGATAAGCAGCCAGCGCTGTTCTCATTGCTTACCTACCTACCAAAGAGAATTTGAAATACTTAGAGGCGGATTGTCAAAGTAAATTATGTAGCCACAGTACATTTACTGCCATCTTTGGACAGAAGATTAAAACTGTTAAGGTTCCGTCACACAAGCGCGTTTTCCGGGCGGGGCGTGATCGGGGCGCACCGCTTGACTACATAGTATAAAACAAAGTCGCTTCCCGCTGTCTGTGTGTCGGTATGCTTAGATTTTTAAAACTACGCAACGGATTTTGATGCGGTTTTTTTTAATAGTGATTCAAGAGGAAGGTTTATGTATTTGTTAACCCGTGCGAAGCCGGGGCGGGTCGCTAATTTACATATAAAACGCTTATGCCTCGCCCGGAAAACGCGCCTGTGTGACGTAACCTTGAATTTACTGCAATCTTTATTCATAATCATAATCATTTATTCGTCGCAAATTAAAACTGTTAGAACGCCATTTGACTTTGATCCTTATTCTTTCACTGATATGTGTAAATTTCTTAAATATCAAAAATCACGCCATTTACGAGTACGAGTAATGTCGTTCTTTCACTCGATTTTTCGCATAAAGAAGCATGAAAAATTGCTTAGTAGCTGAAGCGGCGGCTCAATATAAAACGTTTTATTATACAACCGATATTCGCCCGCTATATCTCCAGATTTAGGGATACCAGTTCACGAAATTTTTATCTATAAGATATTTATAGTTGGTCAACAAATCTTATCTGTTGAAAAAGGCGGCAAATTTGAAAAATCGCGGGTTAGCAACACTACGTTTGAATTGTTCGAAAATCGCGTGTCATTTATATCTTATCTGTGGAACTGTTTTGTTTACATTTCATCGATGTTCGATGTACATTGCTGCTTTTTGTGGCATTAAATAGTAGTTTGTGTTACAAGGGATAAAAATGATATATTTCCGTCAAGGGCGTGCATTGAACCCTGAATGAAGCGATGGATTCTAAAGTAGAATCCTGAGCGTAATGAGGGATTCAAGTGTTAACGCCCAAGACGAAAGAATTATGATACCGTGTGACACATACTGCTTTTCACATCAACTATGAGGAAAATAAAAAAAACCTTAGTGTTGACACAATATGATGCTTAAACAGATTATTTAAGCTAAAAAAAATGTAAAAATAGTGTGTTAAAACAGAAAAGTGTTACTTTGATCCATCCTAGCAGGGAGGAAAAGTGCCTCTTTGATCCCTTCTAGCAGGGAAGAAAAAGCTCTTTTATTAAAGTACTAGCTGTTGCCCGCGACTTCGTACGCGTGGATTTCTATATTGGTGGTTATAAATTCTACATTAGCTTAGAACATTACGCAGCAAAAGATAGCAGTAGGAACGGTTAATCATTTGTTAATTATTATACAACGCATGAGATTTGTCTTTCACAACCTGGCTACGAAGTTTCAAGCCCCTAACTGAATAAAATTGTTCTCGATAATCTCGATATAGTCTCTCTCAACCCCCAGAAGATTTTCAAGTCCACTATTTAATAAAACCTACTAACTAACTACCTATTTACGAAGTTTGAAGTTCCTAGCTTTAAATAAAATTTTAACTCTCTACCAACTCTCAACCCCTGTTTAAACTTTTAGGGGATGAATTTTTAAAAACGCTGAAATTACTTTTCTTGTATTGTAATAATAAGCTTAAAATAAAATTTGCACCCCAAGACAAAGTTTCATCCCCTTTTTTACCCCCTTAGGGGTTGAATTTCCTAAAACGTCGCAATTACTTTTTTTTGTAATCGGCTATTATGCCTTTCTAAGAAGTTTCAAAGCATTTGTAATGGATTCAAACTTTCAACCCCTTTTTAACCCTGTTAGGGGATGAATTTTCAAAAACGCTGAAATTACTTTTCCCGTTTTATAATAATATCCTCATATACAAAGTTTCAAGTCCAATACTCACAAAAATATTTGATCTCCATACAAACTTTCAACCCCTTTTTCACCACCTTGGGGGATGAATTTTCGAAAACGCAGAAATTAGTTTTCTTGTTTTTTAATATAGTATATTTTTACAAAGTTTCAAATTCCTAGCTTAAAATAAAACTTGCTCCCCATACAACCTTTCATCCCCTTTTTAACCCCCTTAGGGGTTGAATTTTTTAAAATCCCTTCTTATCTCTTGTACACTTTATAAATTCAACCTAGTGTGCAAATTTCAACTTTCTAGCTTTTGTAGTTTCGGCTCTGCGTTGATGAATCAGTCAGTCAGTCAGTCAGTCAGTCAGTCAGTCAGTCAGGACACTTGCATTTATATATATAGATTTTTTGAAGACTACTTATATAGGTAGTACTAACAGTCGCAATCAGATATATCAGAGCGGCTAAGGCGCTCACAAATATCTGATCACGCCTCTATTGTCAGGTCTTTAGAGTGCGTGTTCAGATATTGTGAACACCTTGGCCGCTCCGATATATCTGATGGCGACTGTACCTATACTTTTTTAAAGATTATTATAGATATTGTCGTATAGTATAGTATCTGCAAATTGTAAACAGTAATCGTCTCAAAAATGATTTGTATGAAATACAAGAAAGTTTCATACTTTACAAAATAAATAGCCAGCCAACTGTTCGGGATCGGTTCATTCAATACAGAACCAGTAACAATGGACTTGTTTAAAATAGGGGCGGCGGGTTTTTAGAATTGTTCGCTATTGTGAAGGCCGACCCCAATTATTTTGAATTGATTGGGTCGAAGTCGATATGGAGCGTTTATGTGATATTGAATGTTTTTGAATACAGTAAGTAAACTACTGTATTGGAAGTTTAATAAATGTAGTAATTTTACGTTTTTGATAAGATTTGTTAAAAAACTTGTAAGCTACGAGCAGGGGCAGTCGAGTCGCTCAACTTTCATTCGAACCAGGGTTAGAAATTATCCAGATAATTATAACGATTTTATATAGATTTTTTATCCGATCAATATCGGATAATTATCCTCGGTATGGATCGTGCTATATTTATTTTCTTCTGCCGGCAGAAGTGAAAACTCAATGACATTGTAACAGTTTTTCGATCAGGTCACGTGTCCCTCTTACGAATTTTCAATCTGTCGAATCTGTCGGTCACGTGACCTGTCGCGAGTTTAACATTTTTTCCCCACCTCAAAAAGTGCACAGCGACGCTAAAGAAGTTTTCACTTCAGAAATATGAATTTACTAGTGACTTTTGTTTACATTGTTAAAATAGCAAGTTCCATAGAATGACACTTTACGTATATATACCTACCTATTACATGTACAAAATAGGGAATTCTATCATTTCTATCTATACTTGGTCAACCAGATCTTGACAGTAGAAACAGGCGGCAAATTTGAAAAATCTAGGCGGGAAGAGATATCGTCCCATAGAAAATTTGAAATTCGCGCCTTTTTCTACTGACAAGATTTGGTTGACCAGCTATATTCACCAAATTTTAAAATCTGACGAAATGAACACGAATCGAAAAATCTATATAAAACCCCAAAGAGAAATAAAATGCTTTAATTTCATTAAATTTACCCACGGTTACGATTTCTTTATCCTTTTACCATTTTCCCGATTCCTTAACCTTTTGGACGCCAATGACCGATATATCCGCACCGTAGGTGCAACGCCAAAGACCGATTAATCGGTCACATATCACAGAGCAACATCGACCTACGTGCATATACAAGTTCAATTTCAGTTTTGACACTTCAATGACGTGGCGTCTGAGTGACAGCTTTTCTGTTTGACACGGCGTCGAAAGGGTTAAATCTTTTTCTCAGAAACAAGTAAAGTAAGGAGCTAATAAAATAAGACATTTTCATCAATGGAACAAATAAAAACCGACTTCAAAGTAAATTATCAAGAGGATGGAACAAAATACCAAAAGTCTCCAATAAAAAAGTTCAATGACTAGTCCAAAAAACCGGACAAGTGCGAGTCGGACTCGCCCACCGAGGGTTCCGTACTTTTTAGGTATTTGTCGTTATAGCGGCAACAGAAATACATCAACTGTGAAAATGTCAACTGTCTAGCTAGCACGGTTCATGAGATAAAGCCCGGTAACAGACAGACCGACGGCCAGAGGAGTCTTTGTAATAGGGTCCCGTTTTTACCCTTTGGGTAGGGAAAAAAGGTTCAATGACTAGTACAAAAAAGTGTTAACAAAAATATTGGATAATATCCTAAAGGAGTAGTGAGACTAAAAAGTTAGCCTATTTTTTATTTTTGTTTTTTCTAAGGACTTTAAAAGGAAGCGATGCCGATGTGTCAATGCCTGTGTTTACTTTTTGTACATAGTGATGTGCTTAATCGATTACAATCGTAAAAGATATCCTTGTTGGATTAACAGTATTATTGTTATTAATCCGTACTTGTGGTTAAGTAAATACTTTATTGGACATTTTTGAGGTTTCTTCTAGCTAACTTTTGAGGAAGAAAATGTATGTATGTTATCCGCTTTTTGTACACAGAAAAAAAAACTTGAAACTCAATTAAATAATTAATGAAATACAACAAAGGCGAACTTATATTATGGGAAATGATATTTTTTTGTTTTAGGGTCTTAGGGACTTAAAAATGTGAAATATAAATCTACCGTGGGAAAAAATAAGTTATTTATATAATTTAGTACCTAATTCACTTAGTCTTTTATTTTATTGTTGTAGGTAGTACATTTCGACTCTTTCCGAAACCGGTCTTAAGAACCGTATTAAGCTGACCTTATTTTATGACTGACATTTACAAGTGTAATAAAAACTGGTGCAATTCGGAATTTCTACACAAACACCGTTTATTGCTTTAGGTATTCCACCTGTCCAATTTCTTTGTCCGATGTCATTGCGTCTCACCCTCTCATTTAAGAAAAATGTGAGACAAAATACACATACACATTGGACCAAGATATTGGATAGATGGAAAACCACCCTTAGTTCACGTACTCATGTGAGTTCCACAGACATTTACGAGAAATAGTCAAGTCTTATCTAAATAACAGTCACAGAAAAATCGCACTAAGTATTATTTGTTCAAAGGAACGTATGGTCGAACGGAACGTAACTTACTTATGGTCAAGAACCTATATCTTAAGGTTAAAACATATTGCAATTAGGGTAAATCGCCTATTCCTGGCCAGTGGCCACCTTCCAAATATAAAAATTGATATGGAGATATTTAGAGTCCCGGGGAAGGACATATGATAGTTTTCATATCGGAAATCATCCCTTAAGAGGATGAATAGGGGGTTGAAATGTACAACAAGTATATGGAAATACTAATTAAATAATATTCGTTGTAGGTACTATGTATATTTATAAATATGTGGTAGTGTATATATATTTTATTTATTATGTAGTTTGTGAGTTTAGTTTGATTTTTTTTCAATTCATTCAATAGGTATATTTCTCTCTGTGCACCAATTTGTAGGTATATCTGGTGGTCTAGCATGAGTTGCGTACTCGCGCGCGACTATCTTGCGCGACTTCAAGTAGGTATGGAGTAACGCGTGAGAACGCAACTCATGCTAGACCGCCTGTTTGGCCCTATGGTAGACTGGTAGAGAATGCCATTTGGCATTAAGTCCGTCATTTGTACATACCATATATATTTTGTGCGATAAAGTTTAAATAACTAAATAAACAGGGTAAGTAGATGGGAGCCCTAAAATCGACACTTCACGAGCTTGTTTTCGCGTTGCGATCGATGTAGCACCGGGCATCAACTATGCTCAGGGCAGGGCCGGTACAAACCGTACAGGGGCACTTCACAATTCATGATTTTTAGGGTTCCGTAGCCGAATGACAAAAAACAGAACCCTTATGGATTCGTCATGTCTGTCTGTCTGTCCGTCTGTCTGTCCATCCGTATGTCACAGCCACTTTTTTCCGAAACTATAAGAACTATACTGTTGAAACTTGGTAAGTACCTAGATGTATTCTGTGAACCGCATTAAGATTCTTACACAAAAGGGTTCCGTACCCAAAGGGTAAAAACAGGACCCTATTACTAAGACTCCGCTGTCCGTCCGTCCGTCCATCCGTCTGTCACCAGGCTATATCTCACGAACCGTGATTGCTAGACAGTTGAAATTTTCACAGATGATGTATTTCTGTTGCCGCTATAACAACAAATACTAAAAACAGAATAAAATAAAGATTTAAGTGGGGCTCCCATACAACAAACGTGATTTTTGACCGAAGTTAAGCAACGTCGGGCGGGGTCAGTACTTGGATGGATGACCGTTTTTTTGCTTGTTTTGCTCTATTTTTTGTTGATGGTGCGGAACCCTCCGTGCGCGAGTCCGACTCGCACTTGGCCGGTTTTTTAGTTTACACATTTAGTGCCAGCGCGAGCTACGCGCTACGAACGTAGCCGATAGCACGGGAAAAACTGTATGCAGCGAAAAGCGCCTACAAACAGTGAACTCGCCTAGCGAGTCGCTGGCACTGAATGTGTTAAGATTATACTAATGACTTATCTGTGTATCTGATCTTATCTTATACCTTTAAACGAGCAATTCTTGTAACGGCTTTAACGATTTCGATGAAATTTGCTATATGGTGGTTTTCGGGAGCGAAAAATCAATCTAGCTAGGTCTTATCTCTGGGAAAACGCGCATTTTATGTATGATATGTATCGTTGCCTAAGTACCCACAAATTACTGTTAGGCTTTGTACATTTTTGTAATAATATCCCATAATATGTTAATCTGTACGATACCCATGTTTTATGGGCCTTTGATGACTTAAAAAAAAAAGAATAATAACAATTTCTTGCCAGTGCTGCATTCCCTAAAATAGTGTTGTGATTCAATCGATAGTAACCGAAAAACTGCAATAGTTTTATTTTATAGTGTTGTGCTGCAACTAATTTTTGACGCAAAATGAATGAATGAATTCGTTTTTTTTCAGGTAATTGATGTCAATTGTGATCATTGTGCGAAATTATATTTGTTATGTCATTATTTGTATTTGTAAGTTAGTTAAACTGACGGTCCTGTCATTATTTATGAACAGAAGATTCTGAACCTAACTTTGGCCGATCGATATAGGTAGCCTGGGCACATTACGAATTCAAGGACTAGAACATGTATTTCATTTAGGTACCTACTACACATTACACTATAATAAAATAAAATAAAGCCTTTTATTTCTCGAATCTAAAATATTTTCGTATTTGTTTTGTTTTATTATAAATTATCAGGAATCCCGTGTTCACAGGTGGAGACCTCCTACAAACACACTACATTACACTTTATGCTTACATAAAAACAATACAGTCGTTACATAGACGTCTACAAAAAAATAATAACTTCCCGAAGTAATTTCAACGAATGCGATACGCAAAGTAACCGGATTATTCATAGCAATTTAGGCACAGAGGGGGCTAGAGACCTCCTATAGGGTCATTCATACTAAGGGGAGAGATCCCTGATACCAAGTCCTATTTAGCTACACCGGCAAACTAAAAAAAACTTGTTACTTGGTCGAGCCTGTGGGTCATTATGAATTCCAAGTCGCGTCTGAGAAGGGTCCTTAGAGCACGCCTGGCGTGTAATAGCATCATTTAATATTTATCCCATACATAACTTCACCTACAAGCACTTGATCTAATCTATGAAACTTAGACTTAGCGGTTAGCATACCTGTTTCGAACAATCCCAATGTTATTACGGTCATATACCACACTCACTCACTGAATTATCACAAACACACCGCACAACACTACATCCATTCCCAGGACACTACACTAGGCTCACTTTAAATCCTGATGTCGCGAACGTACGTAGCGGGGTGTGCGGGGATTTGTGACAAAGCGACGTACACTCACTTCCACGGTTAGGGGCAGACTGAACCGGCCGCGGGCGGCGGGGCGAGGGGCGAGGGGGGCGCTCTCTCCGCGGCTGGCCTATAAACTTGCTTGCTCTTATATCGCGTCGAGTCGTTAGGCGCGGGACTCGCTCCTTGTGAAAGTCAGATTGCAGTTGCAGTGACCTTTGACGAAAGGGCCGTATTCAAAACCGAATTTAGTTTACGTCACGCTCGCACGCGTGTAGCTGCGCTTCAGGGCGAGCGAGCGCGTGCATTATTTTGAAATGCATATTGAATTACGACCTTTGGCTTGTAATTACTAAAGTTGGTCATGTGGGCGCAGAGATACTGTTTAACAAACTGTCGAACACTCAGTGGGCGTCTAATAAGAGAATCGAAGTATATTATAACTTAATACAAACTTTGAACATAATTCGATAGAGCAAGGTAGGTAGGTACTTAACTTAATGGAAAGTTGATTTGATTTGGTCAGTTTTAACGAAGACGGCAACGGTAACGTTGTTAATCTTTAGAAATCGTGTTTTAGGGGATTTTGTTTCCAGTTAATTCAATTGCAAGATAAATTAAAAAGCTAAGTTAAGAAATAAAATGGTTTTGACAAGGATAAGTACCGAAACTAAATCATATTTTGCGGTAATTATCGTTTTGGCACATCACTATTACTAAACCTTTGAATAATAGTGATGGAACAAAATATAGATGGTCAACCAAATCTTGTCAGTAAAAAGCGGCCAAGTGCGAGTCGGACTCGCCCATGAAGGGTTCCGTATTTAGGCGATTTATGACGTATTAAAAAAAAACTACTTACTAGATCTCGTTCAAACCAATTTTCGGTAGAAGTTTACATGGTAATGTACATCATATATTTTTTTTAGTTTTATCATTCTGTTATTTTAGAAGTTACGGGGGTGGGGGACACACATTTTACAACTTTGGAAGTGTCTCTCGCGCAAACTACCTATCCATAGATACCCCACACGTATGGGTTTGATGAAAAAAAAAATTTTGAGTTTCAGTTCTAAGTATGGGGAACCCCAAAAATTTATTGTTTTTTTTCTATTTTTGTGTGAAAATCTTAATGCGGTTCACAGAATACATCTACTTACCAAGTTTCAACAGTATAGTTCTTATAGTTTCGGAGAAAAGTGACTGTGACATACGGACGGACAGACGGACAGACAGACAGACAGACAGACAGACAGACATGACGAATCTATAAGGGTTCCGTTTTTTGCCATTTGGCTACGGAACCCTAAAAAAGGCGCGAAATTCAAATTTTCTATGTGACGGTATCCCTTCGCGCCGACATATTTCAAATTTGCCGCCTTTTTCTACTGACAAGATTTGGTTGACCATGGTCAGTTAATAAATAAATTGATACGTTGATTTCAGACATAACTGTCCATAAATAAATAAACATAGCTGGTCAAGCAGATCTTGCCAGTAGAAAAAGGCGCGAAATTCAAATTTCCTATGAGACGATATCCCTTCGCGCCTACATTTTTCAAATTTGCCGCCTTTTTCTACTGACAAGGTGTATACACAACACTTACATGTTAAATTTAAAAATAAATGAAGAAGTTAAAGCATTTTCAGGATCAGTAGGTAAATTGTAAATAAAATACATAATTATATGGAGTGAGAAATGCTATAACAATAATGTAATGAAAGTTAACTTGTCATTTAACATACCTCTACATATATAGCATTGCATTTTATTATGCTTAAGTAACTTGTTTGCTTACGTGTTTTATTTAGGTACCTACTAGCGACCCGCCCCGGGTTCAATTATACACCTAAACCTTTCTCAAGAATCACTCTATTGATAGGTGAAAGCCGCATGAAAATCCGTTCAGTAGTTTTTGAGTTTATCGCGAACATACACACAAACAGACAGACGCTTGTTTAAAAGGTGTATTGATAAATCAAAAGCAATTAAACAGCGATATGAGCGGTTTATACCTACCTAATCTACCTATTGACATCGGTTAAATAGACGCCTACTCTACATATATACCTATCAATCGTTTACTGAAATCATTCATTCAAGTTCATTCACCTTTCGTTGTTAATGTTTACAAACACGCAGTCTTAAAGGGGTTCACTACTTCACTCATGGTACGATTCATTTGTACAGTCCGTCGTTACAGACTGATCGAAACGACGGATTGATAGTGTATGTTAATATCGTTAACGATTTTCTTAATCGTAACGATGAATGAACAATGACTCTTTGCGACCAACGATTTGCTTTTTGTCTCATTCTTGACGCAGGCGTCGCACGCATTGCATTCCTCGATCGTAACGACCGATCGATTGCTCCGTGTATGAGCGGCATCCCTCGAACGTAACGACAATTTGCTCCGTGTATTGACTGGCATTTTCGAAGCGAGCGATCGTCGCGATTTTCGTCAGATATGGCCTTTACAAGAATTTAATGAAGTGTAAGGGGTTGGAACACCGAGCGGATGCTGTCTTTGCCCGTGCTATGCGACGCCCGCAGAAGCACCATCCAGAGTGAATTAATATTCTAATTCAGAAAATGGAATCTAAATTTTCACACTACTCATGAAATCAAACATTTAGAAACCATAGGTAACACTAAGAGACATCTTTTCGCTTTTATTTTCAAACAATCAAATTGGTAGTTGCTTTCCCCATTCTCATTTCAATAGCCATAGATTAATGGCTTGCACATTCCCAAGTTTCGATTAACGGGACGCCATCTATATAGCATTAGAGGGATCAACATAGTAATGCATCTTATAATCCCCTCGAGGGTTGCTCCCAATTGTTCCATATCCAATCGTCTAGAATGGCCGAGGAGGATACAACCAAACGGAGTAGCCATTAAGGATTTCGTTGCGTGTTCCATTTTCGAAAAGTTTTGGCTGTGGCATGGTATAATAATATACTCCGCCTGGTACTCTCTTCCGAGATTCGCGAATGACCTAACTGTCACTTGCCTACGTCATCATGCTGTTTACAGGTTCTCAAACTTTAAAATGTGGGAGAATTTTAACCAACGGTGAAAATTATTTTAACGGCATTAATTTTAAGTTATTCATGTAGAAACATAGTAAAATAAAACAAATCTATACTGCACTTTTCACTCCTACTCTTACAGTTCCGAATAGAGCAGCCAACCATTTTCGTAACAAAACATTAATTAACAAGCTTACGACGTGAAAAGTTTGGAAAACACTGCGACTGCTGACACTGAGCGAGAAGGAAATAACAATTAATACGCGTTCGACAAGGATGACGGTCAGGGACAAAATGGCGGATTGTCAAATGTGACAGCGCTATCCTGTGTTGCCAGTAGTGTAAACAGAATTACCCGAACGTCTGAAATTTCTTTCGTGAATCGGAAGATATTGCTAACGAATAATTAAAAATGAGGTGATATTGTAAAATTTAAGATAAAATACATATAAATGAAAATTATAAAATTATAAAGAAATATTTTAACTTATTAACCATAGATATAATGTACCCATGTAACATGTAATGTTGAAATAAAGTGGCAATGTTATTGTGACGTAGGCAAGTGACACTCTGGGAAGAGAAGACCATGTTTTATTAGACCATGGGCTGTGGTGGCGATTCCAGTAGGTACTCGTTGCGGATGGCACGCCTATTATAATGTCATACGCCACACGTTAAAAACATTGATGACACGCCTGTCGTGCCATCCGCATGAAACGGTTAACAGGCGTTCCCCAGTGTCGAAAATAGGTGGCCAATGGTTATACACATTGTATGGACTGACGTTTATCTGACATGGCTATTTTTACGTAACATATACATTTGACATGCCCCTCCCCCGCAAAAATCGGTAGACTGTTTTGTACTTTTAGTATTCCACCTGTCCAATTTCTTGGTCCAATGTGAATTGCATCCACATTGCATCTAAATCTCTCAGTAAGCAAAATGTGAGACGCAAATACACATTGGACAAAGAAATTGGACAGGTGGGATACCACTTAGAAGGACTCTAACGACCATCTGGTGCAATCATGGTGCAATATAGGAAGGATCAGCACTTGCATCCTACACAATAGAATCCCCAATATCATTAATGGAGTTTTGGAATCAAACCATTCGCTAAGAAATAGGGTTCAAATTCGGACAAAAAACTTCGAAATAGGAAGTGCTGAGGGTTGTTTAGACCCCTTAAGAGCAAGTGATGCACCCTCCGTCCAGTAGACGTCTATTCTATTTATAAATAAATTTAATGGTCAGTCAGCCCACCTCTAGTTTAATTCGACCCCTGGCTCGCGTACATTTTAAGGAATGTTTACGTAACAAGAATTTTTTTTTGTTACTAGGTACTTACACTAAAATTTTGACTTGCGGGAATCAGAATCAGAATTAGGTATATATGTATATCAATTGAAAACTAACAATATGTGGACCTAATGTTGTCTGTAATAAATAAATTCATTCATTCATTCAATATCGTCTTATACTAGGTACAAGTACTGGGTAAAATCTGACGATAACTATAAACTTGTACAAAAAAAGTTTAATTTTTACGGAACCCTCGGTGGGCGACTCCCACTCGATCTCGTCGGGTTTTTTTATACATATATGGAAACCCTAAGGGCCACTCGCACCATTCACTAACCCGGGGTTAACCGATTAAACCTGGAGTTACCACGGTACAATTTGACACTGGTTTAACGGTTTAAACCGTTAACCCCGGGTTAGTGGGTTGGTGCTAGTGGCGCTATCTGTAGCTATGATATTTTTTTAAGATGACCAAGTATAAACGCATGGCATATTTTCACGCCGCTCGCTTGACATGCTCGCTCGTTTAGCGGCACGAAACGGGTTAAGTGCGTGGTTACGAGCAAAGCATTACGAAACTACATACAATATAGGAAGATAACACGTTAAGAGTACAGTGGAATATTTATACAGTGTCGCTTTTAATAGTTTCAGTACCGGCACAGAATAAATGTACTAGGTACAGAAGATACACTATTTAACAAAACGCGTCTATTACGACAGATATGACCGTAGGCGTAGCGGTGCGCAGCAACTACTATGGCTAGCGATAGACACCAAACCTGGTGTCGCGACGAAGCTGGTGTAGCGACGCGACGAAATCGCGGAGTGAACCACGCTCGCTACAAGCTACAAGTGCATGCGGCCCACACCAATTTCGGTGTTTAGCCATAGTAAGTACTAGTTGCGGCGACCGCTACGGAACGGACGCCTGCTCGCGGTTGCGCCACCTAGCGGTCATATCTGTCGTAATAGACGTGTTTTGTTAGAGAGTGAATCTTCTGTACCTACCAGGTACTACCTAGTACTATTATTTATTCTGTGGCGAGACATGCAGGTGATGTCGAAATGAGATCAATTTGTGAGTTCGAATGCTCCAGGACTCAATTACGCCCCAAGACTTGAAGACGTGCCACTGGCTCAATTAAGCTCGGCTATAGTAATTGACGCTCTTGGTCGGTAACAATTATTGGCGTGATCTCATTTAAGGCGTCCGTGCAGCATCAGATCTCGTCTCGTGACATAGTGGAGACTGGTCTATTTAAGCTAACACGAGCTATTATATTTAGTAACTTTATTTTTGAGGATAATAACATGGACACACCTCATTCGGTTCTCGTATGCTATTTTATTTTTATTATAATTTTCTCTCTTAATTAATGTTTTAATTAGGTATACAGGATTTTGACTCTTGGAGACCCTATACATCTCTAAGGATAATTTGATTAACTATATTTATTTGCCATTAAAGGGGAACACGTTTACACAAGAAACAAACGTTTTTTTTTTATTTGATTAACTATATTATTGTAATCTTTTAGTTATGATACTTAGAGACATTTACACCTATAAATAATTTTAGATTATAGTTTTTTATCTTTGTTTTTTTTTACAATACTATTATTATAGTTATTTTGTAATTCGACATTTAGAGACTTTATACATCTCTATGTAATACTTTACTTTGATTTGATATTTGCGGCTTAGTTGTATTTTATAATTGTTTTTTTTTGCTGTATGTAAATTCCATGTTGACGTGTAAAAGTGCCCTTGTGGCCTATTTGCTGAATAAATGTTTATGTTTGATGTTTGATAGACAATACGAATCACCAACCAACTATATATTTTTTTTATCAATGCAGAATGCGACCAAAGCCACTAAGTTAGGGTGTAAGTCACTTTGACAAAACTTCGTCGCTTTCTACAAAACTACGGTCAATTCATCAAACAAAGGTTCTGTGCGCATGTTGACAACGTCAAATATTGTATTGCAGATTTTTTTTTAAGCCTGTAATGTGGTGAATGTCCACTTTTAGTGTTTAGCAGTAACGCTTTGGTTTACTGCGACATAAACGCATATTGCTTGTGTCAGCGCAACCTAACGTGTATAAAACAATAGGCATTTAGAGAATAAACGTTCAGAATGTTCTTATACTATCACACATAAGGTGTTTGACTTCCACTAACTCCTCACCCGACTCTGCTCGTCAATATACTTGCCATAGAAGAAACTTATAATATTTGATGGCGATCCAGACCAGTGAACCAACAAGGAACTAACACTCAAGAAAGAAGGAAAAATCAAGCAAGAAAAGAAAAAAAAGAAGAACCACTTTTTCAACACCAATCCACGCAGTCAGAACCAACCAGCTTATCAAGAATCAAGAAACAACCTGAGAAGAACCAACCAACATCAAAAATCGGAAACCACGAGAAATCAAGAAGAGCGAAGATCGAAGAGCGTTGTCCAGGGTTTCCCGGCTCGCAAATCAAGAGGTGTCCAGGGTTATCCCGGCCCATTTCAAGAGGAGTCCAGGGTTATCCCGGGATAACCCACCGGCCGGCCCACTAACATCGTCGTAAGCAGAGCCAGCCATACGAAGCGTCAAGCGAGCGCCACATGGAGGTGCCAGCTCGCCAGGCCACGCCAGCAGCAGCAAGAATGCCGGACGCGAACTCGCACCGGACCGGACGAAGACGAAGCCGAGGACGGCCAGCCACGCAGCAATAGGATGTAAATCCTACATGTAATTTATTATTTTAATTAATTTTCTCTAAAAGCCAGCATTTTTTTTCTAATTCAGTAGCAGTCATATTTAAATCATTCATAATTATTAAACGTTGTCGCTAAACTCAATTTCGTTTCGAGCATACAAATTTTTCATAAGAAGTCATAATATAATATTAAATATAAAAGTGTCGAATAGTGTCCTCAATCATGTATGTTGCAATTTGCAGTGCAGCGCGTGCCACACGTTGTGCGCACGTCGACAGAAAACTTAACTAGGCCGCGAGACTTTGCCGCGAGTTAGAATATTTTAATAAGCGATGAATGAAATTTGATACATCGCATAACGATTAAATAATTAACAACTCAATTCAATAAAATTATTTTATTGTTTCTTAGTAATGATTGATACTTTAGCTACGTGTCGGACTGATCACTGATACAGCGAAAGTTTGATTTATTACATCGTTTTTTTTTAATTTTGGAAGTTAAATAATAATGTTTATTTTATAGAAATCTTACAGTACGGTACAAGTTTGAAAGTTTTAAGGAGTTTAGGCACATTTATTTATAAAATGTGACCTTATAGCTAGAGCACTAGTCCTTCGTACTTGATCATAGTGTGATATACAGTATCCTCCGTGAAAGTTGTAGGAGACTTATTGTCTTAATGTATTGTGTCTCTAGGCACAGGCAGAGCCGTACAGCCTGGCCTGATATGCCATTTTATAGAGTTGATAAAGGGTGACCATGCCCTAGGTGTTAATTGAAGAATTGCTATGGATAGCATTGATAGGTGAAGGGTGCGCACAGAGGCGCAATCCAGTTATGTCCTTGATCATAGTCGACCTTATAGGTGTCCGTGAAAGGCTTAACATTTAATACGGCATTAGTTTATTTTATTATCAGAATTATGGGAGATACCGTAACTATAAACAGCGAGAGTGAATATTTTAAAGTTGAATACCAAATGTTTTTAAATGTTTTAAAGTTGAATAGTAAATGTTTTAAAGATGAAGAGTAGGTAAATGTTTTTAAAGAAGGAGATTCATATTTTATGAGAAAAGGAAGTAAATTAATATATTTAACGTTTGAGAGATTTTAAGTGAAGATAATATTTTCTTATTAAAAGATAACGATATTTTTTTACAAGGACTACGACATTAATACGACACATAAGGACCAAGCTGAATAAAGACTGTTTTATTATACCTACCTATACAATTTATTAACATATTTTTTTATTAAATTTCAGAAAAAATTGTAAACAAGTAACATGCGTTTAAATTTTTTCTTCTGCCACCCCGGCGGTGAGAGGAACTTTCGGGGGAGGTGTAATGTGGTGAATGTCCACTTTTAGTGTTTAGCAGTAACGCTTTGGTTTACTGCGACATAAACGCATATTGCTTGTGTCAGCGCAACCTAACGTGTATAAAACAATAGGCATTTAGAGAATAAACGTTCAGAATGTTCTTATACTATCACACATAAGGTGTTTGACTTCCACTAACTCCTCACCCGACTCTGCTCGTCAATATACTTGCCATAGAAGAAACTTATAATATTTGAAGCCAATCAAAACTTGCATCGGTCCACTTTACTAACTAAAACTTTTAATGACATGTCTATATTAGAAATACAAAATATTTATTTGGCGTAGAAACATAGATTAGATTTAGATTTATTTATTTCATAATATGAAATTACATTATAAATTATTCTAAGCTAATCTATACGAATTTATATTATGATCGTCAACTATTTATTATATACAAATGTCAATACAGATAAAAATCATCGACTGGTTAGGTAATTTTCCCAAAATCATAATTTACCTGTAGCATATTTTCTATTCGCATTTTTTCCTATTCTTAATTTACACCAGACGCATTAATTCCTAGGTTAAATTTTTCTCATAATTAATACTTTCCAAGTCGTTTTATTCGCATTCTTTTTATTTCTTAGGCGATAATATTACCATGGTCCCACCGCACTGTTTCTTTTCAAAAATACATTTAGTTTACAACTTAGCTAGCGCGGGGCTCCTATTTCTGGGCGGTTTGCCCTTCGGGCATCTGAAGCTACCTAACGAACCTAACCTACCTACACTTTTTTCCCCAAAGTGTAATGTTTTCATGGACGTCACACTAAATTAATAGGTTAGGTAGGTTAGGTTCGTTAGGTAGCTTCAGATGCCCGAAGGGCAAACCGCCCAGAAATAGGAGCCCCGCGAAGCGTCTAGCTAAGTTGTTTTTTGAAAAGAAAGTGGGGTGGGGTAATCGATATTTGATTATAGAATAAACGCCGTAAGAAATATTTGTGAGTGGCTAAATTCTCTAATGGGAAAATATGCGAATGGAAAAATCACGTTAGGAATTAATGCATCTGGTATAAATTAAGAATAGGAAAAAATGCGAATAGAAATTATGCTACAGGTAAATTATGATTTTGGGAAAATGATCTAACCAGTCGATGATTTTTATCTGTATTGACATTTGTATACTTATAATAAATAGTTGACGATCATAATATAAATTCGTAATATCATAATATAAGGTCACTGCGGGCAAGACCGGCATACTTTATTTTTTTTTTAACTTTGGAGTGATCTAGTTGCGTTAATTATTCACCTACGTTACCGTTTGTAATCGCATACGATGAAGAATTTAATAATTAATAGTTTAGCCATAGTGACAGATCATTTTAATCATAAATTAAGCAAAAACATTAGTATTTTTAAAAAGACGGCGAGTAGACGGACTTCCCTTGTAGTTTAAGGGAAGTCCGTCTAGTAATGATATCAGCCAATCTATGGGTGCGTATATGTTCGTAGTCGAATTCCTAAAAATAATGAATCAAGACAATGAAAAGTGTACTTTCAACTTGTTAATATAGGTTTCAGATTCAAAATAAACGCCATTTTTCTAATATAAAGGCAAGTCCGGCATAAACTACGAAAATGGGGTGGTAAACCTTTTATGGCTAATAATTACACGTAATTATTTTTTGGATTTCCGAAATAAAAGACCAATATAAATTTTAAAATGTAGGTACTTTATTAGTTTCTTTTAATTTACTGAGATGAAAATTTAGGAAACTAACATCATGCGCAATGTCAGGCGGATTTGTCGATACCTTATCAAATCGTTATAATATTAAAGTCGCAAAAACAGTTGGTAATCTCTGATTTAACGAAAGTCCGGCATATGACGGACTTGCCTTGTACAGAATAGACGGACTTTCAAACTTAGTAAAATTTTAATGTGATAAATGGTGGAACGTATACTTACAAAACTAAGCCAATTTCTGATATTTTAAACACAGAATAAAAATAACTGGTTCTTATGCTACTTATGTAGGTACTTTCTGATGCACAATCTTTTCAAAAACTATTTTTAACAATTTTTTTTCGAACGGCTGTCGAACTATGACTTCGAGTTCAAAACACGAAATGACTTATTTAGGCGGATTGCTCTGAAATTGGTTGTCACAGCGCCATCTGTTTTAGAGTGAGGGAACTAACGAGCAAAACTGATTAATCGACTAGACTCCAAAGCGGCATACGCCTCTTAATTCAAAAGTTATAACGTGTAGACGGACTTGCCTTGTAGACGGTCTTGCCCGCAGTGACCTTAATATCAATAGCATACTTACATTATTAAGCGTCAATAATATGTGACGTCCGAACGGGTGAAAGTATTTTATGGCGGTTGGCGCTTACGCCATTATTAACGCCGCTCTAATACTATTGCGGTGCTATGCGACGTAAGCGCCAGCCATCATAAGGTACCTTTTCCCATGGAACGACACATATAGACCGTTTTTAGAAGTCAAAAATGATCCCGTCGCCACTCCCATTTTTACTACCCGAATGCCACACAGCAGCGGAAGCGACGACCTCGTAATCTCTCGTTCGTGACATTTTGAGGCATAGAATAGGATAATAAGCGCTAAAAATATCTTGATACCCTGTAATGCCTTGACAATGGAGGGCTGAAAGCATTTTGTTCGCTTCATTGTTCTACAAACAAATGATATTAATTGTTGAAATAAGCCTCATCACCGAGGGCACAGAATAAATAATTAGTACTAGGTACAGAAGATTCACTCTCTAACAAAACGCGTCTATTACGACAGATATGACCGCTAGGTGGCGCCAGAGATGCGATTTATTTGAAATACTTCTATTTAAAATGCAAATACAAAATGCAAAATACCTATTTTGTATTTTGCATTTAAATGCCTTTTAGTAAAAAGCATTTTGTATTTTATTTGAAATACTTTTCGAGATGTATTTTGCATTTTTAATATTCATTTCAAAATGCAAAATACTTTGTGATTAAGTTTAGCAGTTAGCCAACATTACCAGTCAAACAAAATGAAATGAACGAATGACGCTTGTATTGCCGAATTTGACCGATAGAGGCGCCTGCTAGCGCCTGGCGCCAGCGCCAGGGGGCCGATTTTAGAAAGTCGACCGCTCGATTTCGTGTATTTCGTTCAGCAATATCTCCACTACTAGGCATGTAAATTCTACTAATAGAATCAAAAACGAGTGGTCAATACCACTAAATTCACAATTTATATCGCTCGTATTTCAAAAATCAGCATCTCGCTGTTTTCCACCGATTTTCGAGCGATCGAAATTCAAAAATCGGCCCCTGGTATTGTTAAAAAGCGTAATAAGTAATAAATAAAAACAGATGTTTTTTTTTCACTTTTTAACAATACCAGTCCAGTTGTTATTAATAAAAGAAAAGTGTAATAATAATAAAATAAGAACTAGATGCACAATCAACCGAAATAAATGGCCACACAAGTCACAAAATGGAGCCATGGCTCTCTTTTCGTTAGTATAGTTTTTAGGGTTCCGTACCCAAAGGGTAAAAACGGGACCCTATTACTAAGACTCCGCTATCCGTCCGTCCGTCCGTCCGTCCGTCCGTCCGTCCGTCCGTCCGTCCGTCTGTCACCAGACTGTATCTCACGAACCGTGATAGCTATATTAGACAGTTGAAATTTTCACAGATGATGTATTTCTGTTGCCGCTATAACAACAAATACTAAAAACAGAATAAAATAAAGATTTAAGTGGGGCTCCCATACAACAAACGTGATTTTTGACCGAAGTTAAGCAACGCCCGGGGTCAGTACATGGATGGGTGACCGTTTTTTTGCTTGTTTTGCTCTATTTTTTGTTGATGGTGCGGAACCCTCCGTGCGCGAGTCCGACTCGCACTTGGCCGGTTTTTTTACATTATTTTAAATGAGTATTATTTCCTTTATTTATTTCTCTTCTTAGGTTGGTTTTTTACAATATGTATATAAAATTAAAATATAAAATCACTTACAAAAATAATATAAAAAATATTATAAACACATTATAAAAAAAAGCAGCCAAGTGCGAGTCGGACTCGCCCATGAAGGGTTCCGTATTTAGGCGATTTAAGACATATAAAAAAAAAACTACTTACTAGATCTCGTTCAAACCAATTTTCGGTGGAAGTTTACATGGTAATGTACATCATATATTTTTTTTAGTTTTATCATTCTCTTATTTTAGAAGTTACAGGGGGGGGGGGGACACACATTTTACCACTTTGGAAGTGTCTCTCGCGCAAACTATTCAGTTTAGAAAAAAATGATATTAGAAACCTCAATATCATTTTTGAAGACCTATCCATAGATACCCCACACGTATGGGATTGATGAAAAAAATTTTTTTTGAGTTTCACTTCGAAGTATGGGGAACCCCAAAAATTTATTGTTTTTTTTCTATTTTTGTGTGAAAATCTTAATGCGGTTCACAGAATACACTACTTACCAAGTTTCAACAGTATAGTTCTTATAGTTTCGGAGAAAAGTGGCTGTGACATACGGACGGACAGACAGACGGACAGACGGAGAGACAGACAGACAGACAGACATGACGGATCTATAAGGGTTCCGTTTTTTGCCATTTGGCTACGGAACCCTAAAAACCTAACCTAGGGTGCCGCCAGCAGCGGGGCAAGGCCCAAGCTGCCGGTGGTCAGGGCCGCAGAGAGAGGATCCGACGGACTAATATTAATAACATAACAGAATTTATTGATACGCGTAATGATAAATATGACCAAAATGTCATGCATAAGGTGCCATGTTATTAGACGTTTTTGTTCGGCTCGGCATTGTGTCTCTATTTCTCATTATAAACTGATTATAAATACCTAACATAAATAAAAATATCTGAGATTTGGTCAAAAGGTATTTTATTTTGAAAAAGTATTTTGAAAATACCTATTTTGCATTTAGCATTTGAAATACAAAACTCAAAACTATTTGGTATTTTGCATTTGAAATAGTAAATCTGAAAAGTATTTTGCATTTTGTATTTAAATGCTTTTTTAAAACCATTTTGTACATCTCTGGGTGGCGCAAGCGCGAGCAGTACGGATATGATGGTCTTTG
Source organism: Cydia amplana (assembly GCF_948474715.1). Lineage (NCBI taxonomy): Eukaryota > Metazoa > Arthropoda > Insecta > Lepidoptera > Tortricidae > Cydia > Cydia amplana. The sequence goes on from NC_086071.1 coordinate 19,984,362, forward strand.
TCTACGTGACAGTGGTCACGCTCGTGTATTTGTAATGTTGCTTCTAAAATTAAATGTATTTAGGGTTCCGTACTAAAAAGGTAAGAAGGAGCCCTTATGGTGCGACTCTGTTTGTCTGTCGGTCTCAACTACCTATAGTATTTTTCGTCGATGGGTACGCTGATAGTTTAGTATTTATGAAATAAAACTAAGTAGTTTAGTATTTGTTGTAAGTAATAGCGGCAACAGATATTACATCATCTGTGAAAATGTCAACTGTCTAGCTATCACGGTTCATGAGTTACAGCCGGGTGACAGACAGACAGACGGACAGACGGACAGACGGACAGTGGACCTTTGGGTACGGAACCCTAAAAACAGACAAAACGCTAAAACGAGGAGAATACAAACTTTCACATTAATAAGAAACGCCTAGGGTGTTTCCCACTTGATTCCAGCTACTGCGAAGGGTTGGTTATGTTTTGTGTAGGAATTTATGGCGTTTATGATCCCCCGGGGTCGCTCGGAATTGGATAATATGCTCCCTTGCTGTTTTATTGCAGGGGCACCTTTCTTGAGATGAGTCATGTTGCAACACGCTGACCGAATAGAGAATAGTTAGGTATGTATTTGTTTTACAAAGGGGCAAAGTTGTTGTTTAACCGCTCGTGCTAAGTTTGATACCCGAGCAAGCGAAAGATTGCAAATTCGAAAAAAGGGGAATCTTGAGCGTTGCTTAGCACCTGGTTTCATTAAAAATTGTGATATTTGCTTTATCTAGTGTATCTGTGGTTGCGAGAATTTGAAGGCACGAGGGTAAAACAACAACTTTGCCAACACATGTGGATAAAACGCAACTTTCTCATTAGTTTTTGAACAACCAGCTGGTGTGCATGGTGAAATTGGTGAAAAAACAAATTTTATTCCAAGCAAACGATTAGTGAATTTTTTGATTGGTGAACGATTGGTGACCATTGAACTATTATTAGGTACTACGTATAGAACCGGCACAGAGAACCAGTATTTTGCGCCTTGAGTTGTTGTCGGCCGACAACAAAATATGGTGGCAGAAATGTCTAAAGACGATTGCCATCAATTGAACAAAATATGGAAGCGGTGCGTGAATCTCGCGACCTAAACGGGGTTCCTAGAAACAGACTTGTAGGTAGTAAAATTAACAAACGCTAATGTAATAATTTAGGAAACAATGATGTAATCAAAAGTGAATTCTGAGTGCTGTTTTACCTAAAAACATAGGGATGGTGTACCCAGGGCCGGATTAAGCGTGTCGGGGCCCCTAGGCAGTGCAATGCTCGGGGCCCCCTTACAGTTAATTCTGCATACATAAGTTCAGTTGTTCAGTACAGGGAAGTAAGTTTGCGGTTTTAATTTCAACCTTCAGGTGTCGGGTGAGCCGATCCGAACATGCCGAACGATGTCTTTTTCGCTCTTGCGTGGACATAAAAGTTTTTTATATTAGTTTTTGCCGATTCCTCCTTGCGTCCAGTGTGGGGAGTAGATATGAGCGCCGCGCCGGCGCGCCGCCGCCGCCGACAAAATTTTCGCGCCGCCGCCGCCGACGCTGCGCTATCGGCGTGGCATCGGCGTGACCTTGGTAGTTACTACTGCTTTCAGAATCAGATAATATATTTTTAATCCAGTTTAGATCATTAACGGCGCCACTTCGAGTAGTTTATAGGCATTCAAAGGGTATTTTAGGCCCATATAATTCAAAAATATCGAAGGCAAATGCAAACTTATCTGTCTAGTAACCGCGCTACTAGTCTTGGGGAAACGAAATTATTTAATATCAATTTTAACATCAATATGCTTGTAACCCCCAATTTAGACTCTCGCGCGTGCCACGAGACGAGCCGCGAGCCGCGCCACGAGACGCGAGTCCACCGCTTACACTCGCGTTCGGCTTGTCATTCGGTTATAAACCTTATGCCGTGCCGTTAGTGTTTAAATTATATTAGCTCGACGAGCTTGCGAGCCACGAGCCCACCGCTTACACTCGCGTCTCGTGGCGCGGCTCGCGGCTCGTCTCGTGGCTCGCGCGAGAGTCTAATCCGCCTAGAATAAACATACTGATTTCCTTCCATTTTTATTGTGGAACGTTCCACATTACAATTTATAGATTGTATATATACACTAGACATGTCAATCACAATGAAAAAAATTACTGTGATCAACTCTAGCTAACGTGAGACTCGAACCCACATCTTTGGATTACCGATCCAATGCATAACTAATTTTACCAGCTAACCATCCGTCATTTACCGCGAATTTAACCATTGCAAGCATGGTTAAACGTTTTTAAAAGGTATAAAATGGGGTTAATTTTGAGATATTAAGCGTTTCCACGTCCAAATGTCCGGCCGTTGGCTTCGCATGGAAGGGCGTCGGAATCGGGTCTCAATTAAACTTGGCCACTGTTGAAATTTCAAGCTTTGCTCTCTCGCAGCTCAATCTTTGGCTTTGCACCGCTCGCATGGAATTAAGCCGCTATCTGAACCTGCAAGTTTTTGGCCCTGTTTGGAGCTCAACTTTCGGCCTGTTTTAAAACGCTTGAGCATTGGTCCTTATCCGATCTTAGCTCCATTTCAGCTCGGCCTTTGGCGTCGCACGAATGCGCCCGCAGGAAAGCTCCAGATCTTTAACACTATGGCTTCAGTCTTTATCGGCTTGCACCCTCGCTCTGCTCTCTTGCAGTTCGGCCTCGCACAGAAGCGCGCCGCAATCGGCGCTCCAGGCGTTCAGCCGTCAGCCAAGCTTACACTTAGCGTTCGATTCTTAGCTGTATGCTTACCTGCAGCTCATCCTCTGGCCTCGCATTGGGAGGCGTCGAAATCAAGTCTTCGGTGTTACATGGAGCTCGGCGTTGGGCCTCACTTTTTGACATAAATCGGTTTTGTTGGGTCGATATTGGTTAATGACGGAGCTCGTTTTTTTTTTGGACTGTTGACAAGACGTTTCCCTGATACAGTCAATCCGCAATTTTTGCCTTAGCACAAAAGATAAGGGCCTCGCTAAGATCTTCCTGCCAAAGCCTCGCCATGATTAAGACCGCCTCTGATGCCGCGCGATACCGCTTATCCACAGTTTATACGATATCAATTTTTTTCGTACCATTATTCAATAAATTATCCTTGAAAATAAAAAATGCATTTATTTAATAACTTCCTTAGAGCAAAAACATGTTTTTTCGGTAAAATTTTGGTTAAAATTCTTTTTTCATTAATCGAAGGTGTTTCAAGGCCACGCCGCCGATTCGCCGCCGCCGCCGACCAATTTTGACCGGCGCGCCGCCGCCGGCTATATGTCTATCGGCGCTCATATCTAGTGGGGAGAGCTCTTTTTTTTCAATAAGTAGTTAAATATCTTGCGAGGCTGAACAGCGATTGTCCGACCATACGAGCCACATGATTAAAATTAACCTAATAATAAATATTTTACATGTGTTTAAAATATTCATTAATCAGTCAAACTAGCATGTAAGTACTGGTTAAATCGGAAAAGTAATAAAATTCGCGAGCGCAGCGAGCGCGAAATTTTTTGTGAAAAAGTGAATCCGAAGTTACCCAGCGAGGCGAGCTTTCATGCGAGGTCAAAGGCTAAGCTTCTGAAATCATTGTTTATATGTGTTAAAAAGCGACGCCGAAGGTCGAACTGTAAGAAAGCAGCGCTCTGATACGAACCAATCATCAGTTACTCGGAGGGCCGAAGTTTCATTAATGAGGTTTTAGGCCCTCGGGAGCCTGAAATTCGAGCTCGATTTACAGACTTTAAAAGCTATAAAATAACATAATTTACATAATCATTTGATGATTGGACATTAGGTATAAGTAGGTACCATAAAAAATTATTTATGAATTTTGGCCATATGAAACACATTTTTTTTTGGCGCGCGCGGGGCCGCCGGGGCCCCCTAGCCGAGGCGGGGCCCATAGGCAGTTGCCTACTCTGCCTTAGGGTTAATCCGGCCCTGGGTGTACCTACTTAACCGAACCGAAATAAAATTGGTTTATAAACCTGTAATAAACGCTTGTTTGTATCTATCACGTCATAAGTCAGCTGGAGAGCAATCATCGTAACAGTTGTAACGGGAGACGTTCTAATAAAGCCCAATCCAATTATTACTGTCCGAGCAAGGGCGAGTTTTAGTCTCAACGAACCAATATAATATTATGTTACTAGCGACCCGGCTTCGCATGGGTTAAAAAAATATACATAAACCTTCCCCATAATTCACTCTATCTATTAAAAAAACCGCATCAAAATCCATTGCGTAGTTTTAAAGATCTAAGCATTACATACAGACAGACAGCGGGAAGCTACTTTGTTTCATACTATGTAGAGTATGTAGTGATGATGAAACAGAATCTCTAGTGTAAATTTCATTCGATAGCGTGACGTGCGATTATTTTTTATGGGATTTTGATCAGCGCGCCAAGCGGGATATTTTGGAAACTCAAAATCCCATACAAAATGACACTTCGCGCAAACGCGTATGTGACGTCACGCTTTCGAATGATAGTTACACTAGAGATACTTAGAGGGAATCATGTGTTAATAGCAAATAAAACAAGATTATGACAACGCTCAGATATAAGATAAAAGAATTTCGACGCAAAAAATTGTAATGAACTCGTTTAAACCCTTTTCTTATCACTGGGGAGTGGGGTACCACAAGAGTAAAAATGATCATCTTCCTCGCTTTATCCCGGCTTTACCACGGCTCATGGAAGCCTCGGGTGCGCTTGGCAACTAATCCCGAGAATTGGCGTAGGCACTATTAGTTTTACGAAAGCGACTGCCATCTGACCTTCCAAACCAGAGAATAAACTAGGCCTTGTTGGGATTAGTCCGGTTTACTCACGATATTTCCCTTTACCGAAAAGCGACTGATAAATATCAAACGATAATTCGTGCATAAGGGCTCATTTAGACGGTGCGAGAACTCGCATACGAGTTTCATTACATTGCGTCATTTGATCGGTCGGCTGAATTGATGTAACCTCAATGGTCCACAATGTAACTAAAATCGTATACGAGTTTGCGCGCCGTTTAAATGAGCCTTAAGTTCCGAAAAACTCATTGGCACGAGCCTGATGGGTTTGAACCTGCGACCTCCGGATTGAAAGTCGTACTCTCTTACCGCAAGGTCACCAGTGCTCTCCAAGACACATACAACAAGACACAAGAGCAAAAATACCAATACGTACAACTGTCACCGATATTTTTCTTGAGGTCTACACACACTGGATCTATCGCTAGCACTCTCACAGCCAATCAGAACACGGCATGCACTCTGGCCGGCGCCAGCTGCCCAGTGCCCAATTGTCGAAGGAATTTCAATTTACTCCTATTAGGAGCCGCCTGCGTGCGTCGCAATGCAATAGAACATGTCTCGTTGCACATATTGTTAACGGTATGTGAACCTTATTGAAATATATCGTAGAATTACCCAACTATAGCTCAAAAGTTGTAGTGTATCCAAAATGAGGTTGAAAATCTTCGTCGTTACCTACTATTTTTAACCCCCGACGCAAAGTCAAAGTCAAATATTTTATTGCGATTCATGTGTACCTACATTTGATGCTATATATGTCACCGTAAAATTATAACACTCGTCATATTATAATCTCGCTAGTTACATTATAAACTGTCGGTATGGAGATTATAATCTAACCTAACCTACATTAGATTATAAACTAACGGGTTCACAATCTTACGGTGTCATATATAAGCAATCATATAGCTTAAAGCTAAGTCTCGATATAAACCCTGAGAGGGTATAATTATCAACATTAAATATGAATAAACAATATGAACTAACTAAAATCCTAATAATTATTTTTCACAATAATTATAGCGACTAACTTATACAACTAAATAATATTTTTGTTACTTAAGAATTCTTGAACGTTAGTATGATTTGCTGATTAAATGTGAGTGTGATAAAAAGGTGAGTGTTATACGTTTGACGCCAATGTCTGTCTGTCTGTGGCATCGTAGCTCGTTTCGATGCGTTTTTAGGGTTCCGTAGCCAAATGGCAAAAAACGGAACCCTTATAGATTCGTCATGTCTGTCTGTCTGTCCGTCTGTCCGTCTGTCCGTCTGTCCGTCCGTATGTCACAGCCACTTTTCTCCGAAACTATAAGAACTATACTGTTGAAACTTGGTAAGTAGATGTATTCTGTGAACCGCATTAAGATTTTTACACAAAAATAGAAAAAAAACAATAAATTTTTGGGGTTCCCCATACTTCGAACTGAAACTAAAAAAAATTTTTTTCATCAAACCCATACGTGTGGGGTATCTATGGATAGGTCTTCAAAAATGATATTGAGGTTTCTAATATCATTTTTTTCTAAACTGAATAGTTTGCGCGAGAGACACTTCCAAAGTGATAAAATGTGTGTCCCCCCCCCTGTAACTTCTAAAATAAGAGAATGATAAAACTAAAAAAAATATATGATGTACACTACCATGTAAACTTCCACCGAAAATTGGTTTGAACGAGATCTAGTAAGTAGTTTTTTTTTTATACGTCATAAATCGCCTAAATACGGAACCCTTCATGGGCGAGTCCGACTCGCACTTGGCCGCTTTTTAAACCTGAAAGCGAGTTTCCCTGCGTCGGATATTGTCGATTCCAAGATCCTATGTCCGATATCTGATCAAAGTGAAACGTGAAAATGCTCTAAACGTTCGGGTGGCAGCTGCAGCTGCAACTGTAGCGACATTACTGCTGTGGCGAGGACGTGGCCTATTATCGCGTTTATTTCATCTACTAGCTTTTGCACTCTCTTCAGGGATGATTTCCGAAATAAAAACTATCCTTCTCGGGAACTCAAACTATCTCTATGCCAAATTTCTACTAAATCGGTTCAGCGGTTTAAGCGTGAAGAGTTGACAGACAGACAGACAGACACACTTTCGCATTTATAATATTAGTATGGATTTTATGCCGGCTGTACACACTCGTCGAGAGCCACACGCCGGTAGTCTCGGCACCGCTCCGACCCAATCGAAGAAGCGTAAGAAGTTCGCAAATTGCGGGCATTTTTCTGTCACTCTAATTACGCCTTCATTGGAGTAAAAGAGAAAGATCCCCGCAATTTGCGAATTTCGGTTTTCGCGGTAGCCCCTCTGCCTCGGGGTGTCTTCACGAGTGTGTAACTGTGTACAACCTGAATGCCAGTAGTCACTTACCCCCTTGCTCATAAAGGTCTGCTAAGTTAATCAGCTGATGATCGTCGTTTGTCCCTCTCTATGACATAACGACAGATAGGGACAAACGACGATCATCAACTGATTAAGTTGGCAACCGTTTATGAATAACGCCATAGTGCCTAGTGAATACTTAAGCTTTAGACATGTAACTTTAACAAAGTCGGAGACGAAAAATTTGTAACTTTTAGTAGAGAAAGAAACTTAACATTGTTATCTTAAGAAAACTTTGTCCCTAGTTACTAAGTAAGTATGCGTGCTGAATGTAATTCTAGATCTTTAGTAACTTGCAAATATACTTTAGCAAAGGAACAAAAGTACAGTCAAGATATTATAATATGGACGACAGAGTGCCAAAAAAAAGCGGCCAAGTGCGAGTCGGACTCGCCCATGAAGGGTTCCGTATTTAGGCGATTTATGACGTATTAAAAAAAACTACTTACTAGATCTCGTTCAAACCAATTTTCGGTGGAAGTTTACATGGTAATGTACATCGTATATTTTTTTTAGTTTTATCATTCTCTTATTTTAAAAGTTACAGGGGGGGGGGGGGGACGGACATTTTACCACTTTAGAAGTGTCTCTCGCGCAAACTATTCAGTTTAGAAAAAAATGATATTAGAAACCTCAATATCATTTTTGAAGACCTATCCATAGATACCCCACACGAATGGGTTTGAGGAAAAAAATTTTTTTGAGTTTCAGTTCGAAGTATGGGGAACCCCAAAAATTTATTGTTTTTTTTCTATTTTTGTATGAAAATCTTAATGCGGTTCACAGAATACATCTACTTACCAAGTTTCAACAGTATAGTTCTTATAGTTTCGGAGAAAAGTGGCTGTGACATACGGACGGACAGACAGACGGACAGACAGACAGACAGACATGACGAATCTATAAGGGTTCCGTTTTTTGCCATTTGGCTACGGAACCCTAAAAACATACCTTAATGTATGACGGTACAAATTTAAAATAATTCATAATAGTCTTATAAGTATTATTACTAGTTTCAGTTAAGGCCAATATGCCTAATTCCGTCATAGGGACTATTCCGTCCACGAGCGTATATTTCTTTGATTTTCAATACGAAAAAAAAAACATCTGCTTTTGATTGCAGAAACTAAAAGCAATCGCTGCTTTGCCGATGAAATTATCAATTTTGATCGTTGTTCGAGAAAAACGCTAGTAGACGGAATTAGCCACATTGACCTTAATTAGAACCATAGAACCAAATTTTCTTCTCCAGACTGCACCGTCCCGTATATGTAATAGGTATACTTAGATGCGTCCGACCTGGATAAAAGCGCATATGACTCACCCACACAAATATCGCCGCGGTGACATTTCGCAGTTGACACCTTTAACCCAGCTCCACACTGAGCCGAGTGTGGAGCGGGTTTTATCGGTTTTATACACCGAGCCGAACCGTGGTGCCGAACATGAATAGTGAGGTATGTAGGTACATGGTTATGTTTGGTAATATACCTACTAGATTGTTAATGAAGGGATGAAAAACACTCATTTCTGCTGAGGTAGTTTGAGGAAATTATTATTATAGGTAGATGACGTGAAAAGCAGTACGAGTAGGTACGTGTAACGTCACATGGTAGTTGAAAATTATTTCCACCTTGGGTGTTAACAATTAAATCCCTCAGTACGCTCAGGATTCTGTTTTAGAATCCCTCCCTACGCTCAGGATACAATTTACGCCCTCGCCGTAAATATGTTATTTTGCTACCTTGTGTCACAAACAATATACTAATTTCTGAATTCAATAACATCTTATGACACTGGGGGGCCTACTGCGAAAACCGATGTTCGCAAATTACGGGCATCTTTCTCTTTTACTCCTATTAAGGCGTAATTAGAGTGACAGAGAAAGATGCCCGCAATTTGCGAACTTCGGTTTTCGCGGTTATATAGCCCTGACATCATTCCGATTTTCGTCGCACTTTTGATATTTGACGCAGCGGATTCGACACGGTGTGACGCGAGGTCTTCCTTTACGATTTGTAAAACGTCTCGACAGGTCTTTAAATACGAATTGGGGAGGACGGACCGATGTTTCATATCAATTTGTATTCTGAAAGCTGTACCGCGATCTAAAATCGTGTCCGTTATTCAGAAGTGTATAGTTACTTTGTTGTTTGTTGTCGCCTCTTTCAAAACTAGGGCAGGCATTAAACAAACATTAAACGCAAACAACCATTTTCGACAATCGTTCATTAATTGATGGCGACACGATAACGACGCGATAGCGACGCGATAACGACGCGATAGCGACACGATAGCGTCTTCGATAAAGAGACGAGTGCTCGGCAAATAGCCAAATGGTGGAAGCAGTTATGTCGTAATATGGCGTTATCGCTAACAGAAGGAGAGATTAGCTTTATGGAATAAACTACCGGCCAAGCCCATATTTTTATACCACGTCGGTGGCAAACAAGCATACGAGCCGCCTGATAGTAAGTCCTATGGACTCCTGCTACTCCATTTAATTATAAAATATTTATACAGGTAGGTAATAGACTGCTTCTTTAACCCTTTTTAAATCCCATACATACAAAAATAGACATAACTAAACGCGACCACTCGTCACGTTATCGAATGAATTTTTTACACTAGGGCATAGAGAAAAAAATACATAGATTGCTCACTCCATACATCAGTTTTAGTACCAAAAAGACTATTAGCATCTAGCATCGAGTAGCGGAACTATCAGTACTGCTACTTGACAATAGATGTAGCACCGACCGGAAAGTCTTATGCTGTTGAGATAAGACTTTCCGGTCGGTGCTACACCTATTGTCAAGTAGCAGTACTGATAGTTCCGCTACTCGATGCTAGATGTAGACACTGAAATTAATAGTCTAACTGATGTATGGAGTGAGCACTCTTATCTTACTATATTTCTCTATGACTAGGGGTTCAAATATGCGGTCTTTGCCACGATCTTAAAAGAAAGACCAGAGTCAAAAGAAAGAAAGAGATGTACACCTCTAATTGTAAGACTAACAAATTAATGTTCTAAATTAGTACAAAATACAGTCCTGTTCTCAAACACCTCACCCTCTTGAGGCCTTGGATTAACTTTCCAAAAATACTCTCTGTAATCTTCCATAATTTACAAAAACCGTATGTTTTAAATAGCATTCCTAAATATAGCTGTATTTTTTAGGGTTCTGTACCCAAAGGGACCACAGGATCCTATTACTAATAAGACTCCGCTGTCCGTCCGTCCGTCTGTCTGTCACCAGGCTGTAACTCATGAACCGTGATAGCTAGACTGTTGAAATTTTCACAGATGATGTACCTATATCTGTTCCCGCTATAACAACAAATACCTCCAAAATTCAAAATTTAATTGTTTAAAGTTTGTATTTTAAAGTTGACCATTCAATAAATCATTCTGTATACCACTGTAAGTTTGTCAACCATTCATTGAGTCACCAACTCAATAGATAGGTTACCTACTTGAATAACTACTTAGCAGAAATATGCAGCCGAATATATACACAGGTATGCAAACATGATTATCGTGTTGACATTTCGGCGCCGTTTTTATCAGCGATATGATACTTTGAGTGGCATTTGTACTTTTAAATGTATCGATTTGATGCTGATATGATATTAGTCGCAGTGTATGTTAATTCAACCCATTTTAAAAGACAGACAACAGAAAACTTCGAGATCAAATGTATGACACTGAGTCTGACAATAAAATTGCATTTGTGATTTCGACAGTCCTGCGGCGATACCGTGGTCGCATTTTTATCACTTTCACACACTCATATCGTCACTTTCGCACTTACATACTTGTTAGAACGTGACAGGCATGACGATCACTACATAGTATATATAAAACAAAGTCGCTTCCCGCTGTCTGTCTGTCTGTCTGTATGCTTAGATCTTTAAAACTACGCGACGGATTTTGATGCGGTTTTTTTAATAGATAGAGTGACTCAAGAGGAAGGTTTATGCATAATTTGTTAACCCGTGCGAAGCCGGGGCGGGTCGCTAGTAGATGATAAAAAACCCACCAGCCCTACTCGTGGCCTAGCCAAGTTGACAATCTTTTATCGTTCGCAGAAAACGAAACTCTAAAATAAACGTAAATAATGTATAGAAATACGTTTCGTTTTATGTTTTTTAATCCACGTCGGTGGCAAATAAGCATACGGCCTGCCTGATAGTAAGCAGTCACTGTAGCCTATGGACTCCTGCGGGATCAGCACGGTTCCATTTTCATCGACTATCACTATGCCCGTCTATCACTTTCGCACTTACATACTTGTTAGAACGTGACAGGTATAGTGATAAACGATAAAAATGCGACCGTGCTACTAGGGCTGATATGAACTAAGAGTTATCAAATCAATATAATAATATATTATTTTTAATTCGAATGCTGAATGAAGCTTCGGCGGCGTGTGCGCTTAATCGAAATCGGATCGGCCGATAATCGGATCGGCTTACCAGCTCCGGTCAGTGACCCCTGGCCTGTCCTGTCCACAGGATACTACCTGTCATTATTATACGTATAATCCGTTTCAAAACAAGGGTTGGTAGGTATTATTTGGTATTATCTACATATATATTCGTATAATCAATTTGGAATATGTTCTATTCATATTCAATTTTTGAAGTGAAAACTTCTTTAGCGGCGCTGTGCACTTTTTGAGGTGGGGAAAAATGTTAAACTCGAGACAGCGTAAGGCGTAAGGCGTAAGGCGAAAACCTCTCTTTCTACGGCGCGGCGAAAATGTATGCCTGAGCCTGCTGTTTCGTTTTTGTTCACCAAAGAACTTTAGTCATAACGTATCATTATCAGGTTAATTATTTAAAACTGGACTTTTTTTACAAAATTAGTTCATATTTCGCCGGGATCTTTTTTTTTGGTTATTCCCCTATTACTCAAAATCATTCTTCCGTTGCTTACCAGTTAAACTTAATATCTTTTAAACTTAATTACATTTAAACTGTACCTAAATTAATTTTGAAACCCCAGATTCAAATAAAAACCGGCCAAGTGCGAGTCGGACTCGCGCACGGAGGGTTCCGCACCATCAACAAAAAATAGAGCAAAACAAGCAAAAAAACGGTCACCCATCCAAGTACTGACCCCGCCCGACGTTGCTTAACTACGGTCAAAAATCACGTTTGTTGTATGGGAGCCCCACTTAAATCTTTATTTTATTCTGTTTTTAGTATTTGTTGTTATAGCGGCAACAGAAATACATCATTTGTGAAAATTTCAACTGTCTAGCTATCAGGGTTCGTGAGATACAGCCTGGTGACAGACGGACGGACGGACGGACGGACGGACGGACAGCGGAGTCTTAGTAATAGGGTCCCGTTTTTACCCTTTGGGTACGGAACCCTAATAAAAGAATGGGAAGTACTTTTACACCAAATTACGGTGTAAAAGGTGCGTGCCGCCATGAAAACTTTTTTATCTTTATTTGAGTGGAGTGCGCGTCTGAGGCCCCATCTGCACCCCTAGTACATGATTGTCGCGACAGTATCTCGCGGCGAGATAGACTACCCGTCTTTTTCTAACTATATTAATAAAAGAGGGACGGGTAGTCTATCTCGCCGCGAGATACTGTCGCGCCAATCATGTGCTAGCCCGGCTGGTGGATTGAGCTTTTATGTTGCTAAATTTAGCAACTTTTTGTCTTACCTACATTTTGGCACATTTAAAAAACTTAATATCTTGGAGACCGAGCTTTGCTCGGAAAATAAAACTCAAAAATACGCGTTTTCCCAGAGATAAGACCTAGCACCTAGCTAGATCGATTTTTCGCCCTCGTAAAGCCCCATAGAGCAAATTTCATCGAAATTGTTAGGGCCGGTTCCGAGATCCTCAAAATATATATACCTACATACACATAAATAAATATATAAGAATTGCTCGTTTAAAGGTATAACAAGAACTGGTCACTTAAAGGTATTAGATAAATAAATAATTAAAAAACTTATTTTTGATATAGGGTGACTGCTATAGTTATCGGCAACTACATAGTAATTGGCCACTCAACAAATCAGAAAGAAACAAGCCAAATTGAAGCCTTATTGTTAGGAGTGGCCAATTACTATGTAGTGGCCAGTTACTCTGTATTTGTAATGATCTGTAACTAATTTGTATAATAAAGTAAATAAATGTTTATTATCACGAACATAACAGAAATATTTCCGCGTAAGTGCCTAATAAAACCTTAACAAGAGATTTCACCAGCTTATTTCTTTTATAAATCCGACATTTATTTGAAATGTCAGTTCAATGCTTCTTTTTGTCGACTTAGGCTCACAAGTGACCACTATAAGAATGATCTCTCGTCACTCACAGTTATTACAGACGTCGGGGTCTAGTTAAAAGGGTCATGAGTTGATCGTCTAGAGGTTTTCGCTAACGAGCTTGCTTCAGCGCTTCATAATCCCTTCCTTAGGCCTCATTTACGGCTCGGCCACGACATTGAGCGACTTGCGACGGCGGCAGCGATAACCATAAGTTGGAGCGAGACACAGCGATCGGACCTTTCGTTCCCACCTATGGTTGTCGCTGCCGCCGTCGCCAGTCGCGTAATGTCGTGCCGTTAGACGGCGCGCGAACTCGCATGCGGTTTTAGTTACATTGCGTACTGTTGGTTACGTCAAATTCAACCGACCGATCAAAACCCGCAATGTATTGAAACTCGCATACAAGCTCCCGCATCGTCTAAATGAGCCCTTACAAAGGTATTCGCGGCTATGTCCACTAAGGTACCGTTTGAATTTGGACTGCAGAATTATTGCTGCAGTACAGTGCATTGCTGCCGTGAATTAATGATGTCAAAAATCCGGGCAGCGACATAGATTTACACATTTACGACAGTAATGCAGTCGGCACCAATCCGCCGTAATACTGCAACAATAACGCTAATGCAGTCTTAATCCGAATGATACCTTGAGATGAAACCTCAATAGTCCGCAATGTAACTAAAATCACATGCTAGGTCGCGCGCCTCCTAAAATATGCATTTGTCCCGCCTCGGCCATTTTCTTGGTCACGTTTTCTTTAGTGTTATATATCTATTTCAGTTTACAGGGTGGCTAAAAAATAGCTGCATACCCGTTGCCAGGGAGGTTTTGGGATTATGCTCAGCAACTTTTACTATGGGACCAACCCCGAAATCACGAAAAAAGATTTGGCTGTGTCATACATTTTGGCTGGTCCATTTTCTATAGGGTAAATGTTTTTTTCGCGATTTCGGGGTTGGTCCCATAGTAAAAGTTGTTCAGTATAATTCCAAAACCTCCCTGGCAACGGGAATGAAGTTAGTTTTTAGCCACCGTGTATAATGCCTTTATTCTGTGATGAACTAGCCAGCAATGTAAGTCGTGATGGTTTTATTCGCTAGAGTGATTTTTGCGGCCGACACTCGTCACCGCTGATCCTAATCAATTTACTGGATTGCCTTTGATCGCAACATTTTTATTGATTTACTATCCCCACGTAGTTTCGTAGCCGTTTGTGACATTCGCAATTATATTACTCAGAAATCTGGTAATGGTGGAATTTATTTTTCGCTGAAATCGTTTGTTGAATGGGTTTTTCAAAAATACCTCTAACATTAAAAACTCCGACTCACGCCTGACTGCACATTTCTAATAGGTTTTCCTGTTATCTAATCTAATACCTTTAAACGAGCAATGCTTGTTTATTTATAAGTATATATATATATTTCGGGGATCTCGGAAACGGCTCTAACGAAATCGATGAAATTTGCTACATGGGGGTTTTTGAGGGCGAAAAATCGATCTAGCTAGGTCTTATCTCTGGGAAAACGCGCATGTTCGAGTTTTTTTATGTTTTCCGAGAGAAGCTCGGTCACCCAGATATTGTATAGGTAAAGCACTATTTTGTGTATATTTTTCACAATTTTAGACCCAGTAGTTTCGGGGTGGATAAAGGGTGATCCTATAAGTGTTCCGTTTCTTCCTTTTGAGGTACGGAACCCTAAAAACAACATTTGCGGCAGCATGAAATGTCATTCACACTTTTCCCATTTGGATGTCATCCTGATATGGGTACGTTGGAATTGGCCGGTTAGTTGTTGCCGTGGGCTACCCAATCTACCTATTATAGGTTTCATACTGAATTGTTGAGCACGAATTACTAAAAAATTGTGTTATTATAATATTTCTCGCTTTAGTTGCCATAAATATAATTTTATTTTTAAATATTTGAGTGTTGTGGTGGGCGAGCCGCAAGCGCATAAGATCGATCGGTTGAGAAACGCTAAAAGTCGTGAAAGTGGAACACTGACACCTCACAACATTATATTATACGTGCAAAATTACAGCGTGGGCACTCATTTGTAAACATTTTCAATATGTCCGTGTCAATTATATTTAAAGTGTTGGAGACTGACAGGTAAGGTAAACGTACTGGTGCTCGACGCGGTCCCAGTACGTGTAATCTTGAAACTTAAGTAATTGTCAATAGAGGTGACAGCAGGGTGCCATCTATTGGGCATTAGCATGTCGAGCACTCGTACGTTTACCTTATTCAAAGTTGTTTTAAATCTTGTGTCGTTGGCTGGACAGTCTGTATCTTAGTAAACTATAGACAGTATTATTAAGAAATATTATCTGTTTTTCTTAGTGCCAGTTGCACCATCCGCACTTGACAGACTGATCAACGTCACCCGGCGCGCCGCGGCGGTTTACTATGAAATTTTCCGTACAATAAAATATAGCGAACTCTTTAAACGATGACAAACAGTTTGGTGCAACTGACCCTTAATATTCGTGAATACAGAATATCGAATGGAATTTTCACTAGGGGTACTAGTAGTACGTTTATGCCCCCGAAAAACCGGGCTATGGAAATGAAATGAAGCTTAGTAGCTTAGCTTTTAGCATTATAAATCGCAGGCTTGCACCGAATAAGCCGAAGGGCGCACCCCGGCTGACCCCTGACTCAGATCCGTGACGTGCAAGACTTTAGCCGGAAAATTTAATATTCGGGCGGATCGGATAAAGGTACTGTTCTGATTTAAACTACATTACTGCCGACTGCATTGCTGCCGTAATGTCAAAGGTACAAAAAATACTGCTGCCGACCGCATTACTACAGGAAACGTCTAATTTTATATAAATGTCTCTATAAAATGCTGTTTTTGACGGTATTGCTGAAAATTCAAAATCTAGCTGTCAGATTTTTGACGTTTGCGGCAGCAGTGCAGTCGGCAGTAATATCTCGCTGCAGTACAGCTGCAGTAATGCTGATAAAGTCTGAATCCGAACGGTAAATACCTTTATTTGTTTTTTTAAGCAACTGCACATATCTTGAGATTGAAATAAAGCTTTCGCTTAGCCTTCAACATTTTTAAATAATTTAGTATGTACATTCAACCCATATTCTCAAGACAGGAAAAAATCCACAACGCAGGCTTTCACTGTGAATTGCAAGCTTGCACTAAGCGGTCGCATGTCGCATCCCAACTGACCCCTGACTCACAAATCCTTGGCGTGCAGGACTTTGGCCGGATTTAATATTCAACGCGGATCGGGAAGCTGACGTCACTCTTCTGTGATATTTGATATTAAGGAAAGAGATGCAACACGAATATTTGGCGAGGATCGCAGACACAGACACCGTATCAGAGAATAAGTAGGTAATAACAAGTACCGTAGGTACACTTCCTACAAAATCGAAGTTTGACAGCCATTTAGGGACGAATCATGCTGTTTTTCTAATGTATGGCACTATCCCTTTCGGCTATTTAGGGTTGTCAAAATTCGTCATTATCTTATGTGGCCGTGCACGCAAAGGGACGTCAAGCTGTGCCAACCCTAATAATGGCTCGGAGTAATGCTGAGCCGAACGGAGCTGAGAATGCCCGAAAGGAGGAGTGTCACACTGACCATAATATTATGAAGAGTTTACAAAGAGCACGGGGTCACCACACATAGTTGGAATTTTGAAGTGAAAACTTCTTTAGCGGCGTTGTGCATTGTGCATTGTTTGAGGTGGGGAAAAAATGGTAAACTCGAGACAGCGTAAGATGATCACGTGACCTGATCGAAAAACTGTTACATGTAATGTCATTGAGTTTTTCTTCATTGATTTAAATGCCATCTAGTGAGTTTCGCTCTAACTGGTATTAATATAACTAGAGTACTAACAGTGATGTGCTTAGGGATTTCAAGTAATAAACGCTAACGCTAGATGGCGTTAACCTCAATTATAGATAGTGCATTTTGCAATAGTCATTGAGTCAACCCGTTGTTTTTTATTTGTTTCGTGCAACACAACCGAGTTTAATATGTAAGTTTTGGATCTCTTGCAAAATGACAGAGCCAGGGTAATAAAATCTAATCCAGAAACCTTCCAATGTCCATTGTCGTATCCATATCCACCATAGAAAACCATACGGCTCGCATCGGTAGGGAGCGGCATTGCCATGGCTTCGCACTGATTTACTTGTAATTTAATATTGTAACCTGGCTCGATTTATCCTGTGACCAGCTGTGTAGGATTTATTGCAGAAAAAACGTTAAATCACATAACGTTAAAACCTACCAAGAGTTAAAACAGGGGCTTACGATGCAGGATCATAAGTAGTCGTACGTTTATTTCAAAAAGTGATATTTAATAGTTTCTTTGAGAAATACATATGGGACTATTTAGGAAACAAATCAAATTATTTGGGGCATTATCTATGAAAAGGGACCTTATTGTCGATGGCGTTTACGCCCCACTGAGCCGCGCAGCGTTGTATTTATATCGGAGCATCGTTAATAATGGCGTAACCGCCATCGACAGCCTTATTGTTGCCACCCGTTTCATAGATAACATCACATTTTTCATTCATTTGGTTTTTGTGTGGGCCTTAAAACTTTAAAATTATCAACCAAATAGTTATTTACAGTACACATGGGGCTACTTTTCCACACTAGTGCGTAAAATAGCACTTTTCGTGCATATGTCGAAACTTTAAAGTGCCATATGTACTGTAAAACGTTGTTCGATACACGTGCGAATAGGTAATTCGCAACTCGTGTCGATTTAAAACACTCCCTTCGGTCGTGTTTTAATTTATCGCCACTCGTTTCGAATTTTCTCTTTTTCGCACTTGTATCGAAAATAACTATTTTTTTACAAGGGGGTAAAGTTGTTGTTTAATCGCTCTTGCTAATATTGATATCCGAGCAAGCGAAAGATTTCAAAATTTTACCACAAGTGCAGCGAGTGGTTCGAAAAATGGAATCTTGAGGGTTCCAATGCACGAGGGTTAAACAAAATTTGCCCCCGAGTGAAACACAAAAATTTTCACCACACCAACCCGAAAAAATTATTACTTAACTGTAAGATATCAAACCAAAACAAACCAAATCAAATCCAAATTTGATTACTTTGCTTCACATGTGAATAAAATGCAACTTTGCTATTGGGTTTTGAACAATCAAGAGAGCCTTTTCCAGTTGGTGTGGTGACAAAATATTGGGTCACCTGTAGTTATTTTTGGACGCTGTTCTGATTGGACAGGATATGATACAGTAGACAAATGTCCCAGTTATTCTAGGAAAAATGACCAATTAGTTGGAGGTCAGACGAGGTTAATTCGTACTCCCAGCTACGCGCAACACCATCCACTTATGGAAATGCTGACCTAACTAACGAAATACCCGCTTATGAACATGAAATTACAGTATCATGCCAAAATACCAGGCTGTATCTCATGAACCGTGATCGCTAGACAGTTGAAATTTTTAGGTACAGATGATGTATTTTCTGTTGCCGCTATAACAACAAATACGAAAAAGTACGGAATCCTCGGTGGGCGAGTCCGACTCGCACTTGTCCGGTTTTCGAGCTCTAGTCAGACTTCTTCATCTAGTTATTCTAGTTCGTTGAAATAATGTAAACGCCCCGGCCCGCGTCAAAACAAAAAGGTGAACGGCCTCGTTGTTTTGGAGTTGCAACGAATGCGTACTGCACTACACCTGTATAGCGTTAACGCGACAGCTACAGATCGGTGGGCGGCGCGTGCGCATCTATTTCCGGCTAAAATGGCGCCGACGCGCCTTCCACCGACTTTTGATCATTATACTGCCCGATTCGAACTTTAAGATACATCAATTAATAGATCTAGAAACGATATTAGATGTGTCAGTGTCAAAAGTGACGATATGTTTGAAGAAACGTCACATTTGACACTGACATACGTATCTAATCCATATCGTTTCTTAATCTGCTCCAGTTTTTAGATCTATATATATAAATGCAAGTGTCCTGACTGACTGACTGACTGACTGACTGACTGACTGATTCATCAACGCAGAGCCGAAACTACAAAAGCTAGAAAGTTGAAATTTGCACACTAGGTTGCATTTATAAAGTGTACAAGAGATAAGAAGCGATTTTGAAAAATTCAACCCCTAAGGGGGTTAAAAAGGGGATGAAAGGTTGTATGGGGTACAAGTTTTATTTTAAGCTAGGAATTTAAAACTTTGTAAAAATGTATTATATTAAAAAACAAGAAAACTAATTTCAGCGTTTTTGAAAATTCATCCCCCAAGGTGGTGAAAAAGGGGTTGAAAGTTTGTATGGAGATCAAATATTTTTGTGAGTGTGGGACTTGAAACTTTGTATATGGGGATATTATTATAAGACAAGAAAAGTAATTTCAGCGTTTTTGAAAATTCATCCCCTAACAGGGTTAAAAAGGGGTTGAAAGATTGAATCCATTACAAATGCTTTGAAACTTCTTAGAAAGGCATAATAGCCGATTACAAAATAAAGTAATTGCGACGTTTTTGGAAATTCAACCCCTAAGGGGGTTAAAAAGGGGATAAAAGTTCGTCTTGGGGTGCAAATTTCATTTTAAGCTAGGAACTTGAAACTTTGCAAATAGATATTAAATTTAAATACAAGAAAACTAATTTCAGCGTTTTTGAAAATTCATCCCCTAAGGTGGTGAAAAAAGGGTTGAAAGTTTGTATGGATATCAAACATTTTTTCGAGCGCGGGACTTGAATCTTTGCATTTGGAGATATTATTAAAAGACAAGAAAAGTAATTTCAGCCTTTTGTAAAATTCATCCCCTAACATGGTTAAAAAGAGGTTGAAAATTTGTATGTGGTTCAAATTTTATTTTAAGCTAGGAACTTGAAACTTTGCAAATAGATATTAAATTTAAATACAAGAAAACTAATTTCAGCGTTTTTGAAAATTCATCCCCTAAGGTGGTGAAAAAAGGGTTGAAAGTTTGTATGGAGATCAAATATTTTTGTGAGTGTGGGACTTGAAACTTTGTATATGGGGATATTATTATAAGACAAGAAAAGTAATTTCAGCGTTTTTGAAAATTCATCCCCTAACAGGGTTAAAAAGGGGTTGAAAGATTGAATCCATTACAAATGCTTTGAAACTTCTTAGAAAGGCATAATAGCCGATTACAAAATAAAATAATTGCGACGTTTTTGGAAATTCAACCCCTAAGGGGGTTAAAAAGGGGATGAAATTTCGTCTTGGGGTGCAAATTTCATTTTAAGCTAGGAACTTGAAACTTTGCAAATAGATATTTAATTTAAATACAAGAAAACTAATTTCAGCGTTTTTGAAAATTTTGAAAAAGGTGGTGAAAAAAGGGTTGAGAGTTTGTATGGATATCAAACATTTTTTCGAGCGCGGGACTTGAATCTTTGTATTTGGGGATATTATTATAAGACAAGAAAAGTAATTTCAGCGTTTTTGAAAATTCATACCCTAACAGGGTTAAAAAGGGGTTGAAAGATTGAATCCATTACAAATGCTTTGAAACTTCTTAGAAAGGCATAATAGCCGATTACAAAATAAAGTAATTGCGACGTTTTTGGAAATTCAACCCCTAAGGGGGTTAAAAAGGGGATGAAAGTTAGTATTGGGGTGCAAATTTTATTTTAAGGTTGGAACTTGAAAATTTGCAAAAAGATATTAAATTTAAACACAAGGAAACTAATTTCAGCGTTTTTGAAAATTCATCCCCTAAGGTGACGAGAAAGGGGTTGAAAGTTTGTATGGATATCAAAAATTTTTTTGAGCGCGGGACTTGAATCTTTGTATTTGGGGATATTATTAGAAGACAATACAAGTCATTTCAGCGTTTTGTAAAATTCATCCCCTAACAGGTTTACAAAGGGGTTGAAAGTTTGTACAGGGTACAAATTTTATTTTAAGCTAGGAACTTGAAACTTCATAAAAAGGTATTATTTTAAAACGGAAAAAAAAATATTTCAGCGTTTTTGAAAATTTATATCTCAAGGTGGTGAAAAAGGGGTTGAAAGTTTGTATGGAGTTCAAACATTTTTGTGAGAACGGGCTTGAATCTTTGTACAGAGGCATATTATTAAAATACAAGAAAAGTAATTTCAGCGTTTTTTTATATTCATCCCCTAAAATGGTTTAAAAGGGGTTGAAAGTTTATATAGGGTTCAAATTTTATTTACTTCAAACTTCGTAAATAGGTAGTTAGGTAAATAGAGGACATGAAAATCTTCTAAGGGGTTTGAGAGGGATTATGTCGAGAACAATTTTATTTAGTTAGGGGCTAGAAACTTCGTATGTTGTGAAAGACAAGTCTCATGCGTTGTATAATATTAATAATTAACAAATGATTAACCGTCCTACTGCAATATTTTCTGCATAATGTTCTAAGCTAATGTAGAATATATAACCACCAATATACAAATCCACGCGTACGAAGTCGCGGGCAACAGCTAGTCTTCTTATATTACTGTGGCTCTGTGAGATCTACTTGCGTGCAGAACTCAAAACGGAATACTTAAATGTTCCGCCATTT
This sequence comes from Cydia amplana, assembly GCF_948474715.1. Lineage (NCBI taxonomy): Eukaryota > Metazoa > Arthropoda > Insecta > Lepidoptera > Tortricidae > Cydia > Cydia amplana. The sequence goes on from NC_086071.1 coordinate 20,006,412, forward strand.
TGTAAAATATCTAAACCTGCAGCTCACAAAATTGACCGGAATCGGTTGAGAATTGTGACGTGTAAGGAGAAAATCTGAACATACGAATGCATTGTTGCCGAAGCTGAAACGGAGACCTTCGCTAACGCTCGGCGGGCATAGTCAGCAAACAAACGAGCAGACGAGCCGCCTGATGGGAAGCAGTCACCGTCACCGTAGCCCATGGACATAGCAGCATTGGAGGAGTTACTTAAGCGTTGCCGATCCATGAGTTAATTCTGCTGAATAAAAATAATTTTATTCTTCAAGTAGGCATATTGAACGTCAAATAAAGCTACGCCCTCAATATCCCCAAATGGTCAATAGGTAATACACGAAACGACAAGAAAATCTGTGCTTTCAAATTTAATCTAATAGAATGATAATTATGTTCGACAAGATAAATCTGGTTTCATTGTTATTTTATGCATATTCCCAGTTCACGATATTCGGGAATTGGTACGGTCACGTTTCGGTCACCTACAATTGGACACGGTCTAAATCTAAATAAAGGAGTACGTTTATCCCGATTGATGTCAAATAGTCTACCGAGAACTTCTAAAATTAAAAACCGGCCAAGTGCGAGTCGGACTCGCGCACGGAGGGTTCCGCACCATCAACAAAAAATAGAGCAAAACAAGCAAAACAAACCGGCCAAGTGCGAGTCGGACTCGCGCACTGAGGGTTCCGCACCATCAACAAAAAATAGAGCAAAACACGCAAAAAAAACAAGCAAAAAAGCGGTCACCCATCCAAGTACTGACCCCGCCCGACGTTGCTTAACTTCGGTCAAAAATCACGTTTGTTGTATGGGAGCCCCACTTAAATCTTTATTTTATTCTGTTTTTAGTATTTGTTGTTATAGCGGCAACAGAAATACATCATCTGTGAAAATTTCAACTGTCTAGCTATCACGGTTCGTGAGATACAGCCTGGTGACAGACGGACGGACGGACGGACGGACAGTGGAGTCTTAGTAATAGGGTCCCGTTTTTACCCTTTGGGTACGGAACCCTAAAAACGGTCACCCATCCAAGTACTGACCCCGCCCGACGTTGCTTAACTTCGGTCAAAAATCACGTTTGTTGTATGGGAGCCCCACTTAAATCTTTATTTTATTCTGTTTTTAGTATTTGTTGTTATAGCGGCAACAGAAATACATCATCTGTGAAAATTTCAACTGTCTAGCTATCACGGTTCGTGAGATACAGCCTGGTGACAGACGGACGGACGGACGGACGGACAGTGGAGTCTTAGTAATAGGGTCCCGTTTTTACCCTTTGGGTACGGAACCCTAAAAACAGTCACCCATCCAAGTACTGACCCCGCCCGACGTTGCTTAACTTCGGTCAAAAATCACGTTTGTTGTATGGGAGCCCCACTTAAATCTTTATTTTATTCTGTTTTTAGTATTTGTTGTTATAGCGGCAACAGAAATACATCATCTGTGAAAATTTCAACTGTCTAGCTATCACGGTTCGTGAGATACAGCCTGGTGACAGACGGACGGACGGACGGACAGCGGAGTCTTAATAATAGGGTCCCGTTTTTACCCTTTGGGTACGGAACCCTAGAAATTGTTTTAATTTGTGTCTGCTAATGTTGCTTCTGATAGAGCTTTTTGTGATTGTTGAACTAAAATCATTCATACATAATACGAGTGTAATGTTATTTTCACCACACCGACTAGTAAAGGCTCTCTTGATTGTTCAAAAACCGATAGCAAAGTTGTATTTTATTCACATGTGAGGCAAAATAACCAAATGCAAATTTTGAGTTATCTTATGTTTGCTGGTTGAATGAAGTAACTTTTTTTAAATGATAAATATTTAATAACATTCATTTGGATTTGATTTGGTTTGTTTATGTTAGATATCTTACAGTTATTATTTTCTTCGGGTTGGTGTGGTGAAAAATTTTGTGTTTCACTCGGGAGGCAATTTTGTTTAACAGTGCTTTGAAACCCTCGCAACGCTCAAGTTCAATTTTGGAATCTTTCGCTTGCTCGGGTATCAATATTAACACAAGCGGTTAAACAACAACTTTGCCCTCTTGTAAAACAAATAACTATTGTTAATTTGCTGTCCATTACTTTTATAATATTAACGTATGCTTTTAAACATACTTACATGTGATATGGAGAAGTGTGTAATATGTTAAAAATATCGTAAATCGCGCGAGAACGTACCGGTTTGCACTTACTGTTATTGTGATATGTCCATCAACACGGACACGGAGTGTAAAACCATCTGTAGGTAAATGTACAGCCGCCATCAGATATATCGGAGCGGCCAAGGTGTTCACAATATCTGAACATGCACTCTAACGCCCTGACAATAGAGGCGTGTTCAGATATTTGTGAGCGCCTTACCCGCTCCGATATATTTGATGGCGACTGTACTACATGTAAGTTGTTATACCAAACGTTCTCCATTTCGATTATGTACAGTCGCCATCAGATATATCGGAGCGGCCAAGGTGCTCAAAAATATCTTAACACGTACTCTCGCGCCTTTACAATAGTGGCGTGTTCAGATATTTGTGAGCACTTTGGCCGCTCCGATATATCTGATGGCGTCTGTACTTACATGTTAGTCAGAAATGACCGTAAATCCATAGCACGCCGTTGAACTAAGTATGAGAAAGCTTTTACGATGTAGTTGCATATAAAATTAAACATCTCAAACAACATAAGTATGTACAGTCATCTGCAATAATATGTTACTGTTCGAGCGCGCAAAAATATCTGACACGCTCACACAAATAAGACCACCACTACAAATAAGATCGTGTCAGATATTTTTGCGGCCTTCGTTGTGTAACATATTGCAGGTGACTTTCGTTCGTATTTGTCATGCTAAATTAGTCAACGTCAGTACTTTTTGTACGTCTAACTGAATAGCAAGACACTTTCGTACGTTTCCGTGAAAATACGATGGAAAATAATTATGCACTACGTCTGTAAATTAGATTTATTTTCCATTTGTGAGCGAAATAGTCTGAGCGAAATGGTCTAAAAGCGTAATTCTTAAGAAATTCAAAAGTAATCAGGCGCTTCGCTTTGGAATGCAAAAGCATAGCTTTAGTAGGTACAGTCAGCTGTAATTGTGTAGAATAAGACTAAGAGTCAAAATATTATCTATTACATTTATAAATACAACTGCCAGTAGGTAGGCAAATCTGCAATATAATATGTTACTCTTCGAAGGACGCAAAAATATTTTCGTAGCTAGAGAAATAGGTATGAAATTTATAGAGCAACTAAATCCCTCTAGTTAGTGTGCCATACTATCATTATTAATTAATCCGGGCGCCTGGCAGCTGTTCAGCGGTGGGTGTGACAGTGGTTGGGCAACAAAGGGGTTGAAAAATCAATTGAAGATGTGCAATTTATAGAGCTCTGTGTTTGGTGTGATATAATAGCTAATTATGTATTTAATTCAAATATAAAATAATACCAGGCGTTGTATTTGGGGGAAAGTAGTGCCAGGTGACGTCCAAGATGCGCGAAAAAATGCCTAAATGCGAAAGATATGTTTACACTGTGTAAACATATTTTTGACGTCGACTGTACACACGTGACATATGTAAACACCCACACTATGAACTAGCTACGAAAGTGATTACATTAACGAAGTCGTTCACTAGGTCTGTTCCCGTAACTTTGTTGCGGAACTTTCTATATAGTTCCGTTTCTTTGAAACTACGTTTCCATTCAACAAGTTCTAAAGGGACCCCTTGTGTCCCAATATAGGGATTAGATAATAACACATGGTAAGTAATTATTGCCACAAATAATAAGTGATATTGTATAGATACGTATATAAGTAAGCGATCTGACCATCGGTATCTAAGTTGTGTACATAACCAACCTCTGCTGCATTGCTGGAACTAGCGGTGGTTTATTCCCTGATCCCTATAAGACAGGTTTACTTAGTTTAGGGCTCAGGACACTATTCCTAGGCTGTCTAACAATAGATTACTCCTAAAAATGTAATATTCTTCGACTATGTAATAAGCTGCGTTTTTTACAAGCTTTTATTTAGTTTCACCTGTCCCGTTGTCTGTCTGTAATCATATCTTGCAAGTTAAATTTGATCCACTTCCCGGTTTCCGATGAAGCTGAAAATTTGCATACATAAGTCGGGTGACAATGCAATATTATGGTACCATCGAGCTGATCTGATGATGGAGACAGGAGGTGGCCATAGGAACTCTGTGATAAAACAACGCAACCTAATTGTGTTTGGGGTTTTTAGAAATGTCTTGATGGGTATTAGTTGCCCGTGGAAAGAAAAGTACAGTCAAGAGTCGTCAGTGTGGAAATAAAAGCTTGTACCAAAAATGAAATTTTAGTCAAAAACTTATTTTCATTTTCATTTAGTTCATCGGTTTCACTCAATAGTCTAGTACATTTTAGATTCCATCAACTCTCAATAGTCCTGCACCCTGGCGGGTGCTGCCTCTGCGTGCGTCCCATGACACGGGCAAGGGCAGCATCCGCTCGGTGTGCCCCTTACATTTCATTAAAGTGTCAAAAGGGCCTCTACGTGTTGGCTCCGGCTGCGCCCACGCCTCCCAAGGGTCCCCATTGTTCCGTGATGGGAAAGACAAATGATGACAAAATATAACTAGCGCAGAAACAAGAACTTTTTTAGTAAGAGTTGAACTGAAGTTATTCGTCTCTGTAAACATCATGGATTAAATGGGAAAAGCTTAATTTTCTAATTGGACCCTTTATAGGCATATTAAAGATGTATGATGAAAGTCCTAGTAAGTATCCATAATGTACCAAATCGTTGACTTTATATTGTCCACAGTTTATATGAACTTTTTGACCCGTTTACCTTCGAATTTGTTAAGGGGCCCACAGATTATCAGTCCACCGGACGATATCGGCCTGTGAGTTGTTCGGAACTTTTTGTTCTAACTGACAGGCCGATACCGTCCGGTGGACTGGTAATCTGTTGGGCCCCTTTAAAAATTGTCAAATAGTAAGGTTGTTTATGTGTAGTTTCAAACAATGTCAACAGAAATCATCATCTTCCTCGCGTTGTCCCGGCATTTTGCCACGGCTCATGGTAGCCTGGGGTCCGCTTGGCAACTAATCCCAGTAATTGGCGTGAGCACTAGTTTTTACGAAAGCGACTGCCATCTGACCTTCCAACACAGAGGGTAAACTAGGCCCGTATTGGGATTAGTCCTCACGATGTTTTCCTTCACCGAAAAGCGAATGGTAAATATCAAATGATATTTCGTACATAAGTTCCGAAAACCTCATTGGTACGAGCCGGGTTTGAACCCGCGACCTCCGGATTGCAAGTCGCACGCTCTTACCGCTAGGCCACCAGCGCTTTTTTCAAACAGAAATATAAATGTAAGTTGGCTTGTTTTCACTTTTGCAATTCCTGCTGTATTTAATTAGCGTAAATATTGTGACTTTTTAATTAAAACAGCAACAAAAAAAAGAAGAACTGCAAAAATACCTGGTTTAAGTTTGTTTGTAAACAAATGTGTTTTCGGTTTCGTTAAACCACTGAAAATAAATACTCAATTTAAGCTTTAATGTCAACTGGTTTATCTCTACGAGGATATATTTATTCCGCATTTAGATACAAAAATCCAACAAAATGTGGAACGCTCTTCATGCGAGGACATAAAAATAATTCCTGGAAATGTAAAATGTAAATGGAAAAAACACCCGAGTCCGTGTCGTCGTAGATTACAAGTATTAGATCTCTCATCTTCCTCCCGTTATCCCGGCTTTTTGCCACGGCTCATAGGAGTCTGGGGTCCGCTTGGAAACTAATCGCGAGAATTGGCGTAGGCACTAGTTTTTACGAAAGCGACTGCCACGTGACCTCTGCCTCCTCCCACTCCATCCCCAATATCTTCAACTCTATCGCTTATTGAACTTTATCGCTTCAATCTAAGCTTAACATATATAAGAAAAAAAAAACATAAGCTGTGTATACCTTCAGTATGATCTGGTGTCGAAGGCCAGGACTCACTTTGGATTGGGTCTTTGCGTCGCCATTGTAAGTAAGTAATAAGCAAGGCTCGGAAAAACGCCCGTCATTTTGAAAACAAATCATAATTTTTAAGCCATAATGTATTATTTGCCCGCATTTTCGTTATTCATAATTCATTTGGTTCAGAAACGCGTCACTTTTCAGGATTGCGTTATAACAAACCTAACCTAACCTAACCTATCTATAGGATAACCATACGAAAATCCTGAAATGTTAACGGTTTCAGTTTTAGGACTAATGCTAATATGACAAACAATACATTATGACTTAAAACTTTATGGGAAACAACGGGGCCCCATTTAGACAATGCCCCATCTAGTGGTAGGCAGCGATCGCGCGACACATCGCCATGATTAGTAGTAAAATTAGGAGTCGACACGACACAGCATCGGTTAATTTATTTTTACGAGCGACGACGTGACGTGATGTCGCTGCGTCAACTCGTGCAGCACAAATTTATAGTGATGTTCCTTTAGGACTTTTTATTCTTTTTAGGGTTACGTACCAAAAAGGTACAAAAGGAACCCTTATGGTGCGACTCTCTCCGTCTGTCTGTCTGTCTGTCACATTGCTAAATATCTCGAGAACTACTGAAGCTATCGATTTGAAATTTGGAATAGTTATGAACAACGCTAACCCAAACACATTGGAAGTGTATTTTTTTAATTTAATGTTTATTCATTATGGAAATTTATTCATTATGCACAATATAAAGAGGGGGCAACATTTCTAAGTCTAGTTACTAGTTTTAACTTGTTTGCACAAAATTAACAAAAAAAAAAACAAATACAAATGAAGGAGGATAGCATTCTCTATCAGTCAACAATCGGGATACAGAGATATCTACCTACATGTAAAAAATGTGCAAGGAGAAAATTATAGGGCAGATAACTATTTTCGATTTTTCGATAATGGCGGTAATCCAGGCCATCTGTTCTGTCTTGCTTATTTTGGTGCCTTATTTTTACGCCACCTTGTTTTATATGTAAGAAATCCAAAAAACCTACATTTCTACAGGATTTCTTTTGTAAAAACTATTTCGCTTGTAAAATTAGGAACGTCAACTCGTGCAGCGCAATAGTGACGTGACGTCCTTTTGAATATTTTAGATAAAGTTGTATTTTAAATAGTGAAATTTAATTTAATTTAAGAAAGATGCATTTAAGTAGAAGCTACATAAAAATACCGGCCAAGTTCCCGGCGTTTCAAAGGTGTACATTAAGTCCGACTGACGCTTGACTGCACATTTCTAATAGGTTATCCTCTCAGCTATAGGTACCCAGCAGTTTCGGAGATAAAGGGTGGGGGGGGGGGATGGTCGGACAGACAGACAGACAGACAGACGCACGAGTGATCCTATATATAAGGGTTCCGTTTACCGGTACGGAACCCTAAAAACTTCTATTCGCTCTATTTTCATACAATTTTTGCACTGAAAACTAAGAGTCAAGTGTAAAAATATGGGTGCACTCATCATACTCAAAAATATGTCGCTGGGACATATTTGATGATGAGTAAGTTGTATACAGTAAGACAAAAATAAAATAAAACCGTTTTAATTTTCGTAACTTCCCCATCACTAGTCACTGCGACTGTGACAAGTTAATAAAGGTCGTGACATAAAGTTATATTTAAGATAATAAACGAAAACATATGTAAATATGTATGTCAGTTCACTTTTGTACAATCTTCACTCCGTCAGATATATGACGTTCACTCAGTTCTGACAGCTGTCATTTCAATTCATCTCATATTCTTCAATGCATCTCATTAAAGTTTAAGTAAAGGTGACATTTGACATTTATTCGTCTTCTTGCTGTGTAACTTTTTCTTATTTAACTATTTGTTCAGAATAAATGATATCCAGAGCCCGTACCATGAGTCTGTGGCGGGTATGGATGCGCGCGCCCTCGCGCATGCCTGCACAATGCTCTATGTCATCTCCTCGGCACGTCAATGAAAAATGTCGATTTATTTTGCTTAGCCGTTGAATTTAATATTGTGTTGTGTTCCGGATTATTATCATTTGGTGTTCACGTCTTTAATTTTTATATTTTAGACTTTAATTTCATCTGTTACGCAGATTATAGTAGGGCACTGCATTCCTACAAGTCACTGACAGTGTCAAAACTGACATAAACGCTATCGATCGAGAACGTAATTTACTTACATCTTGCTCGCACATTAGCGTGATACATAGATAGTAAATTACGTTCTCGATGGCATTTATGTCAGTGCCAAACTGCTGGTAGCCACACTGGGAGTGCAGGAAGCAGAGCTGCGTGTCAATTCTTCAAGTGAATCAGAATTCGTCGCATTGTCTGAAGCATCCAAGCAAGTTGGTCTGATATTATGACATTTAATAATCCTCATATCACAAAACAAGCCCGACAGAGACTATGAAAAAACTAGTCTATTATATTTAGGTATCATATTAAACATTGAGGCCGCAATCTAGCTAAGTGGCTGACACGTCAACACGACCTTAAGGTTGACGCACACTTGTCCATGCCACATTATACTCATTAGTTGACAAGCGGACCCCAGGGTCCCATGACCCGTGGAAAAATGCCAGGACAACGCGAGGAAAATGATGATGACTCATTATCATACCCCGCAACGGAGCTAGCAAAACCGTAGCAAATGACAGTTTTGTGTCAGGGTTGGCGATTATGATGAACCATTTTGCTTTAACTTTATTGTATGTAAGATTAATAAAATTGATCGAGAACCCTGTTGACCCTCTTCCGATATAACTCGGTTTAATTTACTGTCAAATAATATAAATTAACAAATCAATGTCAATATTAGATGCGTTTCAATGTAGGTATCTGTTATTTTGTTTATAAAATCACGTTTTTTTTCGCATTTCTTTCAAATATTAACATAGAATTTTCATTGCTTGAAAATATTGGTGTGTTTGAAAACAAAGAAAAAATATTTTTTGTAAGTACTTTAGTTTATGCGTAGTAGTGATAACCCTGACGTACAACTGCTACAGATTTGCTAGCTCGGTTGCGAGGTATGCTCATTATCACTGTTCATTCGCTCCCCAACCTACCCGATTCAACCATCTTAGGCCCGCTACAGTAGGAGTTTTGCCTACTTAAATAGGCTACTAGTAAAAAAATACAAGTGTGCGCTAACCTTTACCCGTCCAATACACTTATCGCCACCTCGGTTGAATTGAAAATATACTGCCAGCGAGTAAACTGCCTTCACAAAACGTTTTGTTCTTGCTTGTACAGTAGACTTAGCTCTCTACCATAATTAGAACCCTAGATTTTTGCAATAATACCTACCGGCTATATGGTCGCGTTTATCGTGCATAAAATGTACAGAATGACCGTCCCTTTATTTTCCATAAAATTTTAAGTCATAAGGTATTGTTTGTCATATTATCATTAGTCATAAAACTGAAACCTCGGAGTAATAATCCAATATGGAGTGGTGACACGCACTAATTTCTATGTGATAAATTCTGCCGTTTCCGGCGCGGGGGGCGAGGAACGCACACAAATAATGTAAACACTAATGCATTTTTTGCATGCGTCGCTACACACGCACACGACAAAATTATCAAACACTAGCATAAACTATATTCACACAAATACAAGAACAAACACAGACAACCCTGTCCGTGAACGAGATGATGTCAGTTCTAAGTAAACGTAGAAGTGCGAGGGACTTGTCGATAATATTGTCGATATTTTATTGACTGAATTTTAACTGTCTGCTTTAGTCAATTATAACCATCAAAAACATTACATGTAAAAAGGTGCAAGTCTCCCATCGCACGGCTGCATAATGACATAAGGATCATCGTCACCTATTAAAAATAATTCTAATTGAACATAACGCTAGCGCTAATTGCAGTTTGAGCATTACATATATTTACGAGTACGGTAAGAGTAAAGCATTATGTGCCTATTGCCAAGTCATTATATGTATTACAAATTAAAGATATCTTATTGATACGGTTTTAAGGTAGTCGTTTATTATAATCAGTGCCAGGGGGTCCTGGTACTGATTAAAATAACCGACTTGGTTTCACATTAGCATTACATGACATGTCAAAACTTTTTTGTAGTAGAAGCGTTGCGAGACTTGCACCTTTTTACATGTAATGTTTTTGATGGGATCTCATCTCTTTTTGTAGACAGTCCTTCTTTCGGATACTCATACCCATACTATGTATACACATATCATAACTAAACACATCTTTATTCATACTCACATCGTACATACATCGTAGTGTACCTTTACTTTACCTACTATTTGTAGGAACTGCAACAGTAACTTTGTAATAGCATATATTTATATGGAATTACAAACTTACTTATGCAGTTCTTAGATATTTAAAACGTGACTGATATTGCAATATTTTTAGGTTTTCGATGGCTTGATAAGCTGAAAACTACTTATGTTTAAAATTTATTGCATCTTTTGGAAATCTAAAAAAATAAATCAAAATAACAATATATTTATAATGTTCATATAGATTTTATCGATATTGGTTTTTATGGTGTCCCATCACTAACTATGGTATAGTGATACCAGAGTAATAAATTAAAAGTGCCTATTTATGGAAAATGACGGCAGTAAATACCTTAAAATAAATAAATTACAATACAAACATTGGACATGTCAAATAAAAATATACGATAGAAACTAAGAGAAAAATGAATTTTCAAACAGTAGTAGGGTAGGTGCGTTAGTTTTCGTCCAGCTCTAGTTTTCGTCCACTTGACGAAATTGAATATAAATCTACATTGCTGTACAAATTTGGACTTAATGCAATCCTTAATGTCGAGACAATATATCTATCTACATAAAAAATGTATTTGGCAAGTAGCAAATTAAATATCAAATATATATGTTATTTGCTAATCTGTCATGTGGACGAAAACTAGAGACTAGAGCATGGACGGAAACTAGCACAATGACCCTATATCGGTAATATCACGTTATTAATGATTTATACTATTTATTTCATTGAATGGATTATGTTGATATAAAAATAAGGTGTTATAGAAAAATAATGTGTTATATAAATTATATAACAATAAGCAACGCAAATTAGAAGTTAGGTATACCTAATGAATATTTAGAAAGTCTTCTTTAAATTTTACCCTAAATTAGATCTAGTACCATGAAGTGGTATCACTTTCAGATTGACAATGTTTTTTAGTTTTTTGCTAAATTAGTACACTATTTCATAATATTTACATGTAATAGTACTTACATATGAAAAGAAACGTGTTTTTTAAGTACGCTAGATGTTTCCGATCGGTTTTTACAGGAGAAAACGCTACAATTCGGCATTTTCTGCTCCTAACATTCCGCTTAGACTGACGTTTGCTGAATGGCGTATGACGTATGGCAACTAGTTTTATATAACCTCCTTGACCGGCGGCCGCCGACTTTTGGCAGAGGGGAACGCCTGTTAATGGCGGTTCCTGTTGGTTTATTATTCCGAGACTGAAACCGTTAACTTTTCAGGATTTTCGTAAGGTAATCCTAAAGATAGTTTAGGTTAGGTTTGTTTTATTGCAATCCTGAAAAGTGACGCGTTTCTGAACCAAATAAATTATGACTAACTAAAATGCGGGCAAACAATACATTATGACTTAAAATTTTTGACCCGTACAGAATACGGTAGGTACATTCTGAACCCCCAGTGTAATTTTGATTCGATAGCGTGACGAGCGTTTGCGTTTGCTTTATGTATATTTTTGTATGGGATTTTGATCAGCGCGCCAAGCGGGACGTTTTGGAAACTGAAAGTCCCATACAAAATGACACTTAACGCAAACGCGTACGTCACGTCACGCCATCGAATGAAATTTAGAGTAGGGGTATCGAACACATCGCAATCACACACATCCAATAGTACTAACTAAAACTAAGTACCTACCTAACTTATTGTAACGAAATTATAGTTTGCCAAAGGACTGTCTCATTTCAAACATAGACAGAGAGAATCATACTATCTTTGTCTTATACTAGTACTAGCACCCAAAAGAAAAGGATGAGTACCTATAGTTTTTTGTTCTTATTTCAACTATACTAATATCCTCTAAGCCGCCCAGAGACCTATAAAAAGGTCCCCTGTTCCATTCTAATTTGAACTTTGTGTTGACAAAATAAAATTTCATTTTGCTTGGCAAGGTTGGACGTATGGGCAGCAGAGGATATATCGTCGCATAAACCCTGTTTAATAATGTATTAGACAATATGCAAGCTTTGTGAATAGTCATTCGTCTGCGTAAGATACGTACTTGTGAATGTCTTACGAATATTACTCAGAGACTACATTCAAAGAGCAATAAAAGTGTATCACTTTGTAGGGAAATGCTGATTACTGTACTCAGTATAAAATAATTCGCACAGAAACCAATTTTTACGAAAACGACTGCGAAATAGAGTTAAGCTAGTAGTCATTTGTAGTCGAGAAGATTTTAAAACAGAAGCAGGCGTGTACTTATTTTGCAGAGCTAATGACAATTGTCACTAGAAACACGACGATTGTCACTAAATTCCGACACAGACCTCATTTCCTGTCAAGAATTATCGAAAATTATTTTAAATCTTGTGACAATTGTCATAAACTTCGCAAGAGAAATACCTGTTTTTTGTTGATATAATAAAGTTAAAAAAATAATACAATGATGGTGGCAAACAGGAATACGGCCCGCCCGTTGGTAAGTCGTTACCGTAGCCTATGGAGGCCTGTGACGTCAGCAACAGTGATGTCGACAATTGTCGCACCTATCACCCTGGTGAAATAGGGGCCGCAAGGGCAAGTGCGAAGTTTTTAATCATTTTCATAATATTGTATCAGCTAGGTAAGTTTATAGGTAGTTTGTGTTTTTTATTTTATTTCTAGTTATCTTATAATTGTAATTTGTTTGTTACTTTAATAACCTTTTAGTGATTAAAATTGTATATAATTAAAAAAAAATCAGTAACACGGCATGTCCCTACCCGCGTAAGAGGGGGGAGGGGGGGGGGGGTATATTTACGGAATGCAATCTCCCGGGATAGAAATAGCGCCGGTCACCGAAGGGCGCCGGCGCTATTTATACCAGTGGCTAACAAGCATACAGACTATCGGATGGAAGTTGGAAACAGGTCCATGGACGCATGTGCGCGGTGCTCCAGTAATTGAAGGGCGTTTGGACTACTGATGTTTCTTTTTTTTTCTTTATTTCGGTTTAAAATGTGGTTTCGTCGGAAAGTTTCCAATATTAACTAACGAGAAAGTTGTGTTTTATCTACACGTGTGGCAAAGTAATCGAATGCAAAATGATAAATTTGTACGATAACGTTCAAGATTCCACAATTTCTGAATCTTTCGCTTGCTCGGGACGGGACGGTTATCAACACGAGCGGTTAAAAAATAACTTTGCCCTCTTGTAAAAGAAATAACTATTTCCTGTTTTCCTAATAATAAAATCAGAGGATGTCAAAACCTCCGATCAGTACAGTCACCTGCAATAATCTCTCTTATGGCTCTACAAATAAGATCGTGTCAGATATTTTTGCGGCCTTCGTTCTGTCACACATTATTGCAGGTGACACGCATTTCCCGTATACAAACTTGGAATTATTTTACAAGTCCCCTGAAAGTTGAGGCGTATTTCAAACTTGCAACCATTAGTGCGACGCGTTTTCATGTTGACCCGAGAGTCGAGTCCTGACACGACCAGTGTAAAGGACTCACGCTTGACCGGGCCGGGCGAGGCGTCCGACATGTCATTTTCTATGACGGCTGATCGGTGATCACGTGGTGCTTTCCATAGAAAACGAAGCGCCGTAAGCTCCGGCCCGGCCCCGGCCCATCTAGCATGAGTCATCCTTAATAGTGACCGCCATTCATTAAGATATACTGCTCGGATTCAGACTGCACCAGCATTACTGCAGCAGTATTGCGGCGCGACATTACAGCCGATTGCATTGCTGTCGCAAATGTCAAAAATATTTCGTTGCAACATTTATTTTGACATTTGCTGTATCAATACAGATGGCAGTAATTCAAGTAATTGCGCTACAATTGATACGTATTTTCATGCGGTTTTCACCTATCAATAGAGTGATGTTTGAGGAAGGGTTAGGTGTATAATTTGTTACGGTTTTGTGTAACCCGTGCGAAGCCGGGGCTGGGCGCTAGTGTCCTGATAAAATGACCTTTTATTTCATTACTTTTTAAAGATTTGGTATTTGCGGCTTAGACGTATTTTATAATTGTTGATGAGTTTTTTTTGCTGTATGCAAATTCCATGTTGACGTCTATTCCGTCAACGTTGACGTTCCTTGAGGTCTATTTACTGAAAAAATGTTGATGTTTGATGTTTGAAAGAAAGTTCTTACTATACTGGTTGCATTGAGAGTGAAACTGGTCCGTTGGGAATCGAACCCCCGACACATCAAGCTGCGGGCATTCTTTACTCAGCATTACACAACTTCCTGTTCCTGTTTATGAAATTACGGGGTCGACGAACTTTTAATTGAGCCAACATTCGTGGAAAACAGGAAAATTTAGAGACTGCGATAGTAGTATGTTTAGTTTTATTTCAAAACTAGCGACCCGCCCCGGCTTTGCACGGGTTAACAAATTATAATAACAAATCAAGCTATTATAATGTTACTAAACCCCTTGTCGATCCAACAATTTACAAAACTCACCTTAGTAGGAAATACCTCCTCACCCCAACTACGGGATTAAGTTTTATCGAGGTTTGAATGTCAGTTTTGTCCCTACTCACCCCATTTTACGGTATATCTTTGGTTGTGTCCAGACTAAACATTTTTATTTAATCTTTATTGCACACAGACACAACAGATTAAATCGTGCAAAATATACATAGTTATTAAGATACGACAAGGGACATTTTGGAAACTCAAAATCAGATACAAGATGACACTTAACGCAAACGCGTATTACCTACGTCACTAGTTTTTATGAAAGCGGGACCCAGAGGGGAAACTAGGCCTTATTAGGATTAATTAGTCCTGTTTCCTCACGATGTCTTCCTTCACCGAAAAGCGCCTGGTGCCTGGTAAATAGAAAATGATATTTCCAAAAAACTCATACGTACGAGCCGGGGTTTGAACCGGCGACCTCCGGATTGATGGTCGCATGCTCTTACCGTCACGCTATCGAATGAAATTTATATTCGAGTACAGAGTGGCGTATCTTCAGTTTCAAGTAATCTGTGTCCCTGTTCCTGACAAGCCAATTGCTGAATATGGGTTTTGCCAATTAATTGTTTAGGAATTTGTATAAAGGGTTCGTTAACTCGTACGTTTGATCTATACTGTGTGTGGTCTCGTAGCCCTAATGATAAACATACAGACATGTTTTTGAACAGACGACGCAAGTGCAAAATGGAAGCCGGAAGACGCAGCGTGGGAAGGCCCTTACTAGATGGACCGACGATCTGGTTAAAGTCGCGAGAAACCGTTGGTTGAGGGCAGCGAATGACCGTTCGTTGTGGAGATCCTTGAGGGAGGCCTTTGTCCAGCAGTGGACGTCTTTCGGCTGAGATGATGATGATGATGAAGTGCAAATGTTGTCTTAGTCTCATCTGAAAGTGTGAGAAGGCCCCCTAGTGATATAGAACGACATTTAGGTAAAAAATCTGATAATAATTGGTTTTATTTATCTATCATACGTTACAGCGTGTTAGGGCCGGTACAGACGGACTGCAACCTGACTGCAACTTGTATGGGAACTGCACGCCGACGTTGCAGTTGGCGTGCAGTTCCCATTCAAATTACGCTGGGTATAAACATAAAAAATAGAATTGTTAGCAGGGCACAAATATAAAAATAGGCCTAATGTATTAGAGATGCTGATGCAGGTATTACATAAACAAATAAATAAATATTATAGTTAAGCCAATTTTGACAATCAGTCGACATTGCCCTTGGGTTGTGGGTATTAGACGACGACATTTATATGATAAATACTTAATAAATACATAGAAAATATAACATTTAAAACTTTCGAGTTTTGAGCACATTTACAGTTCGCGATAAACCCGATTATAAAAGTGATTGAATATATGTACATAGATATATTTTATCTCATCTTATCTTAATTATCTTATAGAAAATATCCATAACTCAGGAACCAGGTCACACTGAAATATGTAAATGGCTTTACTGAGATTCGAACCCGGCACCTCCAGCTTTGTAGGCAGGCAGGTATTGCGTGTTCTATTTACATATATGTCTGTGACAGAAACGTTACTACGAGTAAGTGTGTGGTTTCTGTTTGTAATGTTCTCGGCTTCCGTTCTGAAATAGTCGTTTGATAATAGCCTGAAACTACTCTACCCAAGTATGAATAGTCAGAGGGGCGATAACCGAAATTCGCAAATTGCGGGCATCTTTCTCTTTTACTCCAATGAAGGCGTAATTATAGTGACAGAGAAAAAACCCGCAATTTGCGAACCTCGATTTTCGCATACCTTTATAACTAACGGGACTTGATCGCGTAAGACTTACGTTTATTTATGCCCTGACGTTTCGAACGTGACGTTACGTTCGTGGTCATGGGCAGACTGGCGAGGAATTGTATCAACATCTTCAACAGCAGAAGTTGCTAAGCGGGCGAGGTGTTCAAAATTACCTTGACACGCTCTTATTCTCTCAACAATAAAGTCGCGTCAAGATAATTTTGAACACCTGGCCCGCTTAGCAACTATTGATGCTGACTGTCGTTATTCTTAGAAAACTTTATCTAAAGAGACTACACAATTAGGGAATGCGATGTCGATCTCGCGAGATCTCGATGGTGCGAGATCCCGAGCGAACTTTTGAGATTCAACCTCGTCGGCAGGAAATCTCGAGGTTTAAAAAACATGAGGTTCTGTAGGAAAAAAACTGTAGTCTTGAAAGTTTCCAAAATTGCGAAGTTTCCACATGGAAATTTTTTCCATTTACAAAGTTTTCAAACCTTTTCAAAACTTCCCGCAAATTTCACAGCTGTAAGTTGGTTATGTTAGCCCGTTTCTACACTTGTAAGTTTTACTTACGTAAGTAGGGACAAAGCTATTTGTTAGAATGAGATAACGATATTCATCTCTCATTCTCTAGTATAGCTGTGTAACATTTACAAAGTTTTCAAACCTTTTCAAAACTTCCCGCAAATTTCACAGCTGTAAGTTGGTTATGTTAGCCCGTTTCTACACTTGTAAGTTTTACTTACGTAAGTAGGGACACAGCTATACTAGAGAATGAGACATGAATATCGTTATCTCATTCTAACAAATAACTTTGTCCCTACTTACGTAAGTAAAACTTACAAGTGTAGAAACGGGCTTAGATCTACAAGTTTGAAAGCTATATAAACGACAAAATACGACATCCGTTTTCATTATAATTATACCTAAAACAACCAAACCTTATTCTATCTCTCTCACACCCTAAAGTTAGAAAGGGACATAATTTTTTTTATTTTATTTGACAAGCATTTGATTGCATTCTGCAGTTTACGACGAGACTAATAAAGACATTCATAAATAGATACGAGAATAGTTTTATTGAAATTAAACTTTATCCTCATACTGGTAAGGCCGAGAATGGAGTGATTTCAATTAATTTGTAACAGCAAATGTGGGTTTGATCTTTGGTTGTAAAATTACAGGATTATTGCCATAATTTGTCAATCAAACCCGAGTATTAAATGTGACTGAGCACTATTCAGATTTAACAACTTCTTATGGTTTTCCTTATACCGTGCACCGGGGTGAATAGGGACAAAACTTAAAATGTGATTTACCGGACAATTTCTTAATATCTATTACCCACACAAATTGTATTAGGTATACTAAATTTTGACCAAATCTACTAGGTATTATTTTCAATCGAATGATACAATTTGTGTGAGTAGATATTAAGAAATCGTCAGGTATATCGCAATTAAATTTAAGACCCTATTCACATCAGCCGTCCCTATTCATCCTGGTTCTATTCAGTACTTCTTCAGGTCGCTGTAATTTAAACCATATTTAATTGGAACAGAGTCGCTTTTGCTTTGTTTCGTTCAATTTTTATTTTTTTATTATATAATTAATGGGCTTACTCATGGCCACAGACTAGCCGAGGCGAAGACGTGGCCTACGATGGAGCGAGTCTGCCCAGAAGGTGCCTGTTCACCCTTGATTTGAAGGTTGCCGGGTTATATGTGCTCGGAAATATAGACGCCGGCAAGGAATTCCATTCCTTGGCAGTGCGCATAAGAAACGAGGAAGCAAAGCGCTTCGTGCGAATTGGTGGAATATCTACCAAGTAAGGATGGAAACCGGCCGTGCGTCTAAAAGTCATGGTAGAATGGGGACGGTGGAATAAGCTCATGTAGCTCTTGAGCACACTCCCCGAAGTGCAACCTGTAGTACACCGACAGACTGGCGACTTTCCGCCGATGGGCCAAAGACTGAAGCTTACCCGTTAGCTTCTTGTCACCAATCAACCACCTTTTCCTCCTCATTTTTAAACAACGCAAAATCATCTCTATTTTCTACTCAAGTTCAAATTTCAGTCATTTTGGATGTTTCATTTGTATGGCTGGGCGTCATTTTGATAGGTATTAGTTTTATCCCCATAAAACTAGTTTCAAAATGACAATCTTACTAGAAAGTATCTAAATATTGGTAATACACTAACGACTTTCACGCACGAAAAGCTTACAATACTTGTTTCTCGGAAAGCTCGAGTCATTGACAACACATCGTTAACACTAATGGCTGAATGGGGGGCGGTGCCCCCCCCTACTAGGGCGGTGCCCCCCCCTACTAGGGCTGTGCCCCCCCATAATAAGTTGCTGGTGAACCTGGAATTCATAAACGGGATGTTTTATTACAGGTAGGTAACATAATCTCAACTACGAAATATGCTCTCATTTGCCGAATTCTCATCGAACGCGTTTTTTTCAAAAACCGTTAGATTTCCCAAACTTTTGAAAAAGGCATCCTGTAGTGCCATTGGGTTAGGTTAGATTTTAGATTGGTGACCCTTCTAAAAACACAACGGTTTTTAGAAAAAAAGGCGTTCGGTCAAAAAGTGAAGTTCGGTTCGAAAAGTGGAATCTGGAGCGTTGCGAGGGTTTCAAGGCACGAGGGTTAAACAAAATTGGCCACCGAGTGAAACACAAAAATGTTCACCACACCAACGCAAGGAAAATAAGGCGCGAATGTCAAAATCACAAAAAAATAGCCTCTTTTTACATGACATATTAGTTTACCGCTGACGATTCTTATAAGTATAATAACATTAATAATCGTTTTGATATGAAGGTAAAGGCAGTTAAGTTTTTAATTGGGCGTAAAAGCAAATCAGCGACGTCAATGGAAAATCCGCTCATCATCGATTACAATAACCTTTCATAAAAACCGGCCAAGTGCGAGTCGGACTCGCGTTACAAGGGTTCCGTACATTAAGTCCCACTCACGCTTGACTGCACATTTCTAATAGGTTTTCCTGTCATCTATAGGTAAAGAATTATTTTATGTATTTTTTAGAAAATTTTAGACCCAGGGCGCGTAACGAACGTGCCAATCGCTTACGAATTACGATCCGTAGCGATCGAAACGCAACTGTCACTGTCGCACTAATATGGAAGAGTAGGTATAATATTAGAGAGACACAAAGCGTTTCGTTGTCGAAGCGATAGCGATTGTAACCTTGGCTAGGCCGGCTGTAGTTTCTGAGATAAAGGGGGGAAGAAATGGTCGGACAGATAGACAGACAGGCGCACGAGTGATCCTATAAAGAATAGTGATGGGTAGGACATCAATTTAAAATGAGTTTGTATGAGTACCTCATTTTCTAAAATGAGGTGTTACAATGTCTTACTTCAAATGAGGTGAGGTACTAGCATATTTTCAGCGTCGACTATTCCATTAATTCCAACGGCGACAAAAATATTTAATGTATATACATATTTATGTATTCATCACTTCCTTTATAAATAAATAAATAGTAACATTTAATTGGAGTGCAATTCTGGAGGTTAAGAATAGAACTTTTAGGAGAAAGATAATTTTAGAATCAAGTAAAATGAATAGAGGAGTAAAGTAAGACATTTTTGCGGTATGAAGTACTGCGACAAATTAACAAAATGAGTGGTACAAATGAGGTGCCTCACGAGTGAGCGACTCAACACTAATAAAGAATCCATTTTTTTTCCTTTTGAGGTACGGAACCCTAATAAAAACGCTAGTCACTGTTTAACATGGCATCGATCGCTCGTTTCGTGGCCGACGAGACGTGCTTATATATTTACCTATTTCGGATTTTGAACAGCGCGCCAAGCGGGACGTTTTGGAAACTCAAAATCCCATACAAAATGGCACTTAACGCAAACGGGTACGTTATGTCGCGCTATCGAATGAAACTTACACTAGGGGTACAGTTAGCGTTGCTCATACTACATATTTTTAGTAAACCCGCTCACCCGGTCCGTGCAACCGCGCCATCTAGCGGACACCCTAAACACTAAACATCAGTGTGATCTATCTTCACTCTCATCCCGTCCAAATAAGCATCCGTAAACAAGAAAAATTCAAGAAATATCAAAGGTAATGGAACCGAAATAACTCCATTGATGTCCGTATCGTTTCATCTTTTTTTGCGTACTAGACAGAGAGCTAGCCGCAGAAAATGGCACCTTTAACAGGCGTGGCTCACTCTGAGATTTTCTCGCGTCGCTACAAGTACATGCGGCCCACACCAATGTTGGTGTCTAGCCATAATAGTTGCCGCGCACCGCTATGGAACGGACGCCTGCTCGCGCTTGCGCCATCTAGCGGTCATATCTGTCGTAATAGACGCGTTTTGTTAGAGAGTGAATCTTCTGTACCTAGTACTATTATTTATCCTGTGCCTTTAAGTACGGTCGAAAGTATTAATTTATGATCCATTTCGTACCTTGTCACAGTGACAATCAATATGAAAGTCGCTAGAGACCTCATATTAATTGTCACTGTGACAACTTGACAAGGTACAAACTGAGTCATAAATTAAAACTTTCGACTGTATAATAATGTTAGTGTCTGACCGAAACCAGTGCATTGCCGAAAATGAATGTTTGGTTTTGCTTTAGTTTTATCTGAAGCCGAAGCTTCGGCCAAAACATGATATTTATGCCGAAATCGTTACCGAAACTTCGGCCGGACAGTATTGAAAACACAGTTTCGGCGCCACCGAAAGTTTCAACAATTTTTTGTCCGAAAACGAACCTTCGACCGAAACATGACTTATATGCTGAAACCTGCCGAAATCGAAACTGCGGTCAAACCCGTATGTCAGAGTTACTCGTATTTACCATACCATTTTTAGAAGCTGGCTCTTAGTCTATTCGGCTTTGAACTAATAATATCGTTGTTATTCTAAACTAACTAAACTAGCGAAGATTCTGGGAACTCCCAGACAAGATACAGACCTGTTACAGTAAATTGTCAGGGTGCATTAGGTATTCAGTGTGTAAATCCAATACGGACAATTAAACTAGATTTAGAATTCAGATCGGACTGGACCGAGCAAAGTGGCGTGCTCTTGTGTTGGAGGCCAAGACCATGAACTGCTAAGACTCATTTTGGGTCATCGCGCCAGCCAAGTAAGTAAGTAGATTTAGAATTTATCCGTATAATCAATGATTAAGAAGTTTTTAAAAGTTACCCATAATTATGACCCCGTAATTTTATCTTTTAATTCAACTCATTATTTGAATCAAATTACTTTGTCCCACATGTGGATAAAATGCAACTTTCTCATCCGTTTTTGAACAATCAAGAGAGCCTTAACCAGCTGGTGTCCAACATAATTTTATTGGTTTTATCGTGAATTTATTTTGTTACCTTTATTTCCGACCATTCGACGCAGAGGGGCTACCGCGAAAACCGAATTTCGCAAATTGCGGGCAACTTTCTCTGTCACTCTA
This sequence comes from Cydia amplana, assembly GCF_948474715.1. Classification (NCBI taxonomy): domain Eukaryota; kingdom Metazoa; phylum Arthropoda; class Insecta; order Lepidoptera; family Tortricidae; genus Cydia; species Cydia amplana. Next base: position 20,028,411 of record NC_086071.1, read on the forward strand.
ATTACGCCTTCATTGGAGTAAAGGGGGGGCCCCTGATTAACAGTCCGCCGGACGATATCAGCCTGTCAGTTAGAAGTTAGAACAAAAAGTTGACAGTTCCGAACAACTGACAGCTAGGCCGATACCGTCCGCCTAGCTGTCCGTGTTAATCAGTGGGCCCCTTAAAAGAGAAAGATCCCCGTAATTTGCAAAATTCGGTTTTCGCAGTTAACCCCTCTGGTTTCCCTGGCCGTGGTTACAGATAACTTAGATAACTATACCCTTGCCATGGCACCTTAGTTTGTAAACACTGAGGACAGAAAACTACGTATGACGACAAAATGCAGGAAAATACAATTGTATATTGAAAACTTTCCACGACGGGAAAAGTAACAGAGAATAGTTATTTGTACAACAAGAGATCAAAGTTTGATATTTCTTCGAGTGCTTATTTTGAGTCCCGTGCAAGCGAAAGATTCTATAATAGATTCACGAGCGTAGCGAGTGAATCTAATTTAGAATCTTGAGCGTAGTAAGGGACTCAAAAGCGCACGAGATGTAAATAACTTTGATCTCGTGTAGTACACAACATTTTTCACCTCAGCAGTGAGAACATATTAGAGAACCCGAAAAATGTATTCCTTCTTCATCACTTACCTCTATTCACTCATGTTTTCTTAAGATATACCAACAATTAAATTTTCACCTCAGCAGCTCGAACCCTTGGTACTTTGCTACTTAAAAACAGTGAGCAAAATCGCATTTTGCTCACTGAGTGAGCAAAATCGCATTTTGCTCATTTTGTCTCACTGAGTGAGCAAAATGCGATTTTGCTCACTGTTTTTAAGTAGCAAAGTACCCTTGTTCGAGCTGCTGAGGTGAAAAGTATAATACAAGTACGATTTGAGAAGATAAACGTAGGTAATAATATATGGTGTTATGGACGATAAAGTTTGGACTTTGGAAGTTAGTTATTAAATAGGCTCTTACATAGTTGCGAATAAATGTAATGTTTAGAAGCTAGACATGATAGAACTAACAGGTGGTTTGCCTAATGTACTTACTTATGCGCAATCTAGAGGATGTGTACAGTCTTTTTAATTAAAACTTACCTATTTTAATATTGTCACTAAAAAGTGAGTTCATCTCTACAATACTACGACCGGCCAAACCCATTATTAGTATTAAGCTCTCCATATTCATAACAATGAGAAATAAATAAGTACTACATCAATTGAGTTATAAACAGTAATAAGTTAATAATAAATCTATTATAAAAAAATATCTAATAAGTATTGTAATACCTAATATGAATTATTTATAACAAAATGTACCTAGCTTTAATAATGTTTAAAAATTTGACGTGTAAAATGTATATTTTATGAATAAAACATTGAATTGAATTATTATGACTACTATAGAGAAGCCTTACCAAACAATGAAATTGTCGCAATCGCAACCTGTATTTACCACGCGACCAACACATCGTAAGCGCCGTAAAGTTCATAGCGCTTACGCGTTTACGTCGCGAGATTCACGCTCCGCTTCTATGGTTTGATGCCAAAACGACAGCAACTCATGGCGCAGAATACTGGTTCTCTGTGCCGGTTCTATACGTAGTAATAATAGTTCAATGACTACATCTCGAGACGTGTTTCCTCGTCCAAGGAAGTAGCTTGATTTATTATACTGCTAGACTATTTCTCGTCTGGGAAAAATGAAAATAATAATGTAACTTTGAACAGCGAGCGGTCAATAAATTATATGTAAGTACTTCGAATTTGTATAGATAGAGCTTAGAAAATATAAAATGGCGGGAATTTAATATGTGCTTTGGTAATAGACTTGTAGACGACCGGTCTGGCCTAGTGGGTAGTGACCCTGCCTATGAAACCGATGGTCCCGGTTTTGAATCCCGGTAAGGGTATTAATTTGTGTGATTGATGAACACAGCTAGCTGAGGTACCTGCTGAAATTGTGCTTATTATTTACAGAATAGGGAGCTCGAAGATCTATCCACCAAATTTAATCGAAATCTGAGAAAAAAACATAAATAAATATTCGGCCCCATTAAGTTCATCCCATACCACCCACACTGTTAACAGACAGTTCATAAACCTTATTACAAGAGGCATAACGTCCACCGATGGCCAGTTAAGAGTGTAGCTGTTTGTACACGGCCCATATAACCTCAAAACATTTGGTCCGTTGCCATCCAATAAGCATTGACTCCAGCAGCATCCACGCGAGTGTACCTAATTGAATCTTTCGCATCATATCCAATAGTCCAAGAGCTACGTTCCCGTCAGACTTGGAGTGGAATTCTCGAAAACTGCTTCGGAAAGTAGGTGTTTTCCTCACGTTTGACATCTTTCGCTTGCTCGGATAACAGTATCAAAGAGAATTCGAAATAGAGGCGGATTGTCAAAGTAAATTAGGGAGCCACAGTGTGCTAGCCGGTGTCTGGACATCGGATAATGGTAGCATGACGTAGGAGGAAACGGGGTCATTTTGAGCATGATTGTTGGATGATTTTAGGGGAGGGGGGGGGGGGGAAATCGTCAAAAATAGATGACGTAATTTATGAACAGCCCCTAACTTAACTTATTCAACAGTATACTACAAAGCGCCGCGCCGCTAACACCATCCCGCTAACCCCGGGGTTAACCAGTTAAAACAACCCATTGTCAAATTTTACTGGTAACTATGGTAACACCGTTTAATAGGTTAATCCCGGGTTAGGGTTTTTTATCTCTTATAGTGTCTACTATCTGTAATTTATATTTACGATAAACCTATGCATGTGCTCAATGTCGCTTTGGAAGTGTCAAAAGTCGCATTGTTAAATTTGAGTGTAAGTATACTATAAGTCTGTTTATTTAGTTCCGATCACAATGCTATCCTAAAACTATTGTCACACCTCCTAGTGGGAATTGTCTTAGGATGTAGGATGGTATATCTACCATTTTGTAATTTTCCCTGTAAATATTATTGGCCTGTATCTGTTTTTTTCCCCAATAAAGAAAATAAAAAATAAAATAAAAATAGTGCGATGGTGCAAGTGGCGCTAATACAGATTATTAAGGTAAATAGCTGATGCAATACGCGTGAAAAAGAAGACCTTTGTGGAATGCCCCGTAAGATTGAACTTGTCTATGAAAACCTGTTACTGGCTCTCAGTCTGTATGTGTATTAGTTACCAGTCTCCGTCCTAGTTTGTACGGAACCTAATACTTTTCCGATACACGGAAATGTTGCAGTTATTCGATATGTTACAGGTCTTATCTTGTAGGTGAAAATGATGTTCAGATTCTTTTGACAAACGTAATAGATTGGAATAAAGTGTACACTGCATACATCGATTAATATAAATTAATTAAATTTTAAATCGCTCGCTAGTTTCAGATAATTTATACTATATCTGGGACGGGACGCCTACCGGACGTTTTCCATCCAGTTGCCTCAGTATAAAAAGGTACTGTACGGTACTGGTATCTGTAAACAGGTAAGCCGGTGTTAAGGATGACTCACGTTAGACCGGGCCGTGTCCGGGCCGGAGCTTCCGGCGCTTACTTTTCTATGACAGATGACAGCAGGTTATCATATGATGCTTTCTATAGAAAACGAAGCTCCGGCCCGGACACGGCCCCGCCTAACGTGAGTCAACCTTTACTCGCCAGAAAGTTCTGAACTCACAACAGTAGCGGAGCTGGAAACTTTCCCCTTATTGTATTGGAAATATCGGATGGATTTGCACGTCGTATTTTCTATATCCAGAGCATTTAGTTTTAACATTTTACACACAAACTTTTACAAATACTAGGGGATCGATTCTAATTTAAAATTTTGCTATAGTTTAGAACTCGTTTGATATGACCTTGAACGTCTTGGTGTTAAAGTCAAGTCAAATTTGTCGCAAGTTAAAAAAAGTTGAAGTTCTAAAAAGTTTTATATTAAAGGGAAAAATGGAAAAAGTTACGCTTCCGGCAGGACTTGAACCCGCAACCTCCACAATCCGTGCGTTGCTCTTAACTAATTGAGCTACGGAAGCCTACCAGAACCTCGCAAATCTTTCCATTCCTAAAAGTACATAAGGGAAGGAAGCCCTGCCGGAAGCGTAACTTTTTCCATTTTTTCCGTTAACATAAGATTTGTAGTATCGCTCGCAGACGTATCTGATGCTTGTTAAAAAATTGATTTAATAAAAGTGTTCCAATTGCCGGCACTTTGTCCGTGCTCGTTCTAAAACAAGTCGCGACTGTGCCTCCTCTATTTATTAGTCGTAAAACGTTCGCATTGTCACGTATTTCATATGTTGTACATGTGCCGTTAGGTTTTATTGGTTTCGGAACGGCCTTGCAAGCAATCTAAGACGTCCACGACAGTTTTTATTGAGGAAAAGTACCTATAAGAGGCTGGAATGTTTTTTTTAATAGGTTTCCCGATGTCGTCTAGATGGGTGAAGCATCGTTTTTCGATCGAAACCCTATTTATGCGTCAAAAATTTATGTCTTTTACATTTTCCTAATCAGGACACGATACCGAATATGCCTGTAAACGGAGCTCCACTATTTTTGTTACAACTTGTATATGAATGAAATTGACTAATAGGGTATTTTCCTACTAGTAAAATCAGTTACTTTTTTAGATCTGTCAAAACGATTAGCTAATATGGAATTTTCTCAAAAATGGACGGCAAAGTCGACGTTGCCGGTTAAAAAATAGGTCGCGAAGTGCGTAGTTTATGGTCATTCAAAAAATTAAAAAGTTAAAAACATTGCAGTCTCGATTTCGGGACTGCAATGTCGCATACAAATTCCATTATTTAACGAGTTCCAAACTTTTTAAAACTTTAAATGGCCATATCAAATGAAGGCATAGGTCCCTTAAACAGCCAAACAGATGATCAGCACTTATTATTATAAAGCCTATAACAGACTATCGCACCGCACCGCGACCTTGGAGCGTCGCACCCATAAGTGAGAGCGAGAAACAGATATCTCTTTCTCGCTCTCACTTATGGGTGCGACGCTCCAAGGTCGCGGTGCGGTGCGATAGTCTGTTACAGGCTTAATGTTGGTATCGCGACTATTTAGGTGTCTCAAATAGGTTGGCGTAGTTTCAGCAGAAAAATACACTTCTTTTTTTTTTTAAAGGCGGCAAGCAAATTTTTTTAATGGTTGTATATTTTTCTGTGAAAATTAGAACGTTGCTTCTGTAAGTTCTGTAAAATATTTCTATTTCTTGCACCATTTTTGAGAAAAGCACTATATATGACTCGGCTGGAAGGCTACTTGCTGGCTTCGGATTCAATTAAACGGACTCCCAAGGTCGTCCGTTTAAAACGAATCCTCAGCCTGCAAGTAGCTACTTCCGAACCTCGACAATAATGTACTATTATATGAAACATTACATCATGACGTTACGGTCAACTCACCTACTTTTTATATTTCTATCCGATTTATTAAATAGAACTTGTGTTTAAAAATAATTCCTATCTGTGTTTTTCTAATAATTATCTGGTACTTTATTTCATGCATGGTGTAAAATAATTTATTTTAAATACACCTATAATAATACCCTATTGTAAGCCCCACGTTGGGCGCCAATGTAAAGAAAGTTAAGATTACAAACGAGTAAGGTTCAAAACTGTACCTAAACTTAAATTTACCATGTTTAAGCAAATAAATAATTATCTTATCTTATCATAAACATATCTCTGACGTCATCTATACATCTCGCTTGCCATTTCGCTCACAGCTGTCACAAGATGTCAACAGACGCGCGCGGGTACAGGCAAATATCAACCTTCGTGCATTACGACAAGGTTCACAATGACAAGACACGCGATAGGAAAGACAAGTACTTTCAACATCGCGCAGCAATTAGGTGATTTAGCAAAGTGGTTTAAATTATACCTCGTTACGATTGGCTATTAGGGTGTTATAATTGCAATAGTTTATTTAATGGGTGATCTTAAGGAATTATAGAATGAAATGAACTTATTAAAAGCACTTTGAACAAGTTAGTTAGTTAGTATCGTAGTTCTATTTTAGGACTTAGATCCTACCGATTGCGCCAGTGCAATTTTTTTTTACTATTTAGTTAAAATGTGTTTTAGTGACAAACCTGAAGGAGTAAATATTTAGGTATAGTAATTATAGGTATTAATGGAAAAAATATTAAGACCTCTGGGATTAGAGGCCAGACTCGAACCAGTATTTGGATTTTACGAAATTGGCTACTTTCCTCTACTTAAAATAAATTATTTTACACCATGCACGAAATAAAGCACCTAATAATTCTTAGAAAAACATATATATAACTCATTTTTAAACACAATTTCTATTTAATAAATCAGATAGAAATATAAAAAGTAGGCGAGTTGACCGTGACGTCACTATACCAGTTTTCATTTCAACATTTCAGTTCTAAAAAAGAAGCTGATTTGACTAGTAGGAAAGTACCCCGTTAGAGGCAGTTTAGAATTGAAATTGTAGTTAACAAAAATCTAAATATTTATTCCAATAATTTATCGCAACTTTGCTAGAGATGTAATCGTGTGTATAAGAAATAGTTTGAGTCCCGGGGAAGGACATAGGATAGCTTATATGTCGGAAGTCATTCCTGAAGAGGATGAAAAGGGGAGTGGAAATGAGAAAATTAATGAATTGCCTGTTAATTGGTGTAAGCAATTAAGCATATTTAGCTCAACATTATTGCCATTAGATGTTATCCAGGCGCTATACTTACTCTAACTGCTGGAACTAATTCCACACAGACGAAGTCGCGGGCAAAAGCTAGTAATATACTAACCTCCTGAGACCCCTGTACAAATTTTTGTACAAATTCCACAATCTATTTTGAACTTTGGTTGAATAACAAAGAGTTCCAAATTCAAAAACAAAACATCTGCTTCTGGGTCTCAGGAGGCTAAAACACTGTTCTGATACGCGTCTCAGTCTCAGTTGACCGTTCTTTCATTCAGTTTCTGCCGAACGCACAACTACACGTTGTGTTCAAGGGCTTATTTGTGACGTCCCACGGGTAAAGGTACCTTATGGCCGTTGGCGCTTACGCTATTATTAACGCCGCTCCGCCGCCGCGCGCTATTATTATTGCGGCGCTATGCGACGTAAGCGCCGACTGCCATAAGGTACCTTTTACCGTGGAACGTCACATTTAGACATTTTAGAAATTTAGACGATGCGATAACTCGCGTGCGAGTTTCATTACATTGCGGGTTTTGATCGGTCGGTTGAATTAGACGAAACCAACAGTCCGCAATGAAACTAAAATCGCATGCGAGTTCGCGCGCCGTGTAAATCAGCCCTTAATTACAGTGGAAGGGCGTTGGAACCGCTCCAAAGGCACTTTACGATATGAAACTTTACGCTATTATCACGGCGTGTGAGCGAGACAGCTATGTACGTATATAGTTATGTCCCGCTCGCACGCTACGCCACGCTCATTATGACGTATAATACAAAACGCGTCGCACACATTTCTTACACTAGAGCTAAGTTGCACTTAGCGAGTGGACGCTTTTCGTAGATTACAGTATTTAACAGACTCTCCACTGAAAAAAAATAACTGCGTACATTCACGTCACTGATACTGATACTGATACTGATACTAGGGGTAACTCCAGCCAGCAGATCCTGCAGCAAGGACTAGGAAGAGGAGACTACAGGGGGGAGGCGTAGTTGAGGCAAATAGCCCTGTAAGCTCGTATGACTCTGCTGATTCAACCTAAGCGGCATCGAGTCAGTGGAGGTGTCAGCGTCACCTCACACCGGCTAAGCCTCAAACGCGAAATCAAACAAAGTACGCGCGCAAACCAGCTTATTACGCAACAACCCCTGCCACCCCTCCGTAGGCGCCCGCAGCCTGCCCGAGACACCGGAGCACCCAGTAGATAGGACTGGAGTGTAGGGTTTGCAGTCAGGATAGTAGGAGAGACGGGAAATTTTGAGCCGACCCGAATACAGGCATCGTGAAGTCAGCATGGGGTAGATAGATACTATACTTGGTGTGTAATAAATACTTGGTTGTGAGGGAATATGACTGCTTTTTCTTCCTGTCTTCTTCATGTCTTCTTCTTCATCTTGTCTTTATTACGTAATCTCTGATCTAATCAAAGCGTGCTAGGTCACTTGGGGCTCCGTATTAGATATCCTACCGCTAGTGCCGCCACCGTTTTCCGTTTCCTCTGGCTCTGATTCCGTGTCCGTTTCCGGTTGTTTGTATATTTTTTTTTCAGCTTGTTTTTTTTTTTAGGCTGCTTCTGTTTTCAGATATGTACTCCCAATAGGATCGGGGTCAGTACCACTCACTTACTAAAGTATAGTGTCGAATGTCGTGGTTAAGTGAGTCCTCCCACAAGTCAAGTGAGTGAGTATCGGGCGTCCCTCCTTCCTCTCTTTCTCTTTATATTCCAAAGCTGCGTGGAGTGCTGCGTTTTCTTGTTTTCTTGCGATAATGAAGAAGGCAGGTAGTGGTCATTAAGTTTCTTGATCGACGACCAAGTATGTGCTTGCGTAGCGTACGGTGAGCTTCGGTAAGGTGGACGAAGGATTTTGTCCTGTTGTATAAGTGTAGTGTAGCACAGGTAGCGCAGCTTGTAGATATAGGAATTTCTAGGGGGACCTTTTTTTTTCCCAGGAGGCACGAGTAGGTAATATCTACCGGTTGGTATAATGGTTGACGTTTGTTACATTATTACTCAGTAGGCACAAAAAGAAAATCACAACTTGCGAGGTCCTTTCATCATCATCTTCCTCGCGTTGTCCCGGCATTTTGCCACGGCTCATAGGAGCCTGGGGTCCGCTTGGCAACTAATCCCAGTAATTGGCGTGGGCACTAGTTTTTACGAAAGCGACTGCCATCTGACCTTCCAACCCAGAGGGTAAACTAGGCCCGTATTGGGATTAGTCCGGTTTCCTCACGATGTTTTCCTTCACCGAAAAGCGACTGGTAAATATCAAATTGCGAGGTCCTTTACTTTATATAAAATAATAATAAAGATAGATAGTAGTTTAATCACGCTAGGACATACAAAACTGGATTTTAGCACTGCACAACACAGACACTTCTAACACAATAAAACCGCAAAAACACAGAGTTTGCACATCAGCATATTACATATTTACTTCGAGCATGAGAAAATTGCACTATCACTTTGATTTAAAAAAAAAAAACACACAAACGAAACAATTCAATAAAAATTACAGAAAGATACGTATATTAATAGAGTTTCACTTGAATTGATTGTTAAACCTGAACATTATTTGGTAGTTAGGGCTAAAGACCCATGAGTCCCATGACACCCTCTTCCCGTTCCGGTATCTTAACTTCATATTTCTCAATGCAAATATTCCATTTACGGTTATACTTGGTAGGTATCTCTTAGTTTGCAATTCATATATCGACGATATAAATATATAAAACAATTGTATGGTATTATTTTGAAGTCTCTACCAGCATACCTGTTACATTCCTTCAATTCCTCGCGCCCCGGCGTGGTCGTGGTGAAAGTAGCCGTGCCTCGTACCCTTTTTTTTGGCATTTATTGCAACTGCACATGTTGTGATGGGCTGTAAGACCCTTGAAGCCGGATAGTATAAAAAATAATTCTGAAGCGGTGTCCGCCATTACTTCTGCGGGCCTTTGTATTTTGATTCGTTTCTTTGAGCCGACTGTCTTGCGTATTTTGCTCGCCTTTTACAACCCTTTACAATCGCCCAGTATGTCTCGCTGTACATTGAAATCAGTGGGTTCCGTAAGAGGTCCCTTCTTTCCCTTTTTAAGCTACACCCACCTACAGGCATAGGCATCTTTCTTACTCAATTACCTCTATCCTAACCCAGTCCAGTTGTTAGGAATAAAATAAAGTTGCCGCTATAGGTATACAGTAGGCACATGAGACCGCCACGACATTATCTGAAGTAACAACTTCCACCAACCAAACTCGTGCGAAGGAAAAAAAAATGTGTACAAGCAGCGTCCCTCGTGAGTCGTGACGCATGTTAATTTAGAACAAAATTGGAATGGTATTGTAACGACGAAATTAACATAGAGTTCGTTTTATCAACTTGCATCTTTCGGTATACTAGTATGTAGTTGCCTGTTTTGGGGCAAGATTGAAGGTAATCGTCTACATTTGCTCGTAAAGAGACAGCAACATACAGGTACTCAACATAGTTCAAGTATTGCTTGTACTGCTACCCTGCTTAAAACAGACAATGCAATTATACAGAGATTCAATCCACATGAGCATGTTATTTGGAGGTAAAATGGAAATCTCTCACCAGATAACTCGTACTCATGTCTCGACTTCGCTGAGGTTTACTTCGGCGTATGCGCAGTGATTTTACACATTTTAAAATAATAAAAAATACGTTAAACCGGCATTTATCGGGATGAGATATTTTAATAGAAATGAATAGAATCATAGAATTGAAACCGAAACACATAAAACGCGCGCGGTCATTTATATACAAAAAAAAGGCACGGTCCGGCCCGGCCCGCACATCTGGCGACAAAATGGTATAGCGTACACCCTTGTAAAACACCCCGGGACGCGTCCGACCTCGGTGGCGGTCAAAACAAAAAAAAAAAAAAACTCACAAAAAAAAAAAAAAACTCTGAAAAAAAAATAACTGCGTACATTCACGTCACGCCATTTACTATTTATCTCTATCGCACGCAGTAGATTATTAATCAAGCGATGAAATGATGCCTTTCACCCGAGTTAAACACTCTACTTTTCATTTCGAATACGAGGAAAGTAAAATGCATGTGTTTTTTTTTAAACATGAGAAAGTAGAAATTTTTATAGTAATTCTTGAGGGTGGGTACTTTCAATTAACAATTTTGGCAAAAGTGTCGTTATTTATGGAATTGGGAGTTAAATATCAGAATGAAAAATATATAACAAATCCATTTAAACCCAAATTTCAATTGCTTATCGTAAAAAAATATATATACATAGTCATACTTGGAACGTAAAATGCTCTAGTGCAGAAACGTATCATTTTCTGCACACCTTTTAGAACAACAATGACCCTCTTTCAGAGCATGAGAAATTAAAATTATATTGCTCGCGCGCTCGCAGTGGCATTGCCCGCCGTCATCATAGGCGGGACAGCAATATAATTATGTGCGTGTGATAGGGATAGGAAATGGCGTGTCAATGTACGAAATTCTTTGTGTTTAGCGTCCTTACTTTACCCGATTGGATTGGACGTGAGACATACAAAGCCGGAATTACATTACGAAATTAATGGCATGAAATTAGTTACGTGACATTCGTTTTACTAACTGTTTCACGTGTAATTTAATATTTTCGTAATGCGTGCATTAATTAATTTCATGAATGCAAATAAATGCCCTGCCCTGAGCGTTTTATTAGTGCCTACACTTTTGCTAAAAAGTCGCTCAGGGCAGTTTCACATCACTAATTGCGTAATGTCATTTCGGTACATAATAGTAATCCACAAAAGCGACGTATCTGTATAAGTACATACGTAATCTGTGTCCCATAGCGTGCACGTAGCATGTCGAGTCGTTTTGTGATATTTAAACCTGTAGCCAGCAGCGAAGGAACGACACGCTGTGGTTTTTTAATGTTGCCATACTTGTGTAACAGGGCCATAGGGAATAATTCTGTGTTCACGTAGTTAGTCAGGTGTGGCTACCACCAGTTTGGCACTGACATAAACGCTAGCGCTACCGAGAAAGTAACTTACTTTCTATTAGGGTTTGCTCGACGGATCCGAAATGTATGGGGAGATCCGCGGATCCGGATCCAGATCCGGATAATTTCATATATTCGGATCCAGATTGCAAACCCTACTTTCTTGCTCGTACTCGGATAGTAGTGCAAGCGAGATGTATAGAAAGTAAATTACGTAGACGTTAGTTTTGTCACTTTTGACACTGTCAGTGACTGATGGTACAGGTACAGTTCAACCATTTCTGCCACTAGAAGGTATTATCTTCCAGATTCATTTAATTTGAAAAGCTCCTAGCCTAGTAGGTTAGTTAATAAATTGTTTATGTACTTACCTTATTTTGACATGTAAAATATTATGTTTTATGAATAAATGTATGAGTATGAGTATTGAGTAGTGACCCTTCCTACGAAGCAGTTGGTCCCGGGTTCAAATCCTGTACGGATATGATGGTCGTTCTTGTCTACGTGACAGCGTGATAAAACGGTGTCCGTCACTTTCTTTCCCACGGTGTTAAACAGTGACAGTTATTTTATCACGTGGATAAAGATGGATAAAGCTATCCATAATAGGCTGGCTGGTAATCTTATTATGTTATACCTTTAAACGAGCAATTCTTGTATATTTATTCATTTATTTATATTTCGGGGATCTCGGAAACGGCTCTAACGATTTCGAGGAAATTTGGTATATGGGGGTTTTCGGGGGCGAAAAATCGATCTAGCTAGGTCTTATCTCTGGGAAAACGCTAATTTTTGAGATTTTATATGTTTTCCGAGCAAAGCTCGGTCTCCCAGATATTTATACCTTTAAACAAGCAATTCTTGTATTTATATATATTTCGGGGATCTCGGAAACGGCTCTAACGATTTCGATGAAATTTGCTATGTGGGAGTTTTCGGGGGCGGAAAATCGATCTAGCTATGTAGGTCTTATCTCTGGGAAAACGCGCATTTTTGAGTGTTTATATTTTTCCTCCCAGATATATTCATTTATTAGTAAATACAAAATTAAAATTGGATTTTGAGAGTTCGAATGCTCCAGGTAGAAGGTATTTAGGGTGCATCATTCGCACTGCAGAGTGCATTTTTCACGGCAAGCCTCCGCAGTGCAGGTTTCGTCTGACAGATCTGTGTTAGGCTTTCAGTTTTAGAAAACTAGACACAGACATATAACAAAATAGATCTCCTATACGGCTACCATCAATTTGGCACTGACATAATCCCCTTCGAGAACGTAATTTACTTTTTATGCATCTCGCTCGTACTCGCATATTAGTACGAACGAGATGTAGAGAAAGTTAATTACGTTCTCGATAGCGTATATGTCAGTTTTGACACTGTCACTGACTCATGGTACTGGCTCTGATGACACTCCTCGGTACGGAGTGAAACATGTCGAGCGTTTTCGACTTCAAATGCGTAAGTGACCCGTTTTTAATATATTTAAAAAAGAATATCTATAGACGTCATTATATATAATGGCCTCCTAGCCTAGATGGCCTAAAGGTTGTCTGGAAGAGATTTTTTTTAACGATAAGATCGCTTTTTAGCGATAAGACCGCCTGTTGTTTACTTCTACTTAAATTCTGTTGCTGTTTTCTTTCTGTATTGTTTTTTTATTGAGGTGTGCAATAAAGATGATTTGTATTGTATTGTATTGTAGTGACTCTGCCAAAGTAGTTACCAGAAGCCAGTTCTATTGAGCGTACTGTGGGGCTTAGTCGATTTGTATAAAATTGGGCAGTATTAAAAAAAAAACCGGCCAAGTGCGAGTCGGACTCGCGCACGGAGGGTCCCGCACCATCAACAAAAATAGAGCAAAACAAGCAAAAAAACGGTCACCCATCCAAGTACTGACCCCACCCGACGTTGCTTAACTTCGGTCAAAAATCACGTTTGTTGTATGGGAGCCCCACTTAAATCTTTATTTTATTCTGTTTTTAGTATTTGTTGTTATAGCGGCAACAGAAATACATCATCTGTGAAAATTTCAACTGTCTAGCTATTACGGTTCGTGATATACAGCCTGGTGACAGACGGAGGGACGGACGGACGGACGGACAGCGGAGTCTTAGTAATAGGGTCCCGTTTTTATCCTTTGGGTACGGAACCCTAAAAACGATTTGTATCGAAAAGCGCCTACGAATAGAGAACCCACCATTTCCGACATTTCGCCGGTGCACAGAGACAACTATGAGAAAACTGGCCAGAACCCCTAGTGTAAATTTCATTCGATAGCGTGACGTGCGTTCGCGTTTGCGTTATAAAAAAAAAATAAAAAAATAAAATCACTTTATTTCAGACAATAAGTCCATATAAAATTAAAATTACTATAATATAAAAAATATTAAACTTAAACTAAGAGTTGCTTCAGTCGCCATATGACTAGTCTTATATTTATTTTGTTCAAATTTTACAATGTAGTTACCTACTGTCACTATAGGTATTTCTTTCACTTTTTGTTCTCGTTGTGGTGAACGGATGACCAGTAACGAAAGATGGGGCTGTACAGGCTCTCGTTATGTCTATTTTTGTATAGGATTTTGAACAGCGCGCCAAGCGGGACGTTTTGGAAACTTAAAATCCCATACAAAATGACACTTACCGACAGTGACGCAAACGCGTACGTCACGTCACACTATCGAATGAAATTTACACTGGGTACTGAATGTCATAGCTGTCATATTACGAAATGTCGTTAAATCACTCCAAACGTCCCCCCTGTCCCCAATTCCATCACCGACATAACAAACGACTTTGACTTTGAAACTTCCAACAGACATTTTATGTCCCCCATCGCCCCTTTTTTAACCTTGACCGATAAACCATGCTGACTTGGCTCTTCCCATCGCTAGAGTTTGACTACGTTTACACAATATTATGAGTAGCTAGCGACCCGCCCCGGCTTCACACGGGTTAACAAATTATACATAAACCTTCCTCTTGAATCACTCTATCTATTAAAAAAAGCGGCCAAGTGCGAGTCGGACTCGCCCATGAAGGGTTCCGTATTTAGGCGATTTATGACGTATAAAAAAAAAACTACTTACTAGATCTCGTTCAAACCAATTTTCGGTGGAAGTTTACATGGTAATGTACATCATATATTTTTTTTAGTTTTATCATTCTCTTATTTTAGAAGTTACAGGGGGGGGGACACACATTTTACCACTTTGGAAGTGTCTCTCGCGCAAACTATTCAGTTTAGAAAAAAATGATATTAGAAACCTCAATATCATTTTTGAAGTACCCCACACGTATGGGTTTGATGAAAAAAAAAATTTTGAGTTTCAGTTCGAAGTATGGGGAACCCCAAAAATTTATTGTTTTTTTTCTATTTTTGTGTGAAAATCTTAATGCGGTTCACAGAATACATCTACTTACCAAGTTTCAACAGTATAGTTCTTATAGTTTCGGAGAAAAGTGGCTGTGACATACGGACGGACAGACAGACGGACAGACGGACAGACGGACAGACGGACAGACAGACAGACAGACAGACAGACATGACGAATCTATAAGGGTTCCGTTTTTTGCCATTTGGCTACGGAACCCTAAAAACCCGCATCAAAATCCGTTGCGTAGTTTTAAAGATCTAAGCATACATAGGGACAGACAGACAGCGGGAAGCGACTTTGTTTTATAATAATGTAGTGATAAGTATAGCATAGGGATAATGACAAATGTTGAATTTTATACCAAAATCTATGTATGTATATACACAGCCAATAACCGGCCCTATAATTTTCTCGCGGGACTCGAACAGGAAATAACGGAGTCTGCAATCTACCGCATCCGCCGCGTGACACAGTTTGTCCTCTGTCTAGAACTCTAGACTTGGTTGTTACCTAAAGCCTAGCTTTTTATATTTGTGTAGGTATATTAGTGCTACTTGCACCATTCCTCTAACCCGGGGTTAACCGGTTAAACCTGGAGTTACCATGGTTTCCAGTACAATTTGACACTTGGTTAACGCTTTAACCGCTTAACCTCGGGTTAGTGGGATGGTGCAAGTGGCCCTGTTCTTAATATGGTTTGTGTTTTTTTAGTGTTAGTTGTGTATTTTTTATTTTATTGCAATGGGGTTGGCCGGTTGAAGTATTTAGCAGATGACGCCATCATAGCTTGCACTTTCAATGCCTAGAATTGTGTGAAATCTTTGTTTTTTTAATGCCCTGGATGTCAGCTCTTTATGCCAAATCTCATAGAAAAAGGGGCAAGCTATGACGGCGCCATCTATGCAAACCTTTGGCAGTTGCCAACCCCATTTTAGACATGTGTTGTTTTTGACATTGAAGATATTGAAATTGAAGTAGATAGGTTTACGATCTTCGCATAGATCGTAAAACTACCAGTTGTAATCAATTACACTCGAGTCCCCAACTCCAGCCCCACCCTGTATAAATTACAAGCCGAAGCTCGTAAAACTAAGTAATTAGTGAATCGGGGTATTGGGGATCAATCCGGAGTTGTCCGGGCGTAAACAAGTTTCTATGTTCATAATGCTTAGCGCAGAGTCCAATGGTTTATCTTATCTTATCTTATGGTTTTGGGGGGTCTTTGCGGATACACTTCGACCCATAGGGATCTTCTGACTCGAGCGGTCTAGTGACCTGGCTGGAGGGGTATTCGACAAGTTTGACGTATCGTGTTGAACTCCCGTTGAATCGGAACAACAACCAAACCAAACCATTATAAACCTTAAATTAGTAATAAATAAAGTTGATTTTTGTTAAATTATTGGTTGTGGCAAATTATATTATCCGCTGTTGATGAACATGCGATTCAATCAACAGTTGAATTGAAGTGTACGCGAAGTCTAACAAAGTCCCCCGCCGCGTCTGTCTGTGTGTATGCAATGTTCGCGATTACCTCAAAAACTACTGAACGGATTTTCATGCGGTTTTCACCTCTCAATAGAGCAGCGGTCGGCAACCTTTTAGCAGCCAAGGGCCACATAGTAGTTAACGAAGTTGACGCGGGCCGCACGTTGTTAATATTTATGACTTTATCAGACATTGTCGTTTGTCAATATTACATACAAAATAGCCAGGGAGGCTCGCGGGCCGCAAGTGACAGGTTCACGGGCCACATGCGGCCCGCGGGCCGCGGGTTGCTGACCGCTGCAATAGAGTTATTCTTAAGGTTAAGGTTTTGTGCCCGTGCGAAGCGGGAGCGGGTACGTACGTAAGAACGTACTTTCTTGACATTAGGTTACATTGAAAGTTTAACAATTTAGAGATCATATATATTAGCTCATATTACCCGTATGAACGAGGACAGGTGGGCCAAAAATATAACATCATGGAAGGGACCGACAAGCAAGAGACCCAGAGGCAGACCTGCGGAGAGATGGCTCGATGAGATTTTAAAAGCAGCAGGAAAAAACTGGATTGATAAAGCGAATGACAGATCTATGTGGAGAAAAATGAGGAGGCCTTCACTCTATGAAGAGGTCCTTGATAAAAATGTTTTTATATATTATTTGTGTTGTAATTGTTTTTATTATTATTTAAACTAAAATTTATAAAATTGCATGCACTCGAAATCACAATACCATTGTAAATCAAATTTTATTAAGGAAATAAAAAGGCTTAATTATTATTATTATACATTAGCTCAGCCATTCTCAAATCAACAGTATTGTCATACTACAATAATATACTACAATAATATTTCGATATAAATAAATAAATAAAAAATAAATATGATGGGACAATCTTACACAAATATACCTAGTCCCACGGTAAGCTTAATAATGAGTTTTTTTCATTCTCATTCTACCTTTATTTTGACAAATGAAAATTGCATTTTTCTTTGCAATTTATTGACGCCTGAGCGGCTAGAAGTAAAAGAAATAAAAACTCATTAATACTGGTTTTGCAGTTCAAAAAACTTTCAGCGTAGCCCTCAATCACGTCCGCCAATAGAATAGCAGCAAACTTGTATAAAGTTTGTGTCGTTATCCAATTTGTGGTGTCGCGACAGGCGCGATGGAAGCCGATTGTTGCCTAAACCGGCCAAGTGCGTGTCGGACTCGCGCACGAAAAGTTCCGTACCATTAGGCAAAAAAAAAAACAGGCCAAGTGCGAGTCGGACTCGCGCACGGAGGGTTCCGCACCATCAACAAAAAATAGAGCAAAACAAGCAAAAAAACGGTCACCCATCCAGGTACTGACCCCGCCCGACGTTGCTTAACTTCGGTCAAAAATCACGTTTGTTGTATGGGAGCCTCACTTAAATCTTTATTTTATTCTGTTTTTAGTATTTGTTGTTATAGCGGCAAGAGAAATACATCATCTGTGAAAATTTCAACTGTCTAGCTATCACGGTTCGTGAGATACAGCCTGGTGACAGACGGACGGACGGACGGACGGACGGACAGCGGAGTCTTAGTAATAGGGTCCCGTTTTTACCCTTTGGGTACAGAACCCTAAAAAACGGCTTAAAAATTACCTTTTTTGTATGGGAGCCCCACTTAAATATTTATTTAATTCTGTTTTTAGTATTTTTTCTTATAGTGGCAACAGAAATACATCATCTGTGAAAATTTTAACTGCCTAGCTATTACGGTTCATGAGATACAGCCTGGTGACAGACAGACAGACGGACAGACAGACAGTGAAGTCTTATTAATAGGGTCCCGTTTTTACCCTTTGGGTACAGAATCCTAAAAATATATTTGTCACTAACACAAATAAATTGGTCATACCAGGATTCGAACCTTGTACCTCTGGCTTCGCAGGCAGTGTCAGCGACTAGGCTAAGAGGCCGTTTTGCTATATAGTCTAAAAACTTTCAGTGCTACCCTGATTGGAATAGCAGCGAACTTGTACAAAGTTTGTGCTGTTAACCAATTTGCGGTATCGCGACAGGCGAAGGAAGCGGATAGTTGCCAATATTCTCCTTGGAACTATCAACTATCTCCAATTCTCCATCATTTATAATTATAGGATTAATGCATTGAACTATTATTAGGTACTAACTAGCTTTTTCCCGCGACTTCGTCTGCGTGGTTATTAATTTGCGTAGCTTATTTTTACCCAATCTGCTTTTTATCGATTTCCTGTACAAAATTCCACCACCCTTTTCACCCCTTTAAAAGGTGATTTCTGGGATAAAATAAAAACTACCCTATGTCCTTCCCGGGACTCAAACTATTTCCATACCAAATTACAACTAAATCGGTTAAGCGGTTTAAGCGTGAAGAGGTAACAGACAGACAGACAGACACACTTTCGCATTTATAATATTATAGTATGGATTAGTACGGATAACGTAGTATAGAACCGGCACGGGGAACCAGTAGGGTAAGCTGGTGTAGGAGTAAGTACGTACCTACTTTCTACAAAGTTAAAGTGGATCGTAAGGATCGTGTTTGCTTTATCTTACTATTCGAGGTATTTTGCTTCAGTTTTGTGCATTAATTTTCGCACATTGCCAGGCGTGTCTCACTCCGCGATTTCGTCGCTTTGCTACAGGTAGCTAAAAGTACATCCGTTCGGCCCCAATTTTGGGGAAAGCCATAAGCCGCGTGTGGCGCTGTCGTCACCTAGCGGCCATATCTATGCTGATCGTAACAGACGCGTTTTGTTAGAGAGTGAGTCTTCTGTACCTAGTACTATTATTTATTCTGTGACATTGCACAGTGGCCTCAAACAAGAGCAGTCATAAAATGTCTGTAAAAACTGTCACATTTTTATTATTTTGCCACTTATTATAATTCCGCGTAATTTTAATAACGTTTTATTTAAATGGAATAAAACCTATCAAATGACACCAATTTTACCGAAATCGGTTAATGGACTGAGGAGGAATTACTAAATGATCACTGCAAATAGGGGTAATTTTAGCTCTTATTGCGTCGTTTCTAGCGTAGAATCAGCGCCATCTATGTGCGTGGCACATGCTACTTGGCTACTTTCCTCTATACACTGATGTCAAAACTATACATATAGGTATTATAGTTACAGAGATATAAGCCACCGCGCCATAACACTTTTCGTTACACTTGGTTTTTGGTATGACACCTGTACGGCTACCATCAGTTTGGCACTGACATAAACGCCGTCGAGAACGTAATTTACTTTCTATACATCTTGCTCGTACTCGCATATTAGTGCAAACGAGATGTATAAAAATTAAAAAGTAAATTACGTTCTCGATAACGTAAATGTCAATTTTGACACTGTCGGTGACTCATGGTACGGGCTCTGTACCACGTGTTTTTAAATACGTTCACCTGACGTTTCACGTCAAAACTATCCTATGTCCTTCCCCAGGACTCAAACTATCTCTATGCCAAATTTAAACTAAATCTGTTCAGCTGTTTAAGCGTGAAAAGCGTGAAGAGGTATCAGACAGACACACTTTCGCATTTGTAATATTAGTATGGATGTATTCTATTCTTGTTCTCAATAACCCGGCCGAGTTAACAAAAAACCGATTATCTCCAGCATTCCCCTATCAATCCACAATCCTTCACGAAAAACAGGAACCCTGATACATTAGCCGTAAAGCGCGGAAAGATAGGGGGGTGAAAGGGGGGAAGGGAGGGGTAGATTAAAAACACATTTGCGCTACCATCAAGACGCTGCAGTGCTGCGCCTATTGTCAGAGTGTGTGGAAAGTAGTAGGGCATCTGCAGATTAGATTTAGAAACCGGCCAAGTGCGAGTCGGACTCGCGTTTCAAGGGTTCCGTACATTAAGTCCGACTCACGCTTGGCTGCACATTTGTAATAGGCTTTCCTGTCATCTGTAGGTAAAGAACTATTTTGTGTATTTTTTTCAAAACTTTAGACCCAGTAGTTTCGGAGATAAAGTGGGGAAATGGTCGGACAGACAGACAGACAGACACCGATGTGATTTTCAAGAAAAGCGCGTACTTGGGTTAATCAACTTTTTCTTGTCACACGCGTTGCTATGGTTACGTTCTCCTGAGTCACTCTTAAAACTAGGTTTTTCGTATTTAAATGAAACCAACTTGCATTTTATGTTAGTTAATACCTTTCCATAATGGGACATCTACTGAGCATGTTACAGTAGAACATGATACAGCAGTTCTTCTAACAATCATGCTACTATTGTCTCCTCGCTGATGGGACAGAATAACAACAAGAAATAGTTGATTGACCCACTTCCAACTTAAAAGTTGGCAACGCACTTATAATAATAGATAATCGCTTACCGTCAGGTGATTCATATGCTCGTTTGCCTTCTATGTCATAAAAAAGATGCCAAATACTAATTAAACTCTGTTCAAGTACGTTAGAGTTACCCTACGCTTTTCACTCTGACACAAAGATCCTTTAACTACTTGTTCCAAACTTAATTGGTAAGACAAATGGCGAGTGATATTGTATTTAACCCTGGTGCTTCAACTAATTTATGGGATTTTAAGTAGGTCGTTATGGGTTGACGGTATAAACATTTATAAATCAAACATTAAACATCAACATTTATTCAGCAAATAGGCCACAAGGGCACTTTTACACGTCAACATGGAATTTACATACCTACAGCAAAAAAAAAACCGGCCAAGTGCAAGTCGGACTCGCGCACGGAGGGTTCCGCACCATCAACAAAAAATAGAGCAAAACAAGCAAAAAAACGGTCACCCATCCAAGTACTGACCCCGCCCGACGTTGCTTAACTTCGGTCAAAAATCACGTTTGTTGTATGGGAGCCCCACTTAAATCTTTATTTTATTCTGTTTTTGTTATAGCGGCAACAGAAATACATCATGTGTGAAAATTTCAACTGTCAAGCTATCACGGTTCGTGAGATACAGCCTGGTGACAGACGGACGGACGGACGGACGGACGGACGGACGGACGGACGGACGGACGGGCGGACGGACGGACCGACGGACGGACGGACGGACGGACGGACAACGGAGTCTTAGTAATAGGGTCCCGTTTTTACCCTTTGGGTACGGAACCCTAAAAAAGCGGCCAAGTGCGAGTCGGACTCGCCCATGAAGGGTTCCGTATTAGGCGATTTATGACGTATTAAAAAAAACTACTTACTATATCTCGTTCAAACCAATTTTCGGTGGAAGTTTACATGGTAATGTACATCGTATATTTTTTTTAGTTTTATCATTCTCTTATTTTAGAAGTTACAGGGGGGGGACACACATTTTACCACTTTGGAAGTGTCTCTCGCGCAAACTATTCAGTTTAGAAAAAAATGATATTAGAAACCTCAATATCATTTTTGAAGACCTATCCATAGATACCCCACACGTTTGGGTTTGATGAAAAAAAAATTTTTGAGTTTCAGGTCGAAGTATGGGGAACCCCAAAAAATTATTGTTTTTTTTCTATTTTTGTGTGAAAATCTTAATGCGGTTCACAGAATACATCTACTTACCAAGTTTCAACAGTATATATAGTTCTTATAGTTTCGGAGAAAAGTGGCTGTGACATACGGACGGACAGACAGACGGACAGACGGACAGACAGACAGACATGACGAATCTATAAGGGTTCCGTTTTTTGCCATTTGGCTACGGAACCCTAAAAACGCATCAACAATTATAAAATACAACTAAGCTGCAAATATCAAATCAAACTAAAGTATAATAATAAAAGCGGCCAAGTGCGAGTCGGACTCGCCCATGAAGGGTTCCGTATTTAGGCGATTTATGACGTATAAAAAAAAACTACTTACTAGATCTCGTTCAAACCAATTTTCGGTGGAAGTTTACATGGCAATGTACATCATATATTTTTTTTAGTTTTATCATTCTCTTATTTTAGAAGTTACAGGGGGGGGGACACACATTTTACCACTTTGGAAGTGTCTCTCGCGCAAACTATTCAGTTTAGAAAAAAATGAAATTAGAGACCTCAATATCATTTTTGAAGACCTATCCATAGATACCACACACGTATGGGTTTGATGAAAAAAAAAATTTTGAGTTTCAGTTCGAAGTATGGGGAACCCCAAAAATGTATTGTTTTTTTTCTATTTTTGTGTGAAAATCTTAATGCGGTTCACAGAATACATCTACTTACCAAGTTTCAACAGTATAGTTCTTATAGTTTCGGAGAAAAGTGGCTGTGACATACGGACGGACAGACAGACGGACAGACGGACAGACGGACAGACAGACAGACAGACATGACGAATCTATAAGGGTTCCGTTTTTTGCCATTTGGCTACGGAACCCTAAAAACGGGTTAGGTACTTTTTGAAATATAACAAAGTCAACCATTAATCCCATTATCAATACTCATGAGTGTAAAACGGATGTTTTGATTTTAATAGTACCTAAATATTTTTGTTGTTCGCTATATCAAGTTCGCTATATAGGCAAAGTATAAATATGCTATCATTTTCCTTTTAGTCATAGATACGAGGGGTGTTCAAAATATTCTCGGTATGAGAATGAAAACAAACAAGTACGAAAAGTTTGATATTTTTATTTTTCAATATACTCCCCCCCTATGTTCATACACTTAAAAGATCGATCAATTATTTTTTTTAATCCCTCGTAAAAATATTTTTTATCTTTCGTGTAAAAATGCTCCTCCACTGCCGCCTTCAATGCTTCATCGTCAGAAAATTTATTTCCACGCAGATCCTTTTTAAGATTGGGGAGCAAAAAGAAGTCGCTGGGGGCTAAGTCCGGACTATACGGTGGGTGAGTAACAGTTTTAAACCCACATTCAACAATAGCTGCCTTGGCAATATGAGCAGTATGGACGGGGGCGTTGTCATGCAGAAGCAGAATACCTTTGGTTAACTTTCCTCGCCTCTTTTCTTTAATTACATCCTTTAATTGACGTAGAATGTTAGCGTAGTACTGTCCTGTGATATTTACACCTTTTTCTTTATAATCGATTAGTAATACTCCTTCACAATCCCAAAATATCGTGGCCATGACCTTGCCAGCTGAAGGGATGACCTTGAACTTCTTGGGATGAGCTGAACCCTTAATGTGCCACTGCATGGACTCTTGTTTACTCTCTGGGTCATAATGATGAACCCAGGTTTCATCTCCAGTAACTATTCTTTGCAGCACCTCATCAGGATTTTCACCGCACAGGTCAATAAAATCGGAACAACAAGCTACACGCATACTGGGTCAATTTCTGAACACGATTTTTTTTCTGTCCGTGATGAAAATCGCGGGTTAGCATCAGATAATACTTACCATTTTTTTTACATAAAGAAGTCATACTTTCACACCGAGTTCCATATGAATTCACTGATTAGTTGGTTTTTAGAGTACACATAAAAATACCTAAAGGCTCAAATTACTACTCCCGTGCCCTGTCCGGAATCTACTTTTGAGCATAATGAAAAATCCTACGAAAAATTCTACATTAGTATCACTAATTTAGTGTCAAATACTTAAACTAGATGATATTTACTATCACTGAGCACATATACTATTAACTTCATTGTGGTAAATAACTTGTGATCGATGTTTAAATTTTGTCCGAGCGCGCGAGTAAAATTTCGTCGGCAAAACTCAAAGGGCTCTGACAGCCGACGTTTGTATTTGAACCGCCTCGTGTCCCGCCTCACCTGTACTGGCAGTATTCGGCTGTCTCTCAAAGCAAGCGGATGTAAGTCAAGCCGCGGCGTGTTCGAGCAAATCGCGTAAGTATTTCGGAATCCGGGTGGGCGACAATATTTTTCTAATTTCGATGCCCCTTATAAATTTTATTTTCCACATAGCTTTTCAATGACAATTGTCATATTTAGGAGCCCTTTATGTATCTTTATGTAAGCGATAACATAACAGTTTGGTCAAACACGATTTAAATTATTGGCGAATTTTTTTATTACGAATTCTAATTTCCGTGCCCTAATTCCCATAGCAAATTTACCTAAAACAGCTGATTAAGTGGCACGGGAATTAGAAAGTATTACATATATTGTCAACAAATCTTTTATTCCGGCACTGTAAGTTAATTGGCAATATTTACGTCATATTATTATTACATATATATATTGGCATTGAATATATATTATATGTAATAATAATACGACGTATATCTGTCTATTTTACATTTAAGGAAATCTTAAAGAATGCACAAAAATCTGTGAATAGTTTTTTAGTATAAGTATGTACTATAGTACATACAGGATGGACCCGAATAACCCGGGCAATTTTAATACGTGAGGTAAGGTGGGGTAAGACGACACCGGGGTAAGACTATCACTTGTATGGAATCCTTGTACTGTTAGTCTTACCCCACCTTACCTTATTCATTGATCATATTATAACATTAAAATATTATATAAACATAACTATTTCTGGAATTATTACATATTAAAATACCTGTACCTAAGGTTACATGAAACAAAATGAATCACATTTGCAATGTTTTGTTTTTGTAAATTTGACAGCTGACAGCGTATGCCGTATAAAGTTTAAATATCTGGGAGACCGAGCTTTGCTTGGAAAACCTATCTACCTAAAAACTCAAAAATGCGCGTTTTTTCAGAGATAACACCTACCTAGATCGATTTTTCACTCCAGAAAACCCTCATATATGATCAAATTTCATCGAAATCGTTAGAGCCGTTTCCGAGATCCCCGAAATATATACAAGAATTGCTCGTTTAATAGATTAGTTGCTATAAATTAAACCGTAATACTATTAGATACCTTATTAGGGTTCCGTAGCCAAATGGCAAAAAACGGAACCCTTATGGATTCGTCATGTCTGTCTGTGATAGTCTTACCCCGGTGATAGTCTTACCCCACCTTACCTCATATGTGGTTAAACAATTTTTTGTGTTATAAATTTATGAAGGCAGCATATTCGATTTCTTCAGATTAACTTACACAATAACTTCTTCTCTCTGTGCCCCTATTTATATCTTAGTATCATTTCCTATACGGCCATGTACCAGATCATACACCTTGCACCTATCTACATGCAGATACATAATGACACTTTTTAATGAATAGTTTTGTATGTAAGGCGGACATGTTTACGCTACTACTCAAAGTATTGTTTTGAAGTATGTATATTTCACTAAGAAAGAGAGATTAGTTGCCATTAAAATCAAGGAAACGATTAGTCACACTAATTCCCGTGCCCTGATCAAAATTTTAAATTGAAATAACTTTTATAGTTTTATGAATTTTTTTACCCCATAAGAAAATTAATGTTTATTATATTTTTTATCAAATTATCAGCATAATTTTTTTTGTGTAATGTTGGTATTTCAAAATTCCATGGGAATTAGACAAAAATGCTCGTTTGGTGAAATTGACCCTTGTCTTTTTGAAGCCGAGTCAGCATTCGCGGAACCCATCTTGCACTTACTTTTGACATATTAAGATGGTCATGTATAATATCATGTATGGTACCAATAGAGAGATTGGTTACTTGTGCTATAGATTTTACCTTCACTCGACCATCTTCCAATATAAGTTTTTCCACTTTATCAATATTTTCTTGTGAAGTAGCTACTACAGGCCAGCCAGGTCTAGGGTCATCTTCAATACTCTCCCTTCCGCGTTTAAACTCGCTTGACCACTTTTGAATGGTAGATAAAGAAGGAGCAGACTCACGGTAAACACAATCCATTTCCTCTTTTATGGTTTTTTGATTTTTACCCTGTTTTGTCAAGAATTTTATCACGCATCGATGTTCAAATTTAGTTAACATTGTCAATTCGCACATGATGTTCATGTTTGTTCAGCAATTGCAGAAAAACAAAAGACTATCTCGGTTCGAATTATACTTTTTTTTAATGTCAATGAATAAACCTTAGCGGCCAGTAACGAAAGAAATTTTAGAAGAGGTCGTAAGATATCAATACCGAGAATATTTTGAACGCCCCTCGTATATCTGAACAAGCACTCTTAACGCCTTGACAATAGAGGCGTGTTCAGATATTTGTGAGCGCCTTGGTCGCTCCGATATATCTGATGGCGACTGTACAATAGGTACCTACTCCGCGATACCACACAACCCAGTTATGGAACGTCTTCATTTGGCCACTTTGGCCACTTTGTCTTTGTCTGTTTGTACTTTGTTCGACCACAAAGCTGTCAACAGTCACTAACGAATGTAACGATGCATGCACAAGGCATAGCAATTACTGCATACGGTCGGTATTCTGTATTAATGTGCTCTAGTTTCGGTAACCACCAGATGCAATAATATTGCATCTGGGGGCACGGTAGTGCCCCCGCCAAGACGAGCAAAGCGAAGCGCAAGGGCACTACCTACCTTTTCTCGAAGCGCTTCGTCGTTATTACTTGAACCCTCATAACTTGGGTTTGAATTATATCAGATAAACAAAACTCTCGGGATATGATGTAAATAGTAAACTTATTAAGCATAAAAATGTTCAATTGCATAGCTCTTATACTTTAGATTTTATTCATGTCTAAAAAACTCCGATTTCGTCACTGACTCACTCACTCACTGTTGATCATCAAAACCTCTAGGGTACTTCCTGATGTCCTAGGAAGCTGAAATTTGGTATGCAAGATAGTATTAGTCCACAAACAACAAAAAAATTCAAAAAAATTAAATTTTTAGTCCCTAAGGGGGTGAAAAGGGGGGTGGAATTATGTATGGGAATCAATAACCGCTGCTGAACCGGGTTCGTTAAAATTTGGTATGTAGATAGTTATTGTTATGGGGAAGGATATAGAATAAGTTTTCAACCCCAAAATCACCCCGTAAGGGTGAAAATGGGTGGAAAAAGGCATTAGGGGAAAAAGGGGGTTGAAGTTTGTATGGGGAATCCAGTAAAAAGCAGATTGTATAAAAGATGCCCCCAGGTACGTATTTCAGGATTTTTAGTAGTAAATCACCCGCAACCCTTTAAATTAGGAGATGGAAGATTGTCATAAGCAACTTACAAAAAGATGTGAAATCCCACCAAAAACATTTTCATGTAAAATGTTGCCAAGACGAAACCATAAGGCTCGCACTGACAAAAAGTTATCAGATCTCTTGTAGAGCCAAGCTTCTTACTCTACAAGCCCTAACTTCACAGACTCTACACCTTAGTCAAAATATGTGGCTTGGCCGTTTCGTTACCACAAGAATTATTTTATAATAAAAAATAATGAATA
The DNA here is from genome assembly GCF_948474715.1 of Cydia amplana. Lineage (NCBI taxonomy): Eukaryota > Metazoa > Arthropoda > Insecta > Lepidoptera > Tortricidae > Cydia > Cydia amplana. The sequence goes on from NC_086071.1 coordinate 20,056,194, forward strand.
GTGAATACATTTTTCACCTCACGCCCATGTGACGAAACGGTCAAGCCACATATTTTGACTAAGGTGTAGAGTCTGTGAAGTTAGGGCTTGTAGAGTAAGAAGCTTGGCTCTACAAGAGATCTGATAACTTTTTGTCAGTGCGAGCCTTATGGTTTCGTCTTGGCAACATTTTACATGAAAATGTTTTTGGTGGGATTGATATTTCGCCAATATTAAGATTGCAATATAAAATACAATGTTATGTACGGTAAGACAAGACCTTATTGCTTTAAGGTAATGTTTAGGAATAACAATATCATTATCATCATTAGACTGAACATACGAGTATAAAATCGAAAGATTGGATTAGACTTAAAATCAAGCTGAAGAACTGGCTGATTTTAATTTTTAACAAGCAGAAACATCTGCGAACGATGCTATAAAGCTTAGAATAAATTTAAAAGTGGAAAAATTACTGTATTGGGTGAGACTTGGACTCACGGCCTCTGGATCGATACTCCTGCGCTCTGCCATCTGAGCCACCAAGACCTCATCCATGGCCAGCAAATCTTTCCACCATAATGGGTCAAGGGGACCCTAGCGACCTCTACCGTAAGAGTGTTTAAATTTATTCTAAGCTTAATAGCATCGTTCGTACCTAGCCACTAGTTAGTAGATACCTATACTACTATATAGTTTAGTTTGTTGTGGACTAATAATTGTTACGGGTAATGTTAGAAGGTTAATTAAACTCAAGTTTACCGGGGTATAACTAGTATTACCCGAGCCTTTTGGGTAAAGTCCGAAAATTTAAACAACATTCATCTGTAGTCGACGTTTACCGGTACAAACCTCACCCAGCACTGGGAGGGTAATATCAGAAGTGATGATGCGACCCCTAACATTACCCAGCCAGTGTTTGGTAGACCTAGATGTGTACGCGTAAACGCCGAATACAGATTAATGTTGTTTAAATGGGGAGCATTACTGCAACGTTTTGCCGCCAGAGTGCAGCACTAGCACCTTTAGTAAACCATAGAGTAACTTATACATACTGTGCCTTATACTGTTTTTTGGCAAGTTTTCACAGACAATCAAATATGACATTCATACATTAAGGCGGTTTGTTTACAAAGGGTCTACCGGGAAACGCGAAATCAAAACTCGGCTATCTGCCTCTTTATCGCTCGAATGTGCAAGAGTGATAGAGAGGTTAGATAACAAAATTTCCACTCTCTCGTTTGCGGTAGACCCTTAGATTGTGACTTATTGTGGGAGTGGTGCCCTACGCAGAGTTTCGCGTAATATTCCCTATTTTCGGACTTTACTCAAAAGGCTCGGGTATACCAGGGTAAACTTGAGTTTAATTAACCTTCCAACATTACTCGTAACATATTATCTACTGCGTAGTCTTTAACCTCAATCAAACAGACGTCACAGAACGTTTCCAATTACAGATATTACGATAGTTCAAATAGACCCGTGCGTGTGACGGGTTGACCGAGGCAGATCTAGATTTTATCTATCTCTATCACAGCCATCACAGGCTAGGTCACGATTCAATTACGATGTTAGGCCCACTTGCACCATTCTACTAACCCGGGGTTAACCGGTTAAGCCTGGAGTTACCATGGTTACCAGTACAATTTGACACTAGGTTAATGGTTTAACCGCTTAACCCCAGGTTAGTGGGATGGTGCAAGTGGGCCTTATTAATCTTGTCGATCAGGGGTCGTGAACAGGGGTCTACAAACTTTTTGATCCGCTCGAAAAGCTCAACTTAAAAATAGCACATAGAATAATTTTACTTTTTGCCGCAAATATTTATTAAACAAGGTGCGGACTAGGTGGAGGTCAAGTGGCGCTGATTGTCACAAGCATACATATACGTATCTTATGGAATGTCGCACATTAATGCTAGCGGCAGCCGTTGGAACTAATTTAACTTCATAAGAATTGACGTATCTAAAGCCACAAAATGAGGGCAGCACCAGTAAGCGAATAAATAAATAAAATAAATAAATATTATAGGATTTATAGGACATTCTTACACAGATTGACAGTCCCACAGTAAGCTCAAGCAGGCTTGTGTTGTTGGGCGTTTTTTTTTGTTATCCCCTACACTTTTTTTTCAAATTTGGGATTTTTTTATGTTATTTCTACTCAGAATCACGAGCTCTTTCTATCCTAATAGGAGAAAAAAAGTGTCCTAAGGTTTTTATTTCCATTCCGTCACCATTTTTCATAGACTTTGTATGGCGGTCGCGAAATGGAAAGATCGAAAAATGTATGGAAATTTTGGGACACTTTTTTTCTCCTATTAGGATAGAAAGAGCTCGTGATTCTGAGTAGAAATAACATAAAAAATCCAAAATTTGAAAAAAAAGTTTAGGGGCAACAAAAAAAAACGCCCTGTTACTCAGACAAAGGATATATAATATACAAATACATAAATACATAAATACACACATAGTCGCAGAGATAAATACACTCAATGCATGTCAAACATCTTTGTGTCTGCAAACCGTACCGGTTCACAAAGAGTTAGTACCGGTGTTTTCCGGACATTCACAATGGACTTAGCCGCGTGTACGGAACTCCGGAACAGACGGCCTGCGGCTCAAAGCAAAGGACGTAATAGACAGTATAGACGTATTCAGGACGTTTTTGACCGGCTTTAATATTTGAAAGGTGGAGGCTCTGAATTGATAGCTTTGTTTTTAGGGTTCCGTACCTCAAAAGTCCAATGGTTACCCTGGTTATCTCCGAAACTATTGGGTCTAAAATTTTGGGGGGAAGACAGACAGACAGATGCACGAGTGATCCTATAAGGGTTCCGTTTCCTTTTGAGGTACGGAACCCTAAAAATCAAAATATCTCATGCCTTTCACAATATTTCTTCGATATTATAGAAAAGTATTTAGGTGAGCATAATGATTAATCACATTAGCTAAATTAAGTAAATAAATATACATAAACAACCGTGATACCGAAATTCAATACCGGTATATTTGTATGAATAATATACCGGTATTGGGTCTCTGGTTGAGAGTCGTCTGTTTCCGCTCCAAGACCACAGACCCTCCCTACTCTAGACCCCTACTCTATGCTATACCAGAATCTAGAATGGAATCGGACCAAGATAGCATTTGCAAAGACAAAATGTGGCGATGTCATCAATCATCATATGATGTTTTAATGACACTCCACACTTTGTTCTGTTCAAGTCAATGCACAGCTAACTGTGCATTAGCTCAATAGATGGACTATCACTATTTCCGAAGGCGGTGAACATAATTCCAGAATTTTTAATCATTCATAATTGGATTCGAGTGGAATTTAATTGGCGCCGCGTGTGGCGCCGCCGCGCTCGGTGTCCCACTTACTACATGTAGTAAATATTAAACACGTTACATAAAGTACTTTGAAACGTTTAGTTTTATAGTCTGTCAAGTTGGATATGTCAGTAGCAATGTAAAGCAACTTAAAGTATGGTATCCCTAGCCATTTTCTCTATGCCCTAGCGTAGCAATAAACGTACAAAAAGCAGTAATGTACATCGAACAACGATGAAATGTAAATAAAACAATTCCGCAAATAAGATATAAATGACACGCGATTTTCGAACAATTCAAACGTAGTGTTGCCAACCCGCGATTTTTCTAATTTGCCGCCTTTTTCTACTGACAAGATTTGCTTGACCAACTATAAATTAATTCGCTGCGGCCGTTTTTAAATAAAGAAAAAGTTTAATTGACCGTAGCGTTAGCGAAAGTCAAATGGCGCTCTAACAGTTTTAATCTTTTGTCAAAAGATGGAAGTGAATTTACTGTGGCTACATAATTTATTTTGACAATCCGCCTCTATTTCAAATTCTCTTTGGTAATACTGATTTATACAGAAATTAATTGGTTTATTCGAAAACACAATTCCCTCAATGAGGGCGCCACTGGCCGATGTTTGAAAATGTCATAATATAAATATTAACACAAAGGTCAGGGCAGTAACAGACTGAAGGTGAAGAGCCCCGACCTTTGCCTTTTGTGCCACCCAGGCGCTCTGCCGGAAAATCTAGGCTATTTCTAGGAGCACTAAAGTTGTCTAGTGACCCTTATGAGTCTGCATTGCAACGTGGTTTTGTAACAGAGGTGTGGGTATTTGAGTATTTTGTTATTACTTATTTCTTAGATAGAGATAAAAAGATAAAAGATTTTTATCCTCATTCAGGGACGTCACTTCACGGATCATATCCATTTAAAATCCTGATTAAATTACACCCAGACTACGCCATCCCCATCCCGATCTGCGAAATTCCCGGTAGCCCCTCAGATCACTGTGCAGTAGGGCTATGATGGTCGACTGTATAAATGATATAGTTGTATAAATGATGATAAAACTGACATTTTATCCAGTTTTTATTGATTTGTCGTCTTCTCCACTTTTGACAGCGATAGTCGTTAAACGATTAACTGCAGAACATGCTCGTTGGATAATATGTCATTTGTCTACTTTTCCAACTTAAACTTAGTTGATAAGTGGATAAGTTAAATGATATAAAAGACACTTGTCTAGATTTATACATTTTTATAACATTCATACCGTTTTGTCCACTTTGACAGCGATAGACGGTAAATGGCTACGTTTGTTGGATAATTAGACATATAGTCGATTTTTGACGGCTAGCCTTTGATTAATTTATCGTAGTGCTCACTGGGCACGACAAGGTGCTCTCATGGTATAGAAGTGGTGAAAAATACAATTTTTAGGGTTCACTCGTGCGTCTGCCTGTCCGTCTGTCACAGCCTATTTTCACGGAAACGACTAGACCAAAATTAAGTTGAAATTTAGTACACAATGTAAATTAGTGACCCATCACCCAAAGACGGACATGGCTTCCTCGCGTTGTCCCGGAATTTGCCACGGCTCATGGGAGCCTGGGGCAGCTTGGCAGCTAATCCCAGGAACTGGCGTGGGCACTAGTTTTTACGAAAGCGACTGTCATCTGACCTTCCAACCCAGAGGGTAAACTAGGCCAGTATTGGGATTAGTCCGGTTTCCTCACGATGTTTTCCTTCTCCGAAAAGGGACTGGTAAATATCAAATGATATTTCGTGCATAAGTTCTGAAAAACTTATTGGTACGAGCCGGGGTTTGAACCCGCGACCTCTGGATTGCAAGTTGCATGCTCTTACCGCTAGACCACCAGCGATTTTTTAAGTACAATAAATAGGTTAGAAGTTATTTAAGAAAATAGCCAAAAAATTACCCCCTCTCCCCACTTTTATCTCCGAAATTACTGGGTCTAAAATTTTGGACTCGCACTTGGCCGGTATAGTTTTTTTTTCCAAATATAATATATACTATTTGAACTCCATTTGTATTCATATAAGAATATCATTACATTATTTGTAGGGATGGCAAAGATATCATTTCTTCTTGGCAGCTGCTGCCATGGAAGAAAAGCATCAACAAAGAAAAATTCAACGACGTGCCATAAGGGATACATGGAACCCTTTGGATATGCCCAACGAGGAGTTTCGGCACATATATAGAGTGCTCAAAGACTTGGCACTCTATGTGTGTGCCGAACTAGACGCCGACCTCAAACTCAACATGGCGACGGATTGCCGGCACATCTTAAAGTACTTAATTATGCCATTACTTACTTTCAAGAAACTGGTCAAAGCACACTTTCTCGAGTTGCAAAAGGGAAACCACCCCCTCACTTAAACTCCTAACTAGCTCATAGGAAATCAAATAAAATCAATAAAATAAAATCAATAATCTAAATCAAAGTTTAATTAATTACATACACGTACACTCATACACAAACAATTTATATATATTGTATACAGTCGCACACATCTTGCAACCTATTCTTAGTTAGCCGTATAGTGAAACAGACCGACCGGAAAGAAAAATATATAAATAAATAAATAAATAAAAAAAATATATATATATATGTTTATGTTATACGTATATCTATATATATATAGAAGGGACCAGGCTGAAAATCAGCGCTGGATATATGCATGCCACATATCTAGCACGAGCTGAGACTGGTACCCATTGCCTATAACAATATGAAATTTAAATTAATGTTAGTTCCTACCTACTATGTTTAAGGTGTTTATTCTAATTGTAAGATTTCTAGTTGTAAGAATGTAAGATTTCTAGTTGTGGCAATAAACTGTTTTTTATCTTTTATCTTTATCTTTAATTAAAGATATAATGTTGCACTGAGGACGTCACTTTCTGAGAACGCCACTTTCTGAGGACGTCACATTCGGAGTTCGTCACTTTTTTAGCATAGGTACGATTTAACAGTATAAAATACCAGCACGAAAGATGTATGTAATGCCAGCAACCAGATTATCTGTTCGACATACGGTCGCTTTTATATCCTACATACCAACACCAATCTCTGTTTGCCTTACGCCTGACTGGTAGAGAATTCCATTTGGCAAAACGTCCTATGTTTCGTGCAATAAAGTGAAAATAGAGAGATTAATAATAATAAAAAAACAATCTAATTATGTTTAAATCAGAGTATTTAATTCAGAATACTTAAAAACTACAAGCACCAAAACATTTAGCCACAGATTGGAGTAAGGCCGGAAACAGCTTCGATTCCATACACATAAGGGCGCGTGTACACGGTGCCGCCTCCGCGCCGCCGCCGCACTTTCGCGCTATGTACACGAGACGCGTAAAACCCGCGGCGGCGGACTATACTTGTCTCGTGTACATAGCGCGAAGGTGCAGCGGCGGCGCAGTGGCGGCGCGGCAGCGGGCTTTACGCGTCTCGTGTAAATAGCGCGAAGGTGCGGCGGCGGCGCGGCAGCAGCGCGGAGGCGGGACCGTGTACACGCGCCCTAAATGTTTCGCACAGTAGAAACTATGATTTTATCATACGCCGCTGTGATTAGCTCGTGAAGGTATCACGGCAAGCTCGCTGACACCAGTTGAAGGTCATTGCAACATATTTACATTTAAACGGACTGTCGCTCCTTTTGTGACAACATATTCTTCAGCATACCGCGTCTTCTGTCATGTCTCCATAAACTCTAACGTCTTTTTTATCTGCGTATAAAATCAGCTCTTGCAGTTTTTTTTTTCAGACAATATTTCCTCTCATGTCACCTGTGGAGAATAGGCGTCCAAGGATTTTTTCTTCATAGCGTTGCCGAATTTCAGAATATATGTTCAGCCATCAATCACTTCTGCGTATGGAGTGATCCATACTCTCATAGTTCTCATGTTCTGCATATATTTAATGCAATTTATTTGTTTGTTTTCTTCCTATAGGTATATGTTACGCAATGAATTTTTAAATTAATATTACATTGTACTTTTAGCCTGACTGACAATGAAAATCTATCATGTCGCCGATTTGACATCGCTGATTTTTTTTCTATAGATGGTCAACCAAACCTTGTCAGTAGAAAAAGGCGCGAAATTCAAATTTTCTATGGGACGATATCCCTTCGCGCCTACATTTTTCAAATTTGCCAACTTTTTCTACTGTCAAGATCTGGTTGACCAAGTATAACACTTGCACTGCGTGGGCTATCAATATCGCTGCAGACTTTACGAGTAGCAAGGACCTAGGACCGCCTTAGATTGCGATGGACAGTCTTTGCATCAGGAAAAATCCGGAGCGGGGGTCAAGGCTCCTTTCAAACAGGCGAGGTCCCAGCTCCCGGAGCATCCCGAAGTCTCGACACCGAGGGAGACGAATAAATACCCGCTCAGCGCCGAGTATTTATCTTTTTAGGGTTTCAGGAAAAACGGGACCCTATTACTAAGACTCCGCTGTCCGTCGGTCTGTCTGTCTATTTAGATGATATATTTCTGTTGCCAACAACAAATAATAAGTACTAACAACAAAATAAAATAAATATTTAAGTGGAGCTCCCATACAACAAACGTGATTTTGTTGCCGTTTTTTGCGTACCTAATGGTACGGAACCCTTCGTGCGCGAGTCCGACTCGCACTTGGCCGGTTTTTAAGAGACGCCGCATGCTCAGCAGCCGCTCCTGCCGACCGCATTGTACGACTAAGATGCGGGGCGGCAAAAGTACTGACGCACGTGGCGTCCCACAGTAAGCACTTACCTCTTTCCCACGGCACCAGGGTCTAGCCGTCAGGCCTTATGCCGTCCGATCGGCTAAAGCCTGGCGGCTCAAGCATACATGGGATATTAGGTAACTCTGACAATAAGGCTCTCCTAACGATGTCATTAAGAACATGGTGCCGTGGGAACCTCCCAGCGCAACGGCAGCAGCTCAAGACATGGTGGCCGTTGCTCCCCACAGTGGAACCGTAGATGCATTGGTGGGGTTGGCATACCCATGGCAACCTATTAGGCGGAGAGCAACGGCCACATGCATCGAGCAGTTGTCTTAGTAAGGTGGCTAAGTTTGGGGAGGGCCTACAATTTAGTTGATTTTGACAGATGGTTTGACGTATAAAATTCACCGTATTTGAGGTTAATAAGGTCTACTGTCCTTAAAATTTTGTATGAATTTACAAGCAAATATGAGCCTTCGTTAATTAAGTATTGCAGCCGGTTCTACCTTAATTCGATAATGTAGCTTATTTCAAAGACTATAAACTCTAAGTACTTAGAAATAAAGCTTCAAAAGCTTTAACCGTGGATAACTTTTAACTATCAACGTCACATGTGGATAAGTGGTGATAGGATGTCATTCGTTAAAATACGCTTTAAGTAAACTTGTTTAGAATTGATTTTTCAAAAGCTCAAACCACGGATGATTTTTATCAGTCAATGGCAAAAGTAGATAAGTGGTGGAATGTGATTAAGTAATCTATTCTTTAAAATAGGCCTTAAGTCATCGAGATTAAAATTGATTTTTCAAACGCTCAAATCATGTCACGCTATCGTTAGTCACTTGTACTTTATCCTCGCGTCTTTTTACCACATTTAATCACTTATCAGGTATTTCACATATCACGCAATAAATGATTAATGATTTGGTGACAAAGCATCATAGCCCTCCTGGACGTTTTAATACTTTTTAAGATTCCGTACCCAACAGTAATACCAAATTTCAACAGTATAGTTCTTATAGTTTCGGAAAAAAGTGGCTGTGACATACGGACGGACAGACTGACAGACATGACGAATCCATAAGGGTTCCGTTTTTTGCCATTTGGCTACGGAACCCTAAAAACGGGATCCTATTACTAATAAGACTCCTCTGTCCGTCTGTCTGTCCAGGCTGTAAGTCATGAACCGTGAGCTTAAGTTGAAATTTTCACATATGATATTTCTGTTGCCGCTATAACAAATCCTAAAAAGTACGGAACCCTCGCTGGGCGAGTACGACTCGCCCTTGTCCGGTTTTTTCTAGTATCTCTCCTCGTTTTATAAGTTAATGGGGTACTTATTCATGTTTTATTAAGCCCAGGCAGTTAATCGTCCATCGATCGCCGGTTTAACGCGTCGTTTCATCTGAGTAAGCTTTTATGTCACTTGTTACTTTCATAGGGACATAAAAGAACTGATTTTATCACACAACGACCCGCCCCGGCTTCGCACGGGTTAACAAATTATACATAAACCTTCCTCTTGAATCACTCTGCCTATCTATTAAAAAACCCGCATCAAAATCCGTTGCGTAGTTTTAAAGATCTAAGCATACATGGACAGACAGACAGCGGGAAGTGACTTTGTTTTATACTATGTAGTGATGATGAGAAGATCGGAGGTATTAAGTAAGTTAAAAAAAATCTGAGGTAATTTAAAAATTGGTGTAGGTACTATTGTTGAAAATTGCCCGACTTGAAAATATATTTCTGAGAAAACTTAAGAGTCCGCAGCCAGGCGGCCGAATTTTACCTTTCCATACAAAGGGAGTTTCGTTCTTATTTTAAAACTACGTGTTGGATTGTAATGAAACTTTGCACGTACAATGACATGAGGTATATCTATGCCAGTAATTAATTTATATAGCTCCAGCTTATGAAACAAACGAGATAGAGCAAAAACAAGTTCTGTATGAAGCAAATAAATTCCTTGTATTTTTTTAACTACGGTATCTGAAGCTACATAAACGAATCACACAGGATATACCTTATCTTATTGTAAGTACAAAGTTTAAGAGCAATCTAGTAGTCGTTTTAAAATGAGAGCGTTACTACGTTTGTATGGAGAACCGAGCTTGCTACGGACTCTTAAATAAATGTACGAGCAGTCTTCCACTCAAAAATAAGTAAAAAAACCGGCCAAGTGCGAGTCGGACTCGCGCACGGAGGGTTCCGCACCATCAACAAAAAATAGAGCAAAACAAGCAAAAAAACGGTCACCCATCCAAGTACTGACCCCGCCCGACGTTGTTTAACTACGGTGAAAAATCACGTTTGTTGTATGGGAGCCCCACTTAAATCTTTATTTTATTCTGTTTTTAGTATTTGTTGTTATAGCGGCAACAGAAATACATCATCTGTGAAAATTTCAACTGTCTAGCTATCATGGTTCGTGAGATACAGCCTGGTGACAGACTGACGGACGGACGGACGGACGGACAGACGGACAGCGGAGTCTTAGTAATAGGGTCCCGTGTTTACCCTTTGGGTACGGAACCCTAAAAAATACAAGAAAAAAAAACTCATGTAAATCCGCGCCAGCCATTACATTTAGGCCCACTTATTTGCAGCATCCCACTAACCCGGGGTTAAGCGGTTAAACCGTTAACCCAGTGTCAAATTGTACCGGTAACCATGGTAACTCCAAGTTTAATCGGTTAACCCCGGGTTAGTGGAATGCTGCAATGTGGGCCTTAGTGGAATAAAATGTATTCAGCAAACAAACCTAATTTAATTAACATATCATTTAGCAACCCCTAACTTGACATTTATTAGACAACCGGCGACGGTCATTTGTTCAGGGAATGTAAAACACTTTTACGTTAATCACTGACCATTTGTGATTCTTATTACCATTAAATAAGGTATATTACTAGCCAGTATAATGCTTTTATAATAGCGTGACGTGGCTGCGTGACCTACATCACTTTAAAAAGTATAAAACAACGTGATTTGTACTTTATGTTTAAGGTGCCGTGGGTTTAGAGATCGGAGTTTTTGAGAAAACGTAACGTTTTTTTAGTAATAAGATACCACGTGTATAAGGCCTAAGTGGACGCTCGAGTTGGGCGTGCAGCGGGGCGGGGCGTGCGGCGTGTATGCAGACGTATAGGAGCGGCCTTACTGGCCTTAGTGCACGCTGCTCAAATTATTCCTGACCCTGACGCCACGCTGCACGCCCCGCCGAACGCTTCGAGCGTCTACTCAGGCCTTACACTGATTACTAGCTTCTTGAAGCCCATGTCAAAAGCCGGTTAAAAATGTTAAATAGGTAACGTACAAAATAAAACCTTTGTGTTTCAGTAGCCAGATTTATTGCTGCCTCGGTCGTTTAGTTGCTAAGTGTAGCCGTATTATTATGTAAGGCGTTATGCAACGCTGAGCCGTTATGGTACGGTCAGCAGAGGCGTATTATAAATTATAAATAAATTGTAAAAAGTGATAATCTGGAAAAGCTGGTAACCACTGGTAAAATCGAAGGCGAGCCGAGGTACAGGCGGCCTAGCCAAGGTCACAATCGCTATCGCTTCGCTATCGAATCGCTTTGTGTTTCTCTATCACTCTTCCATATTAGTGTGACAGTGACAGTTGCGTTTCGTTCGCTACGTAGCGTTAGCGATCGGCATATTGTCTATGAGGCCAGGAATGCGGTGGACAGACCAAAATCGCTCAGCCCTTGATACAACGCTCCATGGTGCCCTCATTCGGCGACAGACAGAAAGGGGTTGTGCACAAATCACGCGAGGTGTTTTCGGCTACTTTTTGAAGCCCCCCCCTCCCCCTTGGTGATATTTGGTGAGGTTTTTGACTACCCCCCCCCCTCTCCCCCACATATATTTTTTGGATTTTTTTCATTCGACCTAATTTTAAATTACGCGTGGTTACGCGCTCCAAAATTTCGTAAAATAAGATAATAGCGAGCTGTTTTGAAGTGCGGAGTGAGATTTATGTTAAACGAAACCGAGAAAAGGTACTTACTCATGATGTGGTAAGTAGGTATTTTTTCTTAGTTTCGTTCACTGTGGAAAAATACACGTGAGGTCTCCTTATATCCCTCTCCCCCAACGTGATCTTTCGTGATTTTTTGGATGGCCAGGCTTAAAGATGACTCACGCTAGACCGGGCCTGAGCTTCCGGCGCTTCGATATCTATGGAAAGCACCACGTGATCACCGATCAGCCGTCATAGAAAATGACATGTCGGACGCCTCGGCCCAGGCCCAGCCCGGTTTAGTGTGAGTCAGCCTTTATTCTCTGGGCGTTGATGTATATATATTTTTTTACTTCAGCTGCTGTCTGTACGGCCGTTGGCTACGCGCCGAACGATCGCCGATCAACCCCGCCGTATGATACCGTACGCCGCAAACTTCAGCGTTGTATGCCAGTTGATAAATAATACTGCAGTTTTTGTAGTGTTTTTATTTGTTGTTTCCTTCGGTATGATTCGACATAGATTCTGGACCATACCGATTTTTTAGTTTAAAGATGACTCATGTTAGACCGGGCCGCCCGGGCCGTGTCCGGGCCGGAGCTTCCGGCGCTTACTTTTCTATGACAGATGACGTGATGCTTTCCATAGAAAACGAAGCTCCGGAAGCTCCGGCCCGGACACGCCCCGGTCTAACGTGAGACATTCTTTATACAGTCATCAAATTTCGAAATAATTTATTTATATATATTTATTTAAACTAACACGATTCTCACTTATACTTTTATAACTACCACGGGACTTAATCGCGTAAGACTTACGTTTATTTATGGCCTGACGTTTCGAACGTGACGTAAGGATGGCCTATTTTTGAAGAACCTTATGTTTGGAAAATAGCATGGGTACGGTGACAGATGTCAACTTCATTCTCATGATTCTCTCTTCATTCATGTCTTATACATTGGTCTTATACTGAGATGACATCTGTCACCGTACCCATGCTGTCTGACTATAATACTATCCTATTTATAAATTTTAGTCACAATAAGAGGGAATAATACCGTTCTTACAGAATAAATGCAATCATTATTAATATTATTATAATATCCTCAGAAATGTTAAGTAAGATGCAATGTAACAACGCAAGTACAGTCGACTTCAAAGATATGTTTAAATCTTTCGCCTTATTACAAAGGACTAAGTTGTAAAAGTGTAAACATTATTTTGACGTCGACTGTACACGCTCGACTATAAAATCCTAGTTGGAAACAAATTATAATTGCAAAACCTGGCCTGCATTCAGCGCTATAAAATATAATAGGTACATAGTTATTTACGATACAAGTGCGGAAAAGAGAAACAAAGACGACCGAAGGGAGTTTTTTAAATCGACACGAGTTGCGCATTACCTATTCGCAGTTGTATCGTACAACGTTTTACAGTACATATGGCCTTACTTTCGACAGCACGGAAAGTGCTCTTTCCCGCACTAGTTCGGGAAAGTAGCACCATGTGTACTGTAAAGACATATAATGTACCTAATTGAATACGCTAACGCATAATTTAAGAAATATAATTGAACACGCCTTTATAATTCAGGGCGTTAAAGTACCTACTTGTGCATATATTTTTGAGCACCTTGGCCGCTCCAATATATCTGTTGGCGACTGTACTAATTTCAGCGGGAGTGACCTGCAAGGTCGTGTCAAAACCAGATCAAACCCCAAATACATTGGTAATTCATAATCGGCCTCCTTGTCCGATTTTCCGCTACTGAGCGGCTACCGCGAAAACCGAATTTCTCAAATTGCGGGATCTTTCTCTTTTACTCCAATGAAGACGTAATTAGAGTGAAAGAGAAAAATGCCCGCAATTTGCGAACTTCGATTTTCGCGGATAACCGGCTATAAAGCCCTGTGCAGTATTTTTCATCCAATCTAATTTCCGTTTCCGAATAAAGCCCCTTGTAGCGAAATAATCCTTTTGCCGTCTTTTTCTCCAACTAGCCTATTAATATTTAATGCGGTACTGTTAAATGCAAATGGGATTCGAACCCTGGACCGCGCGTTGGCACTCTACCAGGGTTCGTGTTTCTTTAATGACCCCCCATGTGTGCAAATGTGTGTTGTTTTGGCGAGATATCTGGCCCCAAGCGTCATATTGGAAAGTTATGGACTTAAATAGATGCCATAATTATTGTAAAGGCGCCATTCATTTATTACGTAAGATGATTTTTAGGGGTCGTACCCAAAGGGTAAAAACGGGACCCTATTACTAAGACTCCGCTGTCCGTCTGTCCGTCCGTCTGTCTGTCACCTGGCTGTATCTCATGAACCGTGATAGCTCAGGCAGTTGAAATTTTCACAGATGATGACCCGTGATACTGATAGCTAGGCAGTTGAAATTTTCACGGCTAAAAGTTAACTCCCGTTAGACCGGACCGTGTCCGGGCCGGAGATACCGGCGCTTACTTTTCTATGACAGACCGGTGATCACGCGATGCTTTCCATAGAAAACGAAGTTACGGAAGCCCCGGCCTTACACGGCCCGGTCTAACGTGAGTCATCCTTAACACGAGTTAGCCGCGACCACGTCCAGTGCAGAAGAGAAGAATCAGTTTAACATCTTGACAGATGATCTTCGCTTACAGCGTCTGTAAGCGAAGAACAACGTGGACCTGTGTTGAAACACTTGAAACGTCTTTAAATAAATAACAAGCAACAACGGTTGCACTCCGGGAGTGCCGATAGAAGTGAAAACTCACCTCACTATGTTACCGACGCCCGGTAACACGATACATACGTTTAGCGGAGGTATTCTATTTATTTATTATATGTCGGGGCGTGACTCCAGAGGGACGTATTGCGGCGTTACAGTTCGTAGTTTTAGACGCCTGTATACAATCGATTAGCAATGTTTGGCTACGTATCACTGAAGTTGTAACGAAATTCATAACGTAGATAGTAACGCCGTCTATTGGCGTATTGTTGAACTATGATGACAGGTAGAAGGCTTTGGAACGTCAAGTTGTTTAACTTGGGTGAAGTTGGTACAAGGTGGCAGTTTTGTCGTTATGTTGGTAGACCGGTCGAGCGGGTTTGCCAACTTGACTTCTAGGCGGGAGCGATGAGGCTCCGCCGGCAGACTTGATCGGACCGCGCTAGAGATCGGACGTTAGCCATACCTAGTGCCTAACTCGCCACGTTCCTGAAGGCTTATACCTGAAGGATTATTCTGAAAGCTTATAGAATCCAACGTTCTTTATCCATTTAGCTAAGTGTTTTATTCCAAGTGTTATTTTGATTTCTTATGTGTCATTAGAAGCTTAATTTTGTGAAATAAAGAAAGAATGTGTTGTTTTGAAAAGATGTGTCCCGCTGAGTTTGTTGCCGGTCCCATATTGGGCTAAATCTTCTCAGGTCAGAGGTGTAGGGTTGGAGCCGGCCTAGCTTGACTTAAATAAAGCTTTGAACGTTTCATGTGCTCTTTTATTTCACAACAAATCCGTTTGCATTCGAATAGCAATTAGTTCTTTTTATCATTTAGTACTGGAATATAGTAGGCGCTAGTATGGTTAACAAGTCCGAATGCTTATTTCATGCACTGGTAGCATACTAATTTAGCTGTGAAGTAATACATTGAGGTACTACGCCCACCGTCGTCGCCCGTGCCTCCGTCATCAGAAGTTGGGATACTCGTGTATTGCTTGCACAGCCACGTGGGAACATGGTGTATTTCTGTGTGCTGCAACCTGAGCAGAGACATCGCGAGACGCCATCAGGCCTGTAACACAGAGGCAGCTGTGCAGTATCTGCGGTGCTGGAGCATTGGAAATAAAACGACAGGTTTCGTTCCACTTATTTAGTGAATTTTTTTTTCTAAACAATAGTCGAGCGTCATTAATTAACTGTCGCTTTTCGTATTAGTTTTTTTTAAAGAGTTTTATTAATTCTTGGAACACGTCTTTGTTCATATAATATTCCGATTCTCATTTATTGCTTGGGAGCGCAGGTGTATTTCCGGTTTGTATTCGGTGACCCACATGCCTTAATCTGGACACGTGGTAATAAGCTCACGTGTCTAACCTTCATTTAGATGTGAGTGCAATTCATTATGTTATTTGGTGTGAATTATTGTTAATTATGATTGGGGCCGTCGAACAGAGTGGTCGTGACGTGATGTCATCTCTGGTATCGCCACGTTTCTTTATAATTAAGTTTTGTAATCCATTTGAATCGAAGCGATCTCGAATTATTTTGATTTGAAATCCATACTGTTAATTAAAACCAAGTATTAACTATCACGACGTGATATTATTTCATCGCTCACTTGTGAATCTACCCGCAATAATTGATTTTTCATGAAAATACAATTAATTTTTAAAATCCATTTAAATCTAAGTGATCTTAAGTTATTTTGATGTGAAATCCATATTGTTAATTAAAATCAAATATTGGCTGTCGCGACGTGATATTATTTTATCGCTCACTTGTGCATCTACCCTCAAAAAATATTTTTTTTTCATGAAAATACAATTGCACCGATAAAAGATGTTCCTAAGATTATGGCATCCTTTTTATCGTTTAGTAATCAATAAATTGCGACAAATTATTGCCCGTAATGCCGTGATAGATCACGAACCGTGTATACTTTGAAAACATGAGCTACGCATATGAAAATTAATGTTACAGTGTGCTGCAGCCTGAGCCGAGACAATTTACAGACGCCATCGCGCCTGTAACACAGAAGCAGCTGTGCAGTATCTGCTGTGCTGGAGATTGGGAAATAAAAGGACAGGTTTCGTTCCAATTGTTTATTAGTGTTGTTATTTTTTTATTTTTTGAGTGTAATTGCTAAACATAACAGTCGAACGTAACTAATTAGCTGTCGCTTTTCATATTCGTTTTTTTAAAGCCGTTTTACAAGTTATTGGAGCACGTGTTTG
This sequence comes from Cydia amplana, assembly GCF_948474715.1. Taxonomy (NCBI): domain Eukaryota; kingdom Metazoa; phylum Arthropoda; class Insecta; order Lepidoptera; family Tortricidae; genus Cydia; species Cydia amplana. The sequence goes on from NC_086071.1 coordinate 20,073,158, forward strand.
TTCATAGAGTAAAATAAAACACACTCATTGAAATTTAAATTTTAATCTGAGATAAAAGAATTAAAAGTCCTGTATCCATGTTTTCGTTTCCGCTTCTAGAGCACGCTCGCAATCCTTGAAGTTTAACCTACTTAGGTACACAATGGAACTGATACCGTGCAAATGATGATTTCAGTATCAGCCAGCTACGATAAACCACATCGTGCATCTCGCCATCTGCTGCAGCAACGAACGGCAACTGCAAGGCGGAAAGCATCAGCCGTCGTGCTTGGGTTGGACTTCCTTTGTCTTGGACGCGTGCATCATACTTTATTAATCTGGTGAGCAGTTCCCATTTCGTTGGGATTATTTTGAGATGTTTTACTTCTGTTTAAGAACTCTTGAGCGAGTTTCTGTAGTTGTTGTTGTCCTCAGGGGGTGACCAGGAGGTTCGGTCGTCCTGGAGGATTGTTCATGTGTGTTGGTCTTTCTTAGGGGCTGTCCATGGATTTCGGTCGCCCTTGAGAATTGACCAGGAATATCGGTCATCCTCAGGAACTGTCCATGGATTTCGGTCGTTCTTGAGGATTGTCCAGGAAAGTCGGTCGTCCTGGGGTTATCCTCGGAGTTACCTGGTTAAGACAAGGTGGCTGTCGGTTACCCCAGGATTGTCCAGTAATGTCGGTCGTCTTCCGGGGTTGTCCATGAGGTTCGGTCACCCTGGAGGATTGTCCAGGAATATCGGTCAGTTAAGCAAAGAGTTTGAGAGGAAATAGACTTGAAATTGTGTATCATGTGTAAGGTTAATGAACTATCTGTTGTCAGTTATCTTCATGCGAATACTTTTTGTACATTTCTGTCATAAAATAAAGACAATACCTTGTGACATGGTCAACTCTTTATTATTATTCACATGGTCAGGTTGGCCGAGCTTTACAGCAATTACTGTTGCAAATTTATTTTCCTTTTCAGATACGGCTCGCTCACACGGGGACGTGTGAACCGCAGGATGGCCGTGTCGGGGCGTGACTCCAGAGGGACGTATTGCGGCGTTACAGTTCGTAGTTTTAGACGCCTGTATACAATCGATTAGCAATGTTTGGCTACGTATCACTGAAGTTGTAACGAAATTCATAACGTAGATAGTAACGCCGTCTATTGGCGTATTGTTGAACTATGATGACAGGTAGAAGGCTTTGGAACGTCAAGTTGTTTAACTTGGGTGAAGTTGGTACAAGGTGGCAGTTTTGTCGTTATGTTGGTAGACCGGTCGAGCGGGTTTGCCAACTTGACTTCTAGGCGGGAGCGATGAGGCTCCGCCGGCAGACTTGATCGGACCGCGCTAGAGATCGGACGTTAGCCATACCTAGTGCCTAACTCGCCACGTTCCTGAAGGCTTATACCTGAAGGATTATTCTGAAAGCTTATAGAATCCAACGTTCTTTATCCATTTAGCTAAGTGTTTTATTCCAAGTGTTATTTTGATTTCTTATGTGTCATTAGAAGCTTAATTTTGTGAAATAAAGAAAGAATGTGTTGTTTTGAAAAGATGTGTCCCGCTGAGTTTGTTGCCGGTCCCATATTGGGCTAAATCTTCTCAGGTCAGAGGTGTAGGGTTGGAGCCGGCCTAGCTTGACTTAAATAAAGCTTTGAACGTTTCATGTGCTCTTTTATTTCACAACAAATCCGTTTGCATTCGAATAGCAATTAGTTCTTTTTATCATTTAGTACTGGAATATAGTAGGCGCTAGTATGGTTAACAAGTCCGAATGCTTATTTCATGCACTGGTAGCATACTAATTTAGCTGTGAAGTAATACATTGAGGTACTACGCCCACCGTCGTCGCCCGTGCCTCCGTCATATATATTATTATCATTCTCAAATAAGATCACACTTTTTCATTGACATGTTTATTTACATACTGCCATTATGACAACGTCAAATTATTTGAACATAGGTAAAGAGTCTTGAAAAGGAGTTCGCAACATAAATGTCAAATAACATTGAGTTTTTCTTTATTGATTTAAATGCCATCTAAATGAACATAACCTAACCAAACCTATCCTATTGCGCGCGCGGCACCCTACCGCGGCGCGCGAGGCTGCCCGCCTCCGCGCCGGGGCGCCGGGCCCGAGCACCGCGAGCCGATTATGAGTGGCCATCTAAACCTTACGCCCCTTACGGTCCTTACGGTACTTACGGTCCTTACGGTCCTTACGGTCACGTGATCGCCTTACGCTGTCTCGAGTTTATAATTTTTTCCCCACCTCAAAAAGTGCCCAGCGCCGCTAAAGAAGTTTTCACTTCAAAATAAACGCGATAGAACCGTCTATAAATGTGACTTAATATACAAATTGACACCAATTTGTAACTTCGAATCGGGTTCCTAGATCTCGGGTTCCTCGGGTTTAAGGTGTTAACGAAGGGTAGGTAATAGAATAAGTAAGCAATTTTCTTCAGGATCCAGATAAGTTAGGCTGAGCCAGACTAGGATTAACGGTTAAGGGTCATCCATTAATTACATCACACGTTTAGGGGGGGGGGAGGGGGTAAAGAAAATGTGACATGCTGTGACAAGGGGGAGGGGGGAGTCACAAAATTTGTGACGTCACTTTAACTTCGTCAGTAACAAAAAAAATATTTAAATTATTTTATTTTTTATCATTGATAAATACGGTATAAAACAAGTTTTTGGAACGATAATTGTTTTTATTCGTTTAAATTTCTGGCCCAATCAGTTTTGGGTTGTAAAATTACTAATATTTCTTTTGTGAAAAATATTTTGATAAAATATTGCATAAATATTTGACGATTTCGTGGAAAAAATGTGACGTCACACCGGCCCCTATTTCACCACGCCGACATTTGTCAGTGAAATATGTCGAGTGACAATTGTCAAGTGACAGGTGACAAGTGACAACTTCGTAAACTGTTTTTGTCTTGGAGGATACAACTAAACGGAGTAGCCATTAACAGGCTTTCCCCTCTGTCGAAAATAGGCGGCCAACGGTCATACACAATGTATGGACTGACGTTTATCTGACATGGCTATTTTTACGTTACGCATACATTTGACGTTCCCCTCCCCCGCAAAAATCGGCAGACTGTTTTGTACAGAAAATTACAGACATGGCGTCTCCGTTTGATTATATCCTCCAAGGTTTTTGTATAGAAGTGCTTATAAACATGACAGGCATTTAGTTACAATTATCCATCTTTCATTTAATGACAATGATTTGGTGAAACACGAGTAGTTTTTATAAGTCGACATATTTGTCAATTTGTCGGTAATTCTTGACATGAGATCGGAGCTGTGTCAGGCTTGGGTGACAATTGTAGTGTTTTCGTTGTTAGCAAACCCCGTTATCATTGTTGCAGTTCATTGAAAATAAACGTTGGCAAAACTGTGTACCCTAAATTCGCCTTTAGGGTACAAATAAAAATCGCTTTAAATCGCTTTTAAATTCTTCTTAGCATTAAATCATAATTCCATTATAAATTGTAATTGTTGCCTATGAAGGCGTTTAGTAATTCAACATTTAGGATTTGGAATAAGTCTCAGTATAGTTTTCATAATTTGAAAAAAATATAATGCGAAGTTGGGGACCGGTAGCGAAATTAGGTATGTTTAGGTAGGTACTGTTTTTTTAATAATTTACTTGGGCGAAGTTGGGCACTAACAGTAAAGTTAGGGTTATGGTTATTTAGAAAATGAATCTCCGCGAAAGCAATAGTGGTGATATTCTTATACAAGGGAATATATAAAGTACGAATAGATTCCTACTTTGACGTCACTGACTTTGCATTTGCAGAAAGAATAACTTAAAACAACAAAAAAATAATGTTTTGACGCCTTGTCAACAAATAATGTAGGTATATGCTGCATTAGATGGGGTCGGGACACAGATAAGATCTCAATCAATATCATGTTAGTGATGACAACACGGCACATCGAAAGCAATTAACGATCTCTTGTGAAGAATTGACAAATATGTCGACTAGTAAACATTACCCTTGTTTCACAAAATAATTGTCATTCAATTTAAGATGGACAATTGTACCAAACTACCTGTCATGTTTATATGAAGTTCTATAACTCTATCTTCTAACATGGCAAATATAAATATTTTGATTCTGAATGGGGTGAACAAAGGTACTTACCAGAGCCCATACCATGAGTCACTGACAGAGAACGTAATTTACTTTCTAAACATCTCGTTCGCACTAATATGCGAGTACGAGCGAGATGTATAGAAAGTTAATTACGTTCTCGATGGCGTTTATGTCAGTGCCAAACTGATGGTAGCCGTGCAGGAGTTAGTCGTCCCATTGAACGTGTTCAAAAAACTAAGTTTTAAATAGTGTCTGACATTTCCACTAATTAATTTATACTCAACGCCATCACCCGCATATTGTGGAACGCAGACCACCTCAACTTCACAACCAGGTAATTAAGTGTTCACAGTAACTAAGTCCAGCTCATTCGCAAACTAGAATTTACTAATATTTAAGAAACTAATATATTTTTTTATTTACTAGCGACCCGCCCCGGCTTCGCTTAAGATTTTTTACACATTAAGAGCCAATTTAAGGCTGCGTTTCTACCAGAGATGTGCAAGGATGCGTAGCGAGGGATGTGTTTGTTCGGAACCAATAGAATCACTTCACTTGTTTTCTTCGCTCAGCGAGATTGGTTCTTAACTAACATACCCCTCGCTACTCATCCTCGCCCATATCTGGTGGAAACGCAGCCTAGGCTAGGGATCTATACAATATACAGGTGACGCATGTGTACAGTCACCCTCATTTACATGGTGATTGGATAACACGGACCTTGTTTGTAAGTAGTACGATCGCCTGTACAAGCAGGTCGCCCGATATTGCTAGGCCTAGCTTAAGATAGGTATATTTAGATAGGCCATGTAAGGTCTATGTGGCTAATTCCGTCATAGGGACAATTCCGTCTACTAGCGTTTTTCTCGAACAACGAACAAAATTTATAATTTCATCGACAAAGCAGCGATTGCTTGTAGTTTCAGCAATCAAAAGCAGATGTTTAATTTTTCTTACGATTGAAAATCAAAGAAATATACGCTCGTGGACGGAATAGGCTCCATGACGGAATTACAGCTTTTTTTCGCGATTTCGGGGCCCCATAGTAAAAGTTGCTCAGTGCGACCTACATATTATTCACCCCCTACATTATTGCAGGTAACTAAATAAACACCCTGTATACTGGCTTACCTGACTAAGCCCCGGTGCGGTCAAAAGCTCGAGAGATTTTCCTTTTAATTATTTTTTATACAATTTTAAACGATTTTTCCAAACTATTCAAATAAAACAGAAACTAGACATGGAATCCAGAAAATAGGCGAATTTGCCAAGGCAACAGAGAAATGCCTCGCCAAAAACTGCCTCGTCCTCGCACAAAACACGAGGCTGAAAGTTTACCCTTTTGCGGCTGCCTACAGAGTACAGAGTTAAATTACAAAAGTAGTGTACCTAACATCAAAAATACTGCACATCTATTTGTCCCGAATGTTGTGATTGGCACATAAGAATTGTCTTAAATCTTTACTTTTAACTAACTTATTCTTCATGAGAATTATGCTAAACTGGGATAGGGTACACCGCCAGTAACTGGCCACCTGTTAGTATAGTAACTGGCCACCCTAAACTAAAAATGAATTCTATTTACCTATAAACAGAATTAATTTCCACCACAAACGATGGAGCACATGATGCATGCCTGCTCTGCCCTAGTAGCACGGTCGCATTTTTATCATTTATCACCATGCCTGTCACGTTCTAACATGTATGTAAGTGCGAAAGTGACGGGCTTAGTGATAGTCGATAAAAATGGAACCGTGCTGAGCCCGCTGAGTAGGACCTCCGCGATGCGACAGACAGGGCGACCAATGTCGCTGCCTTCTGGTCCTGCACAGCAGTCTGAAACCATCGACACGAGAAGAAGAAGAGAAAATCCTACTAGTTTAGTAGAAGTTTTTTACCTACTTAAGTAAAATATTGATGGTTAAATACTCTTTTCCTTAAACTTTGTCGTTGCGAGAGTTCTCGAATAAACAACTTGTTCCACCACTAGACTTTTGGAGTTGGCGAAAGTTTTGGAGATACGGCGGAAGTGGACGACAGACGGAGCAATCACAGGGAAGTTCCGCTCAAAGTCATATTCTAAATCCAAACCAGACATACCTAAATATATTACGTATTAGGTACAGGCCAATTACAGTTTTTTCATGACACTTGCTCGAAAAAGATCTTATTTCATGCAGCGGGCGCAACATGGTTCCATTTTTATCGCCTGTCATTATGCCCGTCACTTTCGTACTTACATACATGTAAGAACGTGACGGGCATGGTGACAAACGATAAAAATTCGACGCAGGTGAAGGACAAAGGTCTATATTGTTCCCGCTGGAGAGATTGTGAAAAAAAGCTATAACTCCCTAGGGAATTATAATATAAAATTAATTAACTTATAGCTGCCTTATAGTCTGGATTAGAGCCTCACGACTTGAACAATTAGCGTGAGCGATCTCCAAGGTCATATCAAAATAAAATCAAAACCGTAACAAGTATTTTTATCAGAATCGGACCCCAGCTGTGGCACCCGCCACGACCCACCGGGGGTCCATCTGTTACTTATTACTCTGCAATCATTTAATAATATCAGTGATATATTGCCTAGGTAGCCTATAAATTCGGGAAACTGTATTTTGGACTGCGGGGTGCCTGAATTTCATTATGAAATGTATTCTGCTTGAAAAGGGGACTAGAAAACAATGGTACCTACTGTTCGGAGTCAGACTTATATGCGAATAAACTGGCGACTGCATTGCAAAAATTAACGCCATCTACTCGAGACTAGGTCAAAGGTATGGTGCAATCTTTTCGAGCGATGTCCATACCTTTGGCCTACTGCCATACATAGATGGAATACATTTTTGACATTTAACAAATTAACACATATCAGTGAAAGAATAAGGATCTAAGTCAAATGGCGTTCTAACAGTTTTAATCTTCTGTCCAATGATGGCAGTACATGCACTGTGGCTACTTATACCATGACAGTAATTCTCTATACACTTTATTCTCTTTGGTAGATAGCAGTGGCGGCGCGTCCATAAAAGCCGATTCCCACCGGCTTACCTGTTTTTGGAGGTTTGAGCAGAGTTGTAAAGGAAATATGTAAGCCAAAAAGCCAATATGTTTGACGCGCCGCCACTGGTAGGTAGGTACCTATTCTGAAATATACATGTGTGCTAAATGTACCTACGTTTTTACTTGCTTACACTCACCACTTACATGATACCTACTTACACGATAGTCCATAGTTCGAATACACCCAAAACCCTTGTTTATCTGATTCAAACTTTAAAACGCCTATTTCCAAACACGTCACTACTTTTCACTTTAATATTAACCTGTATTTAGATACTCAACATTACTAAGCATCTAGAGGTCAAGTTATAAAAGTTAGTTGTGCAGTCGAGTACAAACTATCTAGTGAATATGTTAAGTTATTTAGTATTCCGAAAGGTATCTCTTTAGTCGTTGAACTTATAGACAGTTCGGGGTCCAACGGTACGCACATAGTAGTTAATCTAATAAATTAAGAGCCAACAGGAGTGGTCATTTCTCCATACAAACGTACTCGACTGTTTCCTCCGTGGGTTTTGAAGCTAGAGCAATGATTTTTTCAACACAGATTAATGTTGTCAATATCTGTGTCGGACCGTTTTGCTTTTTTTGATATTTTTGTTTTTTAAGGCGCTAGAGCCAAAAATTCAAAAATGGCCAAAATGGCCTAATTGACTATGCCGCAAGCGCAACGAGAGGCGTGGTATTCAAAACTGATATCAATTAGCCAAAAAAGCAAAACGGTCCGACACAGATAATTTCATAATCATTTAGATTTCCAAATTAGGTTACGATTGATTAAGTTTTGAAGGAGGAGACAGTCGAGTACGAAACCTCGATTTTTGAGATTTTTACGCAGGATTTTTCGCCTTGTCCTTATCGCACTGGTTTTAGGAGCCACTTCCGTTAGCGAGACGGGTATATTTACCTAAAATATTTAAATCTCAGCTCCTGTTTCGTCTTAAGACTTGAAATATCGTCATTGAATGCTATTTCAAATACTAACAACGCGAAAGCAAATCGAGTTCTCTGAAACTACTACAACTGAAAATAAATTAAAGTTAGACATGTTTTTTCATTTTTTTTCTGCCGAGCCTACTTTAACTCTTTATTTCATTCATTTCATTTCATTCCATTCATTTATTTTATTCAATAGCAATATTGCATTGTGTTTGAAAACTCAAATCTAGGCACATGCATACAGAAAATATAACAAAATAAACACCATAATTTCCGATTAAAAATAAATATTAAAACTTAGTAAATACTCGTATAAGTAGTTTATTTGCGCTTGATTAAAAAACTGCGAAGTGGCACTGGAATCAAATTCCTTGTCTCTACAAACCGTAACTTGATTTCCATGACGTAATTTCACTGGAAGTGTTTATTTTCTAAGGCTTGAAGATCTTGAAGACAACTTCCTTTTCAAATGTCGTCCAACGCAGTTTGACCTCCAGCGTATACCACTAACAATATACGTACGGGTCTAGTAAAACTGGTCGCTCGAGACAATTCTTTTTAAGCCTATTTTTTAGTCCTAGATTCAGCGTGTTCAGACTTGTATAGTCTTGTAAGCATACTAAATTATATTTGCCTAGTCTGCCCAGTTGCACCTGCTGGGAGCTTTTTAGCTAATAAATAATGGTTTAGAGAAGAGCTTTTATTATCATTATAAGTACCTATACATCTAAATTATAATTAGGTCTCTATTGTTTCCCAAAAAGTTTTAAGTCATATCTATTGTTTGCCCGCATTTTCGTTAGTCATAATTCATTTGGTTCAAAAACGCGTCACTTTTCAGGATTGCCATAAAACAAACCTAACCTAACCGTTGACGTTCTGAAGTCAACGGTTTCAGTTTTATGACTAATGATAATTATGACTTAAAACTTTATGGGAAACAAAGGGACCCCATTATAATAACATCATCTTTTTCTTATGAAGAATTTTAGGACTACCTACACGTTGGCATTTTTATATAACTGATGGCGTTTTCAATAATATTAATTTTCTTGACATGGAGTTTGAAATACGTACCTACCTAAGTACATACCTACTATACTTATCGAATGCTAATAATTTTATTTACTTAATAGGATGTCCTTTCATTTAATCAATGCGGCTGAGCTTCGTCGTTAATGGAGTGGAAATTTTCGAAATAAATATAAAATTGGAAACGTGAAAATAAATTACAAAATAAATTTTAAATTGGAGACGAAATACGGAGTCGACTGAATATTAAAAACCCAAAGGTTAACTGGTAGAGAATTCCTTCTGGCATTAAGTTCGCCTTTTGTATAACTTTTACTGTGCAATATAGTTTAAATAAATATTACGTAGGTACGTAGTGTTAGGTACTTGCAGATAAATATCTTTTACTATTATTTTTCGTGGCATTCTCCTTTTACTAAAACGTGTAAAAATAAGAATTAAAACCTCTAATGTTGTCTGGAAGAGATCGCTCTTTAGCGATAAGGCCGCCTGTTGTTTACCTCTGTCTTCATGTATTATTTGTGTTTCCATGTACATTTATTCTAAGGTTGTGCAATAACCTCTTTATTTGTATTGTAATGTAAAAACTATAATTTTGCGTTAGCCATTCTGAATAAACGGCGTAGGTAAGTGGAGTAGGGGGTTGGAGGGGAAGGAGGGGGCTGTGTGTCGTGAACTAGAAAATGCTTTGCAATGTAACGCTGATCGCTCAGTTGTTAGTTCAACTAGGGTTGAGAGGAGGCACAGAGTACAAAACAGACAGAGTATCACCACCGAGCTTAAGGGCCACCCCACACTAGCGTCTCCCGAGCGTCGGCGTCTACTCAACTCTATGGCTGCTGCTCGATATGACGTTGGTACTGCGCAGCGACTCCATTTTCCGTAGCGCTGACTAGCGTCAAAAGACGCTAGTGTGGGGTCTCTCTAACAAAGTTCTTTAACTACGCAAGCTGCAGCGCAAGAACGTTCCATCCTTTACAAATCAGAGGGCCTGCCGCGAACCACGTTCGACGTGATGCCTCTCTGTCGCACTTGTAAATTCGTACGTAAGTGTGACAGGGAGGCAACACGTTGAACGTGGTTCGCGGTAGGCCCACTGCTCTGCACTGCACTGTACGTAATGAACTGCGTCGCCTGTGTCTCGGCATCCGCTTCCTGAGAGTCCCTACATCAAGCTCGGTTCTTCATACAAACTTAGTTACCTATGCTCTTATTTTAAAACGACTAGCTGGATTGCTCTGAAACTTTGTACTTATAATAGGATTAGGTATATCTACTTATATCCTGTAATTAGTTTATGTAACTTCTGATACCAAAATAACTCCGTTTGTGTGGGAAGGTGAATTTCGGCAGAACTTGCTGCGGACTCTTAAAAAAAATCGCGATCTCGGCGTCGTCGACTAGACTAGATAGCTTAGGTACAGATAACAACTTTGGATAGGGATGAACGCCAACTTTAAAAAAAATCGACAATAAAATAAAAATCGTCTCATTCAATTGTTACTCTGCGTGACCATTACTCTGTGTAAGTGTTGCGCTAAGGGTTCACTGTTGTATGTGTTAACTAAGGGCCTATCGTAACTACTTCGAGTGGAAACACTGGAAACCTACCTGCATTCTATTTGTACACGCATTTGTACGAGCAGTTTGGCACTGACATAACGCTAGCGTGAACGTAACTTACCTACTTTACACTAGGGCGGGATTAAGGACAATAGGTGCGTGCCTATCTCTAAAATTTAAAGGGCCATATGTAAGTACTGTAAAACGTTGTAAAATACACGTGCGAAAAGGTAATTAGAACTCGTGTCGATTTAAATTGAATTTTAAATACATTTCAGGGTTCTCTACCGCACTTTGAAAATTTGGACGCTTCATACAATTTTTTTTTATCAATCCATACTTCCACGACGTTCTATTTTTTTGATATAAACTCTTCTACTGTCGGGATATAAGAAAACAGCCTGCCACTGTAAGAGCCATACTTGAGAACTCGACAGGAATACGTAATTTTGGCATGTGAGCCTCACTTGACTCAAGGGACTCGAGGCTTCGTCTCGCAACGCCCGCCAAGTGCTTGAGGGCGGCTTGTTGATAATAATAAGGAAATATTTCAATCTTTTTCGCTCTGAAAAAAAAAACTGATACTTATAGTGAATAATTTTTTTCTCAAAGATTGCATTTTTGATACAAGCTGTATAGTTTTGTTTCAACAGGCAGCTTATAGCCTCATATTCATCGCAATTCTAACTAACTCAAACACAATTAGGTTGCATTGTTTTATCACAGAGTTCCTATGGCCACCTCCTATCTCCATCATCAGATGTATGTGAAAGTTTCAGCTGAATCGAATAATAGGAAGTGGGTCTAATCTAGCTTTCAAGATTTGACCCGAACATAGTAACATTAAATACATATGTATGTCAAATATATATTTCAACCTCTTTTTAGGGTTCCGTACCCAAAGGGTAAAATTTAAACGGGACCCTATTACTAAGACTCCGCTGTCCGTCCGTCCGTCCGTCTGTCACCAGGCTGTATCTCACGAACCGGGATAGCTAGACAGTAGAAATTTTCACAGATGATGTATTTCTGTTGCCGCTATAACAACAAATACTAAAAACAGAATAAAATAAAGATTTAAGTGGGGCTGCCATACAACAAACGTGATTTTTGACCGAAGTTAAGCAACTTCGGGCGGGGTCAGTACTTGGATGGGTGACCGTTTTTTTGCTTGTTTTTTTTTGGTTGTTTTGCTCTATTTTTTGTTGATGGTGCGGAACCCTCCGTGCGCGAGTCCGACTCGCACTTGGCCGGTTTTTTTAGATAAAGGGTGTTTTTACATATTAACTCACATTTATAGACGGACGGGTCGGACGGGTCTATCGCGAAATTTATTTTATTACCTTTATTTACCGACGTTTCGATACAGGATTCACTGGTCGTGGTCGCGGCCATAGAGAAAAAAATACATAGAGTGCTCACTCCATACATCAGTTTTAATACCAAAAAGACTATTAGCATCTAGCATCGAGTAGCGGAACTATCAGTACTGCTACTTGACAATAGATGTAGCACCGACCGGAAAGTCTTATGCTGTTGAGATAAGACTTTCCGGTTGGTGCTACATCTATTGTCAAGTAGCAGTACTGATAGTTCCGCTACTCGATGCTAGATGTAGACACTGAAATTAATAGTCTGAACTGATGTATGGAGTGAGCACTCTTGTCTTACTATATTTCTCTATGTCGCGGCTAACCGGCTAACTGATGTCCCACGAAATGTCAAAACAGAAATTTGTGCAACTACCCTACGAAATGTGTACGAAAAAAAACCTGTGTCTAAACGTCGGTAAATAAAGGTAATAAAATAAATTTCGCGATAGACCCATCTATACGAAAACGCGAAAGTTTGAAGGGGCCCACTGATTACCAGTCCGCTGGACGGTACCGGCCTGTCAGTTGTTCGGAACTGTCAACTTTTTGTTTTAACTGACAGGCCGATATCGTCCGGCGGACTGTTACGAATAATCAGTGGGCCCCTTTAAAGGCTTTTTTTAGCATATATTATACGATACTTGTGTCGTGTCAGCGAATCGCGCGTCAAGAGCTCAGCAAACGTTGCGAGACGACCCCTCGTCTCGAGTCGAGTGCGCTTACATGTCACAATCTCACAATTATACATGTAGAAATATAGGGCCATGCACGTTGGAATAAAGGATGAATCACGCTAGACCGGGCCGGGCCCGGGCCGAGGCGTCCGACGTCAATTTCTATGACGGCTGATCAGTGATCACGTGGTGCTTTCCATAGAAAACGAAACGCCGGAAGCTTCGACCCGGCCCCGGCCCGGTCTAGCGTGTGTCATCCTTAAGTATGAGCGGAGATGAGAGATCAACCAATAGCATTTGATATATATGTTTTTGCTTTCTCCACTCTGTTTTTCTCCGCCCCTTTGGAAAGGCAGCCTTAACTTAAATAATGTTATATCACTCCTAAATGATCGAAATTAAACTTTCGTGAGACATATTTTAAACTTAGACAACAACGGTTTCACTCACTTGAATTTTTAGTCGCTATTGGCGACATGTTTCGAGCCCGTCGGGGGTCCTTCTTCAGGCTCGAGTGCTCGCGGCGGATGCACTTTGCCAATAGCGACTAAAAGTTCAAGTGAGTGAAACCGTTGTCGTCTAAACACTCGTTAAATGGTTTCTAATAAATACTCGTACAAAAGATCTTTATCAATACTAGATAGAACAAACTTTAACAAAGTTGTAGACATAGGTGTAAGATTTACAACAACAAGATCTCAGATAACTCGTTTGTACTTACGTGGCCTGAATTAGTTTCCAAGTTGGCCTATCTGTAGGTAGGTAGGTCTATCTTTATTATTGAGACCATCTATAACTATATGTAGGTTTGTTTTTAGTATAGAGACCGTCTAAAATAACTCTGCGCTGACTTTGACGTGTCAAAGTGTAAGAGAGCCATGCAAATCTGCAATAAATAAAATAAATATTATAGGACAATTTTGACACGAATTGACTAAGTCCCACGGTAAGCTCAAGAAGGCTTATTTTGTGGGTACTCAGACAACGATACATATAATAAACAAATACTTAAATATCATCTATATATGACTGAGGAAGAAATATCCGTGCTCATCTGTTGGTAGGTTGCTATGAAACCGTTGTTATTGTAATGTCTGTACAATCAACCGTCAGTCATCTTATTTTATGTATCAAATATATTCCACGAAATTCCACTGCGACTTATTATTCTTCAGGTCATGTCCCAGTTTACAAAATTTTCTGTTACCAAATTAAACGGATTAGAAGATTTTACGTCATGGAAATTCGCAATTAAAATGCTACTCGTTCGCGAAAAATGCTTCAAGTACACGTCAACACTACCGAAGAATCTAGATACTGCAGAAATAGAGAAGGATCAGGAGGCTTTCACGTTAATATGTCTACACCTGGAGCCACATCTGTATCCGTATGTGCAAAATCTATCTTACGCTAAGGAGGTGTGGGACGCGTTAGCAGGCATATTCGAAGATAAAGGTATTAACCGGCGGATCTCTTTAATGAATAATCTCTTGGATGAAAAGCTAGAAAATCACAAGTCTATGCATGAATATGTTGCATCCGTGATGAGCCACGCTCAGAAGCTGAAAGAGATTAATCAGAGCTTTGATGACGATCTGATAGCCGTAGTGCTATTGAGAGGTCTACCAGATGAGTATAAACCATTGCGAATGGCTTTAGAACACTCAGGTATGAAGCTTACCTCTGAAAATGTCCGTCAAAAGCTGTTACAAGAGGATTCCGGCCAGAGTTCTTCGAAAGATTCCTCAGTTGCGAATTCGGCGTTAGTAGCAAAGAAGCAAGGTCAACATTCAGTTTTAAAGCTGAAGTGCTTCAGATGTGGCCAGAAAGGTCACAAGAAGTCAGATTGCCCGAAGCTGGTAAAGGAAATGGATGGCGAAGGCGTATCAACGGTTTCTTCAAAGTCGAAGAAAGTTGCTTTACACTGTTCACTGTCGGTACACGATTCCTTCAGCCCCTCGGCATTTTATCTGGACAGCGGTGCGTCGAACCACATGAGTTACAAGAAGCACTGGTTTAGAGACTTTATGATAACTGATAAGAATGTTGTGACATGTGCGAATGATGACAAAATGTCAAGTGAGGGTAAGGGTGACATTATGGTAAGTTTAAAAGGAGTTTTGTTACCTATAAAAGATTGTTACTATGTACCCGACTTGAAAGTTAATCTTTATCGATATCGAAGTTGGTACAGAATGGGTGGAAGGTGATATTTGATCTTAATGGTTGTAGGATGATTCACCAGTCGATAGGCCAAATTACGAGTAAACTTGTGATGACTGCTAGTGAAGTCTCAGGTATCTATAAGGTGGATGATTGTTTTCCTGTTGTAGAAGGGGCTTTGGCTACAGTTCAAGTTGAGGACTCGTTGGCGCTTTGGCATCGGAGGCTTGGGCATGTGAATCTGAGTGATTTACGGAAGCTTCCACAGATCGAGCTTGGAGGTAAAAGCGTAATGGAACCTTGTGTCGCTTGTATAAGAGGTAAGGCACATAGATTACCTTTTCCAAAGGGTGAAGCAGGACGAGCAGATGACAAACTCGGGTTATTACACGCCGATTTGTGTGGACCAATGTCGGAACGTTCTTACGGGGGTGCTCATTACATGTTTGTCATTGTGGACGATTTCACTAGGAAAATGTTTGCTTATTTTCTTAAGGAAAAGTCGCAAACTTTAAGCTTCTTTAAGGATTTTGTGACGCATGTGGAGAATGAGACAGGTTTGACAGTCAAACAACTGAGAACGGACAATGGTACCGAATTTGTTAATAAAGATTTTAATGCATTTCTTTCCAGCAAGGGAATAAGGCACCAGTTGACGGTTCCCTACACGGCCGAACAGAACGGAGTCGCGGAAAGGTCCCTGCGTTCGATTACGGAGATGGCACGGACCATGCTTATGGATAAAGGCTTAAATAGGAAGTTTTGGGCGGAAGCTTGTAATACAGCGGTATACGTCAAAAACAGACTGCCTCATAGCGCCAACAATGGGAAGATTCCGGAAGAACTGTGGACAGGGAAAGTACAGAGGTTGGATCATTTAAGAGTCTTTGGTTCAACGGCCTATGTGCATATTCCGAAGGAGAAGAGAAAGAAATGGGACGCTAAGGCAAAGCAATATATTTTCGTCGGCTATTGCGAAGATACTAAAGGGTATCGCTTTGCGGATCTTAGCAATCCTAGACAGATTATAACAGGTCGAGACGTTACATTTATTGAAAGTTCTGATTTAAAGGCGTCAGAAACTGGTTCAAATGTAGAGTTGATATCGTCTCAGAGGACTGTTCAAGATGGAGACGATGCTGTTGTATGGGAAATCGGTCATTCCTCAAAGACGGTTCCGAATACGTCAATGGCAGAAGAGTTCTATGAAGATGCGGTAGAGAGCTCGAACGCAGCCGATGTACCTGTAGAAGCTTGCGCGGAAACTACTCGTACAGCTGAGCCCGATGTACTCAATGAAGCTTCTGGACAAGAACCGACCATTGAAGATCGTAACGAAGAACCAAGAGCGGCCGATGTGCACAATGAGGCAGAACCTAGGTATCCTCTAAGAAATAGGTTGCATAGTGCACATAGCGGACTGTACTGCAATGTAGAGGAAGAGCCCCGGTCATACAAGGAAGCATTACAGAGACCTGACAGTCATGAGTGGCAAGCAGCAATGGAACGTGAGTTGGAGTCCATGAAGGAGCACGACGTTTGGAAGGTTGTTGATAAACCGCCAGAAGCCAAAGTAGTGGGAAACAAGTGGGTCTACAAGTACAAGTATGACGCCGATGGAAACCTGACATACAAAGCCAGACTTGTCGCAAAAGGCTTCACTCAGTCATACGGTGTGGATTATTTTGAAACGTTTTCACCGGTCGTGAGAAGGTCAACTCTAAGGTTATTGCTGGCGTTGGCTGCTGAAAATGATTTACAGGTGCATCATTTCGATGTAAATACTGCATTTCTGAATGGCGATTTACACGAAAAAGTTTATATGCGATTACCGGAAGGTTTTGACAGCGAAGGTCAGAAACAAAAGGTTTGTTTATTGCAGAAGGCAATATATGGCCTTAAACAAGCAAGTCGCTCGTGGAACGAAAAAAGTCAATGATGTTTTGCTATCAATGTCATTTCAACGTTCTGAGTACGATAGTTGTTTATATTTTAAAGACGATATTTTCATATGGCTTTATGTGGATGACTTTGTAATATTTTTTAAAAATATTAACAGCAAAGTGACATTGTTGAGCGGGTTGCGAAAACACTTCAAAGTTAAGGATTTGGAGGAAGCTCGCCAATGTTTAGGCATGAATTTAGAACGAGGAAAAGAAGGTACGTTTTTCTTACATCAGAGGAAGTTTATCGAAACCGTTCTAAAGGATCATGGTATGGATCAATGCAAACCAGTGAAAACTCCGCTGGAACTGGATCTGCATAAGGTTTTGGCAGATGGGGGTGGTGAGGAGTTGAACCGCCAAGAACAATTACGATACCAGTCTTTGGTTGGTGCATTGAATTACCTAGCCTGCAACACGAGGCCCGATATCTCGGCGGCTGTGAGCTTCTTAGCTCAATATAATTCATGTTGCCGATTTGTACACATGAAGGCGGCTAAGCGTGTTCTACGTTACATAAAGGGAACGTGTGACTTAGGCCTTCTATTTCAGAAGTCAAAAGGTGAACGTAACATTCATTTAATTACAGGTTACGTTGATGCTGACTGGGGAGGCGACATTAGAGACAGAAAGTCTTATTCGGGGTACATGTTCAAAGTTGGACCGAATATGATATCCTGGGAGTGCAGAAAGCAGAGCTGCGTGTCACTTTCTTCAAGTGAATCAGAATTTGTCGCATTGTCTGAACCATCCAAGGAAGCTGTATACCTCCAGAGGTTAGTGAGTCACGTATTCAAAACGGGGAACTCTAAGAGTGTCAAGTTGTTTGTAGACAACCAGAGCGCCATAGCGTTGGCGAACAATCCTGTTTCTCACCGGCGGACGAAGCATATTGATATTAGGTACAATTTCGTTCGTCATTGCGTCAATGAGGGGTTGATTCAGTTGGAGTACATCCCGACTGAAGATAACTTGGCCGATGTCTTAACTAAGCCATTGCCCCGCGATAAGTTTGAAAGGTGTGTGACTGGTTTAGGTTTAGACTTGAGTGCTTGATGATGCTGTGGCTGTTCATATGATGATGGACGGTTGCTTGAGAGGAAGTGTTGGTAGGTTGCTATGAAACCGTTGTTATTGTAATGTCTGTACAATCAACCGTCAGTCATCTTATTTTATGTATCAAATATATTCCACGAAATTCCACTGCGACTTATTATTCTTCATCATCACACAAATAAATGCCCTTACTGGGATTCGAACCCAGAACCATCGGCTTCACAGGCAGGGTCACTACCCACTAGGCCAGACCGGTCTTAACAAATGTACAAGATTACCTGTGAAATATCAAAACTGCGACCAAAATTGTATCATTCCCGCTTAAAGCTTGTAACTTGTAATACCTACAAGTGGAAGTCCCTTTCTAACCAAAGCTGTCAAAAAGTGACATCCGCTTGTATTACAAGTTACAAGCTTTTGAGAAACAGGCCCGTGGTCTCTTTAAGAATCATCTATGTGGCTACCACTAGTTTGGCACTGACTTATGACGCTATCGAGAACGTAACTTGCTTTTTATTGCATCTCGCTCGTACTCGCATATTAGTGCAAGCGAGATGTATAGAAAGTAAAGTACGTAGACGTTAGCGTATAATATGTCAGTTTTTATACTGTCAGTGACTCGTCGTACGGGTACTGGAGCGAGTTTTCTATACGAGATCACAAAGGCGCTTTTTTGCATTTACTTCTTTATGGTCGTATCTGAAATCGGATTGGACAATGTGAAAGCGCTCTTACAATGGTTGCATATAACTTGGGCTCTTCAATCGGTATATTGGCCGCCGCAATGCAGTCGGCAGTAATGTCGCGCTGCAGTCTGAATCCGAACAGTACCTTTAAATGTACGTTACGCTAGTGGGTCCAGTTCTTGACTGAGATTTAGAAGCGGTCGCTTAGCATTCAAGCCGTAAATTAAAACGGAACAGTTTACGTTTATAGCTCGATAACAGACATTTATACAAATAGATTCCTAATGTACCTACCGCAAAATTTTAAGAAAAACAACTATGGTCGAAAATTAACTCGACTATTATTTAAAATAGAAGAAAAAACTTAAAAAAAAAGACCAAGAATAACATATTTTCTATTTATTCTTAATTTCGTATGGAACGTGGTACTTACGTCAATCTTACGGTTGCGTCATAAATTAAGAGAGTGCCTGTGGAGTGACGTCACAATAGGCAGCGTATTGTGACGTCAATACAGTATTTTTATACAGCATGTCAATTCTCACAGTTTAACCTTCTTTCTTTTTGGATTTGCAGATCGATTATATTTGTAAACCTACTTTAGAACACGCAGTTTATCTTTGGTAACTGTACGCGCGCTGCCTTCATACATGTACATATATGTCTGTGCACGTGATTTATCCCGGACATCCGGGTTATGCATTCCCGATTGATTCGGCTCGCTTGTGGCCGTTTTAGCGGGAAAATACTATGCACGAGTTATGGCAGGATACGGTGGAAAAAACGACCGGGAGTTACACCAGTTTCAAAGATTTATACAACCGGGTACTCGGGTAGTGCTAGTATGACGCACACAGTGGTTTTAAAATCTCATCGAATACCTGGAATAGATTTTTTTATAAAATTTATAATTTCCAATTACTAATACATTCTGATAACAAAATAAATATCGGTCCAGGATATGATGGTCAATCTTGTCTACGTGACAGCGTCATAAAAACAGAGTCCGGTCTCTTTCTACCCCGCGGTGTTAAAAAGTGACAGTTATTTTATCACGTGGATAAAGCCATCCATAATACGCCTGCAGTAGGTGAAGCTCAATTAATTATTTAATTGACTGAAAATGATTATAAATACAAAAATACTATTTTACGTTCAAGGCAAATTGTAGCTAGGACACTTTTTTCCTTTATAACACAGCGAAATCTCGATAAGATGAAATCCTGTAACTTCTTTGCGTTTACCTTGAAGTTCGTGTTATCGAGGTTCGACTGTACTTTACCCAAAACACCATTAACTACATAATGGGTACACCATTTTGTGGTCATTTTGACACATTGACGTAAGCATTGAAGTTCCGAGCCGGCGGCGACTGATTCAAACTCCCATTACGGTGTTTGATTTACATCCACCCTGTATTCTGATTGGTAACAGAAGATGAAATATTTATAGTCCCTATTAAGGGCCTACTGCAGCCGCGTCTGGCGCTTCGTAAACCACGTCCGCTAGTTCTTCCCTCCCCGCAAACACGCACACATGGAAACGCTTCGCGCCGCACGTGAAGTTTGTGTGACCTTTTAGCACCATCTAATGTTACAGAAGTTAACTACCATTATACGCGGTCGCTGCGGTCGGCCAGAAACTTAAATTCGGAAAAAATTAAAACAGATGGCGTTGTTACTTGTTCATAATAGCAAACAATAAAATAATTAATTAATAAACCTGAATATTTATTGTTGTTTTGGAAGATGTTAACAGCATAGAAGCAGCAGCGTATATAGCATATAAGTTAAGAGTATTGATAATAAGAAAATAGCACAAGAACAGAAAAGAGATTATTTTTGATAAAATATGATGAAAACAGATTTACTTGATTACGCTCACCTGACTTTGCGGTCACTAAATGCAAATTTCAACCTTATTGTTATGGGGTTACAATACCCCTGGGGTTGCAGGCGTCCATAGTCGTTATTATTATAAATGCTTTGGTTGAAATGCTTTTTAACCCTCTAATTTTTCATAGGTACAGTCACCTGCAATAATATGTTACTCTTCGACGGCCGCAAAAATATGTGACACGCTCTTATGGCTCTACAAATAAGATCTAACATGATCTACTGCAAAACGGCCTTCGGTGTGTAACTGTGTAACATATTATTGCAGCTGACTGTACTCGTATTCATTGTTGTATAGGTAGGTATTAATATCTTTTATCCGATCGATTTGCATTTATTTGAAATAAATCACAGTGTTTAGTAATTATATGTTTTATTGAATAAGAGATTATTTAGGTATGTAATGAATACAGGGTGCCTTTTTGAAACACTCATTTTTAGGGTTCCGTAGCCAAATGGCAAAAAACGGAACCCTTATAGATTCGTCATGTCTGTCTGTCTGTCTGTCCGTCTGTCCGTCCGTATGTCACAGCCACTTTTTTCCGAAACTATAAGAACTATACTGTTGAAACTTGGTAAGTAGATGTATTCTGTGAACCGCATTGAGATTTTCACACAAAAATAGAAAAAAAAAAAATTTTTTTTGGTGGTTCCCCATACTTAGAACTGAAACTCAAAAAATTTTTTTTCATCAAACCCATACGTGTGGGATATCTATGGATAGGTCTTCAAAAATGATATTGAGGTTTCTAACATCATTTTTTTCTAAACTGAATAGTTTGCGCGAGAGACACTTCCAAAGTGGTAAAATGTGTCCCCCCCCCCTGTAACTTCTAAAATAAGAGAATGATAAAACTAAAAAAATATATATGATGTACATTACCATGCAAACTTCCACCGAAAATTGGTTTGAACAAGATCTAGTAAGTAGTTTTTTTTAATACGTCATTAATCCCCTAAATACGGAACCCTTCATGGGCGAGTCCGACTCGCACTTGGCCGCTTTTTCTGGATAATTTTGAATTTCAATTGTCAGGGGTGCCTACATTATTTTTTAATACATTTTACAACGACAACAAACAAAAGTTCAAATTCGCCGTATTTTTATTACGCGGGTCGATCGCAACAAAATAGAAAATCATGTTTTTCAAATCTAAGGGTTATTGTAATTTATCTCAAATAACCAAAAAGTCAATCTGACTAGAACTTAAAAACGAACTGAATTATTTTAATATGTCGATTTTTCTTGGTGACCCAGGAGAATTTTTTTTGTATCCCATACAAAAAGAGCGTATCCCAATCGCGTATCGGTTTTGGTTTTTACTTATAAGTGTGAAAAATATATTCTACCATATACGAAGGATGTGTGTTTTTTCATGTTTTATGTGTCTTTTTGTAAAATAAAGTGTTTTACTGCTACTAATATATCATATTAACCATTAATTAAAAAGGTATTTACATCTAATTTAACTGGTAAATTATTAAAGTCCGCTAAAATTAATATATACCTATTCAAAAAAATATTTGTTAATATGTCCCAAAATCATGGCTCATTTTTTAAGTCTCCTGACTTACCAAACATATCGCAACGAAGGCAAGGGTACAACGCGGCATCGTGAACCTAATAACGTAACGTTTCAGTTACTTTTTTAGTCGCCGACCATTTTATCCGGGGTACGAAAAGAGGTATTAGATCTATCCTGGGTCTAATATGTTATAAAAACATAGAAAAAAAAAATCCCTAAAAATTGTACGTACATTTCGCATTTTTCTGAAGGAACGGAATTCATAAATTGGGTTATTATTATTTTTTCAGATTATTTGATTGCATTGACATACAGTAGAGTCCGATTAGTACGACTTCGCATATAACAACCAACCGCTTATAGCGACGTAAGTATAAGCACTTGTTTGGTTTTAGTATGAGCTACTATGAAAGTACAACCGTTTATTACGACTTCGCTTATAACGACCGACCGCTTTTAACGACGGAAATTGACACAAAATCCGTCCGTCAAGTCCGGTTACAACGACGAGCGACGTAATTTTTACAATTAAATTGTTGGTAAGAAGCTTACTCCGTCACGCGCACCCAACTCCTCTCCCTCCTTTGCCTATACGCAGCAAAGTGAAAAACTGTGACTTTTCGTAATCTTGCAAACTAAATAAAACCCAATTCGCATTATTCAATTGAACTTAAACTTCACATACATAATGATGTAAGTTGGGTGACAATGCAATATTTTGGTACCTTTGAGCTGGAGGTGGCCATAGGAACTGTTTGATAAAACAACACATCCTAATTGAGTTTGGGTTTGTAAGAATTGTCTCAATTGAGTATAGGTTGCCTGTTGAAACAAAAGTAAACAGTCCGCGATAAAGGCTTGAGTACAATTGAAATGTTTGACAAAAAACTTATTTATTTTTTAATTGTCGATATTGTCACCTTGATTAGATCCCTAAAAATTACGACTTTTTATTTTACGGGATTCGAGTAATTTGCGGATGATGAGTGAGTACGCGAACCTACAAAAGTGGCTTCTTCTAAACACACAAGTCTCTGCATTTAAGACAAAGTGTTGTAATACTAACGTAAATGAATATTTTAATTAAAATGTTTTTTTTTTCGTTGATTGTCGCATAAGTATTAATAAATACAAACATGTCATTATTTTGATTAAAAAATAAAATAAAATTGGCAGTTCGTTTAGTGCGACGTCCGGTTAGTACGACGTAATATCAGCGGTCCCTTGGGCGTCGTTATAACCGGACTCTACTGTATCACCAAGATAGATAGAACATTTTTTAAGTTAGTAGTAGAAGAAAAGCATTTGTGTTCTTTTATACAGTGTGGAAAAAGTAGGTTCGATTCCCGGGCGCGACTAAGCGAATTTAAAAAAAAACAACGTGTTGCATTCCGGGAGTGCCGACAGAAGTGAAAACTCAATGACTAGTCCAAAATGTCTGCAGCACTATGTATAATTGACCCATCCTCCTTTCTATTCAAAACTTTTGGTTCCGAAATTGCTGGTCAGTGAGCTTGTTTAAAATTCGAAATTCAAATTTATAGCGTTAATTGTTTAAAATTCGAATAGAAATTGTAAAGTTACCTTGCAGACCTCGCATCTAAATATATTTGGTCATGATATTTTGAGTTTTATTCACCAGTACTAGAGTTCACTTTTATTAGCGATTTCATCAAGATGTAGCTTTATTGAATTATATTTGAGTGATATAAAGTTATAATACTGTGAAATCCTCGTATTTCAGCCCGTACAAGATTATAACCTTTTTCATGTAATGTCCTTGAGTTTTTCTTTATTGATTTAAATGCCATCTAAATGATTGGCCATCTAAACCTTACGGTCACATGATCGCCTTACGCTGTCTCGAGTTTATCATTTTTTCCCCACCTCAAAAAGTGCCTAGCGCCGCTAAAGAAGTTTTCACTTCAAAAATCTTTGAATGCAGTTGTTTCTTTAAAAAACAATAATGTTTCATTTAAGTAAAATGAGCAAACTTAAGGTTTTAAGGCACTTTCCCTCCAGGGCCCATAATTTTTTTCCACCCGGTAGTAGACAACTATTTTTTTCGACTAAATGAAGTTTTATTAGATAAATCGTTGATCACATGGTTCGTTTCACACATCACATCAAATCGTTTGTCATCACAATCAAAATTTGTCAAAAGTAATGAAATTTATGCCAAAAAAACATAAATAAAACATATAAATTCAACACATTTTTTTAATAAAAATCTTTCTCGATGATATAAAAAAGAACATCTACAAATTATGTTCAAAGAATTAATATCAAAACAGATGTCATAATTAGGATTGGCTACTTTAAGAAAGGGACAGAGAGATTTAATCCTCTCGCTCTGCACGTTTTTCTCATTCCTCCTTGTCAAGCCAAAATAAACTATAAAATGACAGTAACACAGTACATTGTAATATTCACTTTTTCCACAGTATCATGTCATTGTAAATTACTTATGTGAAATTGTAGTGGCGTGCGACTTTCAAACCGGAGGTCACGGGTTCGAACCCCGGCCCGTGCAAGAGAGTTTTTGTAAGTAGGGACCTTTTTTTTAGTGGTACTTAAATATAATAACTTTTCGTATTATTGAAATAAAATATTTTATTCAAACAAACTTAATAATATAATAATTAAAACGAATAATATCAATTAGTTTTTGATATTTATTTAATTATTTTAAATTATTTGAGCATGAAACATACTAGATTTATTTTTATCATTACAATAGAAAAAAAGCAAAAAATATATTCTTATAGATATTTTATTTTCAAACAAAAATAAAGCAAAAAGTTACGGTTAGATTCTGATGGCTAAATACCAAACAGCTACCGATACATTTCAATATCTGTCGAAATTTCCTAACCCGTTGTAACTGACAAAGAGTATAGATTTCGACGTAGCATGACGTAGCCTAGCAAACACGCACACATGCGTAACGTATAGGCCTGTAAGAAGGCACCATCATAGGTTTACCTCCGATTCCGTTACTACTCAATGGAGTTACGACTCAACGTTTATTGGATATTAAAATTTTACGTAATTCGGAGCGCTGCGCGAAGTGACATAGGTCTTACCTCTTTGAGGCACGACGGCCATCTAACATTACTGGCATAAAGGATGCATTTATGACTTTGACGCATGACAGAAAGAGAAACCGAACTGCGTAAAATGGGCGTTTGCTGTTGAATTCATAAAATCAAAAATCGATAATAAATCCATCGGTAAAGGATAATAAGTTAATATTTAGTTCTTTGAAAGTTAAGACGAGATGAAAACCTTTGCTGTAAGGTGGGTTGTGCTGGATATGGATGTGTTTTCTAGTTGCACGAAGCTAAAACCGAAAAATGAACACGTAAGTTTGGATTTATTTTCTATCGAGAAAATTTTAAGCATTCGTGTTTCGACTACTACGAAATCTCTTATCATATAGTCAAGAAACATATATCCGAAAATCACTACTGTTTGTTTCCGGGGCTAGCCACTGCCACCTTTCTAAGATCCTGTTATTTTTCGATGCACGGCCTTAAATCCAGTGAATTGTGACCTCAAGCTGCTTGCTTGGTTTTTCTTGCGTTTCAAAAGTTGTCCGGCCATGATACTCACAAATATCTGAACACGCCTATATTGTCTAGTCTAGATGTTAGAGTGCGCGATCAGATATATCAGAACACCTCGGCCGGTCCGATATATCTGATGGCGACTGTACAGGTTATGCGCATATTCTGAGAGATAATTATCTTCGAAAAAAAAAAAACAAAACTGTAAGTAGGTACCTATCCCAAATCGTAAGTGGTAGTCCTGAAGGTTCCAAAACCCATAGAGAATGAAAAAAGTTTGTTATACAAAAACATCAATTCATACACATATTAAAGGATTGAAAACACGTGTGAGCTGCAGAAGTGCCAATCTCAGGCGGGCCGTACACTTGTTTGCCACCATTAAAGAATACTTGAGCCTTGCTATAAGCGTTAGTAATAACACAACACGCCATACTATAAATCATTCACGAGCCCCCGAAAGCGGTGCGTTAGATCTCACATGCGATAGTCACGCGAACCGGGCTTGCTGTGCTGACGCAAATGACGTAGCCAACCGAAGCGCGTTGGCTGGTACCGGGCTTGCTGTACTGACGTAAATAACGTAGCAAAACTCACAGATTATTATAGTGGTTTACGATACTAATGCGAAAAATAATAAATTACCTATTCGCACGTGTATCGTACAAAGTTTTAAAGTACATATGGCACTTATATTTTCGACGTAACACACGTAACTACGTAACTACGTAATGTGATTATTATAGCACCTAATGTCGTAATGTAGTACCAGGGGCCCGTTTCTCAAAAGCTTGTAAAGTGAAAAAAGCGGCCAAGTGCGAGTCGGACTCGCCCATGAAGGGTTCCGTATTTAGGGGATTTATGACGTACTTATTAAAAAAAAAACTACTTACTAGATCTCGTTCAAACCAATTTTCGGTGGAAGTTTGCATGGTAATGTACATAATATATATTTTTTTGTTTTATAATTCTCTTATTTTAGAAGTTACAGGGGGGGACACACACACACATTTTACCACTTTGGAAGTGTCTCTCGCGCAAACTATTCAGTTTAGAAAAAAAATGACATTAGAAACCTCAATATCATTTTTGAAGACCCCACACGTATGGGTTTGATGTAAAAAAAATTTTTTGAGTTTCAGTTCTAAGTATATCAAATATCAATATCAAATATCAAATATCAACATTTATTCAGCAAATAGGCCACAAGGGCACTTTTACACGTCAAATGGAATTTACATACAGCAAAAAAAAACACATCAATAATTATAAAATACAACTAAGCCGTAAATATCAAATCAAACTAACATAGAGATGTATAAAGCCTCTAAATGTCGAATTACAAAAAACGCAATAACAATAGTATTGAATGAAAAAAAAAACAAAGATACAAAAACTATAATCTAAAATTATTTAGAGATGTAAATGTCTCTAAGTGTCATCATAACTAAAAGATTACAATATATAGTAGTTAATCAAATTATCCTTAAAGATGTATAGGGTCTCCAAGAGTCAAAATCCTGTATACCTAATTAAAACATTCATTAAATTAAAGAAAATGATAGTAAAAATAAAATAGCATACGAGAACCGAATGAGGTGTATCCATGTAATTATACTCAAAAATAAAGTTACTAAATATAATAGCTCGTATTCGCTTAAATAGACCAGTCTCCACAAACAGCACCCGTTCACGAGTATGACGCGTATCTCAGCCATCGCCTCTCTCAACCTTCATTCGGGAAAGTGGCGACCCGATCAACAACGCCACCGTAAGCAAAGACTTTTAAGCGAGCATGACATATTCAAGCTGCCGGGCCATATTAATATTTAAATTGTAATAACGTATAGCTGTGAGACACAACATTTTGTTCTTGTATGTTACATGAAAAACGGTATATCTTCACATAATTACTAAGCAAAATGCCCTATATTGACTAAGAGATGTATAGGTCTCTCAACTGTCAGAATCATTAAAAATATAAATATGTACAAACAAATTAAAAATAAAATTAAAACTTAGAGATGTATAAGGTCTCCAAGTGTCAAAAACTAAAATTAAATTAAGCAATATAAACAATATACCTAATTAATCGAGAACATGATGGTCTCGTGTGTCAATTCTACTGGACACTAGCATGATTAATTCACAATGAAAAGAAAAAAAAGAAAAGAAAAACAATACATATTAACTCTTATTATACTATCGAAATCAAGCTGCCGGCTTAAAGGCATCTCTATCATCTATAAAATCATTTACAGTGTAGTACGCCTTACTCAACAAGGAGCGCTTAATGTGTGACTTAAATTTGTTAAGTGGTAAATTCGCTATATCAGTGGGAACTTTGTTATAAAAACGTGTACAGTTCCCGACGAAAGACGTACTAACCTTACGGAGGCGGTGGGCGGGCACAGCAAGTTTATGTTTGTTTCTAGTGTTATAGTTATAGTGTTAAGTATGGGGAACCCCCAAAAAAAAAAATTTTTCCTATTTTTGTGTGAAAATCTTAATGCGGTTCACAGAATACATCTACTTACCAAGTTTCAACAGTATAATTCTTATAGTTTCGGAAAAAAGTGGCTGTGACATACGGACGGACAGACGGACAGACAGACAGACAGACAGACAGACATGACGAATCCATAAGGGTTCCGTTTTTTGCCATTTGGCTACGGAACCCTAAAAAGTACCTAACTTGTAAAGTGGAAGTCCCTTTCTAACAAAAGCTGTTAAAAAGTGACATCCGCTTGTATTACAAGTTACAAGCTTTTGAAAGACGGGCCCCAGATGTACTACAGTACAGTACATAAAAAAATTATGTCACAAGCTTTTATCAGAAGTATCAGAACAAGTCAACTGGTCTGGCCTAGTAGGTAATGTTCCTGCCTGTGAAGCCACGGTCCTGCTGGGTTCGAATCCCGATAAGGGCATTTATTTGTGTAATTAGCACAGTTATGTGTTCGTGAGTCTTGGGTGTTTTCTATGTATTTGTATATTATAATATATCGTTGTCTGAGTACCCACAACACAAGCCTTCTTGAGCTTACTGTGGCACAATGGCACTTAGTGAATCTGAGTAAGAATGCCCTATAAAAATAATAAATATTTGACAAAAAAATCATTTTTGGTACAAGCTTTTATCGCTGACTGTACTTTTCTTTCCACGGGCAACTAATTACTCATCGAGACATTTCTAAAAACTCCAAACACAATTAGGTTGCGTTGTTTTATCACAGACTTCCTATGACCACCTCCTGTCTCCATCATCAGATCAGATCAGCTCGATGGTACCATAATATTGCATTGTCATCCGACTTACATATGTATGCAAATTTCAGCTTCATCGGAAACTGGGAAGTGGATCAAATTTAACTTGTAAGATTTGATTACAGACAGACAACGGGACAGGTGAAACTAAATAAAAGCCTGTAAATATAAAAAAATAATAAAAATAGTCAAACCCAATATGTAAGCGACAATCGCGTGATAAGCTGAGCGTCCTTGCGTCGCGCGACACGTTGCCAAATATGTTTTTTGTACGAGTGGGTTTAGCCTGATTTATGGGTTACTCGCCGAGTTTGGAAATGGAGGCTTTTGCTTTGTCTTTGTGTAAAAACATTCAATAATAATGAAATAGTGTTAGAAAGTTTATAATATTTGTGTACATAAAGTTTATAAATAAGTATCAATGCTTTTTCGAATTAATTCATTAATAAAGTGGCTATGCCATTTTGCAGCTGGGTGTACCTATAGTACTACAAGTCAGAAAAGGGGCTTACAGCCAACGAGCTACGGAACGACGTAGAGCGTCGTAGCATGTGACTCAACTTCGTAGGCCGTAGTAAAAGCTACGACTGTAAGAAATTTATCTGACGCAAGTGACTTTGAAATCCAAATATAAAGGATTTTGTAGTTAATTCCATTACAAATAAATGTTCATAATAATGATAGACACGGGAACAGAAATAAACGGTCTTAATAACAATAATCTGGTAACAGACCCTTTATATATTGTTATATAAACTAGTAAAGGAGTGCCAATATTAGCAACATAGATTACTCTTGTGAAGTATCTAGTAATGTGATCTGTGCCCACTTATCTAACTTCACATTAGCTCTTAGTTATGTCTAGATTATCTGCACCCCAGTTTCTACGTTGAGAGAATCTAAATGGATAATTAGGTACATGCTATTCAGTGTTACCAAATTGGCAACTTTCGTGGTAAATTTAGCAACTTTTGTGGCGTTAAAATTTGTTAATTGGCAACTTTTATGCAGTACACGCGTTTTAGCAAGTTTCATACAGTTTGGCATCTTTTTATAATACCTAGTTGGCAACTTTGGCTATTTTGGCAAAGAAATCCATTTAACTGTAAGGACTTTCGTATGTGATGGGACTTGTGTTATGTGTATAGTACATTATAGTAAAATCCGGACAAGTGCGAATCGGACTCGCCCACCGAGGGTTCCGTACTTTTTAGTATTTGTTGTTATATCGGCAACAGAAATACATCATCTGTGAAAATGTCAACTGTCTAGCTATCACACTTCATGAGATACAGCCTGGTGACAGACAGACGGACAAACAGACAGAGGAGTCTTAGGAATAGGGTCCCGTTTTTACCCTTGGGGTACGGAACCCTAAAAACGGGTCAATCACGAGTTTTAAGTCCAAAAATGCTCGACATGTTCACTCCCGCTACTCTAGCGTGTGTAACTAATTCAGCTAATTAATACCTAACTGTTAATTAGTCACTTCAGTTCCGGAGATAGATAATGCGCATTACTAATGTTAGAACACTTACCCCCAAATTTAAATGGCATTCAAATTTCAACTTTAACTTTTTGGAGTAAAGTCGGATTTTGTTTGCGTTTGAAACAAGTGTTTTAGTCAGAGTTACGGCAATTGTTTGTTTGTCTGACTTCAAAAGGTGTCTGCAGCTAATGGTGCCTTTAAATTGCAAATGCATCACTACATAATATAAAATAAAGTCGCTTCCCGCTGTCTGTCCCTATGTATGCTTAGATCTTTAAAACTACGCGACGGATTTTGATGCGATTTTTAATAGATAGAGTGATTCCAAGGAAGGTTTATGTATAATTTGTTAACCCGTGCAAAGCCGGGGCGGGTCGCTAGTTCATTTATAAAAACAAAATTAAAGTCGCAAAACATCTATCAAGAGGATTGGACGACCGCTTCTCCGTACAAACGTAGTCCCCATTTTCCTCCCTGGATATTGACATGACATGTGGCTTGGCCGTTTCGTTACTACAAGAAGTACTGTATAACAGAAAAGTAATGAATAGTGAATAATAGGTCATATCAAAACCAGCTCAATTTGACCTCTGGATGTAGAAAGTAGACAACCCACACGTTTTCATGTAAAATGTTGCCAAGACGCAACCATAAGGCTCGCACTGTCAAAAAGTTATCAGATCTCTTGAAGAGCCAAGCTTCTAACTCTGCAAGCCCTAACTTCACTTCGGGGTACGCTACCTATGCAATAAAAAAAGAATTATCAAAATCGAGCTACTCTGTAAAAAGTTATGCATGGTCAATTGGTCATGCACAAAAATAAGCGTCGACTTGAGAACCTCTTCCGTTTTTTCGTCGGTAAAAAAGCATTAACAGCCTGATTCGAACTTTCAGATACGTCAAAAATTTGCTAATGATACGACATGGATCGGATATATCAGTGTCAAAAGTGAGGTTTCTTCAAACAAAAAAGTCACTTTTGACACTGACATATCCGATCCATATCGTATCTTATATTACACTATACTCTATGACTCTAAGTCAAAATAATGTCATATTATGTGTCTTGGCAGTTTGGTTTGGTAAGCAGTTTGAATGACTCAGTCCGTTCAGAAAGGCTCAAGTGTTTAGACTTGTGACTCCATTTATCAAAGTACACACTCCGTCGCTTCAGAATCGTACTGTCGGAAAAAACGGGAGCGGTATTTAGATTAATTATACAACAGGACCCGCTTAATACGATCATGTTTAATACGATTTATGTACCGCAGTCTCAGTGCATCTTGCTCGTTCTTTTTTATTGGTAGGTAGGTACAGGTATCTTTTTAGGGTTCCGTAGCCAAATGGCCAAAAACGGAACCCTTATGGATTCGTCATGTCTGTCTGTCCGTCTGTCTGTCCGTCCATATGTCACAGCCACTTTTTTCCGAAACTATAAGAACTATACTGTTGAAACTTGGTAAATAGATGTATTCTGTGAACCGCATTAAGATTTTCACACAAAAATAGAAAAAAAACAGTAAATTTTGGGGGTTCCCCATACTTAGAACTGAAACTCAAAAAATTTTTTTTCATCAAACCCATACGTGTGGGGTATCTATGGATAGGTCTTCAAAAATGATATTGAGGTTTCTAATATCTATTATTAATATAATATAATATTTTTTCTAAACTGAATAGTTTGCGCGAGAGACACTTCCAAAGTGGTAAAATGTGTGTCCCCCCCCTGTAACTTCTAAAATAAGAGAATGATAAAACTAAAAAAAATATAATTATAATGTACATTACTATGCAAACTTCCACCGAAAATTGGTTTGAACGAGATCTAGTTAGTAGTTTTTTTTAATACGTCATAAATCCCCTTACTTAAATACGGAACCCTTCATGGGCGAGTCCGACTCGCACTTGGCCGCTTTTTAACTTAGTATTTTAATTTTTTATATTTATTTATTTATATTTATGAGCCTAGAGTGTCCCACTGCTGGGCAAAGGCCTCCCTCCTCCCTTTCCACGTATCCCGGTCTTGACCCGTCTCCCACCAGTTCCTGTCAAAGGCGTCAAGGTCATCTCGCCACCGCCGTCGAGGTTTGCCGCGACCCCGGGTTTGATGTGGTATTTTAACAGTTATTTTATTTACGATACAAGTGCGGGAAAGAGGAAATTAGAAACGAGTGGCGATAAATTAAATCACGACCGATAGTCCATGGCGCTGTGGGCATGACTAGAAACGACGATTTTAGGTGTTCTTGGCCTTCAAAAGGTTATAGTTATTTTCGATACAAGTGCGAAAAAGAGGAAATTCGAAACGAGTGGCGATAAATTAAAACACGACCGAAGGGAGTGTTTTAAATCGACACGAGTTGCGAATTACCTATTCGCACGTGTATCGAACAACGTTTTACAGTACATATGGCACTTTAAAGTTTCGACATACGCACGAAAAGTGCTATTTTACGCACTAGTGCGGAAAAGTAGCCCCATATGTACTGTAAAATATCAACCCCCTTATTCATAAACGCGCTACAAACCTCAATTAGCTAATAGTAGTTTGTCCTTATCTGTCATTTTGACTTTGACTTATATATGACGTAAGAAAGGGATAAAACATTATTTAACTAAATCAGGCCGGTAAGTTTTATGAATAAGGGGGCTGTTTACAAACTGGTGAGCTGACAGACATCACCATGGCAACGAATGACCAGAAAAATCCATCCTTTCCTGTACAATTTTTGAAGTGAAAACTTCTTTAGCGGCGCTTTTGCGCTGTTGTGTTTTGAGGTGGGGAAAAAATGTTAAATTCGAGACAGCGTAAGACGATCACGTGACCGTAAGATTTAGATGGCATTTAAATCAATAAAGTCTAGTGAGTTTCGCTCTAGCTGGTATTAATATAACTCAAGTACTGACAGTGATGTGCTTAGGGGTTTCGAGTAATTAACGCTAACGGCAGCTAGATGGCGTTAACCTCAATTATACATAGTGCATTTTGCACTAGTCATTGAGTTTTCACTTCTGC
Organism: Cydia amplana; assembly: GCF_948474715.1. Taxonomy (NCBI): domain Eukaryota; kingdom Metazoa; phylum Arthropoda; class Insecta; order Lepidoptera; family Tortricidae; genus Cydia; species Cydia amplana. The sequence goes on from NC_086071.1 coordinate 20,106,511, forward strand.
CGGCACTCCCTGAGTGTTTATCAAAGCAAGCTTTTTTGCAGGCTGTACATTCTTATTGAAAGCGCGAAGTGATTCGGAGCAGTTCAAAGTTCCTTTTAAAAAATAAAAGCTGACTGACCTCGTCTCAGTGAATGTAATAAACTCCCAGCGACTGGAATGGGAAATGAATGAAATGATATCTAGCTGAACCCCTAGTGTAAATTTCATTCGATAGCGTGTCGAGCGTTCGCGTTTGCGTTATGTCTATTTATAGGGTTCCGTACCTCAAAGGGAATAAAACGGAACCCTTATAGGATCACTCGTGCGTCTGTCTGTCTGTTCGACCATTCTCTTCTTTATCTCCGAAACTACTGGGTCTAAAATGTTGAAAAAAATACACGACATAGTCCATTACCTATAAATGACAGGAAAACCTATTAGAAATCTGCAGTCAAGCGTGCAATGAGTCGGAATTAATGTACGGAACCTTTGAAACGCGAGTCCGACTCGCACTTGCCCGGTTTTGAATGGGATTTTGAACAGCGTCATGCGAGGACGTTTTGGAAACTCAAAATCCCATACAAAATGACCTTTAACGCAAACGTTACGTCACGCTATCGAATAGAATTAAATTTACACTAGGGTTACTTAACTGGCGGCCTAGCCAAGGTGAAGATCACTTGTGCTTCACCATCGAATCGCTCTGTGTCTCTCTCCCACTCTTCCATATTAGTGCGACAGTGACAGTTAATTGCGTTTCGTTCGCTACGGAGCGTTAGCGATTGGCATGTTTTCTAAGGGGCCAGAGCCACTAGTTATTTAGTGTTTATCGGTAGGTACTTGATTCACACCAATATTCTGGTTCAGTAGATAATTCAGTTGACTAATTGCGGCCAATTGCTAATGCACCAGCGGACTTAATTGATTTATTGCCACAAGGCATGATTTCATACATTATTCATTGCCAGGCTTAGTTGCCTTTGATATAGGTAGATTACTAATTACAATATTAGTATGTAATTCTCTACAATGGCCCACATGCGAGTATAACAACCTGGAATCGACAAAAATCTTACTTTATTCATTAATATTTAATGAATAAAGTAAGATTTTTACATAGCATATAAATGGAATTTTTAATTATTATAATATATAAACTGAATTATTTTATTGTCGACGTTACATTTAACACATATGTACTATTATTAGTATTATTTATTTGTATTATTAAAAAAAGCAATTACTTACTTTGTAACAAATGTTGAAATACCATAAAAATTGCTTTAGTGTTAAGTTTTAGTTCACCCCTATTTTCCCACCCTTAGGGTAGGTTTTTTTTTTCAAAATTTATGTGGGACCAACTTCGGGGTACCGTATGCAATAAACTCTCGTTCAAACCAATTTTCGGTGGAAGTTTGCATGGTAATGTACATCATATATTTTTTTTAGTTTTATCATTCTCTTATTTTAGAAGTTACAGGAGTGGGGGGGGGGGGACACACACATTTTACCACTTTGGAAGTGTCTCTCGCGCAAACTATTCAGTTTAGAAATAAATGATATCATAAACCTCATATCATTTTTGAAGACCTATCCATAGATACCACATACGTATGGGTTTAATTAAAAAAAAATTTTTGAGTTTCAGTTCTAAGTATGGGGAACTCCCAAAATTTATTGTTTTTTTTCTATTTTTGTGTGAAAATCTTAATGCGGTTCACAGAATACATCTACTTACCAAGTTTCAACAGTATAGTTCTTATAGTTTCGGAAAAAAGTGGCTGTAACATACGGACGGACAGACGGACAGACAGACAGACAGACAGACAGACATGACGAATCCATAAGGGTTCCGTTTTTTACCATTTGGCTACGGAACCCTAAAAAAAAGAATTATCAAAATCGAGCTACTCTGTAAAAGTTATCTGTAAGTGGTCAATTGGTCATACACAAAAATAAGCGTCGACTTGAGAACCTCTTCCGTTTTTTCGTCGGTAAAAAAACATTAACAGCCTGGGGGCCGATTTTTGATTTTCGACCGCTCGATTTCGTCACTCGAAAATCGGTGGAAACCGGTGAAATGCTAATTTTTGAAATACGAGTGATAGAAGTTTGAAATCGAGTGGTATCGACCACTCGTTTTCAATTCTATTAGTAGAATTTATATGCCTAGTAAGTGGAGATATTACTGAACGAAATACATGAAATCGTAGTGGTCGAAATTGCAAAATCGGCCCCCTGATTCGAACTTTCAGTATAAAATATCAGTGTCAACATTTTTCGAATCGTCAAACTTTCGAATAGGCCTGATTGAGTCTCGTCAAGATCGTATCAAATCACAACTCAGTTGTCAGTAAATAAGAAAAAAAAAAATATACTCATCCTTTTCTTTTGGGTGCTAGTACTAGCGTAAGACAAAGATAGTATGATTCTCTCTATCTATGTTTGAAATGAGACAGTCCATTGACAAACTATACTTACGAAACCAGGGTTATAACCGCGAAATCGAAGTTCGCAATTTGCGGGCATTTTTCTCTGTCACTATGCGAATTTCGGTTTTCGCGGTAGCCCCCCAGTATATCGCCCTCATTTAAATATTGCCAACAATGGAAAATTATGGAACAAAAGTTTCCATTGAAATTCGTCCCACGTCATATTAAAATATTCCGTTTAATTAATTTTCAGTAATAATCGAATGTGACGATTCAATGAACTTCGGGTCTATTTATATCTCACATACATTTTGGTCCTTATTCCTTTAGAATAAGCTATACAATCGACTGAATTATGAATGATTGTGAACAGATTACGAGCCACAACAGATACACCACTCCCGAAACATATTTAATTACATCAAAATCAAAATATATTTATTTTATGAAATACAGAAGTAATATCAATAAAAGCAGTACAGTGATCCCCACAGGCACAGCCTGTATCGTGGGAATCTTAGAGAAATACCGAATAATAATAATATATGGTTTCGGAGATTTAAAAGAAATTGGAAAACAATATAAGTTGCATTACAAATATAATTATTTTATTAAAGTAAGAACCATTACTGGTTTTTGCAGTTTTGTTTTTTTTTTTTATTATCCGCGACGTCGGTTTTACGTTACCTTAAAAAGTCCTGAGAAACGTATTTATTTACTATTTATACGATATTATATACAGTGATATATTTTATTAAATGTTCCCTAAATTGCATAGATGGCAGCACCATCTTTCTAGCTATATCGTAACGCCGTCAGGGACTCGTATTATATGTATAGGAGGTGAAAGCACGTACTGTACACCCTTGAGTTGGTCAAAGACACCTATTAGTCTTTCAAAGATTGCATCCTGCTTGAGAAATTGGGATGGGTAACCTAAAGACGCCACTTTAATTTTTATTATAATGACGTCTAGTCTAGCTTAGTTTGTCAAAATCGGCACAGTTTTAAAGTTTTAAATCCGCGCCATGAATTTTGCGGCGCTTACGACATTTTGGTTGTGATTGTGACCATTTTCATTGTTTGGTTTTGCTTCTCTATAGTAATAATAACTCAATGGTTATTATGGTGAAGTCGCTCACGACCCAATTTCACTTTGGACGCAATTTGTTTTGACCTCAGGAAAATTGGATCCATTTCCGGACGCGTGCATGAGTAAAGTGATTTCAGCATGTAATAGGCTATTTGACTACCTCAAATACTTTTATGAAATATAAAATACATATATTGCTACTTTAAGATAAATTTGTCGATGAGTGTATAATATAATTAACCGACTTCCAAATCTAAAAATCTAAAAAAGGAGGAGGTTATCAATTCGGTTGTATGTGTCGGAGCGAGACACCAGAAAGACGTATTGCAGCATTACAGTTCACAGTTAGACGCCTGTATAAAATCGATTAGCAATGCTTGGCTACGTATTATTTGCTTGTAACTAAATAATAAAGTTGCGCAGAGAGTATAACGCCATCTATCGGTGTATTGTTGAACGAAAATGACAGGTAGAAGGCTTTGGAACGTCAAGATGTGTATCTTGAGTGAACGTAGGCACGAGCAGGCATTTTTGTCGTTATGTTGGTAGACTGGTCAGGCAGGTTTACCAACTTGAATTGGAGGCGGGAGCGGTTGGCTCCGCCGCTGGAACTGGCTTCCTTCTTTTTGATCAGACCGCGCTAGAGATCGGACGTTATCGTTAGCCATACCTCGTGCCTAATTCGCTACGTTCCTGAAGGCTTACACCTGAAGGATTATTCTGAAAGCTTATAGACTCTCACGTTCTTTAACCGTGTAGTTAAGTGTTTTATTCCAAGTGTTATTTTGATTTCTTATGTGCCATTAGAAGCTTACTTTTGTAAAAATAAAGAAACTATGTGTTGTTTTGAAAAGATGTGTCCCGCCGAGTTTGTTGCCGGGTTAAATCTTCTCGGGTCAGAGGTGTAGGGTTGGAACCGGTTTAGTTTGACTGAAATAAAGATTTGAACGATTTCATGTGATCTTTTTATTTTCAATTTAACCAGTCAACATTCTAATAGCAATTAGTTCTTTTCATCATTTAGTACTGAAATATAATAGGCACTAGTATGGTTAATGAGTCCGAATGTTTATTTCATGCGTTGGTAGCATACCTACTATTTTGGCTGTGAAGTAATACATCTAGGTACTACCCCCACGCGCCCACCGCTATTAGGACCATCCTTCTGCGACATATGTATTTTTTTATGTTTGTTACTCCATATCTCCGTCACTACTGGACCGATTTAAAAGAATCTTTTTTCGTTTGTATGTATATGCATATGATTGGTCCCATTTTTTTCTTTTCAAAACACAGTTCTGATGATGGAATCCATGAGGAATCGAGGGAATAAATATTTATCATAAATAAATGATGAAGGCATTTGTCTAGTAGTAGATAATTCAGTTGAGAGTGGCGTATCTCCCAAAGCAATCAGTAATCTATGCCCATTTGGAATCAGCGTAGTAATCACCCCAAGCAAAAGTTGCCGTCCCTTCCTGTGGTAGTTATCTTTTGTTAGATAGCTTTGCAGTTATCCTGTAGTTAGTTTGTAGTTTGCAGTCGTCATGCGTATTCTCTTTTATAGGTCTAAACCCCTAGTGTTAATTCCATTCGATAGCGTGACGTGACGTACGCGTTTGCGTTAAGTGTCATTTTGTATGGGATTTAGATTTTCCAAAACGTCCCGCTTGGCGCGCTTTTCAAAATTTCATTTGATAGCGTGACGAGCGTTCGCGTTTGCGTTAAGTCTATTTTTGTATGGGATTTTGAACAGCGCGCCAAGCGGGACGTTTAGGAAACTCAAAATCCCATACAAAATGCTACTTAACGCAAACGCATACGTCACGTCACTCTATCGAATGAAATTTACACTAGGGGTACAGAATAAATAATACCTAGTACTAGGTACAGAAGATTCACTCTCTAACAAAACGCGTCTATTACGACAGATATGACCGCTAGGTGGCGCAAGCGCGAGCAGGCGTCCGTTCCGTAGCGGTACGCGGCAACTAATATGACTAGGCACCAAAATTGGTGTGGGCTGCATGTACTTGTAACATAGACTAGGAATCCTCTAGACGGAGTTTAGAGCAATTATTTCATGAAACCGATGCTGCCAAAAATACAGGGGTGCGGGGGGACGAGGTGAGCGAATCCCGTGCCGTGATTGGTCCGTTCAAAGACACGGACCAATCACGGCACGGGATTCTGACACTTTGACTCGAAGATGAAGATGACTCGTGGATGGATACCGTAAGTATATAGTGGCAGAGGGGGTAGCGTTACTATGCTCAGTCTAGAGGATGTCTTGTCTGTGACTTGTAAGTACTTGTAGGGACGCGACGAAACCGCGGAGTGAGCCACGCCTGACTAGGGGTGTACAAAGATGTACATTTTCTGGAGCTATGCATGTGCACTTTGATCTGACCCAAAACAACATCTCCGTGCATACGATGCATCTGTACTTTGTCCAAAAAGTGGAGCGTCATGTTTGTTTTTAGGATGAAATGTCTATATGGGACCCATTGCATTAAAGTAACACAAAAGTCAGAAATTGTAGTCAAAGGCCGACAGTCGCAATTCACTCGCGAAACGCCTTAAACAAAAAGATAAGGGAACGTGACGTCAAGGTCTCTGGGAGCCCATCTTGTATTATGGACAAAACAAGAAAATTGCGTTTTTGGCGGTGAAATATTGCGTTTATGTATATAGTTGCTGTACAATGTTTTTTTGGATGAAATGTAAGGAATCGAATGGTACCCTTACTTTTATCGTTTTTGGAAGTTAAAAAAAAACTTAAATTTTGAAACTTTCAGGTCCTGTATTTTTGTAAATTTTCAATATTTTATTTTAATATCCACATTATTGTGATAAGCTGCTCGTTTGCTATCTATTTTACTAGATTTTGTTATAAAATTCAACATGTGTCATCATCCCTATTAATAATAAGATCAACGTTTGTATTCATTGTAGTTTATAAGTTTTATAACATTCCAGTAAACTCTCGTCTTATATTTGCTATCTTTTGTTGGTGCTTCGGCACCACTCCTTGCATTTTGACATAATTTGACATTCCTTGACAATTCATTGGCATACGCTATTGACATTCCTATACATAAATTTGGTCCTTCGAACCGGATATGAACCAGTGACGGATCAGTGTTCTAATCAAATAATCGTATTACTCAATAAAACCTATTATCAGATAACCAGTTGCCGTTTCATCCCTAAATTCTAGCGGGATGGTAATCCTAATGAATTGGAGGCCACAGGTAAACAGAGGGAGGAGGCGCAAAGTGGGGCAGGGGGCAATGTGGACCGATAGGGCTGAACTATTTGAGGCACTTGTCGCTCATTAGTTGCTGTCGTTTGAGGTAATTAGTAGTATTGCTAGTGTATTTTAAGAATAATCTTTAAAATAATAAAACCGACTTCTCTAACTACTATCATACAAACATAACGAAGAGGACAAATCGCCAAACGTGAACTTGACGCCAACGCTCGGGAGACGCTAGTGTGGGGTGGCTCTTTAAGCCAGCAATTATTATCCCTCCTGCACCGACATAATATTATATTTTAGGCATTAAGTCCGCCATTTGTACATTTTTAAGGTTTCGTACTTACCTCAAAAGGAAAAAACGGAACCCTTATAGGATCACTCGTGCGTCTGTCTGTCCGTCTGTCACAGCCTATTTTCTCGGAAACAAGTGGACCAATTAAGTTTTTGATTTAATGTTTTGATTTGAAAGTTTTTGAAATTTAAATGAAAAAGTTAATTTAAATTAAAAAGTAAATAAATAAAGTTTTTAAAACTATGTCGTGTCATATATCAAATGAAAGAGCTCATTTTGAGAATTTCAAATATATATTTTTAGGGTTCCGTACCCAAAGGGTAAAAACGGGACCCTATTACTAAGACTCCGCTGTCCGTCCGTCCGTCCGTCTGTCACCAGGCTGTATCTCACGAACCGTGATAGCTAGACAGTTGAAATTTTCACAGATGATGTATTTCTGTTGCCGCTATAACAACAAATACTAAAAACAGAATAAAATAAAGTTTTAAGTGGGGCTCCCATACAACAAACGTGATTTTTGACCGAAGTTAAGCAACGTCGGGCGGGGTCAGTACTTGGATGGGTGACCGTTTTTTTGCTTGTTTTGCTCTATTTTTTGTTGATGGTGCGGAACCCTCCGTGCGCGAGTCCGACTCGCACTTGGCCGGTTTTTTTTGCTTGTTTTGCTCTATTTTTTGTTGATGGTGCGGAACCCTCCGTGCGCGAGTCCGACTCGCACTTGGCCGGTTTTTTATAATTTTACAATAAATAGGTTAGAAGTTATTTAAGAAAATAGCCAAAAAAATTACCACCTTTATATCCGAAACTACTGGGTCTAAAATTTTGAAAAAAAAAATACACAAAATAGTTCTCTACCTATAGATGACAGGAAGACCTATTAGAAATGTGCAGTCAAGCGTGAGTCGGACTTAACTTACGGAACCCTTGGAACGCGATTCCAACTCGCGCTTGGCCGGTTTTTCTTTGTGTACGCAATAAAATTTAAATAAATAAAATAATCTCAATTCTCATATTATTTGTTGCAAGGCCTGTAGAAACCTTAAAAGCTTGTTTCCAAGAAAATAAACATCTAGGTACAAATGAGGTCAAGTAATCCTAGTACCTAAACCCGGTAAAACCCGTCAATGCGGGTCCCAAACAGCTGGGAGCCTATAAGCCTACGTCTAATTGAAAACAGACCCCTAAAGTCCTAGTGTAAATTGCATTCGATAGCGTGACGTCACGTACGCGTTTGCGTTAAGTCTAATTTGTGGGATTTTGAACAGCGCGCCAAGCGGGACGTTTTGGAAACTCAAAATCCCATAGAAACTTAGACTTAACACAAATTTGTACGTCACGTCACGTTATCGAGTGAAATTTGCACTAGGTAAAGATTTACACTAGGATAAGATTCTCGTCACGATTGTTATTGTGTTGGTCATCAAGTAGTTTTAAGGTTCCGTCACACAGGCGCGTTTTCCGGGCGGGGCGTGAGCGTTTTATAATTATGTAAAAGCGGCGCGCCCCGCTCACATCAACAACATCTAAATCAACATTTACATTGGAAAGATCATGTGGACCTGGTATGTTCCAAGTTATCGAGGTTTGTTTTCGCCTTAAGAAGTCTGAGGAATTCAGTTTCTGTTCGCGCCGCGTTAACTGCTTACCATGGGTATGTGTCGTCCACTCTCAATTACGGACTCTTGCTCTGGGGCAATTCTGTTGACGTTCACAGGGCATTCATAATTCAGAAAAAATGTTTAAGAGAAATTGGTGGGGTTCGATTTGATGATAGTTGCAGACCTTTATTCCATAAATTTAAAATTCTCCCCTTAGTACATAGAAGTACATCTTGAAGGCATGCCAATTTATTAAGAACCACCCAGGATATTTTTAAAACAGAGATGACATGTTTGCAAGAGAGCTACGAGCCCAGTATAAAAATATGATATACCAGCCAGCTTGTAAATCTGATATCTATAGGAAAAATGCGTATAACATGTGTATTGTTTTGTTCAATAATCTCCCTCATGAATTGAGAATATTGCATGGAAATGTATTTAAGAAAGAACTGACTAAATGGCTCCAATATAATTGCTTTTATACTATTAAGGACTATTTACATTTCGAAATGTAATATTTAAATCATTCAGGACATAACTCTGACACCATCAATCTATTTTATTTTAGCTTAATTTTTTTAATGTGCGATTTATAAGTATTTCTATTTTTAATTTTATTTGTAATGAATTGACATTGTTTTATTAGGATTATTATAATTGTATTGCATGTACCTGATGTACCTGTATTATAATTTACAAACATTTTGCATGTTGGCTTTATGTCGACTGAATACTGATGCTATAACTGTATTAAGACCTAATTGTAACGTATTCTGGCAAATAAACATTTCATTTCATTTCACGCCCCGCCCGGAAAACGCGCCTGTGTGACGGAACCTTTAAGGTTCACCGCTTTTACGCCCATGACCCATGATGCCGGTTGTCAATGTCACTGTGCGAGCGTGACAGTAATATAATAATGCGAGTGCAATAGAGATGTCAACAGTAGAGTATACGTAAATCTATGTGCAAAGCGTTTAACAAGAACACAAAATAGATGATTTCTCAGAAAACATTAGCTTTTATCGAATATTGGAGTCAAGTCGAGCTTTAAATAGATCTAACTTAACCTTCGTTTGATCCGTACCTAATGAATTGTCGCCTGGAGGTATAAGTCACTATCACTACATATAGTATAGTCTGTCTGTATGTTTAGATCTTTAAAACTACGCAACGGATTGTGATGCGGTTTTTTGAAGTGAAAACTTCTTTAGCGGCGCTGGGTACTTTTTGAGGTGGGGAAAAAATAATAAACTCGAGACAGCGTAAGGCGATCACGTGACCGTAAGGGGCGTAAGGCGATCACGTGACCGTAAGCCCCGTAAGGTGGCCACTCTTAATTTAGATGGCATTTAAATCAATAAAGAAAAACTCAATGTTATTTGACATTTATGTTGCGGACTCGTTTTCAAGACTCTTTGCCTATGTTCAAATAATTTGACGTTGTCATGGCAGTATGTAAATAAACATGTCAATGAAAAAGTGTGATCTTATTTGAGAAAGATAATAATATATAATAAACAAATAGAATACCTCCGCTAAACGTATGTATCGTGTTACCGGGCGTCGGTAACATAGTGAGGTGAGTTTTCACTTCTATCGGCACTCCCGGAGTGCAACCGCTGTTGCTTGTTTTAATAGATAGAGTGATTCAAGAGGAAGGTTTATGTATAATTTGTTAACCCGTGCGAAGCCGGGGCGGGTCGCTAGTTTAATTATAATTGACTTGCTTAACTTGTAATCCCAATTATTACAAATTTCTACGAATTGTTGTTTGTAGGCGAAATATTTTAATATTGCCTGTTGTTGGCAATCAGAGTTTATCAATAATTAGAGAGCAAAGTTATTTCTACCACTCGCCAACCATTTTCCAATATAAAACCGGCTTGAACTTGGCCTCCCATTATTCATTTTTTCTATGAAGTCACGGGTCAAGATATAGTGGAGTTTAGTTCAGTTCATAGCCACAAAGTCCACGTTAAAGTGTTTTGTGAAGGATGATATTGTATTTCGATAGATAGTAATTGAAAGCTTTGATTTGTTCTTAGAAATGTTGATCATGAAGTTTTCGTTTGCTTGGTTTGATGTTTAATTGAAAACAGTTTTGGTTTTTGACAGTTAGGGGTGGCCCACACTAGAGCGTCTCCCTAGCGTCGGTGTGTAGTCAACTCTATGGCTGCTGCTCGACGCAACGTGAGCGGAACTGCACAGCGACGCCATTTTCCATAGCGCTGACTAGACGCCGACGCTCAAAAGACGCTAGTGGGCGTTTTTTTTAAAGTTGTCCCCTACACTTTTTTTTCAAATTTGGGATTTTTTTATGTTATTTCTACTCAGAATCACGAGCTCTTTCTATCCTAATAGGAGAAAAAAAGTGTCCTAAGGTTTTTATTTCCATTCCGTCACCATTTTTCATAGACTTTGTATGGCGGTCCCGGAATGGAAAGACCGAAAAATGTATGGAAATTTTGGGACACTTTTTTTCTCCTATTAGGATAGAAAGAGCTCGTGATTCTGAGTAGAAATAACATAAAAAATCCCAAATTTGAAAATAAAAGTGTAGGGGACAACTTAAAAAAAAGCGGCCAAGTGCGAGTCGGACTCGCCCATGAAGGGTTCCGTATTTAGGCGATTTATGACGTATAAAAAAAAACTACTTACTAGATCTCGTTCAAACCAATTTTCGGTGGAAGTTTACATGGTAATGTACATCATATATTTTTTTAGTTTTATCATTCTCTTATTTTAGAAGTTACAGGGGGGGGGGGGGGGCACACATTTTACCACTTTGGAAGTGTCTCTCGCGCAAACTATTCAGTTTGGAAAAAAATGATATTAGAAACCTCAATATCATTTTTGAAGACCTATCCATAGATACCCCACATGTATGGGTTTGATGAAAAAAAAAATTTGAGTTTCAGTTCGAAGTATGGGGAACCCCAAAAATTTATTGTTTTTTTTCTATTTTTGTGTGAAAATCTTAATGCGGTTCACAGAATACATCTACTTACCACGTTTCAACAGTATAGTTCTTATAGTTTCGGAGAAAAGTGGCTGTGACATACGGACGGACAGACAGACGGACAGACGGACAGACGGACAGACAGACAGATAGACATGACGAATCTATAAGGGTTCCGTTTTTTGCCATTTGGCTACGGAACCCTAAAAACGCCCTAGTGTGGGGTAGTTCCTATAGATTCCAGCGATAGTGGACTTCTGGCCGTTATTTGCTTGCTAAAAGTAAGTTTGCATGATATTAGTTTCATTATTTGTGTAGAAATCTAAGTCAATGTTAGTTTACCTAATAGGTTTCATATTGGAAAGCCTGAAAACCGTTTTCTATGAAAGGATATACATGTATATTAGCAAAACGTTCTATTTTGTGCAACTTAGTTTTAGGGGATGATTGAATACAGATATTGATCTATTAGATAAGATTGACTGGTAGAGAATGCCTTATGCACTAAGTACTATATTATTTTCTTTTGTGCAATAATAATAAATATAGAAGAGAGATCAAAGTCGTATCAGAACCAGTTCAAAACCATAACGAATTAGTAAGGGGCTGTTCATAAATTACGTCATCGAATTTTGACGTTTTTTGACCCTGCCCCCCACCCCCCAAAATCATCAAAAAATCATGCTTCGATTGACCCCGTTTCCTCCTACGTCATACTACCATCATCCGATGTCCAGACCCACCCCCCACCCCTAATTTGAAATGACGTAATTTATGAATAGCCCCTAAATCTGAATCGAGTTCTCGGTCTATATCAAGTTTGTAATAGCCCTAATTAAGGCGAGGTAAATTTAATTGAGTTTGGCTTCGCTATACACAATAGGTGTCTTAAACTGTCGCAGTTGTCCCATAAATTGGACGCGGGGCGAGGGCTATAATTTAATTTGTATTGAGGCCTGAAACAAACAAGATATTGTAGGTTACACGTGGGAAGGAACGTGATGGCTAGATTTATTTGAATGTCTAGGGGGGAAATTCGAATTACATCTTGAAGAGCATAATATCTAAATTTCGATGAAAAAAACAAAACTAATAGATTAATCAAATTTTAATCGGTAATTTTAACAGTTAGTAATAGTACAAAAAAAAATCAATTGGAATATTATACATTACCGAACAAGTTCGATAATTATCATGAAAAAGCACGCGGGTTTAATAACTAGGGTTAGTTATGGGTCTAAAAGCGGTGCAATAGTTCCACATTACAAGTGTGTTGAAAATAAAAACCGGTGAAGTGCGAGTCGGACTCGCGCACGAAGGGTTCCGTACCACTATGCAAAAAACGGCAAAAAAATCACATTTGTTTTATGGGAGCCCCACTTAAATATTTTATTTATTTTGTTTTTAGTATTTGTTGTTATAGCGGCAACAGAAATACATCATTTCTGAAAATTTCAACTGCCTAGCTATCACAGTTCATTAGATACAGCCTGGTGACAAACAGACGGACGGACGGACAGCGGAGTCTTAGTAGGGTAGGGTAATAGGGTACGGAACCCTAAAAAAAGAAACACTTAAAGTGCATATTTTCTCAGCTCAGCATATAAAGCGCGTACAATACCAGTCGCATGAGTTCCACTTTCATTGTTAAAATGGAATGAATTTCCAGGGAAAACGCGTTCCATTTCCTTTGGTTAAAAGCTGGCAAGCTGTGCTTCAATTCCATGACTTGTTGTTTAATTCCCTTTTGCAAGGAGTTACACCGACACTAACAAAAGCTTTTCACTACTGCCTCGTAAAGGCTCTTTACGCCATCCTAGGCCCGTAAGTGGCATTTTCTCCCCGCTACGCGAGGAGAAAATCTCCTCACCTTCGGTTCGGGCCACAAACACCTGCGATCTGGTGCATTCTCGAATTCACCTCCTCAGGTATGTAATGTACTATTTTATTCTCCATAATTGATGAGAAAATTGTATTACCACAAGGGGGGCAAAGTGAAAGTTGCATTTTATCCACAAGAGTGGCAAAGTCAAAGTTGCATTTTATCCGTAAGAGTGCCAAAGTAAGTTGATGTAAATTTTGCAATGTTTTCACATGTTAGTTTGTAAAATTTACTTTTAAATTACGCCTTGCCTAGTTAAAGTGTATTATTATTGTAATTTGTAAGCTTCATATTTAGCCTTACAGATATATAATTTAAATGATGGTATTAGTAATTTTCACTAATAAATATTTAACAGCGTTCATTTGGATTTCATTTGTATTATTCTCACGATGGCGTGAAATAAATAATGAAATAATTTTAAGTGTAAAATCAAATTTAGCTTTTATATTAGGTACTAAAATTTTATTATTATTAAGAATCTACTGTAACAAAAAATAAGATCACTAATTCATTAGGTAAATAAAATAAATTGAAATTGAAATTGAAAAAACTCGGTAGCATAGTTTGCTTAACAATCGCCCCTTGAAACACACAACTTTCATAATTGAATTTTTCGAATCACTCGCTAAGCTCGTGGTTCAATTTTGGAATAATTCTTTCCCCCCTTGTAGAACAAGTATTTTGAGTCAATTACAGCATAACTCTATGATTCTTTGGCTTTCCTGACTAGGTTCGAATCCTGCTTTAGGCAATTATTTTCTGTACCTTTTCCTTATAAAATTCTCCAATGTTTTATATTATTTCAATTGTTCCGAATACAGCATACACACTTACGTCATAATAAGGAAAACGTGAAACGTGCAAGATATATACTTCCGTTCAATAAAGATTTCGAACAATAACTGTCGACGTCAAAAATAAATAATCACATTCGCCCTTATTGCGTAGAAATAAGGTGCAGAATTGTTTACATATTTCTCATGTCGGTCGACACGATTGCGGTTCGCGGTAAGCCTGAAAGAAAATCTGTAGAATATCGGATTTTTAAAATCATTTTAGTATAAAGGGGTTAGCTTGGAGTATGTATGTGTGAGTTTGCAGTTGTATAAAAACGGTATATCGAAAACTAGCGACCCGCCCCGGCTTCGCACGGGTTAACAAATTATACATAAACCTTCCTCTTGAATCACTCTATCTATTAAAAAAAACCGCATCAAAATCCGTTGCGTAGTTTTAAAGATCTAAGCATACATACAGACAGACAGAGGGAAGCGACTTTGTTTTTATACTATGTAGTGAATTGATGATACAGCGTTTGTAGCGTGCAGTATTCGTTGCAGAAATGCAATTTGTTGCAGTTAAGAGGAAAAGGGATGGACGCTTCTCCATACAAACGTGGTCACTTTCCTCTCTGGATATTGACATTATGGAAAATATTATTAAAATATATAATTATCGTTGTCGTACTTTTTATTTTGTTATTAGTAGGTATCGTAAGGAATCTAAAAAAAGTGTTTTTAATTAATATAACATAAATAAAACAAATTTGCGAATGTCAAATTTATTCATTAGGTAATTTCGTGTTAATGGATGTAACTAATATTTTTCATGCAAGTAGTCAATTGTCAAAATATATTTTTTCCAGTTTGTTACTATTTTAATGGCATTTGGCATTGTTATATTTTTTTAATACTAAGAGTTACTTATATAATAGGCCACGGACGGACAGAACCGGATACGACACTATTATCAGCTTTCATTTCAAAAACCTTAAAAAGCTTTTTAACAACTGTAATATAAAACTGACATTAAAGGTTACACCATTCCAGCTGTCAGAAAAATACGCTATAAAAGAACTAAAGTTAATTGCATATCAAATTCAAAAGAGAGCATAACAAGAAAACCGGCCAAGTGCGAGTCGGACTCGCGCACGGAGGGTTCCGCACCATCAACTAAAAATAGAGCAAAACAAGCAAAAAACAAGCAAAAAAACGGTCACCCATCCAAGTACTGACCCCGCCCGACGTTGCTTAACTTCGGTCAAAAATCACGTTTGTTGTATGGGAGCCCCACTTAAATCTTTATTTTATTCTGTTTTTAGTATTTCTTGTTATAGCGGCAACAGAAATACATCATCTGTGAAAATATCAACTGTCTATAGCTATCACGGTTCGTGAGATACAGCCTGGTGACAGACGGACGGACGGACGGACAGCGGAGTCTTAGTAATAGGGTCCCGTTTTTACCCTTTGGGTACGGAACCCTAAAAATAAAGTATA
Source organism: Cydia amplana (assembly GCF_948474715.1). Taxonomy (NCBI): domain Eukaryota; kingdom Metazoa; phylum Arthropoda; class Insecta; order Lepidoptera; family Tortricidae; genus Cydia; species Cydia amplana. The sequence continues at coordinate 20,122,299 of NC_086071.1, forward strand.
ATGGAGGGCGCAAATAATGCGCTCTCATACAAAGAAACGCAATACTCAACAAACATATAAAACGAGGGCCGATTCGAATCGTTTGGATGACGACTCGTGACACTGCGACTTAAGGGGCCCACTGATTAACAGTCCGCCGGACGGTATCGGCCTGTCAGTTGTTCGGAGCTGTCAATTTCGGAACTGACAGGCCGATACAGTCCCTTGTGCGAAAATGCTTCGCGACTGAAATACGTGAGTTAAACTGTATACTTCATTGGTTTAATGTTAGTATGACTCGACAGATTATTGGAAAAGTACCTACTTCATGAATCTTGAATGTTATTGTTTTATTATATTTTATTTATTTGGAGATCCAACAGCTGTGACATTAACATAAAGATTTTAGTAGATACAGGAAGCCAATTACAGGAACTCACAGGTAGTGTTTCCAAAAAACATTTTAATTTCTTAATATCAGCATGCTGGAGAGGAGCAGCGATGTCATAAACAGTCATTAAAACATGTCAAATCGGGTCGCTCTCATTACCACCCACTCTTTATAAAACCCCCATTTGCCAAAACAAATGAAAGCAAAAACGCACGCGCTTCGGTTAATTAATTATTAAAACAATACGACGCAAATGACAAATGAAAGGGTCGAAACAATACATTTCGTTAAACACAAATAGGTACGTCAGTTTGAAAAATAAATTAAAAACTAGGGAACAAATCAAATAATATGATTTTAAAAGTACAAGAAAAAAATTTTCACGCAAAAAATATTGACCAGCCGCATATAAAAAAAAACTTTTTTAGCCGCAAAAAATGTCTTCCAATCAGAACGCGATACCAAATAATGCCTTTAAATGGTTCCGTTCATTATTGTTGGACCAATTCGAGTTTTAGTTATGCGAACTGATTCCGATGCGATACTGATCTGTCAGTGTCAAAAGTGACGTTTCTTCAAACAGAAACGTCACTTTGACATTGACATATCCGATCCATATCGTATTTAGCAAATTTTTGAAGCACTTGCTATGCTCCTGATTTGATTTGAAATCTGTCCCTCAAAAACAAAACTGTTTTCCTTAAACAAGTAAAACAAGCCGTGTATTATCGAATATTACAGTCTCAAGTGCGGAAATGTACGCGTCGACACGCATTCAACAGACGCGTTTGTTGCGCGACACCTGCGCGACGTTTCCGCGACATTGTGGCGCGCGTGTCGGCTGTCGCTTTTGTTAATGCTTGTACATTGTACATTCATATGAAATAATATTTAAGTAGGAGTAATTTTAAAAGCTATACAGAGTGAAACTCGCCAACAAAGCACAATTGTTATGTACTAGGGCTCCCGGTATCCGTGTTACACGCCGAAACGAATACCCGTGTTCTTAAGCCCGGCGGTGCTAAGAACACGGTTTACACGGAACCGCCGGGATCCGGATACGTCTCCAATAAACGTTCCCAAGACACGTTTCTCAGATACGTATCTCCGTTTACACGGGTACTTAACACCGGCCCGAACGGATCCGAAACAGGTTGACCCAATCAATGCTCTAGGTCTGGGTATGTAAGGTCTAATATTGAATGTTGACTTCAGATGAACTCGTTTGGCGTACGATTTTTTTATTATTATTTATAACTGTGTTGATATAACATATTTAGCCAATTATACAATATATTAATCGAAGTAGGTGTCCCTATCCTCTATTATTATGGTCTACTATTTTTAATTTTAAACCTACTCGTCCCTAGTTTAAATTAACCCCTTCATTTTTTTTACTATTATTGCTTTTAAGCTAACATATTCATCATTAATTTCATAATTAATATAATTATATTTCAATCAAAGACATACATTTTATACATGTATAATTGTGTAAGTAATATAGTTTCGTGAAGAATAGATGTGCAGACAAATACTACCTATATAAGTTAAAAATAACAGATAATAACAGGTAATAAGTATGAATTACTTCGTGATTATTTCTTATTATTATCAATTTACTGCTAAGCGAAAACAGCAAATCTGCCAACGACGCTAAAAAAAGTACACACAAGCGGCATTCGAAACGAAGGATTTCACGCGAGAATCTTAAAAAATAAAAACCCATGCTACTTTGGTTACCTAGCGATTATATTGTTAAGAACATTAAGATAGATCTCAAAATTGGTAATCATTCATGTTCACTTGGGTCACTTTCACACGAGTGTTCAGGTAATAAATGCCGGCCGCTGGTGTTCCATTCATTAGAACGTGTTGTTTCCCAATACCCTTTTGTCTGATATCGCCGAAAACAAGTAGGTTCCCAAACCATTATCAGAACTGCCACAACCAATTATAAGCTTTATGTCGGTGTAATAAGGTGAACACGTCTACACAAGAAATTGTAACAAATGCAGCGGCACATGGTTTACTATAATACCTACTTAATACCTAGATGCCTGGCTTACGTAAGTTAAAAAATAATACGATTTAAAAATATACATTTCTTATTTACAGAATATTTATTAGATAAAATATACCTATTCGAGAAAACTCACACATACATTGTAGGTAGTATCAGTAATATGATTGACATTTGATTGAATTTTAATTATAATTATACTTATAGGACTTATATCTACAGATTATTAAAAATATAAGAGCTGTTTAATAATGTGCAATTCAGTCTTCTCTTTATACTCTTTATTGCTTTTATTTTTTATTACTAGCACTTTATATTTATTGCTATCAAATTATATAATAAACCATAAAGTATTAGTATTTGAAGTCTTATACAAAATACTATTTTGATAGTAGCATGTAGGTATACCTACTATATTTCTAATTTTCTACTCGTATTGCAACATTGCAAGCAAAAACTACCTGCTCAGAAAAGGGTTTTGTAAACCGTTTATTGAATTTCGACTCTATGAAGCACGAAATAAGGTTAAATATGACAGAAACTCCTCATGAATCTTTTGTCTATTCATTTGTAGCTCTTAAGTACCTACGCCGGTTCGTTCCTTCGCTACTCGTCAAGGACGTCTCCGGAGCCACGGGTAAATAAGATCCGTTTCTTCGAATATCCGTTTATCCGTGGGAACGGATCTTAATTACACGTTTCTTAATTACACGTGCGGAACGGGCCAGAAAACCGTGTACGTGTTATTCGGAAACGGGTATTCGAAACGTGTAAACGAAACACGGGCTCGACCGCGAGCCCTATTATGTACCTACTTTATAGTACATAATAATATGGTGCTACTTTACCGCACTAGTGACTACCCATGTCGAAAATTTAAAAGATCATATGCACCTTAAAACGTTGTACGATACATGTGCGAATAGGTAATTCGCAACTCGTGTCGATTTTAAACACTCCCTTCGGTCGTGTTTTAATTTATTACCTCAAGTTTAGAATTTCCTATTTTTCGTACTTGTATCGTAACGTACTAAATTAAAAACAAAGAGCAAGGAAAGGAATGAAAAACTTAGAGGATATAATCAAACGGAGACGCCTTGTCTGTAATTTTCTGTACAAAACAGTCTGCCGATTTTTGCGGGGGAGGGGAACGTCAAATGTATGCGTAACGTAAAAATAGCCATGTCAGATAAACGTCAGTCCATACATTGTGTATGACCGTTGGCCGCCTATTTTCGACAGAGGGGAAAGCTTGTTAATGGCTACTCCGTTTAGTTGTATCCTCCAAGATGAAAAATTAGATTACTATTAGGCTCGAACATTATTTAATACTTTGTGTGTTTTAAATTTGCTCAATGCGAACACTGTTTTACGCCTCAAAAAATATAGTTTCCCAGCTTGTGATTTTCAGTAAATACAATAACGAAATCCATTTTCTTTTGATACAAGGCTCTTTCAGCAATTCTTTTCAGCGACCTCTATAAATTTCCGCAATAAACCAACTTCCGGAAACACGTGACCGATTGATTTCCGGTGTTTTGAAAATCTTCGAATGCAGTTTATTTTTGTGGCGAATCGCTGGATGCAGTTTCTTATAAAGGCATCATACCAATTGCAACGGGAAATATAAAATTGTATATGAATGTTAAGCTCAAGTGGGTACTCAGACAACGATATACATATTATATACTGGGTGGAACATTTCTAGAGACTGAGCTGAAAGGACAGTATTATCTAAGTGATCTACAATCTAGTTATTATAATCGTAGAGCTGGATTAAACAGTAAAACAAAATTATTAAAATGAAATACTTTTATATCAGTGACAACCTTACAATAGTACATTACATACCTAGGGAGGTGAATTCGTGAATGCTCCACTTTGCAGGTGTTTGTCCAGATCAGGGATGTTGCGGATGCAGATTTTTTGACATCCGTGGATGCGGATATTTAAAGGCTCACATCCGCGGATGTGGATGCGGATGCGGGTGTCAAGATTAGGTACTTAGAAAACGTCAAATATTACATTTTTATTGTTTTTATTTAAAAAAAATGAAACGTTTAGTATTTGAGCAAGAATTTGTGCAAATATTTAATAAACAGTAACTTCGCCGACTTTTCTGGATCTAGACGATTTCGTTATAGGTAATGACGAAATTACCTAGCACTTACGCCGCCGCTAAGACGTTCCTGTACCGACTTGTTCGACATCCGCATCCGCATAAGCTCCACATCGATTTTATGCGGATGCGGATGCAGATGCAGATGTTGAAAATAATGCGGAAGTTCCGCGGTTGCGGATGCGGATGCGGATGTTCGCAACATCCCTGGTCCAGATCCCATAAATATGCGATCTGGGGCTTTACGAATTACCGCCCGTGGTTTGTCTAAAGTTTTACGTCTTGCCTTGGCCAGAAAGTGAGATTTTCTCCTCGCGTAGCGGGGTGACGTAAAGTTATTTAGGTACATTTTAAATTGACACGTCATTTCATTCATAGGATCCTAGGGTTGAAATATTACAGTTTTTTGCACTTATGTTTAACGAACTATATCTTAGAAATATGATGAATCAGTGACAAATAAAGTACGAAGCCTAAATTGTTTGCATAAAAGTCCCTCGCCTCGTTCTGTTCCAACCTGTATAATATATGTATAATGTTTTAAATTCGCGAGTCACCACAAAATAATTTAAAACAATAATAACATAAGTAAGTAGTATTGAGAATGGGATCCCGTGCCTAGAACAAATTTGTACGCTTGAATCTCGAATATGGTGCTATAATACATAAAGACACTGTTTCTATCTTCGTAAATTCCCAATCCGCTGAATAATTCATCGTAACCGAGCGTTCAAGCCGGCAAGTCTCCGCTTCCCGGCCGCATTCGGAAAGCTGTTATTTTCTGGCGCTCATTTGTTTTATAACAATGACAGTAATGACTCACTTTGCCGTAATTAGATGTTGACTTGTGTTAAGTTTAGTTAAGTGTCAATTTGCATGCTATCCTAGCAAAATATGTTTAAGAACAGATATGTTATTATTACCATCTTATTGTACCATATTTTTAGCAAATAAAGAATATTTATTATCATTAACAATGTATTTGTTGAGTAATTGTCTTTGAAGTTAGGTGTTAGGTTTCTGAGTTTAAATTGGATTAATATTAAATAAGGGATTAATCAGGAAAAGAGAAAGTACAATACCATACGTACAAAATTGCATAAGTTTTGTCCTGTCTGTTAAATTAAAATCGATCTCCAAACCCACGGACCTAGTTTCAACTCCAAAGAACAAAATGAATGAATGAATGATGATGATGATAGAACAAAATGGTACTCTCTACCGAGGCTCTTATATTTATTACGTTTTAAAATTTCGGCGCTTTAATACTATTTCTTTTTATTGTGAGTGTTTTATCTCAGAACACGAAACTGCGATTGTGGTTTAAAATTTAATTCCATTTGCCTTTGACGGCGAAATGAAATATAACCTCTTGTTCGTGAATGTTCACTGAATAAACTATCTTTTATCTGTGCGCCGCTTTACTAGGGATGTTGGAAATATGTTCATAGATACTAGAGTCTTTTGAGTTTAAATTCGAACAAATCGACCCGTTTTCACTTCCAAGTCTTTTAAGTTCCGAGTCAACCCATAAAGTGCAACTAAAAAGGACATAAGGCTTCGGATAAAAACTTAATATTGATAACTAACGTAGGCCCCATTTCTCGGACGGTAGGGCTCATTTAGACGGCGCTCGAACTCGTATACGATTTTAGTTACATTGCAGACCATTGAAGTGACATCCATTCAGCCGACCGATCAAATACCGCAATGTACAATTACATTGCGGGTTTTGAATGGCCGGTTGAATTGGACGTAACCAACAGTCCGCAATGTAACTGAAATCGCACGCGCACCGTCTAAATGAGCCTAAAGTCTAATATTATTAGTGTGTTGCCATGATAACCCATATGGCAGTTGACAGTTCGTGGACTAATAATATTCGACCCGTTTGAGAAATGGGCCTCTCCCCTACACGTCGTTACTGGTGAATTTCCAATATGACTTGTAACAGTTGTAACTCCGGTAGCCGTTTAAGAATTGTAAGACTGTTACGGTAGATGTCGCTAGAGCCTCCCTATGGTTCATATATGGTGGAAATATTCGCAGTATTGGGTACGGTCTAGGTAGCTCAGATGGCAGAGCACTGCGCTAGCGATATAGTGGTCGTGGGTTCAAGTCCCACCCATGACAGTGATTTTTTCCTTTCTTTCCACTTTTAAATTGAGTATATTGAGGTATCTACCTGTTTGAAAAGATTTAGGTACTTAGATATAATTATGTCAATTGATTTGATCATTCTAACTTTTCTTGGTCTATTCAATAAGCTATTATTTGATATTACTATTTTATTTTTCCAATAAGCCTTTGTTAGACATGACAAATACATGAATATCTCTGTATGATAATAGAGGGATTTTTACGAGACCCTAAAAAGTTTGGTAGCCGTTGAATATAGTTGTTTTCCGATAATCGGTGATCGAAAAACAAGGCCTATCGGATAATGTAGTATTCTTGGGGCCCGATTCGGATTTTGAAATAGACATCTGTTAGATATCTTTTAGACATCGCCAAGATACGATAACGATATGTTTAAGATCTAACCTCTCAAATTTGACATTTGCGCGATACTCTTGAACGATTTCCACAAGATATGACTTAGAGATCCAATTCACATTTAATAGATATCTAACTTTATCTAACGTAAAAGTGACATTGGTTGCCCGAATTGCGCTGCAAAAGAGAACTAGTTGAAATCTAAACTATAACGTATCTAGAATGGATCTAGTACGTGTCGTCTCATGTGAATATCTTGAAATTCGAATACGGCAGTGAGTTTTTATGTGAAACTGTTGAAACATTATAACAAAATATCTGGGTGACCGAGTTTCGCTCGGAAAACATATAATAACTCGGAAATGCGCGTTTTCCCAGAGATAAGACCTAGCTAGATCGATTTTTCGCCCCCGAAAACCCCTATATACCAAATTTCATCGAAATCGTTAGAGCCGTTTCCGAGATCCCCGAAATATATATATATAAATAAATAAATAAACAAGAATTGCTCATTTAAAGGTATTAGATTAGATTCTAACGGCCTGATTCGAACTTTAAGACACGTCAAAATTTTGCTAAAGATACGACATGGATCCTCTTCAAACAAAAACGTCACTTTTGACACTGACATATCCGATCCATATCGTATTTTTAGAAAATAATTTACGAATCTATCTTAAAATTCGAATCAGATCGTAAATTCCTGTTTAGCGTGGGATAAATGTATACACATCATTACGAATAGTAATAAATATTTATCACAGAATGAGGTCTACGACCCCATCGTTAGTTCACAAAATGTTCCCCGCCCACTGCCACTTACTAAAGAAAATACTGTATACCAACTGTGACGCACAATTATGAGTTTCAACTTCGATCAACACGGAAGGGATGCGGCATTCGCACTATTTCCCCTCTGCCTAGGTACAAGATCAAATCTAGCGCGGGTAATAAAACTAGTTGCGCTCGGATTTTTAACTAGACCGAGTCCAGACGCGCGAGTGAACACAGCAGCAGAAAAAATGCCTAATTTGACCTAAAAGAGGTCGGGGACATGAAATTTACAAAAAGAAGGTGTTACATTTCACGTGTAATATTTTTTTTTACATATCATACGTTTAATTACATTTAAACACAATTATTATATTTTAGTCTCATGTAATTGCTGGATTTATCGATTTTGCTCGCGCAGTACAAATTTGCGGATCGGTCGAGCGACAAATCCGACTTCTCATCTCTCAGAAAACAATAAAATTCTTCGACGAAAATGTGTTAGTGTGCGTGTTGTGACACTTGTGACTCGTCCGTACACAAAAATAGATCGAGGTGTGCAAGATTTGTCTGTGTAGGGTGTCATTTTCTATGTATTTGTGTCGTCATTACAGATTGGATTTTGTACGTAAGTGTGTGAGAAGTGCGACTGTGTGCACGTTTCCCCCCGCGAAAAATGGCAGAATAATTTGTATGTTAAGACTAGCTGTTGCCAGCGACTTCGTACGCGTGGATTTGTATATTGGTGGTTATATACATGAACCTATAATATTACGGACAGAGTTTCGCTTACAACACAACTGTGATTCCAACATCCACCAGTTTCTAAGTATTTACGCGTGACACACACACATTGACAGCCCACATCCACTAGTTTGCCGTCAGACGAATCGAAACGTCATTGAAGTAAATATGTCGAAGAAAAATATAAAATATGCCGGCATGCGTAGCTAAATCCTGCTAGAATTGTACCGATCGAAAGAAAAAAAGCCACGGAATAACTTTTCATACTTAAGTTTATCAATTAGTACGTAAAATCACGATAATTTGTTGTTTATAAATTATCAAACTGCAAAACAGGAGTCTGACCAGTAACATGAATAGGGTAATTTCTCGAAAGTAGGGTAATTGATACCCTTCTTATTAAATCATTATGTATTAAGAGATCATTTAGGTAAATGGTTAAATTATTGATTCTGCATTTCAAACTAGGTCGGTATGGTAATTTCCCGATACTAAGGAGCGATACTTAACGTTTGTTTGTTATGTATTATAATTTTTTTGTTGAAAACCAGATATGTTTCAAGTTAAATGTATAAATTAAAAAAACATGACGAACTGATTCCATTACGATGCTAAATATGATTAGGTATTGAAAATATTGTTTGCACAAAGTAATTGTGCAATATTGCGCATTTTCAAGACCTATAAAATCAGATACGTATATACACACCTTTTTTATTGTCTAACGTAAAACTGTCCTAATTTTTTTATTTGAAAACAAGGACGATATTAAAAATAATTGTTTCACCATTAGGGGAGAATTTGTGTTACATGGTAACACTCGTCTACACGCACACATTCAAACCGTCCGCCATTGCAGTGTCACAGTTTGTCTTAGGTGACAGTCCGTCCGTAATATTCTAGGTCCATGGTTATATATTCTACATTAGCTTAGAACATTATGCAGCAAAAGATTGCAGTAGGACGGTTGATCATTTGTTAATTATTAATATTATACAAGCATGAGACTTGTCTTTCACAACCTACGAAGTTTCAAGCCCCTAACTGAATAAAATTGTTCTCGATATAACCCCTCTCAAACCCCTTAGAAGATTTTCATGTCCTCTATTTAATAAAACCTACTACCTAACTACATTTACGAAGTTTGAAGTTCCTAGCTTATAATAAAATTTTAACCTTTTTAACCCTAAATTTTACAAAACGCTGAAATTACTTTTCCTGTCTTCTAATAATATACCCCAAATACAAAGATTCAAGTCCCGCGCTCGAAAACATGTTTGATATCCATACAAACTTTTAACCCCTTTTTCACCACCTTAGGGGATGAATTTTCAAAAACGCTGAAATTTATTTCCTTGTATTTTAATTTAATATATTTTTGCAAAGTTCCTAGTTTTAAATAAAATTTGCACCCCAAGACGAACTTTCATCCCCTTTTTAACCCCCTTAGGGGTTGAATTTCCAAATACGTTGCGATTACTTCTTTTTGTAATCGGCTACTATGCCTTTCTAAGACGTTTCAAAGCATTTGTAATGGATTCAAACTTTCAACCCCTTTTTAACCCTGTTAGGGGATGAATTTTTAAAAACGCTGAAATTACTTTTCCTGTCTTCTAATAATATCCCCAAATCGCGCTCGAAAACATGTTTGATATCCATACAAACTTTCAACCCCTTTTTCACCACCTTTGGGGAAGAATTTTCAAAAACGCTGAAATTTATTTCCTTGTATTTTAATTTAATATCTTTATGCAAAGTTTCAAGTTCCTAGCTTAAAATAAAATTTTCACCCCAAGACGAACTACCATCTCCTTTTTAACCCCCTTAGGGGTTGAATTTCCAAATACGTTGCAATTACTTCTTTTTGTAATCGCCTATTATGCCTTTCTAAGACGTTTCAAAGCATTTGTAATGCATTCAAACTTTCAACCCCTTTTTAACCCTGTTAGGGGATGAATTTTTAAAAACGCTGAAATTACTTTTCCTGTCTTCTAATAATTTCCCCAAATCGCGCTCGAAAACATGTTTGATATCCATACAAACTTTCAACCCCTTTTTCACCACCTTAGGGGCAGAATTTTCAAAAACGCTGAAATTTATTTCCTTGTATTTTAATTTAATATCTTTATGCAAAGTTTCAAGTTCCTAGCTTAAAATAAAATTTTCACCCCAAGACGAACTTTCATCGCCTTTTTAACCCCCCTTTTATTTCCAAAAACGTTGCAATTACTTTTTTTTTGTGGTCGGCTATTATGCCTTTCTAAGACGTTTCAAATCATTTGTAATGGATTCAAACTTTCAACCCCTTTTTAAACCTGTTAGGGGATGAATTTTACAAAACGCCGAAAGTACTTTTCCTGTCTTTTAATAATATCCCCAACACAAAGATTCAGGTCCCGCGTTCGAAAAAATGTTTGATATCCATACAAACTTTCAACTTCTTTTTCACCATCTTAGGGGATGAATTTTCAAAATCGCTGAAATTAATTTTCTTGTATTTTAATAATATTATTATATCTTTTTACGAAGTTTCAAGTTCCAAGCTTAAAATAAAATTTGAACCCCATACAAACTTTCAATCCCTTTTTAGCACATTGTCATAGCCGGCCGCGGCACCGCCATAACTTGACACCCTTCGGTCAAAACTCCCCCTTGGTGAAGGCAGGCGTGGCTCACTTCGCGAGTACATGCGGCCTGCACCAATTGTGGTGTCTAGCCATAGGAACAGACGCCTACTCGCGCTTGCGTCATCTAGCGGTCAAATGATATCTGTCGTAGTAGACGCGTTTAGTCAGAGAGTGAACTGTACCTAGTTAGTACTATTATTTATTCTGTGGTGAAGGTCGCTAGATGTTCAGTTGCTCATGCTGACTGTACCATAAAATTCCGCCCAGCAACAAACGAAACCGGCTATAACCATTATTTATTTACTTAACACTGCAGCGGGTTATTTAGAGTTTAATCCGGGTGTTTACGGGATTATTTGCTCTGGCCTGTTTATTGTTATCCGATCTATATCGATTTAGCTAAAGACTAGTTAATCGTGTCGGCACCCGAGTGTACAGTAAAAATCAATTAACTAAAATAACTAATAGTCTTGTTCACGGGTAACTGAAGATAGGTGGGTGTCAAAGTTGTGTAGACCGCGCTCGGTCTACTTTCTTGTTGGTAATATCCAAGCTCACTACACTCACAGTGTCACTACGCGCGTTTCGCGGGAAACTAACCGTGGATCGTTCAAAACTGTTAACTAAAAGAAGTCTGAATAAAGCTCAAAAATTACTTCACGGGAATGGTCATGTACAGCGCGCAGGCTTTTTGATGACGATTTGATCACGATTTAGGCTACAGTGTCACAAACTAAAAACTTTTAACATACACCACACATCGGTACAGTTTATTGCGTAATTTACTTATTTAGTCGCTGCGCAGAGCTATAAAAGCGGCCAAGTGCGAGTCGGACTCGCCCATGAAGGGTTCCGTATTTAGGCGATTTATGACGTATAAAAAAAAAGCGGCCAAGTGCGAGTCGGACTCGCCCATGAAGGGTTCCGGATTTAGGCGATTTATGACGTATAAAAAAAACTACATACTAGATCTCGTTCAAACCAATTTTCGGTGGAAGTTTACATGGTAATGTACATCATATATTTTTTTTAGTTTTATCATTCTCTTATTTTAGAAGTTACAGGGGGGGGGGGGGGGGACACACATTTTACCACTTTGGAAGTGTCTCTCGCGCAAACTATTGAGTTTAGAAAAAAATGATATTAGAAACCTCAATATCATTTTTGAAGACCTATCCATAGATACCCCACACGTATGGGTTTGATGAAAAAAAAATTTTTGAGTTTCAGTTCGAAGTATGGGGAACCCCAAAAATTTATTGTTTTTTTTCTATTTTTGTGTGAAAATCTTAATGCGGTTTACAGAATACATCTACTTACCAAGTTTCAACAGTATAGTTCTTATAGTTTCGGAGAAAAGTGGCTGTGACATACGGACGGACAGACAGACGGACAGACGGACAGACGGACAGACAGACATGACGAATCTATAAGGGTTCCGTTTTTTGCCATTTGGCTACGGAACCCTAAAAATGCACTGCCAAGTGTACCGTTCACTGTAAAACACACCTTATTGTTCTTTTAATAAGGTCTTCTTTACTAAATAATTGTACTTATAATTATGTTCAAATACACGCAGTTGAGCCAAATGCAATGATTGTAAAGTTGCAGTGGACATTATTGTACACATTATCTCCATAAGGGTTTACTGATTGCAGCAACAGTAAGTAAAGTACATTACATAAAGTAAGAAAAGTCTTAGTACTAGTGTAAATTTCATTCGATAGCGTGACGTGACGTACGCGTTTGCGTTAAGTGTTATTTTGTATAGGATTTTGAGTTTCCAAAGCGTTCCGCGTTCCGCGTTCCGCTTGGTACGCTGTTCAAAATCCCATACCTACATAAATAGACATAACGCAAACGCGAACGCTCGTCACGTTATCGAATGAAATTTACACTAGGGGGTTCTGTAATTTTTTTTCTCATAAAACCTCTTTACGTTTGTACCTATATCAGGAGGCGCTACCGCAAAAACCGAAATTTGTAAATAGCGGGGATCTTTCTCTTTTAATCCAATGAAGGCGTAATTAGAGTGACGGAGAAAGATGCCCGCAATTTGCGAACTTCGATTTTCGCGGTTATACCCCTGAATGATATTTCAAGCACGCAAGCATTTAAATCTTTATCCAAAGCAAAACGAGAGCAAATAACTTATTATCCATGAAATCCATCTCTTTTGATGTAAATAACCAACTTACCCCTTTACCAGGTTTAATGTGTGTGGGAGGGCTCAAGGGTCCTATCGGTGGTAAATCATTTTTTAGGGTTCCGTACCCAAAGGGTAAAAACTAGGACCCTAATTACTAAGACTCCTCTGTGATCTCCGTGTGTCTGTCTATCACCAGGCTGTATCTCATGAGCCGTGATAGCTAGACAGTTGAAATTTTCACAGCTAATAACAAATACTAAAAAGTACGGAACCCTCGGCGTGCGAGTCCGCCTCGCACTTAATTGTCCGGTATTTTTTCTGATTATGAAGCATATCAAGCAATTTTTAACTGAAGAACGTTTGAATACATGTTCACCACGTCCTGTACAAATGTAATACTTATGTTAAAGAACTTGAATCGAGTTGCTTGCGACATTCGTGACCCGATACATTTAATTCGTATTCGCATGGCAGTCACACAACTCACGTAACGTATAAGACCTCTAAATTAGGGTTATTTGTAAGCATTTTCAGGGAAATATGTTATTAGACTTGGGTCTCTATGTTTCCCAAAAAGTTTTAAGTCATAATCTATTGTTTGCCCGCATTTTCGTTAGTCATAATTTATTTGGTTCAGAAACGCGTCATTTTTCAGGATTGCCATAAAACAAACCTAACCTAACCTAACCGATCTATATAGGATAACCTAACGAAAATCCTGAAAAGTTAACGGTTTCAGTTGTATGACTAATGATATTATGACAAACAATACATTATAACTTAAAACTTTATGGGAAACAAAGGGACCCCTATAAGACTTATATCGGCCAGGATATGGACCGTGATTACTTTTTGCTCCTCGTAAATAAATTATGACTACATAGCATAAAACAAAGTCGCTTCCCGCGGTCTGTCTGTCTATCTGTCTTTATGCTTAGATCTTTAAAACTACGCAACGGATTTTGATGCGGTTTTTTTAATAAGATAGAGTGACTCAAGAGGAAGGTTTATGCATAATTTGTTAACCCGTGCGAAGCCGGGGTGGGTCGCTAGTTTAGAATATTATAAATGAGTAGGGACTCATCCTTACTAATACCATTCAAAATGCGAAAGTAACTATGTGTGTCTGTCTGTCTGTTACCTCTTCACGATTAAATATACCTATCTGATGAATACTCCACTGGCATACCACGCACACCACGCATAGAAACTAGGTACAACGTTCGTGCATTTGAAAATCGGATTGAATTTCAAACTTACTCCGTTGGAATACGGTAAATAATAGAACGAGTTTTCCAATTGCAGTTACGGCGGTTATGCGAAATACAGTGCACGGCCGGCACAAATGCAATATGCTGGCAATCAATTGAAAGGTAATGCGATGTGTTTCGGTTATTTGAACGCAAATAGCCCGTAAATAGCGACATGGTGTTAAACAGTATTTCGGACCTAATTTCTCTGTACTGTTTGGTGTTTAGCAAAGATAATCTGCCGTATTCAAACTTCAAGATATTCACAAGAGACGACACGTACTAGATCCATTCTAGATACGTTATAGTTTAGATTTCAACTAGTTCTCTTTTGCAGCTCAATTCGGGCAACCAATGTCACTTTTGCGTTAGATAGTGTTAGATATCTATTAGATGTGAATTGGATCTCTAAGTCATATCTTGTGGAAATCGTTCAAGAGTATCTCCAGAATCGCGGAAATGTCAAATTTGACAGGTTAGATCCTAAAAATATCGTTATCGTATCTTGGTGATGTCTAAAAGATATCTTATAGATATCTATTTCAAAATCCGAATCGGGCCCAATGTTTAATACGTCGTCTAAATAAATGACAAACTTACTTATGCAGTTCTTAAATCTTTAAAACGTGACTGATTCTATGGCTTGATAAGCAGAAAACTACTTACCTACCATTTGAACCTTGTGGGTATACTAGAAGTAAATTAGAATTATGACGATCGTGAGTGAGTGAGTGAGTGTGTCAGTGACAAAACTAAGGAACTTTGACGTGGAATAAGTTTAAATTGAATATTTTTGATAATATATCTTAAGCATGTTAAGCCCTATATGTCACTGAAAATTCAGGGTTCTAACTTTAGCCAGCATAAAATACGTCGAAAATGGCCTGAATCGCTTCGAGAAAAGGATCAAACGGCCGTGCCTGTTTGTTTTGCTCGACTTGGCGGATTACGCTCTTACGGAAATGGGAACAGGCGAGTTAACCCCTCGTATGCTTAGACACGGATCCGTGCGTGGGAATTTAAACCTGTTGTTTTAAATGTCAAGGTCACTTTTTCAATTATCAAATCTGACAGGCCGCATACGAGGAGTTAATAATAATAAAATAATAATGTGAGCCTATATACGTCCCACTGCTGGGCATAGGCCTCCTCTCATGTGCGAGAGTACGATACGAGGAGTTAATGTACAAAATTCCTTGTGCGACGCGTCCTTTCTTTAGTAGAACAGAATTTACGGAATGATCATTGTAGATGAATTACCAGCTCGGTCCCTTGGTTATTACCTACACAGCAAAGTTATATCCAACAGGATGCCCTGGGGTCATCTTGTATTCAGTTGTGTTCTATTCTACGGTGCCGGTGATCTCTGGACTGTCTAGTTTAAATTGCAATTCCAGCAATATTCAGACTTGAGATAGATTACAAGAAACAATTGACTAAGTAATAGAAAATACATTAGAAACACGTTTAATACAATTTCCCTAGTAGTACACATCCTTTATTTTTATTTCACACTCTTGTTTTCATATTTCTTGGTACCCTTTTCCGCTTAAGAAACACAACATTTAAAATTTTATGACACTTAAAAATTAAATAAATAATTCGTTATTAATAATCAAAAAATAGTATGAATAGCGATTTGTTTTTTTATTTTTTGAGTAGGTGTCTCCAAGAAAGCTGATAAATAAAAACTTAATCAAATAAGAGGTAAAAAGTTATTTAATGTTGTTTTTATTTTAAACATTTATATTTATGTATGTAGGTATTTTATTGTATATTGACAAAACATATTTAATATTGACTTACCTTACGCTCGGGATTGAATTATAAAATCCTTCGCTTCGTTCAAGATTCAATATACGTCCTAGCCGTAAGTTTGTCATTTAGCTCCCTTGTGACACAACACAATCCACTTTTGTATCGGTTTGAAATGCAAGTGAAACTCGAAATAAAAACGTTCTAAATTCTAAACCTTCTCCAGTTATACTGTAAAATGCAGCAAAACCGTCCCAAATATCCGTTGCGACACAAGATACTCGCAAAACTATCGGGAATGAACACCTGTCACCTACATCTATCTGCGATCGTATTTGGAAGGTTTTCAATACCTGCTTCACATAGATCGTCTGATGACGATTCTGATTTACCAACTTGTTATGGTTATGATACTTGGAGAAGTTGCGGAAAGCGCACACCTGTCAGACGCTCCGGGCCTTTGGCCTTACGCGGAGCTCGGCCTTCGGTCTTCGTAATTAATATACTTGAAGCGAGGAGAATGTCATACCTATACTTTATAACATTTTAAACTCTCGCTTTTTGTACACATATTAATTTTTTTTTTTTTTTTTTATTTATTTACTCAATAAAAAAATACACAGCAATACATTACACATCTTCTTTCGCCAAACTGCATGACAGTTTGTTGGCGAACGGTAGCACTCAACAATCTTCCTTAATCTACTGTGTAAGGTATTAAGTAGGTACTATCGGCAATACACTTACCTGACCAGTCGTTAGGCTTTGTCTCAGTGCAATAAGGTTCAAAACCGGTCAGAGAACTGTGACGCCGATGGAATGTTTGTTAACAGGTAACATACTTAAATACAATCTTATTTCTAGTACTATGCTACATTATATAATAATATGTTTATTCTAAAGAAATTTAACCATTAGGAGCTAGTATCAGGTACCTATGTTGCACTTGATAGCATTATAGGTAAAGTAAGCATTATAGGTTCATACAGACTTATTCAATCAGAATCTTATTATCCAGAACATTACGTCGATAATTGAATGAAATAACTTAAGAACGAAAAACAAGTTAACACCACGTTAATCTGCTTTTGTGTAATTGTCTAATAAAAACACTTTTAGTTTATTTTTAAAGGACAATATGCTACTACAGTCGTCTTCAGATGGGATTACATTATAGATTCTCGGTATTAGGTACTCCCTCGTCCGTTTACCGTAATAGTTATTGGCCCGCGGTTCAACACATTTTTTTCGTTTACATATATTTTTAAACACAACATTTTTAAATTACACAAACGGGTCTACCGCAATATAATTTCATTGTCTTTCCGTGACCACAGCTGGTGCAACTCAGCTGAAACGTCGGAATTTAAGGTAAAAACAAGACCTCGGTAGACCCGTTTGTGTAATTAAATACATACCTATTTTACTTTAGGGGAGGTAACGTTATTATTTTCTAGTTTTTATTCAACCACTTTATCGGCGTGATTGTTTTATGTATCCATGCCAAATTGCAGTTTATTTATATTATTTATATTTAAACTTTTATAGCACTAACGATCACGGAGCAAAGCCGCGGACGGACATGGCGAAACTGTAAGTGTTTCTAGTTGACTACGGAACCCTAAAAAGATAACTCAATATTTTTTTATAAACTAAACAGATGTTACAGACGAAAGCATAGTGACCAAGGCCTTTAGTGCCTAGGCAGCTAGGGCACAGTAACTATAGTAATGTCATAAAATACTTAAAATAACACAAATCATAATTTACCTATGTTCATAAAATAATTTGACCTGTTTCCCAGTTACAATGTAGCTCTGAAACAAAAGCCATGTTTGCAACTCGCAACTAATCTCAAACTGAACACGGCTTTAGTAATGATTATTCAGTGGAAACACTAGCGTACCTAGTTTTAGATGCAAAATTTAGGCAGAACTGGGTCAGCGGAAAACAGCGCAAAAATTCCTCTGATTACAACTCCCGTTGTCCTCATTGAGGGACGCGATGCTATGCAAACCATCCTAATGCTGTCTTTGCATTTAAGCGGAGATGAGCGGATGCGAGAGGAGCATTGACGTATATCTCAGGACGGGCCTTACGGGCACTAAAATGGTACTAGTTCAACGGTGTTACGAATTCGAGCCAATCGTGCAGTCTAACGCAACTAGTTGCATCCAATCGCGCGCGTGATGCGAAGTCGCGCGTTGTAGCGGTGTCACACTGCTGTACTGGCCCCATTCATGCCCCATTCTTATTGACCGTAAGGCCAGTCCTGAGATATAGGTACGTCAATGGAGAGGAGACGTAGGGTAATAATGTAATCAACCAATAGCATAGGTTGTAATCCACACTACTCTTCTCTACTCGGCTGGATTACAACCGATAGGTACTATTGGTTGATTCCCGCACGGCTCCTTATCTTATAATGTGTTTATATTTTGTGGGTGTTTTTTTATTTAACTTTATAGTCCTATTATAAATAACCTAGCCTAAGAGAGAAAATAAATAAGTAGAATAATAAACACTGCTTTACACGTCACTAAGGGTCGGTTGCACCAAACTGTTGGTCATCATTAAAGAGTTCGCTAAATTTTACTATATGGAAAGTTTCATAGTAAACCGCTGCGGCGCTGGGTGAAGTTGATTAGTCTTTCAAGTGCGGATGGTGCAACTGGCACTAAGTAGCTCAGTTTGAACACGGCTCGAGGCGGAAAACATCGTTACATCGCACGCCACTGTTTGCATACGATGCGAGTGGACTCAAACACAGGCTCTTGAACTATGAAATACAAACAATACTACATCAGAAATACTCAATTCAATTATTTATTTACTTAATCAGGAGATCGATATAGTGCTGATAAATGAAAATGAAAAACATCTGCAAATCCGGGTAATGATCATAACCCTTCGAGCAACAGGGAAGGGAGTCGGCATTCGCACTTTCCCCTCTGCCGAGATACAAGATCAACTGTGCATGCACACAACTAGCGCGGTGCGTGTTGTGACTCATCCGTACACAATAAAGAGATCGAGGTGTGCAAGATTTGTCTTTGACGTGTGCCATTTTCTATGTATTTGTATCATTATTAAAGATTGGATTTTGTATGTAGTGAGTACTTCGTACTTCTCACGACTGTGTGCACGGTTCCTCCCGCAAAAAATGGCAGAATGATTTGTACGGTGAAATATCGCTTGGGCTCCTCCCATCGACGTGTCGGAAGCCGGTGTTGCTCGAAGTCATAACCCTGCCCGAAGTGAGGTAAAATTGCCAGTTTCATACCTTAACCCCTGAGATTCGTATCCGAATGGCCTTACGCTCCTGTAACAGCCAGTGACGTCACTTCATTCCCGATTTACATGTCAAAGCCTGGATTAACGCTAACGTCATTATGCTAAACTCAGGGCCTACTGCGAACACCGAAGTTCACTACGTCTTTCTCTGTCACTCTAATTACGCCTCAATTCGTGTAAAAGAGAAAGATGCCCGCAACTGCAAACGCGGTAGACCCTCTGCCTTTACTGCTTCACGCTATACTGACACTTATGTATATAGAAATATAGTTGATAATCGCGTGGGAAATGACGTGGAGTTACGAGTATATCGTTTTAGTGAGATATCCCTTACTAGCAAAACGACGTATCTCCACTTTTTTCCTCATTCGATTAGCATACTTATATTTTGTACCTATAAGTGTTAGAATACCCTGAGATATGACGGAGAATTGAGGATGTTTTGTTTTTGTGTGCGGAAGTTACTGCACTCTGTGCTGACCCTGGAGTACAGATTACCAATAATAGATGGCGTTTTGTAGTTTTCTCTTCAAATATCTGGATGAGCGTCGTCCGTCCTGTAAATTAAAATGGAAGAAAAAATTTAGTCGCAGTGATCTCGTATAAAAATATAGGTTTATTGATTTTAGAACGTGCGAAATTGAACATTTAGTTTTTTTACAGGTATTTTAAACTTACTTAGTAAGACAAATTTCTTATCACATTGATAATTTCATCCAAATAATAATGGAATAATTGTAATTTTTAGTATATTTTGTCATTTTTGGCCATGGGTTGTAGTTTTGGATACACCAGAACTGAATTGAGCTCATTATGTGCTCCATCTAGAGTGTAATCTGTGGGCTGGAAGCAAATTTGCATGTATTTGTCGTTGATGCAATGATAACTTCCAAGGCAGAAGCCTTAGTCCTGTAGATACAATTTACCGCGTTTATATTACGTTAGTATGTTAATACACTCCAGAGCAATAATAGGGACCACTTTGTGTACAAATGTTCATTTAAAATGACCCTTTTTCATTATTGTTCATTGTATGATCTGCTTTATTACGGTCATGTTCACTTAGTAGTCACCTATAGCATTATATTTTGGGGTAACTCAGTAAGTTGAGGTATGCGAAAATTATTTTATTATGACTGTCAAAAAATGTTACGAGTTAGTACCTATGCAAAAATTATGCATTTATTTATTTGGGTTTCATTAGCAAAAATTTTGCAGATATTGAAATCTGTGCAATTTTAAAATAAATTATTAATAGCGTTAACAAAACAATAAAAAAACAGTTCGACTACAATACCTATATTTAAATCCAACTACACATTAGTTTGGTTTGGTGGTGTTGGTTTTTTGAGTGATGAAAGAACAGACATTCACATAGGTATATTAATATGTGAATGTCTGTTCTTTCATCACTCAAAAAACGGCTTTACAGGATTTCAATAAAAAAAACATACATTTCAGAATAAAAAAGAGACAGAGGTTAGTTTTAAACAGCCACTGCAGCCAACAAACAAGTAAAACCTTAATTAGTGGCCATTATGACTAATTTTTCCATTTTCTTTTCCGCTCTACATTGCACCGTCTGACATAAAAAAGAAAAGCAAGTCATAATTAGCGCACTCTCCTTTCATGGCGCTGAAAAGACGCCATGTTTTTTCTTGACACTATTTAAAATCATTAAATAACGTTACAGAAAGTTTAGCTTTTGATTTCTTTAGTATACGTTTTTTAGTCTTTTGGTTACATTCTGGTGGCAACTAAAGTACTGTTGTGGTATTTACTGCTGCAGCGTTTTCATTGTATATTTTTGATAAATTGCGTTACCCTCTATAAACAATGAAACTATATCGCGGTAGACCCAAAAAAGAATTATTATTTAGTTTTTTTTTTTTTCGAATGTCATATTATATGTTCCTAGTAAAATCTGTTTGACCTATAAACTGATATTTCATCCCTCGTGTGCGGTAACCTTAACCGATAGGTTATTTACCTGCATCGCGTGCGCCGTCCTGCCGGATTTTCCGGTCCGCGATACCGGGTAACTTACCGCATACCTACATAATATCTACTGATTTTACACGAGAAATAAATGAAATAGGGTTTTCTCCTACTAGTCTTTTTAGAAGTGTCAAAACGATTTTGCTAATATGGAATTTATATGAAACATTACACCAGCCATACTCTAAGTGTGTTCCGCGGAACCCTAGGGTTCCGCGACACCCCTGCACCCCTGCAGAATTCCGCAAGAATTTAGAACACTATGCTTTAGTCGCCTCGAAAAATTTTACTATGCCGCCACCGTATTGTAGGGTACCATCAAGTATTTCGCTTTCCAAAAGGGTTCCGTCAAAAAAAAGATTGAGAACCGCTGCATTACACAATGACGTTGCGGTCAACTCACCTACTTCTTATATTTCTATCCGATTTATTAAATATAATGTAATAAATCAAAGTCCTTGGTACAATCATTTACTTTTAATTTACTCCAACTACTTACTTCTACGTACACTCTTAAACAATCTTAAGTTCACAAGCAGTAACCTTCGTGCTAAATTTAGTGTTACTCGTTCCAGCGCCAAGCGAGAATGAGTCTTCCACCCCATGGTACGTTATATTTATACTTTTCTATCATTAGAATTGGCGGGTAGGAGAGAAGGGTCATTTTCGCGAGTACCGACAGATTAATTAAAAAATATTCGGGTAAACACTGATCATATTTTCAATCACTACCCACTGAATGCCATTAGTTAAACCTAACTTACACTAAATAATTATAATTTATTCTCAAAATCTTATGAAATATCACACTCGGCCATCCGACTGCGTGCTACCTCCGGTGCACGATCAACAATAATATCACACTCGGCCGTGTTGCCTAATTCCTTTCCAATCCTATTTTAGATAACAGTAGTCTGTTTATACAATACCAATACTCTTCATTGTACACCTGATTACAATAAAATAATACAAAGAATTACAGCAACTCAAATAGAGGTAAACTACAAACGGTAATTTCGCTAAAAATAATTTAAACAATTATTTAATTTATTCATGGTAGCAGGTATTGCAGATGTAAATGTTACTTATTTATTCTTCAGACTAATATTAATGTTACTTAAAAAGGGATATTTAAAGACTTATTTACACTACAAACCATGAAAAGGTTCACGAAATATATGTACATTAATAATAAAAAAAAGAAAGAGGTCTATTAACCCCCCTCGACCCCTTTACTTTACAACATCATAAATCCTCAAACGATTAGTCATTTTAGCTACATAATCATCATACTTGTGAGTTGACCAGCGCATTATCGATTGGCTGATTATGATGTTTACCTTAATTACACGTAGGATTATAGACACATTACTATCGGCAAGTACCTATAGAATAAACCCAAATTTATTGCATTGATTTTAGTACTGTAAAACACTTTTTTTCAATTAAGTTCTCTGACAAACATGGTGCGATCACCAACATTTAGCCTGATACATTAAAATAGAAATAATGAACAAACTTTCACAGCATTTAGCAATTATCATCGATAATTAACTAATCTCTTTATATGGTCGTGATTAAATTTACTACGTTCAAATTTTAGACATAGGAACTGTTTTATGGAAATAATGTTTTAGAAGCTACGTAATTACATTAACGGCTTAATTAGGCATAATGTAATTAACAGTTGTAATTATCTAACGTTTTCTCTCTGAAATCAAATTAATTTGGTCACTTACATTATTGTAACCCTTCAAGGGTGTACGATTACAATACTAGCTACAAACTTGATGATGTGAGCGTGGCCTTGACTCCCGCGATCCTTCTTCGTAAGAGTCATCAGAGAGAAGCCACCCGCGTCAGCGCCTCCTGTGGTGACGACATCTGTCTTTAGGCACCTCACGCTCGGCTGTCGCAGTGTTCCGCGTCATCTGTCCACCGTCGCTGACCTCATTTTTCCCTGTAATTAAATTTCAGTGCGCTGCATGATTGGTTGTTAAAATATATATTTTTTTCACCCTGCACAGCATACCAATGCTTTACCGTGTTTAAATTTAGCACTTGTACATATCTACTTACGAGGGGTGTTCAAAATATTCTCGGTATGAGAATGAAAACAAACAAGTACGAAAAGTTTGATATTTTTATTTTTCAATATACTCCCCCCCTATGTTCATACACTTAAAAGATCGATCAATTATTTTTTTTAATCCCTCGTAAAAATATTTTTTATCTTTCGTGTAAAAATGCTCCTCCACTGCCGCCTTCAATGCTTCATCGTCAGAAAATTTATTTCCACGCAAATCCTTTTTAAGATTGGGGAGCAAAAAGAAGTCGCTGGGGGCTAAGTCCGGACTATACGGTGGGTGAGTAACAGTTTTAAACCCACATTCAACAATAGCTGCCTTGGCAATATGAGCAGTATGGACGGGGGCGTTGTCATGCAGAAGCAGAATACCTTTGGTTAACTTTCCTCGCCTCTTTTCTTTAATTACATCCTTTAATTGACGTAGAATGTTAGCGTAGTACTGTCCTGTGATATTTACACCTTTTTCTTTATAATCGATTAGTAATACTCCTTCACAATCCCAAAATATCGTGGCCATGACCTTGCCAGCTGAAGGGATGACCTTGAACTTCTTGGGATGAGCTGAACCCTTAATGTGCCACTGCATGGACTCTTGTTTACTCTCTGGGTCATAATGATGAACCCAGGTTTCATCTCCAGTAACTATTCTTTGCAGCACCTCATCAGGATTTTCACCGCACAGGTCAATAAAATCGGAACAACAAGCTACACGCATGTCTTTTTGAAGCCGAGTCAGCATTCGCGGAACCCATCTTGCACTTACTTTTGACATATTAAGATGGTCATGTATAATATCATGTACGGTACCAATAGAGAGATTGGTTACTTGTGCTATAGATTTTACCTTCACTCGACCATCTTCCAATATAAGTTTTTCCACTTTATCAATATTTTCTTGTGAAGTAGCTACTACAGGCCGGCCAGGTCTAGGGTCATCTTCAATACTCTCCCTTCCGCGTTTAAACTCGCTTGACCACTTTTGAATGGTAGATAAAGAAGGAGCAGACTCACGGTAAACACAATCCATTTCCTCTTTTATGGTTTTTTGATTTTTAACCTGTTTTGTCAAGAATTTTATCACGCATCGATGTTCTAATTTAGTTAACATTGTCAATTCGCACATGATGTTCATGTTTGTTCAGCAATTGCAGAAAAACAAAAGACTATCTCGGTTCGAATTATACTTTTTTTGAATGTCAATGAATAAACCTTAGCGGCCAGTAACGAAAGAAATTTTAGAAGAGGTCGTAAGATATCAATACCGAGAATATTTTGAACGCCCCTCGTATATGTACTTATAGGTACTTACTTCAATCAATCAATTTTCCTTCCCATAACATACATGTATAAACATATATTAATCAAATTTAGCACATCATTATTGTTTGACGGTTACTCACTCTCTAATTTACACTAATTGTACCTACCTACCTATAGCGGCTATAGCATATCACCTACACAAGGAAAGTGATTCTTTAGACTCATTGATCAGACTATTTATAAACTTTTTGAACTTTCTGAACTTTCTGAACTTTCTGAACTTTCTAAAATTTCTGAACTTTCTAAACTTTCTGAACTTTCTGAACTTTCTGAACTTTCTGAACTTTCTGAACTTTTTGAACTTTTTGAACTTTTGAACTTTTTGACTCTGAACTCATTGAACTCTTTGAACTCTTTGAACTCTTTGAACTCTTTGAACTCTTTGAACTCTTTCAACTCTTTCAACTCTTTGAACTTTTTGAACTAAGCTCGTACAAAATACTACATCCGTGGACTCTGGCAGCACACCTACATGTCCGCACTCATAACAGCACATCTACATGGCTGTAGACTTTCTAGCTGCGCACTACATGACCGCACTCATAAACAGCACATCTACATGGCTGTAGACTTTCTAGCTGCGCACTACATGACCGCACTCATAAACAGCACACCTACATGGCTCGACATATAATCTTACTAAATAATCAAAGCGAGCACACATAAATTGGCTCATTAGACATTGGGTCTAGCTATAACATACCACCTCCAAACCTACATGGTACCAGTAACATATTGGTCTTAGTATCCATTTGCAATGAACTCAATAACAAATCTCATGTGGTTTGTTTGTCCTGTTCCCAATGATACCTACCATACAAAACATATATATTTTTATTTTATTTATCCAAACCACTTATCATAGGATCAAGCTCTAGTGTACGCAGTATAATATTAAATATACGTAGGTAAT
The DNA here is from genome assembly GCF_948474715.1 of Cydia amplana. Lineage (NCBI taxonomy): Eukaryota > Metazoa > Arthropoda > Insecta > Lepidoptera > Tortricidae > Cydia > Cydia amplana. Next base: position 20,148,217 of record NC_086071.1, read on the forward strand.
AACGTGGCAACTAGATCGTTCTTCGCGTACTCAGGTAATGAAACATCAGGTTCACGAACAACATAGCACTTACAAGGTAACTAGCCATTAAATCTGGTTTTTAGGGTACCGCCTACACGATATGTTCCCATAGGTCATATACACAGACAACAGTTGTTTATCAATCAGCGCTAGAACAGGTGGCTCTATTATTTAATAAAGCTGGAGCATTAACAGACCGCGCGCGTCGTGAGCATAACCCGCCACCAACTCAATATTCTTACAGCCGGTGACCGAAACAATAAAAATTGTAAGGCAACTCAAAAATAAAAATAGTCTTGGAGTCGACGAAATGCCGCCCGTTCTTATAAAGTTAGCACAGCCACTGACAAAACTGATTAACCAGTTATTTAATCAAGGAATATTCCCGGACTTACTTAAAATATACATTATTAAACCCATATTTACAAACGGTGACGTAATCAATCCAAACCAATATCGTCCTATCGCACTCTTACCCGACCTTATCTTAATAAATCGAGTCTAAGACAACTTTTTCGTAAAGTGCAGCATTTTATCGTTTACCTTTTTTTTATCAATACACATCAAGAACATCTAGACAATAGAACACATAATTTAGGATTTTTGCTAGCCATGACATAAGCGTATGAAAAAATATCACACGAAATCTTACTCTGTAGATTGTACGGGATGGGAATACGCGCCACTGCGTATAATTGGTTCAAACCAAATCGTACCTCGGAAACCGTAAGCAATGCGTCTAAGTAGACCACGTTGATAAGGAGGAATTAAAAACTGTGACATCAAAATCGCGTCATATTATTTGCTTAATACCTACTTCAGGGAAGCGTTGGTGGATGCCTACTATTTCTGACATATACCTGTTAAAGACCTGCCAAAAATACTTAACACAGACACAACCTGCGTTATGTTTGCTGACAAAGCCTCTCTATTGTTTAGTAGCAATAACAACTCCGAATGTAGGTCACAACTTCAGAACATTTTTAGTTCCGTACCGAAATGCGTCGGTGAACATAACTTAGAAATTAACTTGAAAAAGACCAAAATCATATAACCCACCCACAAAAATAAACCATTGGAACTAAGTTAAACACTGCATCATGTAATATTAAAGAGGTCGCGGTATTCAATTTGTTAAGTATAGCCATAGATGCGGGCATGAATTAGAAGATCCATGTACAAAATATTAAAACGAAATAGTGGAAATTTGTATATGCTTAACATACAGAGAAAGAATACACTTCGAGTATTCATTATCTGCATACTACGCGTACACATGGCTTCGGTACGCTGTAGTCCTTTGTGGTGATAGTGTCGAGGCTGAACAACTTTCTATAATGCAGAAAAAGTGTATTCTAATTATGACGAATGTGCGTAAAGCAGATAGCTGCCGTCCGTACCTTGTTCGTTACAAACTATTAACACTGCCCTGCATCTATATTTTGCAAACTGCTCTTCTTGTTCGCGAAAACCCTCATTTATTTGAACAAAAACAGGATAAGCAAACTATCTATCACGAACTTGCAATTGTGTAGAAATGGTCCACATTACACATGTATCTTAATAACTAATAAAATTCCATACCTAATTAAGCAACAGAACCTCCATGCGATCTAGAAAACTAAATTACAAAAATGATAACTAGATAATTGTTACATATTTACCGTAACTTCTTTTTAAAATGTGTTTTTCAATTAAAAGCCACATCCAGATAACTATAATCTTTAAAAACATTATTTTGTAATGTATGTGACATAAACTTTCTTGTAATTGTATCATATCTTAATGTATTACTAATTTAGGAAACTTTATAGATTTGTTAGTACGCATGATGATTAATTAATTCTATTTTATAATGACGTCATAGATTGATTTACTGAACTGTATCACAGGACGTCATGGACCGACCTACTGATCTGTATGCAACACCTTAATTATAATAAAATGTATGTACATGACTTAACAATCAATAACTGAAATGGATATTTCCACGCAATACTTTATCAAGGTGTCGATCTTTGGGGTACAGCTGCTGATCGCGATAGACTGCTCAGAATGCAAAAACGTGCCCTTTGTATAATTGATGGCAAACCCACTGACTATCCTGCACAATCTCTATTTAAACACAAAATATTAACCACTAAGTGCTTACTGTATGTTTGTCAGAACAAATATACACTTGTACAAGTGTAGTGCATCTAACCGTAGTCGCCCAGCTCGCAGGTTGCCTGTCCTGCTCGCTCCTAAATACCGGCTCACGAAGTCGCGTAAGTCGTTCAAGATCATGAACCAACAATTTATAATTCAGTGCCGACTGGCATAAAGGAATCAAAAGTGACAATTCAACAAAAACTGAAATCATTACTTCTAGAACACGCTTATTACTCAATTGACGAATTTATATTATCTATGCAAAACGATCACCGATTCCAACACCTCGTATTGAATGGGGTTCGAAGTCCTAAGGGTTGCCTCCCATTATTAATTACTTAATTACCTAATAATACTATATCATTTTAACTTAAATTGAATGACATTGCAAAATGTAATTATTTTACCAATAAAAATCTGTATAACAAAGACATTAGGGTCTGACTATGGTACACCACCTACATGGTGACTAACTTCATGCTAACTACACTATTACCCACCTACATAGGTAACTAGACATTCGATTTGTTGCTATCCAACCACCTACATGGCACTCATACATAGGTACTAATGACAACGTGTCAGCATTTATTCATTTCAGAAACCAATCAAAGGCGTTATCATGTATGGCTTTACTTATTAGATCATTTAGCTCATACTATGTAAATAGATTAAGTTCAGTATTCGAAAGTCACGTAAGTATATAATATACATCATGTAAACACTTTCAATTTAACGACGGCATAACAACCGAGCACTTCTGTATATTTCTTCACAATATGGGCTATTTAAATTTAAAACCACTCTGTTAAATAATACTTCCTTTAATGACACTAAAGTTACTTGCCTATAACCGTACACGTACAATTATACATGTTTGTATCTTGATTGCTAACGGATTCATTAAATATTTATCCAAATCGTATTCATCGTATTCAATTTTACTATAATCGCGATCACGTATCATCGTATATGCCTATGCTCGGCAAAACATCGACATTACACAAATAAATAACCTACTACTACACTGTACACACGAATTGTAAGTAAGTATTCAAATTCTAAGACACTTGTAACCACGGTCTTATCTTATAACATGGATCTTGTAAAAAAATAAGGTTCACTCGCTCAATGCCTGTATCGATTTCGATTACCAGCAGAATTCTAAATTATGTAATAAGTCTGCATTTGTTACTTTAACTTGACCATGATCGCGTATCTACACATTCTTAATTAGATTTTGAGATTACAAGTATTACAACTTAAAACTTACTACCATAACGTCTGAGTATATAAGACATGTATATATATACTAGGTACTCACACGTTCTAGTCCTTTTGTGGGCGCCGTTGATCCCCGCTTCTGACTTGTAATAAATCAAAGTCCTTGATACAATCATTTACTTTTAATTTACTCCAACTACTTACTTCTACGTACACTCTTAAACAATCTTAAGTTCACAAGCAGTAACCTTCGTGCTAAATTTAGTGTTACTCGTTCCAGCGCCAAGCGAGAATGAGTCTTCCACCCCATGGTACGTTATATTTATACTTTTCTATCATTAGAATTGGCGGGTAGGAGAGAAGGGTCATTTTCGCGAGTACCGACAGATTAATTAACAAATATTCGGGTAAACACTGATCATATTTTCAATCACTACCCACTGAATGCCATTAGTTAAACCTAACTTACACTAAATAATTATAATTTATTCTCAAAATCTTATGAAATATCACAATAATTTCTGCTTAAAAATGACTGCTGTCTATGTTTTTCTAATAATTATATGGTACTTTAATTAATGCGTGGTGTGAAATGATTTATTTTATAATAGAGATTATGCACGGTTATTTTTACGAAAACCTTGATATAATATGTACTGCCAAGATATTTACTATATGTTTTAAAGTGGCACATGAAAGAAATATCTAAAATATTGAAGTAATCTTACACAAAAAAAGTAACACACAAAAAACGTTTTGGCACCCAACGTGGGGCAGGGGCTTTTTCATGGTGCGGGTCGTGTCTCGGCCTCGGATAAATTATAACCTTAAAAATAATCAACGTCAAAGATTTGGGTAAAAACGTTACCTAGAGAAAACTAATGTCTTTCTTCTGGACAGTAAAACAGTATTGGCGTCCAACGTGGGGCCCGCCTTTTCAAGGAGCGGGGCCTGCCTCGTCCCTGCCTGAATAAAATTATAAGAGAAAGAGACGAGCTTATGCCTAACAACGAGTGTGACAAAGATGGATGGAATGAGAAAATTAACCAAAAATAACAGATTTCTTCATAGGCACAGAAATAAATACCTATGGAAGTATTTTTGTGCTCCTCAAGTTTGAGTATAACGTATCTATGGTTAAATAATATAATTGAAGATTGCTCGGCGGTTTGACTTATATAGCGGTATAACGTGTTTAACCCATTTAAAGCGAGAACGCAAGGGACCGTATATACACATTTTTTCATATGGTAAAATGTACACGTGTACAGTATACGTTGGACAATTCAAACTTCCCTTATAATCCCTGTTCCCCGTACTTCAGCTGACAATTAATTTGTTCACTAAAGTTAAACAGGGGATTACCGCTTACGACCCAGCGCTGTGACAAGCCTGTGGACTTGTCTGTACTTTAAGTTGTACAGCGTAAGGTCGATATTCCAACAGAAATTTGTAAATCTGCTAAGGATGTAAGTATTTTATTGCAAAATGGAGAGATACTACGTTAACAAAACCAAAACACACGTGTGTGCATACGTGAGAAAAATGGCAAAGTTAGATTATTATTTTAAACCGCCACCACCTCCTCACCGTCACCGTAAATGCAAGCTCCTGATGACACTCCTCGGTACGGAGTGAAGCATGTCGAGCGTTTTCGACTTAAAATACGTGAGTGACCCTTGATATCTAATTTTGTACACATAATTATTTAATTACACAAACGGGTCTACCTCCGGTCTATCTCCGTTGATATTTGCTGGGACGTCACTCATACGGGTATTTCTTCGATCTACGCGGCCAAAACTCAATTTTATAAAGTGTACGCCAGGTAGAAAAGCGACTACCTGGGTCAAAGGTGATTCTACTTTTATTTAGAGTACGCCGTCAACATATGAGCCGTCGGAAATCGATCGTCCCATCAGGTGTATGTGTCTGTTCTCGGCGTTCTTGCGCAAACGTTAACTTTATCAGCGACTACTTGTGAATTTAAGTAAAGTAGTGGAAGAAAAGTGATGGATCCTGATACTACAGTTAATGAACTATTATTTTAATTTTTTTTTATCATATATAAAATGTATTCATTATTTTTATGGGTTTTGAAAGTTAGTCGTTTTGCATGGTATTTTTACGCATTATATTTCTTATGCTAAGGGTTTAGTTCTACTATTTGGTGAGATACGGTTTCGAATCCTGTTGTATTTTGAACTTGAAGTCTTTTAAAAGAGAATGCTTTGAAATTTAGCTGCGGAAAGTCCCGGATAAGCATTATTTTTGGACCTTGAAGTTATGACGAGAAAATGTACTAAATCCTCGTGCATGGATCTGGTACTATAAAAAAATGCATTGTTTTCTATAGGGTAGCTGTCTGAAGAGGCTGCCGAGGCCTGGAATAAACACTTCAAGACATATCGTCGAGAATACGCCAGAAAATTTACCAGGGAATCCTGCAACAGGGATATTCTAAACAGATTACTTTTCAGCTCGGACCCTCTCTTGATGAGTGTCATGAGAAGCGTAAAAAAGAATAAAATTTTAATTTATATATATAAATTAAATAAGTATTCATTCTTCTATATATATTCTTATTTCTATATATTATATATTTATTCCTATATTATTATATGTGTATTTATTTATTATATATAAATATAATATTTTTCTACTCATTATACTTTGTTTTAATTATTTAAACTATTTACAAGTAGTTTCTGCACGAAAATAGTTTTGGCCGCATAGATCGCTCAAATACCCCTATGTGCGTCAGTCTTTCCGTCACGACAGCTGGTGCAACTCAGCTGAAACGTCAAAATTTAAGGTAAACACAATGAAACTATATCGCGGTAGACCCGTTTTTGTAATTAAATAAGCAATGGATTTCTCAGTACTTACCGCTATATCCACATCTGATCAGCCAAAATGTACGGAATATAACCTTTATTCGCGTAAATAAGTTTATGGACACAATATGGAATTTGAGAACGTATTGTCATAATGTCACGGGACTATCTAATTACCGTTTCATGCGACTGCCGACTGCCGTCCAAAACGGTTGCTAACTTATTTACGGACTCGTGGTCCGGTCAAACGGAGTTAACGTATTTGGGGTTTACAGTTCGGGTTTTTTTTTTATCACTACATTGAATAAAACAAAGTCGCTTCCCGCTGTCTGTCCATATTGTATGCTTAGATCTTTAAAACTAGGTACGCAACGGATTTTGATGCGGTTTTTGTTAGTAGTGTGATTGAAGAGGAAGGTTTATGTATAATTTTTAACCCGTGCAAAGCCGGCGCGGGTCGCTAGTACACGAGTATAATAAACTGATCGGCGATTGGCTCTAGTCACACCTGATGGAAAGTGAAAACAGAACCTAAGATGGAGCTCACCGATTCAGTAATAGCCTATTCACTCTTGCTTCTAAGAGACCGAGGCCATATTTCTCAGGGAATACAGATGAAGGGAGCGCATTCCATTCCTTAGCCGTCCTTATCAAAAAAGACGCAAATCATATTAAGTGGAATACAGCTGAAAGAATCATAAGGATGTCTATTGTCTATCTATTATAACAATATTTTCGCCGAAATGCTTGCATGTTTGAAGTCAAATAGGTATGTTGTGCAAATCAAGCTATTGGTAAGCTATTGGTAAGGGGGCGGGTAAGTGGGACATGCGGTAAATGAGACATGCGGTAAGTGTGACATGCGGTAAGTGTGGCTGGCCTTCACATTAGGACCTGTTTACACACTGATTAGGGTTTATTGGGAGTTCATACATTTGGTACTTACTTGCGTTTATCGATGTGTAAATATTCCCCAATGTAAGGCTAGTCACACTTAGGATGACTCACGCTAAACCAGGCCGGGACTGGGCCGGAGCTTCCGGCGCTTCGTTTTCTATGGAAAGCACCATGTAATCACCGATCAGCCGTTATAGAGAATGACGTGTGGCCCGGGCCCGGCCCGGTCTGGCGCGAGTCGTCCTTTACACGTATTGACCTTATATCAAACAAGACATACTTTTTCAGACTTGAATATTCTATTTTCAGTACCGATCTTCTTAAAGTTAATTGCTATTCAGACTTGTAACCAGTAACCTCCTACAGTCAAACGCCTACCGCCAGTGTCTGGCGGGTCCACACCTACCATACAGCCCGAATTCGTTCTGCATACTTAGTGCCTCCGCTGCCGCTGTCTTGCGCGGGTGCACGGAGCGGGACCACGCCCGCAGCAAAGAGAATAGAGTATATAGAGAGTTACTGTCATGGTAAATTATGTAGCCACAGTACATTTACTGCCATCTATCGACAGAAAATTAAAACTGTTAGAACGCCATTTCACTTTGATCTTTATTCTTTCACTGATATGTGTCAATTTGTTAAATGGTCAGAAATTAACGCCAACTACTCGAGACTAGGGCAAAGGTATGGTGCAATATTTTCGAGCGATGGCGCCATTACCTTTGGCCTACTGTCGATTTTTGTTTATTCGGTAAATATTCGGCAGTGCGTGAACCGAACTATTCGGCTGAATACGAACATTGAAAAATATAACACTTTAAACTCTCACGTTTTTTACACATATATAATTACACAAACGGGTCTACCGCGATATAGTTTCATTGTTTTTACCTTAAATTTCGATGTTTCAGCTGAGTTGCACCAGCTGTGGTCACGGAGACTCTGTGTCTTTCCGTAAAATATTGAAAAATATGCCGAGTTTGCCGAATACCAAATAATTACCGAATATTCGGCCCATCTCTAGTTGATACCTAAGTGAATGATTCCAAAATTGAACCATCCACGGTAAGTGCGGACCCGGCAGAATTTCATCAAGAATTCACGCCACCTCAGCTGCGGCAACCTTAAGTCAACGTTCTAGCAACTCGTTATGATTTACTTACGATGTACAGTCTGCTTAATAACTTCTGCTGACAGTACATAACAAAACCCACGTCACAGAATAAATAATAGTACTAGGCACAGAAGATTCACTTTCTAACAAAACGCGTCTATTACGACAGATATGACCGCTAGGTGACGCAAGCGCGAGGCGTCCGTTCCGTAGCGGTGCGCGGCTACTACTATGACTAGACACCAAAATTGGTGTGGGCCGCATGTACTTGTAACGTCGCCACGAAATCGCGGAGTGAGCCACGCCTGCCCACGTGCTCTTAGAAACCCCTTTGTTCCGCATAAAGTTTTAAGTCATAATATATTTGCCATATTATATATATTTGGTATTTATAATATTATACTCCTAAAACTGAAACCGTAAACTTTTCAGGGTTTTCGTAAGGTTATCCTATAGATAGGTTAAGTTAGGTTTGTTTTATGGCAATCCTGAAAAGTGACGCGTTTCTGAACCAAATAAATTATGACTAACGAAAATGCGGGCAAACAATACATTATGACTTAAAACTTTTTGGGAAACAATAGAGACTCGCTGTTAGGGCCGGTACAGACGGACTGCAAGCAGACTGCAACTGCACGCCTACGTTGCAGTTGGCGTGCAGTTCCCACACAAATTTCAATCGGGTTGCAGTCCGCTTGTATCGACCTTTACAAGCTTATTTTCATCTACAGTCAGCAGCAATAGTTGCTAAGCGGGCGAGGTGTTCAAATGATCTTGACGCGACTTTATTGTTAAGAGAATAAGAGCGCGTCAAGGTAATTTTGAACACCTCGCCCGCTTAGCAACTTCTGCTGCTGACTGTACTTATTTAAGCTTTTAGTTTTAAAATGGCAGCGTAATTTCTATTGTATGGAGCGGTTTTTTGGTGGCGCGTTCTTGTGATACATAAGTTCCCTAAACAATATCTGGGAGACCGAGCTTTGCTCGGAAAACATATAAATGATATAAATCTCAAAATGGGCTTTTCCCCAGAGATTAGACCTAGCTAGATCGATTTTTCGCCGCCGAAAACTCCCATATAGCAAATTTCATCGAAATCGTTAGAGCCGTTTCCGAGATCCCCGAAATATATGTATAAATAGGTATACAAGAATTGCTCGTTTTTTAAAGGTATAAGACACTTTACGCCCACATTTTGATTTTCAAAAGGAAATCTCCTGAAAAGTGAAGGTACAGTCGACGTCAAAAATATGTTAGATAACGTATTTCGCCTTATTGCAAAGGTGTAAAACTGTTAAAATATCTTTGACGTTGACGTACCAGGAAAACATCAAGCAAAAGGAAGTATATCTCTAAACATCCTCTTTAACAAAAAGCAGTAACTTGGTTAGAAAACCAAGGCTCTTACGCCTTTTTGTAGCTAAGATTAGACGTAAGTCCACGTTATTTATTACTCACCAAAAGGTGTATTCGGAATTTGAAATCTTAACTTGATTTGATGATTAAACGGACATGAGAAGCTCGAAGCGCAACTGAAAAGCAATCTAGAAGCGCTATTCGTCATCATCATCACAATTTTAATAGCCTGGCTCTTGTCGGTGGAGTAATCGCCATTCCGTTCTTCTCTCTGCCGCTGTTTTGAGCTCCTAATACGTCACTACATTGATTTTCTCTTTGGCCTGGTCCAAAAACGCACGTCTCGGCCTTCCTCTGCCTCTCTTTTTTTATACTCTTCCTTCAATTATAGTCTTACGTAAATATCGTGCCGTATCAGGTGTCCCAACATGTTTCCCCTTCTGTTTTCAATCGTTTTCAACAAGGTTCTCTTTTAACCTACCAAATGTAATATTTCCGTATTTGTTTTCCTCTCTTTCCAGCTTATACCTTCCATTCTTCTCCATGTCCACATTTCAAAAGCGTTTAATCTGTCCCTATCACGCTAAGCACTATTACATTATTATGAACATAAAGATAGTTTGTTATTCAAGTAGGCATGTTACAATGCGCTTATGAACGACAAATAAAGGTACACCGGCTGAAAAGTAAACGGTTTCAGTCTTAGGAATAATGATAATATGAAAAACAATACATTATGACTTAAAAGTTTATGTGAAACATAATATCCAAATAACAAATCGAGTTGGGTGTTTAGACCCCGAATAGGCCCCTACGTGATAACTCCTCTTCTAAACTTTCATTCTTTATTTATTTTACACTTTTAAAGTGTCGGGGCAAATGAGAAAACTTGAGAGTCGCTTTAAAACTATTTAAAGTGTAAAAGTGTCCATTTAGTGAAGATGTATGGTAACACGTAACAACTAATAGTTGGTCAAAGTTTGTCAGTCAGTAAAAACCAGGAAAACTATCCTCATCCTTTTCTTTTGGGTGCTAGTACTAGTGTTAGACAAAGATAGTATGATTCTGTCTGTCTTTGTTTGAAATGAGACATTCCTTTGACAAACTATATTTACTCTTCAAAGATTAGGGGAAAATGGGGGCTTTTTGGACCACTTTTGAAATAATCCAAATGGACCCGTTCTACCCTACTTAAAGTGTGAGTATTCAAAATTAGTTTAAATTAACTGTACCCCTAGTGTAAATTTCATTCGATAGCGTGACGTGACATACGCGTTTGCGTTAAGTGTTATTTTGTATGGGATTTTGTGTTTCCATAACGTCCCGCTTGGAGCGCTGTTCAAAATCCCATATAAAAATTGTCATAACGCAAACGTGAACACTCTTCAGCCTCACGATATCAAATAAAATTTACATATTTACTTTTTATGCATCTCACTCGTACTCGCGTATAACTTAGTGCGAGCGTGATGTATAGAAAGCAAATTACGTAGACGTTAGCGTATATTTCAGTGTTGACACTGTCATTGATCAAGATATTCACAAGAGACGACACGTACTAGATCCATTCTAGATACGTTATAGTTTAGATTTCGACTAGTTCTCTTTTGCAGCGCAATTCGGGCAACCAATGTCACTTTTACGATAGATCGTGTTAGATATATTTATTAGATGTGAATTAGATCTCTAAGTAATATCTTGTGGAAATCGTTCAAGAGTAGCTAGAATCGCGGAAATGTCAAATTTGACAGGTTAGATCTTAAACATATCGTTATCGTATCTTGGCGATGTCTAAAAGATATCTAATAGATGTCTATTACAAAATCCGAATCGAGCCCATAGGGACTCTGTTTCCCAAAGACTTTTCTGGTACCTACGTTTTTTTTTGCAGGTTTTTAGAACATTTCAAGCATTTTTGATCAATCTATTTTTTGTTGTAATTTCGTGCCGTTTCCTTCACATAAATTCCGTCAGATATATTTGCTCGCTTGTACGTAGTTTTATTATGCATGTAAATACCATAACCAGGCGGCGTAGCACGGTTGCGTTTTTATCGCTTATCACCATGCCTGCATGTCACGTTCTAACAAGTATGTAAGTGCGAAAGGGACGCGCATAGTGATATGCGATAAAAATGGAACCGTGCTGCGCCCGCTGAACTTGATTTCGCCCAAAATCGTAATACGAGAAAAACCTCCAACATTACAAAGGAAAGAAATAATTCATGCCTTCTTTATTCCTGACTTTGCTCACTTTGACAGGTTTGACTTCCATCTTGAGGAAAAAATCTTTAAGTATTCCTTTTTCACTGTTTTATATTTTCTTGTCGACATTTTTTGGTTAAATTTGGTTGGTTTGAAGAAATCCTCAATCTGGGCGGAAAAAAATATGAAATCACAACATGTACCAAAAACCGGCCAAGTGCGAATCGGACTCGCGCACAAAGGGTTCCGTAACATTACGTAAAAAACGGCAAAAAATATCACGTTTGCTTTATGAGAGCCCGACTTAAATATTTATTTTATTCTGTTTTTAAGTACTTGTTTTTTTTTTCAGTTTTATGCGTTTAGTGCGCGAAGTCGAGTCGCACTTGGCCGGTTTTTCGAATACCATTTCCGCATTTCGCACTAATAGTATTTCATATCCGTTAGCAAACTGACAATGGACCTTTTGTACGAGATATTTATATTAATATGTCATTATGGTTCAAAAGGTGCGAGCTCGATACACAATATTGACAGAGTGAAGGTAAACAAGTAGTAGATACAGTTTTTTTTTAATTTATACAAATCTATAAATATACTTATTGTGTAAACGAGAATTTATATGATGATTTATAGGCTGCAGATACCCTGTGTGAGAGTATATTTTTTTTCTTTATTGGAGAAACAACAGAAGTAACTACAGTAAAAGTGAATGATAAGATTACAGTTCAGAAGATGTGCACCTATTTACCTCCTAAAACGCTCTCACTGAGAACTATACATAATATAGGTAAGGTAATGCTACAGTTACAATGCTAGAGTTCCGGTTCCGGTTGTCATATCGTAAACATCACAGTGTCGCCGCTCCATATAATCATTGCACAAAAACAGTTCCAAGTCACAATTCCTACAATCACATAACGGCCGAACAAGAAACTAAGTGTAACTCAGTGCTTTTAATAATAAACAACACATAATCTACGAGACTACCAGCAAAAATTGGATGTATAACATCGGTGAAACTTCGAGGTTAGTTTTTTTTCATCTAAACTTCAGAACTGTCAACGAACGTAGCACCTGACAGTGCCACCTCAGTGTTGCCAACGAAAAAATTTAAATACATACGTTCCATTACACGTGAATCATGGAAGACCAATTCCAACTGTTATTTGACAATATGAAAATTGAAATGAAAAAACAAACAGAGGAATTAACAAATACAATACTGGATAAAATGGAAGAAAAATTAAAACCCATGCAAGAAGAAAACAAAATATTAAAACTTAAAGTGGAAAACCTGGAAAAAAAGGTGGAGCATTTAGAAAGAGAGAAGAGAAGCAATAATATTATAATTCACGGATTAGCGGAAAAGGAAAAGTCTACACTGGATTTAACAGAAAGTATCAAAAAAATATTTTTGAACGAATTGAACATAATAATAGAGGACTATCACATTAACAAAATCTATCGTATTGGTGTAAGAAATGAAAGTGAGAAACCGAGGCCTACGCTCCTTTCATTGGTTAGTGGGTGGAAAAAGAAGGAAATTATATGAAACAAAAAAAAACTAAAGGAGGTATATATAACAGAAGACTACTCAAAAGAAACTTTAGAGATAAGAAAATCACTGCAGCCGAAACTATTGGAAGAAAGGGATAAAGGAAACTTAGCATACATAAAATATGACAAACTTATTGTAAAGGAAAACACAAGGGCCATAGACAAAAGGAAGAGAGAGCTGTCAACGTCACCACAAGATAATTTACAACCAAGAAAACAACAAACGCTAAGTTCATCAAAGACCAACAGAATTAATGCATTTGATATGATGAGAAGTCGATCCCCCTCCAACTCTCTCTCAACAGTCCCAAAAATAACGAAGCAATAGCAATCAATTACCGGGGATCGGAATCAGAAACCTAATAATGAAACAATAGAAAAGAAACAACCTCCCCCAAGCCGGCTGGTCCCCGTGGGGGAAAAAGACCGCAACCCTCCAGCAAGCACTAAAAATACAAATACAACTAGAACAATAAAACAACCGCAACAGACCCTCATGATTGGAACACTCAATGTAAGATCATTGGCATCAACAAAACAATTTATAGAACTGACATATCTGCTACAAAAAATAAAAATCGATGTACTTGGCCTGGCAGAAGTTAGAAGAATGGGCTGTGCAATTGAAGAACACGAAAACTATATTTTCTGCTACAACGGTGAAACACCTGGCCTATATGGAGTTGGCTTTTTAATAAAAAAAGAACATAAAAATAAGATAATAAGTTTCTCAGCACTTTCGGATCGAGTTGCTTTATTAAAAATGAAATACGATAACCATATGTTTACAATAATACAAGTATACGCACCGACTGAAAAGGCTACAGAGCAAGAAATCAACTCGTTCTACGACACTCTACGGGAAGCTCAAGGACAGGCAGGAGAAAATGTCCTCATTGTCGGTGATTTTAACGCAAAAATTGGCCAGTCGAAAACAGACGACAATGAAAGCTTTGTTTTGGGAAAATTTGGATATGGCCACAGAAATGAAAGAGGGGAGAAACTTATTCAATATGCGTTGGAACAAAAACTGCTAATTATGAACACCTTTTTTAAAGCACGTAAAAATCGCAAATGGACCTGGCTCTCCCCGTGCGGCAACATAAAAAACGAAATCGATTTTATTTTATCGAAGCACCCTGCAAAGATAAGAAACGTACAAGTACTACATGGCTTTGGATTCAGATCTGATCACCGCTTAGTTAGAGCTACTTACATACTGGATCAAGTCAAAATGAGTAGAACATCGTACAAAGCACAACCCAAGCCTTTAAGAACGGAAGAAGATATACAGTCATATTTAATAAACCTAGAGGTCAACATATATCAACTGGAATCACACCATGATGAAGAAGAAAATATTCAATTTTTTTACAATAAGCTTGTTAACTTTATTAACACCAGTCTTACATGTAAGTCGAATAAGAAAGAACTAAGAACCATCGACAAAATACTTAGTGAACCTACTCGAGCTCTCCTTACAAGACGAACTGAACTTTTGAAAACGAAGCAAAAAACTAAAGAAATGAAAAACGAATTGAGCAGATTATTCAAGACAACAAGTAGGGCAATCGATAAGGACTACAAAGATCATAGGAACAAAATAATTGAGGCTAATCTACAAGATTACAGAAGCACGAAAAAAGCCTATAAAAAACTGACCACACACCAAAACTGGATTCAAAACCTAAAAACAACTTCAGGGGAAACCAGGACCAGACAAGACATCATGAGCTGCGCCACAACTTTTTACAAGCAACTATACGACAAAACATTGAACTCAACTTATCCCACCACTTCAAATGACGAAACAATGGAAAACTTCCAAGGCACAAACTGTCTACCGCCAGTGGAGAGCATGGAAGTCACTAAACACATTCAAAAACTTAAAACTGACAAAAGTCCCGGTCCCGACGGTATACAGAATGAAGCCCTAAAAACCGGTGCTGCCCTGTTAACCCACCCACTTACATACTTATTCAACAAGGTTCTCAACACAGGTCAGGTCCCAGAACAATGGAAGCGATCCGACATAATTCTTCTCTACAAGAAGGGAGATCCTCGAGATATTGCCAATTATCGCCCCATAAGCCTTCTTTCAAGTGTGTATAAACTGTTTACATCAATCCTGCAAACCCGATTGAACCCACAAATCGACAAACTTCAGCCGATGGAACAGGCGGGATTTCGTTCTGGATTTTCTACAACAGACCACATACAAGTAATGCAGCAAGTGATAGAGAAATATAAAGAGTTCAACAAGCCACTTTATATTGCTTTCATCGACTACGCCAAAGCGTTTGACTCGATCTCCCACGATGCTATTTGGGAAGCTCTGAATAAATGTCACATAAACGAAAATTACATTAGAGTACTGAAAAACATCTACAAGGGTAGCATAAGCCAAGTCAAACTAGAGAAAAGAGGTCCTGACATACCAATCTGTAGAGGCGTGAGGCAAGGAGACCCCCTCTCACCCAAGCTATTCATAATTGTGTTACAACTCATTTTTGATAACCTCAATTGGCAATCAGAAGGGATTAGAGTCAACAGAGACCGTCTTACTCACCTCAGATTCGCGGACGACATTGTTCTATTCGCAGAAACAAGGAATGGGTTAGAAAAAATGATGAATGATTTGAACACAGAAAGCGAAAAAGTAGGCCTAAAAATGAACGAAAATAAAACGAAAGTAATGACAAACTCTCACGCAAATACGATAAACCTTAAGGGTAAGCCGCTTGAATATGTAAAATCCTATATATACTTAGGAAAACAGATATCGTTCGAAGACAATAATGAGGAACAAGAGGTCGACCGCCGTATAAATATGAGTTGGAAAAAGTTTTGGTCCCTCAAAGAAATCTTGAAAGGGGATTTCCCCCTCCACCTAAAGAAAGTCGTCTTGGATACCTGTATTCTACCTTCTCTCACCTATGGATGCCAAACGTGGACATATAATAAAATAGTAAAAACCAAGTTAGCAGTATGCCAGAAAGCAATGGAAAGAAGCGTACTAAAAATAAGAAGAATACAAAAAGTAAAAAGCGAACAAATAAGACGAAAAACGAAAATTATAGACGCTTTACATTATGCTCTAAAACAGAAATGGCGCTGGGCAGGACATATAGCACGGTACACGGAGAAGAGATGGACATTAGAGACAACTAGATGGGAAGGACCAACAGGAAAGAGGAAAAGAGCGCGTCCTAGGAAAAGGTGGATAGACGATATAAAAGCGATAGCAGGAGAGGAATGGAGGAAGAGTGCAATGGACAGAGAGGCCTGGCAAAAGCTGGAGGAGGCCTATACCCAAGAAGGGGTTCCGATCACCGGTAACAGTTAAATATAATATAACTATAATTTAGATAAATGTAATTTAATCAAAATGCATGTAAAAAAAAAAAAAAAAAACAAATTGTTGATTGGAAATAAAATGGGCTTTATTATTAT
Source organism: Cydia amplana (assembly GCF_948474715.1). NCBI lineage: Eukaryota > Metazoa > Arthropoda > Insecta > Lepidoptera > Tortricidae > Cydia > Cydia amplana. The sequence continues at coordinate 20,165,034 of NC_086071.1, forward strand.
TCTCTTTATTTATTTTAACTCTTAGGCTAGGTTATTTTATAATATGGATATAAAAATAAAATACAAAAACACTTACAAAAACAATACACAATACGTATAAACATATTATAAAAAACCTAACCTAGGGTGCCGCCAGCAGCGGGGCAAGGCCCAAGCTGCCGGTGGTCAGGGCTGCAGAGAGAGGAACCGGCGGACTATCCGCGCCGTGTCCAAGATCACCGCCTTCTGCATCTGACCCTTGATCCAACCACCTAGCGAGAGTCTCTCAAGATGTTGGTCGAGACTCTTCGCTATTAGACCATTATTATTATTATTATTATTATTATTATAATGCTACAGTACCTAAACTTAACTAAACTTAACGCACACTAGCGACTAGATAGCAATGTAAAAAGCTTTACAAAGAAATTAAGTTGTGTCAGCTAGACTTTCAAGGATTTGGTTTTGAAAACTTGTGTTGTGTTTGTGTTGAAAATGTGAAACATATCACTTACAGGCGGCGCAAAGGTGCGCGGACTCCAAAGTTGTTGCGTGAAGTGTAAAAAAAACCGACCAAGTGCGAGTCTGACTCGCGCACGGAGGGTTCCGCACCATCAACAAAAAATAGAGCAAAACAAGCAAAAAAAAAACAAGCAAAAAAACGGTCACCCATCCAAGTACTGACCCCGTCCGACGTTGCTTAACTTCGGTCAAATTCACGTTTGTTGTATGGGAGCCCCACTTAAATCTTTATTTTATTCTGTTTTTAGTATTTGTTGTTATAGCGGCAACAGAAATATATCATCTGTGAAAATTTCAACTGTCTACGGTTCGTGAGATACAGCCTGGTGACAGATGGACGGACGGACGGACGGACGGACAGCGGAGTCTTAGTAATAGGGTCCCGTTTTTACCCTTTGGGTACGGAACCCTAAAAAGTGTCGGCTCTTATATAAAGATAAACTACTTATTTTAACTCTTACCCACCGGCTCACAGAGGCGTAGAAGATAATTGCGAGCTTTGTTCGGACTCCATTGTGTGCGCGTAACACGGGCATTACACGTCTATAAATATATCGTGTGAACGAGGCTTAACACATGTACTTTACCAGGGGGCCGTTTCTCAAAAGCTTGTAACTTGTAATACAAGTGAAAGTCCCTTTCTAATAAAAGCTGTCACAAAAAGTGACATCCGCTTGTATTACAAGTTACAAGCTTTTGAGAAACGGGCCCCAGATGTTGCCTTTAGTATTTTTCGTTTCTCGTGCTCTGAAAGTCGCATTGTTTATCTATGAAGCGGGTTGAAAGTTAGACGTTCCTGCTCTAGGGCGTTTTACTTTCCAATTCCCTTTTTTTATTACGGAATATTTATATCATCTGTGAAAATTTCAACTATCACGGTTCATGAAATACATCCTGGTGACAGACAGGCGGAGACGGACAGTGGAGTCTTAGTAATAGGGTCCCGTTTTGACCCTTTGGGTACGGAACCCTAGAAAGAACCATTTTGAGCACTTCGCTATCATCCTCATCGCGCTGAGCATATTTGACCAGATGGGAACGCCTACTAATATCATAGACAAAGAGCTAGCTCCGGAAGGTTTACAATTTTAGGATGATTTGAAAAAAATATACTGATTTTTAGGGTTCCGTAGCCAAATGGCAAAAAACGAAACCCTTATAGATTCGTCATGTCTTTCTGTCTGTCCGTCTGTCTGTCCGTCCGTATGTCACAGCCACTTTTCTCCGAAACTATAAGAACTATACTGTTGAAACTTGGTAAGTAGATGTATTCTGTGAACCGCATTAAGATTTTCACACAAAAATAGAAAAAAAACAATAAATTTTTGGGGTTCCCCATACTTCGAACTGAAACTCATAAATTTTTTTTCATCAAACCTATACGTGTGGGGTATCTATGGATAGGTCTTCAAAAATGATATTGAGGTTTCTAATATCATTTTTTTCTAAACTGAATAGTTTGCGCGAGAGACACTTAACAAAGTGGTAAAATGTGTGTCCCCCCCCTGTAACTTCTAAAATAAGAGAATGATAAAACTAAAAAAAATATATGATGTACATTACCATGTAAACTTCCACCGAAAATTGGTTTGAACGAGATCTAGTAAGTAGTTTTTTTTATACGTTATAAATCGCCTAAATACGGAACCCTTCATGGGCGAGTCCGACTCGCACTTGGCCGCTTTTATGATTTGTTTTTAGTTTATTACTATAAAACATAGTTGCCGCGGAGTATAGCGCCTGCTATAGCAGGCGCTATACTCCGCGATTTCGTCGCGTCGGTACAAGTACATGCGGCCCACACCATTTGTGGTGTCTAGCCATAGTAGTTGCCGCGCACCGCTACGAAACGGACGCCTGCTCGCGCTTGCGCCACCTAGCGGTCATAAGTAATAGACGCGTTTTGTTAGAGAATGGATCTTCTGTAAGTACCTAGTATTATTATTCTGAATTCTGTGGCTATACAATGGAAATTACGCTCTCATTTTTAAACAACATTATGAAATAACATGAAATGTGACATGAACACACAAATAAGTAGGTATAGTTGGTCAAACCAAAGTCAGTAAATACGAACAAAAAACTATACTACTTAATCCTTTTCTTTTGGGTAGGTACTAGTTTTAGTTTAACTCCGACGCAAATAGAGGAGTGTCATGAGTTTGATGCCAATGTCTGTCTGTCTGAGGCATCGTAGCATTCAAACGGATGGACCAATTTAGATGCGGTTTTTTGAAATGGTAACCAAAAATCTCTAAAGATTTATTTTTTTACTTTGTAAGCGTTGTTTTTAGGATTTTTAGAGGGTTTTTATTCCAGCACTAGCTCTTGTACCGTAATGTAGACAAGATATTTTAATATCGGCCCTAAAATTTATTAATCTCGCAGAATTGATCTAGAAAATGGCGAAGGAAAAGCAATCAATTTCGTATTACTTGGCTTGCGAAACTTTATATTTCATGAAATCAATTTAGATATATTTATCGTGGATAAACATTTATTTATTTAATCTTTACTGCACATCGGAAAATGCTCTCAGTACAAAAGGCGGACTTAATGCCAATGAGGCATTATCTACCAGTCAACCTTAAGGCTAAGCAGAAAGATTGCGAGCGGTGCTACAATTTGTTGTAAAACAAAACCAATCAAACAAACATTTTAAGTAAGGTTGTCTGGAAGAAATTGCTTTTTAGCTGAAATTATCCAGGTAATTATAGCCTTTGATAATTATCGCGATAATTATCCGATAAATATCGAATAATTATCCCAGGTATGGATATTCTTAGATAGTAAAACTTAATGATTGGGGCGTTTTTAGGGTTACGTAGCCAACTGGCAAAAAACGGAACCCTTATGGATTCGTCATGTCTGTCTGTCTGTCTGTCTGTCTGTCTGTCTGTCTATCTGTCCGTCCGTCCGTATGTCACAGCCACTTTAATCCGAAACTATAAGAACTATTGAAACTTGGTAAGTAGATGTATTCTGTGAACCGCATTAAGATTTTCACACAAACATAGAAAAAAAACAATAAATTTTGGGGGTTCCCCATACTTAAAACTGAAACTCATAAATTTTTTTTTCATCAAATCCTTACGTGTGGGGTATCTATCCATGGATAGGTCTTCAAAAATGATATTGAGGTTTCTAATATCATTTTTAGGGTTCCGTACCCAAAGGGTAAAAACGGGACCCTATTACTAAGACTCCGCTGTCCGTCCGTCCGTCCGTCCGTCCGTCTGTCACCAGGCTGTATCTCACGAACCGACGAACCGTGATAGCTAGACAGTTGAAATTTTCACAGATGATGTATTTCTGTTGCCGCTATAACAACAAATACTAAAAACAGAATAAAATAAAGATTTAAGCGGGGCTCCCATACAACAAACGTGATTTTTGACCGAAGTTAAGCAACGTCGGGCGGGGTCAGTACTTGGATGGGTGACCGTTTTTTTGCTTGTTTTGCTCTATTTTTTGTTGATGGTGCGGATACCTCCGTGCGCGAGTCCGTTGGCCGGTTTTTTTGCCTAAACCGAATAGTTTGCGCGAGAGACACTTCCAAAGTGGTAAAATGTGTGTCCCCCCCCCCCCTGTAACTTCTAAAATAAGAGAATGATAAAACTAAAAAATATATATGATGTACATTACTATGCAAAGTTCCACCGAAAATTAGTTTAAACGAGATCTAGTAAGTAGTTTTTTTTTAATACGTCATAAATCCCCTGAATACGGAACCCTTCATAGGCGAGTCCGCACTTGGCCGCTTTTTTAGGTTATTATCAAATATATAATTATCAGCCATAAAAATCACGACAATTATCCCGATAATTACAAAATAACTATTAATGATAATTATCCTTTCGATCCCTGGGTGAGACCGCCTGTTGTCTACCATATGACACCGTAAGATTGTGAACCCGTTAGTTTATAATCTAACGTAGGATATAAAGTCTGTTTTTTTATTCGGTAGACTAAAATGACATTTCATAGTATGAACATCATGTGTCATCTCATACTATGAAATGTCATTTTAGTCTACCGAATAAAAAAATAGACTTTAATTAAAACAACATTGAACTACCCGAAATTAGTAAAAATATCGCGGTAGACCCGTTTGTGTGATTAAACTGATTAAATATGTGTACAAAACGCGAGAGATTAAAGTATTATATAACATTCCAGCTTATCTAAAATTGTAAATAAACATGAGCTTACAAATTAAAACGAAATTACCTAACTTAATTCACCAAGACTGCAGATTCACGTGCTGATAAAAATAATCAAATTACCTACGTGCTTTAGCTAATCGTTAGAGAATTACGTAAATGCTGGGAAATGGATATTATCATATTATATAACTGTTATGTAATGTATTCATGTTTATGTTTACTGATTTGCATGAGTGGTACAGTCGCCATCAGATGTATCGGAGCGGCCAAGGTGTTCACAATATCTGAGCACGCACTCTAACGCCCTGACAGTATTAGAGGCGTGTTCAGATATTTGTGAGCACCTTAGCCGCTCCGATATATCTGATGGCGACTGTACATACAACTTGTTATCTTAAGGTAACATTCGAATTCAGACTGCAATGTTAATGTTCATGGCTATATTGGCTATAGTTAGTTTTTTTTTGAATTAGAAAAAAGGTAAACAATCATGACGTGTATTTTTATTGAAAAACACTTTTTTTTTAAGTCACGAAAATATGTAACAATTATGAATCTTATACGATTATTTACATTCTTTTGCTTTCATAAATAATGATAATAGTGACTGATTCTAAAAAACCGTTTTTCAAAAGACACGTCAAGATCGCGAGACTTTTTTCTAATGCTAAAAAAACATGTAAAAATGAGCGCTATATCGCCAACAAACCGCAATCGCAGTTTGGCGATAAATAACATTGTTAAATAAAAATGGTTGTACTGTATGATGATAAATAAATAAAAAAAACATTCCTGCACCAAAAACCCGATGTATGATTAATTGACAAAACATTTATCACTTTATCATCCTTTTATCACCATTTTTACCCCAAATTAAGTCCCGGTAACACTCATTTTCGTACAAAGCACGCCGGGCGAAATCTTCCAGTGACCCACATTAATCTTACGAGACGCGTTTTTGTCGCATTATATCTTGACTCACGGCCCTATTCGGATTTTGTAATAGACATCAATTAGATATCTTTTAGACATCGCCAAGATACGATAACGATATGTTAAGATCTAACCTGTCAAATTTGACATTTGCGCGATTCTGGAGATACTCTTGAACGATTTCCACAAGATATGGCTTAGATATCCAATTCACATCTAATAGATATCTAACTCTATCTAACGTAAAAGTGACATTGGTTGCTCGAATTACGCTGCAAAAGAGAACTAGTTGAAATCTAAACTATAACGTATCTAGAATGGATCTAGTACGTGTCGTCTCTTCGAATTGAAGTTCGAATACGGCAGATTGTCTTATTATACAGGATGAGAAATTTAAGGAAAATTTGCTCGGAAGCTTGACTGTAGTCTCCTTTTATGTAACGGAGCTTTTGTGGCTCACAACCGGAACGCCTTGGCAAGGGTCTTGGCTCGATGAGTATCCACTCGGCTCGGCCCGGACCCGGACCGTTCTAACGTGAGTCATCCTTTAAGTCTCATTTTCGGGCAAAGCACGCCGGCTGAAATCTTCAAGTCGCCTGCATTAATCTAAAGAATAAATATTAATATTAAGTTTTTTTCGCTTTAATTCTAAGCATTGTGTCTTCTATCTACAGGGTGAACATTTTAAGACGCAGTAGTTTCAGAATTAACGGATTTTTTAAAAAGTCGTAGCGCTTTTTCGGATCACAATACGTCTGCCATAAATTTAATTAGCAATCTTGAGGCTTCTCTAGGCACTTCAGCGATTCGAATCCTGAGTTTTGACTTTCGCTGGCCGGCCGGTGCTTCCAGAGGGGCTACCGCGAAAACTGAATTTCGCAAATTGCGGGCATTTTTCTCTGTCACTCTAATTACGCCTTCATTGGAGTAAAAGAGACAGATCCCCGTAATTTGCGTAATTCGGTTGTTGCGGTAGCCCCTCAGCCGTTCCGGCGCTTCGTTATCTATAAAAAGCATCACGTGATCACGGTCATCTGACATAGAAAAGTAAGCGCCGGAAATTTCGGCCCGGTCTAACGTTAGTCATTCTTTATGGCTCATTTAACGGCGCGCGAACTCGTATAAGATATGATATATTTATTTCATTATAAGTGGGGATAAGATATATTTATTTTATTATAAGTGGGGTTTCATTAGGTATACGATTTTAGTTACATTGCGGACCACTAAGGTTACATCAATTCAGCAAGTTCAAATAACGCAATGTAATGAAACTCCCATGCGAGTTCTCGCACCGTCTAAATAAGTCCTTGCTCCTCTTACCGGCCCTATTGGAAGATTCATTCTGTATGGTTACACGAGTAGGTACGTATACCTATTCTGTAGAAGTTACCTATAGAAAACGCGCCGAGTCTTGGACTGTTCCTATTGCTTACCGACTTCAAGTAAAAGTCGGCCAAGTGCGAGTCGGATTCGCGCATAAAAGGTTCCGTACCATTACGCAAAAAACGGCAAAAAAATCACGTTTGTTGTATGGGAGCTCCACTTAAATATTTATTTTATTCTGTTATTATAATACTAATATACTAATATTTGTTGTTATACCGGCATTAGAAATACATAATCTGTGAAAACTTCAACTATCTAGCTATCACGGTTCATGAGATACAGCCATGGTAAAAGACAGGCAGACGGACAGACAAACAGACAGACGGACAGCGGATTCATAGTATTTAGGGTCCCGTTCTTACCCTTTGTGTACGAACCCTAAAAAAAATTACAAAACTTGCAAGAGGCAAAAAGCTCGTTTACTTGAGAATATCACCCGAAACGCTATCTTAGCGTCTGCTCGTAAAATGGGACGCTTTTTAGCGCCAAATGTTTTACAACGGATATTATATTTGCTTTTGCGTCTGTCTTTTGTAAAGTCTTCATTAAGGTGAAGGACGTAAAGTGACGTCACGTCTATGTATAATATAATTTAAGTAGCAGCATAGAGAAATATAGTAAGACAAGAGTGCTCACTCCATACATCAGTTAGACTATTAATTTCAGTGTCTACATCTAGCATCGAGTAGCGGAACTATCAGTACTGCTACTTGACAATAGGTGTAGCACCGACCGGAAAGTCTTATCTCAACAGCATAAGACTTTCCGGTCGGTGCTACATCTATTGTCAAGTAGCAGTACTGATAGTTCCGCTACTCGATGCTAGATGCTAATAGTCTTTTTGGTACTAAAACTGATGTATGGAGTGAGCAATCTATGTATTTTTTTCTCTATAGTAGCAGTGACAGAATATAGAAAAAAACTCTTATTACATTTTTGAGGGTCCGGTCCCTTTGTTTCCCATAAAGTTTTTAGTCATAATGTATTGTTTGTCATTATTATCATTAGTCATAAAACTGAAACCGTTAATTTTTCAGGATTTTCGTTCGGTTATCCTAATAGATAGGTTAGGTTACAATCCTGAAAAGTGACGCGTTTCTGAACCAAATGAATTATGAGTAACGAAAATGCTTGCAAACAATACATTACGACTTAAAACTTTTTGGGAAACAATAGAGACCCACATTTTTGACTTCAGAGACCCTAGTGCCAATTTCATTCGATGGCGTGACGAGCGTTCGCGTTTGCGTTATGCTATGTCTATTTTTGTATGGGATTTAGAACAGCACGCCAAGCGGGACGTTTTGTAAACTCAATATCCCATACAAAATGACACTTAACGCAAACGCGTACGTCACGTCACGTTAGAGCATGGCTGGTTTTTCTATACCTACTAATCCGTCTGTATTAACACGCATTATCAACAAATCCCCACAAACACATGTATCAATAATGTATATTATTCAGGTGATCCGTTGACGTCGTATTATGTATCTCGTCCCTTGAATGATATATCACCCACTGCCCAATTGCCCATATCTACTTTGCCGTTCTGACCACTTCTTGCCATTTAAATTGTAACTCTATTTCCAACGAGAAAAAGTCCACTTTTGAAGTAGTTAATCTTCAGAATTGGGTCTTGCATGATTGCAGTCACTTATGCCGCTAAGCGTCGACTTTTAGACAAATGATTAACGACTATAGTCTTATTATAACAGAGTTTATTTTTGCATGTTCTTGAAGGTGATTGTAATATTATACTACACTCAGATTTATGGTATGACAGCCATTATTAGCATGCGTGTGCCAAATTTAGTCCTAAATGGGACAAAAATGTTTCGTGACTTTTATGGTGTATAATAAAGGTAATTAGTAGGGGAGACCTAGGAGGGTTGTGACAATTTTCATTTTAACCGACATATGTTTTTGTATTGCGATAGTTACGAATCTGAGTGTAAAATCAGTGTCACGCTAAAACTACCTTTTGAAGTTTCCTAAAGTGATTAATTTGGCAGCATTACTGCTGCAGTATTGCGGTGCGACATTGCTGCCAATCGCTGCAGTTCTTGGTCATTGTTATGGCCCAGCAGTCTGAATGGTAGGCAGTCCTCGACTCTGTCTGGCTGTTATTTCTAAATGACTTAATAAATATTTGAGAAAAAAAACTTTTTTTGTACATATTTGTTGTTATAGCGGCAACAGAAATACACCATGTGTGAACATTTCAACTGTCTAGCTATCTCGGTTTTTTCGATACAGCCTGATGACAGACAGACAGACGGTCAGTAGAGTCTTAGTAATGGGGTCCCGTTTTTACCCTTTGAACCCTAAAAAAGAATCCGAATGTAACTTTCACGTAACGAATAATATAAGGCTTAGTTTACACCTGCACGTTGCAAGTTTCAGAACTGACTTTGAGAGTATTTTTCTTCGCTCGGAGATTAAAGTGAAGTCCCCGGGGATGTTCGAGAATACCTGCTACCGTATTCAAAGGATTTTGTCTCGACTGGAGAAGTATTGGGGCTTTAAAAATCTTAACATAATTTAATATCTGGGAGACCGAGAGCTTTGCGCGGAAAACATATAAAAACTCAAAAATGCGCGTTTTCCCAGAGATAATACCTAGCTAGATCGAAAACCCCCCATACTTATAGCAAATTTCATCGAAATCGTTAAAGCCGTTAAAGCATATATATATATATAAATACACAAGAATTGCTCGTTTAAAGGTATTACATTAGATAGAGATAGATATATGTATGAAAATGACATCATAAACTTTTTCTTCGCATCTGTGATCCATTATAATCTTTAGCCGCCCAAAGGCCTATGAAAAGATCTCCCGTGCCATTCCAATTTGAATCTTTATTCTGTTAAATTAAAGTTGCGTTTCCCTTGGCAAGTAGATGCCTGGCTAGAATCTGAAATTGCTTCCTAGAATAGTATTGTCAGCTCGATTGGTTTGTTATGGGATACTGGTCCATCGCAAATATTTTCTCAGTCCAATCTACCGAACGGCAAAAGGCTATAAGTTTGAAAAACAAAAATTCTAATGCAAAAAATCAAAACATAGGTACTTTCAAATGTACGTAAGGTCAAATCATACGGCCCGCCTGATAGTAAGCAGTCACCGTAGCCTATGGACGCCTGCAACTCCAGCGGTGTTACATGCGCGTTGCCGACCTTTTAAAAACCTTTACACTCCTTTTTTGAAGAACCCCATACTGTAGACCCTCGGGAAAACCTCGGAACTTTCTAACGCTGAAAAACGAACCAAGTCAAGATAGAAGGTTTTGGCATTCGGTGGTGGCACAGCCAGTTAAGCCAGGAAATTGATTGTTTATTTGATAGCACGAACAGAGGCAGCCTCTATTTGACACGACATGCCATATGACATGGATATTGTCTGTGACGTATTTGTATGAACTAAACGGTGCTTTGAATTTGATGGCTATAGATGGCGCTGTACACTAAGATAGGATAAGAAAAAACTATTATTGACCAAGTGATAGCGAAGGTCTCCGTTTCCGCTTGGGCAGAAATGATTTCGTATGTCCGGATGTTTTCGTCATAGGTCGCATTTTTTTACCGATTCTCGTGAAGCAAACTTCACCAAAGTGACTAGATTAGATACCTAATTAATGCAGATTTTTGTTGCCAATATCAATACAGTTTTTGGAAATTTCTAAAAATGGTGGAGCGTATGGGGATTGGCGAGTCCTACAGCTCCCAGAGCCATTAAACGTTTCAAATATCGTGGCGCAATGGGTACCGATTTGGGTTAACCTACCCTATTGTTTTTAACTCTATATAAATATCTTCTCTATCGATTTTGCACCGCCTACAACTTATCTGCTTTGCCTAAAGGTTGACTGGTAGAGAATGCCTTATGGCATTAAATTCGCCATGTGTACAATGTAGTTTTTATGTGCAATCAAGATTAATAAATACAAATATATCATAGATCGTTTTTTTGAAGTGAAAACTTCTTCAGCGGCGCTGTGCACTTTTTGTGATGGGGAAAAAATGTTAAACTCGTAACAGGTGTCACGTGACCGTAAGACGTAAGACGGACACGTGACCTGATCGAAAAACTGTTACTACAATGTTATTGAATTTTTCTTTATTGATTTAAATGCCATCTAGTGAGTTTAGCTCTAACTGGTATTAATATAACTCGAGTACTAACAGTGATGTGCTTAGGGGTTTCAAGTAATGCGACGAAATAACGCTAGATGGCGCTAACATAGCGCATAGTGCTGCAGACATTTTGCAATAGTGATTGAGTTTTCACTTCTGCCGGCACTCCCTGAGTGCAACCCGTTGTTTTTTTTAGTTCTTTATTTAGAACATAGAACGTAAATAAAACTCGAAATACACATTGAATACTAATAAACACGCACAACGTCTTGCCCATAAATAATTTGTTCTACAAAGAAAATATGGAAACTTTTCTGATGATCATTGTGACGCGTCCAGAATTCACAAACGTTCCTTTCTCAACTTTCAAGAAACCACCCTCTAAACTTCAACGTACATTTCGACTAAACAAATAAAAATATACCTTACTACTTCGCTTTTAAAGTCCAAATTTCATTGTCCCTACAATCTTTTTTGAAGCTCGGTCAAATTATAACACAATCAAAAATCAACCTTAACCTTTCACTTTAAGGTATATTCTCACTTGTTTCAACAGTGATTTTTGGCACACTGACCCATAAAATGTGGACGTATGTGATTTTGCTCGGCGACGCGGTGTTACTTTCAAAACGTCGCAACTATAATACAATTTCTACGCAACTTACGCCGTTTTGGATATAAGGTAACAGAACACCGTAGCGCGCAAAACGAAGTATGTGCATTGGATTTTAAAGTCGCTTATGACATTTTGGAACGGGAGTTAGGAAATGCATTCTTAAAGGATAAGGCCTTGTTTGAATTCTACTTATAGCTTGAACATTTTTAGTTTATTTTGACTACGTGGTTTTCTAAGAAAGAATTTTCTTATCGCCTTTACACTTGAGTCTTATATAGCCGACCGAAGTAGGGTAAGTTACGTTTTGTTAATAGATATAAATATAGGTAATTATAATGATAAATAATGCTTTTAAAGTTTGTTTGGCAACATAAAAGCAAATTTAAATTTGCTGACTCCATAGAAAAACTCGTGCGGTTAGAACGTTAGAAGATGCTCATGTCTACTTAAGCCAGTCTTCTCCGAGACGACGGGGACAACGCCGTCCTCGAAACGTCGGAGGTAAAACTTAGATACGCGATTAAGTCCCGTTGTACAATTTAATAATGTGTAAAAATCCTGAAAGTTTAAATCAGTGTCCATACTATAGTAAAAGTTGTTCAGTATGACCTACAATAACAGTTTTGAATGATTCACGGTTAGTTAGTTCCGGAGCTCGAAAACAATACAAAAGGTAATCACGGTTCATATCCCTACTACTACACGTACTACTATTACTACTACACGATACGATTGACTAGCACGTTATCTTTTCGCGGATTAGCAAAGTAATATTTTGGTTTTAATTAATATGGATTTCCGCAATGTAACGCCTGATTCTCTTAATTATAATACACTCCTCAGAAACGGCCCTACTGAATTTCCCTAATGTACAGTCATCGCACGGGATTGTTAGGCCATTTAGGGTCCTAGCTAGATTGGTTCTTTCATACTTACGCTATGGAATGTCCAATTTAGCTAGAACCCTAAATGGCGTAACAATTACGGAGCGTGACTGTACCTTATAGGTAGGCATTGCGAAATTGAATTGCAACAGAAATTCAATTGGAAATTCAATTGGATTCCGCGCTATTAGGCGGCCAAGCGCGCTGGTCGAGAAAACTGCTGACCTCAGCTGTGTTCAGTCGGAGCCGATTTGACTCGAAAAGTCACGGTCACAACGCTATTTTAAGGCTTAATTGTAAGGGGCTGATGCTGCTAAAACGTCAAAATTTAACGTTTCTTGCACTCTAAAAAATGAAGACCAACTAAGAGCAGTTTTCTCTTAGTTGACGTTAAGTTAATTACAACAATAACGATCTTATATAAGTAAATCAAAGAAAGCTGATTACTTAAAACAATAAGTGTATCTGTGATTGAACTAATAAAGTAGGTATGTTATTAATCCTAACAATTGTATACTTTGCATCTATCATTAACTTTTTGGCATAATTATGTAACGTAGGTTGATTCAATCCTTAACAGCCCTTAGTTGATCTTGCTAGAATCAATTAGTTAGCATAATTATTTTTCATGTAAATATTGAACAAGATCTTAATTGGTTCAGTTACATAGATATAGGAATAGCAATCAGAATTACCTTATTTGATGTGTCTAAGTTCTTGTTAGGCTCGTATGGAATCAAGATGCTTGATTACGACTATCAAGATATTGATAGGGCCAACCAAAGTTTTTTTAGAGTGTGTAGTGATGCCAAATGTCACCATCGCTGCGTCTTACGTAAGCGAACAACTCGCGAACGCGAAGCGGCGCGGCGCGGCGCGGCGCGGCGCGGCGGCCACGGCGTTCGCATTCGCGTTCTCATCACGCGCGCGATTGGTCGAACCTAGTTGCGTTAGACTGCACGATTGGCTCGAATTCGTGAGTGACACCGCTGAACTAGTACCATTTTTAGTGCACGTAAGGCCCGTCCTGAGATACCGATATGGTATCAAAGGTAATTCATCCCGCGCCGCATCGCTTCGCGGGCGTTCGCGTGCTGTTCGCCTACGTCAGTGGTTCCTAACCTGGGGGTAATTACCCCCGTGGCGGTAAAACTGGTATTTTACGGGGGTAATAAGCTAACCTAATATATCAATACAACAAACGTACACGTTTTATTTTTTATTAACATTGGGAGGAGGGGTAAAATCAGGTTCCCTAGTTAGTCATAGGGGTAACCGGACTGAAAAGGTTAGGAACCACTGGCCTACGTAGTACGCTGCGTAGAAAGAAACAAAGAGAGAGAGAGAAAGAAAGAAATAAGAAAGCAATGTAACCAAGTGTGGTAACCAGATGTATGCTACATCTTGTGTGAGTGATCCACGCTCAAAGCAAAGCGAGCAAGTACGAGCAACAAGTACTTAAGTAAACAGGAATATCAAACACCCGCCATATTAGTTGGAAACTCTGGCATATTATACCGTCAGTTCGTTAGAACGGCATACGTATATGAGTGAACTAAACAGAGTAACATCTTCATACATATTTATATAATGTGGTGTTGGCGGAAGATGGAAAGGATCAGCTAGACTGAAAGGAAGACGAATGAAGAAGTCCTGAGTATGATAGGAGAAAAGCGATGCTTATTACTAAATACAATAAGATATAGGAAAGGCATGATGGTAGGACACCTGATACGACATGACTACTTTTGCCTAAACATCTTGGAAGGCAGGATTGAAAAGGCAGAAGAAGGGAAACCTAGAATAAAGCGTCGTACGAGGAAACTAAAAGACTGGCACAAGAAAGAAATGATTGGCGATTACTCCACCGACAAGAACAAAGCTCTTAAGTTATGATGATGATGATGACATATTTATGTCAACAAATCTAATCCTAAATTATACTAGGAAAGAGATAGAGAAAAAGAGAGAGAGAAATAATAAATATGAGTGATTGTCTGAATAAATGACTGAACGAAAGAACGAGCGAGCCGGCGAACGAATTTTTTAAACTTAAAAGCCTCTATCAAAAATTGGGACTACTCGTTCGTTCTACGTTCGCAGGGAGAGGCATTCATCCCCATTCCTCTTAAATTTCAAAGGATTTCCTAGGCATTTGCTTTAAAACGTAAGCCATTTTCGGGACCTGAAAAGTGTTTTCCTTGTTTTTCAATGTTTGGCTGGCCTAATTGTGAATCAAGATGGCGTGAGCACGCGATGGTGTGAGCGACATTCCGATCGCGAGGCAAGAGCTATACCTACTTCACTGGTTAAAACCATGTTTCAGTAGTCGGTACTGACGGCCTAGCCAAGGTGACAATCGCTATCGCTTCGCCATCGAATCGCTTTGTATCTCTCTATCAGTCTTCCATATTAGTGTGGTAGTGACAGTTGCGTTTCGTTCGCTACGGAGCGTTAGCGATTGGCATGATGTCTACGGGGCCAGTTCGGATTTAGACTACACCAGCATTACTGCCGACTTCATTTGCCCCCGAAAATGTCATAAATCTGGGGCCAACATTAATTTGTACATCTACGGCAAGAACTATTATATAATCTGTGCTACGGCTGCAATGCGACTGCACGCAGTGCAACTTTAATTTAACACGTCATAATTTAATTGAAGTTTGACGTTTAAAATATCTTAGTCTAACTATATGTGTGCTTGAAATCTTGATAATTAGAACCATGCAGTTTCTAGTATCTGATTTCGTTGATTTTGGAGCACACCCGTAATTCCGATGACAATGCAATAATAATGTATGGCCCTTCGACGTAGTTACGTGATGTGCTTATTATAGCACAGTGTGTCGTAATGGAGCACCAAATGTACTGTAATTTTTTTTTGACAGTAACTTGTTTGTAATTTTTGTACCAGTACGCCGCGCTCACCCTGCCGTTGGGAATACATCAGTAATTATGTACCAGGTACTCTGCATTATGCAGAGTACAGTATTTTGTATCGAATATCGGACTTATTGGGGCTCCGGCTAATAGTTCCTTAGCACGATATTGAAACGTGTTCTATTGCTGGCATAATTAACGACAAATTGAATTTAAACCACCAAAAAACTAAAAAACGGAAATATTTTTTTGTAAACTGAAAAACTACTGTTTTGTAAACTGTTTAGTTTATAATTTATATACTTAAAGTAGTGTGACTATTCAAAAACAAAAATCTAAATATTTCATATTTATTTATTTATTCAAAGCATAATTTGATTTGTTCCGTGATATTGAATGAAATGTACAGGGGTTCTGATACTGGAGTAAGTAGGTACAAACATTTAAAACCAGCCTTCGAAAACATTACCGGAATTCATTTGTACATTACCTATTTCCAAGAGGAGCATTCAGATGTAAAAATATGATATTGATTTAATCGCATTGTATTATAGTATTTTATGCAACCGTTGTTTAAGAGAGGTCAAAAAAGGCGAGTGGTGTAACAATTTGAGGCGAAGCCGAAAATTGTTAATAAAGACGCCACGAGTATTTTTTGACTCAGTTAAACAACGTTGCATACAATACTTTTTCTACGACCAAGCACTTTGAAATAAAATTGTAAATTTAAGAAATATTTTTCATTCATGAAGTAGCAAATAATGGAGGGTACGGGCGGGAAAAGAATGAATGAAATAAAAAAACCATGTCTATGGTTCACTCATCTATCAAATATGACAATTAAAATTAGGTTGGCAACAATGTATTTCATAGAATATATTTTAAGTGGTGATTACACGAAGTATCGTAAAAGTGCCAAAAAGATACTGCGTGTATGCAGAAATACTTTTTTGGGGAATAGATTAAAGACTGGTCTTGACAACTATAAGATAGGGGTTTAAAGGTGTGTGCACGACCCTTTAAATGACAAATAAAAGTACGGGAGTAGAAAAAAGCTATAAAGTACCGTTCGAATTTTGACTATGTAACAAAAACATATTTTTTAAATTTGAATCAGCCTGTTTATCCACCTCTTTGAACCGAATTATTTATTATCATAAGAGCTTCATTCCAACCCATTGGGCAGAATAAAAAAATATTAATGATTTAAAAGTAAGCCTTTATGGAAATAATGCCTTTATTTTACAGAAAAATATTTCAAAAGATTTATTGGTATTCTCTTCGTCTATTTAATCTTATTTCGAAATAAGTTTGGAGCCTTTTCAAGTGTTTGAAGCTTAGAAATTGCTTATTTTTAGGGTTCCGTACCTCAAAAGGAAAAAAACGGAACCCTTATAGGATCACTCGTCTGTCTGTCTATCTGTCCGACCATTCCCCCCCCCCCTTTATCTCCGAAACTACTGGGTCTAAAATCATGACAGGAAAACCTATTAGAAATGTGCAGTCAAGCGTGAGTCGGACTTAATGTACGGAACCCTTGATGTAACCCTTGGAACGCGAGTCCGACTCGCACTTGGCCGGTTTTTTTGCTTGTAGTTAGTATTCTGTGTAGATAGATGACGATGATGATGTTCTTTCGATCCAAATAGAAGAAAATACATTTAGAGTAAGACCAAGATAATTCTACAGCGATTTTTAATCGCACAAACGTGCAAGTGTTATTTCAAACGTCAAACCTGTATGAAATTATGACGCTTAAATTACACTTGCATGTTGTAGCCAAAGAGGCTACTTTATGTACTAAACTATTTATATATTTAATCCTGGTCATTCCGGTGCCAAAAATGTACCTTAACCCTCTACTATTTAAACTACTTTAATAAAAGGAACCAGAATTATTTAAAAAAAATTAAGAAACATATATTAATTTGGCCATGTGATCGTCTAGTGTATTAAATACGTTGTGAACCTTAGAACCCATTGTCTTTTATGTGCAGACTGATTAGATTTGGATTTTGAAATACTAACCCTACATAAATAAATACCCTATGTAATTATAAATATAGCTACTGTAAAACATCTCCTTATAAAAGGCAATACTATCATAAGATTAATAAATAATAAATTATATTTATTAGAATTTATCTCCTACCGGGCCCTACCGTGACCAGATACCGTGAACAGTAGTAAGCCCTTGCTGTTTGTAATATAAATTGTATATTTTCCTTCCATATATCCCTTCGCTAACCTAGCTAGCTAAAGGAAAATAACTTTATGTAAACATTGCATATTTTAATAATTACGTACAAACATACTTTAGCTACTGTCACGCCCGGATGAAAACAGGTCCCTGGACTAAATAATACCCATTTTATTTTGTTTTATTTTTAATAGGTATTCCTAAACACTATGTAAAATATACTTAATAGCGTTTCGTTATCTAAATTCAGACGAGAAGAAACGCCAAGAAACTCATCTGAATATATTTTTAATGTATGAATTACTGAAACAATCGTCTATTAAATATGACTTAATTACCCTTATTTACCCCAGTAATAGAAAAGCTCAATTGTCACTAGTGAACTGCTCCGCCTGTCACTAGCTCCCTATAACAAAATTATTTAGTATGTCCTCAAATAACTTTGTTCCCCTATCTTTCCCAATATAAAAATATGTTACCTTTAAATCATATTCAATGTACGAGTCCCAGCAACCCATCCATATGCTACTGAAACTAGATTTTAATATATTTTGTACTTTAAAACAATTAACACTCTACTGATTTTAATACCATATGCAATTAAATTACATGTGAAAAGAAAATAAATAAGCCTAACACCCAAATAATGATTCTACCCTAACTCTACCCCAATTTCACCTATTCTAATGTGTAAATCTAGAGGCGAACCTCTATCTTTACAGGGAGGAGTGTGTGTGAGAGGGACCCTAATTTTAAGCTGTAAGCGTTCGGCCGACAAAACCGAGGTATTGCAAACCCTAGTGTCTGTGTAATTGCCTCCCTCCGCTGTGTAGGCCGTAGCCAAGGGTACAGACGAATAAGGCGCCCTATCCAAATATATGATGTGAATATATAAATATATATAACAAGACCACGCTTCTTCAATTACTAACAGATTTCAGTGAGTAAGGATTACTCCTAATGATCCACACGCGAGATCCTCACATCCCTCTGTCAGACCTTGAAGAGAACGTAAGAAGTATGTTCGTCACCTGTGTTGGTAAAAAGGTTGACGCCAGGCCCTTCTCCCGACCTGGTACTAACACTCTACTGGATTCCCGGAAAAGCCCGTTTAACATCCGCTAGGTTAGGCGTTTCCGGTTGATTGACCATGCAATCAGACACTAATCTGGCTCTAAAACACAAAAATCACCAAAACACACGTAAGTATTTAC
Source organism: Cydia amplana (assembly GCF_948474715.1). Taxonomy (NCBI): domain Eukaryota; kingdom Metazoa; phylum Arthropoda; class Insecta; order Lepidoptera; family Tortricidae; genus Cydia; species Cydia amplana. The sequence goes on from NC_086071.1 coordinate 20,183,960, forward strand.
ACTAAACTAACAATTGAACAGTCTGACAAAAAGCAGCATAGTAACTACGTAATGTCAAACATTCAACCGTCAAAATAACACCTTTGTTTTAACGTCTACGGGTGAGCCAGAGATCGTGACAATCCGACGGATAAAAATAGAATCCTCCGTCCCAGCTTCAACTTGGGGTTTATATAACCTAACAGGCCATTAAGCAGACGTGTTTGACGCGTTAGACGCACTTGAAGTGGTTCCAGAATAAGATTTTTGTAATTTATTACCTTTGAACTCGAGCACCATTCTTGAGTGTTTTTAGCAAAGATGCAATGCAACTCGGAATAGATACGCAAAATCGAAGGAAATACGTGCTTCGGTAATCTAGAAAAAGTTATTCTCGAATAAACGGCTTCACACCTCCCTAATTTATACTCGGCTGGTAAGTGTTGAAGATACCGTTTGATATTTAACAATCCCAATACATATCAATGAAAGGACATAGATCAAAATCATATGGTGATCCAGAATAATAATAATAAAGACAAATATAAATAATTTAACCATATATAAACATTCTTTTGATATTTCTATACATTTTCGTTTTTAGTTTCAATGCTACATCAACAAATGACAACAAACTCACCATGTCAACAACCCTCTATTCCAATCTATTCTCTTTGGTTTAGCCAATCACTTTTTCTAATTTATGGCCCTTTACGAAACATGATTTAGTTAAAGTTTTTGTTTCTTGTTTGGATTTCTCGTGTGAATATTTTGCTTTTAGTTAAAAATAATTTACTGAATGTATACATTATATTTACTTGTATGTATTTATTTTAATTAAAATTTGTACATAATAATTGAAGTTTTAGGTTTATGAAAATATTAAAGACCGATCAGCTGTGTCAATCATTTTATATGTTAACTAGTTCAGCTAGTGCGTCTAGTTAAAATGTCTGTGCTGTATAAATCGCTGCAGAGTTATCTTGGTCTTACTTTATTTTTAATGCAGTTTTTCTTACGATACAAACAAAATATACAATGCCTCAAAACAATTTCAAAATAATGTTAGAAGCAATTCTACTTTAGACATAATATAGTAGAAACAATTTCTCCTTATTTCCTTCCTAAGCCACATTAAACTCATTATACCCAAAATGGCTGCTAAATACTGACATACTTGACATATATTTAAATCCGTTTATAAACACACTCAATTCCAAACTTTATTCTCAATCAACAAGTCACAGAATCGAATGAATTTTCAAATACGCTTAACGCCATGTACTCCGCCTCCGTTCTGTGGCGCCACCGACCGTGAAATTGACGCCAAAAAACAAGCTCGAAAACCGTGCTCCGATTTATCCGGGTTTAATCCGGATTTCCGAACAGTATTGCTGGTTAGTTGGTAGCATTCGCAGTTTTAACATTCGGCGATGGGCTTAACTGGTATGGATTTGTGTTGACTAAATGGTGTGTAACTGGTTTATGAATTTTACATGTTTTTTAAATAGAAGCAATGTTCTGTATGTACGGGTCAAATCTTGCAAGCTAAATGAGACTTTCCCGTTGTTCGATTGTTTCTCATACATATGTAAGTTGGGTTGATAATGCCACCATGGTACAATCGAGCTGACCTAGGGGGTGGCCAAAGGAACGACCTAGGGGGTGGCCAAAGGAACTCTGCCTAAAAAGAACGCAACTTAATTGTGTTTGGTTTTGTTAGAATTGTTTCGATGAGTATTAGTTGCTGTTGAAAGTAAAATACCTACAGTCAGCTATAAAAGATAATCAAAATTAATGAAAAAAGCTAAACCAAAACTAAAGTCTCAACTCTAGAGAAATATCTTTTCACTACTAGTCCCCCGCCGCGTCTGTCTGTTTGTGTGTTTGTTTGTTCGCGATAAACTCAAAAACTACTAAACGAATTTTCATGTAATTTTCACCTATCGATAGAGTGATTCTTTAGGAAGGTTTCAGTGTATAATTTTTTAAGGGTTTGTGTACCTGTGCGAAGCCGGGGCGGGTTGTTAGTTACTATATAAATGGGAAACTGGAAAACATTTCGAGTTCTTGTTTTTCCTTCAGCTTTGTTTTGTAAAACGTGAAATGTTTACTAACTTCTCGCCCGGGCTGCTGACAAAACCAAGTGATTGCGTATTTAGAAACCACTTTGTTACTGGGATTATCCTAATTACAAAGTACAAAAAACAAAGTATTTTGTTATACAAAGTGTAACAAAATAGTGGGGATCTGTTCAAGGGCATATTCGGAATCGTGTTCTGATTAGGAAAAAGTAGAAGATTTTTTTTAGGCCAAATATATGTAAGATATCCCATAATAATAAATATTATGGGATATCTTACATATATCTTACATATTTACTACGGTCGAAAGTATTAATTTATGACCCATTTCATACCTTGTAACAGTGACAATCGCTAATGCAATCGCTAATCGCAAATGAAAGTCGCTAGAGACCTCATACTATTGTCAATGTGACATGGTACAAAATGGATCATAAATTAAAACTTTCGACTGTACTATTATAATTATGTTTATTAGGTTATTCGTATTTATATTATTGGCTTATATTTCTTTTTTCTACTCTCGTCCTACTTCATGTGTGTCTATAGTATAGGTATAATAATATGTTCATTTTTAGTTGTCTTTCACCTTTTAGTGTTTGTTCCTCTCTCATTTTCTCAAGGGTTAGCTGGAAGAGATCTCTATTAGGGATAACTTCGCCTTTGTACATACACTTACATCTGTACTCTGTTCTGTTGTTTCTGTTTTGTGTAAACTTGTTTATGTGCAATAAAGTGACATACATACGTACATACATTAACTAGAAATTCATAATAGCCTATTTCTAGTTAAATCACTGTAAACGTGACACCAGAACTGTCGTCACCTTGAAGACAAGTTAAATATGCAAAGGGATGTTCTGAATTCATTTAAATTCATGAAGGCGTTAACAAAGCAATTAGTTTGACGTCTGAAGATGTGAAGGGGAAAGGGGGGGGGGGTGTAAGAACAAGATATACAATACCCTCCTAAGGCCCAAGGTCCTACCTATAGTACCTATTCAGTTCGATGTAACTTAAACCATGTGTAATTGGAACAGAGTCGTTTTTGCTTTGTTTCGTTCAATTTTCAAACAACGCACAACCAACTCTATTTCCTACATTTTAGGTGCAAATTTCAGTGGCAAATTTTGGATGTTTCGTTTGTGTGGCTAGGCCTTAGAAGGATACATACATAATTATACAGTGTCGCATTCAGTACGGATTCAATGATGTTTAGTTTAGTTTAGTTTCTGTTAGGTCTCCTTCAGCTTGGGCAAAAAAATGACTCTTTTCATTAGGAGATATTGCGGTCGTCAGTTAAAAAAAAAATATATCAAATATCAAATATCAACATTTATTCAGCAAATAGGCCACAAGGGCACTTTTACACGTCAATATGGAATTTACATACAGCAAAAAAAACACATCAATAATTATAAAATACAACTAAGCCGTAAATATCAAATCAAACTAACATAGAGATGTATAAAGCCTCTAAATGTCGAATTACAAAAAACGCAATAACAATAGTATTGAAAAAAAAAACACAAAGATACAAAAACTATATAATCTAAAATTATTTAGAGATGTAAATGTCTCTAAGTGTCATCATAACTAAAAGATTACAATATATAGTAGTTAATCAAATTATCCTTAGAGATGTATAGGGTCTCCAAGAGTCAAAATCCTGTATACCTAATTAAAACATTCATTAAATTAAAGAAAATGATAGTAAAAATAAAATAGCATACGAGAACCGAATGAGGTGTGTCCATGTAATTATACTCAAAAATAAAGTTACTAAATATAATAGCTCGTGTTAGCTTAAATAGACCAGTCTCCACAAACAGCACCCGTTCACGAGTATGACGCGTATCTCAGCCATCGCCTCTCTCAACCTTCATTCGGGAAAGTGGCGACCCGATCAACAACGCCACCGTAAGCAAAGACTTTTAAGCGAGCATGACATATTCAAGCTGCCGGGCCATATTAATATTTAAATTGTAATAACGTATAGCTGTGAGACACAACATTTTGTTCTTGTATGTTACATGAAAAACGGTATATCTTCACATAATTACTAAGCAAAATGCCCGATATTGACTAAGAGATGTATAGGTCTCTCAAGTGTCAGAATCATTAAAAATATAAATATGTACAAACAAATTAAAAATAAAATTAAAACTTAGAGATGTATAAGGTCTCCAATTGTCAAAAACTAAAATTAAATTAAGCAATATAAACAATATACCTAATTAATCGAGAACAGAGTGACCGAAGAGCTGGCGGCTACCTCGCACAACGTATCAGCATTGCGATACAGCGAGGAAATGTCGCCAGCATCCTTGGTACAATGCCTCAAGGGCCTATTTTAGATTTAAGCTAGTTTTTAATTTCTTTTAGTAATACACTGTATATATCTTGTTTGTAAATAAATGATTTTTCGATTATCGAGAACATGATGGTCTCATGTGTCAATTCTACTGGACACTAGCATGATTAATTCACAATGAAAAGAAAAAAAAGAAAAGAAAAACAATACATATTAACTCTTATTATACTATCGAAATCAAGCTGCCGGCTTAAAGGCATCTCTATCATCTATAAAATCATTTACAGTGTAGTACGCCTTACTCAACAAGGAGCGCTTAATGTGTGTGTGACTTAAATTTGTTAAGTGGTAAATTCGTTATATCAGTGGGAACTTTGTTATAAAAACGTGTACAGTTCCCGACGAAAGACGTACTAACCTTACGGAGGCGGTGGGCGGGCACAGCAAGTTTATGTTTGTTTCTAGTGTTATAGTTATGGATATCACTGTTAAGCTTGAATTCGTGGACGTTTTTCCGAACATACATAATATTCTCAAGGATGTATTGAGATGCAAGGGTAAGAATGTTCACTTCTTTGAATTTCTCTCTCAGGGATGCTCGAGCGCCCAGTCCATAGATAGAACGTACAGCTCGTTTTTGCAGCACAAATATTTAAATTAAAAATTTAACAAAAATTAAAAATTTAAACTGTTTATTTCAGTAAAAAGACATTGTATAATACTAAACTTAACTACTAATCTTAACTTAAAAAGATGTTTGAGTTAAGGAGTCTTAAATTATTTACAAATTAATTTTTAATTTTTTGGTACATAATAGACAAGACCGTAATTAAGTGATTTGGGTGCACTGCCCTCTCATTTTAACTAGGTATTTTTTAATAATATTTCTAGCTTGTTTACTCGTCCGTCCTTCTATAAGTTTTAATTTTAATTAATAAAAAAAAAATATTTTTATGGGCACTAAATAAATACAGCTATTTAAATTTAATTTCTTAAAGCTTTGGGAGACTAAATAGTAAACAAACCTTTATTTTTAAATAAAACTAGCGACCCGCCCGGCCTTGCACGGGTTAAAAAATTATACATAAACTTTCCTCTTGAATCACTCTATCTATTAAAAAAACTGCATCAAAATCCGTTGCGTAGTTTTAAAGATCTAAGGCTCTAAGCATACATAAGGGACAGGCAGGCAGCGGGAAGCGACATTGTTTTATAATATGTAGTGATAGTGAAGTGATGGCGTGAAATAAAGTACATATTTTTATTTTCAAAAATTCTTATTGCTCAGTCCATAAATACTCCTTATAACAATATTATCATTAGGCAAGGTAGAGAAAGAATGATGCATTTTAAACACAAATTAGTTACTGTTTACTGTTTTGCCGAATAAAGTGATTTGAGTTAAATTAGCATAACCTTAACACACGTTACTAATTCAGTATTTTTTATACCACGTCGTTGGCAAACAAGCATACGGCCCGCCGTATGTTAAGCAGTCATCGTAGCCTATAGACGCCTGCAACTAAAGAGGTGTTACATGCGCATTTCCGACCCTTTTATAACCTCTGTAGGTACACTCCTTTTTTGAAGACCCCCGTAATGTAGACCCTCAGGAAAACCTCGGCATGGAGCTCATTCAACAGCCGGAGCGTCCGCGGAAGGATAATTTAATTATTCCGGTTAAGTTGCTTAGTGAAGTTGAATTCCGGTTGCTTACGCTGCGTCTAAGGTGACAGTCCATTTCCAACCGCAGCTGCACTACTGTTCATTTTATTATGGAAATTGACAGTAACAGCGACGCGTTCAGTACCAGTAGTGCAGCTGCGGTCAGAAATGGAATGTTACGGCGACGTAGGACACTTCTATAGGTATCAAAGGATTGACCGCATCGCTTTGCTTCGCGTTCGCGTGTTGTTCGCCTACGTAGTACGCTGCGTTAGTGTGAGGTGAGCGAGGTCAAAGGCCATGGTCTGTAGGTATAAACGAACCATTCGAATTCACACTACATCAGCATACCGCAGCATTGTAAATGTTACCTTTATACGACATATTGCATTACAAGTGACTGCCAACTTTGGTGATCAATCTTAACCCTTCAGACACCCACAATATTATATTTTGTCACGTGTCATTCATGTTGATCGATCAAACAAGTCGGCTTATGTACAGCGCAGAAGTTGCTAAGCGGGCTGGGTGTTCAAAATGATATTTACAGAGGGGTACCGTTATTCCTTATCCAAGTCGCTCGTAAGTTTTTACGACGTTCTATCCGCCGGGCGTCCGGTTCGAGTCCGGACCCGATCGATTTAAGCCGTTAATATTTACAGTTTTAGTAACTACGAGTACTTATACTATAATCTCCTGTCTCCTAAGTACCCACAACACAAGCCTGACCGAGCTTACTGTGGGACTTGGTCGATCTGTGTAAAATTGTCCTATATTTATATATTTGATATGGATCTGTATAATCCAAATACTTATTTGAAATATTGCCATATTTATATGATTTTATATTATAAAAACCTTAACAGTGTTCGTTTCTAAATTTGATATTTAATTTAGCTCATAATTATTTCTACAGTTGGGTCAAAAACAATACTGTGTTCACGTCTTTCCTGTTGACATACACAAGAGTTAAGGGCTATAAAGGCTTTTATTTAGAGAACTATGATAAAATCATTACTTACATGCCCAACTTCTTGTAATAATAGAATAACAATCTTTCATTTTAGGCCTGCATGTTATTTTTTTTACTGTTACTAAAAATCATACTTGAATTCCAAGCAAAGCCGGGGGGAGCTACTAACTAGTAAAAAGTTCGTAACCGTATCGGACAATGGGAAACTATTTCCCACTTCATTCAATATTTTGCTATTCCGTAACGGATAACGGGAAATTATTTCCCACCGCAAAACCCCCCTTTCCCCCCACTAAAATTTTTTATACATATTTTTTCGTAATCTACGCACCCAAATTACCTAAAAACAATTCTTAGTTTTCAAAAATCTCATAAAAAGTGTCCGTTTGATTAAGGGTCAAATTATTATGCAGAGTAAATATATTCTTATGCACACTATCATTAAATGTAGACGCTAACATCAGTCTGAATGACACTACTCTGCTTACATCTCGGCCTTCAGCGCTAACGCGGGCTGCTTTGGGGCATTGCTAAAGGGGAAGCCGAAACGATCGCAGCGCTTGATGTGGCCAATACTGACAAGTTTGGTAACTTTGTTTCTGTCAATTCCCATACTTCTCAGTTATTTTAGCATTATAATCACACTTACGATAAAAATGGGTCACGATAGCTATTGTGTGGTAAACTGCAATAATACTGGACGAAACAGTAATATTACATTTTATATATTTTCAACGCCGAGCTAGATATTAGCCTTTTATATCAATAGTACTATTCCAGGCTTGACAACGTAATGGCTAAACATTTTATCTAGTCTATGTCAACACAGAGTTTTTCTTGTATGTTAATAAAATAGTATGGCTAATACAGTGTACCAACATTAAGTGAATGTAATATTAGTTATTGAAAGCCCGTCAAAAGCACACTTTTGGCACGTAGGGTTATCTGTCGTCTTCACTCTTTTCACTCTTTACAGAAGATTCACTCTTTAACAAAACGCGTCTATTACGACAGATATGACCTCTAGGTGGCGCAAGCGCGAGCAGGCGTCCGTTCCGTAGCGGTGGGCGGCAACTTCTATGGCTAGACACCAAAAATGGTGTGGGCAGCATGTACTTGTAGGTACTTGTAGCGATGCGACGAAATTGCGGAGTGAGCCATGCCTGGTATGACCTATATAATATTTAAAACTTTCGCGTTTTGAACACATATTAACTCACATTTATAAACCGGTCTATCGCGACATTTATTTAATTACCTTTATTTATATGTAGCGACGTTTCGACACAGGTTTCACTGGTTATGGTCATGGTCATGGTCTATAAATGTGGTATGACCTAAGTATGAAGTCAATATGGAAACGCAATCTGCCACGCCACAATGAATCCACGTGCTTTTTATCGTCTTATCGTGTATTATTAGATACATAAGTACCTACCTGATGGTCACGACTGACAATTAAAAACATTCCAAGAGCATTTAGACCATGCTCAGTCTAGTATCGTAGTGAGTAGTCCGCCACCATAGGCAAACGTATAAGAGACAATATGAACACAGCAAGGATTATGTTCCCTGAGCTCCCTAGTCCGGTATTTGTGTATTATCTACTAATTGTACAGCAATTATCCCAGGCTTCAGTAACAGGTATTGTTTTTTGTCCAACCAAGTTTATCAGCTGTAACAGACTTTTTATTCCACCGGTGGTAATCAAGCATACAGGCCTGATGGTAAGCACGGCTATGGTAACACCTATGGACACCTGCAACTACAGGGGTGTTACATGCGCGCAGCCGACCCTATAATAAAACCTCATACTGTAGCCCCTAGGCTTTGGACTTTGGAAATCTCTTTAAACTTTTTGCCGCAGGTAGGTACTAGGTATTCTTACGCAATGAAATTTAAAATGAGACATTTTCCAATTAGTGTTCCGGCTGTAAGTATAATTAACAAACCAACTCACAAACGGTTGAGAAAAACCAACTGTAGAGGACAACAGCTGGACAGACACTTCATTTCACTTCACTTATATCAAGCAAAAACTTTGGTTATATATATATACGAAAACATTTCTGCCCAAGCTGATACGAGGCTTCACGCTCGTGGGGTCAACAATGCAACGCATCACACACTTCGTATTTAGACAACATTTTCAAATAACTGTGCCGGCTGTATATAAATAGGTAATTATCAAACCTAGTCACAAGCGTATGAGTAATGCGACATGTAGAGGAGAACATTATTAAATTTGTAAATATTACAGCTGGACAGACATTTCATTTCAATTCATCATATTAATCGAAAACTGTGGTTATACGAAAGCATTTTCGCTCACGCTGATACCATTCGCAATCGTAAGGATTTGACTGAAGACATACTTATACAGCGTTTCTGCCCTGCGACTAAACCGTCTGATTTTTACAGAAATTCCAATGGGCCCTGAGTCGCACAGACCCATAGTGCACACTCCAGTCGGCAGTTTTCGAGGTCTCCAAGCCCAGGACGGGGATTACTCCATGTTCCTGGGTATCCCGTATGCGAGAGTTGATCCGGACAACGTTTTTGGTGTGAGTACTGAAATTTCTCAATTTATAAATATTCAGAGGATGTCGTTTGGGCACATTTGGTCAACGGTATTTTCTTATCTTATTAATAAAAGCTCTGCTCCATTCCTCCTATTACGAAACTACTTTAATCTTTTTCTGTATGTAATTGTAAACTAAAGGAGCACTATTCTTTGACCCACTTTCTACTCATTGGGAACCAAATTTAGCACATTATACGGAACTTTTAGTACTTATGTATATTAAAAATTTAACGTACCATTGATTGTTTTCCCCTAGTTTTGTTTTCAATGTACGATAAACCCTTCCAATTATATCATTATCAAATAATATTAAGAGCGATTACCAAAAGGATATGCTAAAATTTCAGCCTCCAATACCACACAAATTTGAAGGGATATTTGAAGCAGTCGACGATACTTCAAGATGTCCTCAAATTGAAGAATTTAACAACACAATCACAGGGACATTGGACTGTCTTCACGTCAACATTTACGTACCGAACAGCGCTAGTATTCATAATCCCTTGCCCGTTATGATCTATATATTTGGGGGCGCTTGGACATTTGGCTTTGCAGGCAGATACGTCTTCGGACCACGCTTCTTGGTCAGACATGACGTTATTTTCATTGATTTTAACTATCGTATTGGCCCATACGGATTTTTTTGTCTAAATACATCTAAAGTACCAGGAAATCAGGGTTTGAAAGATCAAATACAAGCACTGCGGTGGATTAAAGAAAATATACGATATTTTCGCGGAGATGACTCCAAAATCACAATAATGGGAAACAGTGCAGGTTCAGAGTCTGTGAATTTGCATCACTATTTCCTACAGGAACCACTTTTTAATAAAGTGATTATGCAAAGTAGCGTTGCTTTAACTCGTCCATTTAACGAAGATTCTGATCCAAATGCGCCTATAAAAATAGCAAAGCAATTAAATTTCACAACGAGTGATATTGACCATGCTTTATCGTTTCTGAACAAAGTAGTACCACAAGAACTAGTTGCTGCAACAAGGCATTCTGGTGTATTTTTTGGACCGTGTGTTGAAAACCAACTTGAGAATGCTGATAACTACATAACGAAATATACAGCTGATTTGAACACAGTTACTCGTAGAGATGTCGATGTCTTGATGGGTATTACTAACGACGAAGGCTATGCTATGATAAATATGCAAAATAAAGACGTATTTGAAAGTAAGGACTACGTATCTTATTTATTAGAACGTTATTTTGATTTCATAAATGAAATTAAGCTTTCAGATGAAATACAAAAGATTGTCCGGTTGTTTTATTATGGCGATGATGTTCAACGTGCAGATAATAGGAGACCGACTATAAATTTATATGCCGATTTTGTTTTTAACAGTCCAATGTTCAGAACTGTTACAAAATATTTGGACATTGGTGTAGAAAACATGTATTTATACATGTTTTCGTATTCTGGTGAAAGGTCTTATTTCAAGGATAAACAAAATATATCATATATGGAAGGTGGTGCTGCCCACGCAGATGAGCTGGGATATTTATTTGACATTTCTTACATGAAGGAGCGATTGCGTGTTGAAGACATGCTAATTGTTGACAGGATGACCGAACTTTGGACAAATTTTGCTAAATATGGGTACGTGCTTTAAATGGTTTTTTGACGTGAAACGTCTTTAAAAACCCGTAGTAGAGGTGCCGGACCAAAAACCAAGTGTAACGAAAAGTGTTATGGCGCGGTGGCTTATATCTCTGTAACTGTAATACCTATATGTATAGTTATAACATCAGTGAATAGAGGAAAGTAGCCATTACTCGGAAATGTATGTTCCGCTGACATAGATGGCGCTCATTCTACGCTAGAAACGACGCAATAGGAGCTAAAATGACCCCTATTCTCAGTGTTCATTTAGTAATTACTCATCAGCCCATTAACCGATTTCGGTAAAATTGGAGTCATTTGATAGATCTTATTCCATTTTAACGAAGTAGGAGAAAAATAAAACACCCGAAATTTTAATAAGCTGCAAAAAGGTAAAAGAGTGACAGTTTTTACAGAAATTTTATCACTTCTCTTGTTAGAGGCCACTGTGTGCGAATATTAAGGCGCAAAACTGACGCAAATTACCTGAAGTAGTAAAATAACGCAAATACGGTTCTTTACATACTACTTTTACCCTAGTGAAACCTGTTAATCTCCTCAAACAGTACCTTAGAATCCAAGGCGGCGCGGCGGCGCGAGTTAGTAAGAACCGGTAGAACGAACGTATGGCGGCTGCTTGACAATATCGAGTTCCTATTCCTAATTACTATCTTAGTTGAAAACTTTCTGCTGTATGGGTCAAACAAATTTTAGAAAAGGTCACTTCTGTGGACAATACATTAAAAGGTAACGACTCTGGTACGTATATATCCCGTTTTTCTCATTTGAGTCTCAAGAACTGAAAACATGTATTCCGCCTGTAAAGGTGCTGCGTAAAAAAATGAATTTAGATTTCCTTAAATTTGCGATGTCTACATGAAAGACGCGAACGAGATTGCTATAAAACGTGTATTACTCGTATAAAATATCTATTCTCGTAATTTTGGTGTGTAATTTACAAAAAAATTGTACCTAATTATTACATTCATTACTCCAAAATGAATTGATCATTTATAATTAAACTGGTGTGACGCTGTAATTTATTAATTTAAATTTCCCATAAAAGCCGTGTTCATTTCTTAATCATTATCACCCCAAATAATCTTTACAGATAACATTTAAGATATTACCCATAGGTAATTATTAATTATTATAATACATCAAACATCGCGAGATGCGCGACTTCGGTATTCAAACACAAAGCAATAGTACATAGTACAAGTGTCTAACGAAACGCGAAGACCGAAGGATGTAAGTGTGACACACAACACACATAAGTGTGTCAAAACACACCCTGGACGCTAGAAATTCACAAGAAAGCAAGCACTCTACTTAAGCGTATAGGCTTCGCCCGACCTTTAAGTGTGAAGGGGGCCGTGTATTCAAGAGCGCGCGAAGTCGGGCTTCGCCCGACCTTTTAGGGTGAAGCGCGCTCTGTATGTAAGAGCGCGCGAAGCGCGCTGAATGTCGGGCTTCGCCCGACCTTTAAGAGTGAACGGCGCCGCAGGCGCCCTGTATGAAAGAGCGCGCCAAGCGCGCTGAATGTCGGGCTTCGCCCGACCTTTAAGTGTGAACGGCGCTCTTTATGTAAGAGCGCGCGAAGCGCGCCGAATGTCGGGCTTCGCCCGACCTTTAAGTGTGAACGGCGCCGCAGACGCCCTGTATGAATGAGCGCGCGAAGCGCGCTGAATGTCGGGCTTCGCCCGACCTTTGGCTTAGCACGCACTGCGGTTTTTTTCTTGCGGTTGCGGTCAAGATGTAGCAAGTTGCGTGCGTGCGCTTATATAGAATGCCGTACGTTACATTTTTTGCGGTAGCGGAACCGCTTTTTAAAAACCGCAGTGCGTGCTAAGCCTTTAAGTGAGAACGGCGCCGCAGGCGCCCTGTATGAAAGCGCGCGCCAAGCGCGCTAAATGTCGGGCTTCGCCCGACCTTTAAGTGAGAACGGTGCCGCAGGCGCCCTGTATGAAAGCGCGCGCCAAGCGCGCTGAATGTCGGGCTTCGCCCGACCTTTAAGTGTGAACGGCGCCACAGACGCCCTGTATGAAAGCGCGCGCCAAGCGCGGTGAATGTCGGGCTTCGCCCGACCTTTAAGTGTGAACAGCGCCGCAGGCGCCATGTATGAAAGCGCGCGCCAAGCGCGCTGAATGTCGGGCTTCGCCCGACCTTTAAGTGAGAACGGCGCCGCAGGCGCCCTGTATGAAAGCGCGCGCCAAGCGCGCTGAATGTCGGGTCGGGCTCCGCCCGACCTTTAAGTGAGAACGGTGCCGCAGGCGCCCTGTATGAAAGCGCGCGCCAAGCGCGCTGTATGTCGGGCTTCGCCCGACTTTTAAGTGAGAACGGCGCCGCTGGCGCCCTGTATGAAAGCGCGCGCCAAGCGCGGTGAATGTCGGGCTTCGCCCGACCTTTAAGTGTGAACAGCGCCGCAGGCGCCATGTATGAAAGCGCGCGCCAAGCGCGCTGAATGTCGGGCTTCGCCCGACCTTTAAGTGAGAACGGCGCCGCAGGCGCCCTGTATGAAAGCGCGCGCCATGCACGCTGAATGTCGGGCTTCGCCCGACCTTTAAGTGAGAACGGCGCCGCAGGCGCCCTGTATGAAAGCGCGCGCCAAGCGCGCTGAATTTCGGGCTTTGCCCGACCTTTAAGTGAGAACGGCGCCGCAGGCGCCCTGTATGAAAGCGCGCGCCAAGCGCGCTGAATGTCGGGTCGGGCTCCGCCCGACCTTTAAGTGAGAACGGTGCCGCAGGCGCCCTGTATGAAAGCGCGCGCCAAGCGCGCTGTATGTCGGGCTTCGCCCGACTTTTAAGTGAGAACGGCGCCGCTGGCGCCCTGTATGAAAGCGCGCGCCAAGCGCGGTGAATGTCGGGCTTCGCCCGACCTTTAAGTGTGAACAGCGCCGCAGGCGCCATGTATGAAAGCGCGCGCCAAGCGCGCTGAATGTCGGGCTTCGCCCGACCTTTAAGTGAGAACGGCGCCGCAGGCGCCCTGTATGAAAGCGCGCGCCATGCACGCTGAATGTCGGGCTTCGCCCGACCTTTAAGTGAGAACGGCGCCGCAGGCGCCCTGTATGAAAGCGCGCGCCAAGCGCGCTGAATTTCGGGCTTTGCCCGACCTTTAAGTGAGAACGGCGCCGCAGGCGCCCTGTATGAAAGCGCGCGCCAAGCGCGCTGAATGTCGGGCTTCGCCCGACCTTTAAGTGTGAACGGCGCCGCAGACGCCCTGTATGAAAGAGCGCGCGAAGTGAGAACGGTGCCGCAAGCGCCCTGTATGAAAGCGCGCGCCAAGCGTTCTCACTTAAAGGTCGGGCAAAGCCCGACATTCAAGTGAGAACGGCGCCGCAGGCGCCCAGTATGAAAGAGGGCGCGAAGCGCGCTGAATGTCGGGCTTCGCCCCACCTTTAAGTGTGAAGGGTGCCGCATTCTTTAAGTGAGACTAATAATGTTCATGTGCCAGCGGCTCTCGGTCGGCCTTCAGCCTTCGCACTTAGACACTATACTATTGTTTTGTATTTAAGCACGCATCCTGGACGATTCAGGCCTTCGGCCCTACGCGGAGCTCGGCCTTCGGCGTTCGCATTTAGACACGTTTACTCGGTTTACTACTATGACGCTTCGGGCCTTCGGCCCTACACAGAGCTCGGCCTTCGGCTTTCTCATTAGCTATCCACACCAACGTTTCACGTCAACCATTGCGGCTGTGTCCCTGACACATCCTCTCTCAATTTTTTTAATTTAACATAATTTCACCACTTTATTCAAGTAGAACACTAAAAATTTTGATGAAACTATTTACATTGAACATAATCAACTGACGTCCCTTAAAATCATGAATAACTTTGTTAAACATTATTACTCGTAAATTGTACAACGGGACTTAATCGCGTATTTAAGTTTTAAGATTTACCTCCGACGTTTCGAGGACGGCGTTGTCCCCTTGGTCTCGGAGAAGACCCGAAATGTCGGAGGTAAATCTTAAAACTTAGATTTGCGATTAAGTCCCGTTGTACAATTTAATAATGTGTAAAAATCGTGAAAGTTTAAATCAGTGTACCTAACATTGTTAAAAGTAACACTTGTCAGGCGTGGAAGGATCTTGTGGAGGCCCTATGCATCTCCGGGGTGCCATAGGACAGACAACAACAACAACAACACTTGTTCATATTGTATTTTAAAGAAACATAATATCTTTTTTTCAGAAACCCAACACCGAAACCGTCAAAGTTGATTCCTCTGCAATGGCCACGCGTATCCCAGGACAAGCTGCCATATCTGGAGATAAACACTGAACTACGCCTAGGTTCAAGACCGATGCACGAGCGGATGAGCTTTTTAGACCTTCTGTACAAGGACATCGGACGTTATCAAAGGGCGATAAGCAAAAACTAAACAATGAAACAGGGAATGAGGGAATAAGGAAATATTATAAATTGTGTGTCGAAGACAGCAGTCACTGTTCCCAAGCCATATAATAAATACTATTGTAACGCGAACTTTCCCAAATACATTAACACGCTATGTTTAGTTCGTATGATCTCTTACTAGATGGCGCTAGTAGTCCTCGATTTCGACGAAAACATTAGCGATATTTTAAGTAGCTTTAAAATTCCAAAACCTTGCGTAACCTGTGTTAAGTGTTGCCTAGATTTTTTTGAGTACACATAACGAATGTGCAAACTAAGATCATAAACCCAGTGTTCCTGGAGTCTTAAAATTATGACTACAAGCATTTCGTAACACTTGTATTTTTACTAAAACGTAGCAAATGTATAGATTTAGATCAATATAAGCTTGACAACGCATACATAGTTCAGCTATATGAACAGAGATGGTGTTAGTAGGCCTATCATATTTCGTTTCTGAAACCTGTAAAAAATACAGAACATCATGTAACATGTTCCTAAAAATATAGCGAATGTATCCAAATAGTTTAACATATAAAAACAACGCGCATGTTCGTACAACTTAACTGGTTACCAAATAACTCACTAGATGTCACTGTACAGTGCGCATAGCCATCCTACATGGCGGTGTTAAGATTTTTCCTAGAATAAGGACCCGATGCACCTAATTTTGTAATTGTTGAGATTTAGGAGTGGAGACTGCGAACACTCTGCGTACCATTAGGTTAGGACCTTAGTGGATCATCTTAGCGATGTGACGAGTCCACTTATTTTCAATTCGAATCATTCGAATTGATTCGACCGCTGATTCGAATTCAAAATCGAGTTGACTCGACTCGACGATTCGCGTGATTCGCGACAAGGTCACAGGACAAGGCGCGGAGCGAGTTGAGACGGCGAGTTACGCGGCAGTTTTTGTAAAAAGAACCTTCGGGACATGAAATTAAGGTTTATTTTTGAATGGTCATAGTACCAACTCGAGTTGAGACGGCGAATCGAGCGGCAGTTGTTGTAAAAAGAGCCTTCGGGCTACGGTATTAAGGTTTATTTTTGAATGGCCTTAGTAGCAGTGTGATAGCGTTGACTCGGCTCGGCGAGTTGGCGAATTGGCGATTCATTCGCCGAATTAGCTAGTGGTCGAGTTGATTCGAATTGCCAATAGTCTTGATTCGAATTAACTCATCTGTAGGCTGATTCGAATTATTCGAATCAGATAACTCGACTCGCCCATCGCTAGGTCATCTTGACTATTAGTAGTAAATTGAGAATTATTAGTAGGAAATTGAGAAGCGTTTTAAATAGTAGTGCTAGTAGGACTAACAGCCGATGGGGCAAAAAGGTTCGACCACGAACCAGAAACGCAGCATGAAAAGACCCACAACAAGACGGTCGGACGATCTGGTTAAGATGGAGACGATGGATGACGGCAGCGTGTGCCCGGTTGTTACGGAGATCCCATCGGGAGGCCTACGTCTAACAGTGGACGTTTTTCGGCTGATATAATGATGATGTGTGTTTCATTGCCAAACCAGTTACTTTCAAATAAAACAAAGTAAAAAAAAATGATTTTGTTTATATTTATTTTCTTATTGTTCATTCCCTGTTTTATTGTTTAGTCTTTGCTTATCACCCTTTGATATCGTCCTATATGCTTGTACAAAAGGTCTAGAAAGCTCATTCGCTCATGCATCGGTCTTGAACCTAGGCGTAGTTCAGTGTTTATCTCCAGATATGGCAGCTTGTCCTGGGATACGCGTGGCCATTGCAGAGGAATCAACTTTGACGGTTTCGGTGTTGGATTTCTGGAATACATTTCATTTCAAAACATCTTGGTACCATCGCCCACAATGTACCTATATATAGTCCTTCTCGCCGTGTCCGACGACGGCGACTCCTCCAACTGTTCTTAATCAGGAACATGGAATGCTCTGATATGACACATTGTTATTTGTACATCGGTGCACCTTATGCCTTTTGTAATAAGGTCCACCGACGCACAGTTAGGAGTGTTGCTGTTTGTACATGGTCAATTTTGTGACAACAGGTTTTCGGAATTTTGAGATAATCGCGATTAAATACTACATCCTATTTTCAAAGTGGTTCAATATAAGGGACGTCAGTTGTGTAATTAACTTTACAGTGTTATGTGCAATGCTTTATACATTTCTGAAAATCACTAATGATATAACTTCCTATCCCAAGAAGAATACGTTTACAACCAATATTTTTATAGGTTCTACTTGAATGAAGTGCTTATTTTATAAAAAAAATCATTGACGCAAAATACGTACCCATATTTTACAAAATTAGTCCAAAGTTCGGTCATCCTGTCTACAATAAGCATATCTTTCTCGCGCACCCGTTCTTTCATGTAAGACACGTCAAATAAATATCCCAGCTCATCTGCGTGAACGGCACCACCTTCCGTATATGGTGTTTTTACTATATCCTTGAAATAATTCCTTTCACCAGTAAATGCAAACATATAGAAGTACGTGTTGTTTACGCCACTTTCCAAATATTTTCTAACAGTTCTTAATATCGGACTATAAAAAACAAAATCGGCATATGCATTTATAGTCGGTCTGCTATTATCTACACGTTGAACATCATCACCATAATAAAACAACCGGATAATCTTTTTTATTTCATCTGACAGCTTAATTTCATTTTTGAAATCAAAATAAGTTTCTAACAGCTCAGACACGTAGTCCGTACTTTCAAATTCATCTTTTTCTACTATGGTTATTATCGCATAGGCTTCGTCGTTATTAAGACCCATTAGGACATCGGCATCTCTACGAGTAACTGTGTTCAAATCAGCTGGATATTTTGTTATATAGTTATCAACATTCTCGAATTGCTTTTCAACACACGGTCCAAAAAACACACCAGAATCCCTTGTTGCAGCAATAAGTTCATGCGGCCTTATTTTATTCAGAAATGATAAAGCTTCGTTAATATCATTCGTTGTATAATTCAATTGCTTTGCTAATTTTATAGGAGCATTAGGATCAGAATCTTTGTTGAGTGTACGAGATATCGAAACGCCACTTTGCATAATCACTCTATTATAAAGTGGTTCCTGTAGAAAGTACTGATGCAAATCAACAGACTCCCCGCCTGAACTGTTTCCTCCTATAGTTATTTTGGAGTCGTCTCCGCCAAAATATCGTATATTTTCTTTAATCCAGCGTAGTGCTAGTACTTGATCTTTCAAACCCTGATTCCCAGGCAATTTAGAAGTTTTTAGACACATAAATCCGTAAGGGCCAATGCGATAGTTGAAACTAATGAAAATAACGTTATGTCTGACCAAGAAGCGTGCTCCGTAGACGTATCTGCCAGCAAATCCAAATTTGAATATGCCCCCAAATATGTAGATCATAACAGGCAAGGGATTATCAATACTAGCGCTGTTCGGTACGTAAATGTTGACGTGAAGACAGTCCAATGTCCCTGTGATTGTATTGTTAAATTCTTCTACTTGAGGACATCTTGAAGTATCGTCGACTGCTTCAAATATCCCTTCAAATTTGTATGGAATAGGAGCCTGAAATTTTGAAATTTTCTTTTTGGTAATCGGCCTTGATATTATAATTATATTATTGGCTGAGGTTGTTATACTATGTGTTAGGTTGTTATTGGACTAGGAATCATCTAGACGGAGTTTAGAGCAATTATTTCATGAAACTGATGCTGCCAAAAATACTGGGGTGCGGGGGACGAGGTGAGCGAGCCCCGTGCCGTGATTGATCCGTTCAAAGACACGGATGTCACACAAAGACACTTTGACTCGAAAATGGAGTAAAACTACCGTATGTTTGTGGCAGAGGGGGTAGCGCTACTATGCTCAGTCTGGAGGATGTCTTGCCTGTGTTATACACTGACAACAAAACTAGGAAAATGTGGAATCACGGTAGCTTTATATAAAGGTATCGTATAATCCCCTTTTCCAATACTAAATACAACTATAGCCCCCGAACCGGAGAAAAAATGCACACAAACAAGATTCTCTGAATATTTATCAATTGAGAATTTTCCATACTTACACCAAAAACGTTGTCTGGATCAACTCTCGCATACGGGATCCCCAGGAACATGGAGTAATCGCCGTCCTGGGCCTGAAGCCCTCGAAAACTGCCGACTGGAGTATGCACTATGGGTCTGGGCGACTCAGGGCCCATTGGAATTTCTGTAAAAATCACTAAGTTTAGTCACAGGGCAGAAACGCTTTATAAGTATGTCTTCAATCAAATCATTGTCTTACGAGTGCGAATGGTATAGGTAATTATATCAGCGTGGTCGAAAGTGCTTTCGTAAGTGTAACTATTTCCTGTTTTTTCGTGATATAAATGAAATGAGATGTCTATTCGGCTATTCTCCTTTGCATGTCGCATTTCTCAAACGCTTGTGAGTAGGTTTGATAATTACCTATATACTTACAGCCGGAACAGGCGGCCTAGACAAGGTGACAATCGCTATCGCTTCGCTATCGAATCGCTTTGTGTCTCTCTATCACGCGTCCATATTAGTGCGACAGGGACAGTTGCGTTTCGATCGCTACGGAGCGTTAGCGATTGGTACTTTGGCTACGCGGCCAGTTATTGGAAAATTTGTCTCAATTTTAAGTTTGTTGCGCGAGAATTCGGCAAACAGTTTTAAGAGTTTTTTATACTGCTGTTATACGTGATTGGACAGAAAAAAATACCTGTTACTGCAGCCTGGGATAATTGCTGAGCAGTTACTATATAGTATAATAATACCGGCCTAATAACCCGAACGTCAGGGAACATATTCCTTGCTATGTTCATATTGTCGTATAAGTCTGATTATGTTGACGGACTGCCCACTACGGTACTAGACTGAACATGGCCTGAAATGCTCTTGGACGCTTGTTATTATCAGTCGTGACGAGCATTTTATAGCAAGCACTAAAGTATCTTAAGCGCAAATGCATGAATGACGCAAAACACGGCGGATGATTAAAACCACGTGACAGACTGGATTTTGATACTGACTTCATATATACTAAACAAAAATTCTTCAGGCAAAAGGTAGACTTTGAGTCAAAAGCTATGAAATCAAATCCCTACCGATTTCCAACTTTTGAACTGTAGGTATCTCAAATAAACTTACTGTAAGATAGGTACAGTCACGGACTTAAATTGTTGAGCCATTTAAGATAAGATACGATAAATGATATAAGATTTTTATTCGTGACGATCAAAAAACATATACGGACATGTACAGACAACAACAACAGCAAGAAAAGAAGAAAGCAATCAGTGTGCATCACGAAATGGTGGGTCCATAATGCTAGCTGTAAAGCCAGCGCTGGTCTTCCGTACGAGCCGGGGTTTGAACCCGCGACCTCTGGATTGCAAGTCGCACGCTCTTACCGCTAGGCCACCAGCGCTTTTTGGACTAAAACCTAATTTTCAAATATCTACACACTTGACTTATAAATCAGCTCCACCTAGCCAACCACAGCAACTTCTCATCATCCACCTCGGTGGAACCGTAGAATTACAACGTATATCCGTTTCCTATTTTATTTAGTGTCTTAATATTATTAATTTAACTTTAAGTTTACACATGTGGTATGTGCCTATAATTAGCTGTGCAATAAACTTAAGACACATATCAAATGTACCTATACCACAGAATAACTAATAGTACTACCGCCTATACCTAACAATGTATCATTGTAACCGCTGTTGGCAGACCTATTGAATAAAAATAAATATATATACGCTTTACGCTCCCGGCCGGTTTCGACCAAGGCGACTCTTTCAACTCCGCTGCTGAATACGTTCATGTGCCCGCGTGTGGCTCGCGTAGCCGATCTTATTAGCAATGACCCGTGCACACAACGGGCAGGTAAGGACACCAATGCTATAGTTATACCTAATAGCCGCTGGTGGTCGGGCTTTCAGCTCATCCCGTCTGATATCTAGTACCATAAGTCGACGGGATTCAAAGTCATCTGTTTGTTTAATGACAAAATATCTCCATACAGGGCGGTCGGCCGCCTGCTTCTCCCACAGAAGTGGGTCAAGCTCGTACCAATGAGTTTTTGGAACTTATGTACCTACGAAATATCATTTGATATTTACCAGTCGCTTTTCGGTGAAGGAAAACATCGTGAGGAAACCGGACTAATCCCAATAAGGCCTAGTTTACCCTCTGGGTTGAAAGGTCAGATGGCAGTCGCTTTCGTAAAAACTAGTGCCTACGCCAATTCCTGGGATTAGTTGCCAAGCGGACCCCAGGCTCCCATGAGCCGTGGCCAAAATGCCGGGACAACGCGAGGAGGAAGAACAGGTTTTAGTCCAAGAATTCAGCTACCCTCCACCAGAAATATATACTGTAATATTGCATTGTTCTCCAACTTACATTGTTATGTGTAATTTTTGCTCGATTGAATGATTGTAGTGAAGGTACTCCCTTTTACTTGTTATGTACTTGATACTTACTAATATGCGCTTTGTCAGTCGGTTCTAACATATTGTATCTTGGCGTGGGGGGGCTCAGCATCCTCTTCATTGATTAGTTTAGAGCGCGCTCAGCGGTCAGTCCTTAAAGTTATGCTCAAGAAGTCGCCACTTTTTTCAACGGACACTCTTTTCAGGGAGGCCGGCGTACTTAGTGTTAGAAAACTCTTTCTGGTAAAAATTGTCACCAGGGCCCACCGTGAGGCCCCGCACTCAGCAGGACCGGCTGCACACACAGTAACTACTTGTAAGCTTCCTCTTAATTTAGTTAATCTCTTCTTAAATTAGTGAACCTAACTTTAACTTTTATACTAATTCTTAGTTATTTAAATGTCGGTAATATTTTCTGTAAAATTTTCTAATGTCAATTGCATTCTAGGAGCCCAAGTCACAGGCATAGCCTAGTTTGGGATCCACCTGTGTCCATGTGTCTGTAAGATCGTCTTCTTTTGTCAATAAAAAATATTCTATTCTATTCTATTCTATTCTAATAGCACCCGTTCATGGCCTATTGTGACGGGCGGTAACTACGAAACCCTACACTGAGCATGGCCCAACATGCTCTTGGCCGGTTTCATTTCATCCTGTGTGTATGTAATTTATTAAAGTATCCACATACATATCTTTTAAATAAAATGTTAAATTAATACCTAATCTAATACCTTTAAACGAGCAATTCTTGCATATTTATTTATTTATATGTATATATTTCGGGGATCTCGGGAACGGCTCTAACTCTAACGATTTCGATGAAATTTGCTATATGGGAGTTTTTTGGGGGCGCAAAATTGATCTAGCTTGGTTTTATCTCTGGCAAAACGCGCATTTTCGAGTTTTTATATGTTTTCCGAGCAAAGCTCGGTCTCCCTTGCTGTTTCATTATTCATTCTCTGCTTAAGGGGCCCACTGATTACCAGTCGGCCGGACGATATCGGCCTGTGAGTTGTTCGGAACTGTCAACTTTTTGTTCTAGGGTGGATTTCATCACTAAAAATTTCACCATACAATTTTTTTTTTAATGTTTATTTTAACACGATTCTAACTATCTAAAGTTATAGTTGACTGTATATTGAGGATATTTATGGTATTTATACAATCATTTGTGGCTTAAATTTGAAGTTATAGCTTTCGGAATATAAAAACGTCATACGGTGATGACAACCATGGTAAGGTAATGACTTTTTTATGGACGGTAATGATACTGCATGTACGGTAATGACTATTTGTGAACTAATTTATATATACATTATTTAAAAACGCATTAAAAGAAAAACAAAAAAATCGTTATTGTAAGGATTTAGAACTTTAATAAACATTACAAATAACATGTACATATTTTAACATCAAGCTAGCTAAATAAATTATTTTCAGAAAATTATAATAAATATGTTATATTCGTATAAATAAATATATAACAAGTATTTGTATTGTATAATTTTACATAATTTATATTCCGAAATAGGCAATTTATGTATTTTTTTTTTTGGATTTTTTAATGTTAAATGATATTATCAATATTTTACACTTATTATCAGTTTAAACCCGCATTATCTACTGCATATGTTGGTATTTATATCATATTAGAAAATTGCTGGCTTACTAATGAGCTTAATTTTTACGATATATTAAGTTTTTTTTTATAATTTGATACATTACATAAGTTTGTATTTTTGTTGTTTTATAAATTAATTTTAAAAATAGCTATAATGTATTAAAACCATATATACTTTGTTTAATAGCTAAATATTTATATATAATCACTATAATCAGTGTTTTATAAGTTGTAAGATAGGTACTTTTAATGTATGTCACAAAATATTAGGTATTGGGTCCGGTGACTATCCAATGGTATAATTATTAATTGCTGTAATTATATGCATCAATTAATGTAATAATATAAAAAAAAACATAAGGCCATCACGATAGTAAGCCAACACCGTAGCCTATGGTCGCTTACAACTTAATAGATGTAGCTTGTTTAAATACAATGTTTTGTATGCTCTAAAGCTGGACCGAATGATATTAACACGACTAACATCCAATTGCAGACTCTAAGTTTCACGATTTACATAATTAAAAAAACATACTGTATGTTCTAAGTGGCCTAAATTTTGCCCACTTAGTCATAATGTTATTTAAAACCTATCCATCCTCTAGTGTGAAAGAAATAGTAATATCTTTTTCTACATTTATTCTACATTTATAAGGTAGACATTATATAGTGTTAGAAGACATAGAGCACGTTTTTCAAACATACAGCTTAATTTCATAATCAATTATAGCAAAATAACTGGAAAAGTAATGGAGAACCGTCATCACCATACACATGAAATCATCACCGGTCGTCTTTTTTTCCCGGTAATGATGGGTATGGTGTTGACGATTTGAGAGTTTCTTGTTTTTATATCTAGAATACGAATACTAGTAGTTAATGTCTATGCAACACAATAAACTTCATGTAGTTTTACATTCATTTCAGTAATTATTTATAATATATCATTCATAAGTTTTTTAAACCAAAGCGTAACGGTGATGATGCTCTGTTGTGACAAACTACGTTTTACAAATTTGTTCGTAATATTTCTCACGATTGAATCATGTGACTTAGAAATAAAAAAATATTTTGAATTTTATACTAAAGTTAAAAATAAGGGAAGGAACTTTAGCGGTGTTTTGTTGTTTATACACGGATATATACTCACGTTGACATTATCATGACGGTGTTGACGAATATTCGTGACAAATTTTAAATATTTTTAAGTGTACTTTCTCGATGAAGGAATTGTTTCATATTTTTTTATGTCTTAAACAACAACATGGAAAACATATAACTAAAAGCAAAATCGCATTCGTACGATAGGTATGCGATAACTACAAACAAAAAGTTGAGATTTTTCCGGTAGACGGTAATGATTTTAGACACATAAAACATGTTATATAAAAAAAAACTGTTAAGTTATTGGAGATGATAATAGAAGGAACATTAAGATAATAGTTCTTAAAACATATAAAAAAAAATACAACACGCACAACCTACTAGTTTTTTTTATAAAGACCGAAACATAACTTTTCGCCGGAATTTGAAATCCACCCTCTAACTGACAGGCCTAGGTATATCGTCCGGGGTTTAGCGTCTTCGCTTATTCTATTTTGAATGAAATACCTCCTAGAGACAAATGGACTAACAACCAAATGTACGCTGAAGAGGGAAGCCACATCTGGTACACGGATGGTTCAAAGAAAGGAAATGATGTAGGATGTGGGATCTATGGTGAGAGACCTAAGCTCAGAGCTAGCGTCAGCATGGGCACAAAGGCCTCAATCTTCCAGGCAGAAGTCTTCGCCATCAACAAATGTGCGGAGATTAACCTGGACAGAAACCTAAGACACCAACATATCTACATCAACTCAGACAGCCAGGCTGCTCTGCTGGCACTAGAATCCCTTGAGTCAAACTCAAAACTAGTCCAGAACTGTAAAACAAACCTAAATGCACTGGCTAACTCCAACAAAGTCACACTTAGATGGGTACCAGGGCACTCCGACATTAACGGAAACGAGGAAGCAGACGAACTTGCAAGAAAGGGCGCAGACACACCCCTGGTCGGCCCAGAACCGTTCTGTGGAATCACAAAACGGGATGCATATTCTCTGCTCAGCGACTTAGAAAAAAAGAGAGCAATCGATTGGTGGAAGTTCGCTAAAGGACAAGTACACTCGAAAGCTCTAATCAAAGGGTTCAACAGCAAAATCGCTAAGGAGCTTCTGGGGCTCAAAAGGCACAAAACTTGCGCGGTGACTAGAATACTGACTGGACACTGTAAGTTGAACAAGCACATGTTTCAAATTGGCAAGAAACAAGATGCGACATGCAGGTTCTGCCAGGAGTCAGAGGAGACTGCAATGCACATTCTCTGTTCCTGTGGACCACTAATGTCAAAAAGAAGTACCTACTTAGGGCGGCATGTATTGCAACCCTATGAGGTACAGAACGTTACGGCCCAAAGCATCTGTAATTTTCTGGATGCAACGGGCATTAGTAATGAACTTTAAAGGGCCGTCACAATAGATCAATACTTGGTCGACGTGACACTCAAAGGCCCGATACCACCCCAATAATAAATAATAAATAATAATATTCTATTTTTCCAGTTCGTGGTTTTACTGGTTGAGTCATTCGGATATTGATAAACAATTAGCCACCTATAAAACAGGCCACTTGAGAATCAAACTCACAAACTCAGGATTTTATCACATTAAAATAAAACAAAGTAAAAAATTATTATTATTTTTATGGGCGATTCTCAGAGATGACGTTCGGTGCCTGACTTCGGTGCCAATTTTTTTTTTTTACTTATTTGATACGCGACTTTATTTCCTAAAATCTAGCCTTAATATAAAAAATATTGGTAGTGGAGGCCTCCATTAGAACCTTATAGTTTTTATGATATTTAAGATTTAAAAAACACCGAAATCATGTGCAGGCACTGAAGTCAATTTGCGTCACCGAATTCAAAAATGCTTACACATAAATCACACTTCAAATATATATCTAAATTATATTATAATTTATTCATATTTTTCATTCTTATTTGTTGATAAGCGATGTAGCGAGGCTAATGATATCGTAAGCTTAAATAAGTTTAATAAATAGTACCTTTGTTTACTCAAGATTTTAAAATAACCAAGTTACGGCTTATGAAACATCATCTCTAGAAGTTATCCCACAGACCCACACTAATTGACTATCCTCATATCATACAATAGGGCAATGTATGGTCCTGAAACGAGTTTCAGACATGTCGACCACAAATGCGCACATAAGTGCCATGAAGGAGAAAAATTTTGCTTCATACAATCCGACGGCACACTCATCAAAAATAAACTTATATTATCTACACCTGATCAATAGAAACTTTTGAGTGGTGTTCAATGCTCAAAGATATTTAATGCACTTATAAAACAATGTAAACAATACGGAAAACAAGTATTTTTGCTAGACTTATAAATAGTATATACATACACAAGTTATTTAAAAAGAAGTGGGATCGAATTGACTGCATTTATTTAATATGGCTGACACGTTTAAAGGTATCGAGGTGTAGGGCGTCAAGTGATACAGAGGACAAATTCACATAATTTACTCCATTGGATTGAAGAGAATATCAAGACAACAGCGGAAAGAGAAAAAGAAAAATTGGGTCTACAATTTTCAACATACGTCTGGTGAAAAAAAAACTACTCATTGTAAACTAGTGATTTTGTGTACCTATACTATGACTTAATTTACGTACAAGCATAGTTTTACGTTTATACAACGTATCTTGTACTTTTTAGGTGTGCTAAGTTAGAAAATAAAGTACAAGAAACTAGTTTACAAAGCAGGGTTTGAATTCGGTGATCACTTTCTTGATATCGGTGGTCAAAAATTCCACCGAAACCAAGGAAATCAACACCAGTGATATCAAAATTGATCGCTTTTTAGCAATTACAGAATTAGCATGAATGATACAGAGATGATGTACTAATGATGAATTCACGTACTTTTAAGGATTTCTTAATCACTTGCATAACGATAAATGCACTAAAACTGTGGGAGAAAATTGCACCACCGATCTCAAAAAAACATAGGACCAAACCCACCGAATGACAGAGAAACTTTAAAAAAATCACCTTAGTATACTGTGACTGCAGAAGGCACAACTAAAGCATACTATGTTTGAGCCACTCAGTTCCTGGTCTACAAGTTTGTAAGAGTACAGACATGGTTTACAAATTGCACCGAAATCAGTCACTAGCCCGGGACACATCGCAAATTTGGTTTTATTCAATGTGTCAAGCAAACACATTATTTTGATATAAAGAATATGATCAGTTAACTAATACCTTATGCGTGAATACCGATAATAACTCCGATCTAATGCCCCATCTTGAGTAATATTTTTTTGTTTCAAACAATCTGGGTGCGGGACACGCCCACCGAACATCATTTTTCGCATTTGAATTTTTTTTCGTGTATTATATAAATAATAAATAAATACAGTAGAGTCCGGTTATAACGACGCCCAAGGGACCGCTGATATTACGTCGCACTAACCGGACGTCGTACAAAACGAACTGCCAATTTTAATATTTTTTTTAATCAAAATAATTACGTCATTTTGTATTTATTAACACTTATGCGACAATAAAAGAAAAAAAAAAACATTTCCTTTAAAATATTTATTTTCGTTAGTATTACAACACTTTGTCTTAAATGGAGAGACTTGTGTGTTTAGAAGAAGCCACTTTTCAAGGTACAGTGGGGCTCCCATACAACAAACGTGATTTTTGACCGAAGTTAAGCAACGTCGGGCGGGGTCAGTATTTGGATGGGTGACCGTTTTTTTGCTTGTTTTGCTCTATTTTTTGTTGATGGTGCGGAACCCTCCGTGCGCGAGTCCGACTCGCACTTGGCCGGTTTTTTTATTACACAGTTCCTATGTCCATCTCCTGTGTCCATAGATCAACTCGAAGGTATGTACCTACCAAAATATTGCATTGTACCTAACTTATGTACATACATTATGTATGTGAAGTTTAAGCCTTAAGCTCAATTGAATAATGGGAGTTGGGTTTTATTTCGTTTGCAAGATTACGAAAAGTCACATGACTATTTCATCTTGCTGCGTATAGGCAAAAGGGGAGGGGAGTTAGGTGCGCGGGATGGAGTAAGCTTCTTACCAACTATTTATTTGTAAAAACTACGTCGCTCGTCGTCGTTGTAACCGGACTTGACGGACGGATTTTGAGTCAATTTCCGTCGTTAAAAGCGATCGGTCGTTATAAGCGGAGTCGTAATAAACGGTTGTACTTTCATAGTAGCTCGTACTAAAACCAAACAAGTGCCTATACTTACGTCGCTATAAGCGGTTGATTGTTATATGCGAAGTCGTACTAATCGGACTCTCCTGTAGTTTGATAGTGTTCCAGACAGAATATATGCTGGAGATTATGCCTGAATTAATTCAGATTTATTGAACAGTAAATTCAATGTTTTTTTGCCCCGGACACGTAAAAATGGCCCTCCTGAGAAATGCCCTTATACTTCATTCTTGATCTTTTTGTTCATTCCCTGATTCATTGTTCAGTCCTTGCTCATCCACCTTTGATAACGTCCGATGTCCTTGTACAGAAGGTCTAGAAAGCTCATCCTCTCGTGCATCGGTCTTGAACCTAGGCGTAGTTCAGTGTTTATCTCCATATATGGCAGCTTGTCCTGGGATACGCGCGGCCATTGCAGGGGAATCAACTTTGACGGCTTCGGTGTTGGATTTCTGGAATAAAGACATGAATTGTTTTCATATACATATAATGGAATTATGTCTATTTGTTAAAAATTCCCCAGACTGTTTTATCAAGAAAACCTCGTTAATTTATATTTAATTTAATGTGTCCAGTTGCTAACAATACAATGTATTACAAGAGCACATTTTTAACAGCAATACGTGTATTTAATGAATTACCGAATGAATTAAAAATGTTGCAAGGCAATATTTTTAAGTATAAATTAAAGAAATGGCTGATTGAGAAGGTGTACTATAATCTTAAAGAATTTTTTGACGATGCATGTGACAACGAAATGTAAATAATTTAGTTAATGTAGTATATTCTTGTAAATACATCATAAACACGGACAAGCTATTGGCTATACAAGCACAGTATTCTGTGTTCACCCATTTTTATTCTTTAGATAAACGTTTAAATATTTGCGCACTATTTCTTAGCAGTTGGTTAACATAGACATAGACTAAATTTATTGGTCATTAAATATTAGGTACAGTCATTATTCAATAAATTCATTATAACTTTAAAAACATTTTTCTATGAGCTATTTTTTAATTTATATTTATAGCTTGGAAGGCTTAAGCCCTCAGATCATAGAAGGTACTAGATATCTGACGGAGGCGTGGCGCGTGTCGCCGCAACATGGTCAGGCTGACCATTTTTCTTTCCGCCGTAAGACCGGTAAGACAGTCGCAATTTAGCTGTCGTAGAAAAATGTGCTCGTCAATTTACGTAAAATGCCGGTTTGTAGCGTTGTTTCGTGTAGAAATAGGAGTGCTAGCAAAAACTATAGGGATCATGGAGTTACATACCACATGTGAGTACATTTTTTTAACGTATTTAGTCAATAAAACAACACATTTTAACAAATAAATCCAGTGACATATGATTGTACTGAGTCGGACCATTTTGCCAAACAAACGCGTGGCAATTTGAATATGCATTCTACATTGACGGCTTAGCATGGAAAACTATTTGTAGTATGCTAGGCAACGGCGCAATGCATTAAGCCGCTAACGATATCCACAACGGCATTATTGTTTCTTGGTACGACCGCTAACCGGTTCCCTTCTTTCCGCAAGGAACTAGAGTGGCGCTCGCAGTGTTGCCAGAGCGCTTCCAGCTTTTGTACGTACGTACGTCAAAAAAGGTACGATTTGGGTAAAAAAAGTACGGATTTTTTTTTTAGGATAAATTTCTTACAGAAACAATATTTCTGAAGAATCTGGGGGCCTACCGCAAGATCCTAAATTCGCAAAAATATTTCTCTTTTACTCCAATGAAGGCGTAATTAGAGTGACAGACAGATGCCCGCAATTTTTGAACATCGATTTTCGCGGTTATTATAGCCCTATTCGGAAAAAGAAAGAGTCGTGAAATAACTTGAATAGTCCAGAGGGCCTACCGCGAACCACCTTCGACGTGTTGCCTGCCTCCCTGTCACACTTACGTACGAATTCATAAGTACGACAGAGAGGTCACAACTGCCACAAGTCAAAAGTGGTTCGCGGTTGGCCCTCAGGGCTATAACCGCGAAAATCAAAGTTAGCAAATTGCGGGCATCTTTGTCTGTCACTCTAATTACGCCTTCATTGGAGTAAAAAAGAAAGATCCCCGCAATTTGCTTATTTCGGTTTTCGCGGTAGGCCCTTAGATTCAAAAAGATTATATTATAAAACAGCATGCCATCAGCGTTTATCTACATTTTGCTATCATTTTGCGATTGCAATTTGCAATAAAAAATGAACTAAGTATTTTAAAGTACACAATACAACTCATTTGTTGTATTTCTCTCAGTAAATATATTTTAACATAAACAAAGTTAAATTGATATACATGAAAAATTAATGGCCGACCGAATTTTGACTGAGTTTTGTTACGACACAACTGCTGACTGCAACTGCTACTTGTAATTACGTAAGTACATTGTTTGGACGTATAGGTATTGTCTATATTTTTAATTTCCTTATAGTACCTACATGTACATGGTACTTTTTTATATTGGCCATTATTTTCAAATTAGAAATTTTGCCCCGAATTAACCAACATACCGAAAAAAAAATTTAAAAACTATCGTACATCAAATAGTACGATTTTAGTACGATGTACGCTGCGTACAAAAAAGGTACGCAAGTGTCAAAAATAGTACGTAAAACCGTACTAAAAGTAAAAGGTACGATCTGGCAACACTGGGCGCTCGTGCATAATTGAGGTTTAAGCGTTATCGATAAAATATCGCGTCTAACGACAATCCCAAAGTAAACAATATAAACAAACAGTAAATAAAATCGTTACTAAATTTCATACCAATTATGTTAGGTACATTTTGATAAACATATAACAAGCTTTCGAATCATTGCTATTTTTTTATTAAAAGCTTTGTGACAGAACTTTATGGATCGAATAATATAGGTACTTACTTTAATCGTACATTAAAAATCTTAGCTCGCAAATAAGATCAAATGTTTAAAGGTATATAAATTAAGTCAATGGCAATTATTACTTAAAACATTTTAATGCCAAAACAATAAAGTCATGTTTAGAACATAATACAAAATATCGATAGCTGTTGTAGGCCGGTTACTAAACTTTAAATTGTTCGAGAGCATCACATTATATCCTACAGTATATTTGTGTTTGGAATATAATAGAACACTATTTTGTGAATGTATGTGTAATGTAATCTCTAAAAAATATATTGAGATTTTTGTAAAAAAAATTTTTAAAAATTTAGTTTTTAAAAAGATGTAAACATCAAATTCTACAGTAGCGATTTTTTGTTCAAAAGGCATAACCAAATATTTTACACTGTAAGTAAAATATGCACCACTTTTTTAGTGGTGCATACGTCACGAGCAATAAAAATGTTTGAAATAAATAATTACAATACAACATTAATTAAACACTTGGTGATTTTCCACTATATTGTTACGCCAATTATTCTACTCAATCTAATAAAATAAAAAACCAGGGGATTTTATTTTTACTATTTTTTAAACAATTATAACGTATTTTACCCCACGCGCATTAATTCTACAGTATATTTTTTTAATGCACCATACAGCCTGTAATTAATGTTATCACAACGTCAAAGAATCTCCTATTAATACAATGAGCTTTTGTCACAATTGTAAAAATGGCTATCGTTAAATTATTTAAATGATCGGCGCGGGGCGGGAGGGGAAGCGATGGCGATACCTCAAGGCCGCACGGCCGCAAAGCAACGGATTGGATAGGATGCAGGTATCTTAGGGCGGTTACAGAGTAGCGTTTTATACGAGCGTACGCGTACAGTCACCAGCAATTAAATGTCTGCTAGTGCACGAAAATACTAACGACCTTTTTTCCTACGTCCAGTTGACCTAAGTTTAAAATGTATAAATTGCGAAACTTGTAACGACATGTGTCCCACGTTTAGCTGACCTAAGTTTAAAAAGTCTACCGTACCGCGAAGAAATTCAAAGGTGTATGTGAAGTCCCCAATCCGCATTGGGCTAGCGTGGGGACTACCGTACGAAACTGATAATTTTATTTAACATCACGATTTTTGGTCGTTCATGAACTGTCAAAAGTGACGTTTCTTCAAATAAAAACGTCACTTTTGACACTTGTATGGATGGGATATGTCAGTGTCAAACAAGTGACTAAAGTGACGTTTTTTTTTAGAAACGTTACTTGACACTTGTATGGATGGGATATGTCAGGGTCAAACAAGTGAAAAAGGTGACGTGTTTTTAAGAAACGTCACTCTTGACACTTGTATGGATGGGATATGTCAGTGTCAAACAAGTGACAAAAGTGACTTTTTTTTAAAGAAACGTCACTTTTGACAAGTATGGATGGGCTATGTCAGTGTCAAACAAGTGACAAAAGTGGCGTTTTTGAAGAAACGTCACTCTTGACACTTGTATGGATGGGATATGTCAGTGTCAAACAAGTGACAAAAGTGACGTTTTTTATGAAACGCCACTATTGACACTTGTATGGATGGGATATATCGGTGTCAAACAAGTGACAAAAGTGACTTTTTTTTTAAAGAAACGTCACTTTTACATGTATGGATGGGATATGTCAGTGTCAAACAAGTGACAAAAGTGACTTTTTTTAAAGAAACGTCACTTTTGACATGTATGGATGGGCTATGTCAGTGTCAAACAAGTGACAAAAGTGACGTTTTTGAAGAAACGTCGCTCTTGACACTTGTATGGATGGGATATGTCAGTGTCAAACAAGTGACAAAAGTGACGTTTTTTATGAAACGCCACTATTGACACTTGTATGGATGGGATATATCGGTGTCAAACAAGTGACAAAAGTGACTTTTTTTTTTAAAGAAACGTCACTTTTACATGTATGGATGGGATATGTCAGTGTCAAACAAGTGACAAAAGTGACCTTTTTTTAAGAAACGTCACTTTTGACATGTATGAATGGGCTATGTCAGTGTCAAACAAGTGACAAAAGTGACGTTTTTGAAGAAACGTCGCTCTTGACACTTGTATGGATGGGATATGTCCGGGTCAAACAAGTGAGAAAAGTGACGTTTGTTTTTAAGAAACGTCACTTTTGACACTTGTATGGATGGGATATGTCGGTGTCAAACAAGTGACAAAAGTCACTTTTTTTAAAGAAACGTCACTTTTGACATGCATGGATGGGATATGTCAGTGTCAGACAAGTGACAAAAGTGACTTTTTTATTTAAAGAAACGTCACTTTTGACATGTATGGATGGGCTATGTCAGTGTCAAACAAGTGGCAAAAGTGACGTTTTTTTTTAAGAATCGTCACTTTTGACACTTGTTGACACTGATATATCCGATCCATATCGTTTCTATAACTAATATTTGACGTATCTCAACTGACCTAAGTTTAAAATGTATAAATTGCGAAATTTCTAACGACATGTGTCCCACGTTTAGCTGACCTAAGTTTAAAAAGTCTACTGTACCGCGAAGACATTCAAAGGTGTATGTGAAGTCCCCAATCCGCACTGGGCTAGCGTGGGAACTACCGTACGAAACTGATAATTTTATTTAATATCACGATTTTTGGTCGTTCATGAACTATCAAAAGTGACGTTTCTTCAAACAAAAACGTCACTTTTGACACTTGTATGGATGGGATATGTCAGTGTCAAATAAGTAACTAAAGTGACGTTTCTTCAAAAACGTTACTTTTGACATGTATGGATGGGCTATGTCAGTGTCAAACAAGTGACAAAAGTGACGTTTTTGAAGAAACGTCACTCTTGACATTGACACTTTTATGGATGGGATATGTCAGGTCAGGGTCAAACAAGTGAGAAAGGTGACGTTTTTTTAAGAAATGTCACTTTTGACACTTGTATGGATGGGATATGTCGGTGTCAAACAAGTGACAAAATTGACGTTTTTTATGAAACGTCACTATTGACACTTGTATGGATGGGATATGTCAGGGTCAAACAAGTGAAAATGTGACGTTTTTTTAAGAAAAGTCACTCTTGACACTTGTGTGGATGGGATATGTCAGTGTCAAAAAAGTGACAAAAGTGACTTTTTTTTAAAGAAACGTCACTTTTGACATGTATGGATGGGCTATGTTAGTGTCAAACAAGTGACAAAAGTGACGTTTTTGAAGAAACGTCACTTTTGATGTGTATGGATGGGCTATGGCAGTGTCAAACAAGTGACAAAAGTGACGTTTTTTTAGAAACGTCACTCTTGACACTTGTATGGATGGGCTATGTCAGTGTCAAACAAGTGACAAAAGTGACGTTTTTGAAGAAACGTCACTTTTGACATGTATGGATGGGCTATGGCAGTGTCAAACAAGTGACAAAAGTGACGTTTTTGAAGGAACGTCACTCTTGACACTTGTATGGATGGGATATGTCAGGGTCAAACAAGTGAGAAAGGTGACGTTTTTTTTATTCATATTGACTTTCAAAGTATTGTCATTACTGTCATTAGGCTTTTTGAACGTAGCTATTTTGAGCGTAGCAATTTTAAAAGTATTGGTCTCAAATTATTTGTTATTTATTTTGATTTCTCGCAAAGCACTTGTTATTATTCCAATATTTTTTTGATAACACGTGTTAAAGAAACAGATAATTGTAGAAATATAAAATTTTCGAGTGTAGGATGAATAAACATATTTTTTAAGCATAAAATAAAAAATAAAAAATCATAATAAATAGATCTCACGGTATCCGAGTGGTGCAAATTTCCATATCAATTGAGATTAATATTATGACCTAATCATCAAATTTTCGAATTGTGTAGGAATTTTTAAGTTACATTTATATCGATTATTTAAAAAAAAACTATAGATTGAGCTTACTGTACACAGCTCACAGGAAACTGTCGGGATTTCTTTGTTATTAATCATGAACTAACTTAAGACATATAATTGATACATTATCCCGACTGTATGACTTAGTCTGTATAGTGTTCTAGATATTGACCCTAGGGTCATTAATTTCATGAAGAGCTCAATTACGGTACTGGAGATAATCGTATCGTGGGCATCTGTAAACCCTAAATATTGATTAGAAAAAGCTTTCGAACAATCGAAACTGTACGAATTAATGCAAGCAAAATTTTTTCTTCCCCCGCCTATTGTAAATTTATCGACTTGTCCTACTCTCTAGCGTCGCCGCTCTTGTCCTTTACCCCGCGCGGTTCGGCCAATCACAGCGCGTGAGTTGGTTGTCTGGCCACGCCCTCAATGATGTGGTGGGGCACAGTTGGAGAGACCGAGTCTCGTTGAAATTATGCTTCGTTATAAATCTCCTTACTTCTATGATCTGAGCTTAAGCCTAATCATATACTTTCGCAACTTATTGTAAACTACCGGCGGTGGATCTTAATACCTCGGTCAGTTGCTCGGTTGTGTACCTATTAAACGTGTTTTCATTAACTTTGCAGTGTTATATTATGCAATGCTGTATACCAACAAAAATCTTATTTTAAATGATTTACACTTCCGAATTTCGAGATAAAAAACGAAAATTTTGCTTTACTACTTGTTTTCTAAACAACTGTATAAAGAAGCATATCCTAGAAAAATAAACTTGAGATGTTGTGTTGATTCAGAAAACAAACACGTACCCATATTTTACAAAATTAGTCCAAAGTTCGGTCATCCTGTCTACAATCAGCATATCTTCATCACGCAAACGCTCCTTCATGTAAGATATGTCATATAAATATCCCAACTCATCTGCGTGAAAAGCACCATCTATTGTAAACGGTACATTCATGTAATCCTTGTAATAATTCCTTTCACCAGCAAATGAAAACATATAGAAGTAGATATTGTCCACGCCACTCTCCAAACATTTTCTAACAGTTCTTAGTATCGGACTATGTATTACAAAATCGGCATGGACATTAATATCTGGTCTCTTGTTTTCTGCGCATTGAACATCATCACCATAGTAAAACAACCGGACAATCTTTTTCATTTCGTTTGAGAGCTTACTTTCATTTTTGAATTCAAAATGAGTTTCTAGAACCAAAGACACGAAGTCTTCACATTCAAACCTACCATTTCCTATGCCCAAAGTTAAAATCGCATAGCTTTCGTCGTTAGTAATACCAACCAAGACATCGACATCTCTACGAGATACTGTGTTCAAATCAGCTGGATATTTCGTTATATAGTTATTAGCATTCTCGAATTGTTTTTCAACACACGGTTTAACAATAACACCAGAATCCCTTGTTGCAGCAATAAGTTCAAGTGGCTCCACTTTGTTTAGAAATGATAGAGCATCATTAATATCATTTGTTGAATAATTCAATTGTTTTGCTAATTTTATAGGAGCATCTCGATCAGGCTCAGAATCTTCATTAAGATCATGAGATAATGCAACGCCACTTTGCAAAATCACTCTATGATAAAGCTGTTCCTTTAGAAAGTGCTGATGATAATCCACAGATATTGAACCAGCACTGTTTCCTGCTACAGTGATTTTGGAGTCGTCTCCGCCAAAATATCGTATATTTTCTTTAATCCAACGCAGTGCTTGTATTTGATCTTTCAAACCCTGATTTCCTGGTACTTTGGAAGTATTTAGACAAAAAAAACCGTATGGGCCAACGCGATAGTTAAACGTAATGAGAATTATGTCATGCCTAACTAAGAAGCGTGGTCCGTATAAGTATCTGCCTGCAAATCCGAATTCGAATCTTCCCCCAAATATGTGGATCATAACAGGCAAGGGATTATCAACACTAGCACTACTCGGCACGTTAATGTTGACGTGAAGGCAGTTCAGTGTCCCAGTAATTGTTTTATTTAATTCTTCAATTTGAGGACACCTTGCAGTATCGTCCACTGCATCAAACATTCCTTCAAATTTGTGTGGAATAGGAGGCTGAAATTTTAATAGGTATGTCGTTTTGTTAATCGTCCTTTACAATATGTTATTATTAATTTATTTATTTTCGGATGTTTGTATTTTACATATATCGTTGTCTTAGTACCCACAACATAATCCTTCTTGAGCTTACTGTGGGACTTAGTCAATCTTTGTAAAAATGTCCTATAATATATATTTATTATATACTTACACCAAAAACATTGTCCGGATCCACCCTCGCATACGGGATACCCAGGAACATGGAGTAATTCCCGTCTTGGGCCCAAAGCCCCCGATAGCTGCCTACTGGAGTATGCACAATTGGTCTGGATAACTCAGGATCCAATGGATTTTCTGTAAAATACACTAAGTTTTGTCACAGGTGGACACGCAGTAAGTATGTCTTCAATCAAATCATTCAATGTTGTATTCAGTCAACTCATTGACCGAATGAGCGTGAACTGCAAAATCTTAGGTACAAATAAAATCCGAATGAAAGTTAATTAACATTTATCATACAAAATCATCACTTAAGATTAAACTCCACCAGCAAGTATGAGGATTATTAGTTAGCTAATTATAATGCAACTTTTTCATCAGTTTTTGAAGAATAAAAAGAGCCTTTACGCTGGTGTGGTAAAACAATATTAAATTTTACCTGGTACCGAAGTCTGAGATGACTGCTGCGCCATTATTAGTAGATAGCACATAAATACCGGACTAAAAATTGGAATTTTAGAGATCATAACGAGCTTGTGAATTCTGAAAATGGAGTATAAATAGACAATATTGTTTGTCATAATCAAAAGCATTTGATTTTACTGTTGCTCATGCGGTGTTGGCGCGGGTGCTGTCACTGTCAAATTCCTGTGTGCAATGAGTTTGTTGCTAGCTTTTGGTCGGTTCTTATCATCATCGTGACCGTTGAGTTCTAACTATGTAGTACTTACGTGAATGCATGGATCACGACCATCACGGCAGACGATAAAAAAATATGTGGATTAACATACATTGCTGTTCTGTACATTGTGAATACAGATGTCAATCACAAAGAATAAGTCAACGATGATCAACTCTTGCCAACGTAGAACTCGAACCCACGTCCTTGAATTGCCGGTCCGATGCGTTACCAATTGCGCCAGCTGATCATCCGTCAATCAACGCGAATTTAGTCACTGCAACTGTGACAATGTCACTAGCGACATCTGCATTTGCATAATGTGGTACGTCCCACGATAAAAAAACCGGCCAAGTGCGAGTCGGACTGGCGTTCCAAGGGTTCCGCACATTACACAATTTTTAACAATATGTTTTTTTAATGAAAAGGGAGTAAAATATCTTTAAAAAACTCATCAAAAACTGCACATTTCTAATAGGTTTTCCTGTCATCTTTAGGTAAAAAACTATTAAGTGTACTTTTTTCAAAATGTTAGACTCAGTAGTTTCAGAGATAAAAGGGGGGGGGGGCGGTCATTTTTTTGCTTATTTTCTTGAATAACTGCTAAACTATTTATCTTAAAATTATACAAAAAATATGGGTGCCGTTCAATTTTAATACAAACATTTTGGATAATTACATTTAACTACTTTTAAAACTCATAATAAACATAATGTATAGAAACAAAATCCATAATATTATTCGTTATAATAATTAAATTACAGAATGTTCTATAATCATAAAAACGTTGTTTATAACGATAATTAGGAATAATTTAACTTGTTATAACATACAGTTAGTATTATGATTAAAATGTAGAACTATATTTTAACGAATGATCGGGTGACATCATATTATAATATAATATGACATAAATTATAAAACAACTTACATATTCTACCTTAAGGCAGGTCGCCGTTAGGTACGACGACGAGTGAAGCGAGGAGGAGTGTTAGGTAGAACTGCGACCCTACAGCGCGCGAGCCGAGCGAGCGAAGCGAGCGTGCCGCGGCAGCGGCCGGCGAAGCGCCAGAACCGACTTATTTTATAATAGTACTCATTTTATTACTTTCGATCATGAGAGGAGGCCTGTGCCCACCAGCAGTGGGGCGTTTATATTTTGCTTATCAATAGAGCTCGGCGGGGGTGAGCTATTTTCCTTATAATATGACGTAAGACTTGTCAAATTATAAGGTAAAGGTAAGCCGAGCTCTGCTTATCAATTTGCAGTAGGCGTTTATATTCTATGAACATTATATCGTTATGAGCATTAAATAGTATACAAAGTGATCATTATACTGATTGCCTGTTATGCAAATACATTACTATGCAACTAAATTA
Organism: Cydia amplana; assembly: GCF_948474715.1. Classification (NCBI taxonomy): domain Eukaryota; kingdom Metazoa; phylum Arthropoda; class Insecta; order Lepidoptera; family Tortricidae; genus Cydia; species Cydia amplana. Next base: position 20,224,020 of record NC_086071.1, read on the forward strand.
TTATGACTAATGAAATTATGAAATTTGTTCTTATTCATTTTGTTTTTATACAAAATAATCATTTCTGCTTTCAAAATTATGCAATTCGAATTATGCAAAATGAAAATTCGAAAATAGTTGTTATTAAAAACATTACACACTCAAAAAATATATTTGAGATTCTTAAAATGAGCTCTTTCATTTGATATGTAACACGATATAGTTTGAAATGCTAATGTTAATTTGCTCTTTTACCCCCAAAAGTGGCCTCGATATTTAAAATTCATTTTTTTACGTTACATGTATTTTTAACAATATGTTTTTTTAATGAAAAGTGAAAAACTTAAGTCCGACTCACACTTGACTGCACATTTCTAATAGGTTTTCCTGTCATCTATAGGTAAAGAACTATTTGAAGGGTGCACGGAAAGAACATGCTAGTCACTTCAGTAACATTTTGAGTAATCGCGGTTTTAAAATTTAGAACAATGTCTCAACGTATGGTAATTCAGTGACCAGGTATTATTTAACAAAAAAAAAGTTGTGTCAAATTTATTATACAGTGGTAGCAAAAGATATAACTAATAGTTCATTAACCCTTCGTATATCTGAGCACTGTTCAGTGCTCATGAATTTAAATCCATTGTTTAATTACAATAGGTTTAAATTTATTCGCACTGATCAGTGTTTAGACATACGAAGAGAGCTCTTCATTTAGAGATAATAATCTCGTTTTCCGAAAAAAGTGACTAGACATGTTCTTTCCGTGTACCCTTCATTTAGTGTATTTTTTTCAAAATTTTAGACCCAGTAGTTTCAGAGATAAAGGGGGGAATGTTTATTTTTTGCCTTTTTTCTTGAATAACTGCTAAACTATTTATCATAAAATTATATTACGAAGCAGTAGTGTAGAAGAGGATAGGAAAACCGTTGGTAGATCGGCAGGATCATCTTTTACCGTTGAAATATGCACACTTGAGGATAGATTCACAAGTAGACGATGAAATAATAACACGTCGAGATAGCCGATAGTTGGTTTTAATTAACAGTATCGATTACACATCAAAATAACTTAAGATCACTTCGGTTGTCATGAATTACAAAAATCAGTTATCAAGAAACGTGGCGATCCAAGAGATGACATCACGTCACAACCGCTTTGCTCGATCGCCTCAATCATAATGACCACGGGCCGGTCTTTGCCGCCCTTCTTATATAGCCGCCAACTGTCACTGTCCAGGTGACAGCTCCGCAACGCCATCTCTGATTTCACCCAGGCAACTACCTGACGTTTCTTAAGTTACAAATAGACTAACCATGGTTCAAGGTTTACGCATTGTTATCATTCTGATAGATCTCACTCCGACATATAAATCTAATACCTTTAAACGAGCAATTCTTGTTTATTTATATATTTATTTATTTATTTATATATATATATATATATATATATTTCGGTGATCTCGGAAACGGCTCTAACGATTTCGATGAAATTTACTATATGGGGGTTTTCGGGGGCGAGAAATCGATCTAGCTAGGTCTTATCTCTGGGAAAACGCGCATTTTCGAGTTTTTATATGTGTAGCCGCCGTGCAGTGGTCAGGAGCTCGACGACTCAAATAAAAAGCTTCAATTCTTATAGTGAACTGATATAATTTTCCAAGTACTGGTTTACAAGGGTTCTTGCCAAAACGGTTAAATGTAGAAGTGGTGGTTATTGTATGAAGGCTGATGAGAGAGTGATTTGCATAATTTCAATAGTACAAAAGGTGGTTTAAATTTAGGTGCCTCTAATTGGCCGCGATACATAGTATGTGGAGCGCTCCTATTGGTGCTTAAGAAAGGCTGCCGAATACTAGCCGAGCCCGACGGCCGCGTTTAGCTACTGCATTAGGAATATAGGTATTGAGATTTTATACAAATATAAAGGTTGCGTTCGCAACAATATGTTTTCCGAGCGAAGCTCGGTCACCCAGATATTAAAATATATTTGAGATTCTCAAAATGAGCTCTTTCATTTGATATGTAACACGATATAGTTTGAATAACTTTATTTTTTAATTTGCTCTTTTACCCCCCAAAAGTGGCCTCCATATTTAAAATTCATTTGTTTACGTTACATATCCGTCTTTGGGTCACAAACTTACATATGTGTGCCAAATTTCAACTTAATTGGTCCAGTAGTTTCGGAGAAAATAGGCTGTAACAGACGGACGGACAGACAGACACGGTTCCGTTTTTAGGGTTCCGTAGCCAAATGGCAAAAAACGGAACCCTTATAGATTCGTCATGTCTGTCTGTCTGTCTGTCCGTCTGTCCGTCTGTCTGTCCGTCCGTATGTCACAGCCACTTTTCTCCGAAACTATAAGAACTATACCGTTGAAACTTGGTAAGTAGATGTATTCTGTGAACCGCATTAAGATTTTCACACAAAAATAGAAAAAAACCAATAAATTTTTGGGGTTCCCCATACTTCGAACTGAAACTCAAAAAATTTTTTTTCATCTAACCCATACGTGTGGGGTATCTATGGATAGGTCTTCAAAAATGATATTGAGGTTTCTAATATCATTTTTTTCTAAACTGAATAGTTTGCGCGAGAGACACTTCCAAAGTGGTAAAATGTGTGTCCCCCCCCCCTGTAACTTCTAAAATAAGAGAATGATAAAACTAAAAAAAATATATGATGTACATTACCATGTAAACTTCCACCGAAAATTGGTTTGAACGAGATCTAGTAAGTAGTTTTTTTTTATACGTCATAAATCGCCTAAATACGGAACCCTTCATGGGCGAGTCCGACTCGCACTTGGCCGCTTTTTTCCTTTTGAGGTACGGAACCCTAAAAAGGAAAAATTAACATGATTTTTCTCAAGCATGCTATGAAAAAATATCGCTATGTTCCTTATATACGAGCTGAAATTAACTTTCTGTATCTCTATTGTTACATTGTGTATTAGGTGTCCAAACCAGAAACTGTAATAAGAACAAGTAGCAATTAAAAGCATTGTATTATCATGCCTACTTGAATAAACTATCTTTTATCTTTATCTTATCTTATGGTTTGGACCTTAATCCCACCACGCTGGTCCATTGTGGGTTGGTGGGTCGTCAGTTATGCTTCGTTTGCTCTTTGGCAGGGTGCACCACTGGCATGTGCCGAGAGATATTGTAAAGAAACCCTTACACCCTTATACCGGCCATTTGCAAATCAAAATCTCTCAGGATTTCATTACTTAGAAATAAAACTAAGTAAACAATAGTTTATTTATTTATATATTTTCTTTTTGTTCATTCCCTGTTTCATTGTTCAGTCCTTGCTCATCCACCTTTGATAACGTCCGATGTCCTTGTACAGAAGGTCTAGAAAGCTCATCCTCTCGTGCATCGGTCTTGAACCTAGGCGTAGTTCAGTGTTTATCTCCATATATGGCAGCTTGTCCTGGGATACGCGCGGCCATTGCAGGGGAATCAACTTTGACGGCTTCGGTGTTGGATTTCTGGAATAAAGACATGAATTGTTTTCTTGTAAATACATCATAAACACGGACAGGCTATTGCCTATACAAGCACAGTATTCTCTGTTCACCCATTTTTATGATTTAGATAATCGTTTAAATATTTATTATTAGCACTATTTCTTAGCAGTTGGTTGACATAGACATAGACTAAATCTATTGGTCATTAAATATTAGGTACAGTCATCAATTAAATAAATTATAACTTTAAAAACATTTTTCTATTACCTATTTTTTAATTTATATTTATAGCTTGGAAGGCTTCAAGCCTCAATTATAAACTTTCGCAACTTATTGTAAACTACCGGCGGTGGATCTTAATACCTCGGTCGGTTGTGTACCTATTAAACGTGTTTTCATTAACTTTGCAGTGTTATATTATACAATGCTATATATATATATATAGCATTGTATAATACCATTGTATAAAACCTTATATTAAAAGGTTTATTTACACTTCCGAATTTCGGAAAACAAACAAAAAATTTGCTTTTCTACTTGTTTTCTAAACAACTATATAAAGAAGCATATCCTAGAAAAATTAACTTGAGATGTTATCTTAATAAAAAACAAACACGTACCCATATTTTACAAAATTAGTCCAAAGTTCGGTCATCCTATCTACAATCAGCATATCTTCATCACGCAAACGCTCTTTCATGTGAAATATGTCATATAAATATCCCACCTCATCGGCGTGAAAAGCACCATCTATTGTAAATGGTATATTCAGGTGATCTTTGCAATAATTCCTTTCACCAGCAAATGAAAACATATAGAAGTAGATATTGTTCACGCCACTCTCCAAATATTTTCTAACAGTTCTTAGTATCGGACTGTGTGTTAAAAAATCAGCATGGATATTAATTTCTGGTCTCTTGTTTTCTGCGTATTGAACATCATCACCATAGTAAAACAACCGTACAATCTTTTTCAGTTCGTTTGAGAGCTTACTTTCATTTTTGAATTCAAAATAAGTTTCTAAAACAAAGGACACGAAGTCTTCACATTCAAACCTACCATTTTCTATTTCCAAAGCTATCGGATAGCCTTCGTCATTAGTAATACCAATCAAAACATCGACATCTTTACGAGTAACTGTGTTCAAACTAGCTGGATATTTCGTTATATAGTTATTAGCATCCTCGAATTGCTTTTCCACACACGGTGTAACAGTAACACCAGAATCCCTTGTTGCAGCAATAAGTTCAAGTGGCTCCACTTTGTTTAGAAATGATAAAGCATCATTAATATCATTTGTTGAATAATTCAATTGTTTTGCTAATTTTATAGGAGCATCTCGATCAGGCTCAGAATCTTCATTAAGATCATGAGATAATGCAACGCCACTTTGCAAAATCACTCTATTATAGAGCTGTTCCTTTAGAAAGTACTGATGATAATCCACACATACTGAACCAGAACTGTGTCCCGCTACAGTGATTTTGGAGTCGTCTCCGCCAAAATATCGTATATTTTCTTTAATCCACCACAGTGCGTGTATTTGATCCTTCAGACCCTGATTGCCTGGTACTTTGGAAGTATTTAGACAAAAAAAACCGTATGGGCCAACGCGATAGTTGACCGTAATGAGAATTATGTCATGCCTAACTAAGAAGCGTGCTCCATATAAGTATCTGCCTGCAGATCCGAATACGTATTTTCCTCCAAATATGTGGATCATAACAGGCAAGGGATTATCAACACTAGCACTACTCGGCACATTAATGTTGACGTGAAGACAGTTCAGTGTCCCAGTAATTGTTTTATTGAATTCTTCAATTTGAGGACACCTTGCAGTATCGTCCACTGCATCAAATATCCCTTCAAATTTGTGTGGAATAGGAGGCTGAAATTTTAACATGTCTTTTTAGTAATCGTTTTTAATTTTATATTGTTGGTGGAGGTTATTGTACATTGAAAATAAAACCTGGTACTTACGTGGAATTACGATAAGTTTATGTCTATAATTGTATACCAAAATAGTCATTTGAAATTACGATCAAAGGAAAATATATTTATAAGAATGTAGGTAACAATAAAGGAAAAGTTTGTAGTTTCATACCAGAATGATAAGAATATGCACTAAGAAGAAAATATTGGAGGCAAAACGAGATTCTCTGAATATTCAAAAAAATTTAAATGTTAGTAGGTACTCACACCAAAAACGTTGTCCGGGTCAACTCTCGCATATGGGATACCCAGGAACATATAGTAATTTCCGTCCTGGGCCCGAAGCCCTCGAAAACTGCCTACTGGAGTATGAACTATGGGTCTTGGCAACTCAGGGCCCATTGTAAGTTCTGTAAAAACACAATGTTTAGTCACATGGCAGAAACGCTTTATAAGTAAATATGTCTTAAATTTAATCATTGACCTTACGAGCGTGATGGCTTGTGTCAGTTTGGGCAAAACTGCTTTCGTATGTCTGTCCGGCATTTCTCCTCTACAGGTCGCCTTTCTTAACTAATCCTTGTAAATTTTTGTGATTAGGTTGGATAATTTTATACGGCCGTAACTGTTGTATGGGAAAATAAATCTAAATTTAAAATTTGTTTCGCGAAATTTTTCATTACACCAACTGGTAAAGGCTCTCTTGATTGTTCAAAAACTATCAGCACATTTGAATTTTATTCACATGTGTGGCAAAGTAATTAAATGCAAATTTTGAGTTGTTCTCTTATGTTTGCTGGTAGAATTGACTTTTAAATGATGATTTTGAATGATAAATATTCAATAAAATTCATTTGGTTATGATTTGGTTTGATTTTGTTTGATATCGTACAAATAACTATACCTGGTCTCCTGGCCTCACTGGCCTGGGATAATCGCTGTGCAATCATTAGTAGAAAGCAGAAAAGCACAGGATTAATAAACGAAATTTCGATAAACATTGACTTGTGGTTTCTGAAAAAAGGGTATAAATGATAATATTGCTTGTCATGGTTTCTGTTCATCACTTCTGCGATGTTGACACGGGTGCCGCCACTGTCAATTTCCTTTCGAGAAATTACTTCTTTGCTAGCTCTTGGCGGTTTTTATAGTCATCGTGACCGGCACGTAGCTAGTACTAACTTATAGTCCGCGAGCCATGAACAGATTTCCATCACCAATGGCATCCCGGGAGATGACTAGTAAAGTTAATGGAGACGTGTAATGAACACTATTGGTTGTCGGTTGCCGCTCCGTTGGTAGGTTGAGGAACGGCAGCTAATACATAAAAAAAACGGCCAAGTGCGCGTCGGACTCGCGCACGGAGGGTTCCGAACCATCAACAAAAGCGGCCAAGTGCGAGTCGGACTCGCCCATGACAGACAGACAGACATGACGAATCTATAAGGGTTCCGTTTTTTGCCATTTGACTACGGAACCCTAAAAAGTAGAGCAAAAAAATCTTGTTTGTTGTATGGGAACCCCCATTAAATATTTATTTTATTTTATTTTATTTTTAGTATTTGTTGTTATAGCGGCAACAGAGATACATTATTTGTGAAAATTTCAAGTGTCTAGCTATCGCGGTTCATGAGATACAGCCTGGTGACAGACGGACGGACGGACAGACAGCGAAGTCTTAGTAATAGGGTCCCGTTTTTTACCCTTTGGGTACGGAACCCTAAAAAGTAAACAAAAAACGTGTGTCAGCTCCGACGCACGACTGGAGTTTATTCCTTACGAATAAATAGATTATAAAATTTAAGATAATTGCGTGCTGTTATTAACGAATTATAGGCCAGGCTGTGGTGACGAAATTTGCACCTGACTCGCGTTCTATATGCATGGATATTCAGGGGGTATTACTGCGATGTTCTGCCGCCAGAGTGCAGCACTAGCATGCATCGTAAACCATAGAGTAACTTATACATACTCTGCCTTAAACTGATTTTTGTCAAGTTTTCACAGACAATAAAATATGACATTGATATATCAAGGCGGTTTGTTTACAATGGGCCTACCGGGAAACGCGAAAATCGAAACTCGGCTATCTGCTTCTTTATCACTCGAATATGCAAGAGTGATACAGAGGTTAGATAACAACATTTCGACTCTCTCGTTTGCGGTAGACCCTCAGATTGTGAAGGATTGTGGTAGTGGCGCCCCCTACGCAGAGTTTCGCGTAATATTCCCTATTGGATGACGCACATCACGGTAGACGGTTAGTATTCTGACATAGGCGACCGGGATACCGTCCCGCCTCTCTACTGAGCTACCGAGACCGAGACATGTCTGTTCACAGCGATTTTTTTTTTGTATAATGAATGGGCTTACTCATTCCCACAGACTAGCCGAGGCGAAGACGTGGCCTACGATGGAGCGAGCCTGCCCAGAAGGTGCCTGTTCACCCTTGATTTGAAGGTTGCCGGGTTATATGTGCTCGGAAATATAGACGCCGGCAAGGAATTCCATTCCACCAAGCATTTCTTTTTAAATCTTTTCCCTTTAATTCTAGGCATTGTAACGTTTGCAGATATTTTCTGCTTAATACAAGACTGATTCGATATTCCACTTTAGGGTTGTTTATTTCATTACTGAGTGAATGCAATTATTACTTCAACTGAGCGTTCTTGGTAACTCTGTCTCTCGTACTCGCTTCGAGCGTCTCAAACTAGTTATTTGCTCACTAGTTCTAGTTTCACCAATACACAGAGAGCTGGACCCGGATAATGGCAGGTGAACTAAACTATAGTTCGTTTTTTTAGCATTAGAAAAAGATAAACAATCTTGACGTGTCTTTTTATTGAAAAACTTTGAAAAATAAGTAACGGCAAATATGTAACAATTATGAATCATATACGTTTATTTACATACTTTTGCTTTTATAAGTAATATAGTGACTGATTTTAAAGCGTTTCTCAATTAAAAGACACGTCAAGATCGCGTATTATTTTTCTAATGTTAAAAAAAAACAACTATAAATAGTTTGCATAATTCCAAGAAATTAGAAAGGAACAAAAAATATGGAACACCGCATGAAAGTTGCGACGGAGGATTGACCAACGCGCGGGCGCGATTGACCAAATTTCAACAAGTCTGAAAATATACTTTTGTTTATAAGTTTTCTCATCAAGCCCCTCGGTTATATCTCTAGCTGTTTTATACTATATGCTACTATGATATGCAGGTTTTTTTTCTAACAAGCCAACTTAAACCTAGTAAAATTTTGGTTAGTTTGTCTTTACAACTATAATGTAGTTACAGTCATTGCAAAAACGCTAGCCTCCTCTTAATAAGGACACTGTAGTAAAATAGCTACTGTAGTCTCCCAGCTCTCATTAACATTGTACATAGGTACCATTTTCTAAGGTTGGCTCTTAGTCTAGTTCTAGTTCGTGGTTTCAACTACTTGCATCATTCATATATTGATAAATAATTAACTACATATTAAACCGGCTATTTGCGAGACAAACTCACGATCTGAGAATTTTGTATCAGCACGATTTTATTAAAATAGTTTTTTCACCTCAGTAGCTCGAACAAGGGTACTTTGCTACTTAAAAACAGCGAGCAAAATCGCATTTTGCTCACTGAGTGAGACAAAATGACATTCAAGTGACCTCAATATTCAAATGTCATTTCAACATTGCGGGGTCTAATACAAGTTCGAAATACTTGGATTTTATTATATCTGTCCCCTTCACGTCGTTAGCAAAAAGAAAGAGACAAAAAAAGTTCAAACGACATTCAACGGTATATTGACGGTTTATAATAGGCCCCCGAAAAATGTCAGAACGCATCGTTCCAAAACATGTACGAGTATGAATTCTTAATAATTAATTAATGAAAATAAAGTTTAAGATTTGATAAAAACTGATAAAACACTATATTTTACGTAATTTATAGTAAGATTAAAATAATGAACTCGAAAAATACACAGAATATCACGTAAAATAAATAATTATACTTTTAAGAATCTCTACTATAGTTTACGAATAGTAAGTATCCGCAATTCGGACCGTATCTTACAATGTTTTTTTTAACAAAAAAAAGTTGTCGCATGAAGTGTCGATCAATTGATGGTCGTTGTTTTCATATATTTCCTATTTTACTGAAATTTACTATACGTTTTGTTTTTGTGTTTGATTGTGGTGATTAACCTTAATTATTAGTATATCATGAGCAAGGACCGGAAAACCCCTCTTTACGCTTAATCCTATCCATTCGGTAACCCAATCAATTCGGTTACCGTATCATTCGGTAACCCTATCATACTGTTACCTGATTGTAACGGTAAGCTTATTGAAACGGTAACCTTAACCTTTAACCGAGTTAATCTCAAAACCCCATCGCGTTAGGGTTTTTGTTAGGGGTTTTTAACCGGTTTTTATTCAGTTATGGTAACCTTTATTATCGGTTGCTTATTGGTTTGCTACATTCGTATTTAGTGATGTGCCGTCAGTCAAATACCTACTAAAAGAAAAAGTTAATTTATTAATAGAACTAATAGTTTATTTTGTTATTTTTGTATTTTTTTTTTAATTTTGCTTATTTTAATGTTTTTGTTTATTTTAATGTTTTTGTTTATTTTACTTATTTTGTCTTTTTTTTATTTTGTTTATTTTACTTATTTCATTTATTTTATTTGTTATTAATTTTGTTAATTTTATTTATATAATTTATTTTGATTATTTTATTTATTTTGTTTATTTTTATTTTTGATGTATTTTATATAGTTTATATATTTATATATTTTATATATTTTATTTATTTTATTTGTTTTAATTGTTTTATTTATTTTATTTTATTTATTTTATTTGTTTTATTTGTTTTATTTGTTTTATTTGTTTTATTTGTTTTATTTGTTTTATTTGTTTTATTTGTTTTATTTGTTTTATTTGTTTTATTTGTTTTATTTGTTTTATTTGTTTTATTTGTTTTATTTGTTTTATTTGTTTTATTTGTTTTATTTGTTTTATTTGTTTTATTTGTTTTATTTGTTTTATTTGTTTTATTTGTTTTATTTGTTTTATTTGTTTTATTTGTTTTATTTGTTTTATTTGTTTTATTTGTTTTATTTGTTTTATTTGTTTTATTTGTTTTATTTGTTTTATTTGTTTTATTTGTTTTATTTGTTTTATTTGTTTTATTTGTTTTATTTGTTTTATTTGTTTTATTTGTTTTATTTGTTTTATTTGTTTTATTTGTTTTATTTGTTTTATTTGTTTTATTTGTTTTATTTGTTTTATTTGTTTTATTTGTTTTATTTGTTTTATTTGTTTTATTTGTTTTATTTGTTTTATTTGTTTTATTTGTTTTATTTGTTTTATTTGTTTTATTTGTTTTATTTGTTTTATTTGTTTTATTTGTTTTATTTGTTTTATTTGTTTTATTTGTTTTATTTGTTTTATTTGTTTTATTTGTTTTATTTGTTTTATTTGTTTTATTTGTTTTATTTGTTTTATTTGTTTTATTTGTTTTATTTGTTTTATTTGTTTTATTTGTTTTATTTGTTTTATTTGTTTTATTTGTTTTATTTGTTTTATTTGTTTTATTTGTTTTATTTGTTTTATTTGTTTTATTTGTTTTATTTGTTTTATTTGTTTTATTTGTTTTATTTGTTTTATTTGTTTTATTTGTTTTATTTGTTTTATTTGTTTTATTTGTTTTATTTGTTTTATTTGTTTTATTTGTTTTATTTGTTTTATTTGTTTTATTTGTTTTATTTGTTTTATTTGTTTTATTTGTTTTATTTGTTTTATTTGTTTTATTTGTTTTATTTGTTTTATTTGTTTATTTGTTTTATTTGTTTTATTTGTTTTATTTGTTTTATTTGTTTTATTTGTTTTATTTGCTTTATTTGCTTTATTTGCTTTATTTGCTTTATTTGCTTTATTTGCTTTATTTGCTTTATTTGCTTTATTTGCTTTATTTGCTTTATTTGCTTTATTTGCTTTATTTGCTTTATTTGCTTTATTTGCTTTATTTGCTTTATTTGCTTTATTTGCTTTATTTGCTTTATTTGCTTTATTTGCTTTATTTGCTTTATTTGCTTTATTTGCTTTATTTGCTTTATTTGCTTTATTTGCTTTATTTGCTTTATTTGCTTTATTTGCTTTATTTGCTTTATTTGCTTTATTTGCTTTATTTGCTTTATTTGCTTTATTTGCTTTATTGACTTTATTTACTTTTTTTATTTTATTTATTTTATTTATCTTATTTATTTTATTAGGATAAAGTTCATTTATTTAACTTAAAAGGTAATAATAAAAAAACATTACAACTAACTATGAATTAAAAATTTAAAACCCAAACTAGAATTAAAATAAACCTACTTAAAAATTAAACTAATACTTATAATATTATATAAAAACTAAAATGCAATACTAATAAAATAGATGTAAATAATATAATTTATTTTATTTATTTCATTTATTTTATCTATTTTATTTGTTTTATTAATTTTAGAAACTTACAAAATTAAAAGTAGTATTATGTAACTACAAAAGTTAAATTAATTCAGAATAACATTCTAATTGAATAAAACGTTATTTAGTATAATCCTACATCTGGAATAAATATTCCGTTTTGTCTTTTTCATTTAAAATAAAAGTGTCATGATTTATTCACTTTCATTTTATTCTAAAATAACGAGTGCAAGAATTATTCTTATTCAAATCGATTGGAATAAGAATGAAATTTCTGTTTTTATTCTTATTCTTATTCAAGTTATTTTTTGCCCAACTCTGCTCTAGATTACTCTCGTGTTGTTGAAGGTGACTATTGAACAAAATCTGCAAAATATCTTTCATGTATGAAGTCAATTATTTGCACTTCCTAGAACCTAATAACATGAAGATAATAAATATACCTATACAGGCGAAGCAACATGCGTATTTAAATCGAAACGCTGCGCTCCGCTGGCACGCGCTACAACGCAAGTGCACCGAATGTTTAAAGGTCGTGGTATTTTCTATTGTATTAGGATATTTAGGATTAAGCAGAATGCGGTGAGAGTCATAGTGACAACAATAAAGCCTTATTATTGTACTACACTACAGTATTGTTATCAGTGCTCTGCCGTGTCATGACTAATTGATGTAATTGTAGATACATGAGTTAGTGGTAACAAGGTTAAATGGAATTTATTTGGTCATATTATACGTCATATTATATGTAGTACAATGTATATAGATAGTAAAATGAATTTCACCCCTCTTTTCAATGGTCGGATTGATTTGAATTTTTTGAAGCCTTCGAAACGGTGATGATAATTTTATAATGAAGCTACATAGAAAGTAAACTGCGAAATTATAATTATGATGGTTCAATGTATATTTCTTTGCGTATTAAGTATGTATTTTGTTTATTATTCCTACCAGCCTTGAGTTCTTACGTATGCTATCTCTTTCACACCTACGGAAAGTGAATGAGATAGTAAATTACTGCAGGTAAGAAAAGAGTCCTACGCTTATCACTATAATTAAGTAGATTTGCAGGAAGTTGCAGGCGTGTTTCCACTTGAGACCGTCATTTATTACTCATTGGCAATAACAATAGGATTAAGTCGTGGCGTGGTGAATTCTTTGTCAGCATTTGCTAAACACGTGCGGCAAGCGTTGTGTCAAACGATATTAATACCAGTACGGTTACCATCAGTTTGTCACTGACATAAACGCCGTCGAGAACGTAATTTACTTTCTATACATCTCGCTCGCACTCGCATATTAGCGCAAACGGGATGTATAGAAAGTAAATTACGTTCTCGACGGCGTTTATGTCAGTGACAAACTGATGGTAACCGTACTGTTAATTTCCGTCTAAATAATAAATGCAAATTTTAAATATCAGAAGAGCTTTTAAAAACACCATAAGTCTTGGTAGTAACTCGGATACTGAAACCACATACTATAGTTCATTTTTTTTTAGCATTAGAAATAAGGTAAACAATCTTGATGTCTCTTTTAATTGAAAAGCACATTTTAAAAATAAGTTACGGTAAATATGTAACATATATGAATCTAATACGATCTTTTATAGTCTTCTGCTTTCATAAGTAATAGTTATGGTTATAAAAAAGTGTTTTTCAATTAAAAGACATGTCAAAATCGCTTACCTTCCTTCAAGTTCTTTCTAATGCTAAAAAAAACGAACTATAAACATAATTCGAAAACAGAAAAAAATCATGAGTATTTTCCCCATTTGTTCCTGCCCAACGTGATCGCCGCGATACATGAGGCGGGGACATATGGGAATGATTTAAATGAAACGCCTATTCCCATCTGTGCCCGGCGGGGAGAAATAGGAATACACCATATCGAGCCATTCCTTATCCTACCTTTAAAAACATCTTTTTTAGGGTTCCGTACCCAAAGGCTATAAACGGGACCCTATTACTAAGACTCCTCTGTCCGTCTGTCTGTCACCAGGCTGTATCTCATGAACCGTGATAGCTAGGCAGTTGAAATTTTCACAAATAATTAATTTCTGTTGCTGCTATTACAACAAATACTAAAAACAGCATATAATAAATATCTAAGGGGGGCTCCCATACAACAAACGTGATTTATTTGCTGGTTTTTGCGTAATGGTGCGAAACCCTTCCTGCGCGAGTCAGACTCGCACTTGGCCGGTTTTTTATTTTTTACATTAATTTAGGCACAGTGAGCCATTGAAGAGTTTCGCTATCCACCATCCGTTCAGAGCAGCTGAATTGTACCTGATGATTTAGTTATCACATTAAAATAAATACGGGTATCGTCCAATACCAAGACTATGCGGCAGTAAATTAAATTTGTAAGATTTTATTGCATAAAATCAGGTATAAATTAGTCAATAAACATAATAGTTTCTTGTCTAATTTACTTCTATCTATACGTAACGCCTATACGGCACGCAGACTACATGTTTAATCCAGGAATATTATTTAGAATATAAAATCATGATTATATTTATTTGATTAAGAATGAGATTATTCTTATTAAATTTTTTCACATACGAATTATTTCCGATCAAAATTATTTGAATAATTTTGACGGGAATAAAATCAGCATGATTTTATTCTTAGGAATTATTATTTAAATAATGATTTTATTCTTGAATGCCCAACACTGCTTACTAAGTATGTATCTATTTAATTTAATCAAAACTATTTCACCTACCAATGTTATAGATACCCAATGAATATGTATAATGAATTCTGCCCTAGTAGCACGGTCGCATTTTTATCGTTTATCACCATGCCTGTCACGTTCTAACAAGTATGTAAGTGCGAAAGTGACGGGCATAGTGATAGTCGATAAAAATGGAACCGTGCTGAGCCCCCTGGTATTAATGAAAGATTTGTAGTATAAAAATAAGTTTATAACTGCTATAGATATATATTTTCTGATCGCTGCATTAAGCGGTACAAGGTAAATTACGACTTAGCTCATACAACTCACCGCATCTGAAAACATTTTAAACTAAAGTCTATTTTTTATTCGGTAGACTAAAATGACATTTCATAGTATGAACATCATGTGTCATTTCATTTCATACTATGAAATGTCATTTTAGTCTACCGAATAAAAAATAGACTTTAATTGCTTATTATAAAATAAGCTTATAATAACTAGTACATATGTCATTTGTTAACAATGGTAAAATATCTACAACAATCCGCTAGCGCATGTATCTTTATCACAAAGTGATTTTTTTTTAAATCACTTAAGATAAATTATACCTAACCTAACTAGGTACCAGTAAAATCACTAGTTAGGTGAAAATTTTTCTTTAAATCAGTCTTTAATTTGTAGGTACTAAGTGTGAACCCGAAAATAAAAATAATAATCTAAGTAGCATAAAATATAACTAAATAATAGCAGATATTACTAGGATATGATGTTGTTTACTTGCAACCCCTTTTCTAAAAATTTCTAAACTAGAATTGCTCCGAAAGTAACAAAAACAATAGGAACACACAGGTATAAAGATAAACAAAGGAATGGCCGCGCTGCGGCTGACGCTCGAAAATAATACTGTAATCGCTCACTTATGTTTTCAATTTTAGCTTAAGGACTCAAAGTACAATATTGTTTGAATTGACAATAAGCGAAGTTACCGGCAAAAAAACTTGTTTGTGCTGGAGGCTTCATAGACCGCCCATGCCAACCACGGTTATTCAATAATAAGTCGAATTTAAGTCTGCGTAAAGATTACAATCGTTTGAACTGGTTGAAAACCTTATTATGAGGTAACAGAATAGACTGGGTTTTTATTTCGGTTACCGGTAACAGGGGTTAACTCGATCTGATACGGTTACCGAATCAAAGTGTTACCTTATCAGACGGTTACCGTTATGGTAGGGGTTTTCATAACCACTTCTAAAATAACCCTATAAAAAACCCCGGTTAAGGTAACCGGTTCCGGTCCCTGATCATGAGAGAACATAAGTGAATAGGTAAGTGATGAAGAAGGATTACATCTTTCGGTTTGTCTAATATGTTCTCACTGTTGAGGTGAAAAGTTTTGTGAACTACACGAGATCAAAGTTATTTACATCTCGTGCGCTTTTGAGTCCCTTACTACGCTCAAGATTCTAAATTAGATTCACGAGCGTAGCGAGTCGACTATTCTATCGACATCCATATGTCGATAGAATAGTCGATATTTAATTAAGCACTAGGAGCAGACGCATTTTTGCTCTCGCCGGCCGGGGTATGGTGATTACCTTTTGTATTGTTTTCCACCTCCAGATATATCGTCTCGATATTCAGTTACCCGTGAACAAGATGCATGTAACTGCGTCGAAATATCGGGAGCTCGAAAGCAATACAAATGGTAATTACGGTCCATATCCCGGTCGATATAAGACTAGTGAATAATTTAAAACTGTTAGGGGTCGTTTCTCAAAAAGTTGGCACCGCCAGGTTAAAATTTATGTTTTTCAAAAATTATGCATTTTCGCATTTTTTTTTATTGAGATCGTTAAAAGGCAACTTAAACTATTAGAAAATGTGGAAGGGAAGCAATTCTTTCAATTAGTTTAGAAGATATAGGCGTTTGAAAATTCAGGTGAATGACATCAAGGACAGGTGAAAGATATTTTGTCCCCAGGTTATCGATAGTAGAAGCAGGTTATCGAGAAATAAGTACAAATTCCACTTAAAATATTGACAGGTTATCGAGAGCCTCCATTAACCTGTGTCCGTTGCCGTTAACCTGGTTTCTTGTCATCATTCACCTGAACTGAGTGTCATTCACCTGTCCATCACATCATTTTCAATGCCTTCTAAAAATAATAGAAAAATGTGTCATTTTCTATAAAAAGGGAACTTATTGTCCACTACGATGATTACAATAGTATGTTAAAATTTTTTATTCTGACCCACCTCACCTTCGATACGATTCCCAATTTAACAATAAGTTTCTGTGAATAAGTAAACATTCAAACTTGCTGTCACCCTGGCAGTACCTAGTGGAACTCAGGTTTGGTGCAACGTAGGCACATGCTGTTTTGGTCATCCAACTCGTCTTGATGAGCACTTGGGAGAGCAGTACCCAAGATAGAGCTGATGCTGAACCCTCGCAGTACCTAGTGGAACTCAGGTTTGGTGCAACATAGACACACGCTGTTTTGGTCATACAACCCGTCTTGATGAGCACTTGGAAGAGCAGTACCCAAGATAGCGCTGATGCTGGACCATCGCAGTACCTAGTGGAACTCAGGTTTGGTGCAACTTAGGCACACGCTATTTTGGTCATCCAACACGTCTTGATGAGCACTTGGAAGAACAGTATCCAAGATAGAGCTGATGCTGAACCCTCGCAGTACCTAGTGGAACTCAGGTTTGGTGCAACATAGGCACACGTTGTTTTGGTCATCTGACACGTCTTGAAGAGCACTTGGGAGAGCAGAACCCAAGATAGAGCTGATGCTGAACCCTCACAGTACCTACTGGAACTTAGGTTAGATGCAACATAGACACACGCTGTTTTGGTCATTGGACACGTCTTGATGAAGACTTGGGAGGGCAGTACCCAAGATAGAGCTGATGCTGAACCCTCGCAGTATCTAGTGGAACTCAGGTTTGGTGCAACATAGACACACGCTGTTTTGGTCATCCAACACGTCTTTATGAGCACTTGGAAAAGCGGTACCCAAAATAGAGCTGATGCTGAACCCTCGCAGTACCTAGTGGAACTCAGGTTTGGTGCAACATAGATACACGCTGTTTTGGTCATTCGACACGTCTTGATGAGCACTTGGGAGAGCAATATCCAAGATAGAGCTGATGCTGAACCCTCGCAGTACCTAGTGGGACTCAGGTTTGGTGTAACATAGATACACGCTGTTTTGGTCATCCAACACGTCTTGATGAGCACTTGGAAAAGCGGTACCCAAGATAGAGCTGATGCTGAACCCTCGCAGTACCTAGTGGAACTCAGGTTTGGTGCAACATAGACACACGCTGTTTTGGTCATTCGACACGTCTTGATGAGCACTTGGGAGAGCAGTATCCAAGATAGAGCTGATGCTGAACCCTCGCAGTACCTACTGGAACTCAGGTTTGATGCAACATAGTCACACAATGTTTTGGTCATTCGACACGTCTTGATGAGCACTTGGGAGAGCAGTACCCAAGATAGAGCTGATGCTGAACCCTCGCAGTACCTAGTGGAACTCAGGTTTGGTGCAACATAGGCACACGCTGTTTTGGTCATCCGACACGTCTTAATGAGCACTTGGGAGAGCAGAACCCAAGATAGAGCTGATGCTGAACCCTCGTAGTACAAGTGGAATAGACTTGGTGCATCATAGGCATACGCTGTTTTGATCATCCAACACGTCCTTGGAGAGCAGTAGGTACCCTAGATAGAGAAATCATATTCTTGGGGATCGTGTAGTTTCTGATTTAATAGAAAATTGAAGAAACTTGATCTTAAAATTCTTCCCGCCGTGTACCGATATGTGTATGTAGGTCCGGGTCCCAGCCCCAGTCCCAGTCCAAGTTGAAATCGAAATCGCCAAACGTGTACTATGCGTCGTTGAAGAGTTCTGTTCTGATCATCATCAGCAGTTCCACTTCATCAAATGCGACAGTTTTTAATGAAAATGCTTGATTTTCTGATGAAAATCCAAAAGTCTCTATACGCATGTCTTTAAGATTTGAGGAGTTCCCTTGATTCCTCATGGATCCCATCATCAGAACTCGAGCTTGACAAAAATGTGGCTTAAAAACTTAACTTGCTTAACAAACATAACGAAGAGGACAAATCGCCACACGTGAACTATGCGTCGTTGAAGAGTTACGTTCTGATCTTCATCAGCAGTTCCACTTCATCAAATGTCACTTTTCTGAATGTATATGCTTGATTTGTAAATAAAAACACAAAAATCACTATATGTATGTCTTTAAGATTTGAGGAGTTCCCTCGATTCTTCATGGATCCCATTATCATAACTGACCTCTCTCTCTCTCATCTCATCACACAATAAAAGAATTGAGCATGTTTTCACCTTTGTACAAAATATTTTAATGTCTAAAACTAAAAACCCTCATAAGGTACCTTTTCCCATGGGACGTCACAAATCTACTTAATCACTGTTTGAGTATATGTAACGTGGATTTAAAATAGTTATCGTTCACCTGTCATATAGCAAGTGAATGACGCTTCATTCACCTGCTATTGCATCATTCACCTGACTTTTTTGGACAGGTTAACGAGACTTAAGACAAAAGTACACAAATTTGAATAATATGCAGATTTAACAGACAGGATAGTTTTTATTCCTAAATTAACACACAAAAGTGATATAACCGCTATACAATTATATAGTTACGAGTACTAGTTGTGGTATCAGTAACATTAACCTGCCGCAAAATCTCATCCACCTGGCAGTTTTAGCCAGGTGAACGATATGCAGGTGATGGGGAAAATGGCAGTTATATCGCGAATACACAAAATGTATTAGCTTAATGAACTCCATACTTAGGCATATAAAACTAAACTATTGATTACGTTACATATCTTAATAGTAATGCGATAGGTTACCCAATTAGCAAGATATCCACGCCAGGATAAAGAGTACTTACCCATTACAAACTCCAATTTCCGATACTTTGTCGTTTGTGTTTTATTTGCGGAGCACAATAACCACGTCTTCGTCCTACCAGGAGATAGCTGATGACTGACGCCTTCGGCTCGTGTGGAGTGAGACGGGAAAGGTGCGGTGGGGGTTATACAATCGTCGTGAACGTGACGCGACAGGTGAATGTCAAAAATTGCCTTGGACAAACTTTGAAGCCGAATAACTTAAAATATAAGCATAATATTGTTATGCGATAGTAATAATTTAAAAGTTAAGGATATATGATAATAAAATCCGGCAATAACGTTAAATTAAGTCAATAATTTATGTGGTTTTCATAGCTCGGAACATCAGTACCTCGCGTTGGGACACGACAGGTTAGCGGATAAACGTAGTTACAATATATTTTTTTGTAATCAATACTTATTAAATCTTTTTCAAAGTATTAGGCCTCTGTGTAAAAAGTCTCTCTAAATATGTGTTAAAATTTTATATATAAAAATTATACATAATGAAAAAAAAGTTCTAACATAAACCTATTGACAGGTGGCGGTGCCAACTTTTTGAGAAACGACCTAGGTACCTGAGCGTTTCTTTTATTATTTGCCTCTTTTATATATTGTGACCAGAGACCGGAATTCTCGTAGCATTTTTACTTTTAGGGAATTGGTAAAAATTTGGCTAAAAGTTGGTATCCAAAGTTTATCTCGAATCTCGAAGAGATCGCTCATTCGCGATAAAACTGCATGTTGTTTACTTCTACTCGTAATCATATTTTAAATATTGCATTCTGTTTTGGTCGATATACATATGTATAATCGGAAGTCGATAAACGAGAAGTCCCTAATATGACAGCTCAACTTCAACTTCAACTTCAACTTCAACTTCAACATTTATTCAGCAAATAGGCCACAAGGGCACTTTTACACGTCAACATTGAATTTACATACAAGCAAAATAATAATAATAATACATCAACAATTATTAAATACAACTACAACTACCAAATCAAACTAACGTAATACAATTACTCAAAAATGCTACGAGAATTCCGGGTTCTGATTGTGACCTTTGTTGCCACTTTTGTGTTATTTCTAGTCAGGATCGCGGGCCCTTTTCATCCTAATGGGAGAAAAAATGGCAAAATTATAAAAAAAAGCTCATCTATGCCCAACCGAAAAGAGACATGACGGAATTTTCATTTGGACTAATTTTGGAGCATCATTCGACGCAAGAGGTATTTTTAACCTATAACCTGTGTAGTTATAAAATCATTGGGGTTAAATCGTAAAATGAGCCTAAATGTGGTCTATTCGTAATGTCCGAAAGCAGTTCTGTGAATAAGATGTATCAAATCTAAATCCGTGTTAACACAGGAACTTGCCAACTCTCCAAACTGTTTAGTGAAGACTTGAATCTTTATCTTGTATTAGAGTAATGCCTACGTATAACAGTCCTAACTGCCATTGGAAAATCAATTGAATTTGGACTTTGTGCCAAGGAAATAGGGTAGATAATTGAATGGGTTCCAATGTCGGTTATGGCTGTATGGTGGATCAGTGACTAGATCCTAGATATTCGCATTTGTTTATCTAGTGTTTGTATAATATATTGTAAGGTTAAGAGAGGGTGTGAAGCCAGTAAATTCGATAGTGACAAAAGATATGGCGCACGGAGCGAAACTTGCGATGGAAGATTTGGCGATCGCGCGGGTTTAAACATTTTACGTCAATAACTCTGAAAGTATAGTTCTGTTTGAAATTTTGCTTGTCAAATCCCTTGGTAATATTACTACAGTTATTTTATACGAAAATTATACTATTGCTATACGAGGGGTTACGATACAGGACTCAATCGGAATGTGGTGTAGAGGGAAGAATAGCTACTGACAATAGGCACTTTTTTCATACAATTTCCATTTCGGGAGAAAACGGTGTCCACTAACTAAATCTTAACAAATCACCTTGATTTTGCCGTCGATTGCTTCAGCATAAGCATAATATACAGGGTGCTTCCTGTAACAGGAGCAATAAATTAAACTAAAGGCTGTACTCCTCAAACACACCAACCTTTGTTCAGCAACTTTTAAAAATCATGAATATTTTAGACTTCCTCTTTTTCATAGAAAATATTTATTCTATTTAGCCGCATTCGAGGGAAGCCAGTGCTGTCAAACTGGTTTAACTTGACAGACATTCAGACGTACTCATTTGAGTAACCACTGTTGAATTGAAACTCGTATACAATCTCAGATTGGAAATGGTCTCCGGACAAATATTGCCTTCAATGTACGCTGACATCATTGTGTTTGACGTTGCTTGTCATGCTTTAAACATAACAACATTTGTAATACATTGCGTTTTAGAATAAACTTTAAAGTGTAATAAAATCAAAACACGAGTTATTTTCAAAAGTTGCTGAACAAATGTTGGTCAGTTTGAGGAGTACAGCCTACAGTTTAATTTATTGCTCATGTTACAGGAAACACCCTGTATATAATAGGTTTGAAGGTTTCGCTTTAAAAAAAAATGTATTGTAAATTTTGTAAAAAGGAAAACCTATAAACCTAGTTTTTCATTGTGTCAATAACACACTCAAAAAAATTTATGGAGAATAGATATGTTTAAAAGTGGAAAAACGTTTTCAGTGTTTGTATGGACGAGTACGAGCTATACTTCCCTCTTAAAATGAGAGCGTACCATCGATTGTATGGCGGCGGCTAAGCACAGACATGTTTGAACATCTTGACTCAGATTTCCCACAAAGCAATATCATATCATTCAAAATGGCCACCATATTGGGCGGAGACAAGTGCAAATTACAGAGCAATTAATATTGAACACGTAGGCCACAGTTAAAATATTTGTAACGGAACAGTACATCAACTGCATGAATAGCAAATGGCTAAAAATAATTTTCATAGTTTGCTAAGGTCTTGGTATTTTTTTCTGCACGTTTATTGCCAAACCTCCTTACAGTTAGTTTCGATTTCTGTCACATTTAAAGTAGATGCCTATGAGTTAGGTACGTAAATATTAGTTATCAGTCAGCAGTTAAGTTAATTAAACCAACCCAATTTGTCAAATATAATATTACCTATATGCCGTCTTAGAAATACTAATGACTGACTCTAAGGGCGAGCAGTACTTAGGTACTTGCACCTCCTATATCCATAGCCCTCTTGCGGGATTACAAGGCAACAGAGAGCTGTACTGCTATCTATACAATTTTGGGATCAAATCAATTTATTTCGATGCAGATAGTAGAAAAACATGTTTTCGACTACGCAGCAGCAATGCACTCGGAAGTAATGTCGTGCCGCATTAGAGTCACCCCACACTAGCGTCTATTGAGCGTCGGCGTCTAGTCAGCGCTATGGAAAATGGCGTCGCTGTGCAGTTGCGTCAACGTTGCGTCGAGCAGCAGCCATAGAGTTGACTAGACGCCGACGCTCGAAAGACGCTAAAGTATTGGCCCTTAAAGTCCGGGCACACTTAGCGTCTATCGAGCTTGTCAGCGTCATGGAAAATGGCGCTGTGCAGATATTGTATCGATCAGCGGTTGGCTAGACGCCGACGCTCGAAAGACGCTAAGTGTGCCCGGGCCCTTACATCAGCAGTAATGCTGGTGTAGTCTGTATCCGGACGATACTTTAACTGTGACGTATCCCAAGCTCAGTGAGGGTAGATTAATGCACACGTCTCAGTACTGGATGTGAATATGTTGCGTTAATTTTAGACACACCCATTAAATGTAACTAAAATAAACCTTGTTGCGTACGAGATAAGGCTCATTATTCAGTCCGAGGCGCAACGTTTGTTGTGGTCGGATCATAGTTTACGTAATGTTATACGATAGTAATATAGTCACATGTCACATTACAATGTTAGGCATGGGTGCACTACGTGTGATATAATTAAATATGTAAGTATTGTTGTTTAGAACAGTAGGTAATATTAGAAGTAATGCAATTTGTTGACAGCTCGTTTGGCTTAGTAAAAAACCAGACAAGTGCGAGTTGGACTCGCCCACCGAGGGTTCCGTACTTTTTAGCATTTGTTGTTATAGCGGCAACAGAAATACATCATCTCTGAAAATTTGAACTAACTAGATATCACGGTTCATGGGATACAGCCTGGTGACAGATAGACAAACAGAAGGACAGTGAAGTCTTAGTGATAGGGTCCCAAGTTTATATGTAAATACCTACATAGACTGTTTAAAACACAACTCCTTCCACTAGTTGGGTAAAGATTGTGCTGTCTCAGTTTCTCTCAAATCAGGATTTTCATTAGCGAAGTCTTTTAGTAGATTAAGACGGAGCATTGTCGCCGCACACAAAGCGGAACTTTTATCTTCTTTCCCTGTCTCATTCATTAGGTTACGCGTGGGTTAGAGCGGGTAGGACACTTGTGAAAGTCAGGTCTAAGTAATTAGACAAGTTTTTTCGCTGACAGAGGAAGTTTCAAGATGGTATTACTTGAACAGACTTATTACTTACCTAACTTACTGTTTGTGTTACCGTATGGTAATATCGGAGCGGCCAAGGTGCTCACAAATATCTGAACACGCCCACAGAATAAATATACTAGGTACAGAAGACTCACTCTAACAAAACGCGTCTATTACGACAGATATGACCGCTAGGTGGCGCAAGCGCGAGCAGGCGTCCGTTCTGTAGCGGTACGCGGCAACTACTATGGCTAGACACCAACATTGGTGTGGGCTGCATACTTATACTTTTAGGTACTGTGAGCCACGCCTGACACGCCTCTAATTCCCGGCCCGGATTTTTGACATTTGCGGCAGTGATGCAGTCGGCAGCAAAGTCGCGCCGCAATACTGCAGCAATGATGCTGATGTAGTCTGAACCCGAACGGTACCTTAACGGTAAGTATGTATATTTTTAGTGTTTAGCCATTATTCTGTATAAAATCTAGTCAATTGTCGTGTTTCTATCTTTAAGCCCACCAAGGGCTATTATCATAATAAGTCGATAGCACTAATTGATCCAAGCCGTATTTGTGTTAGTCTAGCCAGACTCTAGATCTAGCAATGTTAAATAAATCTGGCCACTTCAAATTTTTTTTATTGGCTATATTGTGTCTCACGCTGGGCAAAGCCCTCCCTGTCTTTCGCCATTGGTCACGGCAACAGAATGAGTCCAGGTCGTTTAGCCATCTCATTTTTGATCTGCCTCTGCCTCGGGTGATCTGTGGATACCTTCAAAATTAAATAAATAAATTCTGCAAGAAGGACTGAAGGGTTTTTCTGTGAAAAATGTCTAGTGACAATGCCTACCATATTTACAGTACCATAATAATTATAGTGACACAGAATAAATAATAGTACTAGGGTACAGAAGATTCACTCTCTAACAAAACGCGTCTAATACGACAGATATGACCGCTAGGTGGCGCAAGCGCGAGCAGGCGCCCGTTCCGTAGCGTAGCGGTACGTTAGACACGAAAATTGGTGTGGGCCGCATGTAAAGTACACGTAGGTACTTGTAGCGACGCGACGAAGTGACAACATTAATAAACGCAGTAGCAGTACCTATATTATAAAAATGCTTAAAGTAGATCAACAAGGGTGACTGCTATAGTTATGGGCCACTCTTAACATTACGAGTTCTATTGTCTTGTTTTTAACTGATTTGTTAGGAGTGGCCAATTAATATGAAGTGGCCAATAAATATAGCAGTCACCCTACTACACTGTAAGATAAGAGAGTTTATAGTCTCTATGGTCATGCATTTATGGATAATTTATTTGCTACGTTCTCGTTCTTTAATTTAACATATAATATGTACGAAAATAATTGGGACTCAAATAATAACTCAAACATTGGGTACTGTATTATTATTTGTTTGGCTTTTATTTCCGAGGGAAAAACAACAAAATTAGTCGTTATATAAGTTCCAGAAATAAATAAACACCCAAAATAAATATGAAAGCATTAATTGAAGATAAAATAATATGTAATACGAGATTTTGCCGCTGGCTGTTGCGTATCTGTTTTATTTTCGGTCGAATAGAAAAAAATACGGATTGTTTTAACACAAGTCAAACTATGGGACGAGATGCATTAGAACGGCCCGGGTGCGGGCCAAGTCGTTCGATACTTTTCTATGACAGTTGATCGATGACCACATTTTGAATTTAATTTATGTTCTGTTTGTTACTTACTAGCGACCCGCCCCGGCTTCGCACGGGTTAACAAATTATACATAAACCTTCCCCTTAAATCACTCATCAGTTTTAAAGATCTAAGCATACATAGGGACAGACAGCGGGAAGCGACTTTGTTTTATACTATGCAGTGATTATGAGCCACCACTTTATCCAAGCCCTACCAGGCTGACGCAAACCAATAGAATGAGGGTAGCGTAGACTCAATATTAATTAAGCCCGTTGAGAAAAACTGCGATTATACCGGTTGCCCCAGTTACAGTAATCAGAAAATGTTCAGTGTCTAGTATAATATGGTCTTTTTACCCATAATAGGTAGGATTCGAAAGCATAATTATCAATAATACCTAATTGAAGGGTACCCGGAAAGAATATGTCTAGTCACTCTGACAACATTTTGAGTTATCGCGGTTTGAAAGGAACGATGTACATAATTAACCATATAATTTTCGTGTGTGGTGATTTTAAAGTGAGAAAGAAAGGAGTTATATTTATAATTACAGAGGTAACAGAAGCTGTAACAAATAGCTAGGTAGTTATTAACAGCAAATTTTATGGAAATCGGACGAAAACCAAAAATTCGACTACAAAATTAAAATAAATAAAATATCACCGCAGTGCTTTAACCTGTTGTCATTAGTTTAATTCAATAGAAAACAATTATGAAACGAAATATAATAACAGTATTCTCACTTCCGTTAGAAAGTTAGGCTTTCAGAAACTAGTGTAAATTTCATTCGATAGCGTGACAAGCGTTCGCGTTTGCGTTATGTCTTTTTTTGTATGGGATGTTGAACAGCCCGCCAAGCGGGACGTTTTGGAAACTCAAAATCCCATACAAGATGAGTTAAAGTCTTAACGCAATCGCGTACGTCACGTTACACTATCGAATTAAATTTATACTAGCGGTACCTACTGGTTTACCTCGTACCTACAAGTTTCATACATTCAAAACCACAATACACCATCATATACTCCGCAACTCAAAACTATCCTTACTATATTCACATACATATGTGGTTAATTATCTACTCTGAAATTACAGTTTCAAACTAAACAGATGACAAAGGGAGTATTATTACGTATTTAGAACCCAATTCAGATTTAACAATTTAATATCTGGGAGACCGAGCTTTGCTCGGAAAACATAAAATCTCAAAAATGCGCGTTTTCTCAGAGACAAGATATAGCTAGATCGATTGTTTTCCCGCGAAAACTCCCATATAGCAAAATTCATCGAAATCGTTACAGGCAAAATATATAGTTATGATGTAAAATTGTGAACCCGTTAGTTAGTTTACAATCTAACTTAGGTTAGTAGGTTAGTTTATAATCTCCCTACCGTCAGTTTATAATTTAACTAGCGAGATTAGCGAGAGTGTTAACAATGTGTAAAATGCTACTTAACCCTAACATAACCAAAGTTTTGGTAATATTTATAGAACACAAATTTACATTTCTTCTCAAAAGCTCCGTGTCAGATAAATGGGATTTCCTCAAGAGTTTTCTTTCCCAATTTGTCCCGGAACATACGGGGTGACACACTCCGTGTTTGTGTTTTAGGTGTTATGTGATATGTTTTATTGGATTTGTTGAAGTATTGGTAAGCCGTCTGTTTGCGGAGTTGGGTTGGGTTAAAATACCTTTTACAGGGAAAGAGCACTTTCCGTGCGTACCTATGTCGAAAGTTTAAAGTGCCATAGAGGAAATTCGCACGTGTCGGTTTAAGGCCGTGCATCGAAAAATAACAGGATCTTAGAAAGGTGGCAGTGGCTAGCCCCGGAAACAAACAGTAGTGATTTTCGGATATATGTTTCTTGACTATATGATAAGACATTTCGTAGTAGTCGAAACACGAATGCTTAAAATTTTCTCGATAGAAAATAAATCCAAACTTACGTGTTCATTTTTCGGTTTTAGCTTCGTGCAACTAGAAAACACATCCATATCCAGCACAACCCACCTTACAGCAAAGGTTTTCATCTCGTCTTAACTTTCAAAGAACTAAATATTAACTTATTATCCTTTACCGATGGATTTATTATCGATTTTTGATTTTATGAATTCAACAGCAAACGCCCATTTTACGCAGTTCCGTTTCTCTTTCT
Organism: Cydia amplana; assembly: GCF_948474715.1. Lineage (NCBI taxonomy): Eukaryota > Metazoa > Arthropoda > Insecta > Lepidoptera > Tortricidae > Cydia > Cydia amplana. The sequence continues at coordinate 20,251,822 of NC_086071.1, forward strand.
GTCATGCGTCAAAGTCATAAATGCATCCTTTATGCCAGTAATGTTAGATGGCCGTCGTGCCTCAAAGAGGTAAGACCTATGTCACTTCGCGCAGCGCTCCGAATTACGTAAAATTTTAATATCCAATAAACGTTGAGTCGTAACTCCATTGAGTAGTAACGGAATCGGAGGTAAACCTATGATGGTGCCTTCTTACAGGCCTATACGTTACGCATGTGTGCGTGTTTGCTAGGCTACGTCATGCTACGTCGAAATCTATACTCTTTGTCAGTTACAACGGGTTAGGAAATTTCGACAGATATTGAAATGTATCGGTAGCTGTTTGGTATTTAGCCATCAGAATCTAACCGTAACTTTTTGCTTTATTTATGTTTGAAAATAAAATATCTATAAGAATATATTTTTTGCTTTTTTTCTATTGTAATGATAAAAATAAATCTAGTATGTTTCATGCTCAAATAATTTAAAATAATTGAATAAATATTAAAAACTAATTGATATTATTCGTTTTAATTATTATATTATTAAGTTTGTTTGAATAAAATATTTTATTTCAATAATACGAAAAGTTATTATATTTAAGTACCACTAAAAAAAAGGTCCCTACTTACAAAAACTCTCTTGCACGGGCCGGGGTTCGAACCCGTGACCTCCGGTTTGAAAGTCGCACGCCACTACAATTTCACATAAGTAATTTACAATGACTTGATACCGTGGAAAAAGTGAATATTACAATGTACTGTGTTACTATCATTTTATAGTTTATTTTGGCTTGACAAGGAGGAATGAGAAAAACGTGCAGAGCGAGAGGATTAATTCTTTGAACATAATTTGTAGATATTCTTTTTTATATCATCGAGAAAGATTTTTATTAAAAAAATGTGTTGAATTTATATGTTTTATTTATGTTTTTTTGGCATAAATTTCATTACTTTTGACAAATTTTGATTGTGATGACAAACGATTTGATGTGATGTGTGAAACGAACCATGTGATCAACGATTTATCTAATAAAACTTCATTTAGTCGAAAAAAATAGTTGTCTACTACCGGGTGGAAAAAAATTATGGGCCCTGGAGGGAAAGTGCCTTAAAACCTTAAGTTTGCTCATTTTAGTTAAATGAAACATTATTGTTTTTTAAAGAAACAACTGCATTCAAAGATTTTTGAAGTGAAAACTTCTTTTACAGTACACATGGGGCTACTTTTCCGCACTAGTGCGTAAAATAGCACTTTTCGTGCGATGTTAAAAGTTTAAAGGGCCATATGTACTGTAAAACGTTGTTCGATACACGTGCGAATAGGTAATTTGCAACTCGTGTCGATTTAAAACACTCCCTTCGGTCGTGTTTTAATTTATCGCCACTCATTTCGAATTTCCTCTTTTTCGCACTAGTATCGAAAATAACTATAGCGGCGCTAGGCACTTTATGAGGTGGGGAAAAAATGATAAACTCGAGACAGCGTAAGGCGATCATGTGACCGTAAGGTTTAGATGGCATTTAAATCAATAAAGAAAAACTCAATGACATTACATGAAAAAGGTTATAATCTTGTACGGGCTGAAATACGAGGATCTCACAGTATTATAACTTTATATCACTCAAATATAATTCAATAAAGCTACATCTTGATGAAATCGCTAATAAAAGTGAACTCTAGTACTGGTGAATAAAACTCAAAATATCATGACCAAATAAATAAATTATTATAATTAATAAATTTGATTTTCGAATTTTAAACAAGCTCACTGACCAGCAATTTCGGAAGCAAAAGTTTTCAATAGAAAGGAGGATGGGTCAATTATACATAGTGCTGCAGACATTTTGGACTAGTCATTGAGTTTTCACTTCTGTCGGCACTCCCGGAATGCAACACGTTGTTTTTTTTTAAATTCGCTTAATCGCGCCCGGGAATCGAACCTACTTTTTCCACACTATTAAAGAACACAAATGCTTTTCTTCTGGTAACTTAAATGTTCTATCTATCTTGGTGATATGTCAATGCAATCAAATAATCTGAAAAAATAATAATAACCCAATTTATGAATTCCGTTCCTTCAGAAAAATGCGAAATGTACGTACAATTTTTAGGGATATCGTACTTTTCCCAGAGACAAATTTAGTTGGCTAAGACACATTTTCACTGATTTGGGGTCTGTACTAAAAATCTAACATAATATGATAAGGACTTAATCGTTTTAAGCTCAAGAGTGAGTTTTCCTAAAGCTTTTTCTAAAAATTATGTCTTTATTAACGTTAGGAGTGCACTGCAGCATGTCAAATGTATGCCAAAATGTCAAGGGAGAGAACAATAAATTAAGTTTAAATTCCACTTCCACTCATCAGCAAAGTGATATAAGTATATCAGCAGTTTAAAGTTATTTTAGATTACAAAATTAGCGCATCTAAAAAATCAAAGTGCATAGAAAAAAAGTCTCCTGAGTCATAATAAAATTGATGTCTCTTGGGTCACCAGAAAAGTCACCAGGGAGAACGATGACCCAAATCACATTTAAAAGAAAATGTAAATTTTGTGTACTACCTACGAACATTTTTCAAAAAACTATGTTTTTATAACATATTAGACCCAGGATAGATCTAATACCTCTTTTCGTACCCCGGATAAAATGGTCGGCGACTAAAAAAGTAACTGAAACGTTACGTTATTAGGTTCACGATGCCGCGTTGTACCCTTGCCTTCGTTGCGATATGTTTGGTACTTAAAAAATGAGCCATGATTTTGGGACATATTAACAAATATTTTTTTGAATATATATTAATTTTAGCGGACTGTAATAATTTACCAGTTAAATTAGATGTAAATACCTTTTTAGTTAATCGTTAATATGATATATTAGTAGCAGTAAAACACTTTATTGTACAAAAAGACATATAAAACATGAAAAAACACACATCCTTCGTATATGGTAGAATATATTTTTCACACTTATAAGTAAAAACCAAAACCGATACGCGATTGGGATACGCTCTTTTTGTATGGGATAAAAAAAAAATTCTCCTGGGTCACCAAGAAAAATCGACATATTAAAATAATTCAGTTCGTTTTTAAGTTCTAGTCAGATTGACTTTTTGGTTATTTGAGATAAATTACAATAACGCTTAGATTTGAAAAACATGATTTTCTATTTTGTTGCGATCGACCCGGGTAATAAAAATACGGCGAATTTGAACTTTTGTTTGTTGTCGTTGTAAAATGTATTAAAAAATAATGTAGGCACCCCTGACAATTGAAATTCAAAATTATCCAGAAAAAGCAGCCAAGTGCGAGTCGGACTCGCCCATGAAGGGTTCCGTATTTAGAGGATTTATGACGTATTAAAAAAAAAACTACTTACTAGATCTTGTTCAAACCAATTTTCGGTGGAAGTTTGCATGGTAATGTACATCATATATTTTTTTTAGTTTTATCATTCTCTTATTTTAGAAGTTACAGGGGGGGGGGGACACACACATTTTACCACTTTGGAAGTGTCTCTCGCGCAAACTATTCAGTTTAGAAAAAAATTATGTTAGAAACCTCAATATCATTTTTGAAGACCTATCCATAGATACCCCACACGTATGGGTTTGATGAAAAAAAAATTTTTGAGTTTCAGTTGTTCTAAGTATGGGAAACCCCCAAAAAAAAATTTTTTTTTTTCTATTTTTGTGTGAAAATATAATGCGGTTCACAGAATACATCTACTTACCAAGTTTCAACAGTATAGTTCTTATAGTTTCGGAAAAAAGTGACTGTGACATACGGACGGACAGACGGACAGACAGACAGACAGACATGACGAATCTATAAGGGTTCCGTTTTTTGCCATTTGGCTACGGAACCCTAAAAATGAGTGTTTCAAAAAGGCACCCTGTATTCCTTACATACCTAAATAATCTCTTATTCAATAAAACATATAATTACTAAACACTGTGATTTATTTCAAATAAATGCAAATCGATCGGATAAAAGATATTAATACCTACCTATACAACAATGAATACGAGTACAGTCAGCTGCAATAATATGTTACACACCGAAGGCCGTTTTGCGGTAGATCATGTTAGATCTTATTTGTAGAGCCATAAGAGCGTGTCACATATTTTTGCGGCCGTCGAAGAGTAACATATTATTGCAGGTGACTGTACCTATGAAAAATTCGAGGGTTAATAAAAAGCATTTCAACCAAAGCATTTATAATAATAACGACCATGGACGCCTGCAACCCCAGGGTTATTGTAACCCCATAACAATAAGGTTGAAATTTGCATTTAGTGACCGCAAAGTCAGGTGAGCGTAATCAAGTAAATCTGTTTTCATCATATTTTATCAAAAATAATCTCTTTTCTGTTCTTGTGCTATTTTCTTATTATCAATACTCTTAACTTATATGCTATATACGCTGCTGCTTCTATGATGTTAACATCTTCCAAAACAACAATAAATATGCAGGTTTATGAATTAATTATTTTATTGTTTGCTATTATGAACAAGTAACAACGCCATCTGTTTCAATTTTTTCCGAATTTAAGTTTCTGGCCGACCGCAGCGACCACGTATAATGGTAGTTAACTTCTGTAACGTTAGATGGTGCTAAAAGGTCACATAAACTTCACGTGCGGCGCGAAGCGTTTCCATGTGTGCGTGTTAGCGGGGAGGGAAGAACTAGCGGGCGTGGTTTACGAAGCGCCAGACGCGGCTGCAGTAGGCCCTTAAAGGTAACATTCCATTTCCGACTGCAGCTGCACTACTGCTCTGATACTACTGCAGCGGCCTGAAAGCGTCGGTGCACTCCCTTCGGTCGTGTTTTAATTTATCGCCACTCGTTTCGAATTTCCTCTTTTCCGCACTTGTATCGTAAATAACTATTCTCAATCATGCGTGGAAAAGGTTGATAACAATAGGCTGAAAAATAACATGCGCGCGTTTTAAAACCAGGTATTATGGCGAAGTAAACTCAAGAGCAATGCAAACAGGTCACTTTCTGCCCTCCTAAGCTAATAATAAAGATTTATAACAGTAATAAATGAACTTATAAAATGGCAAGCAGGCGTAGCTCACTCCGCGATTTCGTCGCGTCGCGACAAGTACACGCGGCCCACACCAATTTTGGTGTCTAGCCGCCGTTAGCAGTAGTTGCCGCGCACCGCTACGGAACGGACGGCTGCTCACGCTTGCGCCACCTAGCGGGCATATCTGTCGTAGGTAATAGACGCATTTTGTTAGAGAGTGCATCTTCTGTACTATTATTTATTCTGTACTTTCAGTTCAAGATTTGGAGCAAATTTTAGAGTACCATGGGCACATTTTACGCCAGTAGTTTGATTCTGATATTGAACTACCCAGTAACACATTTCAAAGACAATTCATTTCGAAGTTTATGTGGCAGATGGTTGCTGAACTTATGTTTCAAATTGTATTTCTTATGTCTAGTCTAGAACTTTAGTTAGCTAAGTAATGTTTCTTGAGAATTCAATTCAATTTTCCTTTGAGTGTCTTCAAACTAAATATTACTTTCGTTGATTCTGTCGGAAGTTTTACGAAGAATATTTAATTTTGTGGCTTTTCTTTCTGGAATTAGTTTTAAAACTTGTCTAGAAACTTTTTAGACTAAAAAAATAAATGTCGTATTTATTAGACAGCCAGGATAACCAGCGAATGTGTCAGTATAAGCGGACATCATTTCATAATAATAGGATTTACTTGTCATAGTAAGCGATTTGTATATGTATAAGCGAAGTCATCTTATCCGACTTTGTCACAGATTTTATATGAAAACCAAACTTCGCACAGTAATTGCGTCATAGTAAGCTGTTGGTCAGTATAAGCGGAGTCATAATAAACGGATTCCACAGTAATTGCGTCATAGTAAGCGGTTGGTCAGTATAAGCAGAGTCACAATAAACGGATTCCACTGCACAAGCATCACATTAATGGTAAATTCAGGAGCTAGACCGATATTTGGTTAGTTAGTCAGTTCCAGTTAGTTTCAGAGCCTAGTTACCGACATCGTTAGTAACTTAACTTGTCACTAAGTTACTAAAGTAGAGGATGCCGAGGCAATATGGTTGCGCGGGTATTGTGTGACCTTTTTACATGTTTTTATTCAACTTGCAATCCTTTTATGTATATATGGGTCAAATTACAAGCTATAAAGACTCACTTCCCGATTATTCGGTTGAGTTGAAACTTTATGTAACATGAGTAAGGGCCGGCAACGCGCATGTAACACCTCTGTAGTTGCAGGCGTCAATAGGCTACGGTGACTGTTTACCATCAGGCAGGCCGTATGCTTGTTTGTCACCGACGTGGTAACAAAAAAGTCTGTCGGTGTCAAAAGCGACATTTCTTCAACCAAAAACATCACTTTCGACACTGACAGATCAGTATCGTATCGCTGTGACATCTTGTAAGCTATTGAATCGGGCCGTAAGTGACTTCACGTTCTAATACACGGTGTCTAAGTATAAGAAGGTACACGGAAAGAACATGTCTAGTCAATTTTTTTCGGAAAATGAGATTTTTATCTCAAAATGTAGAGCTCTTAATGAACTATTAGTTATATTTTTTGCTATCACTGGTAGGTATAATATATGTAACACAATTTTTAGTTCAGTTAAAAAAAACTGGTCACGTAATTAACATGCATTTTGAAATTGCTCCAAATTTTAAAACCGCGATTACTCAAAATGTTACTAAAGTGACTAGAGTCTGTGCGGAAAGAGAAGAGTTGTAGAATGTATGGGGCCCAATACATTTCACGACTCTTCTCTTTCCGAACAGACTCTAGCTAGACATGTTATTTCCGTGTACCCTTCATATATGGTCTACAGTTCTGTGTCATGTTTGCTTAGGCGCTGGCAATGTCGCTAAAAAAACATTCGTACATCAAACGTATTTGAATAAGTGTCCGTATTTTGAGAAGGAAAGTATATATGTTTCTTGTTTTTCTATCATTTCGTCGAGGGCTAGAGGCGAGCCTTCGTATGAGGTGTTGTTTTAGGATTTTCGCAAAATAGGTAAACAAGTCTCATCAATGGTCAATGTAGACGTACGTAGAGATCAATCTTTACTATATTTTATTTATTATTTTTATTATGAGCCCATATTGTCCCACTGTTGGGCAAAGGCCTTCGGCCATTGACGTATATCTTAGGACGGGCCTTATAGGCCGGTTACTAAACTTTAAATTGTTCGAGAGCATCACATTATATCCTACAGTATATTTGTGTTTGGAATATAATAGAACACTATTTTGTGAATGTATGTGTAAAGTTATCTCTAAAAAATATATTGAGATTTTTGGAAAAAAAATAATTAAAAATTAAGTTTTTAAAAAGATGTAAACATCAAATTCTACAGTAGCGATTTTTTGTTCAAAAGGCATAACTAAATATTTTACACTGTAAGTAAAATATGCACCACTTTTTTAGTGGTGCATACGTCACGAGCAATAAAAATGTTTGAAATAAATAATTACAATACAACATTAATTAAACATTTGGTGATTTTCCACTATATTGTTACGCCAATTATTCTACTCAATCTAATAAAATAAAAAACCAGGGAATTTTATTTTTACTATTTTTTAAACAATTATAACGTATTTTACCCCACGCGCATTAATTCTACAGTATATTTTTTTAATGCACCATACAGCCTGTAATTAATGTTATCACAACGTCAAAGAATCTCCTATTAATACAATGAGCTTTTGTCACAATTGTAAAATTGGCTATCGTTAAATTATTTAAATGATCGGCGCGGGGCGGGAGGGGAAGCGATGGCGATACCTCAAGGCCGCACGGCCGCAAAGCAACGGATTGGATAGGATGAAGGTATCTTAGGGCGGTTACAGAGTAGCGTTTTATACGAGCGTACGCGTACAGTCACCAGCAATTAAATGTCTGCTAGTGCACGAAAATACTAACGACCTTTTTTCCTACGTCCAGTTGACCTAAGTTTAAAATGTATAAATTGCGAAACTTGTAACGACATGTGTCCCACGTTTAGCTGACCTAAGTTTAAAAAGTCTACCGTACCGCGAAGAAATTCAAAGGTGTATGTGAAGTCCCCAATCCGCATTGGGCTAGCGTGGGGACTACCGTACGAAACTGATAATTTTATTTAACATCACGATTTTTGGTCGTTTATGAACTGTCAAAAGTGACGTTTCTTCAAATAAAAACGTCACTTTTGACACTTGTATGGATGGGTATGTCAGGGTCAAACAAGTGAGAAAGGTGACGTTTTTTTAAGAAACGTCACTCTTGACACTTGTATGGATGGGATATGTCAGTGTCAAACAAGTGACAAAAGTGACTTTTTTTTAAAGAAACGTCACTTATGACAAGTATGGATGGGCTATGTCAGTGTCAAACAAGTGACAAAAGTGGCGTTTTTGAAGAAACGTCACTCTTGACGTGTTGACACTTGTATGGATGGGATATGTCAGTGTCAAACAAGTGACAAAAGTGACTTTTTTTAAAGAAACGTCACTTTTGACATGTATGGATGGGCTATGTCAGTGTCAAACAAGTGACAAAAGTGACGTTTTTGAAGAATCACGATTTTTGGTCGTTCATGAACTGTCAAAAGTGACGTTTCTTCAAACAAAAACGTCACTTTTGACACTTGTATGGATGGGATGTCAGTGTCAAACAAGTGACTAAAGTGACGTTTCTTCAAAAACGTCACTTTTGACATGTATGGATGGGCTATGTCAGTGTCAAACAAGTGACAAAAGTGACGTTTTTGAAGAAACGTCACTCTTGACATTGACACTTGTATGGATGGGATATGTCAGGTCAGGGTCAAACAAGTGACAAAAGTGACGTTTTTGAAGAAACGTCACTTTTGACACTTGTATGGATGGGATATGTCAGGGTCAAACAAGTGAGAAAGGTGACGTTTTTTTAAGAAACGTCACTTTTGACACTTGTATGGATGGGATATGTCGGTGTCAAACAAGTGACAAAACTGACGTTTTTTATGAAACGTCACTATTGACACTTGTATGGATGGGATATGTCAGGGTCAAACAAGTGAAAATGTGACGTTTTTTTAAGAAACGTCACTCTTGACACTTGTATGGATGGGATATGTCAGTGTCAAAAAAGTGACAAAAGTTACTTTTTTTTAAAAGAAACGTCACTTTTGACATGTATGGATGGGCTATGTTAGTGTCAAACAAGTGACAAAAGTGACGTTTTTGAAGAAACGTCACTCTTGACACTTGTATGGATGGGATATGTCAGGGTCAAACAAGTGAAAATGTGACGTTTTTTTAAGAAACGTCACTCTTGACACTTGTATGGATGGGATATGTCAGGGTCAAACAAGTGAAAAGCTGAATTTTTTTTAAGAAGCGTCACTAATAATACACTTGTATGGATGGGATTTGTCGGTGTCAAACAAGTGACAAAAGTGACGTTTTTTATGAAACGTCACTATTGACACTTGTATGGATGGGATATGTCAGTGTCAAACAAGTGACTAAAGTGACGTTTTTTATGAAATGTCACTATTGACACTTGTATGGATGGGATATGTCAGTGTCAAACAAGTGACTAAAGTGACGTTTTTTTAGAAACGTCACTCTTGACACTTATATGGATGGGCTATGTCAGTGTCAAACAAGTGACAAAAGTGACTTTTGATATGTATGGATGGGCTATGGCAGTGTCAAACAAGTGACAAAAGTGACGTTTTTGAAGGAACGTCACTCTTGTCACTTGTATGGATGGGATATGTCAGGGTCAAACAAGTGAGAAAGGTGACGTTTTTTTTATAAATATTGACTTTCAAAGTATTGTCATTAGGCTTTTTGAACGTAGCTATTTTGAGCGTAGCAATTTTAAAAATATTGGTCTCAAATTATTTGTTATTTATTTTGATTTCTCGCAAAGCACTTGTTATTATTCCAGTATTTTTTTGATAACACGTGTTAAATAAACAGATAATTGTAGAAATATAAAATTTTCGAGTGTAGGATGAATAAACATATTTTTTAAGCATAAAATAAAAAATAAAAAATCATAATAAATAGTTCTCACGGTATCCGAGTGGTGCAAATTTCCATATCAATTGAGATTAATATTATGACCTAATCATCAAATTTTCGAATTGTGTAGGAATTTTTAAGTTACATTTATATCGATTATTTAAAAAAAAACTATAGATTGAGCTTACTGTACACAGCTCACAGGAAACTCTCGGGATTTCTTTGTTATTAATCATGAACTAACTTAAGACATATAATTGATACATTATCCCGACTGTATGACTTAGTCTGTATAGTGTTCTAGATATTGACCCTAGGGTCATTAATTTCATGAAGAGCTCAATTACGGTACTGGAGATAATCGTATCGTGGGCATCTGTAAACCCTAAATATTGATTAGAAAAAGCTTTCGAAACTGTACGAATTAATGCAAGCAAAATTTTTTCTTCCCCCGCCTATTACGGGTACTAAAAATGGTACTAGTTCAGCGGTGTCACTCACGAATTCGAGCCAATCGAGCAGTCATTATATGTATCACAAATTAAAGATATCTTATTGATACGGTTTTAACACCCCCTGGAACCTGATTAAAATAACCGACTTGGTTTCACATTACATCTCAAAACTTTTTTGTAGTAAAAGCGTTGCGAGACTTGCACCTTTTTGCATGTAATGTTTTTGATGGGATACACTTTTCGCCGGGTAGCTGCACAACTCTCTGTTTTGACATTTTGCTGGGACATCTGTTAGCCGCGACCACGACCAGTGAAACCTGTGTCGAAACGTCGGTAAATAAAGGTACCTAATAAAATTTTCGCGATAGACCCATCTATAAAATGTGAGTTAATAAGTGAAACTTATAAAGGAAACTACCTATTTTTATCATAAATTTGTCTTTAACGCAGGAAAAGGCGTGTATTCCACCGGAAATGCTACAATATATATCCACAACCATGTTTTACCCAATTGCCAATAAATACCACACGCACTCCCAATACTAACCCAAAGGGTCCCCTTATTTGCCCATTAGGCTTGTGAGGGAACATTAAAATTAATTAGACACACGCTTGGGCCGCGTGCGGATTAGATCGGGTTGTGGAAAATTTGATTTGATTGAAAAGTTGGAAATGGGGTAGTGATTAATTTAAATTGTAAAAGGTAGGCTGTGTTAGGTATTCATTGGAATATGAAATGGCCTTCAGCCTTTAGCACTAAGCGCCACCTGCACCATCATAATCATAATCACTTATTTGCACATTTATTTATTTTCTCACTAACCCGGGATTTACAGTTAAACCGTTAACCCAGTGTCAAATTGTACTGGTAACCAGGGTAACTCCAGGTTTAACCGGTTAACCCCGGGTCAGTGATTGGTGCAAGTGGCACTAAAAATCAGTGTGACCGGATCTGACACGATCTTATTTGTAGAGCCATAAAAATTGTACTGGGATGACAAATGCTTGAGTTGGTACGAAAAGTCACGTGACTATTTCTGATCGTTTGTTTGACATAATGACTGAAAGTCATAATGTAAATGATTGTCAGATTATAATTAGTCATAATTCTGAAACCTTTAACTTTACAGCATTTTCTTATGTTTGTCCTATAGATAGGTTTGGTTAGGTTTGGTTTGTTTTATGGCAATCCTGAAAAGTTACGCGTTTCTGAGAAAAACCGAATTATGACTAACGAAAATGCGGACACACAATACATTATGACTTAAAACTTTATGGGAAACAATAGAGACCCGACTATTTCCATCCTACATTATTTAAGTTTCGATTGATGTTCCTACATCAAAATAAGTTTTTGGCAAAAAAATCATTTTTGGTAGAAGCTTTTATCGCTGACTATACTTTTCTTACGACAGACAACTAATACTCATCGAAACCCCTAACACATTAGGTTGCGTTGTTTCATCACAAAGTTCCTATGGCCACCTCCTGTCTCCATCATCAGATCAGCTCTCTGTCATAATAATATTGCATTGTCATCCGATTTATACATGCATACAAAATTTCAGCTCAATCGGAAACCGGGAAGTAGATCAAATTTAACTTGCAAGATTTGATTACAGACCGACAGACAACGGGACAGGTGAAAATAATAAATATAAAAGCTTGTAATAAAACTACAACAACTAGCTATTGAGTTTTTTTTTCATAATATACTCGGTTCAGGCATGTAAGGTTAAACCATTTCACATACCACGGCCAACGCCCGTGTGTCCGTCTGTCTGTACAATAAATAACTAGAGGCTAAACTGACAGTCCATTTGTTCGTTTTTGTATGGGTCGTCCATCACGCGGAAACCTATTAGGTCTCGAAGTCTCGGGAAATCCAGTCATGCGTGTGTTAGGGCCAACGCAGATATTATAACCTTTTCGGTTCTATTCAAGTAGGGGAAAAATCTAATTATTTTATTCAATACTAGCATTTGCCCGCGACTTCTTCTGCGTGGAAATAGTAATTTAGGTAGCTATTTTTTTATCCCATCTGCTTTTTGTTGATTCCCCATACAAACTTTCCCCTTTTCACCCCCTTATATCTCAGTCATAACGTGAACGCTCATCACGCTATCCACCAAACCAACCAAATAAAAACTTATCAGGGTATAAAAAAAAATCCTCGGCTGCTTGAAGCCAGTCACGACATACTATTACGTACGTAAATAAGATTCGGTAATGGACGAGAATATCACCCTTTTATTGTAAAATAAACTCGGGCCCTGGCACGTCTCCAAGTTTCGCCACTTTTCTCCTTTTCAAAGGTTGTAGGCCAACAATGTTATTGTTGCCAATCATTTATTCAAAGCTTTCGTATTGCTGGCGATAAAGAAAATGAAAGAAATCGAAAAGTTTGAGATCCGAAATATTTTTTCATCCATGTTTGGGAAAGTTACATATTCTTCACACTTTTATGAGCTATGAGCTTATTCTCATAAGGAATTATATTTTGCTGGTGTGAACTGATGTGTTCTGGCCATGACAACGTTTACATGGACAGTACAGGATCATGATGATTGATAAAAAATATCCTGCGTCCTTCCCCGGTCCTCAGACTATCTCCATATTTGGTTTAAGCGTGAAGAATAACAAACCGACATAGCTACAGACAGAGTTACTTTTGTATTTATAGGTACCTGGTAGGTTGTGTTTCCGTGTACCTACATTTTATTCTGAGGTTGTGTAATAAAGAGGATTTGTATTGTATTGTATTGTACCTAATGTTAGTAGGGATGATTAATGCGTAAGTTTATCGATCTTTTAATCGAATCGACAATTTTTGTAATATATTTTTTTATTCATAATTTACGGGTTACTGGAACTATTTAGAGGTAGTATTTATAAATTGATAGGGATCATCCATTAATTACGTCACACCAATTTCTAGGTTTTTTTACCCCTCCCCCCTCCTTGTCACACTTGGTCACATTTTGCAAACCTCTCCCCCCCCTGGTGTGACGTCACATCTTAGGCAATTTTGTTTTCAACGAAATCGACAATATTAACTCGGCATTATTTTTTAATAAAAAAATATTTTTGATATATAAATATTAGTAATTTTACAACACAACGAAAGTTACATCCAAAATCTTATTATTTAACTGTACAGCGAATAAAAAAATATAAATTAATTTTCGGTTACTGATGAAGTTAAAGTGACATCACCATGTTTGTGACTCCCCCCTCTCCCATGTCACAACATGTCACATTTTGTTGACCCCCTCCCTCCCCCTAAACGTGTGACGTAATTAATGGACCCCATAGAGGTATTATAAAAACATTAAAAATCGAGGATACCTAGGTATAATATACCTAATACCTAGGTATACTCTTGAAATATTTTAGACACGCCTAATAATTTAATGCGTGCACTTATGAATTTGAATTGATAATGAAGATCATAAAATGATGGTTTAAAACTGTAGGTATACCTACTAAAATAACGTTTAATCACTTCTAAATAGTGTCTAAAACGTTATAGAAAATCGGTTTTTAGTAGGCAATACGGTTACATTTTTAAATTAAAATCAAAAATTTTGACCCAATTTTGTGAAATACCTAGCGTAAAATCAGTTGTAATAGTGTCTAAAAACGTTACAGAAAATCGATGTTATTACTGTAGACACTACAGTTAAATTTTTATATGAAAATGAAAATGTATGACCCAATTTTATCAAACGCTTTGTAGTTCGTTTCATTAAAAAAGCGGCCAAGTGCGAGTCGGACTCGCCCATGAAGGGTTCCGTATTTAGGCGATTTATGACGTATAAAAAAAAACTACTTACTAGATCTCGTTCAAACCAATTTTCGGTGGAAGTTTACATGGTAATGTACATCATATATTTTTTTTAGTTTTATCATTCTCTTATTTTAGAAGTTACAGGGGGGGGACGACACACATTTTACCAATTTGGAAGTGTCTCTCGCGCAAACTATTCAGTTTAGAAAAAAATGATATTTGAAACCTCAATATCATTTTTGAAGACCTATCCATAGATACCCCACACGTATGGGTTTGATGAAAAAAAAATTTTTGAGTTTCAGTTCGAAGTATGGGGAACCCCAAAAATTTATTGTTTTTTTTTTCTATTTTTGTGTGAAAATCTTAATGCGGTTCACAAAATACATCTACTTACCAAGTTTCAACAGTATAGTTCTTATAGTTTCGGAGAAAAGTGGCTGTGACATACGGACGGACAGACAGACGGACAGACGGACAGACGGACAGACGGACAGACAGACAGACAGACATGACGAATCTATAAGGGTTCCGTTTTTTGCCATTTGGCTACGGAACCCTAAAAAGCGGCCAAGTGCGAGTCCGACTCGCCCATGAAGGGTTCCGTATTTAGGCGATTTATGACTTATTAAAAAAAACTACTTACTAGATCTCGTTCAAACCAATTTTCGGTGGAAGTTTGCATGGTAATGTACATCATATTTTTTTTTAGTTTTATCATTCTGTTATTTTAGAAGTTACGGGGGGGACACACATTTTACCACTTTGGAAGTGTCTCTCGCGCAAACTATTCAGTTTAGAAAAAAATGATATTAGAAACCTCAATATCATTTTTGAAGACCTATCCATACCCCACATGTATGGGTTTAATGAAAAAAAAAATTTGAGTTTCAGTTCTAAGTATGGGGAACCCCCAAAATTTATTGTTTTTTTTTATTTTTGTGTTAAAATCTTAATGCGGTTCACAGAATACATCTACTTACCAAGTTTCAACAGTATAGTTCCTATAGTTTCGGAAAAAAGTGGCTGTGACATACGGACGGACAGACGGACAGACAGACAGACAGACATGACGATTCCATTAGGGTTCCGTTTCTTGCCATTTGGCTACGGAACCCTAAAAAGGAAAAATCTAAAGGTAACATTTTATTTTTCTCTAATCAGGTAACCGAAGGTTCCTTATCCGGCGTGATCCGGCAACAATGTGGCCTGTCGATAAAATCCTTTTTGTGAATGCGGGGTTCAATTAGCCCACAATGGGCCGAAAACAGCCCTCGGCCCTTGTTGACTAGTGATGTCCTGTTTTTGGGAATATTACCGGTAATATACCCGAGAATATTCATGATTCCAGGAAATTTTCATTGTAAAAATGTTTGTGACAACGTGGGACATTAAGTAGGCAGGAATTAGCATGTTGCAGACCATTCAAAAACTTGTACACATTTTAGAACAATACGCCAAAAATTTCCTTACGCTGCACTACAACTTATAAGAGCAAAGTGGCGTTTACTTAGCCTAGCGTCTACCCGATTCCGATGTTATTTCTTGATAAAACTCCGCTTTTTGTAAATGCTGGGTTTAAGTATCAGCCCTTGTTGGCTGGTGATATCCTGCTTTTTTTAGAAATATTTCTGACCTAGGGAATATTCCTGGTTCAAGAAAATATTTCTAACAACGTCGGTGGGAAACCACCAAAAGAGTTTTTTTTTAACGAGTGACAACCACAATCGTTTGCGGTAATTTTAGTCTAAGGAACGAGCTCGGATGTCGAGGATTTCCCGAGGGCCTACAGTATTGGGTCCTTCAAGAAAGGAGTGTCCACGTACAGGTTTTTAAAGGGTCGGCAACCCGCATGTTACAACTCTGAAGTTGCAGTACGATCTTTTCATGAAAGTTGTATAGGTCCGGAGATACCGCAGGCGGCAGGCAGTTCCATCCATAGTTTAGCTGTGCGAGGCAGGAAGTTTCTGAAAGTTTAGAAAGTTTTCGCGAATGTCCTCGCTGTAGTCTTATTTCCAAAATGTCAAATACTGAAATTAATAATCTCACATTTAAGGAACATTCCCGAGTTTGGGTTTGTTTTCACTTCACATCACTGTGTCTTATATTTTCAAAATAAAAAGTCTTATCCTATTCTTTTTTCATATCCACTTACGCCCTTTTCATTATAAATCCGCTAAATTAAAAACAGCTTATCTACAGATGTTCTCATATGGACGTACGCCATTTTGAAATGGGACCTTTATATAATAGACCCTTTGTGACCGCTGAGTTATTAAAAAATAAAATTGGCAAACAAATTGAGGGTGAACGCGTATTCATAATAGGAGATCAGACATGGACAGGCACCGTGTGATTATGTTATGCTGATTATACCCTATAGAAAAAATTGGACAGAGAATAACTTTTTGGAAAAAAAAAACACTTTTGGTACAAGCTTTTATCGCTGACCGTACTTTTCTTTCCACAGACAACTAATACTCATCGAGACAATTCTAAAAACCCTAAACACAATTCGGTTCCTATGGCCACCTTCTGTCTCCATCATCAGATCAGCTCCATGGTACCATACCATAATATTGTATTTTTATCGGACTTATATACGTATACAAATTTTCAGCTTCATCGGAAACCGGGAAGTGGGTCAAATTTAACTTGCAAGATTTGACCTGATGTTTGTAAACATAGGTACATCGCGAGTACCACGATGACTAATTGACATAATTCGGATATCATTCTGATATCAGTGTACGTCCGAATTGGTCTGTTGTAGTGATTATTACACGGTAGTAACTACCGAGGTAGGTACCTAGTTAAATACTCTTCGGTTTAAGGGCTATTAAACAGAGGCCATTATGAGAGATCGCCGTTATATGGCAGAACTTAAGTTTATATACTTTATATTGAGTAGGTAGTAAAATTAAGCCACGTGTAACTGCTCTGCTCTGAGTAATATGCTCCCTTTTATTTATAATTTACTAGCTTTGGCCCGCGACTTCGTCTGCAATTTGATTAAGTACAGCGCCTGGATAAAATCGAATGTCAATATTTTTGAGCATAAGCTTCAGCTAACACCACTTAACAGGCAAGTCATTAATTTTCTCATTTACACCTCTTTTTTCACCCTCTTTCGAGATGTCTTCCTTCCCATTCAAACGATTTATCTCCATTGCAAATTAAAACTAAATCCGTTCAGCGGTTTTAAGCGAGAAGACGTAAACACACAGAAAGACAGACACACAGACAGACACTAATATTAGTATGGATTATGCATAATCACTTAATCAGGTTATAAAATAATAACATAGCAAATGATAAATGGCGAAAGCAAGTGGCCTTATCCTTTTCGATGACTACTTATTAACTCTTTGGTGTTGTGTCTATACACAGCGCTATCAGTTGATGTTGTTTTGACATCGAACCATAGAAGCGGAGCGTGAGTCTCGCGACGTAAACGCGTAAGCGCCATGTAATGAATTTCACGGCGCTTACGACGTTTTGTTCGCGTGGTACAGGTTGCGATTGCGACAATCTCATTGGTATGGCCTCTCTATAGCAATAATATCTCGATGCCGCGATGTAGCGTGATCCTTTGATGCGATCGCGACACAATCACCGTGCTCACTGAGCTGCGATCTTCACGCGATTTCACGGCTCGGTGAATCAACGCCGTGTTTTAACGTTTTATCTTTTTTAATTGGAATGGGATGAGGTAAGTTAAAACAGAAGTAGGTTGCAACAACGTAAATTTGAGACATATCACTACATAGTATAAAACAAAGTCGCTTCCCGCTGTCTGTCTGTCTGTCTGTATGCTTAGATCTTTAAAACTACGCAACGGATTTTGATGCAGTTTTTTTTTTAATAGATAGAGTGATTCAAGAGGAAGGTTATGTATAATTTGTTAATCCGTGCGAAGCCGGGGCGGGTCGCTAGTATAAGATATAACTGTAATCGACCTGAAAAAGACGGTCCCTTAAATATGCGTCCTTACCTCAAGACGATTGTAAATAAGGAAAATTAACGTTGTTTCAACTTACCTTTGTTTTAACTCACCTCGGTCTACCCTAGCTGAGTAGATGGTCGACACTTCACGCTATAATCGGAGTAACGTAAGGTAATGCCAATATGCAGAAGACCACGAGAAGACCGTGTCAGATAATACCGTCAACGTCTTTAAAATATTGCGTTTGTAGATCAAAATAACTTGGGGCCTTACCATGATTCTGTTTAGGACCTTTCTAAACTGAATTGCTAAAGGACGGAGCTATATAAGTCGCATAACTGGGCCATTTTATTTAAAGCTGTCCCCTACAATTTTTTTTTTAATTTGTGAATTTATATGTTATTTCTACTCAGAATCACGAACTCTTTCTATCCTAATAGGAGAAAAAAGTGTCCCAAGGTTTTTCCCCATTCCGTTATCATTTTTTTATAGACTTTGTATGGCGGTTTCGGCAGAGATGTACAAAATGGTTTTAAAAAAGCATTTAAATACAAAATGCAAAATACTTTTTAGATTTACTATTTCAAATGCAAAATACCAAATAGTTTTGCGTTTTGTATTTCAAATGCTAATTGCAAAATAGGTATTTTCAAAATACTTTTTCAAAATAAAATACCTTTTGAGCAAATCTCAGATATTTTTATTTATTTTAGGTATTTATCATGAGAAATAGAGACACAATGCCGAGCCGAACAAAAACGTCTAATATCATGGCATGGCACCTTATGCATGACATTTTGGTCATATTTATCAGTACGCGTATCAATAAATTCTGTTATGGTAGTCCGTCGGTTCCTCTCTCTGCAGCCCTGACCACCGGCAGCTTGGGCCCTGCCCCGCTGCTGGCGGCACCCTAGGTTAGGTTTTTTATAATGTGTTTATAATATTTTTTTATATTATTTTTGTAAGTGTTTTTATATTTTAATTTTATATACATATTGTAAAAAACCAACCAGAGAAGAGAAATAAATAAAGGAAATAATACTCACTTAAAATAATGTAAAAAACTAGACTAACGAAAAGAGAGCCATGGCTCCATTTTGTGACTTGTGTGGCCATTTATTTCGGTTGATTGTGCATCTAGTTCTTATTTTATTATTATTACACCTTTCTTTTATTAATAACAACTGGACTGGTATTGTTAAAAAGTGAAAAAAACATCAGTTTTTATTTATTACGCTTTTTAACAATACCAGGGGGCCGATTTTTGAATTTCGATCGCTCGATTGCGTCACTCGAAAATCGGTGGAAAACGGCGAGATGCTGATTTTTGAAATACGAGCGATATAAATTGTGAATTTAGTGGTATTGACCACTAGTTTTTGATTCTATTAGTAGAATTTACATGCCTAGTAGTGGAGATATTACTGAACGAAATACACGAAATCGAGCGGTCGAATTTCAAAAATCGGCCTCCTGGCGCTGGCGCCAGTCGCTAGCAGGCGCCTCTATCGGTCAAATTCGGCAATACAAGCGTCATTTGTTAATTTCATTTTGTTTGACTGGTAATGTTGGCTAAACTTAATCACAAAGTATTTTGCATTTTGAAATGAATATTAAAAATGCAAAATACGTCTCGAAAAGTATTTCAAATAAAATACAAAATGGTTTTTACTAAAAGGCATTTAAATGCAAAATACAAAATAGGTATTTTGCATTTTGTATTTGCATTTTAAATAGAAGTATTTCAAATAAATCGCATCTCTGGGTTTCGGAATGGAAAGATCGAAAAATGCATGTATGGAAATCATGGGACACTTTTTTTCTCCTATTAGGATCAAAACAGCTCATGATTCTGAGTAGAAATAACATAAAAAATCCCAATTTTGAAAAAAAAAGTGTATGGGACAACTTTAAATAAAATGGCCCAGCTCCGTCCATTGGCGATTCAATTTAGATCCTAAACAGAATCGCAATAAGGACATCATGGTAAGGCCCCTGAGCTCAAAAATGTATAAGCATTTTACAACGTACCTACACTCATCCGTTGGCGAAAAACAAGCGTAAATCCTTAAACCCTATTTCCTTGTAATAAAGCTGAAAATCGTATACCTACATGTCTTTCGTGTAAAGGTGTTATTTGTTAAAACAACGGCGTTTGAGTCGGATTAATTAATTTTTCGCTCAAAGCCCGATGTAGCCCAAAATTAACGTTTGTTTGTTACAAGCAACGTATTATTTGTAACCGCCTTTAAAAAAAATAAACCGGCCAAGTGCGAGTCGGACTCGCGTTCCAAGGGTTCCGTACATTAAGTCCGACTCTCGCTTGATTTCTTTTTTCAAAGTTTTAGACCCAGTAGTTTCGGAGATAAAGGGGGGAGGGGATGGTCGGACAGACAGACAGACAGACAGACAGACGCTCTATTGATCCTACAAGGGTTCCGTTCTTTCCTTTTGAGGCACGGAACCCTAAACAGGAGTTAATCTGCATTGACGTGAAATTTTTATTAACACGGCATTCGACCCTGTAGGTACTTAAATATGGTTAATTCATGTTTTTCTAGACTCATTCTAGGCTACTAGGCTTTCAATGTAGAATGGGTGACGAAAGCAGAATAGGACTAATTTAAGAACTTGACGAAAAACGAATGGGACGACCCAAGATGATACCATTTATTAGGTACTAGCGACCCGCCCCGGCTTCGCACGGGTTAACAAATTATAAATAAACCTTCCTCTTGAATCACTCTATCTATTAAAAAACCGCATCATAATCCGTTGCGTAGTTTTAAAGATCTAAGCATACATAGGGACAGATAGACAGCGGGAAGCGACTTTGTTTTATACTATGTCGTGTTTAACTTACGGCGGTAAGCGACTAACATATACTATATATTATAAGTGACAGAGCCCGTACCATGAGTCACTCACAGTGTCAAAGCTGACATATACGCTATCGAGAACGTAATTCACTTTCTATACATCTCGCTCGCACTAGTATGCGAGTACGAGCGAAATACATAGAAAGTAAATTACGTTCTCGATGTCGTTTACGTCAGTGCCAAACTGGTGGTAGCCACACAGATGTATAAAGTTTTCTGCTATACTTGAAACTGAAGAACATTTGCTACTAAAGAACGTCGTCCCGCCTTAGGGTCTTATTGAAAAAGTTGCAACTCACGAGTGTAACGGCAGGCAAAAAGGGCGTAAGCACCATGATAACTCATGACAGTTACGACGTTTTGTTTTCGTTTAAGACGAAAGGGGACGAAGTAACTTTGACCGCGCTCTATACAAAAGTAGTCCCCATTTTCCTCTCTGGATATTGACATGATAGAAAATATTTTAACGGACTTTGATTCATATTTAGATGAAATGACGATCGCTTCTCTATACAAAAGTAGTCCCAATTTTCCTCTTTGAATAATAACAGAAAATATTTTAACGCGATTTGATGTATAGTTACCTAGGTATTTGAAATATACCTATTTATTAAACATAGCAATGCCCCTTCCCTTCGTTATAATTTTTGTGTAAAAATACTTACTTTCCAAAAATCAATATTGGGAGCAAAATGGGGACTACCTTTGTATGGAGAAGCGGTTGTCCAGTTCGTCCACTCTACTGTTAAGTTTGTCGCTAAGAGCATACGTTTATACTTAAAGGGCTTAAACGTCGTAAAGACAAATGGCGTTTACGACGTTTGAGTGTCATGTGTGGTGGTTATTGCGTTTGCAACAAAGTTGTTTGCATAAACTTGCACAGCGTTTCCGTTGGCTAGAGGCCGATTTAACTTATGAAATATTATAAACTGAAATATGTATATGTCATACTAGCGACCCGCCCCGGCTTCGCACGGGTTAACAACTTATACATAATCCTTCCTCTTGAGTTACTCTATCTATTAAAAAAAAAAAGCGGCCAAGTGCGAGTCGGACTCGCCCATGAAGGGTTCCGTATTTAGGCGATTAATGACGTATAAAAAAAAAACTACTTACCAGATCTCGTTCAAACCAATTTTCGGTGGAAGTTTACATGGTAATGTACATCATATATTTTTTTTAGTTTTATCATTCTCTTATTTTAGAAGTTACGGGGGGGGGGGTTATTGCGTTTGCAACAAAGTTGTTTGCATAAACTTGCACAGCGTTTCCGTTGGCTAGAGGCCGATTTAACTTATGAAATATTATAAACTGAAATATGTATATGTCATACTAGCGACCCGCCCCGGCTTCGCACGGGTTAACAACTTATACATAATCCTTCCTCTTGAGTTACTCTATCTATTAAAAAAAAAAGCGGCCAAGTGCGAGTCGGACTCGCCCATGAAGGGTTCCGTATTTAGGCGATTAATGACGTATAAAAAAAAAACTACTTACCAGATCTCGTTCAAACCAATTTTCGGTGGAAGTTTACATGGTAATGTACATCATATATTTTTTTTAATTTTATCATTCTCTTATTTTAGAAGTTACGGGGTGGGGGGGGGGGACACACATTTTACCACTTTGGAAGTGTCTCTCGCGCAAACTATTCAGTTTAGAAAAAAATGATATTAGAAACCTCAATATCATTTTTGAAGACCTATCCATAGATACCCCACACGTATGGGTTTGATGAAAAAAAAATTTTTGAGTTTCAGTTCGAAGTATGGGGAACCCCAAAAATTTATTGTTTTTTTTCTATTTTTGTGTGAAAATCTTAATGCGGTTCACAGAATACATCTACTTACCAAGTTTCAACAGTATAGTTCTTATAGTTTCGGAGAAAAGTGGCTGTGACATACGGACGGACAGACAGACGGACAGACGGACAGACGGACAGACGGACAGACAGACAGACAGACAGACAGACATGACGAATCTATAAGGGTTCCGTTTTTTGCCATTTGGCTACGGAACCCTAAAAAACCGCATCAAAATCCGTTGCGTAGTTTTAAAGATCTAAGCATACATACAGACAGACAGCGGGAAGCGACTTTGTTTTATACTTACTATGTAGTGATGAATATGACCGCTAAGCTTAAGACTTACGAGTCAATCTAGTGGAACTGAGCGGGACATGTCTGCCGCATGCACCCTGTGAAGGTGGGCCAAAATGGTTACCGAGTGGGACCCACGGAACACCATCGATGGTGCAGGCCGGGGTTCAGGCAGACCGAAAAGGAGATGGCGGGACGACTTGGACGCATTTTATCCGGATTGGCGGGAAAGTACACACGACAGGGTTGAGTGGAGGAAAGGAGGGAGGCCTTTGCCCAGCAGTGGGACACTAACGGCTCGGCCACGACATTGAGCGACTTGCGACGGCGGCAGCGACAACCATAGGTGGGAACGAAAGGTCCGATCGCTGTGTCTCACTCCAACCTATGGTTATCGCTGCCGCCGTCGCAAGTCGCTCAATGTCGCGGCCGAGCCGTAAAACAGACAAACAAAAAAAAAAACAGTCGAGCGAAAATGATATTTTAATTTGGAACAAGATTCCAGTCCCGAGCTGACTCAGTGGAGAAAAAAGGACGTCAAGACCACAGTCGCTATTTAAACAGTAGGTAAACCTAAATGTGCTTTAAGGGGCGCATTTTATTTTGTTGTCGATTTTTTTCTCGACTTATAGCCTCGTAAGACCCAATGTGCATTACAATGTAGGTATTAGGTACTCTGTTTCAATCTAATTCGAACCTTTCTAAATCTACATAAAGTAGCATTTCTTTTGTTTCATTGTTTCCTAAAACAAATGAAATTGGGAAACTTTGTGTGGTGGGCTTACGGGGATAGAATAAACTTTATTGAATAAATAATGGCATACCTTCAGACCCACAGCGCAGGGTTCGTCATCTTACAGAAAGCTCATAGGTTTTTTCTTTAGGTTTAGGTTTATTTTTCTTTTTTCGATTTACTTGGACAGCTTTGGCTGGTTTGAAAAGAGACTTATTTTGGGTAGATTAATTTGAAATCCCAATTTGTTTTTATCAAAAGGAAGATTTTGTACGACATACAGTTGCTCTTATATTTTACACAATATGGAACTCTATTTATCCAGCATTTTTATAAAATTCTGACGAAAAAAAAACAATAAAAATCGGCTCCATAGGTACTGTCATTATTTTACTATGTCACTAGAAATGTTACAAGGATATGTACTGAAAAAGAACAAGCGAGATTTCGGCCTAATGCCACCATTAACACGTCCATACCATCCCTCATACTAGCCAACGTATCTACAACTCAAAATAAACTTTATCCCTTTGCTATACAGTTCAAATTTCAATGGACCTAATGGTTATAGTATCTCTCAACCCTGGTCTAGCCAAAACCAACTGTAAACCCTAACAATAAGGTTTGAATTTCAATGGTTTTAATGTTCCTTGCAATTATGAGTTAGGGACACGTAGTTTTGGACATGGTGAGATGTTTTCTTATCTGTTTTAAGGTGTTTTGACATGGTGGGATTTCTTGTACGATTTTGCGAGAAATCTTGTAACAATCCATACTAATCCATACTAATATATAAAAACTAGTATAATAAATGCGAAAGTGTGTCTGTCTGTCTGTATGTTACTTACCTCTTCACGCTTAAACCGCTGAACCGATTTAATTGAAATTTGGTATGATGAGTTACGTAGACGTGAGCAGTTATCAAACAGACAAATATGCTCACGTCTACGTAATTGACTTTCTATACATCTCGCTCGCACTAATATGCGAGTATGAGCGAGATGCATAATTTATTTTTTTTGGAATAACCATGGACCTAGAATATAACGGACGGACTGTCACGTCACCTAAGACAAACTGTGACACTGCAATGGCGGACGGTTTGAATGTGTGCGTGTAGACGAGTGTTACCATGTAACACAAATTTCTCCCCTAATGGTGAAACAATTATAGCTGGTCAACCAAATCTTGTCAGTAAAAAAAGGCGCGAAATTCAAATTTTCTATGGGACGATATCCCTTCGCGCCTACATTTTTCAAATTTGCCGCCCGTTTCTACTGTCAAGATCTGGCTGACCAAGTATATTTTTAATATCATCCTTGTTTTCAAATAAAAAAATAGGACAGTTTTACGTTAGACAATAAAAAAGGTGTGTACGTATCTGATTTTATAGGTCTTGAAAATGCGCAATATTGCACAATTACTTTGTGCAAACATTATTTTCAATACCTAATGATATTTAGCATCGTAATGAAATCAGTTCGTCATGTTTTTTAATTTATACATTTAACTTGAAACATATCTGGTTTTCACCAAAAAAATTATAAAACATAACAAACAAACGTTAACTATCAAACATGCATGTAAGCGTCTAATCTCCTTAGTATCGGAAAATTACCATACCGACCTAGTTTGAAATGCACAATCAATAATTTAACCATTTACCTAAATGATCTCTTAATACATAATGATTTAATAAGAAGGGTATCAATTACCCTACTTTCGGGAAATTACCCTATTCATGTTACTGGTCACACTCCTGTTTTGCAGTTTGATAATTTATAAACAACAAATTATCGTGATTTTACGTACTAATTGATAAACTTAAGTATGAAAAGTTATTCCGTGACTTTTTTTCTTTCGATCGGTACAATTCTAGCAGGATTTAACTACGCATGCCGGCATATTTTATATTTTTTCTTCGACATGTTTACTTCAATGACGTTTCGATTCGTCTGACGGCAAACTGGTGGATGTGGGCTATCAATGTGTGTGTGTCACGCGTAAATACTATGAAACTGGTGGATGTTGGAATCACATGCAGTTGCGTAAGCGAAACTCTGTCCGTAATATTATAGGTCCATGGTAATAACAGCATTTCAAGGATTTTGCTTGTTTCATCGGGTTTTAAATTATCCGATTGTTACAAAATTTGTTTCCTTCCCTTTGAAAACGGATTTGAAGTTAAGTTGCTTTTACTAATTCAGTTTTATTATAATTTAACGATAGGTACAGTCAGCAACAGGTCGATATAAGTCGATATAAGCTCTATATTATCATAATATTTCACTTATCACTTCACTACATAGTATAAAACAAAGTCGCTTCCCGCTGTCTGTCTGTCTGTCTGTATGTATGCTTAGATCTTGATGCGGTTTTTTAAGATAGAGTGATTCAAGAGGAATGTTTATGTATAATTTGTTAACCCTTGCGAAGCCGAGGCGGGTCGCAGGTTTTGTATAAAAATGAAAAATTTCGAATTTAAAACCTCCATTTAAATGTTAAAGTCGTTAAATCACCAAGCCAATTATCAACGGCATGCAGCCTGGCCGCATTAAATTAAAAACGTAAATCTGCTTGCTCTCATTTGAATGGTCGGTATATTGCGGCGTGCCAGATTTTATCTAGTGTGCAGCGGTCAATATAAACCATAAGAGCGGTTTACTATTGGAATAATCATTACCGCTTACCACTAGATGGTGCATTTTGTAATTTATGTACCATATCGTCAGGTGACAAGCAAAAGTCACTAAGTGCCACCAAAAGTTCATAGCTACTGTGAACCATATTAGTATGAAAAGAAGGTTGATTTTTGTTTAAAGTTTTTATAGTAATTATTAGTGACTTTGACTTGTCACCTGACGATATAACCACTCAACTATTGTCCAGTGGGTAGGTAGGTACTACAACTATCAACAAGTTTTCTCCGAGCAAAACTAGTTCTCCCAGATATTAACTATTAAGCGCTTAAGAAAACCGGTTTCGCTTGCGTCGGATACGTTTGTATGAAAAACCGGTTTCGACTAGTTTCGAGGCAGTAGTCCCCTTTTGTGTTACAGCCATATTCGAACGAACTTTAAGATACGTCAAATATAAGATATTGAAACGATATGGATTGGATATGTCAGTGTCAAACAAGTGTCAAAAGTGAAGTATTTCTTTGAAAAAACGTGACTTCTGTGACACAAAATATGATTTGGTATGTGTTCAAAACGCGAAAGTTTCAATTGTTTAATCCCATATTTAATTGCTTCATAATGCGGTATCTACCTACTAGCTGAATTAGCTTGTAATCGAAATCAAACTCGTGGTTTCATGCAATCCGAATAACACTTGTTTATCATTGGTAACAATGATTGGAATTACCTACATAGGTACTAACAATGATTGGAATTTCCAAACGCGATCGGGCGTGTAATGGAATCATTACGGCATGGTATTGTAATGCGATAATTGACTTTATATTAAGACCTGAAGGAAAATTTTCAACTGTCTAGCTGTCACGGTTATTGAGATACAGCCTGGTGACAGACAGGCAGACGGACAGTGGAATCTTGGTAATAGGCTCCCGTTGTATATATATCTAATGTAAATTGGCCATAACTTCCGTCGCAAGTTTCACGCGGCGCTCCATATCTTTTATACCCTTTCGAATTCTCTCTAAAATAATTAAAAATTGAAATAAATAATCCCATCAAAATCGCAATCCTAAATAAAATCAAATCACCAACTTGGCAGCCATTTGTATTCGTCACGCGGCCAAGACTCTCATTAATTTTTCATTCCAGTGAACTCTCGTTTTCCGTTATATTTCACTCGCAGATCACCCCTATCTAAATATCCCATTTAGGACTTTCGCAAAAACTTAGAAATAACCATATTTTTCGAATTATTTTATACTCGAAATGTAGGACTCAGGTGTGTTTTTAGGTTACGACTTCGTTTTATTAGATTGCCCAATTAGAAATGAAGTAATTTAGAAAGAACGCAAAAATACCGTATCCGTTCCCATACGAAAAATACCGGTATCCGATCCCTGCTTGTAACGCTTCTTGGCGCACAAGGGATAAACATTAATCGCGCTATTTATAAATGCATTACAAGCCTGAATTACCTATGAATCTTTTGTCTTTATCTGTCATTTTGACTTATGTATTTTATTTGTAAGGAAGGGATAAAACATAATCAGGTGGATAATTCACAGCGTAAGTATGGAACAACCAATTTAGCTAGGACCTAAATGGCGTAACAATCACCTGTGGTGACTGTACTATTGTCATCTTGGCTAGGCCCTCATTTGATTTAAATAGCACCTTCCGCTTCCGGACTTATTGGCATTTGAAGTTTTCTTTTTTTAAATATGGTCTATCTAGCGGAAGATAGTCTCCGACCTTCGTTTATGATCTCCAGAGGGCTTGAAATCGACTCCGGTGTAAATGAGTTGAGACAATTACACGCAGATAACGATCCATCGCAATTTTTCTTTTAATTCATGAGAGAGAGAGAGAGAGAGAGAGAGAGAGAGAGAGAGAGAGAGAGAGAGAGATGGAGACAGAAACTTTATCCAACACCACAAACATTATTGAGGTGCCTTCGAGGTCTATCTTAAAATCTACTTAACAGTTTACATACTAAGTAGTATTACAGTCGACGCCAAAAATACGTTTATACTTTTGCACCTTACTCCTTTGTAATTAGGTGAAAATTGTAAATATATCTTTAACGACAGTTAGACCTTGACATTGACATTAAAAAAACCGCGCACGAAGGGTTCCGTACCATTACGCAAATGATCTAGCTATAGAACGATTTTTCGCTCCCCAAAAACCCCGGTGTACTTTCGTTTGGGCCATTTGGACCTTTCGCCAAATTTCACTTCCCAACAAACTTATGGCAATAGTTTAATTTCCCAAAGGAACCTTTAGCAAAGTTACACTTCGCATATAATTTATTAGGTCAAATTATCATTTGGCATGATTTTACTTTGTCAAATGTCATTAGGACAAAAACTTATCAGCAAATTTCATCTAAATCGTTAGAGCAGTTTCCGAGATCTCCGAAATATATAGGTATATGAAAATATAAGAATTGCTCGTTAAAAGGTATAATCATATTATCTTGTGATAATAATTAAGTATGGATAGTATGGATGGTGTTACTCCCAGAGGTCATACCAAAAGTTTTGCGACAAAAACTTTTGACAGCATTTTCCGAGCCAGTGTATAAATGGGCTCATTAGTCGGCCAACTTTGTTCCCGACTTGTTGTCCCGATTAGTCGGAAGGTCAGTCAGTTAGCGGTCAACGTATAGGTCAAGGATTTGGAATAAAAGTTATTGTGTGTATGTCTTATATACGAATATGTGTATACGTAATAGGTATATACCGACAAGAAATTGTAGAAATTAAAAACAACATTGTAGGCAGTGTCGTCCCGTTTTCTTGGATTGATTTACGACGACACTAAAATGTTGCCATTTTTAGGGTTCCGTAGCCAAATAGCAAACAACGGAACCCTTATGGATTCGTCATGTCTGTCTGTCTGTTTGCCTGTCCGTCTGTCCGTCTGTCTGTCCGTCCGTATGTCACAGCCACTTTTTTCCGAAACTATAAGAACTATACTGTTGAAATTTGATAAGTAGAATGCGGTTCACAGAATAGAACCGCATTAAGATTTTCATACAAAAATAGAAAAAAAAAAACAATAAATTTTGAGGGTTCCCCATACTTAGAATTAGAACTGAAACTCAAAAAAATTTTTTTCATCAAACCCATACGTGTGGGGTATCTATGGATAGGTCTTCAAAAATGATATTGAGGTTCCTAATATCATTTTTTTTCTAAACTGAATAGTTTGCGCGAGAGACACTTCCAAAATGGTAAAATGTGTGTCCCTCCTGTAACTTCTAAAATAAGAGAATGATAACAAGCGACCAAAACGTCGTAAGCGCCGCAAAATTCATGGCGCTTACGCGTTTAGGTCGCGAGATTCACGCTCCGCTTCTATGGTTTGTTGTCAAAGCAACTCATAGCGCAAAATACTTACCTACTGGTTCTCTGTGCCGGTTCTATACGTAGTTATAATAGTTCAATGTTGACACCAAGCGATAAAATATCGGGATCCATTTGTTTCCCATAAAGTTTTAAGACATAATGTATTGTTTGTCATTATTATCATTAGTCATTAACTGAAACCGATAACTTTTCAGGATTTTCGTAATGATATCCTATAGATAGGTTAGGTTTTATTTTATGGCAATCCTGAAAAGTAAGTCGTTTCTGAACGAAATGAATTAAGACTAACGAAAATGCGGGCAAACAATACATTATGACTTAAAACTTTTTGAGAAACAATAGAGACCCGTAAAATATCACTTATTACCTAAAAAATCCAATATTTTATGATGTACCTACTACCTACTAGAATATAAATAAAATTAAATCTGTTTGTTACCCGTAATTATCAAAGATGAGTGCTACGTTTCTGTATTTAATTAAAATTCCCTTTAATTAATATCTATAGTCCTCGATCGGTTTAAGTGGGCATTTCGTTTTATTTGTGATTAAATTACAGATTAACACAATACGAGGATAGCACCTAGAGTTGGACCAAGATTTTCCATGGCAAAGTGTAGTAATGTCATCATTAATGTAAATTTCTATGAAATAATGAAGTTTATAATAATCCTTAGCTTTGTTCTGTTCGAATCAGTGCAAATTTAGCTGAAAGTTTCAGCTTTCAGCTTTATATGTCGTATATATAAAAATTGTGCGTTTCAGCTAAATTTCGACATATACAATCCATATATTACGACATATAAAGTCTCGATTTTAAGGAACCCACCTCCCACCCTTGTCACGCTTTCATCACCATATACTCGTATATTATCAGACCCTTATCGCCCACTTATCGGTCCGGAGCTAATCTCATCCAGAAGTGACCCGCAATCCACTTAATAAATTGCTGATTGCGAAGGCTTGATCCTGTCCACGCCTTCTGAATCATCCTATATTCTCAAGCTTTACGTATTTGGTTAAGGTTACCCATAGGTTAGCCATACATTGCACAAGGGTCTCTATTATTGTTTCCCAAATAGTTTTAAGTCATAAATGTATTGTTTGCCCGCATTTTCTTTAGTCATTCATTTGGTTCAGAAACGCGTCACTTTTTAGGATTGCCATAAAGCAAACCTAACCTATCTATAGGATAATCTTACGAAAAATTAACGGTTTCAGTTTTATGACTAATGATAATATTTCATTTCATTTATTCAATTCAATCAATCAGCACTTACAGATAAACCTTACGTGCTAATTGGCGTTACATTACTTAGTGTCTAACATGCATTAACTGCAGTAAATTCAATAAAATAAAATCGGATTACATCAAAACTTAAATTATATGTACAATACCGAATAATTATGGAATTAGCAACAATGTCAATGTCAAAGTCTTCTAAATACAATAATGATAATAATTTAAATGAGATCGATTTCTACAGACTAAATTAGGATATAAGAGTACCTATATAAGAAGATCAAAATAAAATAAAATAAAATAAATATTACTATTTTCATTTTTAAAAATATGTCACAATTTACTCTTATAGGATTAATATTAAATTCATTGATACATAATAAATGGGCACAAAACTGATTTAATTTTTCCTAATAATGCACTCATTGGTAAATAATGGAGCTAGTGAAATATATATATATAGTGAAATATGAAATATGACAATATAAATAGTGAAATATGACAAACAATACAGGAAACAAAGGGACCCCATTGCCCAAATGCACAAGCGTTTCGTACAGGACATTATTCTAGAGGAAAGTCCTTTCATCAAGATTAAAATACTACCCATGAAACTCATTAATAAAATAAAAATAGCTAAAGAAACAATATATTTCCTTCAAGAAGGGTCGAACCGTACTTTATCTTTAATTAAACTGCTCAGTATCAGATTATTATCTTTATGTATTGTTTCTTGTTTGTATTGGTCAGAGACGAGGAAATAACTGGTTAGATGCGCCATATCGTGAATGGGTTGCTGTTTGTAGCTGTTTGTCTCCAGGGATTAGATACCGGTATTTTTTGTATGGGAACGAAAACGGTATTTTTCGTTTTTTGCCAATTATTTCATTTCTAATTGGGCAATCTAATACGAAGTCGTAACCTAAAAGCACAATGAATTCTACATTTCGAGTATAAAATAATTCGAAAAAATATGGTTATTTCGAAATTATTGCAAAAAACCGGTTCCGACTGTAAGCTTATACGGGCTAAGTTCATGTTATAAGTACCTATGTAACATTACTTCCCTCCTTATAGGCGTGTACGAGGGGCGTTCAATATATAATGAGAATGAGATGCAAACTCTTTAAATATTAGGAAAGTAAATACTGGCCGGTAAAGCTAATCTACTACTAGCTGATTGCCATGAAAAAAAAACTAACTGTCTTTTGTTTTAAAAAAAAATACGGCGATTTCTTTGCGATGCTGTTGAGTACGTTAGCGAAAATGGAGAAAATTGAACTGCGCGCCGTTATTAAATACTTGTGTTTGAAAAATTTTTCTACGGACCAAGTCAATTTAGATTTACGGGACACTTTAAGGTCTAATGCTCCTCCGTATTCGACAGTTACACGTTGGTGCGCCGAATTTAGACGTGGAAGAACATCGACCATGGATGACCCCCGCTCCGGACGCCCTACTACAGCAGTAACTGAAGAAATTGTGAAAAAAGTCGAAAACTTAGTTTTGGCGGATCGTCGTGTCACGGTTCGTTTTATTGCTGAAAATGTAAAGATTTCAACGGGGAGCGTGCATAATATTTTACATGAACGCTTGGGTATGAAAAAGGTATCAGCACGTTGGGTACCCAGAATGCTTACTGACACGCAAAAACAAACTAGAGTCGAGATTTGTCAAGAAGCTTTGGACCTGATACAGCAAGACCGGGAACTTTTTTTGGCGCGATTTATAACAATGGACGAAACATGGCTCCATCATTACGACCCTGAAACGAAACTGCAGTCTATGACATGGAAAAGGCCATCATCTCCAACTCCGAAGAAATTCAAGGTGGGCCCATCTGCCGATAAGGTCATGGGCTCTGTTTTTTGGGATGGTAAAGGGGTCGTAGTGATTGAGTATCTCGAGCATGGAGCCACTATTACGGGCTCTTTATATGCCAAACAAATAGCAACATTGCGCAATGAGATCCGTGAAAAACGGCGAGGTAAACTATCGAAAATTGTGTTGTTCCATCAGGACAATGCACCGGCACACAAGTCCGCCGTTGCAATGGCTGCAATACGTGATGCTGGGTTCGATATCCTTAAGCATCCTCCGTATTCACCAGACCTCGCCCCTAGTGATTTCTACCTATTTCCGAGATTGAAGAAATACCTAAGAGGCAAGAAATTTGAAGACGACGACGCGGTAGTCGCTGCAGTACAAGATTTTTTAAGTACTCAAGATAAAACCTTTTTTAGAAATGGAATATTAAGTTTAGAAAAAAGATATACTAAGTGTATTATGCTAAAAGGTGACTATGTCGAAAAATAAAATAACATTTAATAAAAGTTGTATATAACATACTCATTCTCACTTTTTATTGAACGCCCCTCGTATAGTCAAGTGTAAAAATATGGGTGGCATGGGTGCACACATTTTACTCAAAAATATGTTCTATGAGCTATACAGCTCTTATGTCAGCCAATTAGGAACTAGGGCAGTGGTGGACAAAGTACGGCCCGCGGACCAGCTCCGGCCCGCGCAAGAATTTTATCCGGCCCGCTGCCGGTCCTTCGAAATAATTAGTATAGGTACTTATGGCTCGCAACGTCACTGTTTCAAATCAAAATGTATTTTTTCTGCAGTTTCGGCCCTCCGCCGATTTTTTGTAATTTTCTGGCCCCCCTTGAAAAAAGTTTGCCCACCACTGAACTAGGGACATATTTTTATTTTTTAAGTAAAGTGTCATTCAATAGAACTTGCTAACTATGTAAGCAAACCGCCATACTAAAATTGACACTGAATGTAAATTTACTAGTAACTTTTGTTTACATAGTTAGCAAGTTCTATTGAATGACACTTTAGGTTATATGCATTTATATTTTTACCTTAACTGTACAAACTTCTACATCTTAAAATTTGTATAACTAGCGACCTGCGTAATTTTAAAGATCTATGCATACATGGGGACAGACCAGAAGCGGGAAGCGACTTTGTTTTATTTTTGTAATGGCTTTTATTTAACTTTAACTTTTGTAATGGCCACAGAAGAGACGCCGGCTTTCCCGAAAGGTTTTGACCCCCCTAGGCTAGAGATATATCACAGACATCTATTTTGCTCGTGCCTCATAATAAAGCTAAATATCACAGACATAAACTTAGTTCACTTATACCTAATGGAGTTGTTGTAAACTTAATCAAAGTTATATTCAACATTAATGTAACCGAGACCGCACAAACTGATGCCATTTATATCTTTAATGAGGATCGCGACCTTGAATGGTTGGATGTCTGTATTAATGACTTGTCTCTGTATTTGTGCTTTGTTTGTGAAGCAATTTCGATTAGCGATGGCTGCTGGGGTGGAAAGGTTCGTGAATGGTGATCTGGTTGTTTAATGGGTCTAGGGTTTTCAGGACAAATGTATGGGAATATCCGCGGATACAGATCCGGATAATTCGATACATTTCGGATCCGGATTGCAAACCCTAATTGCGTCGGAAGATCGACAATGAGATAAAAAGAGAAACGTTGGCTCACAATATTTACTGTTACTAATGTTACTAATGCTAATGCTAAACTAATGTTAGCGCCACTTGCACCATCCCACTAACCTAGGGTTAACCGCAATGTATTCAGGAGATATATCTTGGAATATAATGGAATGTTATAAGCAAATAAATGACGCAATCCAATATTATTTCTGATATAATATTTTTAATGACACTTGACATCATTTTGATTTTGGTTACACTTTTGATATTTGAGATCTTTTGAATTGTAAAATCTCTAGGTAAGTATATATATATATATGCCAAAGTATGCTAATAATGTATTTCTATTTTGTTTATAATAATATATATGTTTATATACAGACGATAGCAATTTCGATTATCGAACAATGTGGTTTGATTTCAGTTCAATCATGTTGTTTACTATGTTTGTTTGTTAGTGTTGCGCCGTGCATCGATCGACAGTCACACAATAATTGAGATGTTATTACATTTACGTCACCCTAGGTCCGTAAGTGGGATTTTCTCCCCTGCTACGCGATGAGAAAATCTCACTTCCTGGCCAAGGCAAGACGTAAAAGTTTAGACAAACCACGGGCGGTAATTCGTAAAGCCCCAGATCGCATATTTATGGCCCTCACCTTCGGTTCGGGTCACAAACACCTGCGATCTGGAGCATTCACGGATTCACCTCCCTGGTATGTAAGTAATGTACTATTATTACTATAGAGAAGTTATACCAAACAATGAAATTGTCGCAATCGCAACCTGTTCCACGCGACCAAAACATCGTAAGCGCCGTCAAATTCATGGCGCTTACGCGTTTAGGTCGCGAGACTCACGCTCCGCTTCTATGGTTTGTTGACAAAACAACAACTCATGGCGCAAAATACTGGTTCTCGGTGCCGATTATACATAGAAATGATTATAATACCTACATCAAATTGTGTTAAAACATTTATAATGTTAATATCCAGAGAGGAAAATGGGGACTACGTTTGTATGGAAAACCGGTTTCGAGGCGGTCGTCCCCTTTCGTCTTAATGGGAAATTAAATCCTTACGGCGTTATTCATAAACGGCTGCTAACTTAATCAGTTGATGATCGTCGTTTGTCCCTATCTGTTGCTATGCCATAGAGAGGGACAAACGACGATCATCAGCTGATTAACTTAGCAGACGTTTATGAATAATTGAACAACGCCATTCTCTGAAATCGAGAATATTCTTACAATCGTCCCCTCACTATTTGCATCAATCGCTTCCAATTTTAATTAGTTAAAGTGAGATAGTACAGTTCAATTTACTCCCTGCATAATATATTACATATATTGGAATCGAAAATCAACAAGTCTGGCACAAATTAAACTAAGACAAATAAATATTCCACCATATACAACTAGGGTATAAATGAAATTATTTTATAATTAGATATTTTGATTTGTGTTTTAAACCTCTCACGTAAAAAGAAGGGCGTTATATTTAAAAGGGGAAAAATTACTGTCTCGGGTGAACTCACGGCCTCTGGATAGATACTCCAGCGCTCTGCCATCTGAGCCACCAAAACCTCATCCATAGCCAGCAAATCTTCCCACCATATGGGTCAAGGGGACCCAGAAGCCGTGAGTTCAAGTCTCACCCAAGACGTTCCTTGCGTTGGTTGGAGCTATGTTTAATAGAAATCGATCCAGCAGTTTGATGAGCAGCTCTTTTCCAAAATGATGGAAGCTTTTTGGTATTTGAGGTATTTGTTATTTTTTTATTTTTTTATTTGATAGTTATTTTTAAATGAGTATAATAAAAACTATATTAATAAGACTTGACTTAGATACTTATCAGTTTGTATACCTACGTAATAAGAAAACAACAAAAAAATATTGTTAACAGGAAAGGCAATTTTGTTTTCATCTATTCACAAGCAAATCCCAATAAAGCCATCAAAAAATGTCCGCGATCTTTTCTCGTAAGTTATATAAATAATTCATTACTCCATATGCTCGATATACCCAACGTCACTGACATATATTTTATTAGACGTCATATTCACCCACCGATATTATCAGCCCTACACCTTTACCACTACCACCAGTTTGGCACCGACATAAACGTCATCGAGAACGTAATTTACTTTCTATGCATCTCGCTCGTACTCGCATATTAGTGCAAGCGAGCCGGATATGACCCAGCAACCTATGGACCATGTTAAAGGCAAGTCTTGGGCCTTGAGGTCCAAATAAGTAAATAAATGAATTAAAACACAAAATGTACGTATTAAACGAAAGATATAATTTTCCAAGAAGACAGTTGACAGGACAACTTTTTTAATGTTGATATACAGAGTAAAACTCCATTCTGCAACAATGTATAGAAAGTAAATTACGTTCTCGAAAGCGTTTATGTCAGTTTTGACACTGTGAGTGACTCATCGTACGGGCTCTTGTGTATGTAAAACAATTACTCCTAATTTATTTGTACTTACTTATTTATATATCTTGCAACAGAAACTATGAGTTAGACCAAGAAAAGTCTGCAGTGATTTTGAGAGCCCAGGAAGTGCAAGTGTTATTTTAAACGTCAAACTTCTATGAAATTATTATGAGGTATAAATAACACTTGACTGCGTGGGCTATTAATATCGCTGCAGACTTTTCTTGGTCTGACTCTAGTACCAAACCAGTAAGTATAGTAGGCATATTAAGGATGACGATCCATTCGATAAAATAAGCGTCCTTTTTTAAACACACGCATGTCATGTGGAATTGTAGACAAAAGGAAAATTTTATTCAACGTTGTATATACACTTTTTTTTAGATTCTAGAATTTTTATATTATTTCTACTCAAAATCACGAGCTCTTTTGATCCTTATTAGGACCTTACTGTAGGACTAGGTCGATATGTGTAAAATTATCCTATAATATTTGTTTATTTACTTACACATGCACTTCGCCGTTGTAACAAGGGTAGTCTCACCC
Organism: Cydia amplana; assembly: GCF_948474715.1. Classification (NCBI taxonomy): domain Eukaryota; kingdom Metazoa; phylum Arthropoda; class Insecta; order Lepidoptera; family Tortricidae; genus Cydia; species Cydia amplana. The sequence continues at coordinate 20,289,458 of NC_086071.1, forward strand.
CGTATATATCTTTGACCAATATCGAGCGCCGATATTGAAAGAGCTTCCTCAAAGCGTAATTACTTAAGATCCACCTTTCCCTAAAAAGCTGTTTGGCCCAACCTCCCCTAATCTGGTTGACACAAAGGACTATTATTCCGAGTCATTAGGTCCGATTGAAATAAATGAGGGGTTTTTTTTTTCTAAAAAAAGCTTTCGACAAATGTAATGGGAAATAGTTTTGTTTGACAGTTATTATTTTTATGGGGTGTTTATCTTTTAGGACAGAATAAGTAATACGAGCAGTAGAGGGTGTCCAGAATGGAATATTTAACCAAGATTGGGGATTCGAGATGCCGCGCGAAAAGTCCGAATCATTTTTTTGCCGAAACGGTAGGTTTTTTCATGTTCTCTGTAATTAAAAAACTGGCCAAGTGCGAGTTGGACTCGCGCACAAAGGCTTCCGTAGCCGTACCATTAACCAAAAAAGCGGCCAAGTGCGAGTCGGACTCGCCCATGAAGGGTTCCGTATTTAGGCGATTTATGACGTATAAAAAAAAACTACTTACTAGATCTCGTTCAAACCAATTTTCGGTGGAAGTTTACATGGTAATGTACATCATATATTTTTTTTAGTTTTATCATTCTCTTATTTTAGAAGTTACAGGGGGGGGGGGGGACACACATTTTACCACTTTGGAAGTGTCTCTCGCGCAAACTATTCAGTTTGGAAAAAAATGATATTAGAAACCTCAATATCATTTTTGAAGACCTATCCATAGATACCCCACACGTATGGGTTTGATGAAAAAAAAATTTTTGAGTTTCAGTTCGAAGTATGGGGAACCCCAAAAATTTTTTGTTTTTTTTCTATTTTTGTGTGAAAATCTTAATGCGGTTCACAGAATACATCTACTTACCAAGTTTCAACAGTATAGTTCTTATAGTTTCTTTCGAAAGTGGCTGTGACATACGGACGGACAGACAGACGGACAGACGGACAGACGGACAGACGGACAGACAGACAGACAGACAGACAGACAGACAGACAGACATGACGAATCTATAAGGGTTCCGTTTTTTGCCATTTGGCTACGGAACCCTAAAAACAGCAAATAAATCACGTTTGTTGTATGGAAGCCCTACTTAATAAATATTTATTATATTCTATTTTCAGTATTTGTTGTTATAGCGGCAATAGAAATACACCATCTGTTAAAATTTCAACTACCTAGCTATCACGGTTCGTGAGTTACAGCCTGGTTACAGATAGACGGACGGGCGAACAGACAGAGCAGCGGAGTCTTAGTAACAAGGTCCCGTTTTTACCCTTTAGGTACGGAAGAGTAGTATCGCTTGCAGACGTATCTGCTAGATAAAATAAATCTCCAATATGATCACCACCTTCCTCGTGTTGTCCCGGCATTTTGCCACGGCTCATGGGAGCCTGGGGTCCGCTTGGCAACTAATCCTAGGAATTGGCGTAGGCATAGTTTTTACGAAAGCGACTGCCATCTGACCTTACAACCCAGAGGGAGAAATTCATTGGTACGAGCCGGGTTCGAACCCGCGACCTCTGGATTGAAAGTCGCATGCTCTTACCGCTAGGCCACCAGCCCCTTTTTTTCCCACTAGCAAAATCTCAAATACGAAAATAAAATATCAAAGTAAGCATTGACAAAAACACAACTGGAAAAATTGTATAAAAGACTCTTGCTGGTCACTCTTTATGCTCGCTCCATAATTTGAGGGAGCGGCCAGCAATGACAAAGCTGTGATATTTGGTGCAGAAGATGCGGCGTTCAGGTTTAAAAATTTGTTCTTGATTTAATATTGAAATTATTATTTTTTGTAAAATTATAATTATGCATTGGCCTGACAGCAATCATTTCTAGCGGTCCACCATACAAGAAAATGTGTTAGTTAATTTTGAATTAATGGTTTAAAAAAATAGAATTGAGTTCGTTTCCTTTTAAAATCAAACAAAACAAAAGCAACTCTGCTCCATTCAATAATGATTCCAATTTAATTGCAGGTAATTTTTACTTGTATTAGAACTTTAAACCCTAGGAGGATGATCAAGGGAACGATATTCGCTAATACAGCATATCAAAATACCTACCCTAAGAACCAATAAAAATACTTTATTTTATGTTCATGAATAAAAATGAAATGATTATCCACTGCCTTTACAAGCTATGACATATATATGGTTTTTGAATTAGCCTTTTTAGGGTTTTGTACCCAAAGCCGGACCCTATTACTAAAACTCCACTGTCCCTCCGTCTGTCTGTCACCAGGCTGTATCTTATGAACCGTGATAGCTAAACAGTTGAAATTTTCAGAGATGATGTATTTCTGTTGCCGCTATAACTATAACAACCCTCGGTGGGCGAGTCCGACTCGCACTTGTCCGGTTATTACATCCAGGGATGTTGCGGATGCAGATTTTTTGACATCCGCGGATGCGGATGCGGATGCGGATTTTTAATGGCTCACATCCGCGGATGCGGATGCGGATGCGGATGTCAAGATTAGGTACTTAGAAAACGTCAAATATTACATTTTTAGTATTTTTTTATGAAAAAAACCAAACGTTTAGTATTTGAGCAAGAATATAGGTGCGTTATATTTAATAAACAGTAACTTCGCCGACTTTTCTGGATCTAGACGATTTCGTTATAGGTAATGACGAAATTACCTAGCACTTACGCCGCCGCTAAGACGTTCCTGTACCGACTTGTTCAACATCCGCATCCGCATAAGCTCCGCATCGATTTTATGCGGATGCGGATGCGGATGCGGATGTTGAAAATAATGCGGATGTTCCGCGGTTGCGGATGCGGATGCGGATGTTCGCAACATCCCTGATTACATCCCGTTTTTAATAAAACTCCGAATTTTTAAATCTATCATGTTCAATACCGGTATCCCGGAATGATCAAAATTTCGGTATCAATAACGAAAAATCAAATCAGTATAACATACTTAAAAATCCGAATCGCTCCGCCTTTGTATGTTACACAGTGGGAAATTCACTTGAATTTTTAAATATTCAAAACAATATCTGCGCTTGTTTGTGTGACGATATCCTTTGTGTTGCAATCAGTGCGGGAAATATGTTTTTTTTGTTTTACAAATATTGTGTATTATATTTTACATGTTTTTTAGGTCAAAAGAGCAGCACAAATGGCGGACTTAATGCCAAATGGCATTCTCTACCAGTCAAGCCTAGGGCCAAACAGAGATACCTACAATTGGAAAAACGGTAAATATTTCTACTGTATCATTTGTTAGGCGGATTTATAGTAAATTTCAAGGAATTCTTTATGGCTGATCGACGATCACGTGGTGCTTTCCATAGAAAATGAAGCTCCAGAAGCTCCGGCCCGGGCACGGCCCGGTCTAGCGTGAGTCATCCTTAACTCTAATAAGATGCTATCTATAAAATTACAGGTATATAATTGTAATATGTAATAATTATAATTCCTATAGGGTAGGTTCGTTAGTTTTCGTCCAGCTCTAGTTTTCGTCCACTTGACATAATTTGAATATAAACCTACATTGCTGAACAAATTTGGACTTATTGCAATCCTTAATGCCCAATCAATATATATATCTGCATAAAAAATATTTTTCGCACTAGCGAATTTTCTACTAAGAAGATTAAAAATCAAATGTATTATTTGCTAATCTGTCAAGTGGACTAAAACTAGAGCATAGACGGATACTAGCGCAATAACCCTATTTGTTTCTCTAGACAATCACATCAATTATGTCTCTGGGTCTGTTTACAGAAGCAATTATCCAGAATAATGTCAGTTCAATCATGTCTATTGTGATATTACACGATAAATAGGTACGTACATGTATATTACGCACCTATACATTAATCAATAGTGTGGTGCTTAGGACTTAGTAAAACATAAGACATTCATATTGTAAGTTACGTATATTATATATATATATATTAAAAGCTTTAATTGTCACACGAACTCGCCCCCAAAAAGCCGCTCCCGCTTTATGTAATATTGTTTTGACATTAAGGATTGCAATACGTACAAATTTATGCAGCAATGTAGGTTTATAAATTCAAATTTCCTCAAGTGGACGAAAACTAGAACTGGACGAAAACTATCGCACCTACCCTATAGTAATTCACGTCAAGTCCTATATCGACAATCCCTTTATATACCCAAATAATCCCGACCCGTTTTTCAAAAGTAATACAAATGTCGCAGTCAGATCGTATAATCCGCCGTATTATATTACGGCTAGCCGTTTTCAAAAACAGGGGCGTTTTGAAATGCGGCGGTTTAACGATTAGCCGGATTGAATGCGGCTGAATGAGAATCCGCCGGAATGTATTCGGCGCCATACGTTCTTCAACACGGCTAGCCGTAATGTAATACAGCGAGTCATTAGCCGCCGCTTTGACAGTTTTTAGTTCCCATTTTTAACACTCGTGGCGCTGCCTGACATAACAACAACAAACTATGAAAAACGCTGGGGTGTCCATCAAATCTGGATTTCGTCGGACTGTTTCTTTTCAAAAAACATTTCCTTTGCAACTTAACTAGACCGCTTCGCGGGGCTCCTATTTCTGAGCGGTTTGCCCTTCGGGCATCTGAAGCTACCTAACGAACCTAACCTACCTACCTACCTTTTGATTTAGTGAGACGTCCGTGAAAACATTACACTTTGGGGAAAAAAGCGTAGGTATAGGTAAGTAGGTTAGGTTCGTTAGGTAGCTTCAGATGACCGAAGGGCAAACCGCCCAGAAATAGGAGCCCCGCTTGCGGGGCTCCGTCTATTTAAGTTGTGAAGGAAATGTTTTGGAAAAGAAACACATGTAGTGCGGTGGGACTATGGTAAAAATAAATTAAATTGCAAACATTGTAAAACTCCGGTTCGTAAGCGACTGAAAGAACTGGTCACTCTACAATCTAAATAGTAGATACGATGCGGCTAAACGTAGGCCGCCTTATTGAAGAACGTATCGCAATGACAATCCGGCTAATCGTCGAACCGACGCATTTCAAAACGCCCCTGTTTTTGTAAACGGCTAGCCCTAATGTAATACGGCGGATTATACGATCTGACTACGACACGAACAATACGATAGGTAATTGAAAAACAAAACCCGGTGAAAATGTAAATAGCAACATTCGAATTCCAAATATAAATCTTTATTAGTAATTCAAACAAAGTACTGTTATAATAGGAACTCGCGGTTATTACGCATAAATTAACGGTCGAATTCGAAATTCAAAATTCGCCCCGAATAAGCAAAAGAAATTATTGCTGTTGGTAACCTCGTACATCCTCAAAAACGCGTAAATCCCTACCGTATTCCGTTGTAATAAGGGTCGGTAGTTTGGCAAGAGGAGTTGCGTGAGTGAATATGGAGTTTGTTTTGTCTATTTGCGAAATGTTTAACGTTATGTCTTGTTTTAATTGGGTCAGTATGTAGTCCTTTTAAGGGCGGAATTGGAGTGTTTTGCAGAATGTGATAAAGTTTATGAAATATTATTGTAGTGATAAATGTTACTCCTCCCGAATAATTATAATATAAGTGATTATAACTCAAACGTTTCATCTAAATAAAAAAGCGGCCAAGTGCGAGTCGGACTCGCCCATGAAGGGTTCCGTATTTAGGCGATTTATGACGTATAAAAAAAAACTACTTACTAGATCTCGTTCAAACTAATTTTCGGTGGAAGATTACATGGTAATGTACATCATATATTTTTTTTAGTTTTATCATTCTCTTATTTTAGAAGTTACAGGGGGGGGGGGGACACACATTTTACCACTTTGGAAGTGTCTCTCGCGCAAACTATTCAGTTTAGAAAAAAATGATATTAGAAACCTCAATATCATTTTTGAAGACCTATCCATAGATACCCCACACGTATGGGTTTGATGAAAAAAAAATTTTTGAGTTTCAGTTCGAAGTATGGGGAACCCCAAAAATTTATTGTTTTTTTTCTATTTTTGTGTGAAAATCTTAATCCGGTTCACAGAATACATCTACTTACCAAGTTTCAACAGTATAGTCCTTATAGTTTCGGAGAAAAGTGGCTGTGACATACGGACGGACAGACAGACGGACAGACAGACGGACAGACAGACGGACAGACAGACGGACAGACAGACAGACATGACGAATATATAAGGGTTCCGTTTTTTGCCATTTGGCTACGGAACCCTAAAAACAGGTTTTCCTTGCTGTCGGTATTCTTCAATTTTGTTTAAGTAACCGTCCCGAAGGTTTATCAATCTCGGGGAGTCCATCAACTTTTTTCTTCAATCTGTATGGAATTTAATAAAGCTTTATTCATTAATTCATTACAAATTGCTTGGTTAATAATTTATATTTCATATATAGAATATTAATTAAGATTTTATACGCCCTCGACCAGTAAAGGCGAGGCGTTGCTCCGAAAATAATGATCTCAAAAATAGGATTGAAATAATACACCCCATTTGAACATTTTATCATGATTATTACCTACTCTTATATACCTAATGTTATTATTTAACTGCTTATTTAAAAAAAATGTTTGTTTCAAATAAATACATATTTATCATAAATCCATCCAAATGTTTCAATCGTAATCCATCCCTGCCCTTACCTGGTTCGTGCGTAATTCTAATTGGCACCTAAGCGCGGGCTAGTCCAACGCTCAAAAAACCAGTGTAAGTGCGCTCTCCGATAACGCACCTTTGTTACGCATCTTGATGCTACATTTTAGACTGGTTTAGTAGCGTTCGACTTGCCGGCACTCAGTAACGGTAAAGACCACACTGAATTCTTAGATGTTTCCCCATTAGTTGATTTTGAACCTTATTGCAATCTCCATAGAGTTGTAATTCAATAACCGGTTTTAACGGCCAAGGCATTTTTTTTGCAGGTAAGTAGCAAGTGCGGTTTTACTTTACAATAGACAAAGGATTACCCTTCGGGGTCTGTTAGAAAGCTACAAACTATAGGTAGTCTGAGGGTTTACCGCCAAAACCGAAATTCGCAAATTGTGGGGATCTTTCTCTTTTACTCCCATGAAGGCGTAATTAGAGTGACGAAGAAAGATGCCTGCAAATTGCGAACATCTGCACAGAGTCTATACCAATATTATTTGAAATTCGCACTTGTATCGTAAATAACTATTATGAAATAAACGGCTATCTTGAATTGAAACAGCGTTACATTGAGCCCGCGCTAAATCCATTATCCTACTAACAAAAGAAAGGATTCAAAACAGGGATCCTTCGGAAAATACAAAAAAAGAACTCGAACCTCGAAGATAATAAGCGACCGAGCTAAGGCCTTAGATACACTTGTAGTTCTACTTACGTAAGTATGGACACAGCTATACTACAGAATTAGAAATGAATATCATTATCTCATTCTAACAAATGGCTTTGTCCCTAATTACGTAAGTACCTACTTAAAACTTACAAGTGTATCTCGGGCCTAAGATACACTTGTAAGTTTTACTTACGTAAGTAGGGACACAGCTATACTACAGAATGAGAGATGAATATCATTATCTCATTCTAACGAATGGCTTTGTCCCTACTTACTTTAGTAAAACGTACAAGTGTATGTCGGGCCTAAGATGCACTTATAAGCAGGGGTCGGACAAAAAGTGCGTATGACGTAAAAATGACGTAATCTTGCACACAGGATGATGTTTGAGTTTGTATTTAAACTTCCGTGTGACATGTAGTAACAAAGGGGTATTAATGAAGTAACAAAATAATCGTAAATAAATCTATGGAATTAATAATACAGGTGGTAGGGTGATGTAGTGAATAAAATAAATTTCACGAAACTTGCCACAATATTCGAGTAAAGATGACATTTTAGAGCGTTTTCTTATACATTAGTAAATATAAATTGTAGCTAAATATAATCGTGAAGATACAATAGCTAAACAATAACGAAGTCAATTTATTGTTCATCTGATTGACAATGTGTCAGTCAAAAACGTACTTACTCATTTCAAGTGGCGATATCGTTTAATAAAGAGGTTGATAAATGATAAGTGATAATTGTTTATGAAAATCAAAAATACTATTTGAAATCATCCTATAAGTGGTTTGACGTCATCCGCACTTTTTGTCCGACCCCTGCTTATAAGGTTTACTTACGTACGTACGGACACAGCTATACTATAGAATGAGAGATGAATATCATTATCTCATTCTAACCAATGGCTTTGTCCTTACTTATAAGTTTAGTGTACCTTAGGCCTACGGCCAAGTCACACAGTGCATATGTTTTCCTACGAGTTTTACTCAATAAATAAACGGCCTGGCATGCCAATCTCTAACGCTCCGTAGGGAATGATACCTACCTAGGCCGTCTGATTCCAATTTGGAGATACGACAAAAATTTGCTACAGATACGATATGGATCGGATATGTCAGTGTCAAAACTGACGTTTTTGTTTGTGACACGCTCGTATGGCTCTACAAATAAGATCGTGTCAGATATATTTGCGGCCTTCGTTGTGTGACATATTATTGCAGGTACGTACGAATTTTACTTAGTAACGGCCCTGATTCGAACTTTAAGATACTTGCGTCAAAAATTTGCTAAAGATACAACATGGATCAGTGTTATCCTCTACCCTCCCAGAGACCTATAAAAAGGTCTCCTTTTCCATTCTAATTTGAACTTTGTGTTGACAAAATAAAATTTCATTTTGCTTGGCAAGGTTTGACGTATGGGCGGCTAGAGGTTAAAGTTCACCGCAAAACGGAGCCAGTTCACCTTGGCTCCCACTTTCCAGAATGTGTCCCTTCCCGTGACCAACCATCTTGAGCTTCTTGGTCTAAGTCTAAAACCCAACCTAAACTTCGGGTCGACTATTGAGTCCAGGGCTAAAACTGCTGCCAAGAAACTTGGTGTCCTATTTAAGGTGAGGCGGTACTTCACGCCGAATCAGCTTCTCTCCCTATACCAAGCACAGGTCCGCTCGTGCATGGAATACTGCTGCCACCTTTGGGACGGTTCCGCCAAGTATCAGCTGGCGGCCCTGGACTCAATAGAGCGCCGGGCTCATAGACTTTTAGGCGATGACCCAGCTGTCAAATCAAAGTTACAGAGCCTCGATCATCGCCGACGAGTCGCATGTCTATCGGTGTTCTATCGGATACATTCTGGAGAATGCGCACAAGAGCTGCATGACCTGATTCCACCTTCCCCTTTCCATCATCGGACGTCCAGGCGCGGGGAGCGAATGCACCCGTTCGTGGTTAACATCCCATTTGTCCGCACAAAACGATTTGCCTCGTCTTTTTTGGTAAGGACGGCTAAGGAATGGAATGCGCTCCCGTCATCCGTATTCCCTGAGAAATATGACCTCGGTCTCTTTAAAGCTAGAGTGAATAGGCTATTAATAAACCGGTGAGCTCCATCTTAGGCTCTGTCTTCACTTTCCATCAGGTGTGTCTAGAGCCAATGTCAGTTTAACATAAAAAAAAAAGAAAAAAAGTGACGTTTCTTAAAACAACACCATCACTTTGGAGTCTTTGGACACTGACTCGATCCAAACAATGATATTATATAACCATAGATAGGTTATACTCATACTTGAGGAGTACAAAAAATACTTCCATATTTATTTCTGTGCCTACGAAGAAATCTTTTATTTTTGATTAGTTTTTTCATTCCATCCATCTTTGTCACACTCGTTGTTAAACATAAGCTCGTCTTTTTCTCATTCGGTGTGCGGGAGCTCGTTAGCACGTGCACATTTCTCGCTTGTCCAGCCGCGACTAAAGGCAACTTGTCCAATTTGTCACAAGGTAAGCGCTTCAATTTTGGAACGCCTATAACCTATCTTGAGTTATAAATCATTGGATCCAAATCGTATCTTTCGCAAATTTTTTAAAAAGTTCAAATCAAGCTACGTCTTTGCTTTCAACGTTTTCAGCATGCATTTTAGTGAGGGTGTTAAGTGAAATGACCTTTTTTTGCTTGATTAAAGCATGAAACTTGGCACAGTTGTTCCTTATATCAAAATAAGCCGATTAAGATCGGTAGCCCGAGGGACCCCCCGCTTAAGCCCGAGAGGGGGGGGGGTCAAGTAGCGCCCCGCCCGGCTTCATTCTAAAAATTCTAACAGGCCCCGTTTAGCTAATAGGTCATATTTGGTATCAATTTCGGATAAATAAATAACGTAGAATTCATTTCTGGTATAAAAAATTGCAATTTGTTGAAAAAAAAATAAAAAAACACAAAATATCTAATTTTTCAAGTGTAATTTTTGTTTTTTATTTATTGTCAAAATTAAACTGCTTAGTTTTTCTACATACAAAAAATATGACAATAAAGCCTATTTAATACAGATTTTAAAAACATAACTTTTACTAACCTTTATTAAAAGGAAATTGCATAAAAAAACTTATATCGTCTCGCGCCGGTGAATATCTTTTTACCGACATCGGCATTGATATAGACAACATCCGAAGTGCACACTCTGGAGACCGATTAAATGTATTGTTTATTGTTGTAGATTCTATTATAAAGATAGAAAAGCGTACAATTTTTTTTAATGTGTCGTTCAGTGAAAAAGGGACCTTAAAAATATTATCACAGCCAGCCTCGTGTTTGTATAGAAGCATACTCGTAGTTAGTTAATGCCAACCACTCCATGGACTCCATGGTCCCTGTTCTCAATTAATAAGAAGTAAACTGTAAGTATTCTTTAATATACCTGCTTATTACATTATACCACACTTAAATTTTGCGTCTTGTGTATTAATACAGTTCCTTCCCCCGACACATGAATGGGTACATTTCGTCATTCACGTATATATGTAAGTTTCAACCATATTCTGGCCACAGCAGGGTTGTCAGAACAGTTTGGAAACAGTCGTCTGCTCCTTGCTTTCATTCCCAAGAAGACGGACTAGGAGCAAGTTTAAAGAGGAACTAAAGTCTGACCCCAAACATATAATCCTATCCTGATAAGGCTGCTTCTATTTCAGTAGTCGATTCATGTAAAGAATTATTTCGGGCATTTTTTAATTATTTAGCAACGGCTTTATCTGTAAGTATTACTTTACTTTGCTTTACAAGGTTATTTCACCTATCATCATATAAAGGTATAATAAAGTTTTGGCGAATGCTATTTATTTACTGCTATTGCTCCATCCTGTAGGAGCTTGAATCCTTGTATCGGCCAGGCTAAAAAGGGTCCATGCTTAGATCTCACTTTTATACACCTTATATTAAATGGGGAACCCGGGTTCAAATTCTAGAAGGCATTTATTTGTCTGTTTATCGTGAATACTTGTTCCTGAATTACCTATGGATGTTTTGAGTGTATGTATCAAATATATATGATATATATCACGTAGTACCCACATCACAAGTCTTATTGAGCTTACAGTATTACAAGGTCGATCGAGATAATGCTTGGAATACGAGTACGACTCCTGGTTTTTCAGGGCCCGATAGAAATAAATTAGAGTTTAATTTACCATGACGGTAAGCTTCACTTATAACCACTGATCTTTTAGTGAAACTCATTTCTTTACCACTAGGTAAATCATTTTGAGACACTGTGTTGACAAAACTTCGAAGAGTTAAAAGTCCTTATTTATGCCATCGCGAAATTGTGTAGAGAAACATGTCACAAGTAATGTTCCTCGTGAGATTCCGAATAGTCCAAGAACCATGAAAAGTCCGATTCATTTAATATGATGGCCCTAGTTGCAGATGCTGTAAAACAGTCATTGCAAGGTATTGATACGCACAGTAGACACGAACGTAGTCATAGCAGCTAGACTAGATTCATGCGTACGAATATTTCCCCAACTACAGGAATTGTGGGCTCACGTTGACACAGTGGAAAACACAATTATATCACATGACACACCATTGCATCCAGGTCAGGGAATTATATTTTAAGCTAATAAAATTATCTATTCTATAAGCTAAGTAAACTATCTTTTATTTACCCTAAAAGAGCGGAAGTCTTAGCCCTGTTTCGAGGATTCAGTGGAAAGGGGAGAAAAAGTGAATTCGAAGCATGGAATCTGTTCAGAGTTCAACCAAACCACTACAAGGATTCAAGCCCTTACAAGATGGAGCAATAGCAGTGGCTAAAAGCATTCCCCTAAAATACTAAAATGTTATTATATGATCGGTAATAAGTGCAATATTGAAGAAGGCAAGTTACACCGGGATATTGAAATGAAGAGTTGTATAATGTTATACCTGTTCTATGAGATTAAGTCACTGCTAAGTTATTTTATTATTAAATTCCATAATGTATACCTACTTCTAACAAAAGGGAGCCATATAAATGCCCTATTACGCGCAGTGTACCGAGGGGTTGATGTTTAGGTTCAGTTCAGACGTTAGTTCGTCGTCAAACTTGCTCAGTCCGTCAGACTTCTTGGGAATGGAAGCAAGAAGCAGACGACGGGTTCGACACTGGTCTGACACCTGCTTTGGTCAGAATATGGTTGGAACTGACCAGAAGTAAATGCGAACCGGAATAAAAAACGCGATGCAACTACATGAATGATGAAATGTACGCATTTATGTGTCTGGGGAAGGAACTGTATTACGACACAAGACGCAAAATTAAAGTGTGGTAGGGTAATTCGCCAGTAACTGGCCACTTTTAGTAACTGGCCACCCAAAACCAAAAAATCATTTTAGGCTAGCCAGTGGCCAGTTATTGAAAGCTGGCCAGTTTTTGGAACCTTATACTAAAATGAATTCTGTTTATAGGTGAATATAATTCATTTTTAGTTTAGAGCGGCTAGTTATTAAAGCGGCCAGTTACTGGCAAATTATTCTATAATGTAATAAGTAAGTAGATTAAATAATACTTACAGTTTACTTCTTATTCATTGAGAACAGGGACCATGGAGTCCATGGAGTAGTTGGAATTAACTATGCTTCTATACAAAAGAGAGGCTCTATGATAAATTTTTCCAAGGTCCCTTTTTTCACTGAACGACACATTTTTTTTCTAATCAAATATTATGTACGCCTTTCTATCTTTAATATATGATCTACAATAATAAACAACACATTTAGTCGGTCTCCAGAGTGTGTACTTCGGATGTTGTCTATATCGATGCCTATGTCGGTAACAAGATATTCACCGGCGCGGGACGATATATGTTTTTTTAATGCAATTTCTTTTTCATAAAGGTTAGTAAAAGTTATGTTTTTAAAATCTGCATTAAATAGGCTTTATTGTCATATTTTTTGTATGTAGAAAAACCAAGCAGTTTAATTTTGACAATAAATAAAAAACAAAAATTACACTTGAAAAATTAGATTTTTTGTGTTTTTTTAATTTTTTTTTCAACAAATTGCAATTTTTTTATACCAGAAATGAATTCTACGTTATTTATTTATCCGAAATTGATACCAAATATGACCTATTAGCTAAACGGGGCCTGTTAGAATTTTTAGAATGAAGCCGGGCGGGGCGCTACTTGATCCCCCCCCCTCTCGGGCTTAAGCGGGGGGTCCCTCGGGCTACCGATCTTAATCGGCTTATTTTGATATAAGGAACAACTGTGCCAAGTTTCATGCTTTAATCAAGCAAAAAAAGGTTCGACCTTTTTTTGTTACTTAAAACCTTAACTATTTAATATTTTCGATAACTCGAGTAAAAGGGTTTTTGAAATTAAAACTATATGTGACACACGTGGGGTTCTTATTTAAATGAAAAAACCGGCTAAGTGCGAGTCGGACTCGCATTCCAAGGGTTTCGTACATTAAGTCCGACTCACGCTTGACTGCACATTTCTAATAGGTTTTCTTTTCCTGTCATCTACCTATAGCCCCCCCCCCCCCCCTAATGTCGTCGGTAATGGTCGGAGAGACAGACAGATGCACGAGTGATCCTATAAGGGTTCCGTTTTTTCCTTTTGATATACGGAACCCTAAAAATATCTCGATTTATCAGGCTTGGCCGCTCAGCCCTAGTTTTAAGTTTATTACCTTTCGTATCCAATGTGCGCCTAGCCTTAAGTTCTAAACACGTTATCTTCATAGGTTCCCTTAATATGTAGACGTCGCATTATCTCCAATTCCCCAAGTAATGAGTCTACGGCAGGGATTACCTTAGCAAAAGACAACGTAAATTGAATGTAAGGGTCCTGTTATATACAGGAGGGCCGAAAAATACTTTTTTATTACCGCGGCATTTTTAGGGTTCCGTACCCGAAGCGTATAAACGAGATCCTATTACTAAGACTCCGCTGTCCGTCCGTCTGTCACCAGGCTATAACTCATGAACCGTGTTAGCTTATAGGCAGTTGAAATTTTGTATTGATGCAGATGATGTATTGTTGCCGCTATAACAACAAATACTAAAAACAAATAAAATAAATATTAAAATCGGGCTCCCTTACCGCAAACGTGATTTTTTTGCTGTTTTTAGGGTTCCGTACCTCAAAAGGAAAAATATAACCCTTATAGGATCACTCGTGCGTGTGTCTGTCTGTCCGACCATTTCCCCCTTTGTCTCAGAAACTACTGGGTCTAAAATTTTGAACAAAAAAATACAAAAAAACCGGCCAAGTGCGAGTCGGACTCGCGCACGGAGGGTTCCGCACCAGCAACAAAGAATAGAGCAAAACAAGCAAAAAAACGGTCACCCATCCAAGTACTACCCCAAGGTTGTCTGGAAGAGATCGCTTACAGCGATAAGACCGCCTGTTGCTACCTTTATTTACACTGTAAATCTGTTATTGTATTTTTCTTTGTGGTGCAATAAAGTGTATTTACTTTACTTACTTACTTACTTACTGACCCCGCCCGACGTTGCCTAACTTCGGTCAAAAATCACGTTTGTTGTATGGGAGCCCCACTTAAATCTTTATTTTATTCTGTTTTTAGTATTTGTTGTTATAGCGGCAACAGAAATACATCATCTGTGAAAATTTCAACTATCACGGTTCGTGAGATATAGCCTGGTGACAGACGGACGGACAGCGGAGTCTTAGTAATAGGGTCCCGTTTTTACCCTTTGGGTACGGAACCCTAAAAAATAGTTCTTTACCTTAGATGACAGGAAAACCTATTAAAAATGTACAGTCAAGCGTGAGTCGGACTTAATGTACGGAACCCTTGGAACGCGAGTCCAACTCGCACTTGGCCGGTGTTTTTTTTAGAAATGGTAAGTACGAAACCCATCGTGCGCGAGTCCGACTCGCACTTGGCCGGTTGTATTTGCTTCTGCATCCAGCTATGTCCTATGAATGGTCTAGCTTTTCCCAGGTGCCTTCATCTGAGTTTCTAAGCTGATGGCAGTTTGCCCGAATGCTGCCTTTCTTGGTCTTTGTCTTTGTTTTCCGGCTTGCTTCATATATTTATTTGCCAAATTTCGTGCTTTAGGTGTCGGTATACAAAGCTTACATGTAGATGTATTCAGAGGGCCATTTTATTTATAGTTGTCCCCTACACATTTTTTTTTAATTTGTTAATTTCTATGTTATTTCTACTCAGAATCACGAGCTCTTTCTATCCTAATAGGATAAAAAAAGTCATCATCAAGGACTTAACATCACTTTTATGGGAAACCATTGTGCATTTCATCGTGGTATCAAGATCAAGTCTCTTCTTCTTCCTCGCGTTGTCCCGGCATTTTGCCACGGCCTGGGGTCCGCTTGGCAACTAATCCCAGTAATTGGCGTGGGCACTAGTTTTTACGAAAGCGACTGCCATCTGACCTTCCAACCCAGAGGGTAAACTATTAGGCCCGTATTGGGATTTGTCCGGTTTCCTCACGATGTTTTCCTTCAGCGAAAAGCGACTGGTAAATATCAAATGATATATCGTACATAAGTTCCGAAAAACTCATTGGTACGAGCCGGGGTTCGAACCCGCGACCTCCGGATTGCAAGTCGCACGCTCTTACTGCTAGGCCACCAGCGCTTCGCGTATCAAGATCAAGTCGGTTAGAAATTTTGGGGCGGGCTCTTCTACCACAAGGAATGGATAGATCGAAAAATGTAAATTTTGGGAGACTTTTTTTCTCCTATTAGGATCAAAAGAGCTAACATAAAAAAATCCCAATTTTGAAAAAAAAAAAGTGTATGGGACAACTTTAAATAAAATGGCCCATGACCACCTTGCCTGAATTAAATTTTAAAATAAAATAAATAACTCTTAGGTGTGTAAACTAATGAATCAAATGAGCTTTTGCTTTTTAAAGCCTATTTGTACAGTCACCACCCAGGATTGTTAATTAATCACGGAGCGTGACGGTACTGTAACAAACATTATTCGTAAATCTAGCTTAACCCTCTGAATGGTCTAACTATTCAGCTATAGGTATTTATAGTGCCTAGTCACAGAATAGGTTATACCTAACTACCGTCCAGAAAGGACACTTCCTACAAAACCGAAGTTTGACAGCGATTCAGGGTCGAATCATGATATCCCTTTCTAACTTATGGCACTATCCCTTTCGGCTATTTAGGGTTGTCAAAATTCAAGTCATTATCTTATCTGTGGTCGTGCACGCAAAGGGACGTCAAGTTGTGTCAACCCTAATAACTGCTCGGAGCTCGGAGCAATGCTGAGCCGAACGGAACCGAGTTTGCCCGAAGTCAGGAGTGTCTCGCCACTAACCTAGTCGTTAACGGCTTCATAACATGAATGTACATTAATGTACAATCAATTCAAACATAGGCTCGAACAATCAACCCTGAGACTCGCTGTGACCGCCACCATCTTATTTCAATCGCTTACAGAGTTTTGGAGAATCGATCGCTTAGCCTTAAGCGAACCAGTTAGCCACAAAGCAATATAAAAACAAAAAAAAAAACGGACAAGTGCGAGTCGGACTCGCCCACTTAGTAGTAGTAATAGTAGTTTAGTATTTGTTATTATAGCGGCAACAGAAATACATCTGTGAAAATTTCAACTGTCTAGCTATCACGGGTCATGAGATACAGCCTGGTGACAGACAGACAGACGGACGGACAGCGGAGTCTTAGTAATAGGGTCGTCTGAAACATAAAAAAATTTGGTTCTGTTTCACTGTGTCCCAGTACACATGTACAATATCTCAATATAATAACCTCAGTAATTATGCTGCGGGCATTTATTTAAACGCTTAACAATTAAGGATATTTTACCAACACTCAAAAGTAAGTATTCTACAAGGCTGGTTTAAACGCCTGATTCACTGTGTCCCATCGGAATAACTCCATAGACCTCTGTAATTATGCAGCCGTTTGAACGCTGACACTTTGATCGTGCCCTGAACCTGTAAAGCGAATAGTTAATCTGGCATAGGCACCTTTACCCTAGGGACCTTTGATACAAATTAATATAAACCAGGGTCATACCGCGGTATTGTTTGTACTGTTAATTGTATTAGACGTGCGTTGTTAATTGTCTTGGAGCACATAACTATACAGTGTGTAAATTCAATACGGGCGAATATTTAAACGGTAGTTAGTATAGGACCTAAGAAGTATATTTATAAATCTAAATCTCTATCTATCTATTCTATCTGTCTATTGAAATACAATGAAAATATTAACCATACAAAATAATTCAGCCCGCAATTTAAAGCAACAGACAAATTACAAGATACGAGATTTTTGAAGTAACTGCCAACAAGTAATGTCATGTTATACCTATGTTATGTATGTCTCGTTATATTTGCAGTAGGTACATTGCTGTCCGGTAAATAAAAAAATAATTCCGTGGTCATAACGAAGTGTAACTTAAAAAATTTCAACTTAATTGGTCCAGTAGTTTCGGAGAAAATAGGCTGTGACAGACGGACGGACAGACAGACGCACGAGTGATCCTATAAAGGTTCCGTTTTTTTCCTTTTGAGGTACGGAACCCTAAAAACTTCTTACTTAATTCATGATTATACGGATACTTTCTATATCTGGTTTAATTTATCACACGTATTGAATTCACACACTATATATAGTGTATCTGGGCATTATCACTTAAAAGTGTAAGTACCATTTACTTTTTTTTCAAAAAACCAGTTTTAAGAAAAAAAATGTGTTCTTTGTCTCATTCAATAGTAGGTACTCGTGATTCTGAGTCTAAATAACCCATCAAAAGTAGATGTTCGAACAAAAGTAATTGGTACCATTTTTTTCTGTGAACCCCCATTTATACCTATTTATACATCGGTATCGCTTTCAGTACGGATCAAACATAAGTTAAAGAGTAAGTACCTAAGCTTAAGCGGAGATATTGAATGCCCACTCGAGCACGTGGCGTGTCGGCACGCGCGGCGTTTTTCATAAAGACTTGCATTAGCATGAGACGTGCGTGGCGTGGAGAGGGGGGGGGGGGGCTGTATAACTGGCATGACGCGACAAAAAATTCTGCTGACTGAAATTAATTTCAGCGAGCCCTTTTCATCCTTATAGGAGAAAAAAATGTCCTAAAATTTCCAAACATTTTACAAACTTTCCTTTTTGTTACCACCATACAAAGTACATAGAGAAATGGTAACACAATAGTAAACAACTTGGGACATTTTTTAATCCCATTAGGATCGAAAGAGCTCGTGATTATGAGTAGAAATAACACAAAAGTTACAAAAAAGGTCACAATATATGTATAAAAATAGCAAAAAATAAAAGAAACGCTCATTTTTGAGAAGTGTTTTTCAGTAAAGTGTCATTCTATGGAACTTGCTATCTATGTAAACAAACCGCCATATTGAAATTGTCTCTGAATGATGAATTTACTAGGGACGTTTTATTATTGTTTCTGAACGCAACCATATTTAAGACCGAATGGTTTTATACCTGTATCCATTCATCGACTCTTCTTTCTCAACAACTCCCACTGTTAACATAGCTCTGTAAAATAATTAAGTTTTAATGGAAAATATATAATTTTCTTTGATTAAAAGTGACTTTTTAATCATCCACCAACATTATTATTATTCCCATAAGTACTATGTAACGCCGTCTGACAATATTTTACATAGGTACTTAATAACACTTTTTTTAGTTTTTTCCAATTCGCCTCGGCCTACCATTTGTCATCATTTATGTCATTAACCCGGGGCTGTATTAATATTATGAAGCTAAACCTTTGACCCCATCACTCACTGAAAATCCAGAAGCAATAAATATTAAAACTGTCTCAAAGAAACCGCCGACTAAGCTTAAATGGCTCATTTTGTTAACGAAGGCGTAGATCACCTCAAATAGACTAGGTACGCATTTTTGCTACGTCCAGTTTTGTATGTGGCTCTCGATAGCTACACCCAAGAAAACAAGACATCGTCGCCTAACACGGACAATTGTCCGGTGAAAATGCTGGACGTATACAAGCAGCCTTAGGCGGCGTTTCCACCAGAGACGTGGGAGAATGCGTAGCGAGGGATGTGTTTGGTAAGAACCAATAGAATCACTTTATTTACCTATCCTTGCTTAGCGTGTAGTGATTCTATTGGTTCTTAACAAACACATCCCTCGTTACGCATCAATGATGGAAATGCAGCCTTAAACGTAGACGTTACAAAAGGGAGTGGTATGGCTATGGGAATTATTACTTCATAGGGAATTATTGCTACAACTAGTCACATCAGTTTCTTTTATAGAACTGTCGAAACGATTTGCTTATACTTTATATATTTCTATCCAGAATCAGAATCAGTGCTTTATTTCATGCATAACGTGATTTTTTTTATTTAAAATACAGTCAAATACCCTTTTAGTCGCGTATAATGACAGCTAATAGTCGCCTAATGCACCATCTACTAATAAGTGATCTGTGAACGGAGGCCATTAATTTACATTTACCAAAGTTATGGAGGTCCTAAATCAATTAAACATGTTAATGATGGTAAATGAACTGTTTACATATATTTTTCTACTCCCGTACTTTTATTTGTCATTTAAAGGGTCGTGCACTGTGCACACACCTTTAAAACCCTACTTTATAGTTTCCAAGACAAGTCTTTAGTCTATTCCCCAAAAAAGAATTTGTGCATACACGCAGTACCTTTTTGGCGACTTTACGATACTTCGTGTAATGACCACTTAAAAAATATTGAATGAAATACAGTGTTACCAACCTTATTTTAAATGTCATCTCTGACAAATAAGTGAACCATAGACATGTTTTTTTAATTTCATTAATTCATTCGTTCTTTTCTTGCCAGTACCCTCCATTTTTGGGCGTTTTCTAAAATAAGTATCGAAAACCTGATTCTCACAGATCCTGGTGTTTTTGGGTTCTTTCAACTCAGAATCCTAGAAAATAAAATGTCCCAAAAATTTGTATGAAAATTGTACGTTCCACTACGTCACGCACATACAAGTGAAATTTTTTTTCATACTAAAACGTGACGTAATGGAATGGATATTTTGGGACATCTTTTTTTAATGGTGGGATGGAAAATGCTGTCGATTCTGAGTAGAATGAGCCCAAGAACGACCAGATTTGAAAGAATCAGGTTTTCAATATTTATTTTAGAAAACGCCCTTTTGCTACTTCTTGAATTAAAAAATTGAGAGAGGCTGTGTCAGGGACACAGCCGCAATGGTTGACGTGAAACGTTGGTGTGGATAGCTAATGAGAAAGCCGAAGGCCGAGCTCTGTGTAGGGCCGGAGGCCCGAAGCGTCATAGTAGTAAACGTGTCTAAATGCGAAGGCCGAAGGCCGAGCTCCGCGTAGGGCCGAAGGTCCGAAGCGTCCAGGATGCGTGCTTAAACACAGAACAATAGTATAAGTGTCTAAGTGCGAAGGCCGAAGGCCGACCGAGAGCCGCTGGCACATGAACATTATTAGTCACACTTAAAGAATGCGGCGGCCGCCTTCACACTTAAAGTTCGGGCGAAGCACGACATTCCGCGCGCTCTTACATACAGGGTGCCCGCGGCGCCCTTCACACTTAAAGGTCGGGCGAAGCCCGACATTCAGCGCGCTTTGCGCGCTCTTACATACAGGGCGCCTGCGGCGCCGTTCACACTTAAAGGTCGGGCGAAACCCGACATTCAGCGCGCTTCGCGCGCTCTTACATACAGAGCGT
This sequence comes from Cydia amplana, assembly GCF_948474715.1. Classification (NCBI taxonomy): domain Eukaryota; kingdom Metazoa; phylum Arthropoda; class Insecta; order Lepidoptera; family Tortricidae; genus Cydia; species Cydia amplana. The sequence continues at coordinate 20,310,463 of NC_086071.1, forward strand.
CCTTCACCCTAAAAGGTCGGGCAAAGCCCGACATTCAGCTCGCTTGGCGCGCGCTTTCATACAGGGCGCCTGCGGCGCCGTTCACGCTTAAAGGTCGGGCGAAGCCCAACATTCAGCGTGCTTCGCGCGCTCTTACATACAGAGCGTCCTTCACCCTAAAAGGTCGGGCAAAGCACGACATTCAGCGCGCGTCGCGCGCTCTTGAATACAGAGCGCCTGCGGCGCCCTTCACACTTAAATGTCGGGCGAAGCCTACGCTTAAGTAGAGTGCTTGCTTTTTTGTGAATTTCTAGCGTCCAGGATGTATTTTGACACACTTATGTGTGTTGTGTGTCACACTTACATCCTTCGGCCTTCGCATTTCGTTAAGACACTTGTACTATGTACTATTGCTTTGTGTTTGAATACCGAAGTCGCGCATCTCGCGATGTTTGATGTATTATAATAATTAATAATTATGGGTAATATCTTAAATGTTATCTATAAAGATTATTTGGGGTGATAATTATTAAGAAATGAACACGGCTTTTATAGGAAATTTTAAAATAATAAATTACAGCGTCACACCTGTTTAATTATAAATGATCAATTAATTAATTTTGGAGTAATGAATGTAATTATTAGGTACTATTTTTTAGTAAATTACACACCAATGTTACGAGAATAGATATTTTATACGGGTAATACACGTTTTATAGCAATCTCGTTCGCGTCTTTCCTGTAGACATCGCAAATTTAAGGGAATCTAAAACCATTTTTTTACTCAGCACCTTTACAGGCGGAATACATGTTTTCAGTTCTTGAGACTCAAATGAGAAAAACGGGATATATACGTACCAGAGTCGTTACCTTTTAATGTATTGTCCACAGAAGTAACCTTTTCTAAAATTGGTTTGACCCATACAGCAGAAAGTACTCAACTAAGATAGTAATTAGGAATAGGAACTCGAGATTGTCAAGCAGGCGCCATACGTTCGTTCTACGTGTTCTTACTAACTCGCGCCGCCGCGCCGCCATAGATTATAATGAACTATTTGAGGAGATTAACAGGCTTCACTAGGGTAAAAGTGGTATGTAAAGAACCGTATTTGCGTTATCTTACTACTTTAGGTAATTTCTGTCAGTTTTGCGCCTTAATTTTCGCACACAGCCTCAAACAAGAGCAGTGATAAAATTTCTGTAAAAACTGTCACTCTTTTACCTTTTTGCAGCTTATTATAATTTCGCGTGTTTTATTTTTCTCCTATTTCGTTAAAATGGAATAAGATCTATCAAATGACTCCAATTTTACCGAAATAGGTTAATGGGCTGATGAGTAATTACTAAATGAACACTGAAAATAGGGGTCATTTTAGCTCCTATTGCGTCGTTTCTAGCGCAGAATCAACGCCATCTATGTCAGCAGAACATGCATTTCCGAGTAATGGCTACTTTCCTCTATATACTGATGTTATAACTATACATATAGGTATTACAGTTACAGAGATATAAGCCACCGCGCCATAACACTTTTCGTTACACTTGGTTTTTGGTCCGGCACCTCTACTACGGGTTTTTAAAGACGTTCCACGTCAAAATACTATTTCATCATTAAGGTGTTTTGGTCACGGCTGCGACATTTTAAAACGTTGAATGAGCATAATTAACTTATGTTTTTTGTGTTTCAGTAAAACTCGGCTAATACAATTTGCATCTGATCATGCAAAAACCTCAAAGTTAGGTCGACAAACGGCCCGATTCGAAATTTAAGATACGTCAAATATTAGTCGTCAAAAGAGTCATTCAAAGAAGTAATTTTTGACACTGACATATCTAAGTCATATCATATCTAGCCGTAATATTTGACGTATCTTAAAGTTCGAATCGGGCAAAAAGTCATTAAAGGGCGTTTTTAGGGTTCCGTAGCCAAATGGCAAAAAACGGAACCCTTATAGATTCGTCATGTCTGTCTGTCTGTCTGTCCGTCTGTCCGTCCGTATGTCACAGCCACTTTTTTCCGAAACTATAAAAACTATACAGTTGAAACTTGGTAAGTAGATGTATTCTGTGAACCGCATTAAGATTTTCACACAAAAATAGAAAAAAAAAATTTTTTTGGGGGTTCCCCATACTTAGAACTGAAACTCAAAAAAATTATAGGTCTTCAAAAATGATATTGAGGTTTCTAATATCATTTTTTTCTAAACTGAATAGTTTGCGCGAGAGACACTTCCAAAGTGGTAAAATGTGTCCCCCCCCCTGTAACTTCTAAAATAAGAGAATGATAAATTTAAAAAAAATATATGATGTACATTACAATGCAAACTTCCACCGAAAATTGGTTTGAACAAGATCTAGTAAGTAGTTTTTTTTTAAGGGCCTACTGCAGCCGCGTCTGGCGCTTTGTAAACCACGCCCGCTAGTTCTTCCCTCCCCGCTAACACGCACACATGGAAACGCTTCGCGCCGCACGTGAAGTTTGTGTGACCTTTTAGCACCATCTAACGTTACAGAAGTTAACTACCATTATACGCGGTCGCTGCGGTCGGCCAGAAACTTATATTCGGAAAAAATAGAAACAGATGGCGTTGTTACTTGTTCATAATAGCAAACAATAAAATAATTAATTAATAAACCTAAATATTTATTGTTGTTTTTGGAAGATGTTAACAGCATAGAAGCAGCAGCGTAGATAGCATATAAGTTAAAGAGTATTGATAATAAGAAAATAGCACAAGAACAGAAAAGAGATTATTTTTGATAAAATATGATGAAAACAGATTTACTTGATTACGCTCACCTGACTTTGCGGTCACTAAATGCAAATTTCAACCTTATTGTTATGAGATTACAATACCCCTGGGGTTGCAGGCGTCCATAGTCGTTATTATTATAAATGCTTTGGTTGAAATGCTTTTTAACCCTCGAATTTTTCATAGGTACAGTCACCTGCAATAATAAGTTACTCTTCGACGGCCGCAAAAATATGTGACACGCTCTTATGGCTCTACAAATAAGATCTAACACGATCTACCGCAAAACGGCCTTCGGTGTGTAACATATTATTGCAGCTGACTGTACTCGTATTCATTGTATAGGTAGGTATTAATATCTTTTATCCGATCGATTTGCATTTATTTGAAATAAATCAGTGTTTAGTAATTATGTTTTATTGAATAAGACATTATTTTATGTAAGGAATACAGGGTGTCTTTTTGAAACACCCATTTTCTGGATAATTTTGAATTTCAATTGTCAGGGGTTTTAATTAAAATTAATTTAAAATGTATTATTTTGTATTTGTATTAAATGTATTAATTTAAAATTAATTTTTTAATACATTTTACAACGACAACAAACAAAAGTTCAAATTCGCAGTATTTTTATTACCCGGGTCGTGTCGCAACAAAATAGAAAATCATATTTTTCAAATCTAAGCGTTATTGTAATTTATCTCAAATAACCAAAAAACCAATCTGACTAGAACTTAAAAACGAACAGAATTATTTTAATATGTCGATTTTTCTTGGTGACCCAGGAGAATTTTTTTTGTATCCCATACAAAAAGAATGTATCCCAATCGCGTATCGGTTTTGGTTTTTACTTATAAGTGTGAAAAATATATTCTACCATATACGAAGGATGTGTGTTTTTTCATGTTTTATGTGTCTTTTTGTACAATAAAGTGTTTTACTGCTACTAATATATCATATTAACGATTAACTAAAAAGGTATTTGCATCTAATTTAACTGGTAAATTATTGAAGTCCGCTAAAATTTATATATATTCAAAAAAATATTTGTTAGTATGTCCCAAAATCATGGCTCATTTTTAAGTCTCCTGACTTACCAAACATATCGCAACGAAGGCAAGGGTACAACGCGGCATCGTGAACCTAATAACGTAACGTTTCAGTTACTTTTTTAGTCGCCGACCATTTTATCCGGGGTACGAAAAGAGGTATTAGATCTATCCTGGGTCTAATATGTTATAAAAACATAGTTTATTGAAAAATGTTCGTAGGTAGTACACAAAATTTAAATTTTCTTTTAAATGTGTTTTGGGTCATCGTTATCCCTGGTGACTTTTCTGGTGACCCAAGAGACATCAATTTTATTATGACTCAGGAGACTTTTTTCTATGCACTTTGATTTTTTTGATGCGCTAATTTTGTAATCTAAAATAACTAATTGACCTATCCTCCTTTCTATTGAAAAACTTTAGTTCCGAAATTGCTGGTCAGTGAGCTTGTTTAAAATTCTAAATTCAAATTTGTAGCGTTAATTTTTTAAAATTCGAATATAAATTGTAAAGTTACCTTGCAGACCTCGCATCTAATATTTGGTCATGATATTTTGAGTTTTATTCACCAGTACTAGAGTTCACTTTTATTAGCGATTTCATCAAGATGTAGCTTTATTGAATTATAATTATTATTTATATTTGAGTGATATAAAGTTATAATGTAACTGTGAGATCCTCGTATTTCAGCCCGTACAAGATTATAACCTTTTTCATGTAATGTCATTGAGTTTTTCTTTATTGATTTAAATGCCATCTAAATGAGTGGCCATCTAAACCTTACGGTCACGTGATCGCCTTACGCTGTCTCGAGTTTATCATTTTTTCCCCACCTCAAAAAGTGCCCAGCGCCGCTAAAGAAGTTTTCTCGTCAATAATCTTTGAATGCAGTTGTTTCTTTAAAAAACAATAATGTTTCATTTAAGTAAAATGAGCAAACTTAAGGTTTTAAGGCACTTTCCCTCCAGGGCCCATAATTATTTTCCACCCGGTATAGTAGACAACAATTTTTTTCGACTAAATGAAGTTTTATTAGATAAATCGTTGATCACATCGTTCGTTTCACACATCACATCAAATCGTTTGTCATCACAATAAAAATTTGTCAAAATAATGAAATGTATGCCAAAAAACATAAATAAAACATATAAATTCAACACATTTTTTTAATAAAAATCTTTCTCGATGAAAAGAACATCGACAAATTATAGTGTGTCAAAGGTCTGTTTGATTTCAAACATAGACAGAGAATCATACTATCTTTGTCTTACACTAGTACTAGCACCCAAAAGAAAAGGATGAGTATAGTTTTTGTTGTTCCTATTTACTGACAAGATTTGGTTGACCCAGTATATGTTCAAAGAATTAATATCAAAACAGATGTCATAATTAGGATTGGCTACTTTAAGAAAGGGACAGAGAGATTTAATCCTCTCGCTCTGCACGTTTTTCTCATTCCTCCTTGTCAAGCCAAAATAAACTATAAAATGATAGTAACACAGTACATTGTAATATTCACTTTTTCCACGGTATCATGTCATTGTAAATTACTTATGTGAAATTGTAGTGGCGTGCGACTTTCAAACCGGAGGTCACGGGTTCGAACCCCGGCCCGTGCAAGTGAGTTTTTGTAAGTAGGGACCTTTTTTAGTGATACTTAAATATAATAACTTTTCGTATTATTGAAATAAAATATTTTATTCAAACAAACTTAATAATATAATAATTAAAACGAATAATATCAATTAGTTTTTAATATTTATTCAATTATTTTAAATTATTTGAGCATGAAACATACTAGATTTATTTTTATCATTACAATAGAAAAAAAGCAAAAAATATATTCTTATAGATATTTTATTTTCAAACAAAAATAAAGCAAAAAGTTACGATTAGATTCTGATGGCTAAATACCAAACAGCTACCGATACATTTCAATATCTGTCGAAATTTCCTAACCCGTTGTAACTGACAAAGAGTATAGATTTCGACGTAGCATGACGTAGCTAAGCAAACACGCACACATGCGTAACGTATAGGCCTGTAAGAAGGCACCATCATAGGTTTACCTCCGATTCCGTTACTACTCAATGGAGTTACGACTCAACGTTTATTGGATATTAAAATTTTACGTAATTCGGAGCGCTGCGCGAAGTGACATAGGTCTTACCTCTTTGAGGCACGACGGCCATCTAACATTACTGGCATAAAGAATGCATTTATGACTTTGACGCATGACAGAAAGAGAAACCGAACTGCGTAAAATGGGCGTTTGCTGTTGAATTCATAAAATCAAAAATCGATAATAAATCCATCGGTAAAGGATAATAAGTTAATATTTAGTTCTTTGAAAGTTAAGACGAGATTAAAACCTTTGCTGTAAGGTGGATTGTGCTGGATATGGATGTGTTTTCTAGTTGCACGAAGCTAAAACCGAAAAATGAACACGTAAGTTTGGATTTATTTTCTATCGAGAAAATTTTAAGCATTCGTGTTTCGACTACTACGAAATCACTTATCATATAGTCAAGAAACATATATCCGAAAATCACTACTGTTTGTTTCCGGGGCTAGCCACTGCCACGTTTCTAAGATCCTGTTATTTTTCGATGCACGGCCTTAATACGTCATAAATCCCCTAAATATCCCCTGGAGCGCCCCAGAATTACCGTAGTATGGAACTCCTATACTAGTTACTAGCACACGTGTCTTGTTAGGGCGCTCCACGGGATATGGAACCCTTCATGGCGAGTCCGACTCGCACTTGGCCGCTTTTTTTTTGTTGTCCCCTACACTTTGTTTTCAAATTTGGGATTTTTATGTTATTTATACTCAGAATCACGAGCTCTTTCTATCCTAATAGGAGAAAAAAAGTGTCCCAAAATTTCCATACATTTTTCGATCTTTCCATTCCGCGACCGCCATACAAAGTATATGAAAAATGGCCCCCAAAAGATAATAATAAGAATAAGAAATAATTGCGAAAGCAATAAATATGGTGGCAATAAACGATCGTCATTTGTCATATTTAAGATGACAAAACAAAAGAGGATCAAGTTGGAAAATTGTGTTCTTTTAATTTTGAGTCTTATTATTAAGACTGAGAGTTGGTTTTTGAACGCGCATCTAATTAGACTTAGTTGGTTTTGGTTGCAAGGTAATGTTATGTTTTAACGGAAGCATAATTCAACGTTCTCTTTTTACATTCGTGAAATCGTGACATTATTACTACAGGTAGGTATCCTGTATGCTGCTGTGTGTGAACTGTCGCATGCGGTATTTCCGGACCGATACGACCTTCAAACCTGAAAAGAACGTACTCCCATCTTATAGGCCGGCATCGCATTTAGAACTCCTCTTGTGTTGCGGCTGTCAACTGGAATCGAACCAGCGTCCTCTGTTCACACGACAGATGCCTAGACCGCTCGGCCATCCGGTCACGGCGGCATGACAGCAATAACTAAAACGTCACTATGACTTTTATTTTGTGTCCAGTCCAGACACAGAATAAATAGTAGTTAAGTAGGTACTAGGTACAGAAGATTCACTCTCTAAAAGCGGCCAAGTGCGAGTCGGACTCGCCCATGAAGGGTTCCGTATTTAGGGGATTTATGACGTATTAAAAAAAACTACTTACTAGATCTCGTTCAAACCAATTTTCGGTGGAAGTTTGCATGGTAATGTACATCATATATTTTTTGTAGTTTTATCATTCTCTTATTTTAGAAGATACAGGGGGGGGGGGACACACATTTTACCACTTTGGAAGTGTCTCTCGCGCAAACTATTCAGTTTAGAAAAAAAATATATTAGAAAACTCAATATCATGTTTGAAGACCTACCTATAGATACCCCACACGTATGGGTTTGATGAAAAAAATTTTTTTGAGTTTCAGTTCTAAGTATGGGGAACCCCCAAAATTTATAGTTTTTTTTTTCTATTTTTGTGTGAAGATCTTAATGCGGTTCACAGAATACATCTACTTACCAAGTTTCAACAGTATAGTTCTTATAGTTTACGTACGGACGGACGGACGGACAGACGGACAGACGGACAGACAGACAGACAGACATGACGAATCCATAAGGGTTCCGTTTTTTGCCATTTGGCTACGGAACCTTAAAAACGCGTCTATTACGACAAATATGACCGCTAGGTGGCGCAAGTTTGAGCAGACATCCGTTCCGCAGCGGTGCGCGGGAACTACTATGGTTAGACACCAAATTTGGTGTGGGTCACATGTACTTGTAGGTACTTGTAGCGACGCGACGAAATCGCGGAGTGAGCCACGCCTGGTCCAGATTGAATGAGCCAACAAGTTTCTGTTAACAAACCTCAAAAAGAGTCACTGTAATTAGTTATGCCACGATCCCTCACATAAACAAGTCGAATACGCTCCCAAGTAATTGCTCCCAATTAATCATTAAAACCATTTGTGCTTATCGTGACTTAAATCTGGATATTAAAGGAGATTTCAGCGACAGCTGAAGCTTGCATTAGAAATGTATCTTTGATTACTTGAGGCGTATTTAGATATTCAAAATATGATAATTATAACATTAAGTGTAATAAGGGCTAAGGGCTCGAAGCAGAGCGTTCGGCGGGGCGTGCAGCGTGGCGTCGGGGTCAGGACTGTCAGGAGTAATTTGAGCAGCGTGCACTAAGCCCGCTCCTATACGCTTGCATTTGTTTAACATGCACGCCGCACGCCCCGCCCCGCTGCAAGCCCAACTCGAGCGTCCACTCAGGCCTTACACTTAGGCCGAAGACTGGACGCACGCGGCGCACGGCGCGCATACATTCTGTTCAGAACCGGGCCGCGCGAGCAGCGCTTAGTGGCAAAAACGATGTTGCTGCCCAGATCTTTTACATTTGCGGCAGCAATGTCGCGCCATATTACTGCAGCAATATTACCTTAGAGTAATAGAGTACGGTAGAGAGTATAAAAGCGGCTGTTGCTACAGCTCGGCAATCGGCTGAAACAGACGGACGGACAGAACGAATCATCCTAATAAGGGTACCGTTTTTAGGGTTCCGTAGCCAAATGGCAAAAAACGGAACCCTTATAGATTCATCATGTCTGTCTGTCTGTCTGTCCGTCTGTCCGTCTGTATGTCACAGCCACTTTTTTTCGAAACTATAAGAACTATACTGTTGAAACTTGGTAAGTAGATATATTCTGTGAACCGCATTAAGATTTTAACACAAAAATAGAAAAAAAAAAAAACAATAAATTTGAAAAAAAAAAACAAAAAACAAAAGATGAAACTCAAAATTTTTTTTTTTCATCAAACCCAGTATGTGTGGGGTATCTATGGTTAGGTCTTCAAAAATGATATTGAGGTTTCTAATATCATTTTTTTCTAAACTGAATAGTTTGCGCGAGAGATACTTCCAAAGTGGTAAAATGTTACCCCCCCCCCCCCCCCACTGTAACTTCTAAAATAAGAGAATGATAAAACTAAAAAAAATATATGATGTACATTACCATGCAAACTTCCACCGAAAATTGGTTTGAACGAGATCTAGTAAGTAGTTTTTTTTAATACGTCATAAATCCCCTAAATACGGAACCCTTCATGGGCGAGTCCGACTCGCACTTGGCCGCTTTTTCCTTTTAGAGTAGGTACGCCCTTAAAACCTCTTTCAGCAGTCTTGTTAGGTAAGTCTTGGTAGGTAAGGTAGATAAGGTTATCACCTTCACTTTGTATTCGTACCCGCTTCCCGCTATAAATACAGAGCAATCTGACACTTCACCTTTATTCCGAAAAAATCCTTTGCACGGGACATACGAGATCACTTACTCAATAGATGAAACATACTACATTGGCGCACAAGGAGAGCGCGTCCGCTGAGGTAAGTGGCGTTAACGTTAAAAAGCTGAAACTATTAAATATGACGAGTTACATTTGTAATATCATTTAACTAGTAAACGAGTGCCTACGAGTATGTGTGCCATTTAAACTAAAATAACTGATTTTCAAGACCGAAGTGATCCCATAAGTGTACCGCGAACAAAGTTTTGTGCGGTACACTAAAAAATGAAAGTTGAAAAAATTATAACTTCACCGTCGGTGCCCAACTTCGCCCAAGTAAAATATTATTAATAAACCAACAAAATAAATATGCGAATTTATGTAATAAAGGCGAATTGAAGGTACGTTTATGCCAACTCTTATATTCAATGAACTGAAACATTGATTACGCAGTTTGGTTGATATCCCAGTCTTCCTAAACGTTTCCTTCAGCAGTCTATTAGGGGTAGTCTATACCTCACACATGAGATCCTCGGATCCTACCGAGATTTGTATCTCTTTATGGAGACGCGAGACTGTTGCATACATTATAGTCTGCCGCCCAATGGCAAAATCTATAAGTCTGGAATATCATGTTTTAAGACATGGAAATTTTTGATTATTGTTGAGTTGTAGTCAAATAATATTCATGTACTAGCTACATTGAAAAATACGAGTATTTTTTTGAAATTATAAAATATTTAATTCCACTCTAAGTAAAAGAAACAGCCGTGGGAAAAAATCTGATAGGCAGACGGCAGGAAGTCTTATCGCTAAAAATTATCTTTTGTAAGCAACCTTTAGGTAGCAGAACAAAAAAGAAATAAATATATACCCCAAGTATACACTATTTTGACTAAATACTATTTAAAAATTCTGCTTTGAATCATATAGGTACTATATTATTTAATTTACAATCATTTTAAAATGTTTTTACGAGATAAGTGTATGCCGTGTTTTACATTAGTACAGGTAAAGTAAGCCTAAATATGGCCATTTGCCGCCAAAATATGCTACTTTTCCTGTACTACATCAGTTATGTTGGTACAGCCCTATTTATTATCGAAGCTTAGATTGAAAACATTCTAGTTAATCAGTGTAAGCAGATATACATAGGTATAAGTTATGTTACTATTTAGTTTTTAGATTTTTTTGGTCAAAAATTGTCACTTCAAAATTATTTGTAAAAAAATAAGTCTTTTATTCGGAACCAACGATTTGATTTCCGAACTTTTTTTGAAGACAGTTTTGATCCTCTTTATCAAAACTTGAACGATTCCAACCCAACAAGGGAATGCCAAAAATAATTCAAACCAAGGCAAAAACTTTTTGCACGAAAAGTTTTCAAATCGCTTTACACCCTTTTGCCACTTGACCGGTCTGTGTATAAGGGAATTGGGGACGTTAGTCTCGTAGATTGGCAATACTGTTTAACATACTTGTGATTATACGAAACAGAATTAATTTGTCTTCCAATACCTACTTGTATTTGGGTTCCGTATTAGCAAAGAGAATTTGAAATAGAGGCGGTTTGTTAAAGTAAATTATGTATCCACAGTAAATTTACGGCTATCTTTCAACAGAAGATTAAAACTGTTAGAACGCCATTTGACTTTGATCCTTATTCTTTCACGGATATTATGTGTCAATTTGTTAAATATCAAAAATTAACGCCATAGTGGCTAGTGTCGAGTACATGGCGTTAATTTAACTTAACTGTCGCTAGATAATTTATTTGACAATACGCCTCTACTTCTAATTCTCTTTGCCTAGACGGACTTTATAATGTATGTATTGTGTTTCATTTTAATACAGTTTTCCAACGGTCGATTAAAAATAGGCGTAAAATTAAAAAAATACCTTCTGTAACTTTTCAAAGAGAAGTTATTACAGAAACTGGGAAATTGCAAAGTTGTAACGCAACGTAACATCAAACAAAACAGAGGTATTTAAACTTTGTTCTTTTAAAGTTGTGAGTTAAACTTCATAGAATGAGTGAGCACCTTGCTCTTGTGTTTTGAAATATTTTTGTAAAATTATACAATTATTATTGTTAGGAGCCTATAATGTCCCACTGCTGGGCAAAGGCCTCCCCCCACTTTTTCCAGTCTTCCCGATTCTGTGCAGTCTCTGGCCATTCCTTTAAAAAATTATACAATACGAGGGGCGTTCAATAAAAAGTGAGAATGAGTATGTTATATACAACTTTTATTAAATGTAATTTTATTTTTCGACATAGTCACCTTTTAGCATAATACGCTTAGTATATCTTTTTTCTAAACTTAAAATTCCATTTCTAAAAATGGTTTCATCTTGAGTACTTAAAAAATCTAGTACTGCAGCGACTATCGCGTCGTCGTCTTCAAATTTCTTGCCTCTTAGGTATTCCTTCAATCTCGGAAATAGGTAGAAATCACTAGGGGCGAGGTCTGGTGAATACGGAGGATGCTTAAGGATATCGAACCCAGCATCACGTATTGCAGCCATTGCAACGGCGGACTTGTGTGCCGGTGCATTGTCCTGATGGAACAACACAATTTTCGAGAGTTTACCTCGCCGTTTTTCACGGATCTCATTGCGCAATGTTGCTATTTGTTTGGCATATAAAGAGCCCGTAATAGTGGCTCCATGCTCGAGATACTCAATCATTACGACCCTTTTACCATCCCAAAAAACAGAGCCCATGACCTTACCGGCAGATGGGTCCACCTTGAATTTCTTCGGAGTTGGAGATGATGGCCTTTTCCATGTCATAGACTGCAGTTTCGTTTCAGGGTCGTAATGATGGAGCCATGTTTCGTCCATTGTTATAAATCGCGCCAAAAAAAGTTCCCGGTCTTGCTGTATCAGGTCCAAAGCTTCTTGACAAATCTCGACTCTAGTTTGTTTTTGTGTGTCAGTAAGCATTCTGGGTACCCAACGCGCTGATACCTTTTTCATACCCAAGCGTTCATGTAAAATATTATGCACGCTCCCCGTTGAAATCTTTACATTTTCAGCAATAAAACGAACCGTGACACGACGATCCGCCAAAACTAAGTTTTCGACTTTTTTCACAATTTCTTCAGTTACTGCTGTAGTAGGGCGTCCGGAGCGGGGGTCATCCATGGTCGATGTTCTTCCACGTCTAAATTCGGCGCACCAACGTGCGACTGTCGAATACGGAGGAGCATTAGACCTTAAAGTGTCCCGTAAATCTAAATTGACTTGGTCCGTAGAAAATTTTTTCAAACGGCAGTATTTGATAACGGCGCGCAGTTCAATTTTCTCCATTTTCGCTAACGTACTCAATAGCATCGCAAAGAAATCGCCGTATTTTTTTTAAACAAAAAACAATTAGTTTTTTTTTTCAGGGCAATCAGCTAGGTAGATTAGCTTTACCGGCCAGTATTTACTTTCCTAATATTTAAAGAGTTTGCATCTCATTCTCATTATATATTGAACGCCCCTCGTATTATGAACGAGTATTAATATACCGTGTAAATCCAATACGGGCAATTATACTTGAGCCCGTCCGTATTCGTAGTCACTGACAGTGTCAAAACTGATATATATGCTATCGAGAACGTAATTTAATTTCTTTACATCTCGCTCAAACTAATATGCGAGTACGAGCGTGATACATAGGAAGTAAGGTACTTGCGTTCTCGATGGCCAAACTAGTGGTAGCCACATTGGTCAAGCAAATCTTGTCAGTAGAAAAAGGCGGCAAATTTGAAGAATCGCGAATTAGCAACACTACGTTTGAATTGTTCAAAAATCGCGTGTCATTTATATCTTATCTGTGGAACTGTTTTGTTTACATTTAATCGTTGTTAAATGTACATTGCTGCTTTTGGTTCGTTTTCTAGGGATACCCTACTTTAGTTTGCTTGTAATGTACATATTAAATTGTACCAGCTTGACAGACTATACAGGGTGCTTCCTTCAGGAGCAATAAATTATTGCTGAACATATGTTGGTCGGCTTGAGGAGTACAGCCTTTAGTTTCCTATTACAGGAAACACCCTGTATATGCGGTTATCGCGTGCTCTTTGTAAACGCTTCATAATGCGGTGTCTACTCGACAGGTTTAGTTTAAAATAGTGAAAAATAGATAATATTTTACGAATAGGTCACATAAAATGTTGGTCTTATCAAACAAAAGCATGAAATATCAACATTACGTATCGCTTTGTTACAAAACAAACGAAAACTGGTATAAAATACTGACAAGCTTGTAAAATATGCAGCAAGATATCCTTTGTTCATTTTGTTGTACAATTGGCTCCAAATATGCGTACATTTTTCACCTTTATTGCAAAGGAGTAAGGTGTAAACGTGTACACATATATAATATATATATGACGTAAACGTACTATAATAATAGTTGATTTTTATGAAACTGTTGACAGACGGATTGAGCGTCATAATCGCAATAATAATGCGGCGGCGAAAGTCACTATTTTTTTTAAATAAATTGACAGATACAGCGACGGAGTTAACACCGCAAAGATCACGAACTTAAGGTGCAAAAGGTTCAGAAAACGGAGTTTTTAGAGTGTCATAGCGCTTTTTTGGATTACAATACGGCTGCCATAGATTTAATTAGCATTCTTGAGGCCTTTCTCGAGGGATTTTACTGATTGGAATTGGAGTTTTTGACTTTCGCTCGATAGAAAAAAAATCAAGAACACAGGTCTGCTTTAATTAATTATGCACAAAAGCTAAAAACGTGGGAATTACTTCTAAAATCGATATTTTTCCGACGAAGTCAACAACGACGCATATCTGTTCTTAATATTGAACTTGGCTCTCATTTCACATTTATGTTTTTCATGGATATATTTTACTAGTAAAAACATCTTACACTAAATAATGATCGCGATAAGTAATGTCTCATAGAATTTTACGGTTTTTTCCAAAAGAATATTTCCAGCACAAAAGGGAACTGATAATAATCCCAGAAGAGCTGTAAAGTTGCGACGCTCGTTGTCGCTCCGGCCTGAAGTTTATCTTTTACTTACCAGAATGGTGGATAATATAAAGACTAGTTATTTAATTCACTTTAATTATTATACACTTTATTTATTTTTCGTCTTACGTTAGGTTCTTTATAATATGAATATAAAAGTAAAATATAAAAACACTTACAAAACAATAAAAAATACATATACACACATTATAAAAAACCTAACCTAGGGTGCCGCCAGCAGCGGGGCAAGGCCCAAGCTGCCGGTGGTCAGGGCCGCAGAGAGAGGAACCGACGGACTATCCGCGCCGTGTCCAAGATCACCGCCTTCTGCATCTGGCCCTTATTATTATCTTTTGCACCTGACTGCGACCTGTTTGCCGACCAAAGTCGTAAACTTTTGAAAGATTTTTTACGTTTCTGCGAATCAAACATGCAATAGGTAGCTTATTAATCGCTTTATTATTACTTACTTAATTTTTCAGTGCATTGGTGTTAGCTGTAATGCTGTAAAATTTGATTTCAATAAAGATCAATATCAATATCAATTATTATTATTATTTATTAAGCAGGCAGGCAGTTGAAATAACTGATAATGCCTGTATCCCGAGTCATCAACAGAGTTTTCCGTGTTGTGCTTATCTAATTTATTCTTGAACTCATTGACACTTTGGGCCGATACTACGTCTTCTGGGAGTTTGTTCCAAGCTTTGACCACTCTGTTGCTAAAGAAGTGTCTATGAGGATTATTGTAGGACCTGCGAGACACCAGCTTATGCTGATGACCTCTCAGACGGTTGTTATTATTGCGTTCTAGCATCTTCTGGAAGTCTTTGAGATCATAGTGTTGGGTTAGTATTTTATATGTCTCGATCAGATCTCCACGCTCTCTAATTTTAGGAAGGAAAGTCTGCTACAAAACTATTTAGGAAAGAAAATATGCTACTAAACTGTAGTATTTTAATTAAAATGCGAAAATTTAATCTACCTGTGTATGTGGTATAAAAAGTAGTGACGTACCGACTATGGTTTTGGCCGACTAGCCGACTAGCCGACTAATCGGCGCTCGGATGGCCGATTAGTCGGCCGACTAGTCGGCTAGTCGGCCAAGTTCATGATCGTTACTTCACGATAAAGATTACATTCGTATGGCAACTGTAGTAGCTTTATTCAAGTTCGGATGCATTATTAAAACATTTTTTTTTGCTCCTTGCGTCGTCGCGCTTTCAATATCAACTGAAATATGTTCCCTGCTACTGCGACGATACACCTACATAATTACCTATACATGAATTTAATATGAACACAAGCACTTTTTGTACCCTAAATACGTATTTGAATAGAATGGGCATGTAACATTTGATTAATATTGCCTTTTTATTTCATTTATGTCCTGGTTTCTGTAATTAATAATTGGCCGACTAATCGGCCTTTTTTGCCGACTATTAGTCGCCGACTAATTGCCGACTACAAATGTGGCCGGATAGTCGGCATTCCCGACTAGTCGGTACATCCCTAATAAAAAGCTTTAGAAATAAGTTTACGCTTTACATAATTCTTAAATTTATTAATTTATAATTCAGTACCTAATATGGTTAATTATGATGTTCGTCTCGAACACCAGATATTCAATTTCCTGGTTTCAATTTTCTAGTATTTACTTTGTCAGTCTTCATTTTTTAAGTGTCCCTCTTTTATATATTAAATTTCCGAGCGCGATTGGAACGAAGTTACAGATACTTGAGCAGAAATGTAGTAAAATTTTACAATTTTATTGTGAATAAACTTCAGTAAAAGTATTTCGGCTATTCCTTGCGGATGTTTTCGGGCAGCTGTATTAAAGCTCTTTTGACGTCATTTACAGGGCAATAGGCTACGTGACTAATTTTTTTTTATGGTATCAATCGATCGGGTTTGTTTTTAGGATCAAATGTCTATATGGGGCCCATTGCATTAAAGTAACACAAAAGTCAGAAATTGTAGTCGCACTTCACTCGCGAAACGCCCTATACAAAACGGCCAGAGGCCGCCCACGTTGTAGTATGGACAAAACAAGAAAATTGCGTTTTTGTCGGTGAAATATTGCGTTTATGTATATAGTTGCTATCAGGGATCGGATACCGGTATTTTTTGTATGGGAATGGAAACGGTATTTTTTCGGTTTTTGCTAATTACTTCATTTCTAATTGGGCAATCTAATAATACGAAGTCGTAACCTAAAAACACAACTGAGTCCTACATTTCGAGTATAAAATAATTCGAAAAATATGGTTATTTCTAAGTTTTTGCAAAAAACCGGTTCCGATCCCTGGTTGCTATACAATATTGTTTTTGGTGAAATGTAAGGAATCGAATGGTACCCTTACTTTTATCGTTTTTGGAAGTTAAAAAAACTTAAATTTTGAAACTTTCAGGTCCTGTATTTTTGTAATTTTTCAATATTTTATTTTAATATCCACATTATTGTGATAAATTGCTCGTTTGCTATCTATTTTACTAGATTTTGTTATAAAATTCAACATGTGTCAACATCCCTATTCGGACGTGCACCTGACATCAAACCGATATTTGAATCATATTAGAATCATATTAGTTAGCTGCCATTTGCGCGGGCGTATCAGTCCCACATGTACCTACGGACAAAAGTATGAACGCGCGAATAAGTGCTGAATGATATGATTCCAATATGATTCAAATATCGGTTTGAAGTCAGGTGCACGTTCGAATTGGCCTGTTAAGATTTGTTTAACGAAGAAAATAGAGCAAGAAGAATTTTATGTAAAACTTCTACTAGCTCTAATTTCTTTTTATTATACTTTTCGTTTAGCGAAGCGTGCTGAATGTTGGCGCTTTCATAACAATATAAAGAATAGGTAACATAAAGAAAAAATACGAAATACATTTATAAAAATAATAATTTGATTTTGTAACTAAAATCATCGTTTCTTTTCTAACGTGGAATACAGCCTATAAAGGAACCCTTGGAACAATAATTCCTGATATTACCGAAAGCCCTTCAGGGCCAGGAATTTATATAGAAACGGCTCCACGGCGCTAGGGAGTGGCAATAAACCGTTAATTGCATCTTTTGTAGCGATCGTCGTAAAAATTTGTGGCAGCCCTAGCCCTGAGATACAGAGGAACCAACTGAGCAGAGTAACAGTCTATGTAATTTCAAAAATTGTGGCAGCGCTTCACACAGAGGAATGAACGGAACAGAGTAACAGTCTATTTAATATTTAATGTGAAATTTTATCAAAAACTAACGAATAATAAATCGTCAGCAAAATAATATCCTCGATTACTAATTCCACGCAGAGGAAGTCGCGGGCAAAAGCTAATCTTATAAAACTAATTAGGTGTATATTTTGTTAGGGCTTTGAGATACCCGTGCGAAGCCGGGGCGGGTCGCTAGTTTTCTAATATTATTCCACCTGTCCCCATCAGTTACCCCACTAGACGGTATAGTGTCACTTTGTCCACTCGTTATGCCAGAGGTCAAAAAGAGATAGCATCTAATCCCGCCTGATGAGGTCCCGGAGCGAAAGAGATAGCATCTAAATGTAATGAACGTGTCGGACAGAACACTATTGTTGTCAAAAGAGTGGAAATGTGGAGATAAAAGTCGAGTGTGGGCCATGAGATGTGTCTGAGTGTTTTTTTTTTATAAGATAAGTATGTACAGTGAAACTTGGTTAATTGACACCTGGATAAATGCAAAACCTCAATAATTACAAGCAAAGGACCGGTCCCGGTCCCTTGAGACCAAAAGGCCTCTATAATTGAAATTTTTGAACCTCTACAATTGCAATTTAGATTTTAGTGTTTTTCGTAATTTTACCTCTGTAATTGACCACATCGCAACTTAGACCTCTATAATTGACACTGTGCAAATAACACTGTTATTTTAGCTCTTCTTATTACCTCTGTAATTGAAACGAGTCTATAAGTAAGACCTCTGTTATTGAAATAATGTAGACTTGTAGAGAGCAGAAACAATATTTTAATAGCAATGATAATTTTATTTCAAATCTTCACCCAGAATTCAATTTATTAATTGGGTATCTATCACAGACTGTAGTAGGTGAAATAGTTTTGATTAAATCAAAAACATAATATGCTTTTTACATTCCAATAAAACTTTCTTCTACAATTCAAGGGATTATTTAAAAAACCCAAATGATTATAAGCAGTAACTAATGTAGTTAAGTGTAAAAGTACAAGTTATATAATATACAGACCAGAAACCCAGAATCTATTTTCAATGGTTATTTGAACCTCCATAAAAGCAATTTCTCAGAACGCAACCTCTATTAATGAGAACCTCTATAATTGACACAACGATTTTTTGAACCTCGTTAATTGGCACGACCTGCTTAAATGAAAAACCTGGTTAATTGACAAAAAAATTCCGGTCCCTTGAGATTGCAATTATCCAGGTTTCACTGTACTCTACCTAAACGTAAGTTTAAAATATTTCTACATTTATTGACTAGGAAGGCAGCTAAATAAAGAAATATTTTTATTGTTTTCAGGCTTTATTCTAGGTGACAATAAACCTTTAGTTCATATTCGTAATTACGCTTTTACATATATTACGAGTATGACTAAGAAAAAAAATCGTTGCTTCACAATTGTTTGAAACAATAAAAAAATAAAAAAAATTGCTGCAATCACTAACGACGTTAATATTTTATTTCAAAGAACTTTTTCAATCGTCCAATGAAAATTAAATATTAATTTGGACCTCAAAGACTTGAGGAACTGACTTTTACATAATTTATAAGCTGTCCAAGAAATACTTTTTTATACAGAATGGAAATTTAAATGGATCAGTATTTACAGACGCGCATTTATTTGTGTGAATTGTGTGCTTATGAATATTTTTTGTTAATACTGATCAACATGTTAAAGGATGACTCACGTTAGACCGGGCTGACCTGACCGTGTCCGGAGCCTCCGGCGCTTACTTTTCTATGACAGATCACAGGTGATCACGTGGAGCTTTCCATAGAAAACGAAGCTCCGGGAGCTCCGGCCCGGACATGGCCCGATCTAACGTGAGTCATATCCTTAATGGATTGTTTGCCGCTTTCAGATGAAAGAAGCGTCAGGCGTCCATTAGCTCTTTGGGTGGACGACATTCGAAAGATTCGGGCACCTCTGGATAATACTAGCCCTGGATCGGGATATACGAAGAGAGGCCACCACAGAATAAATATTAGTATGTACTAGGTACCTACAGACGATTCACTCTCTAACAAAACGCGTTTATTACGACAGATATGACCGCTAGGTGGCACACCCGAGCAGACGTCCGTTCCGTAGCGATGCGCAGCAACTACTATGGACACCAAAATTGGTGTGGGCCGCATGTAGTTGTTGGTACTTGTAGCGACGCGACGAAACCGCGGAGTGAGCCACGCCAGCCTAAACTCAGCAATGGGTGACAGGAGGCTAAAATGATGATGATGATGAATATATTATACCGCTATGTACTCGGTTTTCCAGTTGGAGTCCCGCTAACTTCATGGCTTCCCAACGCGGATCTTAGCTCAGATAGCGTTATTGAATCCCCTCCCCGGGGACGTCGTTGTACCCTTCGCTTTTCCACCCGGTATGTGTAAGTTTTTTCACACGTTAATCGAACTTCCTGTATTGCATTGTGTAAATAGTGTAAATAAATACCCTTACCTACCTCATTGGCTCAATCGTCAAAAACTGGCTTGAATAATTAATACGATACTTCAAGTCAAATGTCGATGTATTATGATATGAAGTTAGTAAGAATGTTTATTTAATACAATATTTTCAAGCTAAACACCGTTAAGAAAGATCATTTTTTCAGGCGCTCAGCAAACGCCCTGAGTGACCCTCGCGCAGGCAGCTTTCTAGCTCAAAGATTGGCCATAGCAATCCAGCGCGGGAACGCTGCCTGCGTGATGGGCACCCTAGCAAGGGCTCAAAATTTTGATAGACATTTTTAATTTTAGTTTAGTTTTTTACCACTTATTATATAATAAATGAGTTTTTTTTTCTATTAGGCACTGCGGGGCTAGCACATGATTGGCGCGACAATATCTCGCGGCGAAATAGACTACCCGTCCCTCTTTAATTAACATTGTTAGTAAAAGACAGGTAGTCTATCTCGCCGCGAGATACTGTCGCTCCAATCATGTGCTAGGCCTACTTTATTACCCTTCACAGCTTATCCGAATGGATGTTTATGAATACAGTAAAAAAAAGTCGAAT
Source organism: Cydia amplana (assembly GCF_948474715.1). Lineage (NCBI taxonomy): Eukaryota > Metazoa > Arthropoda > Insecta > Lepidoptera > Tortricidae > Cydia > Cydia amplana. Next base: position 20,331,243 of record NC_086071.1, read on the forward strand.
AGCATTTCCGAACGCGACCGGATCTTCACAGCACTCGAATGCCTATTCAAAAATCCTAATTCTATTTTATCGTAAGACATTGAAAGAGATTGTACGAATTACATTTAGACTTATTCAAAGTTTTCTTTCAGAGATAATGGGGTTTTGTGTTGAGAGGGAATTTTAAAACTCCGGGATCGCGTTGGAAAGCTTTGGAGTGAATTTATTTATCAGGATATGGAACCGTAACATTCAGGCCTGTTTTTATCTTTAGAACGAGAAGTATCCTTTTCAGACATTGAATTAGTCACTACGTAGTATAAAAAAGTCGCTTCCCGCTGTCTGTCTGTCCCTATGTATGCTTAGATCTTTAAAACTACGCAACTGATTTTGATGTGTTTTTTTAATTGATAGAGTGATTCAAGAGGAAGGTTTTTATATAATTTGTAAATTTGTGGTTTATGTATAAATGTATAAGAAGCCATAGCCATACCAAAAAATGAAGTTGTCGCAATCATAACCTGTTCTTCGCCAAAACGTCTCTTAGTTTAAATCAATTTGACTTGAAAAGAACTTATTAATAATTCATTATATAACTATTGTATAAAAATTTCATAAAAGTATATTCTATCTTTTAAATACTCCATTTTTTTAAACGTTTAATTAATTAAATCAGACATATTCAATTCTCCACCTGGCGTGCCTAATTTCTGAATTAAGTTTTATATTTGAAGTGAAATTTGTGTTACATTTTAGCTAATTAGTTAAAACATTAAAAAACTATTATCAATTCTAACGAGTAAAGTCTGCGTTTCTGAAATTAATACCTACATTTTGTATTTCATAATTTAAGAAGTTTTGAAGCATTTAAATATTAGTAAATTATAATAATAGTCCGGTTCCGCTATAGAAAATTTACACTAGGGGTTCTGATATAGGTATCTTTATTTGGAAAAGTATTCTAAGGTAGCATATACTTTTGTAGTTTCATAGGCTTTTATAGATGCTAACTGTCTATTTCTAATGAGCCGTGGCGGCCGTTATGCTTGGTAGGATAGAACGAGGATACAAGTATCAACTAAAGTGAAGTTAAAACACACAACCTGGGGTCGTACCCGACTCGCGCGCATCACCATGCCCCTGGCAGGAGCACGCGCGACCAGCACCTGCTACTCGTTCCGTCGCGGAGACTCGCAAAGGCGCGAAAATCACTTAGTGTACTAGGGCCCAAGATATACAACGCGCTTCCAGCTAACGTAATAAACTCACCTAGTGACTTAATTTTCAAGAACAAACTTAAAAATGTTTTACTACAGATGGCTTATTAGTCTTATTACACTATTGACGAATATTTCCATAATATTCATTGACCCACTACTACAAAAACAAACCACAAACTAATGTACCTAACATTTTTTTTGATATTGTACCTACTTGTATTATTGCCTGTACCTATAAATTTGTATGAATGTATACTTGTTGTGACATATCTTGTAAACTCTAAAAGTGCGTAATCCCTAGCCAGCTGTTGTATGAACGATCGGACATTGTAACTTTTTACTACAGTTCGCTTATTGTTTATTTAAATAATGGAACTTCCAGTTTCGAAACTTTTTCATCGCAACCTTCGTAACCATGCGGAAATGTGTAATTTTAAGTTCTAAATTGAAAGTTAAGGGATAACTTTTAATTTTATGGATACTTGGGTACTTTTGAAAGGATACGGGTTCTTACAATGTTACTTTTTAGCTCAAAATTCATATACATATTGTATTAAATGCCAAATAACTTCATTAAGAGTCTTAAGGTGACAGTCCATTTCCAACCGCAGCTGCACTACTGTCAATTTTACTATGGAAATTGACAGTAACAGCGGCGCGTTCAGTACCAGTAGTGCAGCTGCGGTCAGAAATGGAATGTTACCCTTAAGGTGACGTTCAGATGCCAACTGCAGCTGCATTACTGTTGCGGCCTTGCAGCGGGTTCTGCCACTGTCAATTTGCGATAAAATAAACGACAATCGCCGCCGAATTACAACTGGTTTTAACACGTCCTAGACGATCGTCTTCGTGATTGGCGATTTGGCGACCATTGAGTTATTATTACTATAGAAAAGACATACTAAATAATGAAATTGTCGTAATCGCAACCTGTACCACGCAACCAGAACTTCGCAAGCGCCGTAAAATTCATGGCACCTACGCATTTAGGTCGCGAGATTCATGCTCCGCTTCTATGGTTTGTTGTCAAACAACAACTCATGACACAAAATACTGGTTCCCCGTGCCGGTTCTATACGTTAGTAATAATAGTTCTATCACTTCATTTCGCATACACCAAACAGCGTGACCGATCTTCAAGGTCGTATCAAATTAAGATCAAAACCATAACAAATCGTTAAATCTGAATCGCCCTCTTTCTAATACCTGCCACGTTAACCTACGACAGTATGAGTACCTATAGATATAGCGGTTCCGTCGCCGGCGCACCGCGTCGACAATATCCGCAGCACCCGTCAATTTCCGAGCGATAAGCGAGACCATCATACCTCTCGTCTCACCTGGGCTATAACCGCGAAAATCGAAGTTCGCAAATTGCGGGCATGTTTCTCTGCCACTCTAATTACGCCTTCATTGGAGTAAAAGAGAAATATCCCCGCAATTTGCGAATTTCGGTTTTCGCGGTAGCCCCTCTTGCGCGCCAAAACTAGTTTACTACACCCATATTGCAGTGTATCTACTATGAGTTTCATGCCAGTTGAACTATAAAGATACCCGAATTTAAACTATCGCCAGGCGTGGCTCACTCCGCGATTTCGTCGCTTTGCTACAGGCAGCTAAAAGTACATCCGTTCCGCCCCAATTTTGGGGAAAGCCACCTAGCGGCCATATCTGTGCTGATCGTAACAGACGCGTTTTTTTAGAGAGTGAGTCTTCTGTACCTAGTACTATTATTTATTCTGTGCTATCGCGAGACATACCTACTAATACTAACATTAAGTGTTAGTGTTCCGTACAAAACTTTGTTCACGGGTAACTTTTGATATCACTTCGGTCTTCGTTTTTCTAAAACGATCTCTGCGTTTTAGAATAGAATAGAAAAATATTTATTCAAGCATCACATTATTACATTACAAAATAACAACGTAAACATTTTACCTAGATACCTAAAATTTGGAACAGTTACAGCAATTACGAGTACCACCACTAATATTGTCAATAAGTCAGAACCGCTTATCTCTTATTTTAGGGGGTTGAGAGGGGTAACCTGATTTTTTTTCGGTTAAACTCGCGCACTGTTAGTGCTTGAAATTCAAGCGTTCTTCAAGATAAGATAAAGATAAAAGATAGTTTATTCAAGAACGCATATTACAATGCGCTTATGAACGTCAAATAAAGCTACACCGGCTCCAACCCTACACCTCTGCCTCGAGAAGATTTAAATCCCCCCTCAATTGGAGGAGGGTATCCCAATATGGGACCGGCAGCAAACTCGGGATGAACAAACAAGAGATGTGAGTTAGCGGATAGAGTCACCGGGAGATGCTATTGGAATATATTCGGGCCTCAATGTCAGGTTAAATTATACATTATGCTGAAATCGCCATAATGGCTTGTTAGAGTACTTATCATAATCAGGGCTTCGGGCGGTAGACTGCCACAGACTTGTTAGGACAGCTTTATTACAGGGGGGGGCTAGTCAAGATGACAAGCGTTGATAGAAAACGCCAAATGAAAAGAAACAATAACGGGATGACAGATGGTTTGATGGAGAAATCATTGACATTTTGGCTTTATTTGATAACCATTACATTACGTCTTTAGTCCAATCTTGTTTATATGGACGCTTAATTATTTTGATTTTACTAACAGTTTGTTACCTACTTTGATTTGTTTTGGACATGATCTATCAGTGTCACAAGTGAGGGCCAGGACTTTTTGGCCTTCGTTCGGTCCGTACTGGCGGCCTAGCCAAGGTGACAATCGCTTGCGCTTCGCCATCGAATCGCTTTGTCTCTTTATCACTCTTCCATATTAGTGTGACAGATCGTTGCGTTTCGTTCGCCACGGAGCGATAGCGATTGGCATATTGTCTACGGGGCCAGCAGCCGGCCTAGCCTAGGTGACAGTCGCTATCGCTACGACAGCGAAACGCTTTGTGTCTCTCTAACACACTTCCATATTAGTGCGGCAGTGACAGTTGCGTTTCATTCGGTACAGAGCGTTAGCGATTAGCATATTGTCTGAACAGACATCCTGTTTAAAAAAATCCCTGCCTTAGCTGTTCTTCCAACTGCGACCAGAACGGGCCTACGTGCCTAGCATGACATATCGCGCGTGACTGGTATGTCGACTGGACAGAACACCTATAAAACTGACATGTGAAGATTTGGACTCTATTCCTTTGCGATAGAGTTTATAAAGGTCTGAACGTTGCGATTGCTAGATATTGAAGGCGACAGGTAAGTAAGCTTTATATAGACGCTATTGATTGGGAATAAAGTGTATAATGGCTTAACTGTGTCAGTTTTGTTGAAGAAACTTAAAACATTCGGAGCATTTCTTGTTGGGATGACATTTTAATTAAAGTTACTTAAAAAATAAGACTTTAAATTACTTTGAGAGAAAACATTTTCTAACCAATGAGGTAGTAAGCTCCTTCAAAGTTCAGGGTCACACAACTTGTGACTCACTCACTCACACTCACTCACTCACTCACCCTGATGCAACAATATCACATTTATTCGTAACAAATAATCCGTGAAAACTTGGCAAAAACTGTTTACGGCACAGTGACTCTATGGTTTACGGTTTGTGATAGTGCTGCACTCTGGCGGCAGAACATTGCAATAATATTTCTCTCTATTCTTTCCTACATAACAGTACAAGCCATTCGAGCTATAAATTAGATTACGAATACCCGACGCTTCTTAAATATTTACAAGTATACGTTTTAGGCCATAAAATACGCGTTTAAAATTACATTTGTGCGATCCGCTTCGTGTATGTAGAAGCCAATTTGCTTATAGCACAGACGAGTTGAAAGAAAGACTGTCAAATGTCGATATCCTAAAAGTGCCGCTAAAGTAAGGACGCTAAGCACAAAGGATTTCGTTCATTGACACGCCGTTTCCTATCTCTATCGCACGCGCATAATTAATATTGCTGTCCCGCCTATGATGCGGCGGTCTATGCCACTGTGCCAGATAGGAAATGGCGTGTCAATGTAAGAAATTCTTCTTTACTTTAGTAAGTAAGTACAAATAAATTATTTAAGTTGGTGGTAACTGCAGCTGCATTACTGTTGCGGCATTGTTGTTGCTGCCGCTGAATCTATCAATTTTAATATTTAAAACTTTCGCGTTTTATTCTATTACCTTAATTTTTATTTTTTTATTATTTATTTACCGATGTTTCGATACAGGTTTCACTCGTCGTGGTAAATTTCGCGATAGACCCGTCTATAAATGTGACTTAATATGTCTATCAATTTTGTTTAAAAAATGGGCGTCAATATAAATGTCACGATTGTAGCAAATGTTACTCATGTTATCAAGGAAGTTGAAAGATACAGCGGTGGAAACAATGACGCTGCAACAGTAAGGGCCACCCCACACTAGCGTCTTCCGAGCGTCAATGTCAACACAATGGCTGCTGCTCGACGCAACGTTGGCGCAACTGCGCAGCGACGTCATTTTCCATAGCGCTGGCTAGACGTCGCTCAAAAGACGCTAGTGTGGGGTGGCCTTAATGCAGCTGCTCTCTTGTAGTTGGAATATAAAATGTTGTACAAACAAGACTGTTGGGGAAAAGCGATGAACCAAATAGGTATTATTTCCTACCGATCTATATTATTAAATTATCTCTGTATAAAGGTTATTTCGGGGTTTAAAGGAGCGATCTTTTATGAGGTACATTAATGTAATTATACCTACGTGCCACTGACACAAACGGTTTAGAATTAGGTGATTCGAAATTAAGATAATTTAAGTCAAGGGAGGGTTAAGGTTAAAAAAACCCGCCAAGTGCGAGTCGGACTCGCGTTCCAAGGGGTCCGTACATTAAGTCCGACTCACGCTTGACTGCATTTTTCTAATAGGTTTTCCTGTCATCTATAGGACTATATTGTGTCTTTTTTTCAAAATTTTAGACCCAGTAGTTTCGGCAATAAAGGGGGAATGGTCAGACAGACAGACGCACGAGTGATCCTTTAAGGCAGCGGTCGGCAACAGGCGGCCCGCCGGCCGAATGCGGCCCGCGAACCTCTCGCTTGCGGCCCGCGAGCCTTCCTGGCTATTTTGTATGTAATATTGACAAACGACAATGTCTGCTAAAGTCACAAATATTACCGAAGTGCGGCCCGCGTCAAATTCGTCAACTACTATGTGGCCCTTGGGTGCTAAAAGGTTGCCGACCGCTGCTTTAAGGGTTCCGTTTGTTTCCTTTTGAGGTACGGAACCATAAAAATCATAGGAATCCCTTATTTTCAGCTGCAATTCAATATGAATGGAATCACAATAGCAGCAATAGCAGCATCCTTTATACATCCTTCTATTGTACCTATCTGTACCCCTAGTGTAAATTGACGTACGCGTTTACGCATTTTGTATGGGATTTTGAGTTTCCAAAACGTCCCGCTTGGCGCGCTATTCAAAATCCCATATAAAATGAAACTTAACGCACGTCACGCTATCGAATCTGGGGGCACGGCAGTGCCCCCGCCAAGTCGAGCAAAACAAAGAGGCACGGCCATACCATCCTTTTATCGAAGCGCTTCAGGCCATTTTCGACGTCCTGTAATTTTGTGCTAGCTGAAGCTAGAACCCTGAATTTTCAGTAATATATAGGGCTTAACATACTTAAGACATATTCTCAAAAATATTCAATTTGAACTTGTAGCTTAAGAATTATTGTATGTCAAAGTTCCTTAATTTCGACACTGATTCACTCACTCACGATCATCATAATTCTAAGGTACTTCTAGCATCCACAAGCTTCAAATTTTAAACATAAGTAGTTTTTAGCTTATCAAGCCATAGAAAACCTAAAAATATTGCAATATCAGTCACGTTATAAATATCTAAAAACTGCATACGTAAGTTTGTAATCCCATATAAGTATATGCTATTACAAAGTTACTGTTGCAGTTCCTACAAATAGTAGGTAAAGTAAAGGTCATGGTCAATGGCTAAGTCATTATACGTATTACAAATTAAAGATATCTTATTGATACGGTTTTAACACCCCCTGGCACTGATTAAAATAACCGACTTGGTTTCACATTACATCTCAAAACTTTTTTGTATTAAAAGCGGTGCGAGACTGGCACCTTTTTACATGGAATGTTTTTGATGGGTGAAGTTTACACTAGGGGTTCTGGTCAAAAATCTGTCGTGTTTATAGTTGCATGAAATAATTGAAAGTTTCACTAGACTTATATCGACCGGGATAAGAGGTAATCACGGTTCATATTCATATCAAGTCTAGTGAAACTAACCGGGAATCATTCAAAACTGTACTTAATTGAAAGTTTGTAACGATCCCGATGCGCGAGTTAAACAAACTCGCACTTAACCGATTTTATACTTTTATATTGCTGTAAAGTAATTGGTATCGTATAGACATTTGATCGTCGCAAAAAAGATTGATAGCCTATACAAGGCTCGTTTACGACGCTTTTAAACTACGCTACTTTATTTTTACGATGCACGTACCGACGCGGGTTAGACATGACAGGATAAGGGAGGTATTCTGAACCCTTAGTGTAAATTTCATTAGTATAGCGTGACGTGACGTACGCAAACGCGTAGGTCACGCGCAAGGCAAACGCCTTATGTCTCATTTTGTATGGAATGTTGAATAGCGCGCCAAACGGGACGTTTTGAAAACTCTTAATTTCATGCAAATTCAGACTTAAGAGGCCGGTATCGATTTTAGTCGCAAAAATGTAAAATTGATAGAGTTAGTCGATGAAATTGTACACCTTTTGTTACGTAATAGAAATAACAAGTACTGGTATCTATTAGCACGTCTTCTTGTCTTGCATTTGTGCAGATCATTTTTTTGAAAACTGACTCACTAAATTAGTAATGATTTTTTTCTGATAGACGTTTAGGTAAACGCGCGTAAAGCACTGATTTAGTCGATTTTATTTGTAAATTTCGTAAAGTTTGGACTGCTGAAAATGGTAATTTTGTATTACACATATCCTGTACTCCAACTGGCATAGACTACATTTTTTTTTATATGATACTGAACAAGAGTAAACGAAAGTTAGACGAAATCAATTTTCACGAGAAATTACTTCAAAACAAGTGAACATTTTTCGTGAAAATAGACTCGATTTCAACGCAATTTTTATACTTAAACAATCTACAACATTTCCTAAAACTGTTCTTATACATCATTTTTTATAATTTATAACTATAATTGTTTGATGAATTTTTAAAAACTGTCCCTTCTCGTCATATATTGCCGATGACGCACACTGGGACCTTATTATTAAAAGGCAAGATGAGAAGACGTGTTAATAGAAACCAATATGTACTTGTTATTTAGATATTACGTAACAAAAGGAGTACAATTTCAACGACTAAATCTACTAATTTTACATTTTGGCTCTAAAATCGTTAATGGAACCTTAACGCAAACCGGTCACGTCACGCTATCGAATGAAATTAACACAAGGTACAGGATAAGGGAAGAATTCGGGTTCGTATTGAACGTACCTTGATATACGACAAGACTGTTGAGAGAGAAAAGTCGATTTCTTAACCCATTCAGCGCTTAATATCGACACGACAACGTATGATACTGATAATTCCGCTACTCGATGCTAGATGTCGACTACGAAAATAATAGACGTTCTGGTACCAAAACTGAATTAATGAATGATTTTATCCACTTGGATACCTAAGATACAGCGCGCATGCACTTATAGACTACCTATATTCTGCCATTTGGCATGTGTCTGTGTGGCTGATGTATGGAGTAAGCACTCTGTGCTTACTATATTTCTCTATGCTGCTACGCATATTGCCAGAAAGTACGCGACGCTAAACCCAATTGACTTGGCAATTTGGGGTAATAAATATGTGTAGTATTGAATATTTACGATCATATAATGTTATAACGATATTTATTACTGTCTAGTTTGGCATATTGATGTAAAGAACTGGTAAATAAGTATGTTCGAAGATAGACGGGGAAAGTGGCGTTAACTCATTAATACTTTGTAATATAAAACAAGTATAAAATGAATATACCTATATATACTGTTTTAAGGAAAATCCACTCAGACTGTTCTTTTTATTTTAAGGTACCTACCTAATTAATGAAATGGTAAGCTGCTTACACGAGCATAAACTGTACGTAAATCTTTATAAAGTTTTACGTGTTTTATACAAAATGAGTTTCCCTAATCTTACTACAAAATAATAATATTATAAACTCCAGTGACATTCGGACGTATAGATGGCAGAACGAAACGTCAATTTCTCCTATTTTGTCTACGGAACCTAACAAACTATATCCCAATAAAAACCCTCAAATTGTTGGCTTTTATTGGGATATAGTTTACGATGTGACCAAGAATGTTTATTGTTTGCCCTAAAAATGTTCCTTTCCCGGCGGAGGGCCTATTATTATTTTAAGAAATGGTGTCCCAAGTCTATATTATTTACTGCGCACTGTATTCTGATAGCTCACAAAGAGTAGAAGGTTTAGGCGGAAGATGTCACATTCCTACACTTTTCAGTTAGGTCACGTTCTGAGGACGGCTTTTTCTGAGTATCTACGTCACATTCCGAGTTTGTCACTTTTGAGCTTTTTACAGTCATTCTGAGTACGTCACTCTTTGAGGACGCCACTTTCTGAGGACGTCACTTTCTGATTTCGTCACTCACTTTTTTTAGCATAGTGAGATTTAAGCGCAGGTTTACCGGCACGAACAATGCATACCAGCAATCATATTGGCTTTACTGCATACGGCTGCTTTTAAGTATGACATAGAGGATGTTTTTTTCACACAGTTCATTCCTATTCAACAGCGTCTGTACGTAACAGCAGTTTGCTGTTGCGTTCTGTTACAAGTACTTATACTTTACAAGAATAGGCGGATAATAGGCAGGAAATCGATAGTGATAAGGCTGTGAAGGTAGCGGCGGGGTCAAAGTTAAAATATAGATAGGTATCTAAAAACTTTTCCTCGATTTCAAAAGACGTGGTTTCCCCTGTTTCCCCCCAAAGGTCGGCGCGGCATTCCAAATAGGCAGTTTGAGAATCTTTGGCTTGTTTGAGTTGCCAACTATCTCGAACTCCCTTCGATTATACGCGTATAGAAAGCTTGGGAAACTTAAGGAAAGTTTGAGTTGGAAAGGAGCCCGTAAAAATACTATATTGTTTCCTTTGTCGATTCCTGACTAGAATTTTAGAGTAGGTTAAGATAGATAGATAGATATATATCATTGATCTTTTATTATAGATTGAGCATGTACCGACTGTCGGCTTCCCAATACCACGCAATGTCCTTCATCGAAGATATGACCCAAGGTTCTTTTGCGTAGCACAATTTTTTAAGAGTCAAACATAATAATGCCTATTACAAACCAAAAAAATTGTGAAGATTTTGTTTTAACCCTTTGGGTTTAAAAAGTTATGAGTGATTTAATGATATACCAAAATTAACGATGTTATTTACGAGAGCTGAATCAATAAGTATGACTGAACATGATAATTAAATTTCCATAGAAAATTTAGTGACAACCCTAAACAAAAATTTTAAAAATTCATATCTCGTCACCCCTTCATTTTTATGAGCTGGCATTTAATATACAACTATGTTATTATGTGTAAACTCAGTCCATTAAAAAATAAAATGCGACCATTGAGGCACTGTCCCAATAAAAAATATTTTTCCTATTTGGTAAAAACATTAATTGTGTCTTAATATACCGTGTTTTATGTGCAGTTTTTTTGCAGAATGTTTATTGTTATTGTTAAATGTTGAAACCAGCGGATATATCTTCGGACCAGTGTACGGATACTGTGAGTGTTGCGTGCCGTGCCGTGGACAATAAACATTAAACTTTGACGGGTAGCTGCAGTTTATTTGTCTACGCCGAACATTTTTATTAACTAATTTAGGGTAGTTTAGTGGTGTTTTAATAATATCTCCGTTGACATTTGTTGGGACGTCAGTCTTTCCGTGACCACAGCCGGTGCAGTGCTACTCAGCTGAAACGTCGGAATTAAAGGTAAAAACAAATTAAATTATATTGCGGTAGACCCGTTTGTGTAATTAAATATGTGTACAAAACGCGAGAGTTTAAAGTGTTATAGGTATTTTATAAGTAGTTTTATACATACCTAATATACATACATGTAAAGTTTATTTATTCGTAAAATAAAGAATTATATAAAAAGTTAAAGAAAGGAGACAAAAGATTACGGCTCGCCTAATGAAACTTGTGACGGAAGAAATAGCCATCGCTCGGATTTTTTTTCACTTTGTCTCAATTACTCTGAAAATATATTTCTGTTTAAAATTTCGCTCGTCAGATCCCTCGGCTATATCACTAGCTATTTTATTTATACTAAAATTATACTCTTATAGTAACGATACCAATATACGTAACTAAAAAAATGAATTATTTACCTAATTGTAAAAATAAGTACTTAATAAATAATAATTATAGTTTTCAATAGCTAAATAAAACAACTTGTATTAAGTACATATACGTTGTAATATAGTAAGTAATAAACAACTAAACAAAAAACAAAAACAACAAAAACAACTTAAACAACTTGTATTTGACTTCGTAGATAAATTTACAACCACTAGACTATGAACATGATCGCAACGAAATCGCAAAACACCCATATATCATTCCTTACACTATAAATTCTTCGACCAACCAAAATTTCAGCCAAAAATGTTCTCTACCACTGCCCGAATGCGGTAACAAAATTATAACTCGCAAACTTAGATTTACAGCTCACAAAATCAGATTTAAGGAAAATTTTAAATAACAGTGCCATAACCGCCTGCATATTAAACTTTGTCATATCAGGAAACATGCGGTTACAAAAGGTATTCAAAATTGCACTTTAGATTCTAGTGTTAACGTTCAAAATGTGTTAAAAGATAATTATTCAAATTGTAAGACGCGTGACATTTGTAGGGAAGTGAGAAATTAATATTTTTCATGCATTTCATTTTAGGTTCGTATTTGGAATAGCAAATATGGCTGGTTATGCTTTGTAACTGTGAAAGAGTGGATTTAACGGTGTCGAGTAGATAAAAGGGGTCCCGGTAAACTGGGGTTACTTTGATTTGAATATGGGGAGAGATTGATCATTGATTTTAACTCATAAGGAATTGGTTTCCAATCCAACCCTTGGTTAACAATTTACTAGGTACCTAGCTAATATTGTATTCGGTTACCGCGACAGTTACTCATGAAATAAAACTATTAAAACGGATTATATCGCGTATATTGAATTTATACTACATCGCGACGTTTCGAACATTACGACGAAAAACGTTAGAACCGGCGTAACTTTATCTTTACTTGAAAATACTCGTAGTTGTAATGTAGAAATAACCTTATGAACCAATTTTGCACGTATTAAATGTCCTTAAAATTTATAGTTGATTTGCACAGTGTAGGTTTTCCTCAGTCATCCGTTGACCACGAACGCTGTAAAGGGTTCGAAACGTCGGGATGTAGTATAAACTCAATATACGTGATATAATCCGTTTTAATATTTTTATTTCATGAATCTACTACCTATTCTATTTTATGTTGAGGTACAAATTCTGTACGCTGGTTCACAGTACACGCTACCAGTTTCATCTCATTTCCATACATTACGTCATGTGTAATCTAAAACCTATTTTCTTTCCATCCGCCCTGTAATCAAATATTTCTTTTTCATTCCGGATTACATTTTTACGGCGAAAGGGGTTGGGTGTTGTAGACGTTATAGTGGGGATTCTTTTTACTGGGTCACGGGTTAAAAACACCGAAACATCACGGTTTTTGTATGGGAGCTAGCTTTACTTTTTTGGTCAATTTTTGCCTTTTTTCTTTTTTCTTAGATAAGATAAGATAAAAGATAGTTTATTCAAGTATGCATATCACAATGCGCTTATGAACGTCAAATACTCGTAAAGCTACACCGGCTCCAACCCGATACCTCTGCCCCGAGAAGATTTAAATCCCCCCTCAATTGGAGGAGGGTATCTCAATATGGCACCGGCAACAAACTCGGCGGGACAAATCTTTTCAAATAAATACATCTTATCTTACATATAACGTACTTATTTATTTTAAAGTAATATTAACTAAAATATATGTAATTTATTAGCTTCCCCCCAAAGTGGCCGCCATTTAAAAAATGTATTTATTTACGTTACGTATAATTTTCAACCAAATCGGTCCAGTAATTTCGGACCAAATTGACTATGACAGACGGATAGACAGACAGACACTCGAGTAATCTTAAAAAGGTCCCGTTTTTACCGTTTATGATTCGGAACCCTAAAAATACGGGTAGGCTATTATCAAGGACAAAGCCGCAATGGTTTACGTTAAAGTGTGGACAGACATCACAAAACATTACAAACTTTGTACCTAAAGGGCTGAAGGCCTGACGTTCGGATTCGAATCCGAAGAGACGCGCCTACCAGCGAGGCCGAAGGCCGAGCTGCATAATTATAGTGCTCAAACAAAGAACAATAGTGTACCTAAGCGTCTAAATGCCAAGACCGAAGGCCGACCTCCACATAGGGCTGATCTGATAGGGCTGAAGGCCTGGCAATTCCGACAAATGCGCGCTTCCCACAACTTCCCCAAGCATCCTAATTGCGAAGACTGAAGTAGACCGTAGGGCCTAAGGCCCCAAGTGTCTTACTTGTAAATTACCTGTTTAATCAGTTTACAATTATCTCTTACGATATCTGTATGTCTTTAGTTCTAAAATAAACATATTACATTTATCCAAAGTATTTAAACTGTGTAATACCCCAAATTAAATTTTCTCTCAAAACAAAATTACAACAACGTAATAAGACTTACTGCCCGCAATCTCTTCGTAACAACTTTCGGTCTCAAAAGACACTCGTACAGTCGTACATAATAATGAGGCAGCAATAACGTTGACAAAGAACGGGGTTCACGTGAAACGATCCCGAAACCAATTAAAAGTTTTGAACTTTGATACAGATTACTTTCCCTCCAGACCAGTGGTGGGCAAAGTACGGCCCGCGGGCCAACTCCGGCCCGCGAAACCATTTTATCCGGCCCGCCGCGGATACATTGAAATAATTTGTATATGGCCCGCGATGATTATATATTGAGGATTCACCCGTTATGAAGTAAACTATTTGAATACATATAAATACATAGATAAATAATCCATATTTATATTTTTGTTTATTATTGCTGTAAAAAAAAGCTTGAGAAGTTTCAAGAGGAAGGCCGCAATTGCAGCATAATTGCACTTTTATATAAAACCGTAAAATTTTAAAATTTCCAGTTTTGCTGCAATTCTGGCCCTCCTCCGAAATTTCTCAAGCTTTCTGGCCCCCCATGAAAAAAGTTTGCCCACCACTGCTCCAGACGAATCATATAGGCCAATTCCAACGTTCACTGACATCAGAATGATATTTATGATGATGATGATCAACATCATCATCACTTGAATCATGTTATTTCGTCATCGTGCATTTCGCTCGTACACAAGTATTTATTTATTTGTAAGAAAATGGTCGGTAAGCAATCGGAATACCGCCCTTAGGTCTCGTTGCCAGCAATCTCTATAAATTACGAAGTGACGTGAGAAAAACGGGGTTTAAGTGTCGTTTAGGTTCTGTGGGTTCGTAGGTATTAAATATTTATCGCAGTTCAGCGTTAATTTTACTAATAATCATATATGTTATTCCATTAAATACGAAATTCCGGAATCGTTTGCGTACTTTATTAAATTATGGAAATATGTGAAGAATTCATTCAATTCAACTGAATAACAAAATAGGGGATAAATATGAACTGCCGTGACATTGTTTTGGTAAAGCAAATATTTTACTAACAGATAAAGCGAATCCCATTAATTATATTTAAGCGTGAAAGTTTGTACAGTCAAGTGTAAAAATATGCGTGCATATAACTTACTCAAAAATATGTCCCATAGTTCTTAATCCGCTGACATACGATACGAGCTATAGGACATATTTTGGATTACATAATTTGTAAGTAGATGACGAAGCCTGTAGCTGATTTGCTTTTGTTTCCACTTGACGAAGCTTATTTTACGTTGCTGATCACGAACTATGCATGAACTTTCTATTTAACCCTTAAATGCATTATGATGTATATCTACATCGTATATTTTGATGGCCTGTGGCTTAATATGTATTATTTTTTTCTTTTTTTTTGCCTCACAATATATACAACATTACCCATCTATTTCAGTTTTTTAGGAAATTATCCAAAAAATCATGAATTTAAGGGTTAAAGGGTACACGGAAAGAACATGTCTAATAAGTCACTCTGACAACATTTTGAGTCATCGCAGTTTGAAAGGAACAATGTTCATAATTAACCATAAGTAATTATTGTATTATTTTCGTATATAGGTGTTTTTAAAGTGAGATAAAAATGAGTTACATTTATAATTACAGAGGTAACAGAAGCTGTAACTAACAGTTGATTGCTCTACATATTGAATTTAAAATGTTATTGTCCAAAAATGTGACTAGACATGTTTTTCCGGACCCTTAATTTACTACTTTATATTGCTTACCTGAATAAACGAATACCTATATTAGTTTTTAGTAAAATGTGACTAAAAACTCTGTCTCAAGGTTCAAAATTAAACAACAAGATACTAAAGTAATTGGCACCTCTTATAAGCAGCATTTTCTAAAACACCTTCTAAATATTTTCGTGTTCACTTTAACATGTTAATTTAAAGTGTATAATGTACCGTTATTTCAGAAATATTTTTCCATTTTTAGAGTGTTGTGAAATTTTCAAACAATTTAACGACAGCAACGCTTCCCAAAAATAGTGCAAATGTTTTCAGGGGTTTTGTTATTAGACTAAATTCTAAAGTAGAAGCAAAGATAATTAAGAATAAGGCTCTATACCTACTATAGAGCCTTATTCTTATTATCAAAGTAAATTTCGTAGTCACAGTAAATTTACTGACCATCTTTCGATACAATCTGGCCTTATTTATAAGTGACATCGGTTGCCCGAATTGCGCTGCAAAAGAGAACTAGTTGATATCTAAACTATAACGTATCTAGAATTGATCTAGTACGTGTCGTCTCTTGTGAATATCTTGAAGTTCGAATACGGATGCCTCCTATTTAGGTGTTATTGACCGCGAAAACATTTCACATCAGACGCAAAAAAAATGGAAAGCGAAAGCCAAATGACAAAGTAAATGTCCACAGCCATTAGTCCGCCGCACAGATTAATTACGTTAGATGGCGCATGTATAACTCAAAGTCACCACACAGTAGTCCATTAGGCATAGTGAATTTATTCATTCATCATTTTACTTAAATCTTTTTAAAATAGGTTTCTTTCTACTCATTCATTTTATTAAGGAAATTGACAGATTGCGCGGACTAATGCCGCTGGCCACTGCAATAGGCGGGAAAACATCATTATTAAACTTAAAAAAACATGTATGAAAACAAGTGGCAGTGTAAACAGGCTTAGTACACGTGATAACATTAAGCGGGTTCTACTGTAATTATGCTTATTCTTATTGTCACAACAGAATTTTATTATAAATAACAGGATTGATGATATTTCTTAGTAAGTATTAACTTGCTTGAGTAAGTAAATTTTTATGTTAGGTAACCCTTAACTCGTACTAAATGCAGTGAAGGCATTCTATACCAGTCAACCATGGAATCAAACAGAAACTTACAATTGGGGCAAAAAAGGTGAAGTGAAAGTGACACACTACAAAATTTGTAGTACAAATTACAGATAAATTATTACTTAAATGCTTTATGATGCGGAGTCTAGTAGGTAATCTTTGTTCAGACGCATAAAGAGATATTAAACAGAACAGATGGGACTTTTCTTTTCTTTGTTGCATAATGATGCTGTCATTGGATTTTTTTGAGAAAAGTATGTAAAAAAAACCATTTACATATTGTGTTGGTAAAGATGTACATCCGGAATAGTGGCCAATAAGTGCACGCCCTATCTGATGTTAAGCTATTTACACAACTTATGGACGGTAACTAAGGGTGCCACATGCGCGTTAAACATTTCATGCCCTTTAAACATTGACTTTCTCTCCTTTATCGAAGAACTATTTGTAGTAGGTATTTTTGGGAAAACCTAAGCAAGAGCCCGTACCATGAGTCACTGACAATGTCAAAACTGACATTTACGCTATCGAGAACGTAAGTTACTTTCTATAATACATCTCGTTTGCACTAATATGTGAGTACGAGCGAGATGTATAGAAAGTAAATTACGTTATCGACGGCGTTTATGTCAGTGCCAAACTGATGGTAGCCGTAAAGGGCTCCAACAAGTTTATACGCCCCACAAAACAATAGAATACAAATTCAGTACCATTCAGGATCATTCCCCAGTATTTAGGTTAAATTGTACGTCATTTCGTGGATCCTGAAAGCCGCAGTCAACAGTCTAATGACTCGGATCGAGTTACTGAGTTGACTCAATCGAGTCTATTCTTAACGCTTACAGAAATCGAGTCTCGAGGTTCTACTGTGATCGTTTATGAGGGTGCCTTCAGGGCCGGATTAACCCTAAGGCAGAGTAGGCAACTGCCTATGGGCCCCGCCTCGGTCAGGGGGCCCCGGCGGCCCCGCGCGCGCCAAAAAAATGTGTTTGCCAAGTTTGGCATATGGCCAAAATTCATAAATAATTTTTTATGTTACCTACTCACAGACACACAATCATCAAATGATTATGTACACCAGCGGTTCTCAATCTTTTTTTTTGACGGAACCCTTTTGGAAAGCGAAATACTTGATACCCTACAATAAAACAATAGTTTTTAGAAGTGTATTTTTTTATTAATAAGCATAATAATTATGCTTATTTTATTATTCTAAATTCTTGCGGAACCCCTGCAGGGGTGACGCGGAACCCTAGGGTTCCGCGGAACACACTTTGAGAATGGCTGATGTACACTATGTTATTTTATAGCTTTTAAAGTCTGTAGATAAAAATCTTTTATCTTTATCTTTTATCTTTAAATCGAGCTCGAATTTCAGACTCCCGAGGGCCTAAAACCTCCTTAATGAAACTTCGGCCCTCCGAGTAACTCTTGTATGACACATATATTATTGTTGAGTAATATTTGACGATTGATTCGTATCAGAGTGCTGCTTTGATTCCAGAAGCTTAGCCTTTTGCCTCGCATGAAAGCTTACCTCGCTGGTTAAGTACGCTTCGGGCTTGTTAAGTATGTGGAGATTGCTGAGCTCGACCTTCAGCCTCACTTTTTACTTAAATTTTTGGTTCGCCTACCAAATCTCTTCTTCAGCTTAATCTTTAGCCTCGCTGCGCCAAGCTCGGCCTGCGGTCTCGCTTATTAATACAATGGACATTGGTTGTCGTCTGTGATCTAGCTGAGCTTATCCTGAAGCACGGCTTTGACCTCGCATGAAAGTTCACCTCACCGGGTAACTTCGGATTTTTAGGCCTTTTTAACACGCTTTCACAATTTTTTCACAAAAAATTTCGCGCTCGCTGCGCTCGCGATTTTTATTGCTTTTCCGACTTACCCTGTACTTACATGCTAGTTTGACTGGTTAATGAATAATCATTTAAACACATGTAAAATCTTAATCATGTGGCTCATATGGTCGGACAATCGCTGTTCAGCCTCGCAAAATATTTAACTACTTATTGATAAAAAAGAGCTCTCCCCACACTGGACGCAAGGAGGAATCGGCAAAAACTAATATAAAAAAACCTTTATGTCCACGCAAGAGCGAAAGAAACATTTGGCATGTTCGGATCGGCTCAACCGACACCTGAAGGTTGAAATTAAAACCGCAAACTTACTTGCCTGTACTGAACAACTGAACTTATGTATGCAGAATTAACTGTACGGGGGCCCCGAGCATTGCACTGCCTAGGGGCCCCGACATGCTTAATCCGGCCCTGGGTGCCTTTACGTATATCTCAGGACTGGCCTTACGGGAAATAAGAATGGGGCATGAATGGGGCCAGTACAGCGGTGTGACACCGCTATAACGCGACTGGTCGATGAGTTCGCATCACGCGCGCGATTGGTCGCGACTAGTTGCGTTAGACTGCACGATTGGCTCGAATTCGTGAGTGACATCGCTGAACTAGTACCATGTTTAGTGCTCATAAGGCCCGTCCTGAGATATACGTCAATGGAGGGAGCTAACGCCAAATAGTTTCGTCAATCGAAATTAAATTTTGAAAGAATGTTATTTATTTAGTTTTCACCATTAGAAATAAGGATTTAATATTATTTTGATATAAAAACATGAGATTTATATTTAACTAGCGACCTGCCCCGGCTTCGCGCGGGTTACACAAAACCTTAATAAATTACACCTACAGCTAAACCATCCTCAAGAATCACTCTATTGATAGTTGAAAACTGCATGAAAATCCGTGTAGTCATTTTCGAGTTTATCGCGAACACACATACACACAGACAACTGGCGACGGCGGCAGCGGCAACCACAGGTTCGGACCTATCGTTCCCACCTATGCTTGCCGCCGCCGCCGTCGCCAGTCGCGCAATATTGTAGCCGAGCCGTTAAGGAGCATTTGGAATAGTATACCCAAGGCTAATGACGAATAATCTATCGTGTAATGGTTGTCGTCTCATCGATATAATGGATGTACACTTGAGATAGCTTGAATCGCAATTATAGGTCTCTGACATTGTGTGTTTAGGCGTCGATAGAGGCCATTTTGGTGAAACTGTAGTACTCAAAACACAGTTCAGTAAGGTTGTTGACACATGTTGAATTTTATAACTAAATCTAGTTAAATAGATCGAAAATGAGCAATTTATCACAATACATTGGAACCTTAAAAAACATATGTGGTAATAATAAAAAATACAAGACCTTAAAGTTTAAAAAAAAAACTTAAAATAGGAAAAAAATAACCATTTGATTCCTTACATTTTCTTTAAAAAATATTGATATATATAATATACATAAACGCAATTTTTCACTGACAAAATCGCAATTTCCTTGTTTTCATACATCAAAACGATTTCTAACGTTACATGATGACGTCACGATGTATGTATGTTTGATATATGTATCATTTAAATAAAAATAATTTTTTTTATAAAAAAATAAAACCGACTTTAAAAAGGATGAAATAAAATATTATCCTTTTTGAAGTCTATACGTTACCAACTGATATGTTTGAAGTCGGTGCCAAGCCAAGTAGTAACAATACCAGTCAAAAATAATCAGCTTTATGGCTATAAATCCCATTTTAAGGGTTCCGTAGCCAAATGGCAAAAAACGGAACCCTTATAGATTCGTCATGTCTGTCTGTCTGTCTGTCTGTCTGTCCGTCTGTCCGTCCGTATGTCACAGTCACTTTTCTCCGAAACTATAAGAACTATACTGTTGAAACTTGGTAAGTATATGTATTCTGTGAACCGCATTAAGATTTTCACACAAAAATAGAAAAAAAACAATAAATTTTTGGGGTTCCCCATACTTAGGACTGAAACTCAACATTTTTTTTCTTATCAAACCCATACGTGTGGGGTATCTATGGATAGGTCTTCAAAAATGATATTGAGGTTTCTAATATCATTTTTTTCTAAACTGAATAGTTTGCGCGAGAGACACTTCCAAAGTGGTAAAATGTGTCCCCCCCCCCTGTAACTTCTAAAATAACAGAATGATAAAACTAAAAAAAATATATGATATACATTACCATGTAAACTTCCACCGAAAATTGGTTTGAACGAGATCTAGTAAGTAGTTTTTTTTTAATACGTCATAAATCGCCTAAATACGGAACCCTTCATGGGCGAGTCCGACTCGCACTTGGCCGCTTTTGACTCGTATTGTTACTACTTGGCTTGGCACCGACTTCAACATATCAGTTGGTAACGCATAGACTTCAAAAAGGATAATATTTTATTTCATCCTTTTTGAAGTCGGTTTTATTTTGTTAGAAGCGTTTAGTCAGTAAAGTGCGAGTACTGCGAGTGCCAGCCTTGACCATCATTTGTGACTTTTGTATTGCTCTAAGACAATGGGCCCCATACAGACATTTGAACCTCAAAATAAACCCGATCGACTAATACCATTCATAATAACCTCCTAAGGCCTAGCCATAGAAACGAAACATCCAAAATTTGCCACTGTTTGAACCTAAAATGTAAGAAATAGAGTTGATTTTGCGTTGTTTGAAAATTGAACGAAACAAAGCAAAAGCGACTATGTTCCAATTGAATATGGTTTAAATTACATCAAACTGAATAGGTACTATAGGTAGGATTTTTATAAGTATGTTATTAGTATGGTTCTTTTTGCTTTCTTCGGTTGTTGTGTTGTGTAGTAAGTATGTATAAATTTCTGTGTCACTTACTCTTTTTATGTCTATTTTTTGTGTGTCGTTGCGTTGGCGTATGTGTCGTCTCATAGTTTTAAGTCAGGTCCCCACTGAAAACCAGCGCCACGGATTGCCGCGGGTCTTATTTTAGCATTTTTAGCGTCCAATGTTTTTTATGCATGTTTGTCTTTATTTCTAACTACTATGTAATATGTTGTGGCGTTAAATAAATGAATTTTCTTTCTTCTTATTTCTTTCTAAATGTAATTCTCGTTGGTGGATTAGAAAAACATAAGCTGCAAAAATCTTCCTAAACCAGCAAACCGAAATGTAGCATTTAGTAAAGCCGGTAAATTGGCTGAAACCCGAAGTTGAGATGTAAATATGTCAGCTGCAGCGAGCTAATAAACGAGTAAGCCACATGTCACAGACCATCTGCCCACTAGATACCGTATATCGTCAGGTGACAACCAAAAGACAATAATTGCAAATTGGCTGGAACCCGCCAAAGCTGTGATGTAAATATGTCAGCTGCAGCGAGCTAATAAACGAGTAAGCCACATGTCACAGACCATCTCCCACTAAATTAGGTATAGTCAGGTAACAAGTTGTTACTAAGTGGTAACAAGACCTTTGGTTGTTACTAACAACCAAAGGTCTTGTTACCACTTAGTACGTTTCAATGAGACTCACTTGTGGTAGAAATAATATAATAAAATAAAAATATGTTTATTTTCCCCTCACAAATATCTTTTTATTTTAAATAAGTGAGTTTTGATTATCACTTGACGACATGATCTATGAAAAAAGTTTCAAAAGTTTTGTAACTTGATCATTTCAAAATGTATGAATGTAAGTAAACGTAGGTATATTCTTAAAAAATAATGGCTAGACCAGAATCTATTATACTTTGGCAAGCTAGCTTTATCTATAGATATACGAAAAAGGCGGCAAATTTAAAAAATGTAGGCGACAAGGATCGATCTCTCATACAAATTTTAAATTTCGAGATTTGTTCAACATACCAACTTGGCGTGTATAATGTAAAATTCTGCACGACATAAACTTATGGAGTCGAATTTCCATGGTTTCTCCTTAAATTGGCTGAAATGTGTAATTATGTTAGTGACTGCAGCGAGCTAATAAGTGCCTAAGCCGCATGTCACAGATCACTTGCCCACTAGAGGGCGCATACTGATTCGGCTACGAAAAAATGACAAAAAGTATTAAATTTGTATAAGTTTTAATTGAACTCTAAAATATAAACAACTGTAATGGAGCCGACATATTGCCTTGGTGGTTGGTAGCTATGTCTTTTAATGTAAAAAAATAAATAAAAATATGAAGCACTTTTGTATGGTGCCCCTAGAAATGTCAACGATAAACGTACTGAGGCTTTACCACGAAAAAAGCACTTTTTTTTACCAGCCTCTCTATCTCTTGAATACGCAATGAACGATGATGGTGGTAGGCCCTCTATTTCAGCAAGTATATAATAATGTAGGAACGTCTTACTTAGTGTGCAAGTTGACCGTGAGTCCAAAATACTTTAATGCGGGATCTATGCATGGTAGTCTATTAAGCTCATTCCGCTAAGCCCTAGTACCAGGAACAGACCATGTACTTTAAAAACAGTTTCGAAAATAGAACAGAATGTGTTGGTAACAATACCGCCGCCGCATCAAATTGACTCCACAGCAACAGCGATGACGTCCACCGTCACGTCACCGGACCGGTTAGCCGGCGACGGGCCCGGGGACCGGTCCGCGGGGGGACGGGCAGAATCGTAATAACGGCTCGCGGAACGCACACATATCGCGTCGCGTCCAAATTAATTATAAATAATAAGAATATCTTTGTAACTACCAGTAATTAAAAATAGTGTTTACAGTCCGCTATCGTTTTATTCAGCAGTCTAGATCTCCTGGATTCATGTAAATACTACGAACTAGGCACTAGACGCAACAAATGCAATTTTACACAAAAGATGGTTAGCGATTTTATCGCGTCGCTACATAACAAGTACCTACAAGTACATGCGGCCCACACCAATTTTGGTGTCTAGCCATAGAAGTTGCTGCGCACCGCTACGTAACGGACGTCTGCTTGCGCCACCTAGCGGTCATATGTGTCGTACGTAATAGACGCGTTTTGTTAGAGATTTAATTTTCAGTTGAGGCACAGATTATAATAGTACTAGGTCTATTATTTAATCTGTGCCTCAACTAAGCTTTTCTCCAGAAACTACCTGCCTCGCACAGCTACCTCTAGAATAAATAGTCGCGACCGATACGACCTTCAAACCGACAACAAATGAGCGAACTTCCCATCTTAAAGGTTTGCAACCCGTTTGGTTTTGGCTTATTGTAATCGTTTTAAAATTAGCCTGTAACATTGTTTGCGAGGCTAGATTCTTTACTCTAAAAATAAGCAGCAGTCAGTAATCAAAACATAGGCTGCTCTTTCTGGCGGGCGTTAAGCCAGCAACGCTTACATTCCCGGCCGGTAATTAGACTGCCTTCAAGACTCGACTCATTCGAGTACTCATTATTGTGCGTTGTGCTTATTGTTAATTATGACATTTTGACTTCGTCATATTCTTGCTCTCATTTAATGCTTGAATGTAACCTATTGTATTCGTGAAATAATTGTTTCTGAATGAATACCTCCATATTGGACACAAAATCTGAAATACAACATATGTTAGATGCATTAAATTAGTATATTACATGTCTACAGGCAGTAAAGTAAGAAATTTCTCAAATCACAATTATAATTGTGATTGCTAGTGGAAGACAGACTATTTAGGATCCCGTTTTTACCCTTTGGGTAGGTACGGGTACGGGTCTACAACTTGAACTATACATTGTACTGGTAACCATGGTAACTCCTGATTTAATCGGTTACGGTTAGTGGAATGGTGTAAGATGCGCTTATATTAAACAATAATCTTATTTGTTAAGATATCCTTAAAACAAGGTTTAGTGCCTTTAAGTTGGAATCCAAGAAAACCGTAAAATTAGCCGTCCGAATCAGACCCGACGGCGAATCGTTGCAAATGCAAAAAAGGCAGGAATAGGTAAGTGTAAGGCCTGAGTGGACGCTCGAGTTGGGCGTGCAGCGGGGCGGGGCATGCGGCGTGCATGTTAAACAAATGCAAGCGTATAGGAGCGGCCTTAGTGCACGCTGCTCAAATTACTCCTGACCCCGATGCCACGCTGCACGCAGCGCCGAACGCTCCGCTTCGAGCGTTCACACAGGCCTTACACTTAAGGGGAGAAGTGGAGCGAAATCAAGCGTGAATTCCAAGATGGCGGCTCTGTGGACGTTCTGTGCCTGATCTAAAGGGGCTTGGACATGAAGTTAAAGTCAATTTCCTTTAAATGTATATTGAAATAAATAAATAAATATTATAGGACATTCTTTCACATATTGACTAAGTCCCGCAGTAAGCTCAAGTAGGCTTGTGTTGTGGGTACTCAGACAACGATAGTTAATATATATAACAAACAAATACATAAATAGATAGAAAACACCCAAGACTCAGGAACAACTATCTGTGCTCACATAAAGGAGCCCAATTCAAAATCATGAACTTGTTACTGTTATGACACTTTTTTAGCGCTCTGCCATCGGAGCCACCAAGACCTCATCCATAAACTGCTACCGGATTTCCAAGTCATATTGGTTTAAGAAGTGTAACCCTCTTACGGTAGATGTCGCTAGGGTCCCCTTGACCCATATGGTGGAAAGATTTGCTGGCTCTGAATGAGGTCTTGGTGGCTCAGATGGCAGAGCGCTGTAGTATCGATCCAGAGGCGAGTTCAAGTCTCACCCAAGACAGTAAATTTTCCACTTTAAAATTTATTCGAAACCTCCTTCACAAAAACTCTTGTCCAATTTAAACATATAATAATTTAAGGAACCTCACAAATTGTAAACTAATTAAGAAAAACCGAAAAGATAAGGTAAGATAAATAAAAGTTTGCAAAGAAATAAATTACCCAATCACGTGACGAGAGAGCAGGAAATTGCGAATCCAGGGAACTGCGGGATTGCCACAGATTATATTTGCTAAACTGGAGGAGATACGCCACTAACCTGATAGGTAGTGACTCTGCCTAAAGACAGGGAGATCGAATCGAATGATACCTATGACATCTAACTAACTATTTTGGCTCAGTGATCCAAAGTGAATCTTGGCCTTGGAAACGAGAGAGTGCCACCTGTCCCTTTCCTGCGCAACTTCCTGCCAGTTACCTAAGAGTCCTAAGACATATATTATATGTAAAATAATTCTGCTTGCACTATTAATGCCATCATTTTGTAACATAAATATGTTAAAGAAAGTTTCATTCTATTCTATTATATTCCTCTTTTGCTTCCTTCCCTTTCATAACATTCCTCATACACGCTCGCCGGATTAGGGTGCTCTTGACCTGGCCTTTCCCCGATCTGATCAGAGAAAGTCCGCCGAGGTCTACCCCTTCCAACTCCCGCTTCTACTTCTCCCTTATACACACTCTTTGTTAGCCTTCTTTCACTCATTCTTTATTTATTTATTTATTTTATTTAAACTTTATTGCACAAAATATATACAACAATGTACAAATGGCGGACTTAATGCCAAATGGCATTCTCTACCAGTCAACCATAGGGCCAAACAGAGATACCTTCAATTGGTGCAGAGAGAGAAAATATATTGAGTGAGTTAAAAAAAGCAAACTATACTTATAAATTACATAAATAAATAAAATATATATAAACTACCACATATTTATAAAATACATACTATAAATATAATAATGATGGATATTATTCGAACTCTTGCTTTAGCAAATGCTTACGTAACATCCGTTTGAAAGAAAACTTACTAGTAGCTTGTCTAATATTTAGAGGGAGTGAATTCCAAAGACGGCTAGCCTGGACGGCGAAAGAATGAGTCATGAAACCAGTACGGTGAGAAGGTATGGTCAGTTTGAGAATGCGGGAGGTACGCAGCTCACATCCTGGGCGCGGAGTGTTCTTTGGGAGCGGAGGGTGGCTTTAGTGTCCAAACCATCTCAAAACAAACTATGTTGATGTGTGAAAATTTTTCCTACAATTTATATTTGTTTAATCTGCGATTGGGAGACAACACGACGTGCGCAAAGTTGAATTTCAAACACTATTTTTCTTCAAAGAAATCAAGTGACAACTAATTAAATTGGAAATTACATTTTACTGCCAACATGTGTGATAGAATAAGTTTCTTGTAAAAGTCTAAGACATGTCAGATAAAAAAAGATTTGGAGAAGAGAAAAAGATAAAGAGAAGGTTTGTCAAAGGACTGTCTCATTTCAAACATAGACAGAGAGTATCATATTATCTTGGTCCTACACTAGTATTAGCACCCAAAAGAAAAGGAAGAGTATAGGTTCTTTTGTTCTTATTTACTGTCTTTAGTTTGACCAACTATACAAATGTGGCTAAGCGCGCTAGGTATTTAAAATTCTCGTGATTTATTTGCTGGCTGTTCAAAGAAGGATTAGGATAGGTATATGTGATAGACACACAAAATATATTACCAGGATTTGAACCTGGAAGCTCTCGCTTCATAGGGTCACTCTACCGATTAGGCTAGAATGCTGTTAATTGATTAGATCATTTAATATAATTTCAAAATTGCCTACTTCGGCTATTTTCATTCAGAATACCAATAAGGCAATAAAGTTTGGGGACGTCGGCCCGTATTTCATTGGACTCGTAACCAGGATTTGGGTTGTTACTATTAAAATGTTTTGTTACAATTTTTACTATTATGTTTTCAGAATAATAAACCAATCGCATGAAAATCACGGCTTTATATTAAATTACATCAAAATTGCTCATTATTAAAGCCTAAACAGAAATCTGATTCTTGCAAAAAATAAAATAGATAGTAATTGATTTGATCATTTATATGTCAAGTAAGTACCCAGCTTAATAAAAGCCATCAAAATTGCCTATTTCGGCTACGTTCATTCAGAATACCAATATGGCAATTAAGTTTGGGGACGTCCGCCCATGCTTCATCGGTCTCCGCAAATATGAAAATAGAAAATGTGTGCTATTTTTGCTTCAGTATTTTTCTCGGGAAATTCGTTAGCTTTTTCTGCCTGAATTGCGATGGAAATAAATCTAATGGTATTTTAAATGGGGAGCGATTATCGAGACTTATTTTTGCCTGAGACCTAAATAGTGAATTATGTGGGTAGAATATTCTGTATTAGCACGCCTCTGTAAACATAATTATACAATTTAAGAGAAAAAACCAATTGATTAAAAGTAGAGGCCGAACACAGGTGAGGCGGTCTTATCGATGAAGAGCGATCTTTTTCAGACAGAGGCCTGAGTTATTAATCTAACAGTTAATAACCCCTTTTTTATCGTTGCTCAAGCTTTTGTTGCCTGGGTTAATAATTAGGGTTCCGTATCTCAAAAGGAAAAAACGGAACCCTTATAGGATCTATACTCGTGCGTCTGTCTGTCCGATCATTCCCCCCCCCCCCCTTTATCTCCGAAACAACAAAGTCTAAAATTTTGAAAAAAAAACCGCACAAAATAGTTATTTACATGGGCGTGTGTGGTACCTATCTCTAGAGATGACAGGAAAACCTATTAGAAATGTGCAGTCAAGCGTGAATCGGATTTAATATAGGGAACCCTTGGAACGCGAGTGCGACTCGCACTTGGCCGGTTTTTTTAATTTTAGTTTTTTTTGTCTTGTCACTAAGGGGGTAACCCGGATAACTAAGATTAAAATTATTCACCAGTCTGTTTACCCTGACCATCGGACACACACACTGAACGAACTGAAGAACGAAAACAAATAAAACCTTAAAGTAAAAGTCATAAACTAAAATTAAAAACTATATATATTATTACAAATAAAATTTGAAATAAACAAATTGAATGCAGATTTATTGAAGCATATGCACTTGAATTGAAATGAACAACGAACAATATTCTGTATGTATAAATTGTGTAATGTTCATGAACACAAAATATACCTACATGTACCTAGTAAGCAACTGCATGATAATCGTTTACGAACCTAAACTAAGATTTATATAAGTATCTGAATATTATCAAAACCTCATAATTAAATTAATGATGAGCATTTTGTATGACTAGCACACTGTCTTTTTTAGTTTTTAAATGTTGTTTTTAACGTTATTTTAAGTAAAATGTAATCTGTGGATAACTGTTATTGGCCATCTGATAAGTAAGCATTCATATGTAAAACTTTTATTTACGGCTGTTGTTGTCCTAAATATCAATAAATAAAAATAAATAAACTAAAGTTTATTCCGTAGACTAAAATGGCATTTAATAGTATGAAATGACATTTCATGTTCATACTATGAAATGTCATTTTAGTCTACCGAATAAAAAAATAGACTTTAGCATAGCTTGTAGAATTTTTTTTACCTAGGTATCTAACACATTGTACGACTAATGTAAGTACTTAGATATAATTATCCTAATCTATGTAAGTGCTTAAGTACAGTCAGCAGCAATAGTTGCTAAGCCGTCGAGGTGTTCAAAATGATCTTGACGCGATTCAAAATAGTAAAAGAGCGCGTCAAGGTAATTTAGAACAGCTCGCCCGCTTAGCAACTTTTGCTGCTGACTGTACATGTAACTACTACGAAAACGTATGCTTTGTATATTGTTAATTGAATGGTTTAAAGAAGGCATTTAAATATGAACACAGGAGATATAAGCATTGGTAGGTACCATAGCAACGAGTGACAAGGATAAGCTGAATTTGGTTACCAATATAAAAAAAAAACCGGCTAAGTGCGAGTCGGACTCGCGCACGGAGGGTTCCGCACCATCAACAAAAAATAGAGCAAAACAAGCAAAAAAAACGGTCACCCATCCAAGTACTGACCCCGCCCGACGTTGCTTAACTTCGGTCAAAAATCACGTTTGTTGTATGGGAGCCCCACTTAAATCTTTATTTTATTCTGTTTTTAGTATTTGTTATTATAGCGGAAACAGAAATACATCATCTGTGAAAATTTCAACTGTCTAGCTATCACGGTTCGTGAGATACAGCCTGGTGACAGACGGACGGACGGACGGACAGCGGAGTCTTAGTAATAGGGTCCCGTTTTTATCATTTGGGTACGGAACCCTAAAAAACACATTTAACTGATTTGCAAGACCGATGTGATCCCATAAGTGTACCGCGAACAAAGTTTGTCCGGTACCTACACTATTAAAGCTTATTCCTGTGTCTGTATTTTCGGAAATAATCCATATCTAATCTAACTTTTATTACCTACATATTTAACACCAATAAATCAAATCAACATAGTAACAAATAACTGTCAATAACGAGAACAGGAATCTCGGATCACAGAATAAGTAATAGTATTCTCGGATCTAGCACTAAAAAGGCCTATTGTGTCCTTGATATTTCTACAAGCGAAATTCAACCTTATATTTGACTGGATAAGGTTTTATTTCTCTTAAGATCTTACTAAGGGTCATTAGTTGAGGGCACATGATATTTCGCTGTAAGCCTCGACCTTATTCTATTTGCTTACATAGTTTGAGTGAATCGAAAACTTAAATGCTCAGAGACTTACCTAAACCGACTCAGCGCAGGTTAGCGATTTAAAAAAATAAATGAAAGGGGAAAATCTTACGCAGATCGAACTAGCTAAAAACTAAGCAAAGCTTAAAATAATAGGTACTAGATAATAATAAACATATTATATTATAAGGTCAATGTAGCTAAAGGTTGACTCACGTTAGACCGGGGCGTGTCCGGACCGGAGCTTCCGGAGCTTCGTTTTCTATGGAAAACATCACGTGATCACCGTCATCTGTCATAGAAAAGTAAGATCCGGAAGCTCCGGCCCGGACACGGCCCGGTCTAACGTGATTCATGCCTAATTCCGTCGTAGGGTGTATTCCGTCCAGTAGCGTTTTTCTCGAACTGGGTGATTCTTATTCTTATGCATTTTTTGTGTAACACGTAAGAATAGCATGTATTTTTGTGAAAATAAGTAAACTCTATATCAATATACTTAGCAATTTACCTCTAGTTTTAGGTCAACCGAAATGTATTGTCCTAAGAGGGTTAGAAACATATAAAAAAAAATATTACAAGTGCGAAATGTCACGGACCGTGTAGTGTGACTTCCCCAGTCACACTACACGGAATAGTCCCTATGACGGAATTAACCACATTGAACTTACTTAGATATATAAAAAGCATCCATAACTCATGAAAAATATTCGTGACAAAGACGCAAAAAATGTCCTGACTCATTAGAACTCGGGACTGCAGACTAGACTAAGAGGCCGTTATTTTAATGATATTTTTGGTTGTAAGTCTGGTAGACACAGACTACCTACTAGATATATCTACACTGCAAGCATTAGGAATTGCTCTGATATATGACATAAATGAGGACATATTCATTACATACAGAAAATATGAAATATGGAGACGACATATTGTCTCAACTAATGTACGGACGTTCACTAATGTTGTGTGGTTTTTAGGGTTCCGTAACCAAAGGGTAAAAACGGGACCTTATTACTAAGACTCCACGGTCCGTCTGTCTGTTATCAGGCTGTATCACATGAACCGTGATAGCTAAACAGTTGAAATTTTCACAGATGATCTGTTGCCGCTATAACAACAACTACTAAAAAGTACGGAACCCTCGGTGGGCGAGTCAGACTCGCACTTGTCCGGTTTTTTTATTGGTGACATGGGTTATACAGTACGAGTATGACCATAGGTATATAAAATTATATTTTGAAATCAACACTAACATCACGTTTTGAGACCCAAGTGAGATGCTGTGTAAAGGAATAGTCTTCCTAGGCAATCTAAACATTAATAGCATTTGGTTTGCGAGCTAGGTCCTAACATTTAATATTGATTTCACTTGATATCAAGATTTGAGATGAAAATCCAATCTTTATTTATTATTATGAATATAATCAGAGCTCTACTGAATCAGACCGATTTAACGTCGGTTTTAAAATAGTATAATCCCTAAAGGTCGCACCAGTACGGTTACCATCAGTTTGTCACTGACATAAACGCCGTCGAGAACGTAATTTACTTTCTATACATCCCGTTTGCACTAATATGCGAGTGCGAGAGAGATGTATAGAAAGTAAATTACGTTCTCGACGGCGTTACGACTACTGCTAACGTAACGTAATGTGATGCGTGTGACCCACAGACCACTTACCTTGTGTCTCTGTGAGCCGTAAGCCTCGCGAACCGCCATGGCTCCGCCATTTTGAAAATTTTCAAAAAACTAAATCGACAACAATTAAATATCGTTATCGACTCTGCTAACCAAATTTCACGAGAATCGGTTGAAAAATGCAAGCTGAAACAGAGACCTTTGCTTTCGCTGGGTTAACCAATACATGGAGCTTTAAAAGAACAGGGGACGAAATTACTTGATCGCTTCTCCAGACAAACGTAGTCGCTTCTAATCGCGAGAGCATGAGAGGTAACGCATTGCGTTGCATTAACACGATAAAAATCGATAGAACAAAGATTTGTCTACGCAATAAGAGCGATAAAGACGTTGCTCGGCTCGGCCGAGTCCAACGCCTGACGACTTAGCGATTTCGTGTCGATAGGTGTGAGGAGACCCTTATCAAAGAAATAACAGTGACATCGCCTGCGTCAACGCTGCAGCAGTGACACAGCAACAGTAACGCAACCATTTATAAAAGTTTCTCAAAGCGTAGTCTATTCGTGGAAGTCCACGGTCTGACCCAAACATGTCATTGAAACCAACATTCTTGCCGAATGGGTATTAGGCGTGTCGATTCGTCGCGGTGGATTTGCGTGACACTAACGTGTAGGTATCGGCTTTGTCACGTGACAAAATTTGTGTTAGACTGTCACTAAAGTGTAAAGACGCTAAGCAAGGAGAATTTCGTACGGGTACGGGGCCTGTAGGCCTAGCACATGATTGGCGCAACAAAATCTCGCGACGAGATTGACTACCCGTCTTTTTCTAACTATGTTAATAAAAGAGGGACGGGTATTCCATCTCGCCGCGAGATACTGTCGCGCCAATCATGTCTCTGCCCACAGGCATAATTATACAGGTTGTTTATTTAGTCACCTGCAATCATTTACGGGGTGAATACTTAGGTCATACTGAGCAACTTTTACTATGAGACCAACCCCGAAATCGCTAAAAAAATGCTGTTTCATACATTTTGGCTGTCTGACCTTGATTTTCTATGGGTGAGTTAATTTTTTTCGCCATCTCGGGGTTGGTCCCATAGTAAAAGTTGCTCAGTATGACCAGAGCCCGTACCATGACTCACTGACAGTGTCAAAACTGATATTTACGCTATCGAGAACGTAATTTACTTTCTATACATCGTTTGCACTAATATGCGAGTACGAGCGAGATGTATAGAAAGTAAATTACGTTCTCGACGGCGTTTGTCAGTGCCAAACTGATGGTAGCCGTACTGTATAAGTATATATTCACCCCGTATAATATTGCAGGTGACTAAATAAACACCCAGAAGAGCGATTCACAAATAAATCAAAACTCTGTTAATAAATGCGTTTATTTGGATTTTACCTTTCTCCCACGCAAATAAACACAATGTCAATCCAATTTCTAGCTCAATTGAGAAACACAATGCGCCTAATCTACGAGCACGCAAGGGGTTACTTCGCACACTTTATTGTTATTTGAACAAAACCCGGGGCGAATAGAGGCGGGGGCGAAATGATTTACGCCTTATTTACGGAAATGAAATTTACGAAATACTGATTAAAATTGTGTGAATTACGGGTTGAGAAGTGTGGGTTCATTACGGGCGTGGGCGGTACAATTTAAATTATATTTGTGATTTATAATTTTAACATCACGCCGCACGTCCCAAGTTACAAGTTGTAACAAAAACTGGTCAAGTGCAAGTCGGACTCACGTGGCAAGGGTTCCGTACATTACCCATTTTTAGGGTTCCGTAGCCAAATGGCAAAAAACGGAACCCTTATAGATTCGTCATGTCTGTCTGTCTGTCTGTCTGTCCGTCTGTCCGTCTGTCCGTCTGTCTGTCCGTCCGTATGTCACAGCCACTTTTCTCCGAAACTATAAGAACTATACTGTTGAAACTTGGTAAGTAGATGTATTCTGTGAACCGCATTAAGATTTTCACACAAAAATAGAAAAAAAAACAATAAATTTTTGGGGTTCCCCATACTTCGAACTGAAACTCAAAAATTTTTTTTTCATCAAACCCATACGTGTGGGGTATCTATGGATAGGTCTTCAAAAATGATATTGAGGTTTCTAATATCATTTTTTTCTAAACTGAATAGTTTGCGCGAGAGACACTTCCAAAGTGGTAAAATGTGTCCCCCCCCCCTGTAACTTCTAAAATAAGAGAATGATAATACTAAAAAAAATATATGATGTACATTACCATGTAAACTTCCACCGAAAATTGGTTTGAACGAGATCTAGTAAGTAGTTTTTTTTTTATATTTATGACGATAAATCGCCTAAATACGGAACCCTTCATGGGCGAGTCCGACTCGCACTTGGCCGCTTTTTTTATGTGGAACGTCAATGAAATGTCTTTAAAAAAACCCGGATTGGATCAAAAACTAAGTACTTAAGTCCAACTCACGCTTGACTGCACATTTCTAATAGGTTTTTCTGTCATCTATAGATAAAGAACTATTTTATGTATTTTATTGAAAATTTCAGACCCATTAGTTTCGGAGAT
Organism: Cydia amplana; assembly: GCF_948474715.1. NCBI lineage: Eukaryota > Metazoa > Arthropoda > Insecta > Lepidoptera > Tortricidae > Cydia > Cydia amplana. The sequence continues at coordinate 20,365,582 of NC_086071.1, forward strand.
AAAGAGGGGGGGAATGGTCGGGCAGACAGACAGAGAGACAGACGCACGAGTGATCCTATAAGGTTCCGTTTTTCCTTTTGAGGTACGGAACCCTAAAAAATAGTGGTAAAAGTATCGTGTTCTGATTAAGAAATAATAAAAGCAAAAGAAATTGCGAGTAAAAAATTTTTTCTTTAACTTTTTCTTATGTTTTCTCGTGTCTTATATTAACCCCACCTGACTCTATTACCTACTTTAATCCTCCCAGTTTCTATTGGATCGTTACCAGAATTACTTTAGTATTTACAATGGCTGAAATACCTATTCAGAATATATAAAGGCGGTACAGAATAATTGATATTTCCACGTATTTGGTGCTTTAGTTAGTGTTTGTGAGCTAGAATAGAGTTAGGTAAGCTAAACATAATCCCTGGGGGTGAAACACGATTGCGAACTATACTTGGAATAATTCTAACAGAATTGTCTCTATTCAGTAGTTGAATGTGAAAGGGTTCTTTGTTTATAAGCAGCAAAATTGGGTTTTGTTGCGAGTGATTTCTGGAGTAGGATTTCCGGTTGAACTTCGAAGTGTCGAGAATATTTTTTTTGTTTTATGCTCATAACTGTTGTTTAAAATGTAATATTGATAGCTAATTATCAACTAAAAACTTTCAGTGATGTTTGCACAAATAATCCATGTTCATTGTAACCATAAATAGGTCTCTTTAAAAAAATAAACAACGAATCGAATAATAAAATCTTCGCTCACATAATAATACATTATGCAACTGTTGAAAAACAATTCAAATAGTAGTTTGTGTTACAAGGGATCAAATGATATATTTCCGTCAAGGGCGTACCTACATTGAATCCTGAATGAAGCGATGGAATCTACAATAGAATCCCGAACGTAGTGAGGGATTATAAGTAGAATCCTGAGCGTAATGAGGGATTCAAGTGTTAACGCCCAAGACGAAATAATTTTGATACCGTGTGACACATACTGCTTTTGACATCAACTATGAGGAAAATAAAAAATCTTAGTGTTGACGCAATCTGATGCATAAACAGATTATTTAAGCTAAAAAAATTATGTGCAAAAAAATTAAAAATAGTGTGCTTGAACAGAAAAGTGTTACTTTGATCCCTCCTAGCAGGGAAGAAAACGCTCTTTTCCGAATAGGTGGTGATATAATCAAGCTTTTCAATCTCGTACCTTACTTAGGCAACTCAGCAAGCGTCGTTGCCTAAACACGGTACTCGACTGAAAAGCTCTCCATTATATCACGATTGTATAAAATACTATTGTAGTTTTGCGGGCGCGCAATGGAAAAAAAAACAACACTGTATCCATGTTTTCTCGGGATAAATAAAAATGAAGTAAAAAGCTCGATAGCGAAGATCAAATGTCGTGTGCATGCATTGCGGGTAATACAAGAGAGAAAACCGCAGTAGGGCGTACAACAAGGGAAAAAAATATATTTATTACCTAGATAGATAACATTAATTTGTTATAAACTGAAATTAAAGAAAAAGTGACCATGTCCACCGGTGGCCGAGGTGGGAATCGAACCCGCGTCTTCAGTTTACGCGGCTAATGTCCTTACCACTAGACCACCCGGCCACGGATCGCCGTGGTAAACGGGTATCGACCCGTCCCAAATTCTTCTAGCTGAAGACGCGCTCGCTTGCTCCGCTTCTATGGTTTGTTGTCAAAACAACATCAACTCATGGCGCGAAATACTGGTTTTGTGTGCCGGTCCTTTACGTTACTAATAATTTCAATGAGTCAGTTTGAAGTTTTACAAACCTGTTTGTTAATTTTGAGCAGAGCAGATGACTTCTATGGTACCCAACTATGTTTTGTTACGAGACTTATCTCCATTTTTATTTTTTGCTGCCAATGGCATCAGAACGTGCGCCTGCTTCTGATTTTTTTTATACGACCTAGAACATCGATCACGCTGATTGGTGCATGCGAAGTGAAATGAAGTTGTGCGTGAGTACGCTAATCTCCAAAACGAGTATCAAAACCAGTTGACAACCATAACAAAATGTTGTATCTGAATCGGTCTCCAGATAACTTCTGTACATTGTGTTGTTGAAACTTATCTCCATTCCGATTTTTGTTGTTGTTTTTCAAGCTGTGAAATTGAGCGCTGGTTTCAGTTATGATTTGTGGGGAAATATTGGGTTTATTAATTGACAGGGAACAAGTATATTTATTTCGAAATGTTTTTGTAGGCAAATGATTGTATTGAAAATATGCGTGCGTTAAGAGTAATTGTAGAATAGTCATTTAGGTTAAGTGTTTCCGCCACGGCAGACGCAAGAAGGCTTAACGGCGCGATTCGGGAAATTAATTAGAGATTCACTAGATATGAAATAGTAAAGATATGTGACGTTCCACGACAAAAGGTACCTTATGGCGGCTGGCGCTTACGCTATTATTAACGCCGCTCCAATATTCAGCCGGGGCAATGGTACCTTTTTTCTTAGAACGTCACATATCTTTACTATTTCATATCTAGTGAATCTCTAAATCATTTCCCGAATCGCGCCGTAAATCCCTAGTGAAAATTTCATTCGATAGCGTGACGTGACGTACGCGTTTGCGTTAAGTCTCGTTTTGTACGGGAATTTGAAAGCGCGCCAAGCGGGACGTTTTGGAAACTCAAAATCTTATACAAAATGAGACTTCTGTCGAATCCTACACCGGAACAGGCGACGCAACAGAAAACTGGGTCGCCAAAATTACATTATTTAGCTTTTAAGATTTTTATTATTGTACTATGTATCTTAGTTTGTAACATATGTATCTATGGGTCTTAGTTGCCTTAAAATAGACCAGAAAAGTTCCCTGTTAAACTGATTGTAGATAAATTTTAAGTATTTTGTAAAGTGCCACGGGATTTTGTATCTTTCTAACGCAACCTTACGTCCGAACAAAGAAAATCTTTCGAATTTTACAGCTTTTTCTACCCCCGGTCATGTTAGGAAAATGGGTCTCAATAAATCACGCCCTAAAATATCAAAGGCACCCGTCAATCAAATGTCATAACGGGCACTAATTGAAGGACTTGACGAGGGGCTGGTCTAAAATGGAACCTAAGTTAGCCTTCATAAAATGTCAATCAAATTCTTTAAAAATTTCAATTATCAGTAGCAATTATTGACTTTTTTGCTCAGATTGTGTCATGGAAACTCTAATTAGGTTATAACATTTAAAATTTTCGCATTTTGAACACATATTAACTCAGATTTACAGACGGGTCTATGACGAATCTATTTTATTAACTTTATTTACCGACGTTTCGACACAGGTTTCACTGGACGTGGTCGCGGCTAACCGTCTAATTAGGTTATTAATAACCAAAATCACAAGGCAGACACGTTTTAGAACGAAAAACGTTTTACCCCCTTTTCCATAAAATTTTGCAACCTCTTATAAACATCAAGTTTTCTGGAGTTGCAGGCGTCTATAGCCTGTGGAGACTGCTTCGCATTGGCGGGCCGTATGCTTTTTTGCCACCGACGTAGTATTAAAAAATGTCATTTTCTAACAAACAGTGCGTTGTCGGCGTTTAAGATGGTTCTAAATACGCTCTTTTCTTTTGGAAGTTGGAAGTCTTATTTTTTTGACCAATGCGATCTTCAACGTATTCATGCTTCAGTTCATTCTACGGTTAAGATATGCAGGATGCAGGTGTTCTTTTTATAATTGGTTTTATAGGTAGGTAAGTTTATAGGTACTTATGTAGTTTGTGTTTTATTTTATTGTATAGGTAGTTTGTGTTTTTTATTTTATTTCTAGTTATATTATAATTGTATTAATTTGTTTGTTACCCTAATAAAAATCTTTATATAAACTACTACTACTACTTATAGATATGCAGGTTAGTGTTAAAAAAAGAAGTTCTTATTATTTCGTTTTCAAACTTATCATTATTAGTCTATTTTTTTTTTCAAATTAAAAGTGTTAGCCATGCCATGAGTTATTTCAACCCGTGGTACACGCTCTGAATTTTTAAACTGAATCTTTACCGGGTAAAAAGTACTCAGTAATTTATCCTCGTGACCCGGGGCCATGTTCGCATTTTATTCTTTGACCCAGAAAACATGATTTTATTTTTGGAAGTTTGTTCCAAAAACATGCACAGCAGAAGAACGAAATGTTTTTAAAATTAGGTATAATTGCCCTTAATAAATCAGAAAATAAATAATTGGGATGTTAAAAGTTTATAATCGTTGTTACTAATTGTGACTGTGTGGACATAAAAAATAAGAATAAAATACAAATATTTCAGTTGATTTTGTTTTGATTTTTTGAACGGATCAAAACAAATCCAAGTCTGTTCCTATTGGAAATGATAATTTCATCTAACTTAATTAGTCCTATAGTTACGACCGTGAACCTTAGGAGGATACATTAATTGTCAAATTGAGAATACAGAACCCCTAGTGTAAATTTCATTCGATAGCGTGACGAGCATTCGCGTTTGCGTTTTTTTTTAGTATGGGATTTTGAACCAGCGCGCCAAGTGGGACGTTTTGGAAACTCAAAATCCCATACAAAACGACACTTCACGCTATCGAATGAAATGTACACTAGGGGTACAGAAAACTTAGAACGCTTTAAATGTTCAGAATAAAAATACGTTCAAATGAAAACTCAATTTTTAGTCAGTAGAGAGTATTCTATTTTTAAAACTATTCGCATTCGCATATTTGAATTTGTTCACAAAATAATTCTGCTGTGATTTTTCAAAATAAAAGAAAAATTGAACATTTTACCCTCGGGCAATTTAAATCTGGAATGCCGGAAAATTTACAGGATTTTCTTTTTAATTCCATATTTATAATTTCGCTAGAAAACTGTTTTGTCGAGAAAAAAAAAATGTACATGTGAACTAAAAATGCAGCTTTAGAAAAACTACACATTTCCAGCACGACTGGCAATAAGATATTCAGAATGAATTTTATCTGGTACCAGTCACTTTTCTGTGACTAATAATATCATGAGGAATTGGAACTTGTCCCACTAATGCTTTTTATTATTTATTCAAACAAACACAAGTATAAGTTTACAGAAAACTAAGCCAAGACACTTTTATACTGTTAGTACAGTCACCCGCATAAATATATGACTGTGGGCAGCCGTGCAAAAATATCTGATGCTCCATTGGAGCCATAAGTATATGACGACACTACCTCGGTAAAAATATGTGATGCTTTGTGGCCGGCAAAAATATCGTTAGTCTGTATCCGCATAAATATGGGATCGGGTCGCTTAAAAATATTTGATACTCCTAAAAATCAAAATTATGTGATTACTCTCATCTGGCATAAATATGTATCTCTCCACTGTGAAAGCAAATACCTACATCGGATGGACGACGGACGGACCGCCTATATATCTGACACGTTGGAAAATCACAAGTATGTTATCGACCTTCAAAAACGAACCATACATGTTTGGTATAGAGCCGTAAATTGTATGAAGTGATTTGACAATTCACGAAAACAGTGCAGACTTGTCATTGCATATGTCTGTCTCACATTATATTTTATCACGATTTGACGGAATAAAATGGATATAATTTATTTGTAAATTTGAACGTCATCATGAATCTAATATATAACTGGATCTGGCATGAGGGGTAGGGGAAATGACCGAACGGGATAGTCTTCTGTATCTTTCAGTAGGAGTAGTAGCGAAAGCGCTATTATTGTCTGTCCTTGTCACAGTCTCACAAGTTGACTTTTTCATCATTCTTTTTTATGTAAGAAGGAGGTTTATTACACATCTTCTATTAAAAGTCTACCTCATTTTTAATTATGTCACAATTTAAAATTGCAAATGAAATACGTGAGACAGACATATGCAAAGACAAGTCTGCACTCTTTTCGTGAATTGTCAAATCACTTCATACAATTTAAGGATCTATGCTATCCAGGTATGGTTCGTTTTTGCCGATTGATGACATATTTCATAATTTCGTGTCAGATATATAGGCGGTCCGTCTGCCATCCGATGTATTTGCATTCACAGTGGAGAGATATTTATGCCAGATGAGAGTAATCACATAATTTTGATTTTTATGAGTCGTCAAATATTTTTAAGCGACCCGATCCGATATTTATGCGGATACAGACTAACGATATTTTTGCCGGCCACAAAGCATCACATATTTTTACCGAGGTAGTGTCGTCATATACTTATGCCTCCAATGGAGCATCAGATATTTTTGCTTTTGCTGGTGACTGTACATAGTCAGTATCGTAAACATGTGTATATAACTTTCGAACTATCTCTAGGATCTTAAACATACATATTAGGTACTAAGGCATGAGCAGACGAATCGCCTAATGGTAAGCAATTACCGTCGGGCATGGACCTGTATCACTAGAGGGGTTGCCACTACGTTGCCATCAGCCATGAAAGATTCAGTACGCTCTTTTCTTGAAGGTTTGAAGATTGTATCGTCCTGGTAATACCGCGGCCCAGGCAACCATTTTTTTTTTACGTTGGGAAACGGCTTTTACGCATCCCGTCTCGAGGGGAGTAAGACGGGTATGACGGACTAAAGGGCGAGGACCTACTACCGTCTAAAAACCCAACGAGTGCCACCTCCGCCTATAACGGAGCGACGCGGGATCGCGGTGTGCATTCAACTGCGACGCTCCAGCGGGCAGCCCGCAACCGGGCTGCAGGCTCTATGGGGCATTAAGTAATTTAGTGCCCCCCGTTCAATGGTACTACCATAGTGGGTGATTCCCCAATCCCCACAAGGGTCTACTAGGGCGGAGGTAGCAAATGCGCATAACGTCTGCGGCGACCTCCTGGCCTACGTCGACGGAGCGGGTGCGCTTCCGGATCGTTTTCTCGCTCTCGTTCCGAAGCCTCCTTCTGCGAAATTATGTCTTCGCAGAAAGAGGCCACAGCTCTCCAGCTCCTCTCGCTGTCAAGCATCGAGGGGCCCAGGCAACCAAGCAATAGTTTAGGGATAGAAAATACCTAATAATAATATATTCCAAGTGCCATACCAAGTGCCTAGAGAGTCTAGGGACTCTGGGTCTCTAAATCCGGGCCTGCGGGTGACAGTTTATACAACAGTTTAGCTGTGCGAGGCAGGAAGTTTCTAGAGAAACGCACAGTTGAGGACTATGATATGTCGTATGATATGTCGCTTCGAGAAACATCAAACAATTATAGAAGCAGAAGAAAAATACTGATCATAGATAGTAGGATCCTAATAGATGTGGTATACGCGTGCGTCCGTGAGGGACAAAACAAACGCAATGCGACACTATGATTGGTCAAATTTATTTGTTGCTTACCATAATCCATACGGTGAGGAATAAGAAAAAATGTGAGACTGTGACAAGGACAAACAAGAATAGCGCTTTCGCTGTTATTCCTACTGAAAGATACATAATACTATCCCGTTCGGTCATTTCCCCCTACCCCTCATGCCTATGATTTTGATACATTATTTGTCTCGATTGGCGTTGTCGCTTGTCAAATGTCCGCATAAAGCTCGAGTGCCGTGAACGTGCATTATTTAGCTCGCAGCAATATTGGCGAGGAAATATGTAAAACAAGCCGGTGCCCCAGATCGAAGATATTACTGCCATCGATGTCATAGCCCTCGGCTCGGGTGAACCAGGAATGTGATTGAAAAGGCACTTCGTCGTTTTATTTTTGAAGTGAAAACTTATTTAGCGGCGCTGTGCACTTTTTGAAGTGGGCAAAAAATGTTAAACTCGAGACAGCGTAAGACGATCACGTGACCATAAGACGTAAGACGTAAGATATGATTGAGTGTTCACTTTTGTCGGCACTCCCGGAGTGCAACCCGTTGTTTTTTTTTTCTGGATTTCACTTTGTGAACACAAAGTAACCTTACGAAAATCCTGAAAAGTTAACCGTTTCAGTTTTAGGACTAATGATAATACGAGTATGACAAACAATACATTATGACTTAAAACTTTATGGAAAACAAATTGACCCCGCGTGCACTAAAAGTAGTGTGATATTTATCTCTAAAAGATAAGATAAGGTAAAAGATACTTTGTTCAAGTAGGCATAGGTACCTATTACAATGCGCTTATGAACGTCAAATAAAGCTACACCGGCTCCAACCCTACACCTCAGCCTCGAGAAGATTAAAATCTCCCCTCAATTGGAGGAGGGTATCCCAATATGGGACCAAAACATTATTACATTTTATAATTAACACTCATTACGAGGAAATAAGAAAACATACTATTTAAATTACTATAGAAGTAATGCAATTATACACAAAAAATGTGAAGAATACTAATTTTGACTTTGTAAGAAAGACGCTGTTTGATACAGTGTAAGTTTAGTTGAAACTGGATATCAGAGAGAAATAACGAGCATAGATTATATAATTCGCCACGATATTTGTTAATTTCATGCCTCTGTATGCGACGGTAATGGCAACCAATATCCGCTGGAAGCCATTTCCGACGATTACGCCGTCTAATCCAACCGTAACCCTATCTGAACATACATATATGTATTTCGTTTAACTGAAAGGAAACTTTGACTTTGATACACAAACGCAGACATTTGTTAAAAATATATGCCTACACTGTTTATTCAATAAAAAAACAAAATATAAAAACAAATAATAATTATAATTATGGGCTTAAAAATAACTACATATTATATCTTTCCCTAACATTACATTAACATAATTTATGTTATTGTAATGTTTATTAAAATTAACTATAAACTAAATTATAACTAAAAACTACTATACTTACTACAATAACAATGTAATAGACGTATTCGTACGGGAAATATGGCGATGCAGCGGGGAATCCTACTAAGATTATAAATGAGAGTTTGCAAGATTCGTTTTCCTTCGTCATCTTCCTCGTGTTGACATTTTCCCACGGCCTATGGGAGCCTGGGGTCCGCTTGGCAACTAATCCCAGGATTGGCGTGGGCACTATTTACGACAGTCTGCCATCTGACTTTCCAACCCAGAGGGTAAACTATTAGGCATTAGGATTAGTTCGGTTTCTTCACGATGTTTTGCTTCACCTAAAAGCGACTGGTAAATATCAAACGATGTTTCGTAGGTACATAAATTTCGAAAAACTCATTGGTACGAGCCGGGGTATAAAACTATGAACCCGCGACCTCCAGATTGCAAGTCGCACACTCTTACTGCTAGACCACCAGCGCTTCCCCCTTTTAACCCTGTCTTAAAATTCATATACTTACGTATTCGTATTACGGGAAATATAGCGATGCAGCGGGGAATCCTACTAAGATTATTAAATGAGAGTTTCCAAGATTGGTTGTCCTTAGGTACCTACATTACGCAAAAACGCCTATATTATGATCTTAAAAGTATGCTCTAGGTACATAGGATGTACGAGCTCCTACATTTTAAAACTCATTTGCTTTTACAAACACAATAAAGCAGGTTTGGAAGTGGTACCGATTAAGTATTCACCCCAGCTGAAGTACGGAAACAAATAGAGTGAAGTGTCGTGCGAAGTGTTTAGTGAGACAACACGAGTATACTCACAACTTGAACTGCTAATCTTATAGAGATAATCTTAATCTTAATCTTAATCTTTACGAGTACCTATTACCACAGATTAAATAATAGTACTAGGTAGAAGATTCACTCTCTATCTAAACGCGTTTATTACGACAGATATGACCGCTAGGTGGCGCAAGCGCGAGCAGGCGCCCGTTCCCGTAGCGGTGCGCGGCAACTACTATGGCTAAACTCCAAAATTGGTGTGGGCATGTACTTGTTGGTACTTGTAGCGAAGCGGCGAAATCGTTAAATTTCATTCAGTAGCGTGACGTGGCGTACGCGTTTGCGTTGTGTCATTTTTTATGAGATTTAGAGTTTCCAAAACGTCCCGCTTGGCGCGCTGTTTAAAATCCCATACAAAATGAGACTTAACGATCGAATGAAATTTACACTAGTTGTACAGCGCTGTCAGGGTGTGAATTGCCTTAGTAGTACAAAACTAGAGAGCAAACCAAATAGTAAGCAGAGGGTTTACGGCGAACCACGTTCGACATCTTGCCTCCCTGTCACACTTACGTACGAATTCACAAGTGCGACAAAGAGGCAACACGTCGAACGTGGTTAGCGGTGTGTGTTTTGAAGTGTTTGCAAGACAACTCTAGGCCACTTGAATTGCAAAACTCGATTAGAGTTTGGGATAACCCTGTTTCAATGTTACGAGTTACGAGTTAATGTTCATCTAATCCCCTTAGTTGAGATATACTACTTCAAAGACATATTAATATTATATCTGTGGGTAGGTTAGGTATCTATTGTTTCCCAAAAAGTTTTCAGTCATAATGTATTTTGTGCCCGCATTTTCGTTAGTCATAATTTATTTCAGAAACGCGTCACTTTTACAGGATTGCCATAAAACAAACCTAACGTAACCTATCTATAGGATAACCTTACGTAAATCCTGAAAAATAACGGTTTCAGTTATATGACTATATATTATATTAAGAATATATTATGACTTAAAACTTTATGGGAAACAAAGAGACCCTACTATATAAGTATAGGTCTACCGCTTAAGAGGAATGTTCCCATAGTATAGTGTCAAAATTCAGAGAGGAACCTGGGGATGTTTGTACGGATAATTATGATTTTGTACAACTTGCTCATTTGTCTTTCAAATTGCTAAATTGCTAAAGTACTACTTAGGATATTGATTTTTGGAATAGTTAGGGTGACTGATATAGTTATTAGTCACTATAGTAATTGGCAACTCTTATCAATAAGGCTTTAGGTATTTGGCTTGTTTCTTTATAATTTGTTAGGAGTGGCCAATTACTATGTAGTGGCCAAACTGTAGCAGTCACTCAATGAACAAGGCTAGCTAGATAACCCAGAGGCGTTTAAAGTTTTTTCTAAATGTGTTTACATTTTTTAATAATTTCTTCGCGGAGAAAGTCATGGCCGGAGTTATATCTAAGTAGATTACATTTTTTAATTTTACATCTCATTTAAGAACTTAACTTTAAATAATTTCTTCATTGTTATCCTCCGATTCTCGGAAAATACCGAAGTAACCTATTAACAAGCACATTACCCTCCCGGCCGGCAATCTTATTGTTGCCCTGCCCTGGTGCTTCATTAGGTTTTTTACTTATTTTGTGGTCTTGTAATATCGGCGCGATAACGTTTGAAGAGGAAGATAATTAGCTTTTAATGTACACCGTATTTTGTTGAGTCTTAATATAGCTTTCTGTCTTCCGTTGTGTTAATTTTATTTTAAACGTTGACTAATAAGAGTCTGTGCGGAAAGAGAAGAGTCGTTGGAATGTAAGGGGCCCCATCCATTCCACGGCTTCTCTTTTATCTCTATATATGTGTCTAGTTTACATTCGGATGCAACTTTGCAGTAACGCCTCAACGGCATTGCTGGTTCAGTCGCAAACTGAATGTCACCTTCAAGGCACCGTTCGGATTCATACTGATATGTACCTACATAACCGTATTGCGGTGTGATATTGCTGCAGACATCATTGTTTTTCTTTAATTTACAACCGACCCACAATTTATTGCAGTTTAGAGTCCCCGGCAAACTCGGTTCTCCATACCATACAAATGTAGTTAGAGTTAGACCAAGAAAAGTCTGCAACGATTTTGATAGCACACGCAGTTCAAGTGTTATTTTAAACGTCAAACTTCTATGAACTGATGACGTATAAAATAACACTTGCACTGCGTGTGCTATCAAAACCGTTGAAGACTTATCTTGGTTTAAGTTTACAACCAATTTGTGAAAGTGTTTCAATAGCCCCCGCTTTACCCTACTTAAATTATCTGTATGCGATGCTATAAAACGTGATTGTATATTTGATGTGTCTAAAAGGTAACTGAATGGAGAAGAACATTATATATTTTCGGGCGGCATAAAATGAACAATAAATATTTTAACCACAGCGTTAAAATGGTTTTATTTGCAAAAGGGGTTTTATTTACTTTTAAGGTATTTCGCTAGTTGTTACCGAACGCGAAAACGAGGTAACTTTATAACATTTTTATGCTTCAATAAAATTTATACAAAACTAATATTAAAATAGTAAAAAGTTTATGAATAAAAATAAAAACTACAGTTCCTAAAGTTAAACTTTTCAACTTTCGCATGTTTATTTTGACACAAAACTAAAAAGCAATAATTCACAACGAATCGAAAACAACTTTATTAAACTAGAAACTTAACAACCCTAGTTTCAACTTAGGCGTTGGCAAAAAAGACTATCTGTCTCCCTCGCTCTTGAATCGTTATAAATGAAGAAGAAAGAGATAGTATGAAAGTTCAAAGTTAAATTTTCGACATCAGATGTTTCCTGATTCGACCTAGTTCGTAGGACTGCCAAAAATAATAATTTATGAAACTTGTGCAAAAGTTTTGAGTTGTAAAGCGGTAAGCATACGATACGGCACCGACTTAAGGCACTTTACTTTTTGACGGTTTAAAAGCGCTATTCGGTACCCAGTAACATAGTCACGTAAAATTACGTGAGTTCCGCATAATTGCGAACCATTTTTTGAATAAAAATATTCGGAAGAATGTTCGAAATTATTCAATCCGTTTCAAGGATCTCCCACCCAATCGCTTTATTTGACGTTCATAAGCGCATTATAATTATGCCTACTTGAATAAACTATCTTTTATCTTTATCGACTTAAGTAACGTGAATTTTAATAAACTATACTTAAAATCTTTAACCCTTAAAGAGTTTAAAAATAACTATGTCATGAATTATACATAGGTATATATGTACATATGTATATATACATTTGTGTTTTGTACAATAAAGAGTTTATACATACGAGTACATACATATACACAAGATGACGACGAATTTTGTGGGTCCCTAAAAGTATTTCAGCATACTCGTAGTAACGAGTTTCAACTCAACGTATTAACGTGACACACGACGAAATGTTTGCCCTCAACAATTGAGTTACCCTTAATAAGGGTTTTAAGGGCCCTACTTAACCCAATTTCATCGAGTCCTTTAAGAATTTAGCTTGCTTGTATACTTCACTTCAGTGGATAATATTCCGTAAGCAGAAAAATGTTTACAAAGGTTTGGAAAAACTCAATTACTTAGTATACTTAGGTATTTTTAAGGTTCCGTACCTCAAAAGGAAAACACGAACCCTTATAGGATCACTCGTGCGTCTGTCTGTGCGATCAACCGATTTTATCTCCGTAACTACTGGGTCTAAAATTTTGATAAAAAAAATACACATAATTGTTCTTTACCTATATAGATGACAGGAAAACCTATTAGAAATGTGCAATCAAGCGTGAATCGGACTTAATGTACGGAACCCTTGGAACGCGAGCCCGACTCGCACTTGGCCAGTTTGTTTTTCTAACTGCACAACCAAAAGCTTTAATTTACTTTACAGCACATCTGGTATTTCATTACAACACCCTGTGCTATAATAAGCACATTAAGTAACTACGTCGAAAATTGAAATGGCTTTACCAGGATTTGAACCCGAGACCATCTGCTTATTAGGCCAGATAGGTTTTTCATAATTTTTCCAATATATTTCAATATAAGATCAAACGTTTCCATAAATATCTACATTTATGCGGGGTCAGTTTTTCATAAAGGTCACGTCTTTTGAGGGGTCACAGGCAATACATCAAATGCTAAGTGCAACATATGTTGAACCTGACATTGTAACATTACGACAACATTTCATTTCGGTCACACTACCAGTCTAACTTGAACTCTTTATTCATATCAACTGTAATGTGGTGAATGTCCACTTTTAGTGTTTAGCAGTAACGCTTTGGTTTACTGCGACATAAACGCATATTGCTTGTGTCAGCGCAACCTAACGTGTATAAAACAATAGGCATTTAGAGAATAAACGTTCAGAATGTTCTTATACTATCACACATAAGGTGTTTAACTTCTACTCCCATCACCTGCTCGAAACTATATACAACAAGTACTATCTTGTTATCTGATGGCGACCCAGACCAGTGAACCAACAAGGAACTAACACTCAAGAAAGAAGGAAAAATCAAGCAAGAAAAAAAAAAGAAGAACCACTTTTTCAACACCAATCCACGCAGTCAGAACCAACCAGCTTATCAAGAATCAAGAAACAACCTGAGAAGAACCAACCAACATCAAAAAGCGGAAACCGCGTTAAGAAAAGAAATTAAGAAGAGACGAAGAAGGAAGAAAGAAGAGCGTTGTCCAGGGTTATCCCGGCTCGCAAATCAAGAGGTGTCCAGGGTTATCCCGGCCCATTTCAAGAGGAGTCCAGGGTTATCCCGGCCCACTAACATCGTCGTAAGCAGAGCCAGCCATACGAAGCGTCAAGCGAGTGCCATATGGAAATGCCAGCTCGCCAGGCCACGCCAGCAGCAGCAAGAATGCCGTACGCGATTTCGCACCGGACCGGACGAAGACGAAGCCGAGGACGGCCAGCCACGCAGCAATAGGATGTAAATCCTACATGTAATTTATTATTTTAATTAATTTTCTCTACAAGCCAGCATTTTTTTTTATTTCAGTAGCAGTCATATTTAAATCATTCATAATTATTAAAGGTTGTCGCTAAACTCAATTTCGTCTCGAGCATAAATAATTTTCATAAGTCATAATAAAATATATAAATTAAAAGTGTCGAATAGTGTCCTTAATCATGTATGTTGCAATTTGCAGCGCGTGCCACACGTTGTGCGCACGTCGACAGAAAACTTAACTAGGCCGCGAGACTTTGCCGCGAGTTAGAATATTTTAATAAGCGATGAATGAAATTTGATACATCGCATAACGATTAAATAATTAACAACTCAATTCAATAACATTATTTAATTGTTTCTTAGTAATGATTGATACTTTAGCTACGTGTCGGACTGATCACCTGATATACAGCGAAAGTTTGATTTATTACATCATTTTTTTTTTGGAATTTTTGAAGTTAAATAATAATGTTTCATTTATAGAAAGCTTACAGTACGGTACAAGTTTGAAAGTTTTAAGGAGTTTAGGCACATTTATTTATAAAATGTGACCTTATAGCTAGAGCACTAGTCCTTCGTACTTGATCATAGTGTGATATACAGTATCCTCCGTGAAAGTTGTAGGAGACTTATTGTCTTAATGCATTTGTGTCTCTAGGTACAGGCAGAGCCGTACAGCCTGGCCTGATATGCCATTTTATAGAGTTGATTAAGGGTGACCATGCCCTAGGTGTTTATTGAAGAATTGCTATGGATAGCATTGATAGGTGAAGGGTGCGCACAGAGGCGCAACCCAGTTATGTCCTTGATCATAGTCGACCTCATAGGTGTCCGTGAAAGGCTTAACATTTAATACGGCATTAGTTTATTTTATTGTCAGAATTATGGGAGATACCGTAACTATAAACAGCGAGAGTGAATATTTTAAAGTTGAATACCAAATGTTTTTAAATGTTTTAAAGTTGAATAGTAAATGTTTTAAAGATGAAGAGTAGGTAAATGTTTTTAAAGAAGGAGATTCATATTTTATGAGAAAAGGAAGTAAATTAATATATTTAACGTTTGAGAGATAATAACATTTTAAGTGAAGATAATATTTTCGTATTAACGATATTTTTTTACAAGGACTACGACATTAATAACACATAAGGACCATAAGGACCAAGCTGAATAAAGACTGTTTTATTATACCTACCTATACAATTTATTAACATTTTTTTTTATTAAATTTCAGAAAAAATTGTAAACAAGTAACATGCGTTTAAATTTTTTTTTCTGCCACCCCGGCGGTGAGAGGAACTTTCGGGGGAGGTGTAATGTGGTGAATGTCCACTTTTAGTGTTTAGCAGTAACGCTTTGGTTTACTGCGACATAAACGCATATTGCTTGTGTCAGCGCAACCTAACGTGTATAAAACAATAGGCATTTAGAGAATAAACGTTCAGAATGTTCTTATACTATCACACATAAGGTGTTTAACTTCTACTCCCATCACCTGCTCGAAACTATATACAACAAGTACTATCTTGTTATCTGACAACTGCATATAATATGAAATGATACTTAACCCTTAATGCATGATTTTGTATAATTTCCTAACAAATTGAAATAGATGGGTAATGTTGTATAGATTGTGGGAAGAATAAAGAAAACATCATAGTATTTAATTTAAAAAAAATGCATTTTGAGCCACGTGCCATCAAAATATACGATGTATCATTATCATAATGCATTTAAGGGTTAAGACAAAAGTGTACGAAGTCACGTGACATCTTCTCCATACAAACATAGTCCCCAGTTCCAGTTTTTTTTGCTCCTAACTTTGATAATAATAAAAAAATCGATAAAATTCAAACGAAGGGGAAAAGCTAAGGTTAATAGACATCGAATTATGAGGCAATATTTTCCATAATGTCACTATCCAGAGAGGAAAATGGGGTCTACGTTTGTATGGAGACGCGGGCGTCCAATATCCTCTTAAACTGGTTCTGTAAAGGTAAAAAGCGGCGAACGTTGGGAATAGAACCTAGACCCTTATGGTTTATTCAGTGGCACCCAAGACGGCCAGTTATTTTTACAAAGATATGCAATAAATATATATAATGTAGACAATATCTACCTTAGGTATAATATTTACGTCGGAAAATAAAGGTAATAAAAGAAATTTCGCGATAGACCCGTCTATAAATGTGAGTTAATTGTACCTTATTGATTCGGTCAAGTTATGTTCTAATGTGGAAGACAAACAAATTATAGCCAGCATGAAATGAATGTAGTATGATACCTTTGGGTATGGTTCTTTACGCAAGGGATAAAAAATGTCCTAGAGTTTCAGGGAAACTTTAAAAAAATCCTAAACCTTTGGGGTTAGGTATATTTTATAGGGTTTACCTTTGGGGAATCCTATAAAATATAATTTGTGGGGAACATTTTTATAAAATATTATAAAAAAGTCCAATTGCTGTAAAAGATAAAAAATATCAACAAAACATCAGTTTTCAAAGAGCTGGAATTGCGTTGACTCTGAATATTTAAACAGCCCCATGATCCCGATTCGGATTTAACAACTTGTAACTGTTTTGATCTCGTTTTGATACGACCTTAAAGTTTACTCACGCTGATTGGTGCATGCGAAATGAAGTTAATAACGTGAGTGAGTTTCACGCCAATTACCAAGACGATCGACAAGGTAAGACCAGTTCAAAACCGTTACAAATTTAACACTTTAAACTCTCGCGTTTTGTACACATATTTATTCACACAAGCGGGCGCGATAGTTTTATTGTTTTTACCATAAATTCCGACATTTCAGCTGAGTTGCACCAATTTCAGCTGCAATTTCTTTGTCTACCCCAAACATTTTTATAAACTAATTTCGGGTAGTTCAGTGTTGTTTTGTTTATATCTCCGTTAACATTTGCTGGGACATCAGTCTTTCCGTGACCACAGCTGGTGCAACTCAACTGAAACGTCGGAGTTTAAGGTAAAGTTTGTGTAATATCAATACACCTTATAAAACCAAGTCCCCCGCCGCGTCTGTCTGTTTGTGTGTTTGTATGTTTGCGATAAACTGAAAAACTACTGAACGGATTATCATGTGGCTTTCACCTATCAACAGAGTGATTCTTGGGGAAGGATTAGGTGTATAATTTGCTAACCCGAGAGAAGCCGTGGCGGGTCGCTATTTTAAAATATGCATGACAAATATTGAAATCTGAATCACGCTCCATATTATTTTGTCCATGAATAACTTACACTTCCATTCGCTTCCGCTTTTTCTGTTCCCTTTGATATACCAAGCCCACTAGTTATCTGTTAACCTAAAATATACCTTATAACTTTAAAAGTAGAGTATAAATTCGATTGAGGGTTAAAGTTGCGTGGCTAGTTTAGGATAATTCGGTTTATGAATAGCAAATATCTTAACGGGAAATGTTGGTATGTAAATTTGTTTGTAGCGCACGAACTGAGTGTATATTTACTAGTGTTGGTTAAGACTCGAGTCATTTGAGTCTGCCGTGAGACTCGATTGTGTAATTTAGACTGTATGTCAATACTCGAGCTCTTTTCAACTTGTTAGAGACCCGAGTCTTTTGTAGAAACGAGCCCTTTTCAGACAAATCTCTTTTTTTACAAAAAAAAAATATTATTATTAGTACATATTATGCATTGTTTTCACGTAAAATTCGCGGGCCTAACCCATACATAAACGTTAATTTTCTTTACTGCTACTGGTATAATCATAAAAGATACAATTATAATAATTGACTGAGTCTTTATCCGAAGATTCGAGTCCGTTTAACCCATTTAGCGCTAATCACGACACGTCGTCGTTTTGCCTCTACGAAGTATTTTCGCTACATTCCGGGAAACCCATGTTATCAGCTACGACGTAGCACTACGACCGTAGCTCAGCGGTGAATGTAATATTAAAAAAGACTCAATAAAGGACTCAACTCGGTACTAAGACTCCGAAGTTTCAAATTATGACTCAAAATACTCTAATAGTTCCAGGAAAAGATCAAATAAAGGACCTACCAACACTAATATTTACAATTACGTATTACCAAATTAAAACGGTTATTTGGAGTTTTGCATTTTCCGGCTGTTAAGCTGTAAGTCACGTTTGGCTGGGTTGGCGATCTCTGGAATTACGGAGCAGTCGTTAACAACCTTTGGTTTAATTTAAATGTGAGATTTAACTAAGAAAACTTTGGTGCACCGAAGTTTACAGCAAAGTAAGCTAAATCCCCGTAAAACATCAATTTAACTTGCCGTTAACCTATATGATAAATAATAGTATTTTATATAATCGCTGAGTTGCCTAAGTTAGGTACGAGATTGAAAGGCTTGATTATATCACTATTGTATACAATACTTTTTCTACGAGTCAAAAAAAATACTTAAAACTAGTAGAAGAATCATATATGTAGGTAAAAAAACCAAAAGTATACAGCTATGATGCGCGAGCAGCCGCGATACCTTCATACTCGTACGCGACCCGGTCCCCGCGCCCCGCGCTCCCCGGCCGGTTGGTCAACGACACCTACTAGTAACTCATGACGCCCTGGTACATGCTCCGCGCTAAATTCAATTTTTAGACAGCTTTTTCTAGATTTTGGCCGCCGTAGCCTATGGAGACTAAAATTTCAAGTCTAGCTATCGCGGTTCATGAGATAGGGGAAACTGGGGAGGGTTGATCACCCCTTTTGTTTTTAGCATACATTTTCGTAACTATTTGTAGTATTGAAAAACTTTATAGACCATACGACTCAGAATTTATCTCTTCATTAATAGTTTGAATTAGAACAGATTTGTGCAATAAATTAGATCATTATTTAATGAAAACCCATACTGTTGACTTTTACCATGTGTCCCCTATGTAAGGGAGACTTGTTTACCCCTGGTCGGGAGCCTTGATCCTAGGGGGATCAAGTGACCCTGGTTCTTGGGACACATGGTAAACATATTTTAACATGTCTCCCCATACCAGATTCTCATTGATTATATAACTCGGATCGCTATTAGCAATGCATCTATAATTTGTAAAATACACAGCAAACATATATATATATTGCATCTTCCATGCTTTGAAGTTGTATTTCCGGTAATCAGATGTCCAAGCCGAAGGGATCAAGTCTTCCAGATTTGGGGACACTTGGTAAAAAGATTTTAAGTGGCAATGTCATATTTCGAGGGTAGTATCTACATTAATTTATTCACTTTATCTACATAAAATTAATATATGAAGATATTAAACACATATTCATCCATAATCTTATACTTTAAAAAAACAATGTAATCGTATTATCCATAAAACAACATAAAATAGGGAATCAATTTTTGTACCAAAAAAAAAGTTAAAAAAAAAAAACAAAAATCTAAGTTATTAACATAAAATTTCTTGTAACAAGCTAATTTTTTTAAAGTTCTAATGAAGGTATTTTTAGCGTCAGATACCTACAGCAATTTTATTTTTTTTACCCATCACTGGTCGCTATTGTTTACTATTGTAACGTGACTGTTAATATTGCACTGGCAACACTTTGCTAGCTTAATTCATAGTGAACGAATAGCTACGTCACAACCGGTCGGTCACGGTTGACAGTTGACACTTCGGAACGAGACGTCTTCGCGTAAGGTTGGTGACATTTTGAATATTTATGTATTTGCTTTGAATCGTTGAATATTTTGTACAATAAACATTGGATTCGTTACTTGTTGTTTAAAACTATCTTTACCTTGAAAATATCGTAACATATCAGAAGTAGGGATCGCTGCGAAAAAATAAACAAACTTTTCGTACGTACCACGCCACTAGCTCGAACGTTATTGAATTCAAATTAAGAAAAAAATAGTAGCTATACCAAAAATATGTGCGAAAACAGAAAGAATTTAAATAATTAGACATATTAAGTACCGTTTATTTTAAAAATAATCCGTCAGTGAACTGATGCAAATGGATTTCAAATTTGAAACCTACCGACATCATTGAATTTTTTTTTGGAAACGTTGAGTAATTGCTAAAATATAAGTGAAATATCAAAGAAATAATAATATAATATGAATTTAGTGTTTTTAGTAATAAAAATAATACATTTTAAAGCAGATGAACATGGATTAAAGAAAAACGGTCGATAATTTTTATTTTTTTATTACTTCAAATATCGATAAAATACAAAAATATAGTTAACAATGGATAGAATAAATATACTTATATACACTAATTACAATTAATCGTGAAAATAAACAGACATGGATTGGATGAATGTGGATTTAAAATAAAAATAACATTTTACAATAACGTGCTTTTTGTGATATACCCTCATTAATAATAATTGAAATACATAATTAATTATCTTATTCCGACCTAAGTCTATCTAACATAAGACTGAAAAATCGATTCCACTGACTTTTATGTGCTGCTAATTTCATTGTTTTAAGGATTTCCAACTTTCAAGGGCTGACATAAATATATCTGAGTTTCAGAAAATGAGTGACGAAGATACTGAAAGAAAGCGGCCTGGAGGCTCCCGACGCAGCCGTGGGCGCAGTCGCTGTGATGATCGGAGTACGCGTACGCGACATACCCGCAGCCGCAGCCGCAGCCTACGCAGACCCCGCAACTCATTGACACGGCCAAGTCGCAGTCGCAGTCGTCGTGATGTTCGCGCTTCGCGGACGAGGCCTAGCCGCAGTCGCAGTCGTCGCCGAAGTTCGAGCGTCGGCAGCACTGAATCACTGCGAGAGCGAGAGCGGGAGCTCATACGAAAAAGAGAACAGCTCAAGATTCTTGAAAGTGAGGTACGTTGCAAACGTTCACGAATAAACGACGAGCGTGAAGTGCGTTCTTTACCATCAGTGCGTGCCTCACGTGGCCAAGCCCGTAGCAAAAATACGCCACGAAAACGCCGTCATATTCGTGATCGTTGCCTAACAACACCTGCTAAGGAACGCAGCCGTGACTTTGATGGAAATACAAATGAGAAGCATAAATCAACATCAAGTTTTTTTGATGAGTTTGTAAAACTATTAAAATCAAAGACTGGGCATAGCGAATCGTTTTCAGGCTCGAGTTTAAATAATGTCATACCTGAGTTTGACCCTATGTCAAAAGAGCAGACAATAAATGTCTGGCTCGATAAAGTCGAGGAATGCTCAGAAATTTACAACTGGAACGACAAACAAACGATTCACTACGCCCTGCCAAAACTTACTGGACTTGCGAAAACCTGGTATCAGGGTCTACCCTCAATTAAGCATACATGGACTGAGTGGAAAGAATTATTAAGAGAATCATTTCCAGCCACTGAAAATTATGCTGAATTATTAACCGATATGCTTAATAGACGGGTACGCCCTGGGGAATCATTTGAGATGTATTACTTTGCAAAAATTAATCTTTTAAATAGATGTAAGATATTTGGAAAGCAAGCTGTGGACTGTTTACTTTACGCTATTGATGACAGAGGTGTGCGCGTAGGCGCCCAAGCAGCTAAATTTGATAAACCTGAAGATGTGCTTGAATTCTTTAAAACTATAAAATCTAATAATAGAAATCAATTAGATAATGCAAATAATACGAACCGCGATAGGCGTCCAGGTAACACAAATAGTTATTCATCAAAGCCTGGTAATGTTAACGGTAGCGCAACTAAAAGTAATGGCCAGAAGGAAACTATTAAGTGCTTTAATTGTCAGGGTGTGGGACATCCTAGTTTTAAATGTCCCAAACCCCTATTAAAGTGTACTACTTGTAACTTTATTGGTCATGATTCTCTACATTGCACAAAAACCAAAGAAAATCCACCTAAGGAGAAAAGTGTTCTTAGAGTTTCAGTGTCTGAGAATACTAGCGACAAATATAAGATTCTAATAAATGTAAACGGTATCACCATTCCGTGCCAAGTAGACCTAGGAAGTGAGGCTACTCTCATTCAGAAAAATGCTGCCTTGCAATTGGGTATTACTTGGAAGGAAGCGACAGGTCCTTACCTGACAGGCCTAGGTAACGTCCCATACTTACCATTGGGTTTTACTTTAGCTGATATACAGGTTCAGGGTATTTTAGAAAGGGATGTAGAGGTATTTATAGTGGATGACCATTTAATGAAATGTAACGTCCTACTTGGCCATAGTTACACGGAGAGACCTACGTTGACGATTATTAAGACTCCGAGAGAATTGAAGTTTGAACGAACAAAACATATAGATGATATAAAAGTTGAGTTAAATACGGCTTGTGATGTTTCCATCGATGTAGGTGAATTGATATCAGTCCCAGTAAAGTCTAACATTTCTTGTCATGGCAATTTTTATGTGAATGGGTCGGTTAGGGGTCCCGTTGGGCAAGAATACTATCTTATGCCAGGTGAATACCAAGTTAAAGGAGTCAACTGCAATCTTTTTATTCAGAATATTAGTTTAACGCCGTTACACTTTAAAGAAAACACCCTTATTACTCGTGCCAAATTTGTAGGTAGTAGTAAGAGCGTTTTACATATTTCAAATGACTTGCTCCAACAGGAATCCGTGAGACCCAAGTGTGGGGAACAGTTAACCGACAGCCAGAAACGCCAATGCAATGAGTTACTTAGTGATTTTAAAGATTGTTTCTCAACCGGAATGCACGACTTAGGGTTTACTAATGTGACTGAGATGGAGATTCACCTTAAGGACACTACTCCAGTAGTGTATAGGCCGTATCGTCTAGCTCATTCCGAGCGTAAGCTAGTTCAGGACATGGTTAGTGATATGTTGAATCATGGAATAGTGCGGGAGTCCGAGTCTCCTTACGCGAGCCCGATCGTATTAGTCAAAAAGAAGTCGGGTGAAAAACGCCTTTGCGTAGACTACCGCGCTCTCAACAGCCGCACCAAAAGGGATCATTATCCCTTGCCACATATTGAGGATCTATTGGATCAGCTTTCTGGCCAGTCGTTATTTACTTCCCTAGATCTAGCCTCAGGCTATCATCAAATACCTATAGCCGAGAATTCCCGCGAGAAAACGGCGTTTGTCACACCCGACGGTTTATATGAGTACAACCGGGTACCATTCGGGTTGGCAAACGCTCCTGCCGTTTTTCAGAGAGCAATTCACAAAGTCCTCAGTAAATCTAAAGTGAGCTATGTCGTAATTTATATGGACGATATTTTGATACCGTCCAAGTCCTTCGAGGAAGGGCTTGGACGTCTCAAAGAGGTCTTAGGCTTGTTGAGAGAAGCAGGGTTCACTTTAAAAATGGAAAAGTGTCACTTCTTCCAAGAGAGAATTGATTTCCTTGGATTTGAGATAGATCAGGATGGTATAAGGCCGGGGCTCTCAAAAACTGAAGCAGTAGCCAAATTCCCAACACCAACCAATCAACACGAAATAAGGAGGTTCCTCGGGTTGGCGAGTTTCTTCAGGAGGTTCGTTAAGGGATTCGCCGTATTAGCGAGGCCTTTGACGAGCCTCTTGAGGAAAGATACTCCCTGGCAGTGGAGTGACCCGGAGAACCAAGCCTTTCAAACCATAAAGGACAAACTAATAGGTAGGCCTGTTCTCGCATTGTACGACCATACCGCAGAGACGCAATTGCATACAGATGCCAGCAAATTCGGCATTGCAGGCATACTGATGCAAAGGAAACAATCCGATGCCTGGCGGCCAGTCGCTTACTATAGCCGTCAAACTCAGCCTGATGAAATGAAACTCCATTCATTTGAACTCGAAACGCTTGCTGTTGTGAGTTCTCTGAGTAAATTTCGTACATACCTTATCGGTATAAAGTTCACCATAGTTAGTGATTGCAACGCCTTACGGTCGACTTTTACTAAAAGGGACCTTGTCCCACGCATATCACGCTGGTGGATACAATTCTTAGAATTCGACTGCACCATCGAATATCGTCCGGGTGAAAGAATGTCACACGTTGATGCCCTCAGCAGGGGACCTGTGTCAGTGGGTCCTGAGCCAACACATACACTGGATGTTTTATCCGTTGGTACTGAAGATTGGATAACCACTGTGCAGTCCTCTGATGACGAAATCAAACGTATCAAGGATATTCTGGATGACCCTGAGACACCTAAGATCGTTAGTATTTACAAGGACTACACACTTAAAAATGGACGGGTCTTTCGCGTACTTAAGGATGGGGGAACGAGGTGGGTGGTCCCAAAAGGAGTTCGTTGGCAACTTTTGAAAGCTAACCATGACAGCGTGGGCCATTTTGGTTTTGAGAAGACGCTAGAGCGGATACGCTCCTCATTTTGGTTCGCAAAAATGCGTAAATTTATAAAAAAATACGTATCCGCTTGCCTTGAGTGCGCCCACCACAAGTTGCCAGCGGGCTCCCGAGAGGGACTACTACACCCCATCCCAAAGGTTGACGTTCCGTTCCACACACTTCACGCCGACCATCTCGGCCCATTCCCAAAAAGTAGACGCGGTTTTACTTACATATTAGTGATGGTGGATGCTTTCACAAAATACGTAAGCCTTTTTCCTGTTCGAAGCACTAAAACTAAGGAAAGCATTAGGGCATTTAAAACGCTTTTCAGTTATTTTGGGTCACCTACACGTTTAATAACAGACAGGGGCACAAGCTTCACAAGTAAGAAATTCAAAACCTTTGTACAGTCGATTGGCACGAAACACATCCTCAATGCCGTTGCTACACCGAGGGCCAATGGACAGGTCGAACGTTATAACAGGACGATCTTGTCTGCTCTTGGTTCCATGGTGCATGGCAAAAATAAGAACACATGGGAAGATTTACTCCCTGATGTACAGTTAGGGTTAAACACGACAGTTCATGACGTCACAAAGAAAACACCAACCGAACTCTTGTTTGGTAGAACACTCACAAACCCGTCACAAGGCATATTAAACGAAATCGCGGATGATATTGAGGATAAAAATATAGATAATAGAACAATACAGGACATTCGGTCTCAGGCTTCGGATAACATAAAAGAAAATCAAGAAAAAACAAAGGAGCGATATGACAGAAACAAAAAACAAAGTACAGTATACAAAGAGGGCGATTTAGTTAGGATTGCGAGGGCAGTAGTGACGGGACCAGGTCAATCCAAGAAGCTTGAGGCCAAATGTAAAGGCCCTTATAGAATTAAAAAAGTTTTACCAAATGATCGCTTTCTTGTGGAGGATACTCCTTTAACCAAAAAGGGAGCTAGGTATGAGACAGTTGTCGCAATTGATAAAATATTCCCTTGGCTTAGCTTTAGTACCACTGCTTGCTCTTCAAGTGAAGATAGTGAGGATAATGGGAGCAATGAAGAATGATTCTTGATAATGAACAATACATTAGATAAATAGTAACTTTATATTTACATTTAACTTTAAAAATGGAAATCTAGCATGATTAATGAACTCTAGCCATTTTTACTATCGTAAAATATGTATACGGATTTAACCATTAGAGAACTGTGATTGATATGATAGGATGCACTGATTGATAAAATGTGATCTAAACTATTAATAGAATGTTGAAACTTGAAAGTAGATTTTTGAATTAGTGTAATTTGAGTCGGGCATGATTGGCATATGAACTTGTCGCCCAGGATTGGCTCAAATTCCATGGATGTACTGATGAAGTGAATGTTTAAACATAAATTGTAGTATGTATTTTGTGAAAACGTAGGATAGTAAGCGATGTTTGAGCCGGGCATGATTGGCGTATGAATTCGCCGCCCAGGAATGGCTAAAACTGCATAAATTTATGACTTGATTATGATGATATAATGATGAATAGAGAGGAATGATTGAGTCGGGCAGGATTGGCGTATGAACTCGTCGCCCAGGAGTGGCTCAATCATATCCATAAGTGATTGTGTGGTTGTGAAGGAAGTAACTTCCACACTTAGGGAGGATGTTTGGAATCGGGCATGATTGGTGTACGAACTCACCGCCCAGGAGTGGTTCCAAACATCGCAGTCATGACAGTGAGGTAGTTGGGAGGAATAACTTTCTTACTTCATGGCTATAATTGGAGTGATCTTTTGATTTAGGATTGTGTGAACTTATATAATATTGAATTACGACATGTTACAGTGTGATATTTGTGATCTCATGATGAATTACGAATTTCTAAAATAGTATTGCAATTAAAGCGTATTTGTAAAAATTAGAATAACGTCTAGAACGAAGAGACTCGTTCCTGAAGGATGGCCGACTGTAACGTGACTGTTAATATTGCACTCAGGGATCGGATACCAGTATTTTTTTCAAACCGGTTTCGTACAATGACCCCAAACCGTTATTATAATGTTCTTGGTTTCGCTAACCGGTATTTTAAATGGTTCAGGGAACAAACGTTTGACGCCGATTCCGTTCTCAAAGAACGGAATTGAAACGTTCTTTCGTATAACCATGTATAACGTTTTCGTTCTCTGTTACCGGTTATGAAATGGTTTTGGGAGCGAACGGTTCTTAGCTAATTCCGTTCGCGGGAACGAAAAGCTAATTCCGTTCTCGGGAACGAAATCAAAACGGTTTTCGCCAGCCGCAGCCCCAAATACATTTTCCGAGAATTAGACAAGGGCAAGCGGCGGCGCGGTGGCCATTTCAAAGGATCGTCCTTTGCCAGCGTGGACGTTAGAGTTGGATTGGTTGCATTATATTTATATTGTAGTATAGTAGTATACTTTAACTTTTATTATTAGTACTTAGATTCCAAGATGGCGGCCATGCACTATGTCATAAAAGTCGTCATGGGTGTCGTTTATAAGGTTTTAGGGGGTGCAGATTTCGAAAATGATGGCCATTTTAGAATCCAAGATGGCGGCCATGCAATATGTCATAAAAGTCGTCATGGGTGTCGTTTATAAGGTTTTAGGGGGTGCAGATTTCGAAAATGATGGCCATTTTAGAATCCAAGATGGCGGCCATGCACTATGTCATAAAAGTCGTCATGGGTGTCGTTTATAAGGTTTTAGGGGGTGCAGATTTCGAAAATGATGGCCATTTTAGAATCCAAGATGGCGGCCATGCACTATGTCATAAAAGTCGTCATGGGTGTCGTTTATAAGGTTTTAGGGGGTGCAGATTTCGAAAATGATGACCATTTTAGAATCCAAGATGGCGGCCATGCACTATGTCATAAAAGTCGTCATGGGTGTCGTTTAAAAGGTTTTAGGGGGTGCAGATTTCGAAAATGATGACCATTTTAGAATCCAAGATGGCGGCCATGCACTATGTCATAAAAGTCGTCATGGGTGTCGTTTAAAAGGTTTTAGGGGGTGCAGATTTTGAAAATGATGACCATTTTAGAATCCAAGATGGCGGCCATGCACTATGTCATAAAAGTCGTCATGGGTGTCGTTTAAAAGGTTTTAGGGGGTGCAGATTTCGAAAATGATGACCATTTTAGAATCCACGATGGCGGCCATGCACTATGTCATAAAAGTCGTCATGGGTGCCGTTTATAAGGTTTTAGGGGGTGCAGATTTCGAAAATGATAGCCATTTTAGAATCCAAGATGGCGGCCATGCAATATGTCATAAAAGTCGTCATGGGTGTCGTTTATAAGGTTTTAGGGGGTGCAGATTTCGAAAATGATGGCTATTTTAGAATCCAAGATGGCGGCCATGCACTATGTCATAAAAGTCGTCATGGGTGTAGTTTAAAAGGTTTTAGGGGGTGCAGATTTCTAAAATGATGACCATTTTAGAATCCAAGATGGCGGCCATGCACTATGTCATAAAAGTCGTCATGGGTGTCGTTTATAAGGTTTTAGGGGGTGCAGATTTCGAAAATGATGGCTATTTTAGAATCCAAGATGGCGGCCATGCACTATGTCATAAAAGTCGTCATGGGTGTAGTTTAAAAGGTTTTAGGGGGTGCAGATTTCGAAAAAGATGACCATTTTAGAATCCAAGATGGCGGCCATGCACTATGTCATAAAAGTCGTCATGGGTGTCGTTTAAAAGGTTTTAGGGGGTGCAGATTTCGAAAATGATGACCATTTTAGAATCCAAGATGGCGGCCATGCACTATGTCATAAAAGTCGTCATGGGTGCCGTTTATAAGGTTTTAGGGGGTGCAGATTTCGAAAATGATAGCCATTGTAGAATCCAAGATGGCGGCCATGCACTATGTCATAAAAGTCGTCATGGGTGTAGTTTAAAAGGTTTTAGGGGGTGCAGATTTCGAAAATGATGACCATTTTAGAATCCAAGATGGCGGCCATGCACTATTAGCCAGAGCAAGGTACGGTCGGCTAGGTACCATTGACACTTCCATCGCCCCGAGCGCGAATATTTAAAAAAAGTATCGTGGTAGTGCAGTTATAATAAACTACTTAAAACCTTAATCTTAATATGGGACATTATCTATATATGAAAACCTTATTGTCGATGGCGCTTACGCCGCACAGCGTCGCGCGGCATTGTATTTACATCGGAGCATCGTTAATAATGGCGTAAGCGCCATCGACAATAAGGTCCCTTTTCATAGATAACATCACATATATCTACTCGCACAAGACATGTACCAGTGAACGCAAATATCATGGAAGACTAGATTGGAACTAATTATCAGCTTTAAACTGAGCAAGAGTGCTGTTAATAAGAAAGTAAATTTTAAGTAATTGCAGACTTTCCGTCTTTGCGTGCGCGTTAAATTGAATACAATAATAGGCCAATTAAATAGGGCTATACTGAAACACACCCAATTTGTCAGTAGAAAAAGACGCGAAAAAAAAAATTCTATGGGATGTCAACTCTTCGCGCCTACATGTTTTAATTTTGCCGCCCTTTTTCTACTGTCAACTGTAGACATGTGTAAGTAGTAAGCAATGCTCGTAATAATCTCTTCAAAAATCATTCATTACGCGAGGGTGCATCCGCGCGAGCACCAACCACTGGCCGAAGTGCGCGTAATGGATTCAATTCCACATAGATTGACGCGCCGATATGAATGGTCAGTTCAAGTCTACTCACAGAGCGCGTAATGTGTAATACAGCTTGTGATACTGTCATGTTTATTCGCTCGCCAGGTAGTCACGCCATCATTGTGTTGTTATCTCGCTCGCACTCGCACTCAGTGCTCGCTCGCTCTCGCTCTGCGATGCTTTCGGCTATCTTCGGAACAATTCGGATCGGTCCGCGTGGCCGATCGCCGCGGTTGCATTTAATCATTTTTCTACTCCAGCACTTAAATGTGTCAATTAAATGACTGACAGTGATATCTAAAGCAATGTCATTTGAATGATTTGTCTATAGGCTCATAAGATGACTGCTAGCAGTCATCTTATGAGTATAATACAACTGCTTTATTTTTTTTAAAGATACAAGTTCCGATCATCTTGATTGAAAGAGGTATGTTTTCATTTACAATAATAACTCTTTTTTTTTAAATAATAACTCAATTTTTTTTTTTTTTTTTTTTTTTTTTTTTTTTTTTTTTTTTTTTTTGCTGCAGCAGTCATAGAAAAAGTAATGTATGCAACAGCTCATAATTGGTTCTTAAAATTCTCGGGTCTTTTTTTACAAAACTCGACTACGTCTCGTTTTGTAACTTCGACCCTTGAATTTTAAGAACCCTTATTATATCACTGTTGCATAAACTACTATTAAGTTGTCGCAAATTTCACTAATACCTATTCTTACGAATATGATTTTCTGCATCTGCAATAGATTTAAAACTCTAATGCGTCCCTGTAAAGCTTATAATGTTTTTTTTTATAATACGAGAAGGACTCGGCCAAAACAAGTATTTTGTTTGAGATTTTGAATTTGACGAAATCAAAACCATTTTTTATTATTGTTGTGAAATGTTTGATTGTTTGATTAACTTTCGCGGTTCCCGGCAGCCGGGAAACTAAGTAAGAGTTAACACTGCTTAATACTTGTTTATCCTTTAATTTAATTGTGAATTAGTGCGTACCTAGACTGAGTTTAGTAGTGGTAGTAGTAGAGATTACATTAATTAATGATTTATAAGAATTAACAAAAAAATCTTTCACATAGTGTGATAGCGGTGATAAAACGTAACGCGTAATAAATCAGTTCAGATTTAAGTGATTTTTCAATGATTATTAAAAAAAAAATGAATGATGACTGCTGATATAATTTTAAATAAAAATTTTCAAAAAAGAATTGGCAGAATTTACTAATTTGCATACCTAGCACTTGAAATATATAGTGTGAGATCCAACTACAAAGTATTCAAGTAGGTAGTTTACGTATAGATTTCAATAAGGGACCGGACAGCTATCAAGCAATATGAATGAATGAATGAATGAATGATGCTTTATTCGAAACACACATACACACACAGAAAACCGCCTATAGAAACCTAATATTGGCCATTTTGTTCGCGACGCAAATCACCAAACTGTGAGGTGCGGGAGGGGTGCTCACGGCGTTGCGATTGGTCGTTTCAAACATGGTGCGCTGACACGTGTAGGCGTAGGGATGGGACATGTTCATTACAGGCAGTGGTACTGGTACGAGTTGTACCGTAATTTATTGTGGTAAAATTAATATCATTAAAGTCCATAGAAAAATTACTTAAGTAATAATATTAAAACAATATCATCGTTAATTAAGTACTTAAAAAATGTATCTAATATTTTTACTATAGTTAAGGAACGCTTCCCACGTATCCCCGACCTCCAGCAACACACCGACGGCAAGACATTAAAGATTATCTTCAGCGTCGATAGAAGGAATGCAGACGCACCTAATGGGATAAACAAACGCACCCTTTGATACAAGTACAGGCGTATGTAATGCATCACCTATTTTATGGCGGTTGTCAATTAATGCCGCTCCCACGGGATCGACTCTTCATTATCTTAATGGCAGCGACAGCATAAACGCTCCAGAAACTTCTCATGGCCTACGTGACTCCAGACAACGCATCCCCACGGTTTCGGGATGAATATAAGCGGCCATCCCGACCAGCGGAAGACAGTTCTCATAGAGTTCTCATCGAGTCCTCATCTAGTTCGCATCCAGCGACCAGGCTACACGTGAGCTCCGAATCGCTCGGTGTACCGGTACACCCTCGCGCTTCTAAACTATATTGAATTAAACTCGTAATTGTAAAATCAAATAAAGTAAATACCTCCTCATCGGTGTTTTATAAGAAGACCTCCGTTCTCTCAAGACACTTAACTGGTGACAGCGACGGGCGAGTCTCCCAGCGAGCAGCGGCTACACATCGTCGGCGCGAACTGGAAGGTTTCAACCTGAAGAGATTCGACCACTGCCTTATGAAGACCACAGTACTCATCGCACTGGCGGCTACCCTGTGAGTTTTCCTACATTTTCCTTTCATTTTCCTAATTATTTTGTACGCATTTCCACTATTTTTTTTCTCTTAAAAAAAAAAAAAAAAAAAAAGAAGAGTTCCATTCTGTATTTCATATTTGATAGGATTTAATTAATTTAATATCAAAATGGCTCTGAATCATACTACGATCGAAAAATATTTGCCCAAATATGAAGGTGATAGACAAACTTTAGATTTCTTTTTAAATCAAGTTACTATGTTAGCTAGAGCAGCAGACGCTGACGCAAGGGCCCTGTTTCCAATTATATTAAAAAGCAAGTTACGCGGGGAAGCAATTAAAGCAATTGCTCACATGCCAAACAACACGGTAGAAGAAATTGTAAATTCCTTAAGGTCTAAATTTGGTGACACTAGAAGTATAGAACAAATTCTTTCTGAAATCACTCGCATTAAACGGTTCCCTAACGAAAGAGCTCTCGGATTTGCTGATAAAATAAAAGAACTTTTGTACGCAGCGAAAAATAAAGCGGATTCACCGCAAGCAACAGCCATTTTGGAGAACGTTTGCATCGACCAATTATGTAAACACTTGGATATCGCGACTGATCGATTAATCCGTTCCGCGCAACACACCACTTTTGATGACGCGTATAATCAATTAAAACACGAGTTAGAAGTCCACCCTGAGTACTTCCAGAGAAAACAAGAAAAATCATTTAAATCTAATCCAAGATTTAACTATAATAATAAAAACTATAATCAACATACTATACTAAAACCGAATATCAATCAAAACCGCGTAAATCAACACCAATCTAACCAATTCGCACAAATATCTTATCCTAATCTGCAGTTAAATAACAACAACAATCAAATGCATTGGGCCAATCAACCGCGACCAACTCCGGAACAATGGCGACAAACATACCCGCCAAAACACCAACCTCAAAGATTAACTGACCATTTAGATAGTGATATTTCAATGAGAACCGCGACTAGTAGGCGACCTGTAAATCGTCCGCCAAGACCGCGACCGGTAGAAGTTTTTAATACACAAATAAATACCAATGAACATAATGGTAATTACGAACATAATTATGACCCCAACACGTATGATGGCGATGATTTTTTTCAAGAAACAGGACCACAAAACGAATTGACGTAAAATTAAATTATTTAGATAAAGATCATCTCCCATATATCACTATAGATGAATGGGGAGGAAAAATCTTAATAGATTCTGGTAGTAATAGGTGCCTTATTGGATCATCAATATTGAAGTCTAATAGGAATTTTAATAATAAAGTTATCGATAAAGAGTTTACAATTACGACTGCTCATAGTAAAACAAAACATCGAGGAGCTATTAATTTAAAATTATACCCGTTAGGCGAAGACATAGAACATGAATTTTTGATCTATGACTTTGACCCCAAATATGCGGGAATGATAGGATGGGACCTGATTTTAAAGCTTAACGCAATAATTCATCCAAAAAAGTGTGAACTTATCATGCCAAACAAAATAATTCCAATTAGCATAGACTATCCGGAGAAAATCTCAAAAATCGATCCGCTCTCGGATAATCTAATTACATGTGTATCTAACAAACCGGACGGCGAATACTTTATCCCTGAAATCGGGACAAACACCGTCCTCATTAATTGTGCATTAGTGTCAGTGATAGATGGCAAATATAGATTAGGTGTCACAAACCTAAGTCCTAGGCCCCAAAAATTCAAAAATAATTTTGATAATTTCTTACAACCAATACCGAATGGATTAAAATCTGTATCGGAAGTATTAGACAATGTTAAAATAAACAAAACGGAAGCTAGTAAATTAACGATTCGAACGGATCACATGAATATGGAAGAAAAAGCTAAAATTACCAAGTTAGTACACGAATTTAAAGACGTGTTTCATACGGGTCAAGAGCCACTTACCTTTACCCATACAGTTAAACATAAATTACGTTTGACAGATGATACACCCATTTATGTGCGCAATTACAGGAAACCACCAAAACAACAAGAGGAAATAGACAAACAAGTTAACGAGTTACTTAAAAATGGCATTATTCGTGAGTCTAATTCCCCTTGGAGTTGTCCTGTTCACATTGTACCTAAAAAACCTGACGCATCCGGTAAGGTTAAATGGCGCATGGTCATAGACTATAGGCAATTAAATGCAAAAACAATCGAAGATAAATATCCTCTGCCAAATATAGAGGAAATATTGGATAAATTAGGTAGAGCTCAGTACTTCACTACGCTAGACCTCGCGAGTGGGTACCATCAGATAGAAATGCACGAGGAAGATATCGAAAAAACTGCGTTTTCAACTAATCACGGACATTGGGAATTTTTACGCATGCCTTTTGGTTTAAAAAACGCTCCGGCTACATTTCAACGATTAATGGATTTAATATTACGCGACCTCTTATATAATACATGCCTCGTATATCTAGACGATATAATCATTTACTCAACTTCGTTGGACGAGCACATACAAAAATTACGAAAAGTATTTGAACGCTTGCGACAACATAATTTAAAAATACAACCAGATAAATCTGAGTTTCTTCAAAAACATGTAGAGTACTTAGGACACGAGTTAACACCTAACGGTCTAACACCTAACCAACGCAAAGTACAAGACATAGTTAATTTCCCAGTACCAAAAACCGATAAAGAAATACGATCCTTTTTGGGATTAACAGGCTATTATAGGAGATTCATTAATAACTATGCTCAAATAACAAAACCATTGACTAAATGCTTAAAAAAACGCGCCAAGATTATAATAGATGATGAGTTTTTAAAGTCAGTACAGAAGCTAAAAGAATTAATTACCAACGAACCTATTTTAAAGTATCCAGATTTTGATCAACAATTTATTGTTACCACAGACGCTAGTGACATAGCGTTAGGAGCGGTTTTGTCTCAGAAAGAAGATAATGTCGAAAAACCAATCGCTTATGCATCTAGAACTTTATCTGATACAGAATCTAAATATTCTACAACTGAAAAAGAGCTACTTGCGATAGTTTGGGCTTGCAAACACTTTAGACCGTACTTATATGGTCATAAGTTCATCATTTACACCGATCATAAACCTTTAACTTGGTTAATGTCTTTAAAAGACCCCAATTCTAGGTTAACTAGGTGGAGACTTCGACTAGCTGAATTCGACTTCGAAATAAAATACAAACAAGGCTCTATTAACTCGAACGCAGATGCTTTGTCACGGGTAAAAATTAATTTTAACGATAATGAATCAATATTAGCTCAGAACGGTAGCGACATGGATGAACAAATTAACTACAATGATAACCGCGAAGAAATCCAAACACAGCACTCACAAGATGACAACATACACCAGGGAATCCCTATTATGAATGATGTCATAAATAAAAAGCCACATCAAATTTATTTTAAACTACACAATAAATTAGATAATATAAACGTGCGAAAGGAAGACGGTAACGAAATCATAGAAGTTAGCCTGTATACATCTAAACGACCAGGAGAAGCACTCAGGAAACTTGCACGCGAGTATTTAAAACCAGGTATTCACTATTACGCTTTCTTTTACGTAGATGAATTATATCAAGAAATGGTAAAGATCCTCACTAAAGAACATAATCCTCAAATTCGTATAACTCGTTGTACTGAAATAGTGGAAACCGTAGTTGAAAAGGAAAAGCGAATCGATATCATAAAAAGTTATCACGAAGGAAAAACGAATCATCGCGGTATTACCGAAACTTTAATGCATATTAGTAGGAAATATTGGTGGAAAAATATTATGTCCGATATCCGCGAATATATTAATAACTGCTCTATTTGTAAGGCAGGCAAATACGAACGGCATCCAATGCGTCCACCAATGTTATTGCCACCAATAGCTTTGCGACCACTTAATCATATTTTTTGCGATGTTGTTGATATTGAAGGCAAGCTTTACTTATCTATAGTAGACGGATTCTCTCGTTTCGCAGTAGTTAAAAGATTAAAAGATAAAAATAGCTCAACAGTTATGTCAAAACTTCTTTCTTACTTTGCACACTATGGTGTCCCTGCAGAAATAACGACTGACGCAGGAAAAGAATTCGCACTACTTAAGGAATTAGTTAATTTATATCACATTAAGATTAATTTCACTACGCCTTATAATCCAGCATCACACGGGATCGTCGAAAGATTCCACTCAACGTTGAGAGAACATTGTCGATTGCTTAGTGAACAATATAAAAATAAACTACCGCACGATGACAAAATGAAACTCGCATTAATAGCATACAACAGCTCGATACAATCAGACACAAAATTAACTCCACATGAAATCTTATTTGGACATATCGAAACGGAACCTTTGTTTAACTTTCTCCATGATTCACAGTTGTTAAATACTCTATTGGAAAAACATAGAGAACATTTAAAAACGGTTTACGATTATATATACAAAATAAAACGGGATGCTCAAATAAAAAGAACAGACGAATATAATAAGAATACCGAATTACCAGCCCCAATAGTCGAAACTCACGAAAAACTCCCAACCACTAATAAACAAGCTAACGTATTTTGTACTCGCCGAAAAACCTACATTCGCGACACAAAAGCCCCAAAAATATATTTGGATAGTCGAGGTAAACGACGAGCAGCAAATAAATTGAGGCCTGTTGTTGTTACAGGTTCCTCCAAGTCCAGGGTAGTCAACCCTACCAAATCAAGAAGTTAGAAAATCCCAATGGCATATACCTCGAAAAAATAGGACCAATTGCAGAAATAGAAGGCTACAGATATCTAACCAAAAGATGTAATCTAACCGAAATCCTTAACATCCTTAACAAATTAATGTCTAATAGAGTTCAAACTGATAATTACCACATTAACAGTCTTTATACCCATTTATTAGGAAGATTAAAAGGATTAATGAACCAAAACGTTGGTCGATCCAAACGCGGCCTTATTGATGGTCTTGGAACAATAGTTAAATTTATAGCTGGAAACCCTGATGCGAATGATTTAAAAGAAATTAATAACAACATTCAAACCCTTACAAATAACCAAGAAACATTACTTAACAACTTAAACGAAACTATTAACAAAGTTGACTTAAGGCTTAAAAGCATTACAAAGCGTTTAAACACTATGTACAACATAAGTTTTACTAATAAGGCAAATATTGATATTTTAACTACTTTTATATTAATGGAAGATATAATTAATATCTTAGAGTTAGGCATAACATTAGCTAAGCCAGGAATACCTTGTAAAGACATTTTTGAGGAGGCAAACAATGTAGAAGTCGATCGTATTATGGTTTACACTGTTAGTAATGTCATACACTTTGTTGCAAAAATAGCGGAAATTAAAGCTAAAAGTGGTAATGCATACAACCTCATCCCTTTCCCGACTCATGATGGTCTAATCCTCGAAATCCAAAAACCTTCAATCCTCATTAAAAACTCATGGTACGCCTACCCAAGTGCTGAACAATGCAAAGCTAAGAAAACCATGATGGTCTGCAAACACGTTTGGTGGAAGGACTCCAATAAAACACCTGACTGCATCCATCAAGCCCTGCTTCTCAAAAACAATCACACGTGCCTTACGACGAAACTAGAAGAAGAGGAAGCAATCACAACAATAAACGACGGCAATTTCCTGTTATACTCAAGAGGACCACAACGAGTAACCATCAATTGTAATGAAACGTTTTACGAAGTCATCCAAGGGCCATATAAACTACACCTTAATCCCGGCTGTGAACTACAGATGGCAAACCTATATACTAAAGTGATCTCGAAAACCAACAATCTATTCAAAGAAGAAGTCCAGCAGATACAGATGCACTTAGAACAAAAAACAGATAAGATCCAATATACGGATGAAGATTTACAAATACACCTGAAGCCATTAGAATCAACAATCAAATCAAACATACATCAACATATTTGGATACCCAGCGTGTGGAGCATAAGCATATTTATGTGCCTCATCGGGTGCGCCATATACCTCAAGTGCACCCAACGCCGCAGCAGCATCGAGAACACGGGCGTAACAAGCTACACCCTTAGTTCTCTCTTAAGGGGGGAGGAGTTAAGGAACGCTTCCCACGTATCCCCGACCTCCAGCAACACACCGACGGCAAGACATTAAAGATTATCTTCAGCGTCGATAGAAGGAATGCAGACGCACCTAATGGGATAAACAAACGCACCCTTTGATACAAGTACAGGCGTATGTAATGCATCACCTATTTTATGGCGGTTGTCAATTAATGCCGCTCCCACGGGATCGACTCTTCATTATCTTAATGGCAGCGACAGCATAAACGCTCCAGAAACTTCTCATGGCCTACGTGACTCCAGACAACGCATCCCCACGGTTTCGGGATGAATATAAGCGGCCATCCCGACCAGCGGAAGACAGTTCTCATAGAGTTCTCATCGAGTCCTCATCTAGTTCGCATCCAGCGACCAGGCTACACGTGAGCTCCGAATCGCTCGGTGTACCGGTACACCCTCGCGCTTCTAAACTATATTGAATTAAACTCGTAATTGTAAAATCAAATAAAGTAAATACCTCCTCATCGGTGTTTTATAAGAAGACCTCCGTTCTCTCAAGACACTTAACTCTATGCATATTAATGAGCTAAGATTCTTATCATAAGAATTTATGTATGAAATTAAATATGTATTCGATGTTGCATACATTTTGTGGTGAAACTTAACGGCAGGGTTGCGGTACGGTAGTGTCAGCCTTGAAATATTTCATTAATGTTTAACGTTCATGGATATTTGAAGGTGGTTTAGCTTCTTAAGAAAAACATGTCATTCATTTATCATTCATAAATCAATTATGAATTTCAAAAATGCAGATAGTTGTTATACTTCGTCACTTTGGTGGCAAACGCAGCCTATGGACGCTTGCATATAGGAGACTGTCACATGTTCGGCTCTGAAAATCTGCTAAAAATATGATTATTTTCTTATTTTGATGCTACCTCAATAATGGTCATACTAAATATGTACTAACTAAAAATTAAACTACATAATACCTACTAAGATAAACTACCATGTACCTAATAATAACTACAGATTCTACACATCCATTATTCTCAATTAAAAATAAAAGAGAATCACAGTTATATTTTACATTTCTTGGTACAAATTTGGTAATACAAACAAATGGTACAATACGGTACGAGCGAAAGCACGAACTGACGAAAACATCATCGTCACACCACTAGCCGTTAACGTGAAAGAGATAGCACATTGCATTTTCAAGTTGACGAAAAGGGACGGGCATACTTCACTGCTGCTCAGTGCAACCATATTGACCAGTATATATAGTATGAACCTCGCGGACCAGAAACAATTTTCAAGAACATAATTAATTTGACCATCCTGTGGAATGTTATTCCATCTGTTTTGTAAGTGGAAGTCTTAGATGACTAACCACACCATTTTACACTGCAAAATC
Organism: Cydia amplana; assembly: GCF_948474715.1. Taxonomy (NCBI): domain Eukaryota; kingdom Metazoa; phylum Arthropoda; class Insecta; order Lepidoptera; family Tortricidae; genus Cydia; species Cydia amplana. The sequence goes on from NC_086071.1 coordinate 20,404,845, forward strand.
CCATTATTTCCCACTGTGTTAAATAAATTGCGATTTATTTTCGTAGACACGCGCACTGTTAACAGATCGTGGACGCAACTGATCGGAGCGGCGCGCGAGCAATATTGTATAAGCGCTATTGCTCGCACGAGTGGTGACCGCGAGTCGTCCTATAAGCTCTGTCTATAGGGGTTGGTCTGTGCATACACAACAACACTAAAATAGGCTTAAATCTACATAGGTAAATTAGTAGGTAAGTAACAGTGTTGCGAGGGGTTCCAGAAAAGGATAACACTCAGCATGTGTCGCAGCACATGAGTTGTGTTACGACGCTGATTTTCAGTGTACCCATTGACACTTAAAACAAACACAAAACAACACAGAACATAAAAACAAAACCGAAGCAGAATACAACAGAATAATACTGATTAAACTTTCACGATTTTTACACATTATTAAATTGTACAACGGGACTTAATCGCGTATCTAAGTTTTAAGATTTACCTCCGACGTTT